>NC_065553.1:27426080-28774070 GCF_022605725.1 Anthonomus grandis grandis | reverse complement strand
ATGAAGAATGAATTGAACTATCCATTGACAAAGTTTTCCATGCTCTAGTTAAAAAATATTTTCCTGAATAGTAACTGGGCCGTGACAAATCCTTTCAAAAAAAGCCTGTGTCATATCAACAACTGTTGCGTTCTTTTTTTGTAGTACCTTCTTTCATTGCGAGCAAGGAGTATAAAGTGTATCATAGTGAACATAGAGTAACCAACCACCATAATAACCACAAACCTATATAAAAATAAAATAAAATTCTCTCAGAATCACTGAGATTTTCAGTCATTTAAGAATTTTTTCAATTTCAATTTTTCAATTTCTTTAATAAAACAGATGGTTTATGATTTTGAATGCCTTAAAATGATCGTTATACTATTCTACCTAAATCAGCACAATGGTGAAATCTCATGTACTAGATCAAGGGAGATAGGTAGAGGCTGTAAAAGATGTCAAAAGAAGATACACTTAATAAAAAATGAGGGCAATTCAGAAGTGTAGGGCATTAAATAGGATATTATAGATCAAAAATCCTTGTAGTAACTTTGGCGAAGATAATAAAAAAACTGAATTTCTAAAGGAGAGGAAGCAGTAAAACTAAACGTTTCATATACAGAGTGTTCTATTAAAAAGTTAACCTATTTATAAATTATCCTAGTAGTGCAATAAATACAAAACTGTTCAACCGACGTATACCAATAAACGAAACCAACCCATCAGCTGGTATATATGTATAAAATGAAGAAAGATAGTAGGCGAGTAAAGGCAGTTTATCGACCTTTAGCGCGGCGAAATACAGTTAGACCGACATTAATTTTGTCGTATACAGGGCGTTGCGAAAGCTTCGCGCCGTTCACGTGACCATTTTACTCGACCACCGGAAATTCGGCCGTGAGGGTTTTTATCAGAAACAAAATTAAATGCGAATGTATGTATATGGTAGGCGACGACGCTGGTATTCCGGTACCGTGCGTTTCAGTTTCACTGTCACGGTCGACATTTTTTTTGCTAACGGTTATTTTGGTAACAGTCGATTTTGTGGTTGACACAAATCACTCTCACAAAGCACAAAAGTTAAGTTTTATTTCTAGCTTATTGCGGCACCTTTTGGCAGGTGGGGCGATGGTTCATAAGCACAAAGTCCATCATAAAACTGTTCACATACACAACTTGAACTCTTTACACAAACTTTTTTAATTAACATAATAAAATAATTAATTAGCAAAGGCAAAATATAACTTCATCATCTCCACTCCATCATAAACGGCATTTATGTTATTTTTGATATGTTGCATCAACAATATTAGCAAAATCTACTTGTCAAGACAAACGGAGTGCAGCATCACCACTAATTTCAAATGCTACAATCATTTGTCATACTAGGGCTCAATTTGAAAGATGTCCCACCCTTAATGTTTTTCTTGCAGTTAAAAATATGAAAAATCGGAAAGATACGTCAATTTTATTTGTGAGGGACACTTTAAATTAATAATTATAGTCTTCTTGTTTTAATCCCCTAGGAGTGGAAATAAAAATCAAGTGGCACATCGTTTTAAAGGGCGTTTGATTCTCCTTTTAGTGGTATCCTACGTTGTTGATGTTTGTTCACAGGTTTCCAAATAATCGCGTTTTAAAGTTGCAATAACAATTAAGCATGTCTGTTTTCAGGACAATGTTTACACAAAAACTATTGCAATTTCCTAATAGTGCAAATGATTAGAAGAGCCAGTTACACCGTTACAATCTTTGAATTACAGGAAGAAAATCTAGTTTAAATAATTGATTTTCTATTTATTGATTATATTGATTATTGTCCTTCGACAAAAATAGCTTTTTATATGCGAAAGCGAAATTTCTACAATAAAATAAATGGGATTAACTTACACACTATTTTATAAGTTGCCGAAAATATTATTTATTTTCCTATAAGCAAGTCTGTTTTAGAACTGTTATCTCTCATTTGAAGCAACTTTACAAGGAATTGACTAGAAATAGACTGCAGTTCCTCTTTTAAGATCGGTATTATCAGCAGGTTGTGTTTATGAACAATTGATTTAAGATGTCTCCAAAGAAAGCAGTCGAAGAGTGTTAAATCCGGTTATCTAAGAGGCCATTCAATTGATCTACTTCTGCCAAGCCATTTATCGTTCAACAACTGTCGCATTTTATTGTTCAACAACTGTCAGACCTGGAGAAAATAATATAGTAGAACACACTCCTGCTGGAATGTTAACAAATTCTCCTGTAAAATTGGATCACCCTCTTTACCAATTTGATTTCTAGCTCATGGATGATAAAAGTATCAATAGTCTCTTTAAGCATATTAAGTTAAATATCACCTATCAAGTTTCTTTTAATAAATGAAGGACCAGTAACGGCGTTTCCAAGAATACCTGTCGAAACATTAGCTTTTTGGGGATATTGTATATGTCCTTCTCAAAAAATATGCAGGTTTTTGTCTCTCCAATATTGACAATTTTGTCTGATAACATTTCCATTTAAGAAAAATGAACATTCGTCACTGAAACAGATATTCGGCAGAATGGCCTTGACTTGACCACTCATCTGTATATGTTATTTATTTATTGTATAAGTACATACAGATATAAAATTCCAAAAGGTACATTCCCACACACGAGCACTCCGAAAGGTCAATAATCAACAAATTTTATATTTTTTTTAAACTAATTAAACTATCATTAAATAAATCGATTCTATTCAAGTTAGCGTTATCATTTTTTATAAGTCTATTAAGAAAGCTTTGCTGACTGATATTTGGTTCTGTGATAATTTTTATTAAAGAGGCACTATGCACGTATTGATTTAGGACATAGGGGGAGTATGGGGAATATCGACCACTTAAGAAAAACTAATTTCTATTAATAATATATTAGGTATTGGGTCCTAATTTTTTCAAAAAAATATTAGTTTTGGGAATAGGAAAATAATGTATAAGTAGCAAAACATGTTTTAAAAAAGTTTAAGTTTTATTGAAAAAAATAATGTTACCATATCTGGTCGATATTAACCATATCCATCATCGACCATGCAATATAAAACGATAAAAACAGTATAAACGCCTTTGTTTGCTTATAACATTTAATAGGTATAAAATAAACATAATTCTAGAAAACAAATTACCTTATAAACTGAATAAACTTAAATATAATATACTCAAATAAACACTGAAAAATTACCACTTTAGGGTTGGCAAAAATGACATATATACACCTGTGTGATTTCCACCCCGGCACATTCAGCGTGCGAAGATTTTCCACAAGGACAGGTCACCCACCATTTCTTATCTTTTCCAAATTTCGTACATATGATGCATGTTCAGTCGCTTCTTCCAGTTTTTGTACTTTCTTTGTATTTTTTTTTCTTCGTTCTGATTACCACTGCTTATTATTTTTCTTTTTGTTCCCTTAGCTTCTACTTCTTTCTTTCTGGCTTTCATTTTGTCTTTAACTTCCAATTCTTCTTTGTTGGGAGTTGAAGTAAAGAATTGAGAGTGCACTTTCTTTTGGTTATTTTCTATCTTAAAAAGCGTGGCATTGGTTGAATATCTTCAAATGAGATAGTTGCACCAATGGTACTGTCTGGTTCATTATCGGTGTCCTCATCGGTGAAAGAGATTAGACTTGCTTCCGAATCGCTGGAATCACTATCACTTTTATTTTGCTATGGCTTCTTGATCTGACACAATCCAGATGACTGAGGTTCGTTCATATCACTAGTTGATGGGCATATGTTTTTTTTTCTTTGTCGATATTGTTATGTTTCTTGCCTAATGTTTTTGTTTTTTACTTTTTCTTGTGTTTCGTTTCCTTCCTCTTCTCCAATGACAACAAATTATTCTTCATTTATTACCTCTCGATTCATTGGGAATATTCCTGTGGCCTTTTACACCTTTTTCAATTGTAGCTGTTTTATTGTATGCTTTTTTAAATAATTCAGCAATATCTGTCTGATCAATTTTTTGATAATTTCGAGCCTTTAAAAAATAATCACACTCATGATTATACGCGGTTTTTAAGGGCCCAAAAAAGCAAACATCTAATGGCTGCAACCTGTGTGATGTGTGAGGAGGTAGGGTTACTATGTCTATTCCATTTTCTCTACAAAAGTTGTAGATATTTAATGTGCAATGGCTGCAATGGTTGTCGATAGTAAGTAAGACCCTATCATTAATTGAGCAAGTGTGTGTAGCAAAATGTTGAAACCATTCCAAAAAGAGATCTTCATTGATTCACCCATTTTTAGAATTTTTGTAAATTGCATTTACTGGGCCATTTTTCGTAAGCTCATACTTCATTCTTGCTCTGCTAAATATAAACATAGGGGGAATATAGTCCCCCGCAGCACCCATGGCATAAAGCACAGTAACAGTTTGCCACGCTCCCCACTCGTAATGGCGCCAACTTGACGTTGTCCTTTGACAGCTAGAATTTTGGGAGTAATATGAACAGTTATTCCAGTTTTATCTGCATTGTAAATGCGATCAGCTCTGGATGTATGCTTTTCATACGCTTGAGAGAGATTCGCAAAAAAATAAATCAATTTCTTTCTTGTTAAATCCTTTAACTCGATTTAGCGATGTACTTTCAGGTCTTCTAAGGGAGATCTGAGGATGACGTTTTAAGAAACCATAATACCAATCATTGCCACATACTCCTTTTTCCTTATTGAAATTATTAGGTATATTATTAGATTGTGCAAATTAAAACGCAATTTTCTTGACTTGGAACCTAGATAACCCATAAAACATTTTAGCCATTTTAATTATATAGTTTGCTAGGTCTTCCTCTTGAACAGGACTTAATACTGTATGCCTTCCAAGGCGCTTTTTTACATTATCAACTTTTCCTCTAAGACGGTCTTGTAGAGTTCCATAGAGCACATTATAGGTTCAATAGGTCAATATTCCAGAAAGCTCGATTAGTTTTCCTGTGGTATTTAAAAGGCATGTTGAAACAAATCTATTAAGAAAAAAAAAACTTTGTTAATAATCGGGTAAAACGAACCAACGTCGGGTAAAGCCGATCAGTATGATCGATTTTACCTGACATTATAGTCTAATTACATTAACCTAAACTACAAAAAATCAAAAATATTTACATGGAAAAATTTATAAAATCTATACTTCAAAAGGTGTTATCTAAAATATAGTATCAAAACAATGCCCTATTTTACAATGATTTTAACATATTTACCTATTTTGTGGGACAAAAATAACACGCTGGAAAAACAACTTTAATTTACCACAGACCCTAAACATTAGATAAAGTGGTGGCCACAATACTGGCTTCTAGATTACGCAAACGGTCATAGGTGTCGCTGTAGTAAAATTGTTTTAAAGGTTTTTTTTAAATCAAAAATGGCCTGGTTGGTATTGCCCATCTGGCCGGTTTTCCCCATATTACCCCTATATTGGATAGAATACCAGATAAAAGTGACGGAAAATCAATAAGGCCACAAGAATATTTTATAAACAGATTCAGCTAGCGCTTGTGAAGATTTCCTCAAGAAAATATCAGAAACTTCATCCATTCTCGGGCCCCTATTGCAGTCTAGCTGATCTAATTTTTACTGATTTCTCGGACTGTAAAAACCTGGAAAGATAAACTTGTATGGAATGGTTCACAAATTGGAGCAGGACGCTTCTCTGTATCCTGATTACAGTAACAATATAAATGTTCGGCAAATCTATCCACAATCTCTTTGGGAATATCTAGTGCTATATAATAAGGCTTTTAATAATAATAATAATAATAATAATAATAATAATAATAATAAGGCTTTTATTTCTAACAGTCACACACTAACAGGAAATACAGAAAAAATTGTGTACAACAGGTTTAAGGTTAAAAATTAAATAATACAATATAATATTAAGCTAAAGGAAAAGTTATGGAAGAGGCTTATAGGCTAATAAAAATTTCAGAAAACATACATTTACTCAAAGCATTACCTACCTACAAAGTCTCTAAGAGAAATTCAAGATTTAAGATTATTGATTAAAAAATCCTACTAAGAAAGACATTAAAGCAACAAAGAAGTCCAAGTTGTGGTTACAGAGAGTATTAAATAAGTTACACATATAATAAATCGGCGACCTTCTAAAAATGTTATTTATTGCTCTATTACAATGAAATGTTCGAGGGTTTCTAGAGTTTAATCTGGGAACGACAAAGTAAATTTGATTTTACAATGAGCTACAGTCGATTTTATAATTAACTAACTTATATAAAAAGACCAGGGCCGCTACCACACGGCGGTCGGCTAAGGCTTTCATGTTAAAACGTGCAAGCATTATATCTTGACATGTTCCTCTTGCTGGATAAACACCATCGGTCTTGTACATTAAATATTTTAAAAATCTACGCTGAATTGACTCAATTTTATCAATCTCCACCTGATATACTGGATGCCATATGTATAATTGAAGTGTACTCAAGCTTGGAGCGAACAAATGAGCAATATAAGAACTGCACCACCTTCATCAAAATTGCGACAATTTCTAATTATAAAACCCAGAGATCTGGATGCCGCTATAACTGTATTATGGATATGATTTTTAAAGTTAAAATTTTGGTCAAAACTAACACCCAAATCCTTAATTTCAAGACACCTAGTCAAAGGAAAATTTTGTATTTCATAATTGTGCTGAATAAAATTTTTGTTTCTACAAAGAGTTACCTGAAAACTCTTTGACACATTAAGAAAAAGTCTGTTATTCCGACACCAGTCATATATATTATTTAGTTCAGATTGAAGGAGTTGGCAATCAGATATGGTTTCTATTTTTCTATAAATTTTTAAATCGTCTGCAAAAAGCAGTTTAAGACATAAAATAGTTAGTGCAAGGTCATTGATAAACAATAAAAAAAGAAGCGGTCCCAAGTTTGCACCTTGTGGGACACCAGATCTTACGATGTATCGATTGGAGCGAAAACCGTCGATTTCGACAAACTGCATTCGGTCTAGAAGGTACGAAGAAAATAATTTTAATACATTTTCAGAGCAACCCAGATAATAAAGTTTTATCAATAAAATAGTGATAAACTACTTGATCGAAAGCCTTCTGAAAATCCATGTACAGAACATCCACTTGACTTCTGTTGTTTAGGGCTTGATATACAGGGTGTCATTGAAATGGTGTAAAAAAATTCGGGGGGTGATAGTACTCCTAAAAATTTTAAAAAAAGTTCCTATAACTATAGGGCGGAAAATGCATATTAAGGGAGTTAAGGGCACTGAAAGGGTAAATTTAAAAAACGGTTTTTTGAAATTGTAGGCTTAAAAAACGAGATAAAATTTCGAAAAAAAATCCTCTGCCATAAATTTTGACCCAAAATCAAATGGTGATACTGAAAAATAATTTGGAAAATCGGAAAGGGTAGTTTTTGCAAGGGTAGGGGGTTAATTCGTGAGTAACTTTTTTTAGGTTATTTTTTTCGCAACGTGGGTTCATTTTTTAAAAACTACATACTTTTTCCTACAAAAAAGGTACTCTTGTTGCACATCGCCCAGAACGATGGTTTTCGAGAAAATTGAAGGCAAAAAGTTTGCTCTGATGGGTTGCTAACTGGTTAAACAACATAAACCTATGAAAGTTATGGGGTTTCAAAAGTAAACACGTAGTTATTAAATAATTAATTGAAAAATCTAAATTTTATGATTTTTAAAACATCTTATTGCTTTAAAAAACGAAATAAACCAATTACCAAAATTCCTTATTAAAATAATGCATTTCTTAATTAAATTTTTAAAGCAATACGATGTTTTAAAAATCATAAAATTTAGATTTTTCAATTAATTATTTAATAACTACGTGTTTACTTTTGAAACCCCATAACTTTCATAGGTTTATGTTGTTTAACCAGTTAGCAACCCATCAGAGCAAACTTTTTGCCTTCAATTTTCTCGAAAACCATCGTTCTGGGCGATGTGCAACAAGAGTACCTTTTTTGTAGGAAAAAGTATGTAGTTTTTAAAAAATGAACCCACGTTGCGAAAAAAATAACCTAAAAAAAGTTATTCACGAATTAACCCCCTACCCTTGCAAAAACTACCCTTTCCGATTTTCCAAATTATTTTTCAGTATCACCATTTGATTTTGGGTCAAAATTTATGGCAGAGGATTTTTTTTCGAAATTTTATCTCGTTTTTTAAGCCTACAATTTCAAAAAACCGTTTTTTAAATTTACCCTTTCAGTGCCCCTAACTCCCTTATGTGCATTTTCCACCCTATAGTTATAGGAACTTTTTTTAAAATTTTTAGGAGTACTATCACCCCCCGAATTTTTTTACACCATTTCAATGACACCCTGTATGTATTCGGAAAGACAACATAAATTAGTGATACATGATCTTCGTTCCATAAAACCATGTTGATCGGGCGATATTAGTGTACTTACTTGTGCGTGTAATTGTTTGTGTATACAAATTTCAAAAAGTTTAGAAAAATTGCATAGAATTGATATCGGTCTATAGTTTCTAAGTTCTGACTCTTGTCGCCCTTTTTAAAAACTTGAATAATTCGCGCGATCTTCCAACAAGACGGAAACGAACCTGTTTGAATGGATAAGTTAAAAATGTGAGCTAATGGTTTCGGTAAAGGTGTAACGCAGTCTTTAACTAAAAAGCTTGGAATAGAATCGGTACCACATGTTAATCTGTTTTTGAGTTTTTTGGATGCTTCGATTATATCGGACTCTTGAACAGGATTAATTAAGACTGTGTCTTGATTATGCAGTAAAGTATAAGGAAGAAAGCTGCTTGCATCTGAATCAATGAAAACGCTCTGGAAGAAATTAGCAAAAGCCTCGACTATTGACTTGGGATCCGAGAACTCATTAGTGCCATCTTTCACCACACCTGGTATTCTCGGGAAGTCGCCGTTCTTCATCTGTATGTATGTCCAAAACTGAGAACTGTCAGCGTGGATATAATTTTGTAATTGTCGTAAATAATTTAGGCATGTACTATCAAGTAGTGTTTTAAGAGTTAGTCTAGCATTTCGAAATATTTCATAGTAATAGTTGATTTTGTGTTTTTTATATTTTTTGCTATATCATTATATTTTTTAGATGTAGGAATGCTGTTATCCTCACATTAAGAATAAACATATGACCAGAAGTGCTTTACATTTTTAAGAATTAACTGTTTTATATTTCTCACATATGTTAAATAATGTTTTTTTTTTATCAGGAATTGACCAAACTCTATGCTTTTATCAAAATTGTCGTCATAGAGTTTTTGAAGTATCGGCATTTTGTATGGATGGAGTTTATGTATTTACTGTCTCGTGTAATAATCCCGTCTGTTCTCCTACTATCCGCAAGGAGCTGGTTAGCTCTACAGTAAATAATTCCAAAACCACAATTTGAGCTCCTTCATTCACTGAACCAGTTTCGGAGAACTTTGCCACCAAACCAGCGCACATCTATAATTTACTTCACGATTTTGATTTCTTTCATTAAAAACCAATACCATCCTGAAATCCAAAATGGTAATGCAGCAGAGTTTAATTGTTTTTGCAACCTTGAATTATTATTCGGATTATTCGGAAACCTCTAGACGATTCTAAGGGTAGCATCTACTCCTCCAAGGGGGTTGAACCAAGAAGTCTAAAAATATTCATGCCCACCTTATAAATAAAATTGACGAGTCTTATTTTTCATATTTTTAACTGCAAGAAAGGTGTTGAAAATGGGAAGTTTTCAAATTGACACTCGGATATATGCTTTTTTTTATAAAGGTATTTTTAAGTATTTATGAAATCTAATAACACTTCGTAAATGTCATTATTGTCAATAGTACCAACTTAACACACTTATCAAACATAAACAATGAGCATAGCACCATAATAATAAGGCTTCAAATTCAAATCCCACAATAACGTACGAGAATTTAAGCTCAAATTTAATAAGCTTTTGACGTAAAAATGGCACTTTCAAAATAGCAAATCAAATGACACTTTGCAAATGTCATCACTACCAATTTAAGCTACTTGTAAAAAAACATTTAGCAGCGCCACCATAATAAGGCCCCAAATTTAAATACGATAAATCATACCACCAGGCGTAAATAGTTCAATAACAATTGAATAGAAACTAAATACTCTTTGTCAATTTACGTGTCAAATCTATAAAGAATTACTCTAGTACACGTCAATAACAAACAAACGTAACAATACATTAGAAAACAAGCAACAGTTGCACTTCATATTGTATTATTATAATTTGTGATGTGTGCATATACACTTTAGGATTTCACGATTAATTTAAGTCCAAAGCGAAACAATAAATAATAACGATTGCGTGTTTTCACCTATGGGATTTCTCTCCGTGCAATTTCTTTAAAAAAACTTATCGTGGGAATCGGTGCCTTTGTCTGCTTAAAATCGACATCATTTTTTTTTTGACAATCCTGAGAAAATATTCAACTTTTATTGGAAAAATACTCATTATTTTAAAGTGTTAAATGTTGAAAGGAGTATTTGCAATACATTGTAAGGAGTAAACTCAATATTAATACGGACTTAAGCTTCGTGTAAACGTAACAAATATGTTAATATTATTTATCAAGTTTTCATGAGAATTGAGTACGTTTGGAAAACGTATCCTAATTATGATGAAGGTTTTCAGTCTAATTCTGTCCCTAAGTAACTTAAAATGGATCGACCAGATCAAAATACAATTGTTGCAACAGATTTATGACATCAAAACAGTTATCAATCAAAACCTGACAGCTGACAATTAAAACGATGAGATAGCTGCCACTCTATCGACCAATTTCCCTAAACATAACATTTGGTACCTTAGACGAGGAAAAAGAGTCACCTTTCCTCGTTTAAGTCTGGCCGCGTTTTTAAATTCAGCAGATTTTTTTGATGGATTCCATCAAATGGTTGACAGCTGCTTGACTGATGACGTAAAACAGCTGATTTGTGATGGAACATCGACCGATGAAAAAATAAACGGTTTTTTGTATTGTTGTGTTTTATTTTCCTGTTTTGATTTGACTTTTCAGTTGATTTCCAAATTTATTTTTTCTCCTTAAATTTCCTCTTTGTTGTTATGTTTTAATAGGGCTTCACGTAACGTGCCAGGGTGCGAAAAAATATTACCCCTATGCTCTTGCATCTTGCACTTTTTAAAAAAATCCTAAATTGAATGAATGCAGTTAAAAGCTAATTATCTTGTTTGTTTTGGTCAAATCAAAAATTATTAAAGAAAAATTATAAAATGTCAAAGTCAACGTCAACATTTCCATCACACCATTCCACCAAAACGGAAATACGATGGACCAGTGATTGCCATTAAGCAATCATTGATGAACCCATCATATAATAAAGAAACGTAATGTGATGGAAAGCAGATAATTTAAAAACGCAAATAGCAAATTTTGCTTAAGCGGTGGATCAACTGCTGAATTTAAAAACGCGTCCTCTGGTATGTTTAATTGTCATTGGCAGATTGTGACAGATATCAGTTGTAAGCAGCGATGCCAGGTCTACCGTTTTTGCGGTAGGGAAGACCGGGGACAATTGAAACAATTTCCGAATATTTATTTTTTTCTCTTAGAGAAAATCATATTTAGAGCTAAAAAAAATTTTACAAGGACATTTATTAATTTCTTGTATATTTTAAATCAGGTTATTTTACTTATTATATAATGCCTGTAAGATATTAAAGGAAACATATAGCCTTGTATACTGTTTCAACTGTCTCGGAGACGGGGACAGTTTAAACACATACCAGGGACAGTTGAAACACCATTAAGAATAAAAAAAATATTTATTTTAATACTGAAATAACATTCAATTTAGAAATACGAAGAAAAAAACATTGATGCATATAATTTTTATAATTAAATAAAACCAATTTTTTTTCAACATAATAATTATACTAATGCTGAAATAAAGATAAATTAGCAAAGTAGAATATTTATTCTGACATGCAGTTATGACAGATATACAAATCTTCTTGACGGTGCATTAAAGATGTGACTATTGGTGGCAATCAATGCATTGCACCCATTTTTACCCTGAACGGCTATTTCTATACGATTCCAAACATACTAGACAAAAACAGTGTTGATTGTCACTGCTGCTATCGTCCTGACTATTCTGTTGAAGAGTTTTCTTGGACACTGGTGTTTTTGATGTATTTTTTGAGTCACCGATTTTTTTTTTCACTTTTTTCTTTTTTTTTTTGCTTCATATTCTTGTTGAATAGCATCTTTTTCTCGTGTGTCCGTATAAATGGTGGATTTTCTACTTTGGCGTTTCCCTGTAGTTTTCCGAGGAAGAGCTTTTGGTAACGGCCCTATTAGCTCAGGTGAAAACACATCCAAAGAGAGGTTAGAGGCTGACTGGACACTTGTAGATGCAACTGGAGGCGGGGTGCTTGGGGGCTCTAACGAAACAGTTCCGCTCGTTGACGCTCTTGGAGAGTTAGAATTTACTAATTTTAGAAAAGAATCAGTGCTGCTTAAATCTTTATTCTCTCTTGAACCTACTGCCTGCCTGGACTTCTTGGGGGATATTTAACTGCAAACTTTCGGGAGCAGGTCTGTCAATTACATATAATGGAGCAAAATCTAAAGCCGTAGAAAATATCTCGATTAAACGGCCATATACCAGTGCACTGGAATCCAGCAACAATATTAGATTGTGTTAAAACCATAGAGAGACTCTGTTTAACGATGCTGGGGATGTCATAAATTGTCATCGTTTTGCCTGGGTTGTTTCAGGTCGGGGTGTTTCAACAGTCTGGGGGAAATGAGAGGACAATAATGCCGTTTTCTTTGCAAAAGTCCAAGCATGGTATGCTTACATGAGATTGATGGTTATCTATTAAAAGCAAAACTTTATTTTCAATTAAACTGTTGGTATGTTTTTGAAAGTGTCTTAAGTATAGCAAGAATTCATCTTCTTGCATCCATCCACTAGCATTTCCTGCTCCAATGCACCCAAGTGGACCATCACGAACGAAATGATCCTGATATCTTAATCTTGGAAAGATAAAGATTGGTGGGATGCTATTTCCAATTGCATTTACCGCTATTGCCACTGTAACCAAAGTGCCACGTTCTCCTGATGTAAGTGCCCCTACCTGTTTGCGTTCCTTTTCTGCTACGATTTTAGCAGGTTTTTGTACCGTCGTAACACCGGTTTCGTCTATATTATAAATGTTCTTCGCTTGGAATTTATATATGTCTATTACCGTGGCAAGATTGTCAAAGAAAAGTTGTACATGTGTTGGGTTAAAACTGGTCGCTCTTGAAAGGCTTGTAGCCTGGGGACAACGGATTGATAGTTCAGGATTACGTTTCATAAACCCGGATAACCAATCTTCTCCTGCCAATGAGTTTTTAGTCCATGTATTCGGCATATTCAATTAATATTTTACGGCTATTTGGTAGGCCAGTTTACGTATTTCTTTTGGCGATAGACCGTAAAATATTTGAGATGCCTTTATTACGTATTTAACAATGGATTTTTCCTGCTCAACGTTAAATACTCGTCGTATGCACCTATATCCCATTGTTATAGTTTCAGTGGACCCTTGTTCAATAGATTCTTTCTTTTTCTTAATAAATCTGCCTATTGTAACATGATTCAGTTCAAACAAACCTGCCACAGACCTTACGGATGCTCCATTTTCAATAACCTCCCTATACGCATTTTCGTAAATCAAGTTGGATTTGGTACTTCTATTTGTTTTCCTGACTTCTTCACGTGGCATTCTATAACAAAATAATAGCCCTCAGAAAATTTGTTACAATCAGTTAATGAGTTTACGCAAAAATAATACCAAAAGCCTTCTATAAATTATGTTTCAACCGTCTCTATAAAATTATTTACATCTTGTCCCCTTCAGGTTTTTTTTGGTAAAATATTATTTTTCTTTAAACTCTTTAATTAAAACTAACAAGTTTAGGCTGCTAAACCTAAGCAAAAACAGTGGTGTACTTACACTTACATTTCTTGTTTCCATACTTTTTAGATGAAACGTAAAAATTACTTTGTTGACCTAAAATAAGAGAGCCGAGCGTAAACACACCCACTTTGCTCAACTGCTAATTTCACACTGTCAAGCAGAAATGTGGAATTAGTCAAACGTTGTGAGGCTGCGTACACGAGTTTTTACCTTCGCGTCTAAAAAAAATGGCGACTGTTTCAACCGCCCCTGTTTTAATTGTCCCCGGTCTCCCCTAGATCTACCGTTTTCGTGCTTTAGCTACCGGTCTACCGAAAAAGCTGTTTTTATCTACCGTTAAAACTTCTACTTATATTTTTAAATTAATTTACAAAAAAATAGAGAAGAATTAATAAATATTAGTTTATACGTTTCGGTAATTTCCCCATGTCTTACTTCTACTCATATTTTCCAATTAATTTACAAAAAAATAGAGAAGAATTAATAAATATTAGTTTATACGTTTCGGTAATTTCCCCATGTCTTAATTAAAAAATCTTTATTAATAAATTTTCCGAACTTAGTAGCAGATAATGATTTTCAAAAAATTGATAATAAAAACTACTAAATAATGCTAAAAATCTCGGATTTTTCTAAAGCATCTACAGCTTCAATAGATGCCATGTTAGATAATTGAAGTTTTGATATTCAAGTTGAGCAGTATGCTCATAGTCTACTCTCAAGTTTTGCTCTTAATATTTCAATGTTGTCTCATATATCGGCAGATGCAGAAAGGAAGTTTTTACAAATTAATGTATTAAAAACAAAACAAAAGAACAAACTACCCACTAACAGTATTGTACCTTATCTATTATACCTTATCTATAAAATATATAGGCAGCAGTTAATGCTTTAAATAAAACTTTAGTCAAGAATTATTGTCATATAATAATAATAATTATAATAATAATAATAATAATAATAATAATAATAATAATATGTACAAAAAATCCGATCACCTTTCTGATTCAGACTGAATTAAATATGGACTTTTAGTCAGATTTTTTATATGTAGGAATGAAAATTCTTTACCGCGTAAAATTTTATGAATTGGCATTTAATTATATATTATGTTATGTCAATTTATTTTTAACATTTCTTGATTCACAGAAAATATATAGTATAAATGTTATATTAGTATTACCACTCGTAAAATCTTAGACGGTGGCGACTTTAGCGAACTTTACTTAGGTTTTTATTTTTGACAATAATCCTTTTATTTATCATAACTATATTTTTGTGTTTATTAAGTTTTAAAATAAAAAACGATGTGTTTAATAATCTTATTTGTTGTTTTAAATACAATAATAAATCTGTCGTTTTATCTTCGAATCTACCGCTTTCTTGATGATAAATCTACCGCTTGCGGTGATTTTAACGTGGCAACACTGGCTGTATTTCCGTAACAGGCAACTTAAAGGGTATAATATCTTTCAATTAAATTTTCTTAGAATACGTTATCTCGGGGGTCTAAAACAATGTAAAACATTATCGTCTAAATAAAACAATTTATTATTGAGGTAACTATTATAACAGAAAATGAACGGACTGGGGCGCTCGCATTCAAGATGATACCGGTACAATTTCGTTTCTTTTAAATTTATTTAATAAGGAAGTAATTTGTACTTGTGTATTCTGGATATATGTGGGAGTCGGAGCCAGGTTACGTTTAATAATACAATAAAGCAGGTTTCGGTGGCACATGTATTTAATAGCGAATCTCTATATATGCAACTACTTAGCGAAAATGCAAACCGAATCTGAATTACGCAAGGACTTGCATATAAAAGACCAATTAAGGAGCAAAAGTACAATATTACCATGAAATAAATTCATTTTACTTGCCTTGCATTGTCACAGTCTCTAAACGGTTCTTTAAGAAATGGCTTTTCTACGTGTAGAACTTGAAAGTCGGTCATCTTGATCCTCTGGCTCGTGACGAATAGTATAATTATTATATGTGTTACTGTCCATGATTATTGAATAATACTTATAACGGATGTTTAAGAAAGATTCTTGATATTAACATGAAGTGATAATACATATAAAAAATGTAACGGTTAACGGTCTGTTTTTACCAGTAAATCATAAAACACATATTTTAATGACGTGAAACGTCGTCTGCTATTTTGAACTAATTTCGAAATTTACAAGCTACATTTGACCAATCAGGTTTGAGAGAAAGCCTGGTCAAATTCGGCACCAAATTTGAATTTAATTAAATTAAAAAAAAAAACGCGGGAAATTTAATTCTAAGACAGCCCAAATTGAAACTACGGGGACTCCACTAAATTAAAACAGATAAGTGTGATAATTATTTATTTTATATATGTTCTTTTAATATCATTTCAATTTAAAAAAAAAAGGTAAAGAGAATTTCTGACAACGGCACAATTTAATGTGATTTCATAAATTGGGCACATGCGTATGAAACATAACTAAATTTTGTAGCAATTAAATGTTTTTTCGATTCAAATAATCATCGGATAATATGTTATAAATAAAAAAAATAACTATTCAGTAATAATATTTTCATGAAAACCGAAATATATTTGTTGTAGGTAAAATATAGTTTAATTACGTGTCAACTCCTAAAAATTTATAAAATAAAACTTAAAATTCTATAAAATGTATTTTATTTTTGAAAAACAATATTTAAAAAAGAAATTGAAGAACTATAAAAACAGTATTTTAATCCTAATGATTTCACTGAAAATTGAATTTTAATATTGATACCACATTAGTCCAGGCTTCTTAGTAAAGTCAATTTTAAATTAAAAAACAATTTTATACCGATGTATAGGATTCGTATAGAATGAAATGGCTTATAATTAGGGTTGCTGCTGTAGTCCACATTGAGCAAAAGATTAAAGCTAGTGAGTTGTCTAAGAAATAATAAAACAAGGAATTGGAACACAAATTGCATCAGACCTGACCAGCAAGCTGAGGAAACTGAAGTTATTGAAATGTAATTGTGATTGTCAAAGATGTAGATAATTGATTTACTTATTCTTCCTCTGCTATCTCTTAAAGGATGTTTGCGATCACTTCTGTTCAAGCTTCCCTATCTCTGGTGATGTAAATTCATTATTCAGTGGTTTCTATTCCTGTCCAATGTTTGATATTTTGGAGCCACGATATTCTCTTTCGGACTTAACTCCTTTTTCCTTCCTTCTATTATTAGTTAGAGCAAATAGTACTTTTAACACATGTTCCAAGTACGCTGTTTCCTGGGTTTTATCATGCCCAGCAATTCAGGTTCTCTTCTTATCGTCCTCAAAATTTTCTCAATGTTTCTGTCAGAATTCTTCGTTAGATCCATTTTTTAAATGTTTCTTATCTATTCACTGTGCTAACTTTCAATATCGAGCCTTTCATATCATACAACAATATGAAAGATACGTAACATTTTGAGAATCTTATTCTCAGAATAAGGTCAAAGTTAGAGTTCGTAAAAATGTTTTTGAATCTCAATGAGCTCCTCGATTTTTTCTATCCGGCATTTGATTTCTACGTCTGAAGACCAATCTTCATGTGACCAAGTCACCAGATAGTTAAACCTTTTTACTCATTCTATGTCTTCATAATTGTATGAGTTTCGCAATCTGGAACTCATCTAATTTGAGGATGATTACAAGGAATTTTGTCTTTTTTTATATTGATGCTAATTCCCTTAACTCGGCTGTGCATTTCTACTATTTCCAGGAGCCTTTGGAGAACATTTATATTATCTGCTATCAGGGAGTGCGTTGTCTGCATACTGTATATTGTTGATCCATGTTGCATTTACCTTGATTCCTAATCATTGTTGTCCTTCGAGAGCTTCTTAGAATTAGATGTTTTCAGAGTTAATGTTAAACAGAACTGGGGGAAGGACACATTCCTGTCTTACACCTCTAAGGATTTTCTGTGCATTTGTAACTCCATTGTCAAACCTAACTGCAGCTGATTGGTTCCAGTACAAGTTTTTAATATAGCATATGTCATTTTGATTTAGGTCAAGCGCCTCAGCATTTGAACGAGCTTATGATGCGGAACTCTATCAAATGCTTTTTCGTAATCTATAAAACACATCAATTAATCTTTTCTTTAATCGCAACAATTCTGAACTAACACGATTGGGTTGCGACCAGTGCCTCTGTCGAACCAAGACCTCTTCAGAATCACTAGTAGAATCGCTTGTAGAATCACTTTCAGAGTGTGACTCATTAAACTGATCAATTTGTGTTCTTCGCATCTTTTGCGTTGTCCTTAATTGGAAGTAGTACAGTTGTGCTGGCATTAGAAATGGTCGAATGGATGCAAAAATTACATAGAGGATGAAATTTTGACAATAAGTTGTATGGGTTAAGAGAGTGCAAAAACCAAAAATGCCGAGGGAGTTTTTCTTAGGGGATGATTGGGGATGGTCTTGAATTGGCGCTAGACCTTTGCACTTACAACTTTGACTCCATGAGATAAATTGTTCAGAAAAATCAGAGCTACCTTTTCTTCCACAGAGCCGAATTCATCCGAGTTGATTTAGAGGGTGTAAAAAAGGGGTGAAGTTTTGAAAAATTGGTTTTAAATTAATAACTTTCTTAGAAAAAATCCCACAAATTTTGTTCAAATAGCAAAGTTATAGCTCACAAAAAGACGAGTACATTGATATATATATATATCGACTATGCAACAAATTTTTGACACCCCCAAAAAAATTATCAAAAAATCCAAAAAATTTTCATTCTGAAATAACTCGAAAACTATACATCAAAGAAAAATGTCTTGGATGTACAGAAGGTGGTGAAATTTTACCTTCAATTTGATAGTAAAAGCAACCCTCAACTCCGTACGTAAACCACCCTTATGGGGGGTGAAAATTTTGAAAACCTTTTTTGGAGAAACTTCTTATAAAGAAAAATTCTTATCGGAGTCCTTCTAGTCCAACCATTTTCTTATCTTTCGAATCTCATATTGCGTTCTCTAGTAATCTCTTCTATTGCAATTTGCTACCAATATAGATAGGTAGTAATTCTTTATAGTCCTAGGCTAGAACAGCAGCTAATAGGTGGAACGAACAAATTGTGTGATATAAATTGTGAACTTTACAAGCGAAATAAAAATCGTTAACAATAAAAGTGCTATAATGCTACAGTTGTTAACTTGATTGATACAGGATGTTTTTTTTAATACTGGAAATTTTGTCTCCTTGAATGAAATTAAGCAAAAAAATATTAGATTTTGAATTACCTACATCAAAAGACAACACAAAGTCTCGGTCTTGAAAATTTAATTTTCATTTAATAGGTAACTTAACAGGTAATTCAAATTGAAAGAGGTGGTCATATTCTCAAAGAGACCTTGACATAAATAAATCAAAAGGCAATAACACAAAGTCTCGGTCTCGAAAATCTTATTTTATGAGTCAAAGTGGTGACTGTCCATAAAAAATGAATGGCGTTAAAAATGTGACACACTCACCTTGCTAAGTTTCATTTTCTATCCATCAAAATCTTGGGCATCCTGCACCAGAATTATGAACTAAATGGCTCCCTAAAGGAACAAGATTAAGGACTATAAATTTCAAACCATATTGGCCACTTCACAAACTTCGGAAATAAAAAACTGGCTTTTTACGTGCGCTCCTACCTGCAACACGGGAACAAGTCGTCGAAAAATGGACCCAATACCGACTAAATCAGTAACGACCCCACCTCTCGCCTGAGCTGTCAATATCAGCCAATCAGAGAAAACATTAATTAAGACCAATCAGAAAAGTGACGGACCACCAGTCGAGAGATGTCGAACCACCTTTCACTGTTTTTCCTGTAATCTAGCAATACAAGAATTGACAGTCAGCCTTAACTACTGTCATCGCTGCTGTACAATGCTGATTAAATAAAACTTTTAAAATTAGCCTACAAAGAAAAACTTTCTTAAAATAGGGATTTGTAAAGCACACCGTCGTCATAACAATATACAATTTAAGGGTGAAAGTTTCTTCGAAAACTCACATTAACCGGGTTTTCCACTTTAAGTTCACACTGTTTTTCGTGTCCCGAACGAAATTTTTAATTTAAACCAAACTCGTTTTGTTAAAGAGAACTTTAAGCGATGATAGCGGAGATTATATCGCGAGGCTCGTTCCGAATTATTCGATTTGCTAAAAGGTTTTTGACCTCCTCCTTCGCGGAGATCGGTTGTTGAATATTTAATAGACGCCCAGGATCTGTTTAAAGCGAAAATACGTAAATTTGTTATAACGCCGGAATACTAAGTAATTTATTTCGATCCCCGAAAGTCATTCGGTACGTAAACATAAAGTTCGTGTTGGTGGCCTTTGTATATTACGGCCACAGTTATCATTCGCTCCACAGCGTTGGCCCTGCTGGCATCATCAAAATTTAAGCGCGCCAAATCGGTAACATAAATTTACATGGACGTGCCTATGTATTAAATGCAACAATGCATCTCGTTTTTCAATTATTGATTTGCACTATTACAATCAATACGTTTTGTAGCACAATAGCGCGCTTTTTGATAAATTACTAAGGCCAATTGTAACTTTTATTGCATGGGCAATATTTTGTTAACTTAATTTCGTTTCTTCAAATTTTTTATGCCTTTCAAAAAATAGGATTTTGAAGTAAATCGTCGTGCCAAACACATTTTTTTCAAATTCAGAAAAAAATCACTGGAGACCAAATTTGGTGAATACGATGGATGTTGCAGCAGTTGAAATTTCAGTTTTGTAGTTTTTTCCATTGAAAATGCACAGGTGTGCACCGCGCTATGTCAAGAGCATTATTTTTCTCACTTACTTTAGAAATTTCAGCTATTTGATTTTCTTTACCCAGTTGTGATTTATATCCCAGGTATATGTAGTCTGGTACGTTTTCTAGAATGTTATTTTTTATTTCTACTTTAAGGTGCAATTAAAAATTATGGAATTCAGGATTAATGAATACAAGCGCACTTACTGACATTTAATTTGAAGCACTTTAATTTGTACCAGCTCGCAACAATACAGAATTCATGTTGCATCGCATGACGATCATTCTCTGAGAAAAACACTAAAAATCGTCTGCAAATAATAATCCCCGTGCATTTTTATTATTGCAAACCATACCATTTATAGCAGTCGAAATGAAGAGGGATTGAAGACCTGTAAAACACCAGAAGTACTTTTTAAAAATATATGACTTCGAACTTTTAATTGTGACATACTGGAACATACAATTGAGATCTGACTGAATTGCGCAAGTAATATATGAAGATGCATCTAAATCTGACAAAGATTTTAATTTTGAACAGTGTCTCACTCTGTTTAAAGATAATTAATTGAAAGACTTTAGGAATAGATCTCTTAATAGTAATTGGTCGAGAGTTCCATATCCAGAGCCAGACTTGTAAATAGCTATTATTTTGGTAATTTCCATCCATCTGCATCAAGTAAGTTATCCTAAGGATATCCTAATGGCCTTAACAAATGATTACGGCGATCCTTCAATACGTAAGCTGGAATGTCAACTGGACCAATAGCCTTATTCCAAATTTTGTTAATAGCCTCATAGAGATCATCTGACAAAAAAAATACATGGTCAATTATTAGGTTTAAATAGCAAGCAAGTTAAATCGTTATCAATATTATTCCCGGACTAAAAAAATTCGCGAACCCATCTGCTTTCTTTAGAATCTGAATAAATTTAATAGTTTATTTATTAGTTACCCAGGTTCCCCGTCTCTTAGCTAATTTGTGTAACTTCGATTATAGTATCAACAAAAGCTCTTGTGGAATCTGAATTTCCAGTAGAAGGATCTGGGTTCCCTTGATTTAGCACAAAAGTGATGCCGAGAAGGAAAAAAGGAAGGAAGAGCTGAGACAGCTAAGATCAAGAGCCTTCTTAATCTAAATTATAAAATCAATAATGGCCATTTTGTTAAAATGTTTCAAAGAAAAGATTTTTCGAAATTCTATCAGCTTAGAAAATAAAATGGAATAAATCAAGGCATTTTAAAAATTCGATTGCACATACAATTCCTTTGACCTAAAGAACAAAAAAAATCAACAAAATCCCTTTTTGTCTAGAGACCATACGGTAACTTTTTTTTAACGTTCTACAGGGCACACAAAAGCATTTAAACCACTTACGCTCGCGTTTCCTGGACATTTTCCGGAAAAGAATTATTAAACTATGCAAGAGCGGCGGAGGTCGAGTTTCGCATTTTCGGAATGCAACAACACCGGATTTTATGGCCGAAAAGGGGCGGCGAGGGCGGCTAAAATTTACAAACCTGGCGAGGCGAACGTAAGCTCTAAATTGAGTTTCTGATATAAGTGGAACGGCTAGCGCTGGCTGTGTGGTATTTAAAGATGTGTTTAGGGCGAATAAAATTGTTGTCGGGAGTTTAAATCATGCTGATTTATTTTGAATGTGCTGCTGAGAAGATTTGTTGGAGTAGGTGGTGGTGGGAGATAAATAGGTGTATGTGCTAGAAAGGTATTTTTTTGGGATCAACTTTTTAAATGAATTATTTGAAAAATCATCTATTAATTTGCCATCGTCCAGTATTAAATCTTTTTTATAATTTTATCAGCAGATTTGGCGGAAATCTTATATTTTTTTTGTCTTGCTCTCTATTTTTTTTTATCTATGTCTAGTTTTTCCCTTTCTAACAATTTCGTAATACTGGCTCTTAGTTTCGCTGAAATAACGATGAAAATTTTTCTATTTCTAGCTAGCTGTTGTTTGTATAGAAAATTGTTTGTGTGTTCTTCCTCATCAAAATCAAAACATTTTTTAATAACAATCTGAGAATTTTTCTCTTCTGGAGATTTTGATACTGAAGGAATCAGGTGATTTGGGAGTTGTACATGACATATCTCCATTCTCTTTGCATATATTAGGTATAGTTCCACTACCACTCTCATTTTTTTGTTCCAGCCTCATTAGCTTCTTTCTTCATCATTTTCTGTCAAATCATGCAACAATTTCTTAGAACCATCTACTGCCTTCAGATTACCAGTGACTTTCTTTTTCTTTGATTGTTTGGACTTCACAGATTTCACAAATTTCCTGACGGTATCCGCATGATCAAAGTCGTATTTACGTAAGTGTCTACCACAATGGAAAACCTAGGCTTTTGTGTTTTTAGTGTGGAAATTACACATATCTCAACATAAGTCTTACCGAGTGGTGGATCTCTACAATTTTTTCATTTTCCTTATCTGGTTTCATGTCTTTACGAGGATATTGTATCTAGATCATAACTTGTAATCACTAGTTCCTAAGAATCTTCTGTGAGTCACCAATGGATCATTTGCATTTGGTTTTTTTTAATCTTCTTAGGGCTAGGTGTTATCCAGGTTTATTTGCTTAGGAGGTAAAAACTCTGGTTCCTTAAAAATATTTAGGTTGGCACCTCTCCTCCTTTCCTTTCAGCAAAAATTTACAAAATTTACAAATATAGTCACATGTATAAAGTTAAAATACATAGGTTCAGATTCAAGTGGAGGTTAAAAACTTAAACATTTTTAAAATATATAACATAAAATGATATATGGCTAGAAAAAATGCTTAAATGTAGGTAGACATCGATAGAATGCATAGGGTAAAAGGAGGAGAGATGGACCACATTTTAAAAAATCAAACGTGTTCTCGGATTTTCTGATTGAAATTTCAGGTCTTTGCTTTAAAAACAGTTCTAACCATTTTTGGCCAGCTTTACCTAAAAAAGACGATAATAAATTAGCAATATGGTTTTTATTTTTTTTAATATACCTTCTTTCTTATTAAATTTATTTGGAATCCCCAATCGTTCAGCTAAATTAAACGCCATGATTTTTACTTCTGTTCTGGTGGGTGCAAAGCCTGCCTTTTGCAGTTTTTTTATGTGACTGACTATTTTTGTTTCGACGTTCGAGACCAAAGAACAATCTGGCCCCAGACGATTACAGCTATCGATGTTATTTGCTTTTAATCTGCGCTTAAAAGTTGCTTTTGGGATTCCAAATGCTTTCGCGGCTCCGTTAATGCCCATACCGCCATTCTTCACAGCATCAACTGCATCACCTAATGCTCTAGCCGTCCAAAGACCTCTTTTAGGTGCGTTTTGTTTTCGGATATATTTATTAGGCATAATCCTAAAACAAAATAGGCTGGTCCAACTCTCCCCCACTTAAGTGGGCCATCTATACTCAAATAGGAGGATAGATGGACCAGTGTCTAGCTTCTAAAATATGCCGATTAGAGCTACGATTGGTGCTCTCTAGTACACCTTGTATATGGTATCTAAACACTAATTCAACAAAAATCGGTTAAACTTACCTGATTTAAAAAAAATAAGATTCTCAAAACTGATATAAAATTTTTGCACGTGGTGATTTTAACTATCGTAAATAACATTCACGAAGGTGCGTTATAATGCGTTCCAGTCGCCGTCTCAAAGGCAACTGACGCTAAGAAACAGAACGGGACAGGTTAGTCTTGCCCTGTTGCCAAACCTTGCCGGATATTTTGAGTGGACCGTCTAACCTCCTGGTCCATCTCCCATCCTTTTACCCTATGATTCAAGCAACTTCTTGACAGCAATTCTGAACCTCTTGTTGTTTTGACGCTGCCTGATCCTGAGTGGAAAATGACTAAAAGTTTTTTGCTATTTAAATGCGTATCTTTTAGTCAAAACTGAATGGGGTTGGATAAACTGAATTAATGAGAACTTCTGGTGTGGTTTGCATTGGCATTATGCTCCCGATTGTTGCCATAATGAAAATATGCGCCAAAGTTAAAATCATACCACTGACAAAATATGAATGACAGAAGTCTCTAGAAGCCTAATTATAGATATAATGCACTACCCTTTTTTGGCGCACAAAAAGTGAGTTGAAGAGTGTCACTAAACATCAGCCTCATCAGAGGCAAATTCCATATCTTAGGTATGCTTCAACTAATGCAAAGTAAGCACTTCTGATCACGATAAAGCCAATTTTCATAATCACAGTTCTTATAGCATTATAACCCGAAGAGACTCTACAGTAGGTATTACCTATATGAAATTTAAAATTTACTCTGTTGTCAATAGAAATTCCCAAAACTTTGCACTCATTTGTTGTTGTGTTTAATTTAAGGGTTCCCTATAGCAATTTTTTCAATATTACCTCTAAAATTTAAGATAATGTTTTTTAAATATTAGATGCCAAGCCGTTAGTATCATCAGTTGAATGCCACAAGACTACAAGAATCTTTTAGCATTAGCAAATGCTATACAAGAACCATACTTCAGCAGATCAGACAGGGCGTTGACAAAGAGCAAAAATAATAAAGGACCTAACACGGAACCTTGTGGAATACCAAAATTAATGCTTAGATAATTAGACTTGGTGTTTTGAAAATAACGACTTGAGATCACCGTCAAGATAGATTGAAACCACTGCACCGATTTCCCTCTAAAGTCATACAAAGCCAGCTTTCTCAACAAAATATCATTATCAATATAATCGGAAGCTTTAGAGGCATAAAAAAGCACATTCTACCCCATTAATGCTAAGATGTAGCTGTTCAAGAAAAATAGCGTCACCAGTGTGCGAGTCAGCCCTATACCTTGTCAGTCCCCTTTTGTTGAAATCTGTTTTTTTTTCTCAGTATTGTAAGGATAGAAGCCAGACCAATTTTTGACATATTCATAACCATAGTTATCAAAAATCATGACAATACCAAATGAGGCTTTTTAAAGTCACTAGGCACCAGCAACCAATAGGCTTAACCGAAACTATGTCCCTACTGGAATACCTGGGTGGGTGGTCCACGCTCTCATCCGCCTCAAACATTTTTGAGCCGACTTAAAAGCAATTTTAGTGCTGCTTTTTGTTAATTCTTAATGAAATTTTCCTCGCTGTGAAATACTTCATTTAGATAACTTTCCTAAAATGTTTTTTTTTCTCGAAGATACGTAACAATGGTCACTTGTCAAGAAAAACGTTCATGATTATCGAAGAAACGCAATAAAAGCTTTGTCAGTTGCCGATAGTGAGTTAACCGAATAGTTTAAAAGGTTCTGTCAGTTCTCCCGATGTAATTACCAAAGTTTTAGAGCGCATAAAACTATCGCCACGGCCGTCGCCGGTCCACGGGAGCGGAACTTCGACAACTCCCGAACTCGTAATTGAAATTCTATAAAGCTTTCCGGAACAGCTTTCGAATTAAACAAAACGATGACGAGGCAACAGCTTGTAAGTCTCGGATTGTTCTTCTATCTTGGGGTAATATTGCTTCTAATAGTAATATTTTCTTAAGTAGTTTGGAATTTAAATTTTATATTTATGGGGACGAACATCGGGCGAAGAGAAACTGTGTTCTAACAGCTGGGTTTCCTCGCGAATTTTACGAAAGAAAAAGGCAATTTTCTTACCTATTGAAAATCAAAAAGGATTTTATATAACGACAATTTATGGTGTATAGAAGTTGAAAAAAAGGTTTTCAAGGGTCTTTCATATAAAAGATTTGAAAAGTTAACAAAAAGAGAGGAGTTGTACTCACTTGTCTGGTAAATTTCCCAAGAATATGAAACATATGAGTCAAATTGCCGTTTTCGTTCATTCTGATTAAAAAAATGAGGGTACTTGGTAGGATACCAAGCCTAAATGGAGATAATGGAAGAGCTGTAAAAGAGGCTCGGGAAAAGAAAAAGGTAAACATAACAAAAAAGTAAATCTAAAAAAGAAACTAAAAACAATCAAGAAAACCTGACGGAGTAAGTCGAGTTAAAACGTAGAAAGCCCAAGAAAGAAACAAAAAAGTTCCAAAACCAGGAGAAGCTAATTTAGCTGATCACATGTATCTATGTAACTATGTAGATACTATAGCGTTTTTATTGAATTAAAACACTCAAGACCAAATATTAATTTATGATGTATTTATTTCGATTTAACAGTCACGCCAATATTCAGACTTGAACTGGCCTTCTAAGGGAGTCGTTTATACTAGCAGGCCACTGTTCCGGCATATTCGCCAATTTTTTTTGTGTGTCCCGAGATGTACCCGCCGCTCGCTCCATCTTTGTTGCACCTACGGGTTTGGGCGTCGGACGAGGTGATTCCCAAATGCCGAAGAACAGCTGGTATATTTGCGGCTGTTAAGATCTTTACCAGACCATCAGCAAATGAGGCCTTTAGGTAGCAATAGAAAAAATAAATCAGTTAAAAAATTAGGAATGATTTTAAAAAAACGTTATTCTTCCTATTTTTAGACCTCATTTCATACTTAAGTATTAAAGAGAATCATAATGAAATGATGGTGCATGGATCAGATTATGTCAGAAAAATACAATTTCAAAGATACATTTAGGTCGTAATAAAGAAATTAGGAAATAAAAAGATTCAAGTACTATGGGATCCATATAATGATCATTCATAAAAGTTGATCTTGTAAGTAGTGGATTATATAAGAAAACTCTAATTTCAGTCTGTTTCAGGCAGAAGCATTTTTGTAGCATTCTCCAACAATAAGACGTGATAAGACATCTCAGACCTAAATTGCATGAAAATTAGTGATTGTCGCATGTTCAGATACTTAAAGTACGATTTAGGCAGTAATGGATGAATAAAATGGGGTATAAATTAATGTATAATGAAGGGAAAAATATTCCTTCTACTTTTATATATTGTAACGATCCTAACCACCGCGTATATATTAGCTGTCCTCCGTTATTCAGGAATCATCTCAAGGAGGGAACGGCGGGCACACATCGCGACATCTCGGGACACACGTAAAAAGGTCTAGCTAATTTATTAGTATAAGGTGAGTGAGTATAAGGTGCTATAATAAAGGGTTTTTCAAATAAGGCGGGCCGATGTTGACTGTTTGTGGCGGCCATGTTGTTTTGGTGGCATCTGTGAAATCTGTTGTTTATTATTCAGTTACTGATGCCAAATCATCATGACAAGTTACACGATTGAGCAGCACGTCCAAATGATAAAAGTTTATTATCAAAACGAGTGTTCATTAGTGCAAACATTGCGTGCCTTGCGTCCAGTATACGGTAGGCGCGGTGGCCCTTCAAAGTAAACTCTTCAACGTTTGGTGGCCAAATTTGAGATGACTGGTTCGCTAAATAATCAACCAACTCCCATACGTCAAAGGAACGCCAGATCAGTCCAGAACATCGCCGCTGTCCGTGAAAGTGTTCAGGAGAACCTGAGGCAGTCGATTCCTCGCCGTGCACAAGAACTTGGCTTTTCGCAGACTTCAACTTGGCGAATTTTGCGTCGGGACTTGGGCCTGCACCCATACAAGATCCAACTGACCCAGGAGCTTAAAGTTAATGACCATAGAGAACGCCGTTTGTTCGCTGACTGGGCTTCAGAATGTTTGGAAGTTGACCCTAATTTTGGCCGAAAAATCATCTTTAGTGACGAGGCACATTTTTGGATGAATGGCTTCGTTAACAAACAAAATTGCCGTATATGGGACGACACCAACCCATGCGAGATTCACCAGGTGGCAATGCATCCACAAAAAGTTACGGTTTGGTGCGGATTTTGGGCCGGCGGCGTCATTGGTCCGTACTTCTTTCAAAACAATGTCGGTGAGGCCATCACTGTCAACGGGGAGCGGTACCGATCAATGATAACCAATTTCTTTTGGCCCGAATTGAACATTATGGACATAGACGACATGTGGTTCCAGCAGGACGGCGCTACGTGCCACACAGCGAACGACACGATGGACATTCTGCGTCAACGATTTGAGGGCAGGGTTATCTCTCGGAGAGGTGACGTAAATTGGCCACCAAGGTCTTGCGATTTGACCCCGCTAGACTTTTTCTTGTGGGGTTTTCTAAAGTCCCAGGTCTATGCCAATAATCCACCGATGCCCTGAAAGTCAACATAACCCAGGCCATCGCTCAAATTCAGCCGGATCTATGCAGCAGAGTAATTGAAAATTGGACCACTCGAATCCAAGCCACCGTGAGAAGCCGCGGCGGACATTTGAATGATGTCATATTCCATACATAATGGCATAAGTTGGCCTTTCAAATAAAAAAATAATTTTGTTAATATCTCAGATACAGCGTGTTTTATTCCATTTCAACATCGACCCGCCCTTATTGGAAAACCCTTTATATAAGGATCCCTCGCCGCTAGGAGTTCTGCTTAAGTCTAAATATTAGCGCGACTTTTAAATGGAAATAAGTAGTAGGAACTAAATACAGTGTAAACAAATGTTTCTTATAGTTTTAAGTTATTGTGTTTAGTAGGTAAGTATAACAAATAAGTTGAGTACTTTTCGATATCGAGTGTAATAATTCACACCTAAGCAAACAGTAAAAACGCTGCAATATTATAACTCACCTAAGACCTAAGTATTACGAAGAATCCCAAGGAAATAGAAACACAGAAAAAAATATGTCTTTTTATTACTTTTAGATATGATTAAATAACAACTCCTTATTAGACCGAAGTGTCACGGAGAACGATAATCTGACGATAATGATGGTCCTCGTAAAACATAATTTAAAGTTGATATAGGCAGTAAAGGAAGAAATAACTGATGTAGAAATATTAAAGCTGATGAATTATTGAGCTAATGATGAAAGATATTAGGTTTTCATGTATAGATGGAAGAGACAAAATATGGAAAAACAAATTATTTTAGAGAAAGATGGAAATGGAAAAACCAAAGTCATCAATGAAACTTAGGAAGCAATTAAGTTTGTTCTACATACAAAACTCTATCTATAACAGCCACATACTGAAATAATAAATTCTCTTATGATGAAGTCATTTATGTGGCCCAAAAAAGTTCCTTCGACAGCTATCAAATGTATATCTAAGGCTATACTAAAGTCCTTTTGGCAAACCTACGGATATCGTCTTTTAAGATCTTTTGGACATTAACAAGTTGTAAAAGAACCAAAATGTCTTGAGATAACCTTAGCATGAGCTCTTCTCTCGCTTTTATGGGTCTTACGGCTTATAAGTTTAGACCGTAGGCACATCTAGAGTGTAGACTTGCAGCATCAAGGTACCAAAGGCACCCTGCATATTTCTGCAAGTAAAAAACCTTATGATCCTGAATAGGTTGAAGAAATTATATATAGGTTGAACAAGTCAATTTTAAGTCTTGGTATTTTATGGCAGCCTGCTTGACTTTATTGGAGTTCGTGTGATTTGGTTGGAACAAATGCATTAAAAGGCGTATGTTAAAAGTTGCTTTTTACGCGATTTTTAAATAAGATCCACTGTATTTTTAAATATTTTGATAAAAAGCAACATTTTAAATCCAATGACACTTCATGTCATTTTTGTACTTTTAACTTTAAAAATTTGAGTTTTTAAAATAGTGTGCCTTGGGTATTTTAGGTAAAGGAGACTAAAAAAAATAAATTTGACTTACTTTTAACATATGGCATAATAGATTAAAATTGAAATATTTCCAAAATTTCAAAAAATATCAATCTTAGAACATTTAAAGGCTAGAATTAGTATTGCCGAACTATGGGCTGTTTGTTTCCTTGCAACATCTTTGATACAATGATGTCAAGTGCTTAAGTAGAAATGGCAAAAAAAACACACTTTATAATATCATAAAAATTTGTCACTGATAGTTTAAATAAATAAATAAAATCCAAATTCCTCCTTAGTATCTTTGAAATTTTAAATATTCCAAAGATCTAAGATTTTAGAGAAAATCTGGTAAAAATGTATTTTATTTCTTTCTGAACAAATAAAACATGTCAATACTCCTTCAACATTTTATTGAAAACCTGAAAAAATTAATGTTTTTCAAATTCAGAGACAAATAAAACTAAAAATCCTTGCAATCCTTGAAATTTAAGACTCCAAAGATTTAAAATTTGTATTTATGAAGAAATCTATAAGGAAAGAAAAGTTAGATCCTATCGATAACTAATAATTAATTTATGAATAACTAAAACCCAAAATTCTTGACAGTTCAAAGATTCCAGGGATTTGAAATTTTATTGTAAACCTGGAAAAATTGATATTTTTTAAATTCCTGGAAAAAAAGCCAAAATCCTTAAAATTTTTAAGATTTAAAATTTCCAAGAAACCCTGTAAAAAAAAATATTTTTACTTTATTTTTGTACAAAAAAAATCTATAATCCTTGAAATCTCAAAATTCAGTATGACTCAAAAAATATTTACATGATAAATATTTATTATTAATAGATTATGCCTTAAATTATTAACAACATTACCGTTTACGAACTCTTTATGCGTTTTTTCAATGTACTTCATTAGAATAAAGGCACTTATGTAACAAAAAGCATTTATATGGAAATTAAATATTTTATAATTATTACAGATTTCTTAATAAGTTTTTATTATTCTATGTTTATGACGAAGATTGTCCCTTGATATGATGTTATGACATTATCGGTATTTACTTGTGAAAAGATTGGCTTAAATCGCCTTTTTCCCATAATGCGACACCAGTTTTTACCATCGTAACAGTTCACAAAAACACTCAAACGCGTTCTTTTTCCTTTTTCAACGAAAAACTAAAGAAAAAAAAACTTCACAAATGTCGAATATAAACACAAAGCCGTTTGCAAAGATGACTTTTCGCAAGATGACATCATCTTTTGCCTGCGGTGTTGCCATTTCAAATTTTTTAGAAGCGGTTTTAGGAATAAGAATGTTAATAATTTTTGTTTGTTTTGAAGATGTTATTTTTGCGCTTAGAATAACATATATCTAGTTCTGCTTTTTATTTTTAATTCAAAATCTAATATCAGTAAGTTAAATTAACATTATTATATAGCTGAAAATTTCCTCTTTTGAAAATGCGTGTAAGCTTGACAACAGGGAATCGGTTAATATGATTGTAAACAAAACACTCCCCTTGCCTCTGTGCACTTGTTGAACTCAAACAAAGTTATTGTTTACTACTTCTAGTCTTTAAATGTTTTAAGATATCAATTAGATAAAGTCGACGATGACTGTCAAACTGGAACAATGAAGATTTGACAAAAGTTAATATCAAATAGACACTTAATGGGGCAGTGACAATGAGCTCACAATTTTCTAAGAATCTTCGACAAGTTTATAAAACAATTTTGTTGAATTTTTAACGAAATTTATGAAAATATGCAGTCATTTCCGGTAAAATAAACCCTCTAAGATAATTAAAACGTCGGATTTGGACTCTAATTTTTAACCTAATTTTTAGGTCTTATTCGTCACTTGATGTAAAAAAATCATAGTTATAAGTTTTAAACTGAAAACTATTATTATTATTCAGATCGTCCTTTAAACATGCAAATACCAACCCTAAAGTAATTAATAATAAAATCGGTCGTGATCCACCTGTCACATATTAATGAAACCATTCAAGTTCATTACAATGATGAATTAAATCGCATTTTCTAATAAAATAAAGGAGCAACCCAGTTTGCCTTCACCTTACGAATAAAAAGGGGGGAAAAGAGTTTCATCATGGCGAAACAAAGAAACATTTAAGCAAAAAATTATTATTATTTCGCAATCGCGTTCCGAGTGGTGCAATTTCGGTAAATTATTGTTACAAGAAACACTGATCGATCTATCGGCGTGTCCAGTGATGGCCTTCGGCGTTTGTCTTTTATTGTTTACTAGGGTCTTACAATATCAATCATTATTTATTGATTAAAAGAGAATTGTGGGACGCTTTGATTTGACTTCCTGTTTATATACAGGAAATTCTCAAATTTACATCATATTCCCCATATATTATTAAATTTTTAGATTCCATGTAACAAATCCTACATCATTTCTTTCACAATACAGAGAAAAAGACCGCCACAGCTAAATTTATAGTTTATACGTTGTCTCGAAGAAAGGCCGCGTCTGTTCTCGAAACAGAAAAGCTTAATATTCCAGGAGAGAAAACAAAAGATTATATGAGTAACATATTGCAGCTAACATATTGCGGCGGATCCCTGAGGAGCGATTTTTTTTTATTTATTGCTGATTTCCTTTTTTTTTCTAATGATTTTGTAAATGTTGCTCGACACTAAGAAAAACCATAAATTTCAGCGAGAATGTTGGCAACGTCGCCTATTTAGGTGACAGAAAGTTCATTCCAGTATATTCGACAAGGGCAGAAGTCGTAGACTTAAATTTATGTGAAACGGTGATGCCAGCGTACTTAATTTTCAAATTTTTAAAGAAATTTAAATTACTTTATTAATTTTTTCTACTAAATTTGAAAATTTTATTATTTTAAGAAAATTAGATACAAATTCAAGGACCATCATTAACCTAAAGAAACCATTTAAAAGTTTACAGTTTATTACAAAAAAAATGTTAAACAAAAGTGTTGGCTACGTCGCTTATTCCTGATTCAGATTTTTTATTGATATCAAAGACCTAAAGTTCACGGTATACATAACAAGTACATACTACGATATAACAAGTACAAGGCAAGTACATACTACGACAGTTACTATTAAGTAATAGTTTTAAAGACCTAAAAATAATAGCACATTTGAACACTCAAGTGTATCAACCAAATAAAATACATTTCATAATAAATAAATAAGGATATTTTTAAGAAAATGCTCAGACGCGATTGGTATTTTTAGTTGCCTATTTTTTCAACAAAAAAATTATACAGGGTGTGTCATGTAACAGTGGTCAATATCAACTTTTTAATTTTAAAGGCAACATCCTGTAGGGGAAAGGTGTACAAAATGACATAGTGGGGTAAAATGACATACTTATTATATGTAACTTGCTAACGTCGTAAGAATATACGCATGCGCTAAATTAGATCATAAATTATTTACCCAACAGGTTCCAACCACTTCAGTTTGTCTCTGCTCACCAGCAGAGGTGTACGCTCGATATTTCTAAATTTGGGGTGCAAAAGTATTATTCGCGCTTTGTTTAATTTGGTTATAATACTAGACAACTTTCGCTAGGTAAGTTGTTTTATTTTAACTGAATATTTAAACTATTTTTTTTAACATTTAGTAATAAGAGATTAACAAGAGGAATAAGGCAAATATTTAAAAAAATATTTTTTTTTGTTTTCTCTAGTCGTGTAAAATCACATAGTGCATTGTCGGCTAAAATGACATAGTATGTCATTTTGCCCGACTTATAGAAATAATTTTTTTATTTGCTATTGCAGATTGTCATGCCCCGATTGTACGAAAGAAAGACAAATAGGCATTCATGGAGTACAGATTGGATGTTAAAAGCCATAGAAGCGGTCAATAATGGTGAAATGGGCTGGTTAAAGGCATCTAAGAGTTACGGGGTACCACAAGCAACCCTACGAAGACATGCTTTAAAAACAAATAATTTTTTGATGTGATGATGTGAATGATTTTTATTTTACCTTAACCTACGACTCCACTGCAAGTATGGATTATTTCTTCACTATTAAAAACAAATAAAATTATTCGTCTTTTTAAGTGGGTTAAGTCGAGGGGTTTAGTTTTGTAGATAATATTTTTGATGTATCCGCATAAAAAGAAGTCAATCAGGGTAAAATAATATTAAATCAAGAAATCGTGTTGGCCATTCCATCGGTCCTCGTCTCCCTATCCACCGATTTGGAAATATTTGGCTGAGGTACTGCCAGACATTGATTTGATAATATGGGTGGTACTCCATCTTACTGAAACCATATGATATTAGCTGGAACTTGCGGGTGGACACGACATTATTTCAGAGCAGTGTCAAATAATCATCACCATTCAAATGGCCATCGATGAACAAGGGACCTATGATATAATCTTCAACAATTCCTGCCCAGACATTGAGCTTTTCATCCAGTAAGGAGTGATCCTTTAGACTAATAGTGACAATTTTGTCGATTAGCATGACCATGGAGTGTAACCAGGCATCAAACATGGTCTGATTAGATCTTATTGTTATCATATTTTGCCATCATTTATTCACAAAGAGTTGTTAACAATTTATAGAGATGCATTTTATTTTATTTTAATGTTCAAATAATCGATGAATGTCTAACGTCGAAGATTGACGCTACATTCCAACCAAAAGTATGTGGATTTTCCTTAAACTCAAGCATAACATCCAATTTGGAATGATCACTTATTGTATTTGCAGCGGCCATTTTAATATGGCTTACATGTCCAATCTCGTGAAACTGCTTTTCTATTTTACTAATCGTCCCTTGGGATATAGGAGGAAAATTGGGAAATATTTCATGGATAAGTGAGCAACTTGCATTTGTGTCCGTGTGTTATTTCCATTATCAATTATCTTAGAAGTATTATTTTGTGCGTTTCTGTTAAATGCACAATTCTATCAAAAGAAAAAAAAACAGTGATACTTATTATAGACAGACAATAATTTCCAAAGCCAAGCATCTGAAGCCAAAGTGATAGACACAATTTTATTTTATTTATTTTTTTTTGTTCTCATATCAGTAAGAAGGTATGTTGAAATAGTTTATGTTTACTTTCGCATTATCAAAACTGAAATGAGTGTAAAAGATTTGAGTATTTTGCTAGGAAAAATCCTACCTACATCCCTGTATGCCAAGAAGATTTTTTAAGAAGATAGACATGGACCTTCAAGTTCCTTTGTCAGGCTTTTAATATGGAAATGCTACTTCAAATTCGAGTCTACGCATGATTAAAAATTTAGCACTTGTAATGCCTACATTCACCCCCTGAAGACCTTTTAGGATAAATAGGTAATATTTTGAGTCTTGTTTCTGTTTAAAAGAAAATAATTTGTCGCAAACCAAAGCTCAGGTCTCGACCGTGCATCAAAAAGTCCAACCCTGACAGCCTCAAATTGTAGGGCCAGACTGTGGGATTGTTGTGTCGTCAGAAAAGAGAATATAGTGAGATACACTTTTCATTAAAGGTCAATTATTGTATATATAAAGAATAGTAAATTAAGGAAATGGTTGGTCCCAGGATAGATCTTCTCTAGATTCTCTCTCCGCTGATAACACACCACGTGTTCATTGTTGAACATAAGCCTCCCCAATCATTTTCTCTTCCAATCGATTTTGTGTTGTTTGTATCCAGTTTCTGCAGATCCTCTTAGGCCGCTTTCAGACGGGCGACTTTTTGCAGTCGATTTCAAAAAGTCGATCGTTTGTGGTCGACTGTCGCTACTTGCAGTTGCCATGTAACAGGCATGTAAAACCCGATTCCTTTCCATACGGACGTTTTTTGAACTGCAATCCAACTTCTGTCGTTGGCTGTCGCCGATCCCGTCGACTGACTACACGCCGACTACAACGTTTTTCTTTTCACACGGACCATTTTTTAACTGAACGGCGCGGCATCAAGAGCAAGGGACAAAATGGAGCAGTTTGATACAGACAGCTTCATTTCTGCAACTCAAGCTGAACCCGCGATTTGGAACTACAAATCCGATTCATATACCTAGTAACGGAGTTGAAAAGGCAAAGGCTTGGGAAAATATATGTCAATATCGTCCGACCAACGCGTAGGCGATCTTCGTCTACATCCGTTCTTGCTCCCTGTTGATTAAATATGATTTAATTAGCTACTTTTGTTACACAGTCAAAAGCCTCGCTAAGGCCGCAAAACATAGTAGAGAAATAATCCAGCCGGTCATAGACATCCATGATACGATTCACCAAATTGATGATAGCCTGTGTAGTGTCCTTTCCAGCTCTAAACTTATATTGACACATTGTCAACGATTTATTATTTTCAAAGCATGAAGTTATTTGGTTGGCCATAGCTTTCTTACTATTGAACTTTCGATATTGTAGGTAAAATAAAACTTGGCCTATAGTTTGAAAAATTTTCATTATTCTCGGATTTAAAAATTGGTGTGACTATTTAAGTTCTGAAGGAAACTCTTTTGCAACTCAGTCCATATACACTATCGCTCATATATAGAGCAACTTTTTAAGAAATCTATTTTTTTTTCTTTTTTTATCTCCTTTTTGAAGATAGGTCTGCTTACTTTTTATGTAATAGTAAAACAACTTTATTAATATCACAATTTTTATTTTCAATACGCCGTATATATAAAAACTAAAAAAAATCTAAATTGTATGGGTCAAAAGTAGAGTAACTTAAATTTAAATTATTTCTTTTAAATTAATTTATATTTTATTTAGTATCTGGTAGCATATCCTTTATTTCTAATAACTGCTTCACGCCTTTTTTTTCATTGATTCTAATAGTCCATCAATATAGTCCTGAGAAATTGCTCTCGTGATATTTTGAATTTCCTGATGCAACTCGTTCACATTTGATAGATTTTTTTTAATGAATTCTCCTATCAATTTCATCTCACAAATTCTCAATAGGGTTGAGATCTGGGCTTTGAGCTGGCATAACATTAAGTTTATTAACACTTAACTAATTTTGACGTGTGTTTTGGGTCGTTGTCATGTTGAAAACTCCATCTTAAGCACATGTTGTCTTTTGCCCATGGTAGCATATGACTTTCCAATATGTTTTGGTATACAAAGCGATCCATAACACCTTCAATTTTCATTAATGGATCCATACCTAACCCGCCAAAGCAACCCTAAACCATAATGCCACCACTACCGTGTTTTCCGGTGGGTCGCGTATACTTAGGGTTAAATCTATCATTCACCGGTCTCCTAACCCAGCAAATACCATCGGATCTAAATAGTTTAAATCGACTTTCGTCTGAAAATACTACTGTTTTCCATTTTTGGTAAGTCCAGTTAAGATGCTCTCTTGCGAATCAAAGTCTAGACTCTTTTAGATAAACGGCTTCTTAGACAGCTTCCTTAAGTCTTCGTTTTATAGTGCTTACCGATATTGAAACAAGTCCTAACTGCTGCTTAACTCGAGAAGCACTAATAAACGGATCTTACACAACCAATCTCTTTATATTTCTATCCACCACACTCATCAGTTTTTCTTTTTCTGCCACTTTTTGAAACTCCTTCCAAAGTACCCCTTCTATTAAAATAAGAAACAGTTCTGGATGTTATGGATTTATTTAAAATTAAGTCTTTTGCTATTTTAGACTGCTTTTGTTCAATTCTTATTTATCCACAATCTTTTCCTTTATTTGCAGTGACAAATGTACACCCCTTGGCATTTTAAGTCTTTATATTATTACATTCACCACTTATTATGATTATCTGAAGAGTACAAACGGGACTGAACGGAATTTCAAATAAAATTTAGTTGCTATATATATGGACTGCTTAAAAACCAACAAAATTATCATCTAAGCCTGTGGTCTCACAAGTTAAACAAAAACTTTCCGATCATGGTATTTGTTAAATGCTAAATCTTATTTATGTCTGAATTCCTAAATATTTTGGCAGTAAATATGTTTATTTATTGTTTCTAAAAAGTTGCTCTACATATCAGCGATAGTGTATATCCGAGCTGTTATATATTTTTAAATTATCAATAATCTCCCTTACGATAATGAAATGGTTCCCTGGAAAGAAAAATGTAACGAGGCAGCATCCAGTTGACGAATGTTATGTAAGTGGTCGAAATTAAGTTCAGTTATCTCACACACTCACAATTTAAAAAAAACATACGTTTTAAAATAAAGTATTAGCTTTGTTTGCGGTGACAGTTCTGAACTCATCCCGAATCAGTCAGGAACTCTTCATCCTTTAATGATATGCGCATGCTGGATTCATTACCAGTTCGAAATTTATTTCACCCACGAACGATCCATGAACTATCAACATCTAAATTTGTTTGATTAGTATAGGTTATGTTTTTCGATTGTTTTGTTTAGGAAGAAGTTTTTTTTTCTTTAAACAGTAAAGATTTAAAGCTTTATTTAAAGATTTAAAGCGGAGAAATGGCTAGGAAATACTATAATAAATTTTCATTGGAGGTATTTAAGCAACAATTTACCAATAAAACTAATAAAAAGCAGTATATATATATAGCAGCAACTATTATTGGTTTTAAATTTAAGTACCAGTTATCAGAAAATAAACACAAAAATCGTAAATAGTCGATATACCTTAAATATGTCATTAGAAATCTACTACGAGTCCAAGGATCGATTGAACTAGTTACAGATTGATCCTGAACAAGTAACAAAACATCCGCGAACGGCAGGATTTCGAACTAAAAGTTCCAGGACTGCTCACTGTAAAGGCTCTTTTTAACAATGCGCATGCGAAGAAATTTTGAACTTGTCCAGGACTGTCACCGCGAACAAAGCTATTGGCAACGTCGCTAATTTTTTCGCCGAAAGAAACTCACTTATGCATCCTCGACGAGAGCAGCCATAGGAGGCTACGATCAGGTTTATGTGAAACGGAATTGCGACGTTGACAACGTATTTAATTTTTATAAAAAATCAAATACTTTCCGTAAATTCAAAAAAAAAATACTTACAAGTACGAGATATACACGAGGAACACATTATATACCATTCAGAAAAGAAAACATATATTTCAAAATCGACAGAAAGTGTCAACATCGCTAATTTAATCGCTGAGAGAAGTTCATCCATGATTCCTTTGACGAGAGCAAAAGAAAACGGAGTCATTTCGATTGAGTTGAACGATTCGGTTTATTTATGAAGTTTTAGTTGTTTCTGCATCAAAAATAATTTTAAAAAACTTTCAAATCAAAATATGCTTATTTCTCTTCAAATAGATCTCTATTATTATTTAATAATTAATCGTATTTTGGTTAATTACATTTTATGCATATCATCCAGATTTATTTATTATCCTCTGGCAATTGCTATTTATTAAGAACCCCTCAATAAAATAATTTAATTTAGTTTAATTAAATTAATTCTGTTGCATTATTTATTAAAAAAATTAAAATCAATACACAAAACGAGTTGAAATTTTAAATTTATATAAACTTTGAAATTATAGAGTTCCATTAGTTTATATATTTAATTAATTCTCTAAATAAACAAATATTGGCCATGTAATTTTCAACTATATGCATTCATTAAATACCTAAATGAAAATTGTTCGTAAATTTTCAGAAAATGTGCATTTTTTATTGCATTTATGTATATGGAGGCACTAGGATAAGAAGTGGTGGGCAAACAGACATTTTAAGTTCAAGAGACTAGTATTAAAAAAAAAACTAATTTAGTTTTATTAAATAATCTTCGTTATACCTTCTGCCTACGACTAAGGCCAAGGTAAACCCTCTATTTATTCTTTTCACGTAGGTAATTTACTTATTTGCCATTTATCCCTGTTTTCTCCCTTGTCGCGGTAAAAGGGACCGCAAAGGAGATTTTGTTTTTTCCACCATCACTTTCTTAAGGTAACAGTTCCCTAATTGGCTTTACCGGTCGTGTGTAACTAAAGCGGTTATTTCTAATGACAAAAAAATATTACTTTAATAAGATCTCAAAAGTTTCATTATGGAAGCGTATACTTTAATTAACCCTCCATTTTCTTCAAATTGCTTTTGAACCATTAATTACCTAATGCTAAGTTTGAAATCTTTGGTGTCATATTTAAATAACAAAACAGTTTACAACTAACCAAAACTCTTTATTTTATTCTCGACACACCTTTCTCTAACGACGTTAGCATGTTCAAGAGAAAATCAAAACTAAGCTAAAACTATTTACTTACTTTGAAACTCACGTTTATTTTACTAGATTAAAATATACAATTTTTATGTCTAATTAGCTAAATGTATCTTATTCTATATGATAATAGATCTTAAAAGCCAGGCAGATTAAAACTAATACTAATAATATGTACACATACAATACTAATATTAATACTGGCTGCCGCATTTCGTGGGTCACGTCGGAGCAGGAGATCAATCCCGGCTTAGTGTGTCGCCGGGGAGGTGGTACGGGGCATTGGGGGAGGGCTCGGGTGGAATAAGTGATCCGGATCAGGGGGTTGCGGTGCTCCAGAGCAGTGGTCAGGTACTTGTCCTTTAGTTTCGTCAGGTAATCTGCCAAGGGTTGAGCTTGGAGATCTCGCAGGATGGTAGTGTTGCGCACGTACCATGGTGCGCCTGACATAATCCGGAAAGCCCTGTTTTCCACTGCTTGGAGCCTCTGCATGTGGCGGGGCTGGATGTCTGCCCAGGTGATGATTGGACGGATGTACGTTTGGTAGATCCGGATCTTGGTCTTGCGTGATAGTTTGTTCTTGGGGTGGACCAGGGAGTATAGGGACGATAGCTGGTCTTTGGCTTTGTCCGCTTGAGCCTTGGCGTGTTTTTCCCAGGTCAGCTTGTAGTCGAAGATAACACCTAAATAACGGGCCTGGAAGCTAAAACTACTTACACGTGGCTTTATATACTAAAGATGGAGCGAAAAATCAAAACGACCGTAAATCCGAATGTAAACTATTTGTGTCTAGGAAACGTTTTGAATTATATTTAATTCATCTTTAAGGCTCTACAACAGATAGAAGAAAATTATGTTAAACATTATTTTTTCCATCTCTTTATAAATATTTCTTAAAAAATATAAGTTAACATAAAATGACGGTATGCATGTCATAGAGTTTCAAGTTCAGGGCCGTAGCTAAGTCTCTGCCAGTGGGGGAGGGAGGCATCCAATTTCAGCGCCCCCTTTCAAAATAATTTTATGTTAAGTTAATACATTTTTTAAGTCGATATTTTTTATGTTTAATATGTATACATACATATACATATTATTATACTCATACTTATGAGAGTCTTTTCCTTAGTTAAGGCTTAATATAAATTAAAACTCATCAATATGAAAATTAGTATATTTTAAATGTAAAAATCAGAAACCAAAAATACGTAATACAAATACAGAAATTAAAAGCTAAGTGTGTTTATTGTAAGTACATAAAACTTTTAATAAGATTTTTCGGGCAACAGGAGAATACCTTTATTACTTAAGACTAATATAGCTACATATATTTAGAGTTATTACCGGAGGATTACTAAGTAAGTATAGGTAGTAAGCATTAGAAAAAACTATTGTATACCTTTAATTTAAAAATAAGGTAAATAGATTTAGCTTATTTTAATAATTCTACGTTCCTTAAGTTTTGCCCAGGAGCTAATTAGCTCTGTAAAATCTATCGTTTCTGCTAATTTTTTCTTACATTTTACTAATATTAAGTCATTTATTCTATCGTCATAAATGGTTGTTCTAAATAAATTTTTAACAATCTTAAGTTGACTGAAAAATCTTTCATTTGAAGCAGTTCCGTAACCAGCAGTGACAATGAATTGGATGATATCAGTTGCTAGTTTTAACATTTTATATTTTGTTGTTAAAATTTGTATTACATCTTGAAGATATGAAGCTTGAGAACACGCAGTAAATAAAACCTCTAATTTAGAATGTAGATAATATACATCCGGTTTAGGTAAGTTTGGAGGAATCATATCAACTAATGCCTCTACATCTTTAATCAATAATTGATGTGTGGATAAAGGGAAATTAAAGATTTTGAAAAAGGGTGATAAATCGAAAACAATATCTTCAATTGATGCCCTAATTTTGTTTACAAAAGTATCCATAACGCTTTTAAATTCTTTCCTATAAAATGTGTACAAGTCAAAATCTGCTTGGGTTTGATTATTTTCATCTAACCATTTGGGTATTAATCTTCGCCTATAATATTTCTTAAAATCGTCTTCAGCGTTTATGCCTACCTTAGAAGCAATTTCTTTAGCAGCTGTCATTAAATTATTTAGTTCAAGTGGGTCTTCAGTAATTTTTTAAAGTATTTCTGTCGTACTCTCCATAACGTTTTTGCAATCAATTATATTTATGTCAGGGGTTTTCATTATTTCTGTTAAATTTTATACATAATGTGTTTCATTTAAGTTTCATACATTTAAGTTTGGGAAAGCTTATTCAATACTTCCAGTATTTTTTCGTATGAGATATGAACTGCTTTAATGCTTTCAGCACGATTGGTCCATCTAGATAAATTTTTTAATTTAAGTTTATTTTCTACCTCCTGTAGACTTTGCATTAATGAATGATTTCGTTTAGTGCTAGGTGTAAAAAATACATAGAGCTCTTCCAAATAATTAAATAGTTCCCTAACAAATGAGCTAGCATTGCAACAGTGTTCAACAGCTGTATTAATGCGGTGATCCTGACAAGGAACAAGTGGAACTGAGTGCTGAACGAGATCCACAATTTATTGTTGAGCGCCGTTATACTGCCCTGACATAACAGCCGCAAAATCATACGACTGAAACGACAATTTATTAATATTAATACCATTAGAATTAAGTGAATTTAAAATCTCATCAGCAATAGCACTACCTGTTTTGCCTTTCGGTTCTATTAAGTCCAGTAATCTTTCATGTGGGTTGCAATTTTCATCCACAGTTCGCACTACTATACAGGGTGTTTTAGAACTATGGGATCAAACTTCTGGGGGTTGTTCAGTGCAACAGTAGAATCCATTTGAGTATAGGAACCCATGTCCGGAAATATGTCACTATACGCCACTACGGCCCTAAGACGCGTTTAAATTTAGAAAAAATATTAATTACCTAAATAGGATCTGACGCATTTATTTTTACCTTTTGTATATGATACCATCACAACAATTGTTCAAAATGTCTTCCTCCAACCTCAAATTACCGATTTAAACGCCGCACATGATTTCGGCAGACTACACTAAAAATTTGATCCTCGTTTTGAATGATTTCAAATGCTGCTGTTATTCGTCCAATTAAGTCTAGCTCTGATTCTACTGGAGTTTCGTAGACTAAAGACTTTACATGTCCCCACAAGAAAAAATCGAGCGACGTTAAATCGGGTGGCCTAGGAGGCCAAGAAACTACTCCACCTCTGGCAATCCATCGACAAAATTGAACTCTAGGATGATAATCGGCTGCAGTCATACCTTGAACTTTCTGGAAGTGGTAAGGATGGAGTTGTTGCTCGTGTAGTACCCGCCAGACAGAAGCGTTACTCGTATTCATATTCTTAGCGACGTCACGTGTGCTATTTGATGATTCATCGGCAACTCGCTGAAGCACCTCTTCTTCAAATTCGACCGTTCTTACGGTTCGAGCAACACCAGTCTCATGCATCTTGGTCTTAAACATGCCTGTCTCAGCGAGCCGCCGATGAACCGCAATAAACTTTTTGTATTCAGGATGCTGTCGTTCGGGATAACGTTCATGATACAACCGCGATGCTACTCGTGCATTGCAGTTTGTTGCTCCGTATGCCATATGCATATCCGCCAATTCTTGATTGGTAAAGTTTTCTATTAGCAATAAATGTTTAAGAATTGTAAGCTATAAAATTTTTAAACATGACATTGAGAATTGACATTGATAAGCGTTGATTTTAAACAATTATTGTTATGGTATCATGTATAAAAGAAAAAAATAAATGCAGCTGATCCTATTTCGGTAATTAATGTTTTTTATAAATTTTAACGCGTCTTAGGGCCGTAGTGGTGTAGTGACACATTTCCGGATATGGGTTCCTATACTCAAATGAATTCTTCTGTTGCACTGAACAACCCCAAGAAGTTTGATCCCATAGTTCTGAAACACCCTGTAGAGAGTCGTTCAGTGTGTTAATAATCTGAAGTTGTATCGACCATATTTGTAAAAAAATTAAATTTTTCAATTTCCAAAAAAGCTTTTGCAAGAAAACTAATAAATTTATTTTGAGATTGTGGAGATAAATATGTAACTTTGTTAGGACGCAGTTTTGTATTTTCTATCCATTTTTTTATAATAGTTAATGGGAGGGAGCATCCCCGGGCTCTGGTTTCAAAAAGGAAACTTAGCGAAGTCGTAGTTTTCTCTCGTCGAATTTAAAACAGTACATGAATAAAAACGTAGATATCATAGTTAAAGGGCGATTACGTAGAAGAGAGACTACATTTAATAAAATATAGTAAAATATATAACGTGGAACAAACCGATAGACTAGAAAAATTTACTATTAGCTGTACAAACTACAGAGAATATGTGTGTTTATGGTTGATATTGATAAACAAAATACTACTTCTAATACACAATCTCTGGTCACAAATTCAGAAGTATAAAAATAATTATAAGGGATTAGATCTTTATCCTCATTAAGAATGGTTTTTCGATTTTTGAATATTCCTGAAAATGAAATTCGTTCGATATATTATATTCTTTGTTTGCAAGCATTCCTATAGCAAAAACTCTGAAATATCTGAACTTTCGGAAAGTTATGGTTTTAATATTATATGATAAATAAGTAAATTAACAAAACTTTTCATGTTACCAAATATTTTTCAATAGAACAATTCGCATGAATAACTTGAGGGTACAGCCTGTCTTCCTTTCAAGCCGAGCTCTTTATAAACATTCATTCCACAATATATTCCAATACTTTTTACGAGTTTGGTTAAGATATATAGGTTGATGATGTGTTAATCGTATTGGACAAAAATAAATACAATATTGATCATTTTTTTTATAAGAACTTATTAAATGTTTTGCGTCCAATTAATTTACTTTCGAACAAGAAACAAATAACCAACTTCCATTCTTAGATTAGGTTAAAATTTGATATTTATAGAAAAGAAAGATATACTTTTAGATACATAACTTAGAATGCTAACTATTTTTTTCAACATAAAATGGCTAGCATACATTTCTTAGTACATGATTTAGTCTCATTTCCCCTAAATAGTAACAGATTTAATAAAGAAAAAGAAACAATTAAAACAATTGCTGGGATCAATGGTTAGGATGATAGGATTATTGATAATTTGATTAGAAGACATAAAGTTATTCTTAAAATAGTATTTATTTTTGAAATGTGGTATAGTTACCACACTTCAAAAAAATAAAAGTTATATGGAATAAGTAAACTTTCGTTGCAAAACCATATTAGCCGACCAGACAATTAAAAATTAATAGAGCCAGATACTTTACTGGATCTTTGAGTGTGGGTATTTGCCCTGTGCTCTGGAAACAGAGCTACATTACACTTATATTAATTAACAATGATCGTTCTGATGTCGTTAATTATGTTAACTATAGAGCTATATCCAAAATGTCTCTTATACCGAAAATTTTGGAATCCCTTATTACTAAAGCTCTAACATCCCAAATTAATCATATGTTGATTCAGAAACAATACAGATTTATTAGGTTTAAGTCAACTACATCTCAACTATTGGAATTTCAATCTACTGTGCTAGGAGCCCTGGAGAGTCATTATCAAATGGATACAATATACACTGACTTCTCGAAGGCTTTCGACCAGGTAAATCATTCTATTTTAATTCACAATTTTGAAGTAATGGAATTTGGTGGTGCTCTACTCAATTGGTTGGGCAGTTACATTACAGGATGAACCCAAGTAGTAAAGCTGAAGAATGCCTTATCTAGAGAGATAACTGTTCATTCTGGTGTTCCTCAAGGTGGACACTTGTCTCCATTTCTGTTTAATTGTTTCATAAATGATCTGTATGCCGATGATTTGAAGATTTTTACAAAGGTCAATTCTATTAATGACTGCTTTAAGCTTCAGCAGGATTTTACATCATTTTGGAAAATTGAATAAATTAAAGGTTGATATAAATAAGTGTAAATCAATAAATTTTTACCGCATAAGGAATCCAATTTTATTCCCATATGAGATTGGCAGTATTATTCTCGAAAGACCACAAGAGATAAAGGATCTTGACGTCATCTTAGATCAAAAGGTTGCACTTGCTTCTCATGTTGCTCAGATATCCAACAGAGCTATGAAATTGCTTGGTTTTGTATTGAGATCCCTCAAATGCTTTAATAAAGCTTCAAATCTGTGTACACTACCGCTCAAAAGTATTTGCCCACATATGACTGTTTTAAAGTTATAACTAAAAATAATAAACCCATCAGTTATTCTTATGAAACAGATTATTTATAACAAAATGAATATAAACAATACATTTTTCAATTAATTAAATTTAACAAAATCAAATTTTGGATTCATCTACATGTCCGCCTCGATTTTTAATAATAGCTTCATAGAGTTTCGGTATTCTTCTAATTAATTTGTCCAAAGTTTCCTGAGATATCTTGTGCCACTCTTCTTGGATGATCCTCCACAAGTCTTCTTTTGATGTGGGGCATGATTTTCGCACTTGTCTATCCAGTTCATCCCACAGTAATTCGATAGGATTGAGGTCCGGTGATTGTGGGGGCCATACCATAACTTTCAGATTATTTCAAGATGTTGCCTTTGTAATTGACCTAAATATTGCTTGCACAATTTCGACGTGTGCTTGGCGTCATTGTCATGTTGAAAGATGAAGTTTTCCCCAATTATTCGAGTACCAGAAGGAAGTACATTGTCACTTTAAATTGTTTTGTAACCCTCTTTTCGAAGAATTCCCTCTATTCTAATTAGATCGCCCACTGCAGATCCTCCGAAACAACCCCACACCATCACCGAACTACCACCGTGTTTAATTGAAGCCACCGTACAGTTCTCAGCGACCCTTTCATTGGCATAACGGCGAACAAAAACTTGCCTCTCCGTTCCAAAAACCTCGAATTTTGACTCGTCACTCCAGAGAACTTTCTTCCAGTCATCAATAGTCCATTCTTTATGTGATTGGGCCCACTCAAGTCTTTTCTTCTTATTAACATCCTTCAGTAGCCGTTTTTTCTACAGCTAAACGTCCTTTAAAACAAGCATTTTAAAGTCGCCGTTTTACTGTCGAAACACTGACCGCTTTTTTACGCTCCTTGTTGATTTTTGCTGTGATTTTTGCTGTAAGGGGCGTCAGGTATAAGGCGTCTATTGCGTTTGCTTGTAATTATAATATTTAAATCCTCCTTTGAACTTGTTGCCTTTGGCCTTCCCGATCGAGGTTTGTTGCTAATAGTCCCTTCTCTGGTGAATTTCCTAACATTATAATCGAAAGTCCGCCTTGAAATTCCCAAATCCGTCAAATTTCGACGGTTAGTCTTTCCAGCCTTATGAAGTATAATGATAATACCTTTTGTTTCTACCGATAACTCTTGTTTTAGCCATTTTAAAGAATGTTGAAAAACCAGCAAAGGAACGGCGACAATCGTCAATAAGCAAGCGAAATTATTTACCAATATTACACAAAATCAATTCTTGAAAAATAAACACCTTTAAACGTTTCAAATTTCATCGGAAACGAGCTGTAAATAGATTAGTTTTTTAGAAGTGCATATTTTCACTACACTATTTTTAAATACTCAGTGTTTTTCAACGAACCATAGTTGATAGGTATGCTGTTTAAGCATATGTATATGCAATTTACAAAAGAGATACAATCTAAATATAGATATAAAGATTTTTGTATCTAATTTAAAATATTAAAAAGAATACATGGTGGGCAAATACTTTTGAGCGGTAGTGTATGTCATTAGGGATGTCTATTGTGCTATTGCAAGATCTGATGTATTGGAGTATGCTAGTACTGTGTGGTCACCATTCTATCAGTGCCACATCGATCTTCTGAAAAGGGTTCAAAGACGATTCCTAAGATTTATCGCTTACAAGTTGAACATTCCTGTTGATAATATTAATTATGATGACCTCTATGTGTTACTAAAACTCCCTAAATTAAACGACAGACGAACTTATGTAGATTTATGTACTTTATTTAAATTCCTGAATGGTATGATCAATTCTCCTAATCTCCTTGCGCCAGCTTTAAGTTTCATGTACCTGTTAGGAGAAATAGATGAGGTAATATTTGGAACACAACCTCTTGATCGAATGTGTAGACTGGCCAATGATCCAATGACCCAAGGAAATTGATATCTTTCGTATGCCCTTTTTGCAGTTTAGGTCACAAATAAAAAGATTGATAATTTAAATTTAAGTATATTTTTGTTTTTTTGCCGGAGACAGTTTGTAGTACATTTGAAGATTGTTGTTGTCAAAAATAGCTTGTGATTTAATTTTAATTTATATTTCTATTGTACTATACCTAAAGATTATTTATAACTTTTCTAATGTATGTAAAATACTAAGATTTGTATTTTATATTTAAATTTTGTAAATGGGAATTCCGGCAATACACTTTATTTATTTATTAAAAAATCAAAAAACTGATTTTAAAGTTTGAGACTGTAAAGTTTAGTTAGTGTTTAAGTTTTGTTCAGTCATGCTTCATTAGATTTTCGTTTAATTTCAATTAATCTTCTCTCAAAGATGCTAACATAGTTAGTAAATACGTAGTACGAGAATGAAATAAAGAGTTTTGTGATTTCATTAATTACCTGATGTAAAAGCAGCCTTAGGATTCGGACTAATACGAACTAAAAGCCTTTTTCTGATCCTAAATTTAATTCAAATATTTTTAAAACTATTGCTTTTTGTTTGAAGGGCTATAATGTTTTTAGGTGACCTTAGTAACGATCTGTTGTACCGTACGTTATAGCCTTTAAATCGTGTATCACATTCCCCAGGCCTTTTTTAACTTTTTAACCTTTAACACCCTGTATATTAAAAATATTGCTTACATCACTATTATATTGTTTATGTTTTATACGTATCAATTACGATATCCTCTTATATCAAACCAAACCAATTAATCCTGACTACTGCAGTCATAATCATAATCATCAAAATCGCCAATTGCTGTGCGAATGGTACAAGCAGGTACCCGCAACGTCGCGTTTTAGGTACCATTTTTCTAGACAAACATTCATGTGTATCCGCAACGTTTGCGAATTTACCAAATAAGTATGTCGAAACGGTGTATGTAGGTTCCAATTGAAATAATTGATTAATACATATTACTGAGAACGGTTTGAATTGGTACCACAACACGACTAGAACCATTGTCTTCGTTATTAAATCGCTGAGAATAATGGGCTTATTATTGTGGAATGCAAATAGTTTAATCAATATACTTTGTTATCAATAGATGTGTAATATTTGGCACATGTAACGACTAAGATAACCTTGGAAATTCCATATGGAAAATAAAATGACTATGATAATTGTCTTATCCATCATGGCGCCCGTTACATATTTTAAAATTATCATTTTTACCTGTCGTAAGTCACAATTAAAAAAAATTGTAGGACGGAAAGGAGCAAAAAATGCATATTTGAATCGTTCAACCCAATATATCGATTGTGTGACTAAACCGTGTACAACCGTTTAAATTTTCCATAAAATATAATGGCGCTACAAGAACAACAAAACAACGTGCCGCCCGCTATATGCAACGTAGGTGCTTTGAACCGCGCCGCGCAAATATATAACGAAAAACGCTCTTTGATATTCAAATTCGGAAAAGCTCCACATGACCGCGTAGACTTTAATTCCGACTGTGGAAAGCATGAATTATGGATTACTCGGATAACGGGCGCATATAGTAAGGCTAAATTTAAAACAAAATGTTTGAAATGTTTATTATTAATAAACATATAGTGTACCTATATATACCTGGTATAATGATGAGGTTGCCCGATCAAACGGTGGTTAAAGATTCACAAGCTATAGTTGATCCATTTTTCTTATTCTTTGGGAACACTTTAATAATATCGACTAGTATCGAGCATTCTTTGACTTTACTTTGACTGATAACTTACCTCTTTTAGACATATTCCGATTTTCTTTCTCTAAAGGTGGTTTCGGTTGGTAAAACACTCAAGAATAAATTAACCTCTGGGGTCGAAGAAATTCCTCTAGCTTGTGTGTGTTCTGACCGATCCATTGACTCATATATATAACTTAATTCTATCTACATAGCAATCCAAACAGCATCATACGTCCTAGGTACGTAATTTTTATGTCATTTTTATGTCTAAACGTCCATTGTTATAAAATGAACGTATTTAATACGCACTTTTTGATACGTAGTTAGTACGTATATTAGAAATGTCCCGCAAACGTACATAAATGTACATATGAATACTTACTATAAAAAGTTTAAGCTCCTATACAATATACAACATAAAAAAAACTAATTAATTTTGAATACTCAAAACTATATGTTAGGAAAGAATTTTATTAAATATTAGGTATTCGTATTTTTAAATACTTCTAAGTTCTACTTTCAATACTTCTAATTTCAACAAATCAGTAAAAGTGCTCACTTTTACTGATTTTGTTATTCAGTCTTTTGAAGAGGTGCGTCGCCAAGCGGAACATAGGAAAACCCATGTAAATTTTAAGGGAGTCAATTATTGGCTTCCCTGTAGTGTTCCCTTGTGCAAAGTTTCAAAAAATTTTAATAAGCGAATCTTGAATTATTCAATTAAATATATTTGCAAAATTAGCAAATTTTCGGTTCAGGTAAAACCAAACGGGCACCAGTAAAATGAATATTGTCATTGATGCGAGGAAAAGTGTCAATAAATCAGTGACAGTCGATATTTGAAAAAAAGTATGAATTATTCAATCGACGAAAAAATAGCCATAATTAAGTGGCATTATGCGGGAAACAGTTTTAGAGCAGTATCTGAAATGTTTTCAGTTTATTTCCCCACCAAGCCAAAAAAAAAAACATTTCTTGTATTCGGCTGTACGTCAGATTTGACAAAGCCTTATAACAAATTGTTTTCTGGTGGCTGGTGTCTGGTTTTACCTGAACCGAAAATTTGGTAATTTTGCAATTAAATTTAATTAAATAATTCAAGATTAGCTTATTAAAAGTTTTTGAAACCTTGCACGAGGGTTTGCCAGATTGGTCTCATCAAAAAGTTATCTTACATTTTTTCTGTAAAATTTACAGGGAAGCCAATAATTGACCCTCTTAAAATTTACATGGGATTTCCTATGTTCGCTCGGCGACGCACCACCCGGTATATCCTATAAGGGGTTTTGACCACTTTCTACTATTAAACCGTTTCAGTCTACATCTATTAATGTGATAACAGTTAAGATCAACAAATTGTCACAAGATATGGGACAAACATATACAATACCTAATAGGAAAAATAAAACATAAATAAAACATTTCGTTACCACATTTTATTTCTTTAAAAAATGTATTGATAATATCCCAAACAAGTATATTTTGCATTGTTCCAACCTCGTGTAACATAGGGATTTGCAGGATGGGGTGTATTGAGATATATAACAGGGTGGTCCATTTAACTTGAGACATCGCAATATCTCGAAAACTAAACATGTATTTAAAAAATGTTTCATGTGAAGTTTGAATGGTTTCCAGGGGGCCATAAAATGACGTCATTGGTTTGACCTTGAGTAGACGTTTTCAAAGTCAAATGAAGGTCAACTTTACTTTTTTGCATAGAAACCTCTATTTTTTTTATGGTATCTGATTTAGCGTTAAAAAATAAGTAACTTTTATCTAACACTTTTTTACATGCGATCTCTCCTTTTCAAGATATTAATTCTTGATTATTTTAGGAATTTTTTCCTTGACAATGACTTTAGAAACAGGAATAGCTTTGGTTTAGCAATTCTTCAATATTATTGTGATAAGGCATTGTTTGTAAACAAATACTGATGAATAAGGTAAATGAGAGATTATTATGGTTCACAATATTCGTTCAGTTATCAAGTATTTGACTATTTTGTTGAGTGACTATGGAATGCCTAAGAATAAATGAAAAAGTTGAAATGGTCCTTATCTATGGTGAATTTGAATGGAATATTAATAGAGCCATTGAACTGTATACCATGCGACAACTTCCATCGCGAGCATAATTTTATCGTGTAGTGAACCACTTTATAGAAGATGGAAGAGTGAGAACGATAAATTGATTACGAAAGAGAAGCATTACCAGTCAAAATAATGAAATTGCCGTCTTAGCTGCAGTTTCTGCTGTAATAATCCTGGAGTCAGTTCTCAAGAAATTGGTCTCTTCTGCTTTTGGAATCTCCAAAACAAGTGTCCTGAGAATTTTGAAACATCACAAGTTTCATCCGTATCACTTGTCGTTACATCAAGAGCTTCACTGGAATGATTTCCAAAATCGAGTGTTGTTTTGTGAATGGGCCCAAAATCAGTTGCATGAAAATAACAATTTCTTTCTGCGCGTCTTATTCTCCAATGAAGCTTCATTTACAAACTATGGTGTAGTTAATCGTCATAACATGCATTATTGGGCCGTTGAAAATCTCAGGTGGTTTCGAGTGATAGAACATCAGCGGCCATGGTCTGTGAATGTCTCGTGTGGCATCATCAATGATAAAGTCATAGGACCTTATTTTATTGATGGTGTCCCTACAGGCCAAAAATACCGTAATTTTTTGCTGGAGATTATACCAGTATTTTTGGAAGATGTGTGTTTTGAAGTGAGACTAAATATATGGTACCAGCATGATGGTTGTACTGCACATTATTCGCGCGTTGCGCGCCAAGTGTTGGATCGAGACTTCAATGGACGTTGGATAGGTCGCGGTGGAGCAGTCCACTGGCCGCCACGGTCACCTGATTTGACGCCCTTAGATTTTTTTCTATGGGGTTATTTGAAGGAGATCGTATATCGCGATCCACCAACGACTCCCGAAAATATGAAGCTGTGAATCACGGAGGTTTGCGGGCAGATAACTCCACAGATCTCTGTATTCTGTTCATCGATCGTTTAGAAAGCGAGTCGAAAACTATATAGAAGTGGAAGGTCAACACTTTGAACATTTATTAAAATAATTTTCTGACTTTTTTTGTTTCAATTTCTTTTATTTGAACTTTGTACGTTTTATTTTCAAGTTTTTGATTCCGTTGATAATATAATTCTATCATAAGATACTTTCACTCCTTTTAATAGATCATCAGATACTACCTACAAGGGCAAATGTCATTGTCAAAGAAAAAAATCGTAAAAGAATCAAGAATTAATATCTTGAAAAGTAGAGGTCGCATGTAAAAGAGTGTCGAATGAAAGTTACTTATTTTTTAACTCAAAATCAGATACTATTAAAAAAATAGAGGTTTTTATGCAAAAAAGTAAAGTTGACCTTCATTTGACCTTGAAGACGTCCACTTAAGGTCAAACCACTGACGTCAGTTTATGGTCCCCTGAATACCATTTAAACTTCACATGAAACATTTTCTGGATACATGTTTAGTTTTCGAGATATTGCGATGTCTCCAGTTAAATGGACCACCCTGTATATACCTAAATAATCTTGAAACAATTCAGAAATGGCTTATAAAAATTATGTAAAATAAAAAAATATAAGACGTATTATACTCTGAATCAAAAATAAGCGATATTAGACAATTGTACTTTCAGCAATATTATTAATGTATATAAGCCGTCAACAGATCACTTTAATAATATAGAAACACAACGCAAGACTTCAACACTATATATAATTTTTATACAAGATTACCTAAAAGATTGTATTTATAATAAATGTTTTAAACTTAACCTTAAAAATTGGTTCTATACAGAAAACAGAGACACAGTGCATAACTTATTTAAAATTACTATTTGAATGACCTGCAGGTACCTGTAGTCATTCAAATAGTAATTTTACATGTACTATTAGTAATAATCGGTATAACTGTGAAAATTATTGTGATATTTAATATTTATATAGTGACATTTAACCCAATAAGAGCAATACCCGAAGTGACCGCTACGATAAAGATTTCAATACCAGATTTTTTCTAGCTTGAGTTTGTAGAGCTCCAAGTAATTCGTAGGTACGGTAAAAAAAATGTGCTACGCTCGAACTGTGTTAAAAAACCAAGCAGATTCAGTTTAACTTTCAAAAATCTGGAGTTCTCTCTTGGAACGATCATTCAAATATTCTTCTGAAAATAATACTTTTACACTGCATTAACTCTGAAAAGACAAAGACGAATTCATTTAAATGAAGATAAGGGAAAACACTTTTAAGATCCGTAGATCATAATTCAAATTTATTCAATACATCTGTTGAAAAATTTACCTAAACGTTGTAAACATTTTTTCCAAATCTCTGCATGCGCACTGGATGCACTTAGTGTTGATGTTTAAAGCTGACAACAACGGTATGATTTTTTGACACCTGTCAGTTAGTAAAAATATTTGTGAGAAACTCAATTTTTTGAATAAGACTGGCAACGCCGAGATGTTTATTTGCATTTAGACCCTCGTCAATCGACGTTATACTTTGACATTTCGGGTGGTTTGACATAATATGTGCTTGGAGGAACTTGGAAATGATCCAAACCCATTTAAAAAGACAATTTAAGAGAATCTTACTTAAAAATTGTTTTATTTTAAAACTAGCAACACCGAGGTGATTTGACAATTGTTACCATCACTTGCTCTGTTTGGAGTTGAAATTTAATTTAATTTTCTGTTATTTTACTTATAATATTCCATGAGCTATATTTAAAACAAAATTATTTATTTAGTCAAAATACTTGGGAGAAAATAATTTTCATGCATAAAGCTGGCAACACCGAAATAGGTATTAGAATTAAGACACTGGTGTAAAGTTATTGTCAAATTTTGACATTTTCAGTTGCTCTGAAATTTGCCCAGAAATTATGCTGAAGATTTCGCTAATTCGGCTGTCTAAATTATTTCCAACGGGTAGCCCCTAAGCGCATGTGTAATTTGACATTGAAAGTTCAGATCTGTTATTAATGGGTTTTGGCGGGAAATTTAAACTGTTTTTGCTCAAAACTCGGTATTTTTTGGCATAAATTTAACCAAACGAGAATTTTATCGTAATATAAATTGTATATTATTTATGACAAATATGAATACAGAGCTGTGTCCATAATAAGTTATTTATTATATAATTATAGGTTTAATTCACCCCGTTATTTCATTCGCCAAATTATTAACGATTCGATGTTATTAAATTACCCCACATAAATTATTACGTATAACTAAAAAAAAACTTATGAAACAGCTATATTATATTGTATATTTATCTCCACTATATATTCATATAAATTTCAAAATATTCCCTCTCAAACTAATATTAAACTTTTTAATAACTTTTAATAAAAAACCCCATATACTTTTATTTCATATTTATATATGGAATTCTGAATATTGCGTACAACAATAAGCATGGAATTTCCACTATTTCCATAAAAAAACATGTTTTGGTGATAAATTTATATGACTGTTATAGTAATAAAAATATTATTAATAATGTACTCATTAATAAAATTTTATTATTTCTTGCAGGCGATCCCACCGGTGTGATATGCCCTCCAGGAATGTTCAAGTGCCCAGAGGGCAAGTGTATACCCTCACAATGGGTGTGCAACTACCAGAAAGACTGTGAAAAGGGAGAGGATGAGTTCCAACAGTGTAGTACGTATATATATGTTAAATATTTAATAAAGAAACCTTTAATGACTAATAATTTGGTTAACTGAATCTAAGGGATCATTTTCGTGTTTTAGCTCCTCCAGACTGCGAACAAGGCGAGCTGACCTGTAGACAATATATCTTTAATAAGACATACTGTATTCCTCCTCACTACAGATGTGATATGAATGTAGATTGTATAGATGGATCAGACGAATCGGAATGCAGTAAGTATCTAATTATATATATCAGCTACTTTAGCACAAACCAATTACTTAATGGCATTAACATCATCTAGTTAGTCGCTTAAAAGAAAAATTACATCAATTTTCCAACCCTTAACCACAAAATTCTCTTATTTGACTTTAATCCCTTCTTTCCTTTAAAGTTCTCTCGCGCGTAAAATCTAGGCGCTCATTACAGAAAAGGGATGTTTTACTTTCAAATCGTCTTTTTTTATTTTTAAACTCTGTTCTTTCTTAGTATCGTTTCTCGGACCAAAAATGGGTTAAAACCGTTTTAAGGTTTACTCGTCGGTAACTCTGATACGTAATTTTCTTCGTGTGTAATTTTTTCTTCGTGGTAATCTTCAGGTTGTAATTGAAAAATACGATATATAACATCGAATAATCTGTTTGGACTGTCAATTTTTTTAAAAGAGTTAACAATAATTAAAAAATATATATAAAGTAATGGATTTTTTTCTAATAGATAAGTTAATTGAAACAACTCAATACTCAACTGTCAACCTTCCCTGAAGCGTATCTCAAAAACGATTAGCGTAACAAAAAATCATACGAAATATTCTTTTAGTTCTCTACAATATTTATCATATTCCTTAATATTATCCGATTATTATTAACTGAGATATTTATATAAAACTTGTGTTAAGCAGTTTTATTTATACAGTGCAACTCAAAAGTTGTCTAAATTCATTTAAAATTCAGGGGTTTGTTCGAAAAAAAACGCTCGGACCCGTCGATTTTTATTTCAAGTTGCGCATTTTTGTACGTGAAGTTGATATATGCAGAATTGCTCAAAAATAAATTACGACCATCAACTACATTTTTTTCAAATAAAAGCACCTTTTTTTATTTCATCTTTAAAATTCGCATGGAATTCTACGTATGTTACATGCATCATATCCTAAAGTCACAGTTATCGAAAAAAACACGATTCATGTAACAAATAAAAAAAGAAGAAAAATTAAGTTAAATGTTCAAAATGGTTGCCATTCACGGCTTGACAATATCCAAGGCGATCAATAAAATCTCGTTGCACATTTTCAATCATTTCCGGAGTTATGGCGCGCACTTCTCTGCGAATTCTCTCTTTCAAGTCGTCTAGATTATTTGGCCTATTAACACATACCTTCGACTTTAGGTATCCCCACAAAAAAAAGTCCATTGGAGTTAGGTCAGGCGACCTAGCAGGCCATTCGATGGGTCCTCTCCTTCCTATCCACCGATTGGGAAAGGTTTTATCCAAAAATGTACGCACAATGGCAGCATAGTGCGGAGGAGCGCCATCTTGCTGGAAAATTAGTTCTTCGTCAGGATAGTCTGGGTCCAATGGATTTGTAAATAAAGCTAATAATGCTGAAACTAATTCAAATTGAAGAAAATCGAAATACATGTGTCCCGTTAAAGTCTGTTCAAAGAAAAAGGGGCCTATTACTCTTCCGCGCACTATTCCACACCACACATTTAGTTTTTGAGGGTACTGGGTGTCTACCTCCATCATCTAATGCGGATTTTCTGTTGCCCAATATCAACAATTTTGTCTGTTCACACTACCATTCAAACAGAACGTGGCTTCATCGTAAAAAATAATATTTGTTACTAAATTATTATTTAGATTGCACATGTTTTGTAAGCGTTCACAAAACTCATTTCGCCTATCGAAGTCGTCATCAAATAACTCTTGCACAGGAATAACTTTGTAGGGGTGATATTTGTGCTTTTTAACTATTTGGTGAACTATAGATTTCGCCATGTGTAAATTTGCCCCATTCTGCGACAGAGGACTGCATGGATTTTCTTCCAAAGAAAGCAAAACGTCAAGTTGTTCATTTTTATCTCGAGCAGGACGACCAGATTTCGGCAGATCTCTAACATGACCGAATTCTCTAAATTTTAAGCCTCTATTCTACTCACCACCTTTTGACATATCGGAGGACGATCAGGATGGATTTCATTAAATAATTGAGTAGCTTCTCTTTGAGTACGTGTTCTGTTACCAAACCCAACCATGCACAGAATTTCTATTTTTTCTCATTCCGTTAACTTTACCATTGTGAAAACCGCAACTTTGCTTGTACACTTCACACTTGACAATATCTGTTTGGCGTACAACTGTCATACAGTTTCTATGAAAATACACGGTCACCAGCCAACAATAAAAAAACACGAATGAATGGAATTTTTTCTGTATAAAAATTCTCAGAGATAAGGTGACTCGTAAGGTGAACTTCAATAATAATGTTTGGTCGTCTTTTTTTCGATAACTGTTGACTTTAGGTATAGGACAGGTATATGATGCATGAAACATACGTAGAATTTCACGCGAAATTCAAAAATGAAATAAAAAAAGGTGCTTTCATTTGAAAAAATTAAGTTGATGGTCGTAATTTATTTTTGAGCAACCCTGTATATACAAACTTCACGTACAAAAATGCGCAACTTGAAATAAAAGTCGACGGGTCCGACCGTTTTTTTTTTTCGAAGACACTCCTGAATTTTAAATGACATTAGACATAACTTTTGGGATGCACTGTATTTATGGAAAATGTTGAATCTGAAATTATTAATACATCTGAAATAAAATCTAAAATATGGTGGCGATATATTGATGATATTTTTTCAATATGTCACCATAACGAAATAGATCTTATAGATAAATTTTTTAAAACTCCAAAGAATTGAGAGGCTGATGAAGGCTGATGTTTGATGGTGGCTCCTTTTCTTGATATTTTAATTTAAAAAGATTTACAAAATTTTCAAACTAGAATTTACCGTAAACCAACTCATACTAATAGATATCCTAATTTTAATTCTAATCATCCAATAATAATAAAAAAGGAGTGGTAAAAAGTTATTATTATTTATTTATTATTATTTATTTATTAAAAATATCTTTACACAAAATAATTGTCCCAAAGAATTTTTGGAAAATTGCTTTAAAGAGTTTAATAATCCACGTATAAAATTGAATCAACCAATTTTCACGCCAAATCCTATTTTACCTTTTATTTCAGGTTTTTCTGAAAAGATAAAAACTATTGCTAAAAAATTTAACATAAGAACTATTTCTAAATTGCAAAACATATTACAATATTTATTAACAAAAACTAAACCTTTCAATGAAAATGAATTTAATAAAAATTTAATATATAAAATTCTTTGCACTTGTGGTAAATTTTACATAAGTGAAACCTGTAGACCATTACCAAAAAGAATTAATGAACATAAATCTTACATAAAAAAACAATGATTTTCAAAAATCCCAAATTACACAACATCCATTCGGCAATAACCATAGAATAAACTGGAGTGCTTCCTCAATTTTAGCAACGGAACCAATTTCAAAATTACGTTCAATATTAATCAAAGTGTATTTATAATGTTAAATGAAGATAAATGATTAGCTACTTGTTCGGGTACTATTAATAATATATGGATTCCTTTGCTAAAAAGAGAAGTAAAACAGGGAATTCTCAAAATTAATTAATAATTTATAATATATGATATTATATATCTTGCGCTGGGCTTCACCCGATAAAACCTGTTCATTTTGGCTAGACAAATTAATGTAACTCTAAGTTTAAATCTAATTAATTTTCATAAACTCAATTATTTTATAAAGTTACTGGTGGCGTGTCAAATAAATAGATGTTCAAGTGGCAGAAGGGTGTTTCACTAATCAATTCTAAAACCAGATAAAGGTGGACAAAAAATTCGTTGAAAAAAATTCACTCTGTTCATGGTGTGCAAATAATCCGTTCAAGTCAACCAAGCTTTAAAATCACTGTTCGATAAAGAATCAAAATCTACCGAGGTTCATCTTTTATTTTATACAACATCTCTAGAGCATATAAATAATAAATGTATTTAAATTTTCTTGACTACAAGAGAAACTCTTCCTATCAGTTACGACAATATCTGCTGGATATTCTACAAAAATATACATTTCGTTTTCCTTTTTTTAATAATACTTTATTGGAATAAAGGGATTTTTTGGTTGCAAATGCAACAAAGCGAGCAAAAAGCGATCGGAAAATTGAAAAGTAGAAAAACGAGGTAGCAAATTTACCGACTACGCCGGGAATATCTAAGATCGAAATTTCTTTGTGAAATCTAGGCGATTTTCATCTTCCACGGTCTGATATCTAGCTGCGTAAAACCTCGTATTTTTATTTATTAGAACCGGCTGGATAATGGGGATATAAAAGAATTTACTGGGAACGAGGAGGCATTGGGCTTCGTTGCGGTTTGTTTCCGCTCTGATTGTTTTACGTGTCTTACAATAATAATGAGAAAACTGAACGTCGTAAAGTTTCCGGTTAGTGGAAATGACGTTCCGGAAATAAATAATAAAATCCGGAAAAATGTTCTTATTATTGAGGAGTTTATCTCAAGATTTTGCTGCTCTCTCGAAACTGTGTTGGAAACAATTTATTCCTAAGAATTATTTCGAAGAAAGAAAAAACTATACATCGATATTGAAAACTTTATATTGTCTGCAGTCTTTTCAAAATAAACGGGAAAAGCTATATGTTGCCTTCTATAAAATTGATGCGTCTTTCAGGACATTTGGCTCTTTTATAGATAAAATAGCGGAATATAAGGGTGCATTATAGGGCGATGGATCATTCGTCTAGGGGATGTTCTTTTTAACTCAGTAACTTTCTTTGAGGAATAGTTATTTATTTGTCTAAATGTAATAAAAATAGGATTTTACTTATTTGTGTTATACAGTTTTTAGATATATGGTAAAACGAATAAATTCTTATGTGAACTGGAAAATTACATGTCGAATATCCAATATTCTGTTAAAATTTAAAAAATAAAAATGTTTATCTCTTATTATATTATATTACCGAAAAAACAACATTCAATTTGTCATCAATAGTTTTACTCAAAAGACGACCCACTTCGTTTTAAGTCAGTTAAAGTGCCTTAAAACTTAATAATAACTGATATGTCATTTGTAATTTTTGTCATTCTATGATATAAATTTGTAAACTAAAGCAATGAGAATAAACTAAGCTTCTTGAAGAGGTTTACAATGTGTAGGTTAAACCTTAGTATATGATCAATGTGTGCTGTCAAGAACCTGCCCCTACTGCTACTACTATATATTAGGTCACTGCCTGGTAACCAGGTATTATATTAGATTTGATTAAAATAAGGGTGAAGTGAAACTGCGTCCTATAAGATCTATTGTGTGGCCCTTCCTAATTGCTACTTGACGTTAGCCTCAAGTCAAAGTACTTCGTACAATCCTATTGCTTTGATAAAGGCTAGTAATTGTAACGGCTTTAGTGACGGGATGATTTCTTCTAAAACTTCATAGCTGCCAAGATGTATAGCACGATTTTTGGCAACGGCTTCGTATGCAGTTACTAGGTGTTCTGGGGTCTGCTCCTCTTCCCCGCAGTATCTCCATTCACTAGTCTGTTCTAGTTTTAGTTTCCTACGGTGTTCTCGAAGGTGATCATGCCCCGTTAAAAAACCTGTAAGAATACGTAGTATAGCTTTAGTTAAACTTGCTAAAAGCTTTAGATCTTTTTGGGTTAATGATTCCAAGGAACATTTTGGATTGCCTCAACCCCGGATGATCATCCCAGAGGTGTTCTCTGAGTTGCTTCTCCATTTTTGGAAGCCCATACAGGTAAGTAACTCTTGCCTTTGCCGCAGAAAGGTTCTGGTCCCACAAACTGAGAGCCGGAACCCTTTGTTGCCAAAATGTTGGCTTCCTCGTTACCCTGCACGCCTGTGTGACCAGGTACCCAAAACATTGTGACTTTATTTCTCTTTACGAGCTCATTGAGTTTCCCTAAACAGTCTCTTACCATTTTAGAACTGATGACATGTGAGGTCAGTGCTGCTATGGCCGCTTGACTGTCGGTGAAGATGGCGATGTCCTGCTTGAGATAGTGCCTCTCCAGGATTAATTGAGAAAATCCATTTTATACGGTGTATTTCCGCTTGAAAGACGCTAGTGTATTTACCCAGCGACTCTGAGTATTTGGTGCCAGGCCCGAATACTCCAGCTCCCGTTCCTTTTTCGGTTTTAGAACCATCTGTGTACCATTTGATGGTGTTCGATTTAAGTGACTGGATGGCTATTCCATTTTTCCACTCACTTTTGCTCAATCAATTTTTGTAGTAGAGAAATTTCTCACAAACTGATATTCCTTTGTTATATCATCCTTGGGAAGATCGAACAGAGGAATAGATCTTGTTTGAGATGTCCAAGCTCTCTGGTCGATACTCTTGCTGTTCGTTCTATCCCTTGTTAGTCTAAGCATGGCCCCTTTAGCAGCGCCCTCTACCGCCAGATGAAGAGGTTCTAGGTTAACTATAACCTCCAGTGCTACTGTTGGGTATGTTTTCATAGCTCCTGTAATGCATACGCATGCGAGTCTTTGCACTTTATCAAGTTTAGGCCTTACTGTGCTATGTAACTTCGTTGAGTCTTACCACACCACTGCCTCGTAGATTATTATGGATTTTACCATCATGGTGTACATCCATCGCAGTATTTTTGGAGAACGTCCGTTTTTTCTCGCTAGATTTCTACAGATCATAGAAAGGGGCTTTATTATACTAGTGGCTTTATTTATTGTGATTTTTAGATATTTATTCCAACTAGTTTGCTTAAGTTTGCTATCCTGTGTCTCAGATATTTTACTTCATTTGATGTATGTACTAGTTGTCCGCCCAGGTAGATATCCCTGGTGGGTTGCATTTTCCTTTTTCCGTGAGAATGGTCCAATAGTAGTTTTTGCCCAATTGATGCTCAGCCCTACTGATGTACACTATTCTTCCATAATCCTTAGGCTTCTTTGTATCAGATCGTACAATATGCCCAAGAAGTTCATTCGACTACTAGACTCCATAGTAGTGGTGCGGTTACCCCTCCTTAGGGCGTCCCACGAGTAGTTCTGATGCTTGTGGTTTGTTCACCCACAGTTGTCTCAGCTGTACGTATGGCAAGCATTTGACAAATCCATCGAATTATGATTTTGTTCAAATTTCTCTTTTCTAGGGCATCTTTGACCGTTACATGTGACGTGTTATCAAATGCTCCAAGTATATCTAGAAAAGCACAGATGGCTATTTCTTTCTAATTCAGGCTTTTCTGGATAATTTGTGTTAGTTGATATAGTGCGATTTCTTTAGATCTGCCCGCTCTATATGCATGTTGACACGAATGTAGAGGTGCTCTCTCCAGAATGTCATTCCTGATGTGGTTGTCTACAATCTTTTTTATTCTTTTTGAAATGAACGATGTAATACTGATACGTCTAAAAGATTTAGGGTCAGTCCCATCCTTTTTTCCTATTATCGGTATGAGGGTAACTCTTGCCCTTTTCCAGCTGCAGGGGATGTTTCCCGACGCTAAGCTCGTTCTTGCTATTCTGCCTAGGTGAGGCAGAATTTTCCATTTTGTAGGAGAGCAGGGAAAATTCCGTTCACTCCCGGGTATTTGTACAATTGAAAAGTGTTTATTGCCCACTTTATCCTTTCTGCTGTAAAGACAGTTCTTGCAATTTCCCAGTCCTCTTTTTTGGGATTGGTGTAATTTATTGGAACCGTTTCTATAGGTTCGCACCCTGGAAAGTGTGTTTGAAGTAGAAGGATGGCCTGCTCCTCTTCTATCTTCGTGTAGGTACCATTTGGCTTTGTAAGGGCCATAATTGGGTATGTGCCTCCCTTAGCCATTGCTTTATGCAATCTAGCAGCAGTTGGAGTGTCAGAAATTTCCTCACAGAATGTTCTGAAGTGCTGTCTTTTGATTTTCCTTATTTTTTGTTATATAGAGTAAGCACTTCGGTATATACCTGCCAGTTGCCGTCTCTTGTCGTTGTATTGAAAAGTTGACGCACTTTCGATCATAGTTTTGTCAGGTGCGTGTTCCACCATGGTGCGTCTTTGACGGGTCTTTCACTAGTCACTGGGCAGCATGAGTTAAAGGCCTCATTCATTGCACGTGTGATAGCTTGTGAGTCCTGTTCTAGGTCTAAATGGTGCCGTCTCCCATTTACGCTTAGATGGTTTAAGTTATTTTCCAGATTGTTGTTGTATAGTTCCCAGGCTATTTTTCTTGGGACTCTTCTCACGGATTGACTGTATTTAATAATATCTAACTTAAATTCAATAATCCTCTGGTCTGACAGGATGGTTCAGCTGAGACTCTGCAGTCCTTGATGTAATCTCTAATACTGGAGCTAACTAAGGCAATGTCTAATACTTCCGACCTTGATTTAGTTACGAATGTTGGTGTAATTCCCACATTTAGAACCTGTTTTTCTTGGGACCCTTCTCACGGATTGACTGTATTTAATAATATCTAACTTGAATTCAATACTCCTGTGGTCTGACAGGGATGGTTCAACTGATACTCTCCAGTCCTTGATGTGATCTCTAATACTGGAGCTAACTAAGGCAATATCTAATACTTCCGACTTTGATTTAGTTACGAATGTTGGTGTAATTCCCACATTTAGAACCTCAAAGTCAGTTGTCGTTAGGTATTCAAGCAGAAGTTCACTTCTAAAGTTTATATCTGTGCTTCCCCATGTGATATGGTGGGCATTTGCATCGCAGCCTAGAAGAAGTGGTAGACGCAGTCTGCTACAGTATTGGATCAGCCCCTGCACTTCTGCTGGTGGTGTCATCGGCCCATCTCCAGCAAAATATGCTTACGCAATTATTATGGTCTTATCGGTGTCCCCAATATCAAGATTTACGACAATGGGTGTTAAGTCCCGTGTCATGAATTCTAAAATACATATATAATTAATGTTGTTTCTTATAAGAATGCAGACTCTGGGTGATTCCTGCCTGATATCATATATTACTTTTGATGTTTTACTTCACAACCCCTTGATTTGCCCTCGATTAATCCAAGGTTCTTGAATCAAGACTAGTCTTAGATCTTGCTTAGCAAACATGCGCACAATCACATCGGAGGATGCCCGTTTGTATTGCAAATTTAGTTGTGCTAGTTTGCTGAAATTAAATGCTTTTGGTTTGGCAGAGTGAAATCCTCTTAAGGTTTTTATGGGCCATCGGATCCATCCCCTTGCTGGTCTCCACTAAGTTCCAAAAGCCTATTTTCTTCTTCGCTGCTTATGATCACATTTTTATCAGCGGAAGTGGACGGGTTGATATTGAGATCAAGGTGCATGCCCTCGGGCTCTTGTGCTTCAGTCGCTATAGATGTAACCTCATTGGTGACTGGTATGGAGGAGGAAGTGGCCGATGTGGATGGATCATGGTCCGTCCTCTTTTCTTTTGTTTCCTCTTGTTTTTTGAGTCAAAGGCCTGCAGGGACTTGCCCAAACCTGTAGTGGATGGTGTATCTCTTTGCCTTAATGCTCTCTGCAGACTTGGTGTCAATCGCAATAGTGAGCTTCTGGGCAGGGCCATTTTCTTTGGAACTTTCCTGGTTTTCGTAAGGATTTCTGATTTCTGGATGCTGAACCTCTATTCTAAAAGAGCTGTGCTGTCTTTCCTTTTGCTCCTTGGAAGAAAGATGCTGATGGTATGTGCTTTTGGGATATCATCTCCTCTTTTTGCTACCAACATTGGCCCTTTCCATTCCTTCAATTTGGATGCCATCTGAGCCAGCCATTCTGCTGTCTGCTCCGACTCGCAGTCCACAAGTATCATTCCCGTGCGGAAATGGATACCTGAGAATTGCAAACCTTTGTTGAGCTAATGATCATTTCTGATACAATAGCTTCCTTCGCATTCGTTAGTTGTTCGGAGCGAGTTGCCTCTTGAGGTATTATATAGGGAGCAATGAAACCCAAGCACATTAGTCTTATAAATATTGAACAATACAGTATTGGAGTTACACCATTGCCTGATTTCAGCCGACTTCGGGAGTTTCACATTCCTGCTTTAATATCATATGATTATGGTATGATCAATAGATCGTTAATTTACCACAGATACTCAGTTTGGCCATGTTTATATATAGGCGGAATAGCAGAGAACCTAAGACTGACCCCTAAGGGACTTCATGTTTTATATTGAAAGCTTTTGATATTTTTAATTGAACAACTTCAATTTGACTTCTCTCAGACAGGTATAAACAAAGCCAATCAAGTGCCACTCTTCTTAATGCTTGAGCTTCCTCAGCAGTACCTCATGACCAACGCATTCGAATGCTTTATCTAAGTTACAAAATACCGCCACTAAAGCTGTTTCGCGATCCATGTTTTCATAGAGGTCCTCCAATTTTTTTTTATAAGATGTTCATTATCTAATAACCATCACCTTGCCAACAGCTATGGCAAGAATGTTATATGTTAACTCAGGCTCTTGAGTAATTTTTCCTTTTTTCTTAGCTTACAGAAAATGCCAACCAGAAGACTTCCACTGTGGCCCAAAAGCTTCCGATCCCTGTGTACCAAAAGAAAAAAAATGCGACGGCTACCTGGATTGCAGAAGTGGAAAGGACGAGGATGGCTGCCCGGGAGTTTCTTGTCAGTTAAACGAGTTTAGATGCGCAAATGGGCAAAGGTAAAGGAATTTGAATTCTGTATTTAGATAGTTTTTTATGATACGATTATCAATTGTTTCAGGCAGGTTAGGCTAAATATGCTTAACTTGCCTATTGTTTCACAAAACAGGTATTTTAATAATGCATCTGACCTTGCATAAGAGAAACATTAATATTTTGTTAAAAGATCTGTTGTACAGATTAAATTTGATTTATGTTTTGACAAGCAGAATAGAGATTCAAATTTTGATGTTCAATTTTCTAGGATGTTCTAAAATATCTGCGAATATTCCAAGAACGATATAGTCATTACTATTGGTAATACAAATAGCTTATTAAGTTAATTACGAAACAAGTTGAAACTCTTCAAAGGAGTTCTAACTATGCAATAGATTTACTACAAATACAGTAAAATAAACTAATAAAAATTAAGATTGTTTTCACTCAAATATATCTGTTACACCTTTAATATATTCTACTTACTTATTCCGTGAATTTGAGGGTAAAATGACATCTTTTTAGCATGGATTCTTTCCAAAAATACCAACTTTTACTAACTTAACAACATTTTGTTTATACATGAAGCTATAAATATGAAGTTATAAATTGATGTAAGTAACACAGGCTCTTCTAGAGGAAGAGCCTTTGACAGAGTCAGACATTGTGTATCGCTTCTTGTGTTACCGCATGTGTTCGTCGGAGATAAGGCATTCAGGCTACATCCAAACATGATGAAACCATATCGACGGGAAGATGCAATTGGTGATAATAACAAATCTGTGTTTAATTACAGAATATGCCGAGCCCGCCGAACGTCAGAAAATGCATTTGCTATTCTTGCTCAAGTTTTTCGTATATTTTATACTCCCATCAATTTAAACCCTGAACGTATTCATGATCTGATTATCGTATGTTGTTGTCTTCTCAAGAATGTAGTTCCTCCAGTTTAATTAATTATTTTTTCAGTTTAGGCTTCAATATGTGGCATTTTAAGGGTGTCAGTCTGTTGTATAATGAAGTACTTCAGAAATTCCACAGGAATCTTGACCCCCCTCTCTTCAAGCAAATTTCTTTAATTTAAATCTATATACATTTATGTCTTTACTCAAAACAAAATTCTTTTTCAATATGACTACATTTATATCAATAATATAATGAAGAGATTTGAAAAACAAAAGGATTTGAGTGTACATTTTGGTAAAAATATGTCCCGGAATAGTCACATTCATCAGAGGGATTGCTCAAGAAGGAGACAGACTATCCTAATACTCTTTGTCAATTTCCTTTTGTTATAAATAGAAGCTGTTCTAGAGACTGAATATTCTGTGATACAAAGTATGTTTATGATCAGAATCTATGGTAAATAATTGCTTAGTCTTACTTAATTATTTACTAGAGACGAAAGTTCATTGAAGTTTTCAAACTAGTTCTCAACTGTAGTTTCATCGACAATATTGTTCATACTTAAGATTATTTAACTAGATATCTAATTGGAATTAGCTATTGATATCTTTAAATTGCATTTCTTTTTCTTTGTTAGGCATATTTGATTTTTTATTAGAATTGTACGCCTTCCTAACAGAAGGTCTTTTGGCCCTGGTATTCTATCTGTTTTTCTTAAAAAACTGTGTCTACTCTGAGTAAATTTTGTCTGTACTCTTGATTTGTACTCTGAGTAAATCTGTGCTTGACATCAGGTAAATTTGTCGATTATTGGAAGGTAAGTTTTTTCATACCAGTTCGCCATTTTATGGCGATAAAACTGACAGATTGTTTTTGGTACAATTTTCATGGCACTGCAAGCCATCGCTTAGGCCGGCGACACATTGGCGGTTGCGGCAGCGGTTGCATCCGCGCGGTTACAACCGCGATAGCGTTCACATTTTCCGCAAATTTCACGACAGTCAGTAGTATGGAGTTGACAGAAACAGTTGCCATAATTTACGCTCTTAAAATTAAGAAATCTAAACGAAAAAGAAGGTACTGGGTCCATCCGTTATACGAAAGGCGTTTGACAAATGGTCAGTTTCATTGCCTTTTTCATCGGTTGAGGGAATATCCCAAAAAGTTTTTTAATTATGACAGAATGAGCGTTACGTCTTTTGATGAATAAGTGACGTTGATGAGACCTCACTTGCAAAAGTCAAATAGTCACTTTAGAGATTGCATCACTGTGGAAGAAAGATTAACAGTCACTATAAGGTAAGTTAATTATATTTTATTCTTAGTTATGGAACAAAGTTAAACAAAATTTACAATACCGTTTACAAAAAGAAAAGAGGGAATTAAATCAAAGGTAAAATTTCACTGTAGTCGGACGATTGGGAATCGGTGGGTGAAAGTATAGGTTGTAATGAACGAGCTATGATGGTGATGGGTGAACGGAGAATGATGTAGAAGGAATAGTTTGGTGAAAAATTTGCTGAGAAACTGGCGGAATGTATGTTGCTGATTGGAAATGATTATGATAAGAGGGCTGACGATTTAAAACTCTTTGGAGAACTTGCAGTATTTCTACTCTCAAATTGATTTTCTGTTGCGGGTTCAAGGTTTTAACCATTTGTAACAACGATTTAAAGAAATTTAAATCGTCGTCATCTTCCAGAGGCTGTGGTGGCTGCCTGTTTTCTAGAAGTGTCAACAATTTGTCTTCAAACGATGCTTTTTTTCTGGAGATTGTGTTCGGCATTGCTGCTCTTTGGTTGAACTGCGGTGCTGGTGTGGCCTCTTCAGAACCATCTTCATTTCCTTCGGTATTTTCTGGGCTTTCTACCGCTTCCTGGGGCACGTTAGATTCGGTGCTGGAAAAAGAAAAATACATATCGTTATTTTCATCTGCCCTTGTGTTTGAGGAACCAGAAACTGCAGCATATCAAAAAAAACGTACTTCTTTTTTGATGCTGCTGAACCGCTTTTCGAATCACCTTTGAGATCCTTAATAAAACGGTATTTAATGTTTTTCCATTTCTTTTGAAGTTCTGTCCCTAAAAAAAATCTCATTAAACCAAGTAACTTATTTTCATACACAGACGTAAAAATAAAATGTTATTTTAGGTATCTCGCGACTGGAATGCATTTTGCTGCTTTGCAGTATTCATATTTAATGGGAAGAAGTACAATCGCAATGATCATTAATGAATCTTGTCGTGCAATATGGACTATATTACAACCACTAGAAATGCCCGAACCTACTGTTGAAAAATGGAAAGAAATAGCAGAGGAATTTGATCAGAAATCTAATTTCCCCCACTGCTTTGGGGCAGTCGATGGGAAACATATTCGTATAATGTCACCAGAACATAGCGGATCGGCATTTTTTAATTACAAGAAATATTTTTCGCTCGTACTTATGGCGATTTCTGATGCAAACTATTGCTTCACAGTAATAGATGTAGGAGCATACGGACAGGAGTCCGATTGCAATGTTTCTAGGCAAAGTACTGTTGGAAGAAAGTTGTATAACAGTGAGCTTATAATACCCAGTCCATCAGTTTTGGCAGATAATTCTGACCAACGTATTTATCCCTATGTATTGGTGGGCGATGAAGCTTTTGCTTTACATCAAAATTTATTAAGGCCATATCCAAGACGTAATCTGAACGAGAATAAAAGGATTTTCAATTACAGATTAACAAGAGCTAGGAGGTTCGTGGAATCTGCCTTTGGCATTCTGGCCAAAAAGTGGCGTGTGTTTCATACTAGCATATTAGTGAAACCAGATTTTGCAGCGCTGGTAATAAAAGCAGCTTGTGTCTTGCATAACTTTGTTCGAAAACGGGACGGATACAAATTTGAAGACACGTTAACTTGCTCCTTAAATGATATAGATGTACATGGGACTGGAGGACAACAACTACGAGGACAACATGTCAGAGTTCTTTTTACCGAGTATTTTGAATCGCCTGAAGGCAGTTTGAGTTGGCAAAATGCTATGATATAGATAAGTATTAGTGTATTGTGTTTATTTAATAGATAGGTATATTATTACCTTTGTAAACAATTATTATATTAAAACACTTTCTGTACATATATATGAAGTATTTTTCTTACCTTTTAATATTATTTCTTCCGGAGTCGACAAATTTTGATCCGAATACATTTCCTCCAAAACCTCCTGCCAAGCATTAATTTTTTTATCCCGATTTTTGTATTCCTTGTCAGAAACATCCCACAAACACGTCCGATTTTGCACCAAAATAATAAATTTTTCTGTGTCGAATATATCCATGGTTCAAAAATGATCTGATCTCGTTCTTGGCCATGCGGTTAATGTGAACACGTAGTCAAGAAACAACACGTTGAATTTCCGACCGCGAACCGCGCAACCGCGGTAAGATGCGGTTGAGAAGGTGATTGCGGCCATTTGGCGGCTAATGTATTGCCACTCCATATTAATCCATATATTTTACAGAATAGCGGTTGCAACCGCTGCCGCAACCGCTGCCGCAACCGCCAATGTGTCGCCGGCCTTAGTGATCATGAGCATGGTTTTTCTCAGGGTAGATCTACAATGACTAACTTGTTGAATTACCACTATATATTGATCCATACTTTTGAGAGATGTGTACAGGTTGATAGTGTGTATACAGATTTCTCAAAGGCCTGTGGTAGGGTTAGTCATGATCATCTGATCAGGAAGTTTAAGGCTATGGGCGTTGGTGATACATTAGTCGGCTTAAGTCATAGTTTTTTGACTAGTTAGGATAAATAATTATAAATTCTAATCGTATCGAAGTATCTCCAGGGGTGCCTCAGGATTCACCTATTGGCCCTGTCTTTTTTTACCTGGTTCATAAGAGATTTAAGTATTTTATTTATTTAAAGTTACAATTTCAGCACAAACCAAACCTAAGCATCTAACAAATTTAGAATTTTTCCATTTTGCAATGGTTTAGTAGGAATTAGAGCTACCATTTCTTCAGCTGATAAATATTTTAAATTTATCTTACTATCAGATATAGCATTTCTCAAGAAATGGTACCTTATGTCTATGTGCTTCGATCGATCATAGAATATTGGATTTCCAGCAAACTTTTAAGCACTTTGGTTATCATTTTAAATATCAACGCAATCCATTTCACTAGTGAATCCTTTTAAAACGTTTCCAAGATATATGCATGGCCTCCTTAGCTACCTAGTTTAGTGCTTCAGTTGTAGATAAATCTATTGTTTGTAACTCTTCCATGATATAGAACTCCCTGATTTTTTAAAAACGTACGAAGTAAAAAACTTCTTGTCTTGCATATTTAATCCCCAATTACCATCTGCAAAACAGGTAATGCATGAACTAACAGTAACAAATTTTTTGAACAAGCTTTTAATCCCCTAGAAACCTAAGTAATCTCTTAACACTCTTTCAGTGTATCTTCCCTTTCTTATAGTCAGTGGTTATACACATACGTGAATGCAGTCTTAATAATCTGGTTAATGTATGACTTCATGTCCTCATGATTTTCCAATCTGACTAATATGTAGTGTACGTTTTTACGAAACTAGGACAATTTTATACATAAACCCATTATATTCAACAGTCTTTTTAGAGATATCAATATCTCTTGCGTGGTCATTGCATCCTTAACATGTGGAAATAATGATGGATCAATTGTCAAGACAAGCTTAACCTTCGCTTTAGCGATAAGCGTTGTATCGGTTTTACTACCGTCGATGCATTTGCCTAAGCCTTCTAGCATAAATACGTTCTCAATTGCAAAAATTAGTTTATTGCTCTTTGGTTCGTTCCTCGCTTGAGTATACGTCTGTAATTTGTTCCCCTCATTACGATGTCATATTAAACGCATTGGGGCTATACAGAGAAGGTCTTGAGAAATGCTCTTACAATTCCTTGCTTATATAGAGCTGTAAGATAATATTTTCCGTAATTATCACATTGGCTATAATGCTATCAGTCTCCAATTTAATATAATGTTAAAAAATCTTGAATAGTTTATATCATTGTCGTACTATCTTAGAAGCAATTCCTTTTAACACCTGTCAAAGAAGGGATAACTTCCCTATGTTTCGTTTACCTTTTCATTTAGTTCCTTTCTGCAATTACTATCAGGACTTTGTTTTATTAATGAAAATAGTTTGGATCCATTTTCCAGCGGCCCTCAGTCATTTAGATCAAAATGGTCAATCTTGGGCTTTAACCTTGGTTGCTTGTAGTTATGTTTGTGTGAAGTTTTTACCTTTGTTAATTATTATTTGTTCTGATATAGGCTTTTGAGATTTTATTTTAATATTAATTTTTTTTCTAATATTATTTTTGTATTATTATATTATCTAGTATTTTGTATTATCTTATTGTAGGATTAGTTTAAATTTTTATTCTAATTTACTTAAAAAACTTATTTCTATTTCAAATAGTTTGAGAGTCACTAGTTTATCGACCGAATCACAAGAAACAGCCAAGTGCTGCGCGAAGCACGAGAATTCATTGAAGGCGTAGGAATTGAATAATGTGATTGGCCGGATACGAAAAGTCTGTTAAAGTCAATGTATGCGCGAAGGTGCGATGGTTTTAGTAGAGTTGAGCCTTAAAAGCTTTGGTGATTTACGAAACACTAAAAAAGCTTTTACTCCTCGACATATAGATGACGGTAAGAGTGCGAAATTATTTCCTCGAGATTACACGGGCTGTCAGGCAACTGATATGTCATATAAAATGCGGCCATTTTGTATAGTCCTTTACCATGAAGAGGCATTCTTTTTATTTTTGCCAGAAAACTAAGTTTCATTAATTAAATTTTGCCAAAAATCTCAACAAAATTGATCTGTTCTCATATTTTGCACAAAATTTTTCCAGGTGTTTAGTTTAGTGTGTCAGCTGTGATTAGTTTTCATTAAGGTGTACTGACACGTGGGATAAAAGAAAATTTCTAAAAAAGCAGTGAATTATATTTTTTTTAAGGAACTGAGAAGTAAACAATAAAAACTCGGTTGAATATAGACATTTGGCGACTTGGCATTTGCATAAGTAGGTATTGCAATAAACTTTTTTTGTGAAAATGGCAAGTGCGCATGTAAAAAACAAAAGTGAGAAATGGATCCTGAGACGAAGAAGCTGTTTTCACTAATTTTAAGCGCACGTTATACTAGTAGAGCGAAATTTAAATTTGGCGCCATAATCAAACTTTAAGTTACCCGCTATTATCACGTCAGAAACCTATTTTCAATTCCGGTTAGGACTACTCCTCGACAGTCAGAGGGCGCAACAGTCAATCGACGTTCAGTGTTCTATTGGCTCGTATGGAAGTTTGCTATCTAATAGCGAATTCTATTGGGGGAAAAATGTAGCAGGAGTGCGGAACCAGGTCAAAATTTACGAACCATTGGTGTAATTAGTGCAGGTTTTTGTAATCCATTGGGATACCAAGGTGGCGCTTTTTGCCGTGAGTGCACCCAGTTCCTATCCCTTAAGTAAGTAGAAAACATGGCGGTGATTATTTAGGGAATTTGAGAAATAATTGCATATGAACAGAACTAAATTTTAAGGAAACGAAACCTAAAACATAACCTCAACGAACAACAGCCAATTTTTGAATTTTCCCCTCAAAGCTAAATCCAAAAACCATTAGCAATGCAACAGTGCGGTTTTTTACCTGAACCGAACCAGTGTCGGTACCACTGCCGCCCTAGTGCCACAATTTTTTTCCAATGAATTTCGCTATAAGAAGTATTAATCTATGGTTGAGTTGGCCTTAAAGCACACAATATGTATGAAGCTTGTATGGTGAAAATTAAATTCGTAGATCGGCCATCTTGCTTGGCTAAATTGACAGTAGCTGACAGAAATGACGTTGTTGACAATGACTGATAGAACATCATTTGTCATATCATTTAGGTTTGTTTATCATTTGAATGTATGCTGGAAGCACGAACTTAATAAATATACCTGCTAGGTGGGCGCCATTTTGAGTGATTGTGTCCATTTGATGTTGGTCACTCTGACAAATTTCAGTGGTGCCAATCGTAGGGAAACAAAATAATTAAAGTGAAAACATCTTGTCGAACTTGCTTTGTCTTATTTATTTAATGTAACACGACGTTTCGGTTGGTAAGTATCTCCAACCGTTATCAAGTGTAAACTGACAGCAAACTACTATTCTATAGGCTTATATACTGGCTGAAGATCCCCTGATTCTGTGAAATGAAAACTGCCTCTACGAACTTCCTCTTCCGCCAGTGCTGTTCCTTGTGCAGAATCTTGGCTTCTGACCAATGGATATTGTGTCCATTATGCCACGCGTGCTCTGCTATTCCGGATTTGGAAACCTCTCCTCTTTGGGTCCAGCTGCGATGTTCTTTCGCTTCGCTTGAGGAGAGGTTCAATTCTACAACAGTTTACCAAAATACTGAGAGAATAAAAAATAAATGTTACATACTAAAAAAACAGTATCAAAGATAGGTAAAATATGGTATTAAGTATAAATCTAATACTTAAAGCATACAGCCTGGACATAAAAAATTTTCAGTATCTTCCTCAGTCAAACCAACACAATCCTCATGGACCCAAAAACCACAAGAAGCACATCGTCTCATATCTGCCCCATAGCCTTCATAGCAAATCACACAGTGCCATTCCTCGTTATGTTCTGATGTAATGGAAGACACAGATTCAGATGACGATTTAGCGGTATTCGGTAAGGCTGGAACGGGATCAAGTTGAGACTCCATCTCCTTTAAAAATACGGATCGCTTGACTTCAACTGCTTTGTAATTTATAGCTTTACGTCTTGGAGCAGATTTTTTTTTGACTGGATCTGTTGTTGGTAACACTCCCGCGAAGGAATTATTCAAAGGGATTAATTTTTTACGCAATTCACTTAAAGACAGATAGTCATCTGAGTCATATTCCGAATCATCGGCGGCGGCGGTCGTCTCCTGGTAAGGTCTCTCAGTTACAAGACTTGGAGCAAATGCTTCAATGGGAAGAACATCCTTCTCATAAGGGCATATCCCCGTAGCTCGAAAGCCGCTTGTAATATTTCCAATGGGCATTGCTTTCTGACATGTAGGTGTAAAAACTTCAGAAAATCTTTCCTTGTTTAAATCACGTGTAGGATGTTTATCCCAGTACTTTAATAATTCATCGTCCCAATAAGCTTCAAATGCTCGAAATATAGTTTTGTCAATATAGATTATTACAATCTAGTATACAAAGATAATTCATTCAGCAGTGAAATTTAGATTTTTTTTACAAAGAAGATTATTATACATTTTTATAGAATAAATATCATTTAGGCGAAGTTATATTTTATGTATGTAGTTTTTTTGGTCTTTATGTTTGGGTTGGCATGTTTTGTTTTTAAATTATTTTTAGTAATATAGATTATGTATTCTTTTAACTTGTGTAGATTTGGTACATGGATCTTAGTACTTATGTCATTATTCTTTAAGTATTTTGCGAAAAGATTATCTTAATTGTCTGCTAGCCGAACTATATACTTTATAAAAATGTTCCTTTTTTTTCGTGTCACAATGTTAAAGACTAGAATCTGCACTGCAGAAGTTTCAATTTGTTGGCCTTTTATTTGCATACATAGTTTGCATTTCACTTATAAGTATTTTATTTATTGCATTTTCGCAAATAAAAAACATTTATTATTATCCTCTATAATCTGTTTGTGTTAGTAAAATAGGAACATTATTAAACTAATGATGTCTTTACATGTATAATAAGGAAATAACACACAAATCTTTACAATATTTTCAATAATAAAAATACAAGATTTCTTAGTAAATGAAATTTGAATATTCCTGCCTTAATTTGGCCACGCCTTTCTACCATTTTGATTGGTTCAATTAGGTACGTCAAACTGTCAGTTAGTTACAATAGCTTCCGTTGCCAAGCGAGAGGCCGCTCAAAGATTTTTCGAAATTTAAATAATAAACGGGGTTTATTGCTACACAAAGAAAAAAAGAAGATAGAAAAGAAATTTAAATGTGCACTCTTGCACTGTTAAAAGTTCGGATCGCAACCACTTGCGCGCTAGCGTCGCTTTTTCCTAGATATTTGTTCATAACAGATGGCAGCACCAATACCGTGTGAATCACTTGTCACAGACACTTGACAGACTTGTTTGTTTACAGTAATAATAATCATCTGATTGTGATTTTATATATTACGTTTTGTTTACACTATTTACTGTATTTATGAGTGTTGTATCCTGGATATATTGGACTCCTATTTTACTAGGCATATGCAATTTCCCACTTTTTTATACTACCCTTGATATCTAGGTAAGATTTTTATTTTCTCCCACATGCTTAAAACTATCATTCTGTCTATTGAATTTTTCTATTTTTATTAAATTCATCATGTTTACCTCCCGTAAATTGTCTGTGTAAATTGAGACAGTAAAAGGCATTGGTTTTTTAAAAAATGACCAGGAGATGTACAATATTTAAATTTCCCTTATCAAACCTCCCAATTATACCAATTTAACCATGGACTAAATTTATAATCCCTACTATGTTTGTGATAATCATTTTGAAATCGCTTCTAAACTAGGAAACTCCAAGAGAGGACTGAAAAAGGCCGCAATACCTACCTACTCTTAATGTAAAAGGTTAGAAAGTTTTTCCCAAACATACAGTGTTTAATTAGTACTTCCATTTTTATTATGACTCTATTTTTAGAGAATTGATATTGAAATTGAGAAGATTTTTTTTTTAAATTTCTAATTGATGGTATATGCTCTACAACTTTGGAATATTAATTATATATAAACCATACTATAATATCTGTCTAAAATTTATATACCTCTATTAGTAGTAGTAGTTAATTTAAATCATATTAATATTTTAGAGTTACAAGTTAGAGTTTAGAGCTCAGCTGTCTGAAAATAACAGGGGATATGTAATTGATGGTCTTTATGTAACAGCTATTTATTTTACTTTTTATCTTTTTTAAAGAAACATTTAATTTTGAATAGGAATCTTCCAAATATTTCCAAGATTCTTAACTTTGTAGGTTCTAAAATCATAAAAAAATTAATAAGAGGCCTATAACTTAAAAAATGTTATAGTGAAGAATGCATCTATTGTTTTGTAATCTAGTTTATAATAGAGTTGATTAACCATTTATTTACTCTCATTTGTATGTTTCCAAAAAACTTTATTTTTAGTATGATTTGGTACAATATTATATTTTCAGGTATTGTATAGAATAGCCATTTTAAAAGTTTTGTGTTTTAAATGAAAATTTTGTATTATTAATTGTTCTAGTATTAATTTACTAAAATGGAAAGGATACAGTATTGGCCATAATAGTTGAAACTTTTGAAAATTTATTATATTATGTGTGCCTTTAAATTAGCATTTTATTTTCTTTTATAAAGTTGTACACGAAAAACTAGTGTTAATTAATTTAAATGTTGACAAAAATTCAGCACCAGTAGCAGTTCGGAATAAAAATTAAAAAAAAGCTGGACAAAATACTTGGAACTAAATGATTTTTATTCAAAAACAACATAAAACATAACTTATTGAAACCATAATATTATAATTAATATTTGTTATGGTAACCCTTAGCATTAATTACTGCCTGCATTCTTCTGGGCATTGATTCAATCAAATTTTCAATTATTTGTCTGTCAATGTGAGTGTGAGTCAGATGTTCCCATAAATTTTCAATTGGGTTTAAGTCTGGACTCTGGGCGGGCCACTTTAAAACTGTGATCTTTTCTTGGTCCAACCATTCTTTTACCAATTTTACTGGCATAGACTCAAATGTGTAAGGCTCCATTATATTTAGCAAAATATCCCGATACATAGATCGACCCATTTTCCCCACAATTTTATGTATTCCATGTTTAACCTTAGGTCGGATAAACTTTTTCTTGAGTCTTTTACCTTTTGGTCGTCTTACATAAAGTATTCCATCACTGGAAAACAGATTGAACTTATACTGAAAACTATTACAGAATAGCACTTTTTTCCAATCTTGTACAGTCCAGTTAAGATGATCCATTGCAAATTGTAGGCGTAACTTGACATTTTTCTTCTGCAGCAAAGGTTTTTTAGCAGGTCTGTAGCTGTTGTCCACTGAAGTCCACCAGAACACAATCGCCTTCTTATCGTTCTTGCAGAGATATTGGAAGACTCACCTTCATTTAATTTTTGTAAAATTTTGGAGGATGACAAAAATGGGTCATTCTGGGAAATATTTCAAATTCGCCTATCTATAAAGGCAGTCGTGGCTTTAGGTCTTCCAGTGCTTTTATCTGGTACCACATTTCCAAATATACGATATTTCTTAATTATCCGTGACACGGTGTTCTTAGGAACGTTTAGTCTTTGAGCAATATTACACTGCCTAACACCCTGATTGTAAAAATCTAAAATTCTTTGGCGAATGTCCCTGGAATAGGCCTTGCCTTTTCTCATGGTAACACAAAATAAAATAAATAAAAAGAACCCACTTGCACACTGGTGTGTCAAAGACTGCCTGTAAAATACATCTTTTATAAAAAGTTCCAAGCATTTTGTCCAGCACAAACATTTAAAGTATTTCTTATTGTCTGAAACAAGATAAGGTTGACATTCTGGTATGCTTTTTTGTACTTATAAATATGTTTATTGAGTGGATGTACAAAAATAAAATATAAATTTTTAAAACATTAGAAAAATTTTAAATTTTTAAAAGTTCTAGCTTTTATGGCCCATACTGTACATTTGCATTATTTCTTGAAAAATATCTAGTTACATACTGGCTTAATATCTGTATAATGGGTTTATTTTTAAAACATTAGCGTCAAATAAATATAATATCCTAATAATATTTTTGTGCAATTATTGTATTATGCAATTAATATATATCGTTTTGCATGTTGCGCCCCAACCCCATACTATAAGTAAATTGTTTTTAATAGTTTAAATTTTTAGTTTTTTAATATTTTTAACTGACAAGGCTTATAAATAAGTTTTCTAATTTCAATTAAATTATATGAACAAATAACAGATATATTTATTACTTCCACATTGAATTCTATTATATATCATTTTTACTTTTTAATTTATTTAAGCTAATTATGAGAATATACATAAAATTCCCTAATTGAAATTGAATTGAATCCCTAATAATCATATACATGTATGATCATGCGTTGGAGATCTAAATCTAAAAACATTAAAACAAGGATGTTTACATTCAGATCTTATTTTTATATGCAAGAAGCTAAATGGTCATATAAATTACCCTGACCTTCTGAAGATGATTTTCTTTAATGTGCCAACTAGAAACCTAAGACATGATCGTTTCTTTTCCCTGCCTTTTCGTGGCACTAATTTATGAATCTTACTCTCCAATTGAGAGGATTTTAAGATTGTTAAACTCAGGTGAAGTGGATATTTTGGGCATTACCTTGTCTCAGTTTAGGCATCAAATTAGAGAAATTATTTCAATCTTTTCGATATTTTTTGTTTTCAGTTTTTTTACTTTTGATTATGGAAGGTATCTTAATTTTTAATATTTGTGATATTAGCATTGTTCTTTTTTATATTCATTTATGGGTTGTAGTTATCAGAGCCAAATCAGTGTTAATGAATAAATTAAATGGTTAATACGGTTGTTAATTCTGTTAGAATTTAATAGTTTATTATTGTGGTTAGGTTAAATGAATTATTAGGTTGTATTATTTTTTTTGTAATAGGGTTGATCCGGTATAATAATTAATAATATATATATGTCACTGCAAAAAAATAGTATATGTTAATAATTTTTACAACATAAACAAGATTAACAAATTTGTTTATCTCAATATAAAGCATCAAAAATTCAAGTCAATAGCCTATAAAGTACAACTTCAATAAAAAAAAGTAACTAAAATTATAAGTTTTTATACCCTGTATATCCCAAATTATTAACATTTTGATAACTTTTGTTTGGGGCAATCAGCATTACTTTAATCAGTCAAAGATTGTCCCATTGTTAATGAAATACCTTGTATATGCAAGAAGCAAAAAAAATGTAAATTGGTTTCCTGGCATGATGGCAATGATCGTCCTGTTATTACACTTCTTAGTTCAGATCGCATCCACTCTCATGTATGGCACACAATTTTATTCAGAGGTTTGTCTTCTATCCTTTAGTAAGTATTCTTATTATTATTATTAACTCCAACAACAGGGGAATTGAGTCTACACCACTGCTTTCCTCAAAAGAATACTCCCAAGTATTATGCTCAGAGTCTTCTCCGAGCTCTGAGTCTTCGGTTTCATTTGCCGTTTGGCCGATGGCCATATCAAGGATTCGTTTGGCACGTGACATCTTAAATTTAAAAAAAAAAACTTTAAATTAATTTATATTTTAATTTAATTTGTCTAATTGTAAGAAAATTAATTAATAATATTTAATTTTGTAGTAAATTAAGTTTTTTGTTAAGTAGAAAAACTGTTTTCTCCTTATGATATTTAAAAAAACATTTAAGAAATACTGCCAAGTCCCATTAAAACAATAAACGATAATTACCGCTGAATAAAAAATAATTACTGCATGCAATTTGGATAACAATGTTTTAACAACTTACCTCTTGTGTTATTAAATAACAAAAATATTTCAAACGCCCAAAGTACTAGAAGTAACTTAAAATAATGCACATTAAACTCAATTGCGACACGTTCTCACAAGATCACCATTGAAAATGCACATGGCTGTGTGGACGTGGCTGTGTTTACAAAGTGGATTTGAGTAGGCGGGAGTTAGCTGTTATTCTCATCATATAAAATAAGGATTATTATTACACATTTGTAGTTGGCAGGTTAACTAATCAACATAGAATATAATTATAGTGGTGCCGGTTTTTCGAAAAAACGAATTTTAGCCAAAAATGGACTTAGCAGGTTTACACTTTAAGGCGACGAAATAATATTTAACAGTAATCTGAGCGCCTTTCTGAAATCGAACCCCAACAAAACTGCATTAGACAACGATATAAAAAACTTGGCTCTGCCAATCGGCAATCTTGAAATAAATGAATAAAAAACTTGAGCATAACTAAAACATATTTCCTTTAACAGATGTATCTCGGCTTCCGAAAAGTGCGACCACCACAACGACTGTGGCGACAACAGCGACGAATTAGGTTGCAATTTCCCGGTATGCCACGGAGTCCAGTTCCGTTGTGCGAACGCCCTCTGTATTCCCGGTGCGTTCCACTGCGACGGCTACCAAGACTGCAGCGACGGATCCGATGAAGTGAACTGCACTACAATAGCGTGTCCCGACGACAAGTTCTTGTGCCCCAAAGGGTCTCCACAGGGCACCCACAAATGCATTCCGAAATCCAAACTTTGCGACGGCAAAAATGATTGTGAGGATCATGCGGACGAGGAGGCCGCTTGTTCGAAATTGGCTTGTCCCTTGATGAAATGCGAACATAAGTGTCAGGCTTCATTGACAGGTATGGATCTTTTTATGCTATTAGCCTTTATTATTTATTTGTCAACGTATACAGAGTGTCCCAAAAATATACTGACAAACTTTAAGGGGTGGTAGGGAACATCAAAACAATTTTCTTAGTAATAATATTAATAATAATAATAATAAACGACTTTTATTAATTGATAGGCGAAGTCTAGCAAATTTTGCTATTCTCACTTAACCATATCAAATTCCACATAATTTTATAAATTATGACTATTAACGCATTTCTGTAAAAGCTATCCACATAAAAAAAATCATATGATATGAATATTATTTTAATAAGATACCCACCATTTTGCCAGCTCTTGGCTATATACATGGCCCATCGAAACGTACCGCAAGGCATTACAGGGTGGGAATAAACTTTTCGGCAAAATCCAAAAATACGTCAAGTATGTTTGTCAGGGGGACAACTTTTGACATAAAAACCATTTTAAAAAAACTCAACCCACTAAGCGGGGGTGAAAACGCCTAATTTTTTTCAAATGGGACGGGGAGTCAAGTGACACCTCTTTAAAAAGGTCTTTCCATTTAGTGGAAGTGGTAGCTAGAAAAAAACCGCAAATTGTGATACAAGCAAGACGTTTGGTACATGTATATTATAGACCCAAATAATCATTCTGGCCCGAAGTTCCTACGAAAATTTTCCTTAAGGGAGGAATGGGGAGAATAACTATCCCTTACTGAAAATTTAAATAGATTTCTTTACAAATCGTAGGTAAGCGTGCATTTATCCTGTTAGAAAGTCTTGTGGTTGGTAAATAGACACTGACAGTAGTTTTAGTAGTCCTAAAGGGAGTAAAAAATAAGTTTTAACCTCTAGAAGGGAAGTTTACCAACTAATCTTTTTTTAGAGACAAACATATTAGTTATAAACATGTTAGTTATAATAGGTATTTTATCCCAGTTATGGCACAACTAAAATGCGCCCCTTCTTGCCTCCTTAACTAATTTCATTGATTTTCTATTCATTTTCTATTCAGAGATTTTCGTCTTCATTGCTTTCCTCTATAAAAATAAAAAAGGAGTATGAGAATACAATAATTAGGATAAAATAATTGACAAACACATGTTTTATTAATGCAGTCTCCGTGGCAAACTTTGCAGACGGGTGTGCACGGGATTGCATATTTTTTACAGCAGCATCTATTTGTGTCACAGCCAGACCGACAACGACACCTATCCGGCTCTTTAACTGATGCCCATATCCAGTCTAGCTGCGACCAAACTGGATCAAGGGAACCATCTTCCCGCCTCTTCCACCCCCATTGTTCTGGGGGTGGTCGGTGACAAATAAGTGACGACGGGCTTCGGTGATATCGGTTATTTCGCTGCGTGAATCGTACATATCAATCGTAAATTTTTCTAGAGCTTTTATGTGTGCATCAGTCAGCTGATCGATGCTGGAGGGGTAGGACAAACGCTTAAAAACTGAAGTATAGTCTGGGTCTTTCCAAGTAGACCAGGCACTTCTCTTACCTAAAACACATTATATGAAAACAATTTCTCCTACAATGATAAGAGTACGCACCTTTTGATGTAAAAAAGGAAGTTGACTCTCACCCTGTAAAATCGTGAAATCGCAGCGCAACTGCTTTTTCTCTACCAAGTTTATTTGCTATTTCGTGGACGGGAATGTATCTTTTTTTTAATGCGTTACCAAACTAAATCCACAACTTTTTTAAACCGTGATCTTAAAGCTCGTGGAAATGAGATACTCCCACAACAACTACGTCTGTGTCGGAACAGCGGATCAGAACTGACTCGATTCCGTTGACAACCATATCGTTTACATGAAGAAGTATTCTGCCGTCAGCTTCCTCCATTTGGGAAATATCCAATCCTTGTAACTCAGAAGTAGATCCAGGTGACGTTACAATTTTATTATCAACATTTGTAACAATTTGAAATTGTTTTAGTAAAGTTATAAGATTTCTAGCGAGAAAACGGAACAGTTCCTGTTTGTTTTCTGAGTTTTTTAAATAGTCGTTCCAGTTTTTTGGAAGAATATCTATAACAAATAAAAAATAATGGCAAATACTATTGGTAAAAAGTTATTTGTGTCAAATTTTCTTACCTCTTTCGGGAATATCTATCTGGCGAACTCCAGCACCTCTTCGATCACGAGTGGTCGCTTTAAGACTCATATTGCAGTAAAGATCCCAGGACACATCTATTCTAAGAGCACTTACGCTGTTAGCAATTTTTGTTAGAGCAGGAACTAACTATTTAGAACAGTATTCGGAGACATTTGTGGAAGTGCCTGTGGGCTTATATAGATGAAAATAATATTATAGGGCAAAATAAAAAATAATATTTTAGGGCATAAAAAGTCACAAGTGCAATTTGTTTAAAAAAGAACTGTAAAAATAGAAAGAAAATAAACAATGTGAAGCTGTTGCCTTGGAGAGGAAGTAAAAGCAGAAAAAGTGGATGTCTGTAAATCAAGTTTAATGAAAGAACTCAACTTCAAAACAACAGAAGTGAATTTACTAAACGAGTTAATTAAAGAAACGCAGGATAAAAACTCTTTGCTACAGGGAAAAACTCAATTTCTTAAGCAAAACTACCTAACCTAACCTAGAATGGCTCCTTAGGGAACTCCCAACTTTCTACTTCGATAAGTTAGATCGCTTTGGTCTCAAAGCCATAATATTTGAGTTTAGCCAGTAAAAATTTATGATCCAAAGTATCAAATGTAGAAAAATTGTAGAAAAATCAAGCATAATCAATGTACTAACAAGACCTTCATCGAACGCTTTTATAATATTGTCAAGAACGGATGCCAACGCTGAGGCGGTGCTAAAACCTTTTCTAAATCCGCATTAAAAATCTGGAATTATTTTTATTTTCCATAAAATGAAAAAAAAGTTGATTATAGAGAAGTTTTTCCATAACTTTTGACAGTGTTGGCAATATGCTGATTGACCTTAGATCAGAAAAGTCCGTTGGGTTATTGGCTTTAGGGAGTGGGTTGGGTTGGGTTGGGTTGGGTTGGGTTTGCATAATCAATGTACTAACAAGACCTTCATCGAACGCTTTTATAATATTGTCAAGAACGGATGCCAACGCTGAGGCGGTGCTAAAACCTTTTCTAAATCCGCATTAAAAATCTGGAATTATTTTATTTTCCATAAAATGAAAAAAAAGTTGATTATAGAGAAGTTTTTCCATAACTTTTGACAGTGTTGGCAATATGCTGATTGACCTTAGATCAGAAAAGTCCGTTGGGTTATTGGCTTTAGGGAGTGGGATAGCAATTGCAGTTTTACAAAGAGTTGAAATGTCACCAGTCTTAAATATGTAATTTATAATATGCATAATAATAGAATCTATAAAACGGGTAGATATTTGTAACATTTTTACATTTATTAAATCAACGCCCATTGCATTAGATTTAATTGTGTGTAAGATAGGTTGAGTTTCTTCTGGTGTGGTCATTAAAAAACAAAACTGAATTTCAGGACTAAAATGATTATGATTATAAAATTGTGTTTTTTCTGTACATTGGTTGGACGTAGACTGTAAAAATGAGGTAAAACAGTTGTTGATATTCTCAGGATTTGATAAATTTGGCGACAATTTTTTTCTTGCAAAGTAATATTAAGATCTTGCAGACTCCTCCAAAGTTTAGAGTGGTTATTTTGTTCAGAAATATTTACTATACATATGTTTTCGCTTCACTGTTTAACATATGTTCGCAAATAAGCCGTTTGGGCTCTAGAGCAAAAAACTGTTTTTGGTACTATAATTTTGCTCATTAACTGAATCACTGTTTGTAGTGCATTTGTTTATTAATAAGGAATTTTGCACTGACAAATCAAGTTACCACATTGTATCTACAGGTGTCCCGCAAGCTTCCATTTTGGGCCCATTGCTCTTTTCTTTATATGTTGCTGACATGATATCTTGTGTAACACACTCAACATTACAGCAATATGCGGATGATTTCCAACTCTATTTTTCGTTTTCACACCAAAAGCTTCCTATAGCTCAATTTCAGTTTAATCAGGATTTAAAAAGTATTGATAACTTTTCACAGGATCACAATTTAAAATTAAATGCTTTCAAATCTTATACAATAATACTGGGTTGTGGCAAAAGTGCTTTTGAGGTTTCAGTTTTCTCCAATCCAATTTTCACTCAAGCACAGATTCGCAATGTTCAGCTACCAGTAGTCAATGAGGTCAAAAATCTGGGTGTGTATTTTGATAGTGGTATTACATTTTAAACTCGTATCAAAAATAAACTTAGAGTTGCATATACATATACGTCTAAAATAACTATATGATCTAAAAAACTATTTACCATCTAATATTAAATATTATTTATGTAATTCACTATTTCTATCTTTGCTCGATTACTGTGATGTTTTGTATTCTGATTCCTTGACTGAAGCAACTGCTTACTCTATACAACAACTCCAAAACTGCTGTATGCGTTTTGCATTCAAAATACCACTTAGGAATCATATTACTCCCTATTTAAATAATAATTTTATTTTGAATATGAAAAATCGTAGAAAATGCCATATGTACACCTTTATTTATAACATTTTAAAAACTGAAGAGCCTCTATGATTAGTAAATAATTTTAAAAATCATGTTCATATGTAAGGTCGTTATTTGCAAAACTCCCTCTTTGCTATTTGATTTACTTTTCAGGAGCAACAAAAAATATTTCAGCTTTCATGTAAATTATATTTTCGGATTGTTATATTTTTTAACCAATACAAAATATTCATTAATAATAAGTAATAATGATCGTAAATTCGAGTAGTTCGTAATTCGTAAAGATCGTGAATCTCTTACAGTTTTTGAAAAAAATATTTTTTTTTTCGCAAAGAGAGAGTTTTGCAAATAAAATAATGACAGAAACTCATTAAAGTTTTTTTAAATGAAAAGTTTATTAATTAAACAAGAAATAACTTGTTACAAATATTAAAAAAAGTTTTTCAAATAACAACATTAAGTTTCAAGTATCTTCTTATTCAAAAAACCAAGAAATAATAGGAAAAAAATTAAATAATTTTAGTGTCGGTTTCGTTTTCACACAAATCTTGGTCACCATCACTTGTTATCGTACTTGCAGCAGTTTGCTTTAGGATATTTTTGTAGAAGCCTAACTCTGATAGTTTTCTCCAGTCTTCACCATAATGCTTAACCAGTAAACTAATAATAGAAGCTTTATCGCCTTTAAGTTTGTTTCTTAGTGGTACTTCACCTGGCTCTAGGGATAAAAACGAATAATTTTTTTTACAAACACTTTTAGGCGTTCCTGTGTTATTTAAGTAATTAATCTCACCTTGAATTAAAACTATGTGTGCCTTTTTATGAAAAATAAATCGTTTTGCGTTGCTAAATTTGAAATGCCAGGCTCCAGGAAGTTTTACGTTTTTTAGTTATTTTTTTTGCTTTAGTTTTCCAGTCTTGTACGGTCCAGTCAACATCTACATATTTTTCTAACTGTAGCATGTTTACTTATTATAGCGTCGTAATGACTGGATTCTACAATAACGGGTATTTTTTTTACTTCCTTTTCTATTAATCCGAAAACTCTATCTGGGGGGATAAGAGAGTGCCCTACAATTGGAAATGTCAGCTCAATATTTTTAATATTTTCTGGAGATTCATTCTTTAAGAAGCCAGTAGGCTAACATTGTCATCATAGTTGTGTTCTTGTTTTGTCCGCCGCACCCATCAGCGAACAAGTTAATTTTTGTGACAGAAGGCTCAAATATTTTGGTGTTTAATGCATGCCTAACTGCCAAGGCTATTGTGTTCGCATTTTTTTGAGTATCAATTTCCGTCCATAAATACGCGTTCACGTTTGCAGGTGTTAACTTGGTGTTAGACGTTCCAGACACTATAGTAAAATTGTTGTAATTTATTTGCTGGCTGAAATATGCGGCTTGGTCTGGTAATCGAGGCAGGGCCAAGTTTTTCTGGCAGTCAAAGGAAAAAGACACTGTGTTTGGTTTTGGATGTTTCAAGAGGCGAAAGAACGCCTTTGCCTTCAATAAATGAACGCGATTCTCTGTTGTTAACTTATATCTTTTTTCAGCTGACGTTGTCAATTTTAGTTGCTCTTTGAACCGTAGGCACGTTGAACAGCAATATGTAAGTGGAGTTCCAAACGCAATATTGTAATTTGCATTCACGAATTTTCTAAAATAACTGATTCTAACGTGCAAATCGTCAGGAACGCGTTGTTGATAGTAAGTATAAAGTTTTTTAAAATTTAAAACGCCTGGTAAATAGACACGCACACTAGTCTTGCTCCTACAATAGTGAGATTCTGCACATGTTAAAGATTCTATAAAGTCTTTTATATGTTTACGTTTTTCATCGTTCTTGCGACCTACTCTGTCCCCTCCTCTTCGTTCTTTCGGGAGCTCTCCATTTTTGACAAAATTACGAAGTATTCTTTGCACTCGGTTTCCACTAAAATTTGTAATGCCTAGACACGCATTTTTGCACACTCTTATCAATTTTCCATCTTTCAAGCGAACATTGTATTGAATCGGGACTTGAGCGTGATTGGATTTTCCTCTCTTCGGTTTATGTCCTTTGCAACAGTTCAGTATGAGATTATCCTGCTCTATTTTAGATGTAGATTCATACATGTATCCATGGAATTGTTTAATTTCATTCATTGTTAAAGTTCTGCAAAAATACAGTTGTCCGGGTTTACCATCGTGACCACAAGTTGGAAAGTTTGGAAGCACGTGTAGTGTATGTCTGAAAATAATATAATTTTAGCTAATTGGTTACTATTAAACCGATTGAGGGTCTTTTTTATGCCATACCTATCCCTTTTTTTAACAGCCCTAGCATAGTTTTCCGGTTGTCGCTCTTTCTTGCGTGCTTTTCCTCTTGGAGAAGGTAAAATCTTATAATCGTTATTTAACTCATCCATAGCAGCAAATCGCACCAAAAATCAATTGATAGTATACGTCAATACACAACGAAATTGCTATCAGAACTAAAAATATATTCGATTCACTCTATGTAAGCAAAGCATGGCGTTAGTCAAGTAGGCACAAGAATAGCGTGCTTATTCGTTGACGAGCAAATAAGCAGTTTTGCAAATGAACTATGAAAGCAAAGAAAGAGTTTTGCAAATAACCTGCCAATTTGTACTAACTTTTATATGGGAAAGAGGCAGTTATGAAAGATTTTAACGATAGTAATACGTTCCTTATTTAAAACCTGTTTAACTTGGCGAAAAAAGTGAATTTTGATTATTTTTGTCGATTAGAGACTTTTGCAAATAACGGCCTCATGTATAACACTAGATTTATAAATTCCAGTTCCACAGCATAGAAACACAAATTTTCAAAAATCTTTTGTTTTTGTAGCCTCTCAACTTTGGAATAAATTGCCTGAGCATGTTAAACAATTTTCAATAGGAGTATTTAAAAAATATATTCAAACTTGAAAAACAGCAATGGAATGCTTAATTTAATTTGAAATAATTTGAAATAAATACGATTAAGATGTTAAAAACTATGAAAATGGTTGTATAAATTTTTTTATAGGGCTTTGGTATCCGCTCGCCTCCGTTTAAAATTTTTTTACAAGTAGCATTTGTTACATGCCACGTTTTCCTTTGCACCCCTTGCGCGTCTACCTACTTCTCTTTGGTATTTCTTTTACTGTAAAATAATAAATATATATTAGGAAAATAAAGTATTACTTGCCAAAGAAAAGTACTTATATTGGCCAGGTTAATAGTGATTATTATTCTTTTTTAAAAAAGGGCCTTGCTACACGGGGGGTCTGCACCTGTGCTAACGGTTTCATAATCGAGGCATGGTCCTATTTATCATAATAGTTTATTTATTATAAATTGATAATTAAGTATTGTAATTGTAATTTTATTGATAAATAAATTTATTTTGAATTTGAAAAAAAAGTCTTATTTTGACTCCAACAATCAACTATTTGCACCGAATTTTGTAACACCCTATATACACCTAGTAGCTACGGCAGAGCTGTAGAACATGCCTACGTATACCTCTAGAAATCTCATAGATCAGCTTAAAATGTTTTTTTTTTCTGTTTAGGGGGACAATGTTACTGCCCCACAGGCAAAACTCTGGCCGCAGATAATCGCACTTGCGCGGATAGAGACGAATGCTCGTTATGGGGCTATTGCGATCAACTGTGCACGAACACACCGGGGAGCTACAGCTGTAGCTGCGTCCCCGGATACGTGCTCACCGATAACAACAGATGCGTGGCCAGAGATTCCAATCTTATGCAATTGTATTTCGCTCACGAAAAGAGTATTTTTGTTATCAATTCGTCTGGTAGCGTGGTCAGTACCGTTGTGAATACCACTGGGGCGAGCGGCCTGGATTTTCATTATAGGAGGAATTTGTTATACTGGAGTGATTATAAGACTAAAAGGGTGAGTTTTTTTAGGTTTTGAATACCTTTTTTTTAAATTAATTTTTTATTTATTTACACGTTGGCTGCCGTGAGTACCCTTAGCAGAATTTTTAAGTTTTACTTACACTACTGGCCAAAAGTGAAGAAACATTTACAAATTTAACAATAACATCTTAACATACAAGATATTATTTTAAATTTTTAGTAGAAAATATTTAGCTCTATTATTGCAGCATAAAAACACATCCTTCTTGTTTGTATTTACCTTATCAGTTGATCAAAAAATTATTTATGCTATTTTATGCGGACAAAAGTGAATAAACATTCCAAACAAATCTTATTTGGTATTTATAAATATAATATTATATATAATATTATTATTTGAATAATGTATCATTAGTTTGATCTTAACGTTGAGTGTTAAAGTGTTATATACGATTTGTGCAAAATGCCTCTCGGAATAGATCTGAATATTGATCTCCGAAAATTAATTGTTTAAAAAATAAAAATTTCAGGCTGGTGTAAAACAAAGTGAAATTGCTAGGCAAATTAATCGTAATAGATCCGTAGTTTCAAAAACTATTGCTGCTTTTAAAAAATATAATAGTATGACTACCCGTCCAAGGTATGGACGGCCAAGGAAAACGAATAAAGTTATTGAGAGAAAAATAAAAATGTTGGCAACAGAACATCCCTTTATGCCCGCCACAGAAATTTATAATGAAATACCTGGGGTTTCGGTATCTGTGCGTACTATTCGTCGTCGTTTGACTGAATTTGGACTTTATAGCCGTCGTCCAGCCAAAAAACCACTCATTTCTAAAAAGAATAGATTGGCTAGACTCCAATTTGCACAGGAACATCTTGATTGGACAACCCAAAAGTGGAAAACGGTTCTATTTTCTGATGAAAGTAAGTTCTGCCTATTCGGATCTGATATGAAATGGATGGAATGAAATGGGTTCGTCGTCCTGCCAATACTAGACTTAATCCAAAGTACACCAGGGCAACTGTGAAACATGGAGGAGGCAATATCATGGTTTGGGGTTGCTTTTCCAGATCAGGAGTAGGACCATTAAGAAAAGTTGAAGGAAAAATGGACATATTTTAATTTTTAAGAATTCTTCAGGATCATATGCTTCCATACGCAGAAGAAAATATGCCGCTTCTATGGTCGTTTCAGCAGGATAACGATAAGAATGGTTTAAAGACAACAATGTACCCCTTATGAAATGGCCCGCACAAAGTCCGGATCTAAACCCGATAGAAAACCTATAGGACCATTTAGATAGGAAAATCAGACAAAAAAATAAAGATAAATTTAGAAACCAGAATGATTTGTTCACAGCTCTTCAAGAGTAGTGGAATTCAATTTCAGCAGATTATATTGACAGCCTAATGAACTCTATGCGAAGTCAGTGTGCTGAAGTTATAAAAAATAAGGGTTTTGCTACACATTATTATTCTCTCTATGTACAACTAACTAATACATTGTGTATAAAAAATAAATAAAAATAGTGTTTCTCCACTTTTGTCCCCTGTAAAAACAAGAATAAAATATATTAGTTGTCACTTGTTTTTTTTTTTTTAATTTTTTATTGAGGTACTGAAGACTAGAAACAAAATTATATTTAAAAAAAAAATAAAAAATGAATGATCAAATACACTAATATAAAAATAAATACAAAAGACACTTTGTTTCTCCACTTTTGTCCGGTAGTGTATATTCGCCGCCGGACAACACTAATGTGTCCTTAGAACATTGAAAGACTAGAATTAACATTGCCATGGAACTATGATGACAAATGCTTATGTAGAAATGGCACAAAAAACACTGTATAATATCATAAAAAATTTTCGCCTATTTTGACAGGCGAGAAACAATATTATTCCTATTCAATAAAATATGATAAGATACCCTATAAAGAAGTCAACATTCAAAGTTAAAATGAATGTATATTAGAGAAAATGGCAACAAACGCCGCTCGAGCGCATTCCACCGACACAAGTAATTTACCATTGACGTCGTTAAAAAATATTTACATGATAAATATTTATTATCAATAGATTATGCTTTAATTTTTTTTCAAATATTACCGTTTATGAACTCTTTATGCGTTTTTTTAACGTACTTCATTAGAGTAAAGGTACTTATCTAAAAAAAAAAACATTTTTATAGAAATCAAATATTTTATATTTATTATATATTTCTTAATAAGTTTTTATTATTCTACGTTTACGACGACGGTTGTCCCTTGATATGATGTTATGACAATATCGGTATTTACTTGTGACAAGATCAGCTTAAATTGTCTTTTTCCCATGGTGCTGCACAAACGGCAAGTTTTTACTATCGTAACAATTCACAAAAACCCTGAAATGACTCAACCTTTTTCCTTTTTCAATCAAAAACTAAAGAAAAAACACAGAACTTCACAAATGCCGAATGTAAACACAAAGCAGTTTGCCAAGATGACATCAACCTTTGTCTGCGGTGTTGCCATTTTAAATTTTTTAGAAGCGGTTTTAGGAATAAGTATGTTAATAATTTTTTTTTGCTTTGAAGATGTTATTTTTGCGCTTAGAATAACATACAGTGCATCCCAAAAGTTATGTCTAAATTCATTTAAAATTCAGGGGTGTGTTAGAAAAAAAAACGCTCGGACCCGTCGATTTTTATTTCAAGTTGCGCATTTTTGTACGTGAAGTTTGTATGTACAGGGTTGCTCAAAAATAAATTACGACCATCAACTTCATTTTTTCAAATGAAAGCACCTTAAATGTTCAAAATGGTTGCCATTCACGGCTTGACAATATCCAAGGCGATCAATCAGGTCTCGCTGCACATTTTCAATCATTTCCGGAGTTATGGCGCGTACTTCTCTGCGAATTCTCTCTTTTAAGTCGTCTAGATTATTTGGCATATTAACAAATACCTTCGACTTGAGGTATCCCCACAAAAAAAAAGTCCTTTGCTAGATCAGGCGACCTAGCAGGCCATTCGATGGGTCCTTTCCTTCCTGTCCACCGATTGGGAAAGGTTTCATCCAAAAATGTACGCACAGTGGCAGCATAGTGCGGAGGAGCGCCATCTTGCTGGAAAATTAGTTCTTCGTCAGGATAGTCTGGGACCAATGGATTTGGAAATAAAGCTAGTAATGCTGAAACTAATTAAAATTGGAGAAAATCGAGATACACTTGTCCCGTTAAAATCTGTTTAAAGAAAAAGGGACCTTTACTTAAAGGGACTTATTACTCTTCCGCGCACTATTCCACACCACACATTTAGTTTTTGAGGGTACTGGGTGTTTACCTCCATCATCCAATGCGGATTTTCAGTTGCCCAATATCAACAATTTCGTCTGTCACACCACCATTCAGACAGAACGTGGCTTCATCAGAAAAAATAATATTTGTTACTAAATTATTATTTAGATTGCACATGTTTTGTAAGCGTTCACAAAACTCATTTCGCCTATCGAAATCGTCATCAAATAACTCTTGCACAGGAATAACTTTGTAAGGGTGATATTTGTGCTTTTTAACTATTCGGTGAACTATAGATTTCGCCATGTGTAAATTTGCCCCGATCTGCGACAGAGGAGTGCATGGATTTTCTTCCAAAGAAAGCAAAACGTCAAGTTGTTCATTTTGATCTCGACCAGGACGACCAGATTTCCGCAGATCTCTAACATGACGGAATTCTCTAAATTTAAATTATTTATTCTAAAAAATATTATTTTTAAGGAATGACAATCGAAAATCTGATCCAAGAGTAGGATTTTGGTGACTTCCACTAAAGTGCCAGTATCTTGAAAACCATCGATTTTTTACTAAGGTCATTTTATGTTTTTCTGGGTGCTTATGAGTTGCTCCATCAGCCCCTTCAGTATTATCGTTGACTTTCCGGACACCCTGTATATTCCTACAAAACCTGGTAAATATGGGATTGATGCTAATGTGCTCTGTGAAAACTACTATTGTTTTGCTGCAGAACCATATGCTGGAAAAGTAATCAATCAGCCCAAAGATTACAATAGTGGTTCAGAAGTCGTAAAACGTCTTGTAGAATTAGCAAAATTGCAGAATAGTGGTCGCAATATCACAATGGACAGAAAATTTACGACAGTGCCAACATCAAATGCTTTGTTGGAACAAAATCTTACAGTAGTGGGAACAATAATGAGTAACAGAAAAGATGTTCCTTTAGAACTAAGACCACAATCGTTAAAGTGTCCAACTCCCGGCACTATTCGCTTTGCTTTCCGGGACCGTGAAACACTTGTAAGTTATGTACCCAAAAAGAAGAAGGTCGTCACTGTTCTTTCTACACAACATCATAATATGCAAGTGAAAAATGACAAGCCAGAAACTATTCTGCACTATAACTCCACAAAAGCCGGCGTCGATACGCTTGATAAATGTGTAAGGGCATATAGTTGTCGGCGAGGCACAAGAAGATGGCCGATGGCTGTTTTTTTTTTAATCTGATCGATATAGTTGCCTACAACTCCTATATTCTTTTCATAAAAGCTAACGAGAACTGGGCAAGAGAGAATCCAAAACAAAAATCTGGGAGAAAAATATTTCTAAAATGCTTAGGCGAGCAGTTGTGTCAAATCAACATGAGAAATCGTTCAAAGTATAAGGGACTTCAAAATAAATAAATAGCTTTTTTAAAAATTTTTGGTTTGGAATGTCAACAGGACCAGCACACAACAAGAGGTTTAGTTAGTCGAGAGGCAAATGGACCAGCTACTCGGTCCGGTGTGCAGAAGATTCCCAAAAAAGGAACATGTTTTATTTGTCCAAGATCGGCTGATAGAAAATATATGAAGGCATGTTCTAATTGCGAAAAGTTTATTTGCCCTAGGCATACGGCCAGCGAACAAATTAAAACAACTAGACATTGCACAATCTGTAATAATAGTTAGTTTTTTTGCACACTTATTTTTTATTAAGTCTTTAAAAAAATAAAATGTTTTTTTTTAATAAGATCCTTGATTTTCTCACTTAAAAAAAACCACCTACACACACAAAAATCTGGGGTCAGTCGTTAACCCCCCTGTTCCGATTTCAAGGAAACCTGGGGTTAGTCCCTAACCCCCTTCTTCCATATTCTCCGGGTACACTGTTAGGGTCCTAGTGCGACTGTTAACAGCTTTAGTAAGTGCAGTTCGAAATGTTTTTAAAACAAGAATTTGATATGTTAACTATAATATATAATATAATTTTAAGATAATATAATTATAAGAAGATGAACGGACTACAAAATTTAAACATTCTAAGAGGAAATGTCATCATCACTTAAGAAAATTTGTTTCAGCTTGTGCAAAATTTTATTAACTTCCTCAGTGGTTTTTTCAATATTGTGGCAGCTAACGTGTTTATTACTATTATATTAAATTTTAACGTTTTTATTACTATTATATTTGACTATATTAATTTTTTCTAGATATATTCCAGACCATTAAAATCTGGCACGAATTATTCCCCAATAGAACGCGACATATCTCTACCAGGCACATGGCTCCCTGTAGCAATAGCGGTGGATTGGGTGGGAGACAAGCTGTATGTAGCTGACGCTATCGGTCAAAAAATCGACGTGTTTGAGCTGCAAGACAACGGAAAAGCTAGATCTCACGCTATAGTGCTAAGTTCTAACTTAACCAACCCCGCTGATATCGCGTTAGACCCGTTGGTGGGGCTGATGTTCATTGCTGACAGTTCTCAAGTTCTCAGAGCCAATATGGACGGCACCAATGCTATTTCCATTGTCTTTGAGGCAGCATACAGAGCCTCCGGTATCGCTGTGGATATCATATCGAAAAGGGTGTTTTGGTGTGATTCTTTACTGGATTATATTGAAACTGTTGACTATGAGGGACAGAAAAGGTTTTTAGTGGTTAGAGGCCAACCGGTTAGTCTTTAAATGCATTAAAAAAGGTACATTTTTGATAATTAAATGCTTTAAGGTTCCTTCCCCGTCTCGTTTGGCTCTTTTTGAAAATCGTGTTTACTGGACGGATAGTACCAAGCAAGGCGTGATGTCTGTGGATAAATTTGAAAGTACTAGTATCCAAAGCATTTATAGGATGAAAGAAATACGCGACCCGAAAGCAATTAAGGCGGTTCACGGTTTGGTGCAACGGGAAGTCAATAATCCTTGTGGACATAACAATGGTGGCTGTCAGCATATGTGTATAGTCACCCAGATTCAGGTTATGAAGGCAAGGTACCACCCTATCCTAGGTAAAAATCGATTTTTTCTTGTTATTAATCAGATTTTAATTTAAAAACTATTTTTTCAAAAAGGTTATAGATGCGCCTGTAATATTGGCTATAAACTTCTTTTGGACGAACAGACTTGCGATTTGGTTGACGATTTTCTTATGTATTCCCAACAAAGGTTTATTAAGGGCAAAGTTCTGGACCCCGTGATAGAAGGATTTAGTGATGCTATTTTACCGGTAGTATCAAAAAGAGCCAGGTAAGAACGAAATTACTCGTAATTTTAATAACGCAAATATTCATTACCAAATCTCCAGTACTGGACATTTTTCTAATATAAAATGCGACATTTGTAGTCATTTTAACAGGACTGTAATGGTTTGGTAAACTGATCGCTTTACTATACAGGGTGGTCGGAAATTACGCGTCAGAATTTCGGTGGGCAATTCAAAATTAATGCAACAAGCTTCTATACATTTTTTTCGAAAAATCAAAATTAATGAAGATCCAGGTTGTTAAAAAAATATTTTTTGTCTTATTTTTTTTAATAACTTTGTCTAGTGTACAGGGTGGCAATTTTGGCCAAATTTGACCCTCATCATTGGGATCTCGGAAACCGTAAGAGATACAAGGTCGGTTAAATTATGGCAAAGTTGCTAAATTTGGTACTTCAACAAAATGCCGTTTTAAAATTTAAAATAGTTCCGAAGATATCCGGAAAAAACCGAAATCTGAAAAAATCTTTTTTATCTTTTTCTGACGTTATTTAAAATCGTATAATAAAATAAATTACACTTTGTTAAGGGCACTTTTTCTCCTCTGCCAATGACATTTTCAGAATTAAAATACGACGTTTCGTTTTTGAGGCACCATCATCAACTTTTTTTTTTCAAAGACGGCCCTGGATTTCTATTACTGAACTATATTTTTATAAAACCTATGACGTATCAAACTTTTTTATTTTCAACCGATTTAACAGAAAAAACTGAGAATTTCTATATTTAAAAAAAAACTTTTAATACCTGCTTTTATTTTTTTTTCTTTTAATTATAAGTATCGACTTATTATTAATAAAAACTAATCCACCCCATGATTTAATTTTATAAAATTCCTATGACATATTATTTGTTTATTTATTTTTACAATACAAGCCTTACAGGTAAATAAATACCCATCTACAAGGCAGGAAAGACCTTCAAATACATAAATATAACTTATGCTAACTAAGAAAAATGTATATATAACTTGTTACAAAAATCTAACTAAAACTAACTAAAAAATTGTATAAAAAGTAATAAGAGGCATAGAAAATAAGTAACAAAAACGATCAAAACCTAATGTGCTGACTATAAACCTCAATTTTTATTAACGGAAATGACTATATTATTTACAAAAAATAGCTTAATACAAATTCAGGTTACTTGTGGCTTAGTGTTCAAGTGAGCGACATAAGGCTTCCTTTGTAATATTGAAAATGTCAATTGAATTTAATGATAATATTATCAATATTATCATCAAATTTAATATTAAAAACTCACATTTTTTACTAAACAGTTAAAATTACCGATTATATTAATAACTAAAAAAACTATACTTTAACCCATTAGTACATGAACTTATAAAAATAGTTTTTTTTGTATTTTTTTCTTTATGAATTAGTTAAATGACTTAAATCAGATATAAAAAAAATACAAAAATCAAATATTAGTTTTTATTAGTGTGTTATGATCCGCCCCTCAAAAGGGACTCCATGCATAAAATACATAAAATTAATATTATTTAGTTTATATGGTAATTTTCGAAATAATTTTTTGGATGAAGTCCACAGTCACATTTTACACATATAAAGTTACTTTTCTTCTTGCATACTTGGCACCTTCGATCAGATTCATTGTACCGAATTAAATGTCCTATATTATCAAATCTAGAGGCTTTATGAACTGGAAGCGTAGTTTTTCCTCTACTTGGTTTTTTACCATAGGACTGTAAAAAACTTAGGGCGATATACTTCCGAAATTCTAGTAAGGAGGCACAATTTGCATCATTTGGTTTTAGCTTTTTCATAAGTACCCAGCCATTTGAGATGCTTGCATCTAATAAATATGAAACTATTGGCCAATACCATTTTCGCTGTCGCATTCTTGTCCTATACAAAGCAATCAGCCCATCCATTTTTTCAACTCCTCCCATGTGTTTATTGTATCCAGCTATAATTTTTGGTTGTGGAATTTGTTTTTTAGTTTTAGTTTCCTTACACCATCTAGATGTGGTAACAATGTCATTACTTTCGAAGTTGGTACTCAATGTCACAACCTTGTTGTCCTTCCATTGTACTGTTAAATGTATAAAAAAAAAATAAAAAAAATAATAATTATAATTAATTAATAACAATTTATTACTTTAATATTGCTTTAATTATACTTTAATACTTTATCTTACTAACCTGGATTAAATGAAATTTGAATGGATGGATGGCTAATAACAGGCAGGAAAAAGGGAGAGTAAAGGTATGGGAAGTGAGGCTTAGACAATGGGTACAAGGGAACCAATGGAAAGAGGGAGACTTACTATAGACTATAGAGACAGCTTAGGGGATCTTCTCAAAGAGAAGCCGACTAGCACCAACCACTTTGGTAGAGTGGCGTGGATTCAACAAGAGTTCAATAAAATATAAGCGCCACCTGTTTTATCCCAGATGGATAAGAAAATCCCGATGACCAAGAAAACAGGAAATTACCAAAAGCACTAGACCTATAAACCTGAAAGAAAATCTCACAAGGAAGAACAGACAGGGAGATTTATAAATACAATTAATTATATTGACCCTTAATATTATGTACAAGTGTTATGGTGTAATTAATAAATTAACAATGAAACAAATATTAACCCTTTACTTTGGCTATTAAATTATATCCTATCAAATTAACAGCTTTAATGTGAGAGCACCTTAAAACTCATGCGCTCACACCAAAAGTCGTTTGTCTAACTTAGAAAGTTAGGTTATCTTTCAAAAATCAAAATAAACATAAAAGAAAGGCTTTAGTTCTGAGATACATTCAAGTGAATCTATATTAAAAGAAAAGTTAATAATCAAACTTATTACTTTAAAAACAAGTTATGTTGCCCTTCCTGAATATAGTGTCTGTATCAAGAGTAAAATCTCATAAGCTGTTTGGGGCTAAAAGTTCGCGTGAGTACTTTCGAAATAGGCCTATTTATCCAGTTTACAAGGAGATCTATACGGTCTATTTCAATAAAATTACTAATATGCACCTAGTTATTATAAAACTATTCAAAGCAACAGTTTAGTAGTGAAATATAATAATGAGAGTGATAAGTGATAACAATGTAATTTTGAGGTTAGTATTTAGTATGATATACTACAGTAAGGCTAATAAATGTTGATAGGACTTCGGTTCACTAGTTAAGTGGTTTACTGACTGCATGGTTCACTATACATCACAAACATTGATCAAACCTGGCTCCAAAAGGGCTGCATGATTGAGATGGAGGACCTGGGTGGATCGGTTTAACAGTGGATGTCAATGTAGATGTTGTGGACGTTATTGGAGTAGATGAGTGGAGATTTCTATCTTTTATAATAGTGGATAAAGACCATACCGGGGGATAAAAGAAAAAAGCCTGAAAGTGGAAGAATACCCAGATTGAGGAATCGCCAATAGAGTAAGTAGATATAAGCATTGATGGTTAAACTTAACGGTATGCTTGAGTCTACTTATATAAAATTACATGTGTAATATGTAGATTATCATAAATCAAGATGCCAAATGAAAATATTAGGACTTACCAATGGAATTGGCTTTTTCTCGGGAACACAAAACTGGACACTTAAACAAAGAACCTTGAAAAAGTTGGGATTTAACTACACTACTTATAATCCTGCACTATTGCAGTATGGCATTTAGTATCCACAAACTAAAATACCCAAATGGTGAGTTTTCAACTTTTCATTGGAGTAAAACGGGCAAAAATACCAAGAAACAATCTTCTTCAAAGGCTTGTTCTTCAAGACTCCTAGAGGTCAAAGATTTTCGTGCCAGAAATGGTTTTAGTAGGGATATAGGAGAATGAGCTGGGATCTTATTGGCTAGGATATGACTCCTGACATTAGTGAAATCAAAACAATAAAAAAAATTAATATTATGATTAATAATTTGAGTTTCATCATAAGGGTTGAAAATTATTGATATCAAAAATAGAATTAATACTGAAATGATAACTGTTTATTTTATTAACTTTAGCACCAGAATAACTTAGAAATTGCCTCTTAAAGTTCTATAATCCAGCTATGCTTTCGCTAACATTCTGGATTCATTTTATTTTGTTATTCTTTATGTATCTGAAGAAAATAAACTGTAACAGTACAAAAGTAACATTACCACAAGAAACAAAACTGTGGCTTCCCCTTGGTTTTGATTTCCATGAAGTACTTTCAGGAAATGGACACTTTTCCGTTCGAATCTCTCTTACTGTTGCCGATGCACAAATTTTATTTTCCGAGAGATGGTTCAGTAAACTCAAGCTTGTAAAAAAATTATATCCCTGGTTAGAAGGCACTTCCGATTTATGTAGTAAAGACATAAACACGTTTTTACCAAGACCACAAACTTTTTCTGCATCTGATTTGCCAGTGTAAATCTCAAAAGAAATCATGTACCCATTACTACTGCATAGATCCCAGTTTTTGAAGCCGAATCTTATCGGCTTTCCCTTGATGTACTGTTTGGCATAGTGTTTGCCATAGTAGGGTATCATGCTTTCATCAATTGAAAGATGTTCATCCAAACCTCCGTGTTTTTTGAAATTCTCATTTAGTGAGTTCAGTAGAGGGCGAATTTTGTAAAGCCGGTCACTGCGATCAATATTAGCATTATCGTTGAAATGGATGTGGTGAAATAATACTTCAAATCTGTTTCGTCGCATGCTATTTTTTAAAATGTTTGGTATATCTTCTGTTGGATTCCAAAACATCCTCATGTTCGGATATTTTGCATAACCTTAAAGAAGCATTCCTCCAAGTAGTACATATAACTCTTCTTTTGTGAAATTTAGCTCCTTATTTTTTTTTTGGCCATCCTTATTGGTTTCCTCAACAATTTTCGATGTGAGATCTTCATCGAAAAACAGTCTTAAAAAATCTAACGGATTTTGGGCTTCTTTTGCTTCTTGAGATGGCTCTCGTGGCACACAGCTTGTATTCATAGAAAAAATCTGCGTTCCATTCGTATAGCTTTCTACGTTTAGCGGTTGAAAAATTGCCTTGACTTATACTTGACCCAGGTTTAGAAAGCAGATCTGCTAAAGGTATTAGATCTTCTTCATCAAAATCTTGTTCATTAGGTGGGGCTTCATAGGTTTGACGAGATAAACCCTTAGACTTTGGAAATTGTTGGGCTAGAAGCACTGTATCTTCTTCGTCAAAATCATTTTGTTTTCTGGCTCTTACTTCATAATTCTGCTGAAGTATTCCACGGCATAAGCGATCTACATCTCCGATATGCTCATCATCAGAGCTGTCGCTGTCTTCTTCTGTGTCTTCGCCTAGGTCATCAGGAATTCCAATGTAAACATCAAGATTTTGCTGAACTTCACCGTTATTTTCTTCAAATAATGTCTGCAATTCATGCAGAGATAATCTGCAAAATACGAATTACGAATTATACTGGGGATTGTCTATTTTGCTTTGCTATTAAGAGTCCCTTATAAGGGACAGAACAAATATTAATGTCTAAGAAAACAATAACACATTTTTGTTTTGCAGGCAAAATTGTATGATGATTCTAACCTCAAACACAACATATATTCACTGAATTTCTTTACCCTGGTTTCAAAACCTATCAATATAAAAAATTAAAACTTACTCTCCATTTCGAGTCTCCATCCATGGTCACATAAAAATACAAAATCAAAACGCTATCTCCGATTTCTGCACATGAACTGATTTTACAACAAATAGCGAACGTCTAGACAAATGCACGAGGTTATGAAAACATTAGAAGTACGCATGTGCTTGAAACCAGTGGCGTCCCTTTTAAGGGACTCTACGCACTAATGGGTTAAACATTCAGCATCTTTTAAAAACTACTGTAACAAAAAGCAAAGAAATATATTAGTAAATTTATATATTTAATTAATAATTATAATTATATATTAGTAAACCCTACTACTCAAAAATCCAAATAAGAATTAAACTTTTAACACTAACTAAATTTTGATTATAATAAAAAAAACTACATGAAATGCTTAAATAATCGTCCTTTAACTTCGATGCATTTCTGAACCCGCCGGCGCAGATTACTCATTGGATCATTTTTCCTCTTGCCCGTAAATTTGTGATTTCCAAAGTAAATTGTGGCGTAAAATATTTGTATTTTGAGGACTTTCTTTAAATACACCGTTTTTTGAATATCCCCATAAAAAATAATCAAAGGGTGACAAATCGGGGCGTTTGGCAGGCCAGTGAACTGTTCCTTGGTGTCCAATCCACTTATAGGGAAAAGTTTGATTAGGAAACTGAGACCATTATGTGGTGGTACCCCATCCTGTTGCCACCATAATTGCTGAACAATATTCAACGGCTCGTCATCTAGGGTGCACTCTAAATGTGTCCGTCAATCTTACAGCGGTATTAACTGTTTTAATTAAAGCAAATTTACCATATCAGAATGTGAATTTACTATATTTATTAAATTAACCTAAATGATACTAGATTTAGGAAAATCACAGCTTTTTTACTGTCAATATAGCCATATGGTTAAAAGACCCGGCACTCTTACAGAACGTCACGAAAGTTACAGAAGCCCGTAAAACTGATTGAAATACGGTAAAAATTCCCTGCTTACATTATTATAACATCACAGGTACCTGTATATTCGAATGTTAGGCAGCTTGCATCTAAATGCAAGATCGAAATTGGTATATGAATAGAGGTACTAAGAGAATAGGTTATTTTATTAGACCAAACGTTCCTGCAAAAAAATTCACAAAAAGAAACTTATTAATAGAGATGCTGGGTGCTCTGCATTAACGTGGAAACCACTGATAGAAAATGATGCTTGTAATTCGAAAGTAATTATTAATAGTATTGGACCACACCAAGTTTAAAGATTTGTTAGAAGAAACAAACAAAGAGATTTCCTAACAAATACTGATCCTCCTACAATTGGGAGTATTAAAAAAGAATGGCCTGTGCTTTTTACTAAAAAAGCTATATTTTGGCATTTTCCAAAGCTGACCCAAAAAGCTAAGTATAAAAAGTTTACCATTTTTGACGAAGATCAGGACGAAATCGTGCTGCAGTCACTGAGGATACTGGCACATTATATACTTTAAAGAAGATTTGTCGACCTTTTGTTATCAATTTGACGTAAGTACATTTTGTAAATATATAATTTTTTAATAGTTTACGGTTTTTTCTTTTTCTTAAGAACATCAAACCTGAAAGTCAAGAAATATGGAATCGCATAAGTTTTGGAATTATATTAAAATTTGTATTAATATGGATGTTGAATAATGTTGCTTTGTTTACATTCGTTTAGTATATGTAGCATTAAAAATAAACTTAGTGAAATTAAGTAAGTTTTAAACATTACTTTAGCAAAACTTGTAGTTCAAAAAGCAAACACAATAAGGGGCCCATGTTGTTTTTCCTGCATGTAAGCATGTTAAATGTTTATAGCTTAATAAATCCTAATATTTTAAGGTTAAGTCCATTAAGCTTATGTTTTATCCTTTGTTTCACTACAAATAAATTTGTTATGTTAAAATATGTTTAAATAAATGTATAAGGAAATATATTTTTATTTTTTCATAAAAGCTTTTAGTTTGGGATAATCCGACAATTTTTAAACGAACTTTATTTAAGAAATATTACAGCAAAAATATATTATATCTAAATATAAAATAAAAACACAGAAAACATACCAGCATTTTTTAACCAAAAATATTATAGTAAATTTACAGGGTCTCTGAAAAATGCTTAACCTTTTTTACAGGAGTTTAACGGATATAATCGGTGAATTTGCATTAAAACCATTGTAAAAGTCCAAGACTACAGTAAATCTTTAGTAATATTGCTTAAAAATTACTATAATTATTGCTTACATTTTACAGAAGACCGCAGTAAAATTACAAAACAAAAAATTCGAATTTTTACAGGTATTTTAAATTTACAGTACTAAAATAAGTTTAACACTTCTTTTGCTGGCAACATATGACCTACTAAAGCTTGCTGTAAAATTACCACATTTTGATTTTCAGTGCATTAAATATATCGTTTTGTAGCAAGTTTAGGTATCGTTCGGAATTCAAATTTCCATTATAGAAAACTGGCCCTAAAATTTTGTTTCCATTTAGCCTAATCCAAAAATTAAATGACTCCCGTGCCTGTCTTCGAATTTGCTAATTTTGATACGGATTTTCGACTGCGTAATAATGCCAATTGCAAAATTCAAGCTTTCTTGCGCTGTCTCCTGGCATAAGTTGTTGGCTAAAAATTCGAAAATATAATGTTTACAAATATTGAAGCATTTGTTCCTAACAACGCTATTTTTTTGCGAAAAAAAGCCTAAAATTAAAAAAAAAAAACGCGATGTTATGCCCTTTATACATTTATTCCAGGCCCTAAGACCGCAAAAGTTTGGTATTATTACTATTGTCTAATATGAGTTAGACAGTCGTAAAACGTTTTATGACCTTTACGTGGTCCGAACGATTTTGGTAGAATTTTAGGACTGTATTTTGTGTTGAAAAGTCGCGAGGTCAAAATATGACTTAAGTTGATGATGGTATCTCAAAAACGAAACGTCGTATTCTAATTCTGAAAGCGCCATCTTGTAGAGAAGAAAAAGTGCCCTTGTGTATCACCAAAGTGTTATTTATTTTAATATACGATTTTAAATAACTTTATAAAAAATCTTCGAAACTATTCGAATTTTTTAAAATTTTAAAACGGCATTTTGTTAAGTACCAAATTTAACAACGTTGCAATAATTTAACCGACCTTGCATCTCTTACGGTTTCCGAGATCCCAATGGTGAGGGTCGAATTTGGGCCACCCTATACTGATTTTCGTCAAATTTTGCATGCATGAACACTGTGAAGAAACACTAGTAATTTTTTGTATTCACCCTATTAATTTGACACTAGTCGTCAATGACAAAAGGCTCAAGCCGTCCTTCACCTTAGGAAAATGACATTAGAACTTTTTTGCTTTAATTTTTTTTTATACATTTGGATGTCAAATTAGTAAGCATCAAAATATCTTTTAAAAAGGTGCTCTTGTTGCATCATCGTAGAATTAAGAGTATCCGAGAAAAACGATTTTAAACATTTACGTACGTTTAACTACAAATTTTCAAAATTAACAGAGCAAGCCTTGAAGCGAAACGCTTTAGTTTCTATAAAAATGAGTTATGACATTGTATTATAAATTTTGACAGATAATATTATCTGCAATTTTGATAATTTTAAAATAATTAAGATGAATAATAATAATAATAATTTGTATTCCAACTCAGAACTACGCGACATGTATTATTATTATGGTGCAGCTGGGGGAAATGCGGTAAGAGCACAACGTTTGTAGAGAGAAGCATTTAGGAATAGAAGAATTAAATAGAAGAAGATTTGGAACCAACATTTTGGAACCCATTGATCATCATTCGCTATAGAATTTGGTGAAAATTTTGTACTATACCCGACAATGCACCGCATGTTGTAAGAACCGCTAGACAGTTTTGGAACAGCATATACATCCAAATAATATCCAAAGAAGCCAGTGAGAACCGTTTTTCAAAATCCCGTTTCTAACCTCAAATATTGAAAAAATGAGATTAATGGATTTTTGAAGGCCTCTGATCGCGCGGTAAAATTCCTAAAACTATTAAAAATTTTGCTACAAAATGAATACGATGTTAAAGAGGAAATTATGAGTCTAACCAGTAGTCCACCACCATTTTTATTTTTGAAATAACTTAAAGGAACAGTCTTATTGGGTCGCCTGGGATATTGTATAGTATTGTATGACAATAATGTATGGCAGTTTAAAGAAGTAAAATATCGAAAATTCGAAATAACGAAATTTAAAAAAAAAGTTAATATGACAAAAAGTCCTTCTTAATAGAGTATATAACCTTTAATGTTGTTTTGCTTAATTTCAAGCCATTGCTCTTACATACAATTAAGCAACTTTTTTCTTGTCTGGAACATTATTTCAATATATCTCAAACGTGCTCGAGAGGACCTAAGTCAGGGTATTGCGGAGGCCGTGGCAAAACCTGAATATTATGCTGCTCCAACAACTTTCTAGTGGTTCTTGCAACATGCGGGGCATTATCGTGTATAGTACAAAATTAATTCAGACAATTTTAATTTGCGAGAGGTTTTTTTCATGGTTTCTTTATTACTTGTGGCGTTCGAATTTATTTGAATTCAGCATAACACCGACGAATTGTTGTTTCCTATGGAACATAATCCGAATAACACTTTTCAAGCCATTGCTGAGCCCTAACGATATCTTTTCAAATTAATAAGCAATGTTTTATCAACATACGAAACTACTATTACAAAGTTTTTTCAATTTTTTTAACAGATTTGTTGGTCTGGACTTTGACGCTAGTGACGATCAAATTTACTACTCCGACGTCCTCCAGGACGTGATCTATCGCGTAAATCGTAACGGCGACTCCAAAGAAATAGTTTTGGCATCCCAAAACGAAGGCGTAGAAGGCCTTGCCGTGGATTGGGCTGCCAAGAATTTGTATTATATCGATAGCAGGAAAGGAACTTTAAATGTGTTATCCACCAGAAATGTTACATACAGAAGGACGTTATTGAAGAACTTAAAGAGACCTAGGGCCATCGTGGTGCACGCAAATAGGGGATATCTGTTTTTCTCTGAGTGGGATCGACCTGCTAATATTTCAAGGGCATTTACTGATGGTAGGTTCAAGAAATGTATAATTTAAGGCTGATAAACATTTAATATATTTTTAGGTACAAACTTGACGGTTTTTAAGAACCTGACGTTAGGATGGCCTAATGGTTTGTCCATCGATTTTGAAACCGATAGGCTCTACTGGTGCGATGCTCTTCTCGATCACGTTCAGCATTCAAATTTGGATGGAACTGATATAAAAACCGTAAATTCGAGACTTATTCGGCATCCTTTTAGGTATGACTTGGAAATATATGAGTTAAAAATTTACTTTTATTATTTTTTTAGCATTGTAATCTATAAGGATTACATGTACATAACAGACTGGAGGTTGGACGCCATCATACGTTTACATAAGCTCACCGGTGAGGGTGAGGAGACTTTAGTAAGAGAGCCGCAGACTAACCGGTTATACGGCGTGAAAATTTACTCGAGGAGCGAGCAAAATGTTACGGAAAATCATCCTTGTCACATGAACAACGGGGAATGTCAGAAGTTGTGTTTTGCTATACCGAGAATTGAGGGAGGATTGATATCCAAGTGTGGTGAGTAAGAAGCTTGAAGATTTTATATTTTTGTAAATATTTTAGGTTATTATCAATATTTTTTTTCCTTTCTGGAATGACTTTGGAATACCAGATGGCCAGTATCATTTTTTATTTTAGTTTTCAATATTTACCGAGCAGTTAAAATTCTTTCTATAGGTACTTTTATGATCTCCTTCAGAATAAGTTTCATCTTCTCACGCCTTACTTCGTCTAAAATACTATACGAGGTTTGTCCGGAAAATACATATAAAAGTGAAATAAGATTTTTATTTTACAATTATTCAGAAATTTCAATATGGTCTCCTTTAAAGTACTCCCCCTGAGACAAGATGCACTTTTGCCAACGCCGTTTCCACTGTTGGTATGATCGCTGGAAGTCTTCAGGTATTAGGCTCTTTAATTGCCGTGTCGTTTGATGGCTTCCACATAACCCAAGTGCCGCCCCCGAAGCACCATTTTGCATTTGGGGAACAGAATAAAGTCACAAGGGGCTAAATCGGGTGAATAAGGCGGGTGTTCTGTCACAATGATTGAGCTCCTAGCAAAAAACTCACGCACAATAAGAGATGTGTGTGCAGGCGCGTTGTCGTGATGAAGGATCTACTTGCCTGATCCTCTCAGGATTTCGTGGACGATTGTTTTAGGTATTGACAGTTTCTCAGCTATCATCCTAATGGTCAATCGACGGTCATTAAGGACACAACCACGAATTCGTTCAACGTTTTCGTCGGAAGTCGATGTGGAGGGGCGTCCTTCACGTCTTCTCGGCCTTCCCGAAACCTTTTCAACCACTTGTTGACAGTTGGTTCCTTTAGAGAATTGTCTCCGTAAACTTGTTTGAAAGACTCGAAAATTTCACGACCATTCTTGCCTAGCTTTGCAAGAAACTTGATGTTAATTCGCTGTTCCTCAATCAGAGAGATGCTGCCGACGGCTCCATGCCGACAGCAGGTAGAAAAAGGGTTACTTTAAACGTGTAAACGTAAATTTGCTATAACTCGCAGAGCGCTCTAGCTTGAACTGATCGTTCAGTGGATGGTATAGAGAGAGGAAACCGCCGGGCCGCCCCTCGCCTACGCGTAGATACGACGCCACGAACATTTTATACGTACTTTCCGGACAAACCTCGTATAAATTGCTACAATATATACCATACAATGCTATGTAGTTAGGGCTGCCATATTTTTAAAAGTAGAAATCGGGAGCATGGCATGTTCGAGTTTTGAGTCATGCCGCAGGCAATTTTTTTTTCGGAGCCCTGAATTAGTTTTAGAGCTGGTATTATAAACATATGTGTGTACTTTAAAAATTTTAAACATAAAGAAAAAATAAAAATATATTCTTTGACCTCGTTAACAAAAACAACATGTATTTTATTTTAACGCTACAAAAAAACTAAACATAACATTAAGAAATATATTCTTTAGCTTATTAATTACATAATTAAGATACATATATTAAACACTTCAAAAAAAAAAAAACATATATTATTTTGCCTCGTTTTTGGCAATTATTATGCCAGAGTTACGCCTTAAAATAACTCGAATAAATCCTTAAATTAAAAATATTTTAAGCTGGTCCCTACTTTACCAAGAATGTTTTTCCCATCTTTTTCTAAAAATTTTACAAATTCTTGGCAAGTTTCGGTAAAGTTATGCTTAATCATTAATTCTGACTCTAAGGTTTCTATAGAAAGAGAATTTCTTTCTTTTCTCCACGCTATAAACATTAAACTAAAAATTCTTTCACACATGGCATTAGAGTGGGGAAGAGAAAAAAACACAAGAACATATTTTAGAATAATTCGGAGACTTATTTGTTTTAAAATAATAAACCCATTGTTGGTCAATTTTAAATTTTTTCGGGGAGATTTTCTAAAAAAGATGAAAGGTTCACAAATTCTTCAAACAATAAATCAACATCTATGTCAATACTAAATTCTTCTGAAATTTTCATAAAATCCTCCAAACTTGGATTAGTCCTCAAATCCATTGCTTTCAAGTATTTACATTTGTTGTTGTCAGTAAAGTCATACCTAAAATTATCAAATAACTTAAAAGAAACTTGTTTCTGAGATCATATAATATACCTACCATTTTTCTAAATATTCTACGATTCTCCCAATTAACGAATCAGCTTCTTTCTTAAAAATATTTACAATATCTAAATTATCACATTTTCGTACTAGAGAAAGGGCTATTGAGCCATAAAACTTCTGTTCCCTTTTCATCACCAAGGATCGCCTTAAAGTATCCATGATTCCAAACAATTCTACTGCTAAGGCACTTTCGGATTCCAATTTAGAAATTACCGCATTCACGGCAGTTCCTATATTTAAAATAAGCCCTAAAATGTTTTTTGTTTGAAGTAAAATAATTAAAGGATAACGAAAACATCTACTTACCTAAATAAGCCTCAGCGAGTTCGTTTTCAAAAAACATTCTTAGAATTAAAGGTGACGATTCTCGAGATAAAAAATATGATTTGATGGGAACAAAATGTTTTAGTAAACGTTCGACTGCCGGAATTAATGAGAGCCAACGTGTAGGAACAGAACGTAATAGCTCTGACCACTCTTGTTCACAAACGACATACAAATCTTTAAGCTCTGTAATTTTTTTTGAGCTGCTGCTAAATTCATTGTAACATTTGATTACAATAGTTTCAATATCGTACCTTATAACATTTCCATACTTGCCAGCATTGTGAATAATATGGCATACACAGCCAAAGGGTAAAATATTTTTATTATGTTTGTGTAGCTCTGTCATAACACTCTGTTTTTTTCCAAAATTAACCGACGCATTATCAGCGCAGTAAGCAGTGACATTTTTAATTGATAATCCTGCCTCATCAAGACCATGAATTAGGCATTTAGCAATATCCACTGACTTTTCTGATGAATTTGAATAAAATTTTAAAAGCTTTGTGCTAACGCCTTTTTCGGTTCGGAAATACCTAACAATTAATGGGAATGTCTTGATATTTCCCTTATTTGAGGCATCTGTTGCAAGGGAAAAAGGATTGTCATTCGCTAAATCCTTCTTAATAATATTTTTACTTTCCGGACCTAAAATTTTGGTGACTATTTTAGTCGCCTTTGTTCTTCCGCATGAATATTTCTCAGCTGTTTTGGAATCTTTGAATATCAGGGGAAATAGTTTTCCAGCACAATCTGCCGAGACGTATGCAAAAACAAAAGCACATTCAGCCAATGCTATAGAATCCTTGTCAGCCATAGATGAAAAATACCGATTTACTGATTTAGTTTTTGATGTTGCATTAACGTTTTGAGTGTGTTTTTCTGTCCTCAAGTGTTTAACTTGTCTTGTGTTATGTCGTTTTCCCTGCCGTGTTTAATGGAAAATTGACAACGACACGCTCGACATTGTGCCTCAGTATTTAAATTACCTTCAAAAATCCAATCATATTTTTCTTTCCAAACTTTGTTAAATTTGACATCCCACTTTTTCTTTTTCACTCCTTGATGTGTGTTTTTGCTTTCCTCGATCGTATGCTTATGCTTCCGTATTTGTTGCGATGTTTTACTTATTCCCGGCAGCGATTCGGTATCGGATATATTGCCGTAATCTTCTACCCCGTCCTCTATCTCTTCATTTTGATCAAGGCCAAGCCAGTCTATTTCCGATTAACTACTACTTGAGCTTAAAGTCATATTTTGCAAAGTCTATCTCGTAAAGAAATTCAAAAACTCACTTAACTTTCTCACTTCTGGCGAACGAAAAACTAATGAGAACTAATACCGAGCTCGCTGCTGCTACGATCATCTATGGGAATCACCGGTTTTTATAATGTCAATATCAATGTCATAAGTATTTTCAACTGTCTACGCAAGGGGGCGATCTTTTAGAAATGGAGGAATGTGAGAGACGTATCGATATATTTAACGTATCGATTTAAATGGCGTAAAATTTTATGAAAGCGGGAGGTTGCGGGAGATTTATAATTTAAAATAAAAGGCGGGAGGGTTGACAAGAAATCGGGAGACTCACGCCTAAATCGGGAGGAATGGCAGCCCTATATGTAGTATTAAATTATAGATCATCATATACAGTTTTTTTTTACTTTTAGCTTTGCATTTTTTGTATTTTTAAATTTTTTCTGCACGCTATTTTTTCTTTGTTTTTTAATTAATTTTTTTCTCAAATTTTTTCGTCTGTTTTTTGTTTTACTATAATTCTATTTTGGAAAACTGAATATAATTATAAAAAATTGTGTACACGTTTAGATTCTCTATTATGAGAATAGATTTCAAATTAAATGGTAGATCAATTAAATTCTTAACATTATCAAAGAGCATAGAAAATTATTTTCAAGATTTGTGCAATTTAATATGCAATATTCCCCAAAGTCCCCAATTTCTCCACAGATACAATTTTCCGTCAAGGAAAGGCCTATTCTATGTTTGTGTTTGGCATATAACGCGTGAGAAGGTCTGAAATGCGAAATTATTATAATTACTAGACTTCTATTAGAGCAGTTGACAAACCAGCAAGATGTTCTAATTAAACGGAAAAGCTTTTTATAGGCAAAAACTTTAGTGCTTTTTGTAAAAAGTAATTGCCACTTTTTTAATAAATTCTTTTTTGCTATTGCGTGAATATCAGAGAAAGGAATTCTATGGTCACTAATGTTAACCGAAGTCGCAGCTAGTTTGTCAACCAATTTTATTCCAAAGTGAGCTCTAACCCGCACTAAAGACACATAATCTTATTGAGTAGAAGCCTATAATATATTTTAACAATTTATATAATGACGACATAATTTAAAGCTCAGGCTTTACAATAATTATTAATTAAGTTTAGAGCGCTCTTACTATCTGAAAAAATTACAAATTTTTCCTTTTCGGTATAATCTAAGCAATATTTAAATGCCTCCCAAATTGCTCGGCTGTGTAAATTGAGGCTTCCTCCGGTAATATAGTTTGTTTATGGAAGTTATTATTTACATAATAAAAAGCACAACCCGTCACAAGCCTTCTGTAAAAACGTGTTCGTAATTTTTCCAGTTTTTGTCAATGACTACCAGAAATTTTGCAGTGAATTTGCATTGATGTTAGCTTCGTTTTCTACTACTATTTTCGGGATTATATAGACTTTTTCTATTATATCTATTTGATAAATGCAGGGAGTGGAAGATGTATTTTATCCTTTAGTTAAGGATTAACTTAAGTTGCGTTAGTCAGGCATAACTTGAGACTAGTAAAAGAATTTTCTTCTTTAACCAGTTGAATAGGTATAGACCAAAATTGACAATTCCTTAGCTTTATTGATAATGATGTTTTTTTTTTGTTAATCATTTTGAGTAAAATTGTTGAATTTGTCCGTAAGCAATTGTCTTCTTAGGGACAATGGAGGATCGGCAGTTTCTACTTGACGGGCATCTACAGGGTGGTCCAGTTTAAACGTCATTAATCTTAATAAGTGATAGAGAATTTAAAAAGAAATAGACGATCATCATAAAATTTTTCTCAGAAATGTTTAATAACAAAGATACAGAAAATAAAATGATATACAGGGTATTCCATGTAAAATAACAAAGTTGCTACTACTTTTTGGTATAAGAGGCAACGCTGCATCGCTAAAAATATTTTTAATCGTTAGATCACTAGCTTAAACCCGCGATGCCAAATTTTCAAAAACATGTTCTGTTTTCCGTTCTCCGTAAACGTGTAAGGTACCATCAACCATCAGTCACCCTTAACGCCAGAAAAAAATAAAAACGAAATCGGCAAAGTTCGGTTTTTCTCGAATATCTCCGGAACTACTTAAATTTTTAAAACTTTCTAAATGGCTTATTGTTAGGCTCTAAAATGCGCAACTTTTCGCTAATTCAATCAACCTCGTATCTCCTATAGCTGCCGAGATTCCCATGATCGACATCCTTATCTTGGACATACTGTATTTGTTTGGCGAAAGTGCTGTTTATAATTTTATTCTCTAGGTTATTAATATAAACTTCAATCAAAAAATAAGGAAAAGGATGATCCCATGGCTAAGTTAAATCTGAAATAATAATATTGAATAACTAGATCTGAAAAAGTGTTGGTCTAAAAGTGTTGTCAAATTAGGACGTTATTTAGATTTAAATGATTCATCTTAAATATGTCCTGTACCATATGAGTGGATTCCTTATACTATTTAAGTCTTGACAATATAACAAGTCTCATTCTTATAGGTTGTCCCTATGGAGAAAGATTACTGGAAGACCAAAAAACATGCCAAGCAGACCCTAACCACGAACCTCCAGTACAAGCGTGTCCAAACAGTTGGGACTTCACCTGTAACAACCAAAGATGCATTCCAAAGTCCTGGGTTTGTGACGGAGACGATGACTGTCTGGATAACAGCGATGAAGAACAAAATTGTACTAGTAAGTTTTTTTTCTTTCGATAGACGTACAAATTGGTAAATATTGGAACATTAGACGACTTTATGTTAAGTAAGAGTTTAATAAAAAAGTTTTTAATGTACTACATACATCTTCTACTACAGATCGTTCGTTCCAAATTACTTATAGCGAACCCATAATACTTTTGGCAACTGTTACAATTTATCTTATAGATTCTTAGAACATTGAAAGGCTAGGCAAAACAATACTATTCCTCTTTAATAAAATATAAAGCATTTTTTTCCATAAAATATGATAAGATACTCTATAAAGAAGTCAGCATTCAAAGTTAAATGAATGTAGATAACGTAAATTAGAGAAAAAGGCATCAACATCACAGAAAAAAATACTGTTGTGTTTCCAATTATTTGTTAGTATTTGTATGTTTTTTCATTGTTTTAAATATATTTATAATAGTTTCAATTCCATGTTATCCAAACAATTTAACCCTTAAGTTCAAAATAAATACAGCTACGCAATTAAATTTTAAATACTTTATGTCTCTATTTAATGATATATTGTGTCCCTCCAATACTGATATAAGCATTAATTTAATGAAAGCATTTATGTAATTTTAATATATATCATGCTTTTCATTGAAAAAAAAAAACACATTATTCAGTAATTAATTTAAAATATATTTAATTTTTTTAAAACACAACTATTACTGTCACAATACACCATGTTATTAATGCAATGTCTAAATTGTTCAGAGAATTACCCAGTAGTATTGGGCCAAAGACATCTTAAATTAACTTCAATGATCCTTGTCGTTAACTCAACTACTTTGTACTCCCGTAGATTGGTATATAATTTGGATCTACCAAATAGCGTAAATCTGTGCGGCGCCGGCGTGCCTGTGTGGAGGTGTCTGTCGCGTCGTCACATGTCATTTTGGCTTGTTTGTTTCAAAAAGCAGCATTATCGTCCCCGCGCCTGCATGTTAATTTGTGTTCGTGCTAATTTAAATTGTATGTTGTAGATCCATAATATTAATAATTATAGTACGATGGACGAGTTTTTAAAAAAACATGATTTAGAGGAGCTTATACCTATCTTTGAAGGTAAGTACCTACCTCTGTATGTAATACATTATGTCAGACATGGTTGCAGTTTTCACGTTTTTTTAATTTATATATTATTATAATATATATATTATATATATTATATAAATGAATACATTTATTTGGTTTTGTATATTTCTAGTTCCTGTTTTATTTCTAGTCTGTTTCCTGTTCCTGTTTTCCTAGCGGTCTTAGAAATTAAGGAAAATGTTTTTTATTTTTATGACTTTTGGAACAAAAGTTTATGTTTAAATTGTCTATAAGATTTGAAACTGAATTGACATGTTTCATTTTTTTGACAAATAAATTATTATGTTAACTATTTGATTTTTTTTAAATTTCCATTTCAGCTTTGCGATGTTTCTATTTAATTTCAAAGTGTACATAATAGTGTATAATCAGTTATGCTTTATTACAAATAGATATAAAACATGACGTTTCGTCTCTGTTTCTTTTCTTTCTTTTTTCTTTTTTTGTATAAGTTATATGTAATACCCTAAAAAATTTTTTGACCTTTTTTAGCTTCCATATTGAGAAAGTCTTGTTTTTTTTTGTCATGTTTTATATTTATTTGTAATAAAGCATAACTGATTATAGGTTGTACTTTTGGAAACTTTGTGGAACTTATTTGTTTCTTACTAACTCAAATACCTACAGAGTGATTATTAACCTTGATAAACTTGAAAAGTTGTTGCTGATAACAAAAATAATGACTAATAATGAAGAAAAAATGACGGTAAAATATTTTTAGATTCTAAAATAATTTGTGTTTTTACGAAAATTTGTATGAACTTTATGAGGTGGAATTTTATTTATAAAGGATGTTTTTTTTTTTCAGGGATGGAATCAATTGATTACAACTTTGACATAATCAAAATGGTTTAAATGTTAACGGTTTCCATCGATAAATTCATCACTGAATAAAAAAATCGCCCTTATAAGGAAAATTCCACGTGATAAAGTTGATAATTTTTTGTGAACAAAAAAAAATTATTTCAAAATGTAAAAATATTTAACTAACATATTTTTTAATTTTTAGTTATTTGTCATCAGCAATAATTTCCCAAGTTTATGCGTATAAATTAAAAATCACCCTGTATTTAGTATAGGATCACACCAATTAATAAAATATTTCGGATAAAAAATCAATTGTAATTGATTTGAATCAAAATACCTATAATGTCAATTATAAGTTTTAATATCCTCAATTTTAATGAGCATTTTTTGCAAAATTACCAATTATTCTGACAATTAATATATTAAATTCTTCCAATTGTAGTTAAGATTGGGGCAATTACGAATCTGACAAAATTCAAACACATACTATAATTCATTATTTTATAATGCACTACACTGGTAATCTATGAAACAACATGAGGCATCAAAACAATTCAACATGCGATCCTAACAAAAGAACCATAAAGTTAAGGCAAAAAAAGTATTTTCAAATCCATTATAAAGTACCCGTTTAATTCAATAAAACCTTGTAATTAAATCTTTCATTAAAATCCGATAACATCTTGTCATTGAATTCAAGATATGATATAATTAGTTACAAAATTTAGACTTGTAGTTGGATAAAACTCTACTGTAATTGAGGAATACTGAATGTAAGAAGTCATTGAATCAAAGCACAACTCTTTGACAAAACGACAGATTTTTTTTGTGTGATCGCAACGCCGCTCGATGGCATTGTTGGTTCCACTGACACAAGTAATCTTTACCAGTGACGTCGTCAAAAGTACTTCATTAGAGTAAAGGCACTTACTTTTAAAAAGCATTTTTATAGAAATTAAATATTTTATAATTATTATAGATTTCTTAATAAGTTTTTATTATTCTACGCTTATGAAGACGGTTGTCCCTTGATAGGACGTTATGACAGTATTGGTATTTACTTATGAGAAGATCGGCTTGAATGGCCGTTTTCCTATGGTCCGTATTTCCTTTAAACGGCACAAGTTTTTACCATCGTAACAGTTCACAAAAACTCACCAATGAGACCTTTTTCCTTTTACAACCAAAAACTAAAGAAAAACCAGAGAACTTCACAAATGCCAAATGTCGCTGTCAAGATAAAATTAGCTATTGCCTGCAGTGTTGCCATTTCAAATGTTTTAGAAGCGGTTTTTGGAATAAGAATGTTAATAATTTTTTTTGCTATGAAAAATGATAATTTTTGCCCTTAGAATAGTATATACGAGGTTTGTCCGGAAAATACGTATAAAAGTGGAATACTATTTTTATTTTACAATTATTCAGAAATTTCAATATGGTCTCCTTTAAAGTACTCCCCCTGAGATAAGATGCACTTTTGCCAACGCCGTTTCCACTGTTGGTATGATCGCTGGAAGTCTTCAGGTGTTAGGCTCTTCAATTGCCGTGTCGTTTCGGACTTGATGGCTTTCACATCACCCAAGTGCCGCTCCCGAAGCACCATTTTGCATTTGGGAAACAGAAAAAAGTCACAAGGGGCTAAATCGGGTGAATAAGGCGGGTGTTCTGTCACAATGATTGAACTCCTAGCCAAAAACTCACGCACAACGAGAGATGTGTGTGCAGGCGCGTTGTCGTGATGAAGGATCCACTTGCCCCAAGTGTTCTTGTCAGGATTTCGTGGACGATTGTTTTAGGTATTGACAGTTCCTCAGCTATCATCCTAACTGTCAATCGACGGTCATTAAGGACACAACCACGAATTCGTTCAACGTTTTCCTCAGAAGTCGATGTGGAGGGGCATCCTGACTGTTGGTCATCTTTCACGTCTTCTCGGCCTTCTCGAAACCTTTTCAACCACTTGTTGATAGTTGGTTCCTTTAGAAAATTATCTCCGTAAACTTGTTTCAAACACTCAAAAATTTCACGACCATTCTTGCCTAGCTTTGCAAGAAACTTGATGTTAATTCGCTGTTCCTCAATCAGATAGAGCTCCATGCCGACGGCAGGTAGAAAAAGGGTTACTTTAAACGTAATTTCGCTATAACTCGCAGAGCGCTCTGGCTTGAACAGAGCGTTCAGAGGATGGTATAGAGAGAGGAAACCGCCGGGCCGCCCCTCCCCTACGCGTAGGTACGACGCCACGAACATTTTATATGTACTTTCCAGACAAACCTCGTATCTATTTCTACCTTTTTATTTTTAGTCCTAAATCTAACATCAGTAAGATAAATTAAAAGTATTATACAGTGTGTGTCAGCCAAATAGAATAAATTAGCCAAATTAATAAATAGATGGGAGCGTGTTGGAAAAAACGCTCGAACACGTCGATTGGTTTTTATAGTTGCGCATTTTTTTTTCATAAAAACTTTTTATACAGGGAGTATCAGATAACGGTGGCCAATACCAACTTGCTTAGTTTAAACATAACACCCTGTATGTTAATTAATTTTTAGATTCCTCAGATCATTTTAGACATATTTTGTATACAATGTCCTATACCTACCTTTGACTGTATCGAAATCATTAAGTAAAATTCAAAAAATAACATTTAGAAAAGAAAATTATTTATTTGCCGAAAATTGTTACAGCATATTCAAAAACTTATACATAATACAAATCTAAACAATAATGTCAATGTAGGAGATGTTCAAAATGTTCGCCACGAACGCCTTGGCAACACCCTACTCGTAAATAGAAATTTCTTCTAACGTTACTCAACATCTCAGGTGTGATCGATCTAATTGCCAGGGTTATTCGTCTTCGTAAGTCAGCTAAGTCAATGGGTTTAGTTCTGTATACAATAGTTTTCACATATCCCCCGTAAGAAAAAGTCTAATGGCATCAGATCGGGAGCCCGTGCTGGCCATTCCATCGATCCTCGTCTCCCTATCCACCGATCTGGAAATATTTGGTAGTACCTCAACCAAATATTTCCAGGACATTTATTTGGTAGTGGGGTGGTGCTGTATCTAGTAAAATGCTTGAGAATTTATTTTTCGTTCCTCGAGCATGAACGAGCACGAACGAGAATTTTCAGCACATACGAGCATAAATGAAAAAAATGCAAAGGAAACATATTAGGAAAATATCTGAAATTAAAAATGTTTGTGTTTATTTATGTTCTATTTATTAAGTTAAACTTTTAAACAACCTATTTAGGAACTCTCCTCCGAACTATCCTAGGATAAAGGACCGTTACTGCCGAAAACCGACACCAAACGTTAACGCTATGGGAACGTTCACATTTTTGGGAAACGTTCGAATTCATGCTCATTCGTGCTCTTGAGAATAAACGTCACGAAAAAAGTCGTGAACGTTCGCGAACGTTCTTCGAGAATAAACAGGAATGTTCCATTGCTCACAACACTAGCTGTATCTTGTTGAACCCATATCACATTCGCTGGAACTTGTGGGTTTCCTGGATCAGGATACAAGTTGGCCAACGTTGGCACTACATTATTTTGAAGCAATTCTAAATAATTATCGCCATTCAAATTGCCCTCAATAAAAAAGGGACCTATGATCTGATCTTCAATAATTCCTGCCCACACGTTAACCTTTTCAGGGTATTGAGTATTGTCTTCTCTCGTCCAGCGAGGATTTTCACCGGACCAATAGCGGCAATTTTGACGATTGGCATGACCGCGAAGAGTAAAGGTGCACTTATCAGAAAACATAACATATTCTAATTGGATCACATTGCTGTCTAACATTGCTATCATTTGTTCAAAAAATACATTCTCCTGTCAAAATCGTCTTCCGTGAGCTCCTGGGTGGGTATAATTTTATAGGGATGCATTTTGTTTTCTTTTAATATTCTAATAACTGATGAATAGCTAATATCGAGTACTGGGGCTGCCTTCCGGGTAGATGTATGTGGGTGTTCCTCAAACTCAAGCATAACAGCCAATTTGGTATCCTCACTTATTGCATTCGCAGCTGCTTTTTTTACCTGCCTAACATGGCCCAGCTCGCGGAATTGCTTTTCTATTTAACTAATTGTCCCTTGCGTTAAAGGCGGCAAATTTGGAAGTTTTTCGCGAAATAAGCGAGCTACTTTCATTTGCGTCCGTGTATTATCTCCATAGCCAATCATCTGTAGAATTGTTATTTTGTGCATTTCTGTTAAATGAACCATTTTTCTGGCTTGTAGTTAATGAAACTCAAACGACTATAGCACTGACGACTACTTCTGTCATGCATCATGAGTCAACATTAAGTCTGGCATTTTAAACCAAAGTAAACAACAATTTTTAGTTTTTTTTATTCTCATATTAATAAAAAGGAATTCTGAAATAGTTTTTGCTTGCTTTATCATTACCAAGACCTAAATGGGCAAGAAGTATTAAGTGAGTTGCAGAGAATCTTGAAAAATAAATAATTTTCTTTTCTAAATGTGATTTTTTGAATTTTACTTAATGATTCCGAAACAGTCAAAGATAGATATAGGACATTGTATACAAAATATGTCTAAAATGATTTGAGGAATCTAAAAATTAATTACCATACAGGGTGTTTGCAGGATATGTTTAAACTAAGCAAGTTGGTATTGACCACCGTTATCTGATACACCCTGTGTAAAAAGTTTTTATGCTGTGGCCCCCACGGTCACCTGACCTAAATCCTCTTTATTTTTTTTTACTGGGGATGCCTCAAAGAAATTGTATACATGAGACCCATACAAAACAATAAAAATCTGCGCGAGCGCATCCAAACTGCTGCTCAAGAGATAAATAGAGCTGGCCACGCTTAACGGAGTAAGCGGTCCAATATAAGAACGTGTAGGGCGTGTATAGCAGCAGGTGGTGGCCATTTTGAACCCCTTTTGTAAAATTGCAAAACACAAATAAACCAAATTAATTTGCATCGAAAAAAAAACGATTTTTTTTTCACAAAATAGTTCTTTCGGCATTAAAATAACTATTTTTTTTTTGAGGTTAACAAAAAATTCAAAAAGTTTTTGTCTTTAATACGGCATGGAATAAATAAGTTTTTACGCTAATCGGCACCAAGATTCTATTATTATTTTATTGCGTCATAAGAGTTCAAACTTTTTGAAAAGAAAAAAAAACCGATATTGCAATTTCAAAAATTTTTCCTGTGAAAAATATTTGCATAACTGAAAAATGTTAATACGCATCATAAAGCGCATCTATCGGCAAATCATATCCAACCGAAGAAATTGTGATTTTTTTTTCATTTAGTGACACACCATAAAAAAACTGATTACAGGTAGGTATTTCTTAAAATTTCGCAAAAATCAAAATATCTCGAAAACCGTAACACTTTCGTTAGAGTTATGTTGGATTATTCTGATTGGAAATAGTCCAATCTATTAGGAGTTTTTATTTGGACCACTATTTACGGGACACTCTGTATATATAATCGCTAATGATATTAGCGAAACACGTGAATCTAGCTTGCCGTTAACCCCGACAAGGTTTTGTTGGTCTTAAAAGAAGTATTAATATTGTGTTATGCAGAAAACTGTCTCGGTGCGTTAAAGATGCAACCAAAGTATAACATAATTCTGTATGTTGTCACTTTCGTCCTTTCAGTGTGAATTAGATTGAAAGACAATTTGTATTTGTTAGCAAATCTGTATAATACTTATACAGTTAGTACATCCTGTCTATTGTTTCAAGTAGAAATAAGTTATTATAGGCAATTGGTTTGATGATGTTCCTTATTAAACACTTCCCTTATGAAGGTAATATTAAATAAACCGCAGAATAAATATACGAGATAGGGCGAAAATTATGTCACCAGAAAATAAAACTTTGATGCTGTTGTAAAATTTGATCAACAACTTTATCAAAGCCTTTTGTCAAAATAAGATCATATAGTATCACAACGAAAGTTCACTTATCTTTATCTTTTTGAAATGCGGTTCGTAGTTTTTAAGATTAACTTTAAATGTATGTCATCAATGTTTACTTTAACACCTCAGCTAACTAATGAGCTGTCTTTAAAACAAGGCAATAAGATTCCCGAGGATTTCCAGGGAGGCGTTTTGGTATAGAAAGTTATCACTGGATCTCCTGCTTGTAGGCATTGTTTGTCATTTTCCGTTTAAAATTATACTATTTCTTCTGCTAGAAAACTTTATCTGCAAATATTTAAGTGACTAACTAAATCTTTACTTTTAGAGCCTACATGCAACGCCCAAGAATTCCAATGTAAATCGGGACGTTGTATACCTTTAACCTTCAAATGTGATGCCGAAAACGACTGTGGAGACTTTAGCGACGAAACTGGTTGTGTTAACGTGACTTGCAGTTCAACCCAGTTCCATTGCGACAATGGCCGTTGTATACCCAGCAGGTAAAAAAGAATATTTCCCCGTTTGTTTAAGGTTATTAAATTGAACGGTTTTAGCTGGAAATGCGATTCGGAAAATGACTGCGGCGATGGCAGTGACGAAGGGGACTCGTGCGCGGAGAAAACTTGCGCTTACTTCCAATTTACTTGTCCGAGAACTGGACATTGTATTCCGCAAAATTGGGTAAGATTTTATTAACACATTTTGTTACATTTTAAAACCGTTCGACAAACTTTCGTATTTGTATGTCAATTAAAATCGGTAGATTCCCCAAAAAAAATGGCATCGACCTTAAGGTTCAAGTCGATTTTAATATCCGTTTTTATAAATCGTTTTTAATCAGGATTCAAATCGATTTGAGTTCTTCATGAAAATGTAGTGATTGTACTGAAGACGTAGCCTGTCCTATACAATTTTACTATACAATACGCTCAATATAAGGATTCTAAGCATAGGGAATTCGTTACTTGTTAAAGATGCAACATGACGATTTCTTGGTTTTGCGTGATGTAAGGTACTTCCAGGAACCTTTTTTTCTTCCAATGTTGCTCCTTGCAGAAAACCTTTGATTCTGTCCAATATGTACGCATACCTTTGATTTGGATTAGGCTGACGTTATAGGGTGCTCCTCGAATCACTTCATATATATCTTGGTCACCACTGGAGATAACTGCCTCATTAAAAGCCCTTTGTCCTAGGCTTAAAACATATCTTTGAATTAAAAGTAAGAGTTACGAAGATAAACTTCCAAAAAATCCATCCCTCCAAGTCCATTGCATCTAGTTCGACGAAATGAGCTGAGTTTCTTACAAAGGAATCCCTGTTCCCCTGTATTAGCTGGATAAGGCTCATAAATTTGGCAAGTTTCCACGTTGGAGATGGCCATAGGTCGCAATACATAGGTGCGACAAAGCGACCATTGGAAGCCACGATAAAAAAATATTGGAAATAGACCCGAACAGGAGATGTTTCTAAACTAAAGTCAAATGTTCGAGGCGAGGCGTCAAAACAATGATCACCGCGTGATATGCGCTGACAGGCACAAATGCTCCATTGCTATTGGTCAAGTTGCCCACGAGACGGCCAACAGCTGGGTCCTCGATATTGGCTCTTTAAATCAGGGCCGCACTGGCCCTGCGGCAACATCCCGTGTATTTGCTGCAATACGCACCACGCGCTTATATCGATGTCCTTCTCTATCTTATTGTACGCTGCGGCGGATTCGTGGCGGATGCATTTTTCCGGGTAGCAGCGCGCAGATATCGTCGATATCGATAACGAATTTTATTGACGTTCGTCGTTCATATTATTTCACATTTTCGTCCTTGTGTATGCACACATAAAACACTATCGTTTTTTCAAAAGTAATATTATTAAGCCAATGACACGCTGTATTCCGTATTCCTCGAGTATATCAGTGTTTGGTTTAAACAGCAGCATGGTATTGATTACTGAATATACACTATCATAGTCTCAACTATAAGCACTCATTGATTTTCAATGAAGCCATTAACAATAGTTGGCATTGGATTTTAATTATAAGGTTCTTTGGTGGTAAATATAAGGTAAAATAAAATTAACATAGGTTTTCTTGAAACAGTTTTAACTACTTTTTGGATTGAAAGTATTTCGTGTATATATTATACAGATAATGAAAGTATATTTACGTTAAAGGAAGTATATTGTTGATTTATTGATATCCTTTATTTCAATGAAACTATTCTATACTTAAATAAATTTAAAGTAATTTTTAAATTAATATACGTCTATATTTGTTTCAAATATATATTTTTTTAATTGAAATAACGGTTCTTTTTGATTTGATACTTGAGTACGTTTAAATGAATGATTGTAGTTTATTTGAAATTAAGAGCGGATTACTTAGCTAACTTTAAATAAAAAAATGTTATAAATATAAATCCGAAAATGCTTAGATTCAAGATATGGGGTGTGCAGAGTAACAAAGGGTTAAAACTTCTTTTAACATTTTATACACCCTTTATCTTGAATATAAAGCATTTTCGGACTTATATTCATAACATTATTTATTTAAAGTTAGCCTATGCGAGTAGATAAGCTCGAAAATGTTATAAAATATATTAACTATAATACCTACACTATATTATGCAAAAAAATTTTAGGTAACCATAGAAATATAATAAATATACAGGTATGTAGGTAGATGTATATTTTCACAAATAAATAAGTAGGTAGGTATGTATATAACACATACAATTATATAATATATGCATGCATAATTATAATATTACATACTTACCCTTAGTATGAAATACAATAAAAAACTATAAAAAATTTAAAAGAGCTTTAATAAAGAAACAAAAAAATTAACAAATATTTTCCAATTTGGTATGTGAACTTCTACAAAAAAAAACATATTTCTTTCTTATGTTTTGGTTATTAATCTAAGCATATTATACTTAATTGCTTACAACCAAGAGATTACTTAACATATAATATTAATATATAAATATACATAACATATAATATTAAAACAGAAATTCAGAGGATTGAAATGCAATTCCTATAGATAACCACTATGTTTATGGTGTGTATTATCAATAAAATAAATACTAATAAACGTTTAACTACATGAATAAATCCAAGGTACATGATAAAAGTATCTTATTACCTACCTTTAAAGACAGGAATTAAGTCCTTCATGCCCCAGGAATCTAAAAATCCATCTATTGTAAAAATTATTGCCTCCATTACCCAGAAAAAATCACCTGATTTACATGAACCGAAAAACAACCCATAAACACAAAAGCCAGAAAGCGAATGCGACACGGGATCAAGGGATCGGTCGATTGCGTCTTTAAAATACATAATAATGTCGAATGGATAGTATAAGTGTTGAGCCAACAATAGTGTATCATTGAAAACATTGCGCCGAATTTCATCCAATGGAATTTTTTATTGTTTCCGATCTCTTATAATTGGCATAAATAAGGCTAATAATTCAGCTGAATATAAAGCAAGATTTACACAATAATATATCTAATAGCTACAATACATGTAACATTTTGATTTAAACAGAACTATCGTTCCTTTAGCTATAGTTTTTATTTGATTTAATTAGATGCTTCATTTTATTTTAAGTACAAGAGCTTATTAGGTGAATATTCTTTATATATAATTTAACAGTAGGGCAATATAATTTTAACAATATAATTATATTTAAATGAATGTGAGTCTAATGCTTGGTGTAATCAGATTTTATTTGCACCAATGAGTGTGCTCACAATAATAGTACTATTGTTTAAAATACTTTAGTGTTTTTTCTGTGTGTTATTGCCGTGGTCGGTCTTTTGAATCGTTCTTGCGTGTAGTGTTTAAGTATTGTTAATAAATTTATATTTATTATTTTTTGATTAAAAAAATTTTGTTGAACATTTAAAATGTCCAGTACGGAGTCTGAAGCAGAGTTGGGGCCATTAGGACCGCCAGAGAAGAGACTGAAAAAGGGCCATTTCAGTGCGGACACCAAACAACTTATTTTAAATGTTTTTAAAAGGGAAACAATAGATAATCCAGCAGTGGTTTTGTGTGACATTTATAACAAAGTGGCTGAGAGAACGGGGGTTGGAAGCAGAAGTATGCAGCGTATAGTGGCAGAATACAAACAAGCCGGCGTAGTTTCAGAGCCAAAAAAAAACAGGTAAAACCACCACCATATTTGAAAAGTTGTCGGATATGGAGAAAAATATAATCGGAAGAAAAGTCCATGGTTTTTTCTTCCGAAATGAACTACCGACTGTGAAAAAAGTTTTAAGGGTGGTAAATGAGGACAATGATTTACCTGATTTTAAAAGGACAACGTTTTTTAAAATTTTAAAAAAATTAAATTTTAAATATGCAAAAAGGGAAAGAAACAGTTTTCTAATGGAACGGGACGATATTAAATGTCGAAGAAGAGAGTATTTGACAAAAATAAAAGCGTATAGAAGGGAAAATAGCAAAATTTATTTTTTTGGATGAAACGTGGTTGAATGCGGGACACACCAAATCCAAAGTGTGGACAGATACTGCAGTAACCTCTTCTCGCCAAGCCTTTCTTGAAGGTCTGTCTACAGGCTTAAAAAATCCTTCAGGTAAAAAACCTTTTGTATTTTATTTTTTTTACATTTAAGTATAATGATAAGAAATTATTTAACAATATATACTTACATTACTTGTATGTGGTCCACGGAATACAAAGTAATGTTTCATTTAACCTTAGAGGGTGCATTTATTTAAAAAAAAACTTTTTAAATGAACAATTATTTTTCCGATTTATAATTCATTCAGAAGAATTTATTATTTTTTGCTATTTTTGTTTTTAAATGACCTAATCAACAATTCCTATAACATTTAAAAGATATGACTCGAAATACCTTTAAAAAAAAAACTATAAAGTACAGAGACAAGTTCATGGTACCTATTTACCTTAAAAAAAGTTTTTTTTTATTATGAAAATTCCATAAATAAATTATATGAGCAAAAAAAGTAATATGTTTTTAGGAAAAGGACAGAGGCTGATTATTTGTCACATCGGCAGTGAAGATGGATTTGTTCCTGGTGGTCTTTGGGTATTTCAATAAAAAAAAACTGGGGATTACCATGAAGAAATGGACGGTCCGTCTTTTGAAAAGTGGTTTGAGGGAGTACTTCCTAAGCTGGAGGAAAATGCCGTGGTCGTATTAGACAACGCTCCCTACCACTCCAGGAAGTTGGAGAAGGTGCCTACAACAGCCACCAAAAAGGGAGAAATCCAAGAGTGGCTTCGCTCAAAAAATTTGAGCTATGAGGCCATGATTAAGGCACAATTATTAAAAATTGTCAATGAAAATAAAAGTCAGTTTAACCTCCATATAATTGATGAAATGGCCAAAGCGAGCGGCAGAACTGTCTTGAGGCTTCCGCCTTATCACTGTGAGCTCAATCCAATTGAGCTCATTTGGGCAAATATTAAGGGCTATGTGGCATTCTACAATACAAGTTTTAAGTTTGCCGATATGAGGAAGATATTTGAAGTGGCAGTTTCAAGGATAACTCCAGAAAATTGGCAAAAGTGTATCGAACACACAAATAAGGTTGAAAACAAAATGTGGGACCTTGATAACATTATGGATGTGCAAGTTGAAAGACTTGTTATTCCATTGAATGGCAGTGATACCTCATCCAGTGGAAGTGACACTGACTAATGTGTTTCTGCCCACACATTTTTTGGCTCCGACAACCACCAGAGTGTTTGGTTTCTCCCTTTTTCCAAGGAGAGATTGATGCTTTTTATTATGGTAAGAAAAAGAATTAAAAGAGTTGAATCAGTTCATAATAATGATTTTTAACTTTTCAGTGTTTCTGCCCACACATTTTTTGGCTCTGACAACCACCAGAGTATATTAATAAGTAGCAATTTTCCATTTTTTTTTTAGTGTCTAACATTTTTGATCCAGAAAGCCAAAAGTGATTGCTTCATCAGCTTTTCCAAGAAATTTGAATTTATGTTTTAATTTCTTTATTTTATTTAAGTGCCTAAATTTATTAAAATTGTGTTAATAAAATAAAAAGGAGTTTATTTTAAATAAAATAATATGTATTTTTAAAACGTTTTATTAATTTATTATCCTCCTATTTACCCACTATATTAACCAACATCTATCCATAATGTGTACATGGTTATAAACATATTAATTTAAAAAAAAATTGTTATTAATGTTCAGTCAAAAAAAAGTCTTAAAAAATATGTATATTATTTCACCTGTACGTCTTTTTGCATTATTATTAAGTATTCCTATTTTACTTCAAAAATTACATAAAGAAATCCAACATTTATTTTTAAAGGCTTTCAAGATCATTTTTATAGGACAATATCACTTAAAACACAAAATTATAAATATGAGTATAAATCAAGTCAGTTAAATCATGTTTGTTGAATCATCCTCATTAATCCATCAATATTTACTTTTAATCTATAAAAACGCTAAAATGAATAAAAAACCAATAGAATATAATATCTAAATTCAATACTAAAATAATATAAAATCAATTTTTAAATATTATTTCAAAAAAAAATTAAAAATTCATATTTATGGGCTGATTTCGACCCTAGCTACGTCAACTGTCTGAGGCGTCCCTTTAAATATCACGTGCGGATGACGTGGTTTTGTTTTGACGCTTCGCCTCTAACGTTTGAATATCGTTTAAATCAGGAATATCAGAACACAGTTGATCCAATTGGCTAATCATACATTGAATAGAAGCAAAGATTTTGTGCAAAGAGCAACTTTAGATACCCCTCTACACACCCCTTTGGTATATAAGCATGTAAAATAGTTATTGTTGTGAGTATCTTTTTTTGTAAGAGCTCTAATTTTTGTTTTCCTGGTGGGATTTTTCATGGTAAAAGTGTTTCGCGCCTTAGTCGCAAACTTATCAGGTCCTTGGGAACTGCTGTCAGACTTGCCCAACTGTTTGACACTTTTACTTATATCATTTTCTTTTGATTATTTGTGAAAATATGTCATAATTGAATATATTGCATTACCAAATTTTGGAGACCAATGAACCAATATGCATTCTACAACTTTGAGGGACACTTTGTGTATACAGTGCGAGTCTGTAACTTGGAATAAATTCGATAATAAATATATGGGGGCGTGTTCGGAAAAACGCTCGGACTCGTCAATTGAGATTGTAAGTTGCGCATTTTTTCACAATAAAAAGTTTTTCTACAGGGTGTGCCATGTAGGCGGGGCTAATACAACTTTCTTATTTTAAATGGGACACCCTATATGTTATTATATTTTTTGATTTTCTACAAAATTCCAAACATTTTGATGTATCACATGTTATACGAGGGTTGTCTTTTAAGTTTTGCATATGCAGCTGGAATAAAACAAAAAATAACTTTTAACGACTTTATTGTTTTTCAAAGTATTCTCCACGAAATTTAATGCACTTTTGCATGCGCTCAAACCAGTTGTCAAAGCTGTTATTCCACTCGTTTGTGAGTACTGTCAAAATTGCATTTTTAAAGGCGTTAACTGCTTCCTCTGGCGTCTGAAACCTCTGACCACGCAGTTCATTCTTGATTTTTGGAAAAGTATAGAAATCGTTGGGACTTAAGTCGGGACTGTACGGAGGATGATCCAATAATTCGACGTTTTGATAAGTTAAAAATTCAATAGTTTTCCGGGCTGTGTGCGAACTTGCATTGTCTTGGTGGAGGATGATTCGTCGTTGTGGGTTCGCTTCTCGAAGCTCAGCGATGACTTTCGGCAAACAAATGGTATGTACCAATCGGCAGTAACAGTTCGTTGATTCTCCAGAGGAATTGTTGCAACATGACCTGCTTTTGAGACAAATGTTGCAACCATCTTTTTGGATACACTTCGAGAACGAATGACTTTTGTTGGCTTTTCTTCATCTTGAAATACCCATACAGACGACTGACGTTTATTTTCAGGTTCATATGAGTAAATCCATGATTCATCACCACTGACAATGCTGTACACATTTTTAGAGTTTCCTGCCTCAAAGCGGTCTAGAGTTGTTTGACACCACATCACCCTAGCTTCTTTCTGTTCTTCAGTTAACAGATGCGGTATCCAGCGGGAAACTAATTTTCTTACCCGTAATTCTTCATGCAAAATTTTTTGAATTGAGGTCTTTGAAATCGCCAATGAAGCCTCAATCTCACGATATGTCACATGTCGATCTTCCGTGATAAGCATACGCACAGCATCGATGTTTTCTTGGGTGACAGCCGTTTTTGGTGCACCTGACCTTGGATCGTCGCTAAGACTAACCCGTCCACGCTTGAATTCTGCATACCAACGAGAAACTGTCGACTGATGTGGTGCTTCATTACCGAAAACAGAAATCAACTCAGCACAGCATTCTTGTTGAGATAATTGCCTTCGAAAATTGTAAAAAATGATGGCCCGAAAATGTTCTCTGTTTAATTCCATGGTATGCGCAATTTGCTACCTTTAAAAATTCACTGTAGCTGTAAAACTATATGTATCGCACTGACGTTTTGAATTTAAGAAAAGTAAAGTTTGAGGTTAAGTTTGACTAATGACATTTGATTAGTGACGCCCTCTATGTTTCTATATGCAAAACTTAAAAGACATCCCTCGTACCTTTATTCGATTGTTTTTAAGATACTGGGCGGTAAAGAAAACGTATTTCATAAACTTAAAGAGGATACTTTAAAATCTTATTCTTTCATAAGTGTTCAAAATGTAAACCATTTACTATTTGGCAATGCCCTAAACGTACTACAAATTCATTTTGAACGTATGTTGCTTGTTTTGCTTTTGTTTAAAAAAATGTTGCACTAGGTATGCGATGGAGACGACGACTGTTTCGACAAACAGGACGAACAAGATTGTCCACCGATAACCTGCAAAGCGAACCAGTTTAAATGCGCGGATCTCAGACAGTGCGTCCAAGAAAATTTCAAATGCGACGGCATACCAGACTGTAACGATGGAAGCGACGAACTCGGATGCCGTAAGATAAATTCATGGCAAATTTCGGTCCTGAGGCATTTACTTTATTTTAATTGTAGCTTCGATAGCGCCCAACCAATGCAACTTAGAGAAACAATTTCAGTGCGTCTCTTCTGGTATATGCGTGCCGAAATCGTGGCATTGCGATGGCACTCCCGATTGCGACGACCGTTCGGACGAGCCCGAATCTTGTGGAAACATCGATTGTCCTACTAATTTCCATAAGTGTAATAACAGCCAATGTATTTTTAAGGTATACATTCATGATTGTCCCCGTTTAACTTAGTGAAAATGTAACTTTTTTAGGCATACATTTGCGACGGAAAACCAGACTGCGAAGATGGGTCTGATGAAAGCTATATTCACGCTTGTAAGAAACCCCCATTCAGGTAAGTCCAATGTTGTGAAAATTGTGAGTAAATGAATTTTTTTCTTTAATTTATATCCAGATGTCCTTCTGGCCAATGGTCCTGTCCAGGCGTAACAGACCGTTGCGTCAATCTGACTAATGTGTGTGACGGTAAACCGGACTGTCCCAACGGTTTAGATGAAGGATCAGCCTGCGATTTTGCGGAATGCGAACACCAAACTGGGTTGTGTTCTAATGGATGTAAACAAACTCCATCCGTAAGTAGACCTTGGTTCTTTTAATAGTATAGTAATATATCAGTGGCGGCTTATAGTTTATTTGTTATGTGTATTAAGGATTAACATGGTTTTTGAACGCAAATAAAATAGTTATTTATGTAACAAATGTGTAAAATGATTTTTTTTTTGATGAATGGAAAACTTGACAATTCTCATGAATAATAAATAGAAAAAATACAACATTTTTTCCACTGCCGATAAAAAAAGTTAAAAATATCAATTTAATTACGCACTTAAACGACTTTATGTTAAAAGAAAACGTCAAGACTTGAATGTTATTAGAAGTATTTACATTTGGAGGTCGATTTTAATACGAATTTTGATACCGATTTTTATTATTGTTATGGTATTGTCGTTTGTTCGTGACCAGCGAGCGAACTCTCTAACTCGATAGAAAGAAAATTTCTTTCTATTTCTATTATATTTCTCAATCTCAACTGGCTTCGTTCGGGTTGCCATCGGCAACCTTCGGAATAGAAATATAGAAAGAGGTTGTATGGTCTTGCTATTACTTTCGTCCCCTTTTAGTACATTGAAAAAAAGATGTATTTATCTTTGTTGTGGGGATGTTTTTGTAGCAGATTTGAAAATCAACGAATTCTCATATTCTCATATTAGACCGTTAAGCCCCATGGTGCCAGGACCAACGTTTTTAAGAAGTGACAAAGGGAATAGGGTCGGCTTGAAAGTGATTCTAAATGAATGAAAATTCTTCTTCTTACTAATTAACTAAAGAATAGTATTTTACTAAAAAATATTAAACCATAAAAGTCCACAAAAAAATAACTTACTTAAATCACTTGGTTACAACAGGTAATTAGGGTTTTATTGCGGTCAAAAGATCAACGGTTCAATCTTTGAGTGAATTAAAATTTGTTTTTTCAGGTTTAAAACGATCATTAAGTTTATAAGATCATATAGTTTATCCACGCTTATTTACGCCCCGAAATTGGGAAATTCCCAGTGATTCCACACAAGAGAATAAAATGGGTTTTATTACCCTTCACATTACAGAACTTTAAAAAAATTTTTTCAATTTCTATACTCTATTTCAGAAGTGTATAGAGCAATAAACTGGGGAATTCCGTTCTGTTTGGCTACATTTCGTGGTAGTTTATAGGCGCAGGTACTTATAATATTTATGAATTTAATTTTCACGGATTAAATGCCTTTATTTTGAAAGAGATTAAATACTAAATAAATACTTTTAATCCTTTTGTATAGGTACCTATCTTTTAACGCTTTGTAACATGCAAAAATGGGGTCAGGTAATATATACAGACTATAAATACTTTTAAATCATATTTTAAACGTTAGTAGTCACTGCTACGCTGTAGTGTAATCACAATATTATTATCCCAATATTTAAAAAATGGAGGTATTCAGTCCAACGAAAAGATGTACTAAAAATTCTCCACTATCGCTGAGTGAAAAAGTTATTATTTTAAATGTACATGATTGCATAAAACACGATTACCCTAGTTTTACTGTGCAAGAAATTGTTGAAAAATGTTCTCGAATGAATGGAATTGGAAAGTCCACCATTTTCAAATTGTTGCGGGAAAGAAAAGTAGCAGGTCAAGTGGAATCTCCCAAGCAAAAGCCAGGACGACCTACAAAAGTCCTTGATGAAAATGCTAAATGTATAATTCGAAGAAAAGTTCACTCTTTTTATTTTAAAAAGGAAATACCCACCCTAGACAAAATTTTAATGGAGCTTGGCCAAGATGACAGTATTCCGTTGATAAGTAGAAAACTTTTATGGAAAACTTTAAAAAATATGGATTTTGCCTGGGAAAAGCATAACCGCAAAGCACTTTTACTGGAGAGCGACGAAATTGTTTGTTGGAGACGACAATACTTGAGAAGTATCAAGCAGTACCGCATGGAGCAAAAGAAAGTTTTTTATCTTGATGAGACGTGGATTAACGAAGGTTATATAGTCCAAAAAATGTGGCAAGACAAAAATATAACCAGTGCTCGCCAAGCTTTCATAGAAGGCCTGTCTACGGGTATTAAAGTACCTTCGGGAAAAGGAAAAAGACTTATAATCACACATATTGGAAGCGAAGAGGGATTTTTAAAAGAAGGTCTGCTAACCTTTGAGTCGACTCGCACAGGAGATTACCATGAAGACATGAACTCAGACGTTTTCGAGGACTATTTTGGTGAAATGATAAAATTTCTTCCGGCTAATTCGGTGGTGGTTATGGATAACGCAAGCTATCATTCACGGCGAATAGAGAAGACGCCAACTTCAAGTTGGAGAAAGCAAGAAATTATCGATTGGCTGACTGCAAAAGGTATTGCGTTTGAAGCAAATTTGATAAAAAAAGAACTGCTGGCAATAGCAAACTTACACAAAACTCGTTTCATGAAATACGCCGTGAAAGATATAGCCGAAAAATATAATATAACTGTACTGCGCTTACCGCCATATCATTGCGAACTAAATCCTATAGAACTGATATGGGCGCAGGTAAAAGGATTTGTAGCAAGACAAAACACGACTTTTAAAATGAAAGATGTTAAGCTACTGTTTGATCAAGCCATTACGGAAGCGACACCAGAGAATTGGCGAAAAGCAGTCCAGCATGTAATTAAGCAAGAGGACAAAATGTGGGATCTTGACAACCTCATCAATCAGACAGTCGATCCTTTAAATATAATGTCAAGAGGTGATGACAGTTCGTCAGATGACGAAGAAGACTACAATCTATTATAATTTAAAATTGTTATACACTGTTCAAAAAGTGCCAGATCCAAAAGTGACATTTTCAACTGTTTTACTCTACATATTATGTTCAATAAATTTGTGAAAAAAATATATTATTCCATTTAAACAAAAGTAACTTTCTAAAATAAAATAGCATTTAAGTACATTAATTATAAGGTAAAAAACAAGTCCCAGTTGCACGCCTTTGGCGAACCGTTTTCAATGTTTATCAGTGGGTAACAATGGGCAAAACTCATAAATTGACCCAAAACCGGGTGGCACTACCTGCAATCAACGAAAAGAAAGAATTTTACATTGAAACTAATACCCAACTAAGGTAGTGGCATAAAATATTGGTGGATCACCAGGTACCACTTTTACATACCTAATGAGGTTTTATTGCTCTACACACTTCTGAAATAGAGTATAAGTTATTCTCGTTCTAAAGTTAATAAAATAAATAGTTGATATTAATAATTCTCAACTCTTATGATGAAACTCACATTTTTAATCATAACATTATTTTTTTTTAATTGTTTGGATTTCACTTCAAAAATGCATTGCATGTCAAAAGTCATATCCTAGCCAATAAGATCCCAGCTCATTCTTCAATAGAAGTTCGAGTCTTGAAGAACAAGCCTTTGAATTCCAATTTCATTAGCCTTTTTTTTGTTCTTGGTATGGTTTTTGCCTTACTGCTATAAGAAGTAGAAATCTCCACTCATCCACTCTAATAACCTCCACAACATCTACATTGACATCTACTGTTAAACCGATCCACCCAGGTTCTCCGTCTCAAACATGAAGTCCTTTTGGAGCCAGGTTTGATCTATGTCTGTGATGTATAGTGAACCATGCAGTCAGTAAACCATCTAACCAGAGTTCTAGCGATATTTGTTAGCTGTACTGTAGTATATTATACGAAATACTAACCTCAAAAATACATACATTTTATCGCCCTTATTTTTAGATTTGACTAGTACACTGTTGTATTGAGTATTTTCATCATAATTGAGTGTATATTAGTTATTTCAATTTAACAAACCGTATAGATATCCTTGTAAACTGAATAAAGGATTTTACCATTGATATAGACACTATATTTAAGAAGGGCAACATAAATTGTTTTTACAGTAATAAGATGGATTATTAACTTTTCTTTTAACATACATTCACTTAAATTCATCTCAGAACTAAATCTTTTTTTTATTTTAAATTTTGAAAGATAAACTAACTTTTTAAGTTAGATAAGGGACTTTTAGTGTGAACCCATGAGTTTAAGGTGCTCTTACACTAAAGCTGTAATTTAATAGCAGATAGTTTGTTTGACTATTAGCCAAAATAAAGGGTTATTATTTATTTCATTGTTAATTTATTTCTTTGAAGTATATTATTAATTACACCATTACACTTACATATTATTGTGGGTCAATATAATTGATTGTATTTACAGATTTCCCTATCTGTTCTTCCTTGTGAGATTTTCTTTCAGGTTTATAGGTATAGTGCTTTTAGTAATTTCCTGTTTTCTTGGTCATCGGGATCTTCTTATCCATTCGGGATAAAACAGGTGGTGCTTATATTTTATTGAACTCTTGTTGAATCCACGCCACTCTACCTAAGTGGTTAGTGCTAGTCGGCTTCCCTTTGAGTCTCCCTCCTCTCTTTCTTTTTCCCTTGGTTTCCTGGTACCTATTTTCTAGCCCTCACTTCCCATACTTTTTCCATCCTTTTCCCTCCCGATATTACACTCCAATCAAAACTCTTGTTTACTTTACCCAATTTATTAAATTTTTATTATTAAATTATTTATAAATATTTTTTTAATTAACAGAGTTTTCTTGACAGAATTTCTCTTAGTAAAAATAATTTATATAATAAAACCTGTTTTTTTTGTCAAGTATTAAACGTGCAGACGCCATCTCAAATGCTGGTCTACTAGGATACCTAGATATTTTATATTTGTAAATACTTTTATTGGCTCATCTAATGTACCAGTTAGAATCACCTCATAGTTTGGACGGTTAACCTTAGTAGTTGAAAAAGCAATAGGGTTGAGTGTTTCAAGAGTGCGCACTTATGGTTTAATCAGGTAAAAAATCCAAACGAATTGCGTTGAAAATATATTTTTTTTAATTTATGACTGTTGATACTTAAACAACAAAATAAGGTATATTTCGCAAACTAAACATCAGTACTTCAACAGAAATTAAACTTAAAAAAATGTTATTTTGCGCACTCTTATAAACCCGTTTTTTAAGAGTACGCATTTAGTATTGTAAAAGTACGCACGCAATTTTATGAACATAGGTCACATGTGTAATATCCAGAACCCTCGTAGGCACTGCATTTTTCATACCACCATTCAGCACACAATATGCACTCAATCCAGTCATCTGTAACAGGTTCTTTAAATGTTTCGTTGCACCCTGGACAGCTCCACATTTTCTTATGAGGCGGTGAATTTGGCTTCTTCAAAACAGCTTTTCCATTTTTCGGTGTCTTCTTTGCCTGTCTGAGGTTCACAGCGCATTTTCTTTTTAAACTCTCTTCCGAAAGCTCTTGTGGTGGTGGTACGTTATCGCCCATATCTAGTTTGACTATAGGTTTCAGTTTTTTTTTCTCTTTTTCTTCAACAGGTCCTTATATGGGGAGCTGGTGATAATTTCCGACTTTTTGCTTCTGCGACTTGTTGACCTGAACGTAATTGATTTGGGTAATGGAGAAATTGTTGTTAATTTAATACAAGTTGATGATGTTCCAGAAGTGTTCGATAAATCAAATGTTTTGGTTTCTGGCGCTACAGCAACTGTTTGTTCCAAAGTTGAAATGATTGCAGATGTGTTCGAAACCAGCTCTGTAGGCTGAGGTGATTTTTTTTTTAGTAGTGGAACTCTCAAGAACAACAGTTGTACTGTCAAGAACTTTGGAAGCATTTTCGGAGGCTAATTCAGAGATTTGATGAGGTTGAATATTGATTTTAGATGTTGAGTTATCAGCGACTTCTAACTGAATGTTTGGCGCTTCTACTTGCGTAGCTACTGTAGCTGTAGCAGAATTTTCTCGTTCTGTGACTAAAATGACCATGAAGTCAGCTTCGGTAAATATATCATCAATAAAGGGACATATCCCTGTCACTTTAAAACCTTCCATCGCATTCGTTAAAGTAGCAGCTTTAAAATATGCAGGTGCAAATATTGAAGCAATTTGGTAGACCGTAATTACCCGCCCTGGATGGTTCGTCAACCATTTTTCACACTCGTTGGAATAAAACTTTTTTAACGGGCTAAAAAAACATCGGTCAAGTGGCTGCATACGGTGGCTACTATGAGGAGGAACTGTTAATGCGATAATGTTATATTGTCGAAAAAAATCAACTGCTGCAATAGAACAATGGGAAGTGTGGTTATCCATTATCATTAGTACTGGTTGTTCTTTTGTTGGCCTAGCATGATCTCGCAAATGTGTGGCATAATCAACAAACAAGTCCTGATTGATGAAACTACTATACCATTCCAATTGAAGATGACGAAGCTCCGTCCAAAAGTTCTGCCTTCATTCTTTTACGTGGATTTATAAATGCGGGAGGAATAAATTGTCCACTAGCACCCATTGCACATACAACAATAACATTGGTTCCCCGTTCTGCGCTTGATATTTTATTGACACACCTTTTTCCTTTTGTAGAAAAAACTTTAGGGGGCTTGTTTGGGACAGTTGAAAATCCCGATTCGTCCATATTGTAAATTGCATGTGGCGGAAATTTATATTTGTTCATTAACTCCGAGAGGTTTTTATAAAACCGCTCACACTGTGGTTTATTAAACCCATCAGCCCTGGCGACGCTTGTAGCGGTGAGTTGCCTTAATGTAACATCTTTGTGCCGTTTTAAACAAATCCACGCAGCCAGCCCTTGCCTGCCATTTTTGAAGTTATATTAAAACGATGTTTTAATTTGTTTTTTTCAGCGAACTCAAATGCTAGACTTCTTAGAGCTCTAGAAGTTAACCCGTAAAACATGTTGTCTATTGTTTTAATATAATTACACAACTCTTCTTCCATTTCTGCTGTTAAGGTAATGTCGAATCTTCCCAGTTTTGTAGCGACAGTTGTGCTTTTAAGCCTTTTTCTTAACGTGCTTTCCGCCATTCCTAAGGATTTTGCCACGCTTCTTTTACTTTCTCCATTTTCAATCCTCTGTCTTTCTGCCTCCATAACCGCCGGTGAGCATAAAGCACGTTGAGAACTTCGTTTTCTGCCAGACATGCTGAAACACAAGAAAAAATACGTTTAATCCGTTAGAACAAAAAACCTGGTTTGTAAGAGTGCGCGCGTACTCTAACAATATTAATGATTGCGCACTCTTACAAAACGAGCATGTTTTAAAAAGCGCCAGTGCTGCCTCTATCTTGGTTCGAAATTGTAAACAACGGTATGATTTATACGATTCTTCAAGGTTTATTGAGCATGACAAAATATGACCGCGAAATTCTTGAAAACTACAGTTGTGTATAGTGTTGTGAGCAATGGAACGTTCCTGTTTATTCTCGAAGAACGTTCGCGAACGTTCACGACTTTTTTCGTGACGTTTATTCTCAAGAGCACGAATGAGCATGAATCCGAACGTTCCCCAAAAATGTGAACATTCTACTACCAAATCTGGGGCTGAAATTAATACCATTGAAGATGATTCTTCTGAGTCTGACGAGTCTGAATTTGATTAAACGGAAATTCTGAGTGATTTAAAATTAAGCGAGCGCGAGGAGGGAGAGGATAGTTCGGAGGAGAGTTCCTAAATAGGTTGTTTAAAAGTTTAACTTAATAAATAGAACATAAATAAACACAAACATTTTTAATTTCAGATATTTTCCTAATATGTTTCCTTTGCATTTTTTTCATTTATGCTCATATGTGCTCAAAATTCTCGTTCGTGCTCGTTCATGCTCGAGGAACGTTCTCGAAAAATAAATTCTCGAGCATTTTATAACACTAGTTGTGTACAATATCCAAAATGTCAAAATATAATAGCAAAACAAATAAAATTCCTGAAACTTACCTAATAACGTTATTATCGCTGTTTATTTGCTTAAAATGCACAAGAAACATGCAGACACTCCTCTTAATTAGTACGAACTAACACCTTGTTGTTGTCGACGACGTGCTCCAAAAATCCACGAGTGCGTACTCTTATAGACCGCGCACTCTTAGAGCACTCTACCCTATATTTGTTTTTTTTTTATATTGAAGAATAGTTTTAAGGAATTCAGAAAATCTTTAACTTGTAAAAAATAATTTTTTAAGTTGTCGAAACCGTTGACGAAAGAGACCCTCTATTTCTCGACTAAAAAGTACGTTCACACAGATTTTAAACAAAATTAATATTGAATATTGAATATTGACCATCCTTACATTACTAAGTACTTTATTTATTTTTGTATTCATGTTGTCCTCTTATCGAGAATAATTTTTTTAGAGACGATATAATCCTATTTTGTCACAATTTTTATAGTTAATAATAATAGTAATAACGTTTATTATTTACCATGAAAATTACATAGAATATATTGAGGTAAATAAAAGCCAGTGTATCAGATTTCTGCATGGAAAATGCAGGTTCTGTTCTTCCTACACAGCTATAACATAAAAAACTTTTGGACTAAACTACTTTTTAAATAAAACTAACGAATTAAACTAAATTAACTACTGGATATAATGTACATACATTATATCTAAGTAGTTGAATTATTAAATAAGCGAGAATATATTTAATACTAGCCATTCAATTATAATTTATAAACAAGAAAAATTAATGTTGTAGCTCAAATATGCATATTACTGATTATCTAATAAAATATGCCTTATTTTTTGTTTAAATCTATAAATGGAATTCGAAATATCAGTTATATCGGGTGGTAGCGTATTAATGATATGACAAATATTATAAGAGAATGATTTTTTGAAAAATAAATTTTTGTGTTTGGGTAGTAGTAGGTAAAAGATTTATTTCTTAATGGTGAATGTTTGTCCGAAATGTAATTTTGTTGTATACGTAGGGAGGACTGCGGTATTTAATAATTTTATAAAATAGCACACTGAAATGTAGCTTACGTCTATTAAACATATTAAGTGACATTATGTGATACATGACCTCGCCTATTATTATCATAAATAAAATAATCACAAGTGTTTTGCATTTTTTTAACTCTATAGGAGTCTTGACCATCTAGACCAGGTCCATAAACCCCCATCACAATGATTAAAATTTGACAACACAAGAGAGTCGCATAGGTCACGTTGAATATTCAGATCTAAGTAATGCCTATGAGGGTACATGGTTTTTAGAACATAGTACGATTTTTTAAGATTAGGTGATGTGACCACTAATCTTTAGTTGTTAATCAAGTGTTAAACCTAAACTCTTGGTGTTCTCAACTACTTTTGAAGTTTTTGATTTCCAACAAATCATTTTTTTAAATAAATAGTCTTTATTTGAATTTTACTTCTAAAGAGAAAATAACTACACATTTTCTAGGGTTTACTTTTAACATATGTTTACTAGAGAGTTTAACAAGTGCATCAAGATCAGAATTTATATGGTTCAAAGCAGTTAAATGATCAGAAGGTAAAAAGGAGTAATACAACTGCGTATTATCTACATAGAAGTGATACTTACAGTGTTCAAGATAGTGAGGAAAGCATGTTGTATAAATACTAAATAGTAGTGACCCCAATATGCTACCTTTCGGGGAATCCCATTAAAAACTGAAAGACAACTTGAAAAGTTCGCATCAATTTTTTACCATTTAAGACCTATTACTTACAAATGACTTTATTAAAGCTATAGCATGCTTTGAGAATCCTATGTAGTGCAGTAAGGCTACCAATATTTGATGATTTAAAAAATCGAATGCTTTAGCAAAATCTAGCAATACCAGAGCAGTGATTTTGTTATTGTCTCGGGCACGAAAAATATTAATTTAAAAATAATATTTGCCATTGCTGTTGCGCAACTATATCCACTTCGAAATCCCGATTGCTTAATGGGTAATATTGAAAATTTATTAATATGGCTCCTTATTTTTACATCCAATACGCGTTCTAATATTTTGGATAAAGGCTGATTTGAGATAGTAGAGTTTATAAAAAAATTGTTAAATTAATTAAACTGTACCGGCATATCTTTTTTCTTAGACGGAGTTAGTTTATTAGGTTCTGGCCATTTTTCTCGAGTACTGCAATTTTTAAATGTATGCTTATAATAGACCTTGCGTTCCATTTTTATTGATCGATTTTATTTTCTATTTTTTGGCCAAGTTTTAAAAGAGTGGGGTATCGAAGATCTTGTGCACAAAATTGAAAAAAATTTCAGTTTGATGCCTTTTTTTTTTTTTAATTTCATTTGCAATATTCATTATGCACTCTTGAACGGGTTCAGTGTAACCAAGATCTCCAATAATTAACCCAATATTTTTGACTATAGACATGAATTTTAAAGTTGACTTATTCAAGTATCGGTTATTTTAATCGAATTTCTTTTAATTTTACAGCCAGCGCATAATAAATTAGTTTCATTCGGATTTAAATTAATCTTCTCCTCAGCAGACAGTGCTTCTATTATCTATTATTCTTCTATTATTATTCACCGGGTGGTGCGTCGCCGAGCGGAACATAGGAAATCCCATGTAAATTTTAAGGGGTTCAATTATTGGCTTCCCTGTACATTTTACAGAAAAAATGTAAGATAACTTTTTGAAGAGACCAATCTGGCAAATCATCGTGCAAAGTTTCAAAAAATTTTAATATGTGAATCTTGAATTATTCAATTAAATGTAATTGCAAAATTACCAAATTTTCGGCTCAGGTAAAACCAGACACCAGCCACCAGCAAACAATTTGTTATAAGGCTTTGTCAAATCCGACGTACAGCCGAATATAAGAAATGTTTTTTTTTTTCGTTTTATCAATCTCACAACCATACAAAGTAAGACACGTTAACATTACTTTTTTACCTAAACTTTTATTTAATATAACGATGAAGTTAAACCAATAACAATTATTATTATCGATTATTAAAAAAATAATTTTATCATACTTAGAATTTAATTATACTCTATTTCAGAAGTGTGTAGAGCAATAAAACCTCATTAGGTATGCAAAAGTGGTACCTGGTGATCCACCAATATTTTATGCCACTACCTTAGTTGGGTATTAGTTTCAATGTAAAATTCTTTCTTTTCGTTGATTGCAGGTAGTACCACCCGGTTTTGGGTCAATTTATGAGTTTTGCCCATTGTTACCCACTGATAAACATTGAAAACGGTTCGCCAAAGGCGTGCAACTGGGACTTGTTTTTTACCTTATAATTAATGTACTTAAATGCTATTTTATTTTAGAAAGTTACTTTTGTTTAAATGGAATAATATATTTTTTTCACAAATTTATTGAACATAATATGTAGAGTAAAGCAGTTGAAAATGTCACTTTTGGATCTGGCACTTTTTGAACAGTGTATAACAATTTTAAATTATAATAGATTGTAGTCTTCTTCGTCATCTGACGAACTGTCATCACCTCTTGACATTATAATTAAAGGATCGACTGTCTGATCGATGAGGTTGTCAAGATCCCACATTTTGTCCTCTTGCTTAATTACATGCTGGACTGCTTTTCGCCAATTCTCTGGTGTCGCTTCCGTAATGGCTTGATCAAACAGTAGCTTAACATCTTTCATTTTAAAAGTCGTGTTTTGTCTTGCTACAAATCCTTTTACCTGCGCCCATATCAGTTCTATAGGATTTAGTTCGCAATGATATGGCGGTAAGCGCAGTACAGTTATATTATATTTTTCGGCTATATCTTCCACGGCGTATTTCATGAAACGAGTTTTGTGTAAGTGCTATTGTCAGCAGTTCTTTTTTTATCAAATTTGCTTCAAACGCAATACCTTTTGCAGTCAGCCAATCGATAATTTCTTGCTTTCTCCAACTTGAAGTTGGCGTCTTCTCTATTCGTCGTCAATGATAGCTTGCATTATCCATAACCACCACCGAATTAGCCGGAAGAAATTTTATCATTTCACCAAAATAGTCCTCGAAAACGTCTGAGTTCATGTCTTCATGGTAATCTCCTGTGCGAGTCGACTCAAAGGTTAGCAGACCTTCTTTTAAAAATCCCTCTTCGCTTACAATATGTGTGATTATAAATCTTTTTCCTTTTCCCGAAGGTACTTTAATACCCGTAGACAGGCCTTCTATGAAAGCTTGGCGAGCACTGGTTATATTTTTGTCTTGCCACATTTTTTGGACTATATAACCTTCGTTAATCCACGTCTCATCAAGATAAAACACTTTCTTTTGCTCCCTGCGTTACTGCTTGATACTTCTCAAGTATTGTCGTCTCCAACAAACAATTTCGTCGCTCTCCAGTAAAAGTGCTTTGCGATTATGCTTTTCCCAGGCAAAATCCATATTTTTTAAAGTTTTCCATAAAAGTTTTCTACTTATCAACGGAATACTGTCATCTCGGCCAAGCTCCATTAAAATTTTGTCTAGGGTGGGTATTTCCTTTTTAAAATAAAAAGAGTGAACTTTTCTTCGAATTATACATTTAGCATTTTCATCAAGGACTTTTGTAGGTCGTCCTGGCTTTTGCTTGGGAGATTCCACTTGACCTGCTACTTTTCTTTCCCGCAACAATTTGAAAATGGTGGACTTCAATTCCACTCATTCGAGAACATTTTTCAACAATTTCTTGCACAGTAAAACTAGGGTAATCGTGTTTTATGCAATCATGTACATTTAAAATAATAACTTTTTCACTCAGCGATAGTGGAGAATTTTTAGTACATCTTTTCGTGGGACTGAATACCTCCATTTTTTAAATATTGGGATAATAATATTGTGATTACACTACAGCGTAGCAGTGACTACTAACGTTTAAAATATGATTTAAAAGTATTTATAGTCTGTATATATTACCTGACCCCATTTTTGCATGTTACAAAGCGTTAAAAGATACATTATTTAATAATTATATTAAATAATGTATCTTTTAACTTAATTTATAAGGTACCTATACAAAAGGATTAAAAGTATTTATTTAGTATTTAATCTCTTTTAAAATAAAGGCATTTAATCCGTGAAAATTAAATTCATAAATATTATAAGTACCTGCGCCTATGAACTACCACGAAATGTAGCCAAACAGAACGGAATTCCCCAGTTTATTGCTCTATACACTTCTGAAATAGAGTATAAACCAATAGCAGTATCTGAAATGTTTTCAATTTATTTTCCCATCAAGTCTATCTGGTCCATTTCAACCATTAAACCTATTGTTAGTAAATTCGAGTCAAAAGACATTGCAATAAATAATTGTAAATGCTTAACTCAGAAGATCGAAAATAGATCCGAAAAACAGAGAACAGAACTCTTAATATTTTACTATTATAAAGCGTGGAAAAATAAAATAAGATAAAATACAATAACTTTCTAAAAATAATAGAGAATTACATAAGAACATCAATTAATCAAATTTTCAAACAACCCCCCATTAACAGCTAAACAAACCGATCATAAAATTCATTTCTAACCTTACAAAGTTGATATTGGGAAATTTTATTACATTCTAACGAAATAGCGTTTTGTAACTGGTTTAGATTCTCAAATTTTACACTTTTATAAATGACACTTTTTAAATGACCCCACAAAAAGAAGTCATTCGGTGAAAGATCAGGTGACCTGGCTGGCCATAGTATCCGGTACCGTGGACCAATAATATTGCCGTTAAAAGCATTTTCTCTAACCATACGAACATTATGGGCCGGGCAACCATCCATTTGGTACCAGATTATTTGATCTTCCTGAAAAACTTCTTCCAAGGCGGGTCCAATTTGATTTCGAAATAAGTCCAAATAGGTTTCAGCTGTTAGGTTATAGTCAATAAAAAAGGGTCCAATGATATGGTGTTCGATAATTCCCACGAATACATTTGTTTTTTGGGGATATTGTGTCCGAGTATGAACAAAGCGATGTTCATTTTCTTGGCTGCAATACCGGCAATTCTGAACATTTGGTTCATTGTACAAGGAAACCAATAATTGACCCCCTTAAAATTTACATGGGTTTTCCTATGTTCCGCTCGGCGACGCACCACCCGGTATAAAGATCAGCATTCTTATTTATATAGCATTTATCCTTTAATTTTAATATATTTTTTTAACACTAGGGAGCGCTATGTTTGTGCCCAGAGGGCGAAACTCTAATGAGCGACGGACGTAACTGCGAAGACTTAAACGAATGCGATCCCCCAGGTCTGTGCTCTCAAAGCTGTACCAACACGAAAGGTTCTTATTTCTGCAGCTGTGTCCCTGGATATCTTTTAGAACCCAACAAACATTCTTGCAAAGCGTATAGTGAGTATTTCTTTGCTAAAAAATCGTCATTTACCCTAAAATATTTCCCATTTAGATCATTCGTCTGCCTTCCTGATTATCTCCAATCGACACTCAATCCTTGTGGCTGATTTAAAGGACCAGGGTTTGGAAAGGGTGCCAATTATTGTGGAAAATGTTGTGGCAACTGCGTCGAACATGCACAGCGGGACGATTTTCTGGTCCGACATGAAATTGAAGAAAATATCGAAATTGGATAGAAACAGTGTACCGGTGGACATTATATCCACTGGACTGGATTTGGTGGAGGGCCTGGCTTATGATTGGATAGGAGGGAATATTTATTGGTTGGATTCTAAGTTAAATACTATAGAAGTGTCCAAAGAGAATGGTCTAAATAGGATTGTGCTGGTTAAGGAGAATATTACGCAACCCAGAGGCATGTGTCTTGATCCTAAACCTGGGTAAGTTGAATTTGTTTTAATAAACAAAGCTTGCGTGTGTACTTATTCAAAGCTACAACTAAAATATATTTACCTTATAGTAGAACATTAATTTAATTATTTATTTATTTTTAGCAATACAGCACAACAGTATAAACCATTTATTTTAAGATATAATAAAAACCAACATATTCTCTGCGACTTCATAATATAAACTATATTTTAATAATTTATAGCCACAATCTTAAGCTTCCTATATAAGCAACCACAAATTATTAACCCTAAAAAAGATATATTCAGTGGTGGCCAAAAGTATGGAAACTTTTTTAATTTGTATTTTTTTTTAAGAAACCAGGAACTATAACAAAGTTACTCATATTGTGATAAAGTATATACACGTTTGGCGAGTTGAATCTTACGGATTGAGTTTTAATATATTAGACCTAATAGATAGAGAGTAGACAGAGAACGACTGCATCGGTAGCCTCCCACCGATAGCGACGCCGATTCTCCGTACCGCTCGCAATGTGAATTTAATTTCACAAGAGTCTACGTAACAACTTTTCAGATAGAACGCACTGGTATTGCCCCGTCGCCTTATCGCCCCGTGGCCCCGTCAAGCCATCGCTGAAATTGTATTACCTGTATAATAAATAAAACGTTTTTCGAGGCTGAAAGCTGAAATGGTTGTTTTGAGTTAGATAGATTTACTAGTGACACGTTAATTGAGTTATTTTAGGTATATTAGTATTAATAGAATTTGTTTTTTAACAGTTTTATTCATCTTTGGCCCGTATCTAAAATATATATACATTTTGATTGTCTCAAATATTGCACTAACTTTTTGACTTTTGAACTACTTCTACTTAACCGATTGTAACAAAATTTTACACAAACATTGGGTTCTTGTCTTATGACAATACAATATTATTATATTCACCAACCTTATGGAATTAACCCGGCATCGGCAACCAGAAACCCCTAGGTAGGTACCTTAATAGAGGGAGGAGATAGCTTTATGATTTTAAATTAGAATAAGGACAAATTTAATAAAATACCTCGTTTTAAAGGTTTCATTCGGCCAAGTGAAATTGTGCAGTCATAGAAGTAATAAAATGCTAATTAAAAGAGAAGCCAAAAACCAGAAAATAAAATATAATAATCTACTTTTGGTATTGACATATTAAATATGTAGGTAGTATTTCTAAATAAAATTATGACCTCGGGATCAACTTTTAACAATTTATTAAAATAACGTGAGGTGCACATTCGCCAAAAAAAATTATAGCTGATGCGCCAACCTTACAAACAGAGAGTCTCCCAGAAAAAGAGGCATCATACGCCTGCGAAAATTGGCCAAAAAAGGGCTTTTCTGGATAGATGAGAGATCTAAGAATCTAAAAGGTTTTTTGATATGGGGTTTTAAAATATTTGTTCAGAAAGGGCAAAACTAGACTTCTGTAGTTTTATTTTTTTTAATTACGCCTAAAATCATATAAAAAACAATGCTTAAACATACAGAAAATTAAGGTAATTTTCAACGCTATATTTTAGCTGTTTAGAATTTAAATTTCAAAAAATTGATTCTAGAGATGTCTAGATTAATCCATTAACTAACAATTTTATAAAAAAATAATATTAAAAAAGCGCTAGTTTCTTAGATCTCATCTATCCAGAAAAGGCTTTCAACGCAGTTTTTACCGGCTAAATTCTAATATCGTTGAGTGATTGCTAATCGATATCGTTGATTGATAATCGATAGTACTAAACGTCACCCCTTCTGTACTACTTTGAACACTTCTGTACTATTTTTGAAATTTTCTTGGCTGAATTGGATTACGCTCTTAAGGCCGCTGCACAATTCATGCCCGGAAAAAATCTTCTTCAGATACCTATAGGTATATAGAATCAACGTAAACAACAGGCTATATAATAGGCATTTTTATGTTATTTAGGATTTTTTTTTGGATCAACTTTCGTTTTCTTTTTGGTTTACTCAACAATCATTCCAACCTAAAATTATGACAACGTCAAAGTCAAAAAATAGATGCAAAAATAAATAATACTTACTTTGAATAAAAAATAAAAAATAATTAAAAAAATGCAAAAATAAAAAACACTTTTTTTCGATATTTTAAGTTGAAATGAATTCGAGTTCAAACATAGTTTTGACTGTCCCACTTAATTTTCTTATTAGGATTTGTTACATACATTATAGTTTTGCACTGTATAAGGAATAAAAATATTATAATTTTTATTTAAATAATAAGGGTTTTTAAGGAAAAATGCGATATGCCTTAGTGCGAGAAAAAAAAAGTACCTACCTATCTATTTTTTTTTCCTAAAGGGGCGTATATCGCATCAGTAGGAATTCCTATTAATGAAATATAGGTATAGACGCTCCTAAAAACATTTTTCAAAAGACAAAATACTGTCCCAAAGAGTATGAAAGTAAATACCACACTCTCGAAACAAAAATCGACGGGTTCGACTAGACTTTAAAAAAAATTGAAAATATATTTTATTACTACCAGATATATCCGTATAATAACTCAATAACGTGTCACCAGTATAATTAAATCTATCAAAATCAAAACAACCATTCCGTTCGGCTTCAAAAACCTAATATCTAAATACAATCAATACAGGATAATAATATAAAGTGCAAGTACATATTTAAATGAATCGACGGTGCCACGGGGCGATCAGGCGACGGGGCGAAACAGTGCGCTCCATCGGAAAAGTTGTTACGTAGACACTTGTTTTAATTTCTTGCTCGCAGTCATGTTTAGCAAGCGCTTGGAGATGGGTAGGTTAGCCTCGAATCAAGTATTGGAATTTTACGCGCACACGAAAGATAAAAATTTATGTTGTTTTTAAACGTGCTCATAATCGCAAGTCAAAAAAACAACTTTAATATGCTCAAATCTTAAAAACCTTTGGTGAAAACTAAATACAATATTCTAAAATAAAATGAAAAATAACTCTTAAACAAAATTATAATTCTAATTAAATGGATTATTTAATAAGGTGTTCAAATACACCTCCTTGTTGGGCTTCATAGTATCCCAACCTGTCGTAAAATTCTCTACGTACATTGGCTAACATTTCAGGTGTAATGGACCTAGAAATATTAATAATTCTAAGTCGCAATTCGTCCAAATTAACGGCTCTTTCATGTCGGTGTTGGTAAAGAATTTCCGTCAAATAGCCCCATAAGAAGTAGTCGCAAGGCGTCAGATCTGGAGATCGCGGAGGCCATGGTATGGTACCTCTTGTGGAAATAAGCCGTTCAGGAAAAGTGTTTGTTAAATAGCCCTGCACTTGTCTAGAGTTGTGAGCGGGACATCCGTCTTGTTAAAACCAAATTTCCCCAAAATTAACATCCAAGTTTCATACAGCGGGTATAATATTTTGTTGTAATAAAAGTAAATATCTCTTAGAGTTTAAGGTACCATCAATAAAAAAGGCCCTACAATGTGATTGGCTAAAATAGCAGCCCAAACATCTACCTTTTGCGGGTATTGAGTTCGTAATGGTACACTCAAATGTAGATTTTCCCGAGAACAATATCTCACGACTGATGAATTATGTCGACCTAGAAGAGAAAAAGATGACACGTCTGTAAATAAAATATTACTTGTAAAGTCGTTATTTTGATCAATTTTTTTCACAAAACTCTAAGCGTTTTATTTGATCTTCTGGAAAAATTTCATGAGTGTTTTTAATTTTATAGGCTTTGTACTTATTTCTTTTCAAAATATCACGCAATGTACGACTTGGAATATCAAGTTCTTTAGAAATTTGGGAGCTAGAACAAGGTTCACTTACTTCCACAAAAGCACACACCTTGACCTCCTTTTCAATCCTAGCGTCAGGTGTTCGACGAGGTTCCTGATCGCCACTAGAACATTTTGCACACCGATTTACACATCCCGACTGCTCAAACTTATGCCAGATATTATAAATTGAAGACTACAGGGGAAGAACGATCTAAGTCACATTTTTATATTTTTGAGAAAAACGAATTTGAAAGTTTGAAGACTTCCATGCAAAACAATAAAAAATAAATCGTTTTGTACTATTTTTTTATTAGAAGTCATTAACATGGGCAATACTTAGGGACTACTAAAAAACAAATAAAAAAATAAACAGAATTTTGGAAAAAAAAATAATTGAAAATTCCTTCTCTTCGGTGTACCGAGAAACGATCCAAGTCCACAAGAATTAGGTTTGAACGCCGCTATAACAAGAATACAACATTACTAAGGACCTTAATATTTGACCGTTGTAGCTTACCTTCATTCCGAAGTAGCTACAACGGTCAAATAATGTGCAGCCGAAGTCATGTTTGGCACGGATATTATAATAGACATTGGTATTAATAGTTAATTTTGCTGAACAAGAAATGACCTTATTATTAGTAGAAAATATAACTTCATCGCTGTCATTTACCATATCTGTATCATCTACAGTCCTATTATTAGCATGACAAGGCAAATTAGTGTAGTAGATTTGTGACGTCATCTACAAACTTTTTAAGTTCCTGCAGTTGGTCATACTTCAACTTGGGAATAGGAATGAGGCCATTGTAAAGTTTGTCCGGTGTTGCGCCGCTATGCCTGGCCTTGGGGTATTAGAACAAAACTTGACATAGCTCCATTGTAACTTTCTCGTATTTGAATTGTTCGTGGATGTCGATGGCTTATTATTAGTTCTTTTATTGGCCTTGTTGGAAATGGACAGGTTTTTTATATTGAGGGGTTAAAAATTTTGTCCATGCATTGAAAATGTCTGTAGTACACTCAATAACATTAAATGGCTAGCATTAACCCTAGCACTTTTTAAAACCTCGACGCATTGGGATGGAACTTCAACTCTTGTTTTCTGTTTGATGAGAGCAAAGTCTTTATCGCACTCTACGAGTGCCTCCGAATAGGAAATGTAATTTTGATTTTATGAAACCTACCTTCTTTATGGACCATATGATGTAAGAGGCGTATAATGGTGTAATTCTTATTTTGGCATGCGCATGAGTCGTAAAATATTTCCAAACATCTAACAGTTTGTCCTAGAATATTATGGCAAAAATCATGTAATAAAGACGCGACTTCATCAGCACCTTTCTTGGCAATAGTCTCAGGGTATGTATAAAAACAGCCTCATTGGTTGAGAGCTTATGAATATTAAAACTGACAAAGGTCAATTGCCTTACACCCAACATCATTGGTAGTGATGTTGGGTGTAAGAAGATTTTTGGAAAAGTCCATGGTTATAGCTTCAATTGACTCATTTTTCTGGATTGTATTTTAGTGTGTCGCTTTCTAGTATAGAAAGTAGCTGATTTAAGTTTATGCAATTTATTTTCATTTTCCAAACCTTTAATTTCATTTTGTAATTCCAACTGTGCCTCGTTTTCGATAGTGTTCTTTAGTTTCTCTTGTAGTAGACTTGATTTTTACTATGTGTTCATCACACACACTACACGTATCGGAGCGACGATACCCGAAACTAATATTAAAATCTTTGACGAAAATTTGTCTGTATGCTTCATAACTTATTGGGTCATTGGGGAATTTGTCGCCGTACATTTTGTGCATTTTCTTAAAGTTGAGCTCTTCAGGAGTCACATTATAGCCTTAAAAAATCATCTTTCATAGTCATAATACGGCGATTGGTAATCCCGTGTAACGATATAAAAGCTTTTTGACATACCTCAATTTCTCCCATCATGCCGCCCTCGCAATCTAGTTTAATTCTTACTTTAAACATATACGAGTTATCTCTAAGCCTTGCTGTGTTCTCGTTTTGTCTAGGTCTTCTTCTACTAACATTCTTAATCCCGATTAATCCGCATAAATGGCTGTTCTGACTATTTCTATTTTCTAAGCTATTAAAGTTTTGAATGATTTTTCGTCTTTTTTCAGCGGATATAACCTCAAAACAACGAAATCTTTTGCAGCCACATGCATTACCCGTCCAAGCTTTAGTCTTTTTTTACTGTTTTTCAAAACACTTAAAGGTATATCACTGTCACTACTATTACTTTCTTCCGACATTTCAAGATAGCAAAACAAATAATGCACAACGCCAACAACCTCTTAGGACGATACAACAATAACGACTAAAATGATTTAAACGATTTTTTTTTACTTAAATGATCTTAAACGATTTAAGTGGACACATTGTGGACTTCGACCGTTCTTTATCGTGTTCGGGCAGACTTGGATCGTTATTCCAAAGTGTACCAAACTTATATCGCTGATTTTAGTGGACTACGATCGGTATTCTGAAGAATATTTTATGGCACGTTTAAGTACCAGGGAAAGGGTATAAAAATAGCGAATAATCAAAAATTTTACAATTTTGTACTTGGATCGTTTTTCCCCTGTGGTCTTCAATTGTTTTAGCAGTAGGGACTTGCTGATCAGGATATGCAAATATAAAACGGCCGACAACTTCTTCTGCACTATCCGCATGACAATACCATTTAATGATATTAATCTTTTGATCAACAGTGAAAACCATTTTTATTTTATTACTGTATCCTTCTTCGTACCAAAGGTTGAAATAAATTATAAACATGATCGGCTAACACGTACATAGGTATGCGAGGAAGTGCAACCGAACTTTAACCGAACTGATAAGCGCAACGACGAGGCGATAGCCGCCCAGGGTGGAGTCAAGTTTGTTCTCGCTCTACTCCGTCTCCTTCTTACACATTATGCAAAAATCATATTCGAAATTTTAACCGCCGAACGTGTATAAGGAGATTCGTAAGTAGTTTTAGTTTAGTCTTAATCTTCTCCCGAGGATGTTAACATCCTTAGCGAAACACGTGTCGAGAGTAAAAATAAAGAGTTTTGGTTAGTGCGTCAACTGTCTCGTAATTTGAATAATAGGGATTATTGGCTAGGATGTCAAGAAGAATTTAAGAAAAAGTGATAACAGTAAAAGAATTAAATACATAGAAGTATTTGGTCATCTTCATCATTAAATTTGACCCTACTTCTCTTAAATTTTGTCAAGACACTGGCATTTAGATTTGGATTGATCGTGGTCATTGTTACGCAAAATTTAAAAAAAATAAACAAATTTTTTTTTACGGTTTGAGACCAAAGGACACTAAATAAACTTGAATTATGAATTATTATTATTTGAAAATAATGTAAACCACATTAATGCGTATGCGTTTCGCTATGTTTATGCGTAGCCGATCGATAGTTCTAGCCTGGACACTTATCCCCGCTTCCATCGATACCTCACAACAGAAGCCGAAATCATGCGAGGCGACGACCGCATCGCGATGGCAAAAATTCCGCGCTGGGGCACGTATTTTGCGTTGATTCGAAATAATATTTTACTGCAGTTATTATTGTAGTTTATAGTAAGATTACGCATTTAAAATTTTACTTTACTATTATTACTTTATTTTACTTACTTACTTTAACTACCAAACTATTTTGATACTCGCTTTGAGTTTTAAAAAGAATAAAAATTCGGTATTTAAATTAGGTGGGTAAATTAACAATTTTATTTTTAACTTACATTTTACAATCTTAATTTTATTTAGAATAATGCCTACCTCTTACTGCATTCCTGTTTAAGCTCAGAAAAAATTAAAATGGATTTAAAATTTTTTTTTGTTTTTTTTTTTGATCTTCGGAATCATTAAAATTTTTGATTTTTTAAATAAGCAACAAAAATTTGGCGTAGGTACCTACCTAATTTTGTTTTCGGCATTAACGTTTTTACGAAAAAGTAATACAGCAATGCAAAAACTTTCCCATAGCAACCAAGATAACCCACAAAAGTGTCAAAAATAAGTTTTTGAAAATTTGTTTTTTTTTTCAATAACCTTCAAAACCACATAAAATATATATATATTTTTATATGGCATATTCTTTTATAAGTAAATAATGTGCAACTTTGGGGTAAATTATCCATTTTCGTATTTTGAGGGTAGACGAATTTGAAACGCCGTTAATTTAAAACATTTATCATAAACCTAAAAATACGTAATAATAAAAAAAATATATTATCTTGTAACATGTAAAATATTAGGTCCCGCGGTATCTCCACTTAGTCGTTCCACTGTACGGCGTGCGCCACCAAATCTCGGCTTCAATTTTGACGTCACGAAACCAGTGCCACGGCTAGAACTCTCGATCGGCTACGGTTTATGGCTTTGTCTATCGTCCGTAAGATAGCGGAGGGTATCGGTAGGCATATACGATAAATAACAATTCAAATGTTATACATGTCAATTAGTGGTCACCGGTGATACTTTTTAATGGTTTTGAAAACTGCCTAATAATAGTGGTAAAACTATTTAATTTTTTAGGGCAAGATGGCTTTTCTGGACCGACTGGGGTGAACATCCCCGTATAGAGCGTATAGGCATGGACGGAACCAACCGTTCGGTGATCATAAACACAAAAATATACTGGCCCAACGGTTTGACGCTAGACACCACTACAAACAGGGTTTACTTTGCCGATTCCAAGTTGGACTTTATAGATTTTTGTAACTACGACGGCACAGGGCGTCAAAACGTTTTAGCGGGCAGCCATTACCTTTTACACCCGCATTCGTTGACCATTTTTGAGGATACATTATACTGGACCGATCGGCAATTGAATAGGGTGCTATCGGCACATAAGTTTAGAGGAAACAATCAGACGGTCGTATCACATTTGATATCGCAACCGTTAAGTATACACGTTCACCATCCGAGTTTACAACCGATTACTGAGAATCCGTGTGGGCAGGCGCGTTGTGATCATTTGTGTTTGGCTAGTCCCAGTACGCCAACTGGTAAGTGTTTCTAAATGTTGATACCTAACTTTCTTTTTTTGAGGAATGCCACAGCAAACTTATCTCTTAAAAACAGTCTTTTAATAAGATGGAGCTATTAACCATTTTTTTTCTATTTACAGGTTATTCATGTAAGTGCAAAGCAGGATACAAACTAACACCCGAGGGGCGTTGTATAGAAGACGATACACCATTTATTCTCCTAATGAAAGGCGGCCAAATAGTCGACACTAATCTAAACCCTAAAGACAATATTGCCGGAATCGTGTCTCCCATTGTGGGCATAGAAAATGGTAAACAGTTGGAGTACGATAAGAAAACTAACTCCATTTACTGGTTGGAAGGCAAAGGAGATGACGAAGATAATGTAAGATGGTTTTTTAAGATTAAAAGAAATAAATCAAATTTATTTTGAATTTTAGTGTACTTTATGGACGACTGCTTTGGGAGGTGGCAACAAAACGCAGGTGCTAAGCGCAAACAATGGTATTGTAGGTGCTCCTAGTGCAATAGCATTTGATTGGCTCGGACGAAATTTGTATGTCGCCAATAAACTGGCTAGTAACTTTGAGGTTAGTACAATTTTATTATAGACATGCTTAGTGCACGCATATTATTAGGTCTTTTGGTATATACAGGGTGCTCGGAAGGTGGATGCAAAGAGATAATAGAGCGGACCATTAAAGATTTTTTAAGCCAAATATACTTTAGTTCAAGGATGTAATATATTCGAGATCATCGATTTTTAATGGAAATACAAATATTTTCTTCGTTTGTTTTCTCTTATGATTTTTTGAAGAACAATTTTTTTAAAATTTTCTCCCGGAGATTTTCCATAGCTAGTGAACTTCTGTCAGTGGTATCTCCATATACAGGGTGTCCCATTAATAATGGTAAATATTTTAGCAGCAGATTCCTCTCATAAAAATAATGAGGTTAGGTAGGTTAAATTTTCCTACTCCGAAAATGAAATGCAACCAAGATACAGGGTGATAAACATTAAGTTTTTTTTTTAAATTTTGCTCATAACTTAAGCATTTGTTTTTTGTTTTTAATGAAATTTGGTATGTGGGGGCTTCTTTATAAGCCAAATATAAAACTTAATTTTTTTTAAATCATCTCATAGAGGGCGCCACCAGCCTTATTTTAGTCTTTTTTAAACTCCATAACTTTTTTACGCTTTGTATAATGTAATGTTTTATTATAAATTTCTATTCTGCAAATGTTTTTCCTTAAAAAAGGTATAACTTAAAAATGTCGCTAGGATTTACCGTTCTCGAGATATTTGGACTTGCAATGCGCTCAAGGAAAAATGAATATTTTTCTACTTTAAGTTGGAAACAAAAATTAAGTAGGCTGTGTCTAACAAAAAAATAAAAACAAACAAAGTCACTGTCACTGTCACGATGCTGTGAGCTATATCACTGTGGCGCGTTATAGCTCACACGATTAGTTACTTTATTACCTTTTATTGCGTTATTTTTGTTAGTTCTTAATAGTTCTGTTATTAATTGTCACTTGTTGCGTTAGTGTTAGTTCCAGTAGTCTTTATTTATCACTTTAGGTTAAAATGCCTAGACATCAATATTTTTCTAATTCGGAAATGCGAGATATGGTTTGTGTTTATGCCCAAGCAAATTACAGCTTGTCGACGTTATGCGCAATTGTATCCAAATAGGAGGCAGCCAGATTTTAAACTCTCTAAAAACGTTTACCAGAGACTTGGGGAGACGGATTCATTCAGGCCAAAGCGAGATGTTGGGCGTCCAAATAGACGTAATGTAGACCAAGAAGAAGAAGTTTTAGTCCAGGTTGCTGAAGATCTAGAAATAATAATAATAATACATCGTTTATTTGCCCAATTTACAATAAAATATTATATCTTAACTAGATATAAAGATAATAAATATCATATGCTTTAAAATTAAAAAAACATCTTAACGATAATATAGGCAAAAATGGGGCTAAAGGCAATTTAAAAAAGATTCGTGTTTAACCTCCTTCATTAAATAAGTTATAATTTCTTTTCTGTTTCTTTTGCTGCATCCAAAATAAATTACTAGGTATCCCCCAACAAGTGCCAAACATCCAATCAGCTTTAACATACCCAATACATACATATTTAATAAACGCGACGATCGCCAGATATACCCATTCTACCGCAATAAATATTTTTTGTATTTATGTTTAAATACGCTTGTTGATACATTTTTAAAGTCCTCCGGAATCTGGTTGTAAATTAAATAAATATTATAAGAAAATGACCGCTGATAAAACATAGTGGTATGCAAAGGCGGAGAAATTAGACCTCTATGCCGGAGATTCAAAGAATGAACGTCAGTTCTATAGCGTATTTTATTTAATAGATACGAGGGGCGATTTAAAGTTATTACTTGGTGAAATACAGTAGCAGCATGTAGATTTCTACGATCCTCCATAGAAAGCCATTTGGTTTGTCGTAGCATGTAACTTACAGGATCTCCACGACGAATGCCGTAAATTAATCGCAAGCATGACTTTTGCACTCGCTGAATTCGACCTTTGTCGATAGAGTCTAAGCATGGACCATATACGACGTCGGCAAAATTAAAATGACTCAAAACCAGAGCGTCGCATAAGGTAATTTTTTGAGATGTTGAAAGCAGGTGTCTATGTGGAAACAGTTTCAAATTAGAATAAGCAGATTGAATGCACTTACTTATATGCTGTTTATACCTTATATTGGTGTCAATGTGAAGTCCTAAATTGCGGGAACAAGTAGAATGCAAAAGCTTGTTTGAGGAAGCTTCCAAAGCCATACTCTGATGCAATACTTCGCGATTTTTGCCGCAAATCAAGAAGGTAGATTTAGACGAGTTTATTTGCAGATTGTGTTTTTACATTTTACCATTTAACCACCAAGAAAGCAAGTAAGTACGTCTATTTACAAATTAAGATAAAATGGAGGATAAAATTTTATAAACTGTGAAAACTCTTAATAATGTATCAAGTGTTCAAACTGATCCCCATTTACTTCTTGGCGGAAAGCAAGACGGTTTACAAACTCATGTAAAACACTATCAATTATTTCGGGTGATATACGTCTAATTTCGTATCTAATTCTATTTTTCAAATCTTCTACGTTATTTGGCTTCTCAATATAAACTTTACTTTTCAGGTACCCCCATAGAAAATAGTCGCAGGGATTTAGGTCTGGTGATCTGGCCGGCCACTTTATTGGCCCTCTTCGTCCTATCCATTTTCCTGGGAACACTATATCCAAGTAATTACTGTTACCAAGAAATCACAAATTATCTGTCGGGACAGCAGGGTCTTGTTCGTCTGGGTATAGGGCAGCCAAAGCAGGGATTAGAGCTTCTTGAAGAAAATTCAAATAGCGTTGTCCTGTTAACTTTTCTTCAAAAAAGTATGGCTCTATTACTTTATTTTCCACGATACCAGCCCAAACATGTTTGGATTTTCTTCGACGGAGAGTAGAACGTTTAATTTTGTTTCTTCAGAAATTTTGTTATGAATTTGTGCTCTATTTTACTAACTGTTGACCGAGAAATAGGATGGTTTGGGTATTTGGCATTAAACAGTTCACTTACTTCTTTTTGAGTGCGCACTTGATCCCCGTACTCTAGCATCATCAAAATTTCAATTCGTTGGGTTTCCGTTAAATTAGCTATAATTTATTCTGATAAAAATTTCTGAATTTATGCGGAACTTTAGGCGGTAACTGTATAAAAAAACTGCTTAAAAAAGTTATATAAACGCGAAACTCATTCGTTGCGAAAGGTGAAAAGCTTTAATCATTAAGTAGTTTTTATTTTAAAAAAAAACGATCCCAAAACTACTTGTTTTACTCAATTTGTGATCAATAAAAAGACTTAAACCTTTACTTCTATACACACTCAACCAATTTATACACTTTCAGGTTATCCGGATAGATGGCAAAGTTCGACATAGAACAATCATTCTGGCAAACGACGGCAACACAACATCAGTCTCGGACCCAAGAGCTATCTGCCTAGACCCAACAGAGGGAAAATTATATTGGACCGACAGAGGTGGCAACGGTGTTCCTCAGAAAATCGGAAAAGTACAACGTTTAGTATATATTTCCTTCCCTATAACTCTTTAAACGTAATGTTTGTAGGTTAACATGGACGGCTCCAATCCAATCACCCTCGTAGACGACGACATAGAACGTCCCGAAGCCATAACGATTGACATCGAATCAAAAACTATTTACTTCAGCACCCAATACCCTCCGAGAATTCAAAGTATCGATACTTTCGGAGGTAGACGCACGACAATATTAACCGAAGCGAACGATATAGCACTACCAAAAGCGATACAAGTAATGGGCAGCAGATTGTACTATCTCGACCCTACGTATGAAAAGATGGTGCAGGTGGCGCTACCGTCCGGTAGCAGTCCCAGAATAATGCTGGAAAACGAGCCGGAATTGAGGACTTTTATCATTTTTAAAAAGAGACCGTCAGTGGACCACCCTTGTCTCATTAATAACGGGGGCTGCGAACAAATTTGTATACCGGGAGAGGCGAGGAGTTTCAAGTGTATGTGCAGCATCGGTTACAAAGGGAATGGTAATAGTTGCTCTCCGCAAAAGACTTTTGCTGTTGTTACACAGTTGGATAAGGCCCGCGGGTAAGTTAACCATAAATACATGTTATCGTTTTGGAAGTACAACTGAAGAAATAGACGGCTAAATTAATTATTTATTATAAAACCTTCAGGCAGTTTCATTTACAAAGTATTGAAAAAAAAACATATTTTGTACTCTGTGATGGAGAACAAGTAAAATGTAATGTTCGTACTTCTACTGTTTTTATTTTTAATTTATTAAGACGTTTCGGTTTAAAAGTATCTCCAGTAGGGGCGCATTAAGCGCCTCACACGATCAGTATTTTCTATCAGTCATCAGTCTGCGCAAATCGTCTCTTGAAGTGTGTTCAGTCAACAGTCTGCTGATTTCCTTCAATCCTCTGCTGCTTGAAGCAGTTAAAGCGTTCGCGTCATTTATCTATTAGGTATTTTGCTATGGATTATAAAAAGAAAGCTTGCGCTGCTATTATAATTTTAATAATAAGCAAAAGAGACGCTGGATTAAGCAATGAATTAGTCAACGTGAAAAATATACCTATCTGAAAACCTGGAGGATTACAAAAATAATTTCCGAATGACAAGTGTAGTCTAGAACGAATTTTTGGACTTGGTTAAGCCTTATATTATGAAACAACGAACAAACATGAGGAATCCTGTATCAGCAAATGAAAGATAAGCAGTAACTTTACGTTTTATGGCAACTGAAAGATCATTCGAGGATTTAAAATATTCTGCAGTAATTTCTCCCACTACTATAAGTGAAATTCTCATGGAGACTTGCAATGCAATATCTAAGGCGCTTAAAGGATATAAGCAAGTTTTAAACTTTTTTTACATACCTTTGTTCGATTCATGGAGTTTTTTCTTTTATCAGGGATTTCCACGTCAGATAAAAATTGAAGTGCATGAAACGTCCACGCGCTTGGTTCATACACATCGTCTGTTGCACTTCCAGTCCGTTTGGAATCCTTAATTTTATTTTAACTCGCCTAAAATTGCTTCTTAGCCTATTGATTTATTTTTTTACATCGTCAATGGTCGCATTCGGTTTGTACTGCACAAACATTTTAAGCAGAGCTTCATATCCTCTTCTTGTCTCTGTCACAATATTCATTTATACTTGAATTTCACAATTTGGGCATAGACCTATATAGGTCTATAAATTGCGTTAAAATATATTTTTTTACTTTTTTTCCTGCTTCACCCAAATCAGGAGAATCTATCGAGCTCAGAGCTGTCGTTTCCTGAGTTTCTTCCATTGTGCATGGTACTCAACTTATCTCTGCCTCTGTCGCTGCATGGTGCATGATGCAATTCAGACTGACGATTGTTAAAATGATTGACAGTCTCGCCGTCACTCAGTCAGTATTTTCATCAATATTTTAGCTCCGCCCCCAATGACTGACGTGATTTTCAGGATCCCGAAAATCACATCAGTCATTCATTCACGACTGCCAGTCTATCAGTATTTGCCCTCACACGATCAGTATTACTGACAGTATTTCAAAATATAATAGTAATACTGATCGTGTGAGGGGCGCTTTAGATTTTGCAGTGTCCTGACTGTAGAGGTCTGTTGAGAATATAACGTTGAGAATATCTGTTGTTATGTGTATGTATATGTCGTAGTCCTATTGTGAAATCCGCCTTTTCGCAAAGATCCTAGGATCTTCATGAAGTGCCGGCTGGTAGTGAAAAATGATCATATTTCACGAAAAGCCGACTGATTATGAAAAATGAGATATATTATTACAATTAGCCCAAATATTAATGTAATGAGATGATCCGTCTGGAATTAAACTTTATTTAATCTGATACAGATACGTGCGTGTATTCATAACAAAAATATAAACAAGAATATTTATTAAAAAAAAATAACAAAATTATACTAAAATATAGTAAAACATGAAGTTTAAACAAAATTTACTTATTTATTCGCACATGGACCACTTTTGTGACACCGTAGATCACATTGCATATTTGCTTTAAAGCACTGACATCTTTTGCTTTTACATTAAGTTTTAGATGGTTGGCATGAACATTTAACGTAGCCTTGTCCTTTAAAAAGAGATTCTAAAGATACTGCCTCCCTTACTGATATAAACTTATTTTTATTTATTTGATCCAAAGTAATAAACCCAGCTGTTGCTTTTTTTATATCTGGTCTATTAAACCACGATTTAATAATACCTCCGACAGTGCCAACCTGATACACTCCATTTTTAATGTCCGTTACGACAGTAATAAGGTTTTGAGGATCCCCTGGACTGCGGTTGCATTCAATAGGGTTGCAAGGGTTCAAGCAATAAGGTTGCATTCACCCACATCAACATTAGGTAACATTTTTTTTGTCGCAGCTACCATTTGATCAGCCTGGCGCTTTTGACCTGCAAATGCTGATAACTGCTGCGCCTCGATTGTTTTCGAATTATTACATATATTACACATCGTTTTATTTATCGCGCATGAAAAATGTATAGTAAAATTAAATAAATTACATTAATAAATTAAATACAATAAAATTTCATATACAATTGCTGGCGCATTATAAATTAGCTCTTGACATTCTACACATAAATCACAACTCTGCAATTCACCAATTTCGCTTCTCATTGGAATATCCGGGTCTTCGGGTATAAGGATATCATCGTAAACTGTGTGTTCTTGATTGGTAATATTAAGAGTATCATTATTTTCTTTTTCTGATAAAATATCATTCATATTTTTCCCATTATTTTGATCATATAAAGCAGTATTATTTTCAGTTTTTTCTAAACCATCATCTGAATCTGCTTTATACTCAGGGTTTTCCTGATTTGTACTTAGCTCGTTGGTAAGTTCTTCCAGCTCTTCTTCCGTGGATATAGTTGGTACCATATATGGTGCCAACATGGTAGACTGGAGACCTAATTTGGAATCAATTCCAAATACAGCCTTAAATGGGGTTCTACCTATCACTCGGTGTAAAGAATTATTTTTCTGCCACTGTACGAAGTAGCAACCTGCTGACCAATCTGTAGTATTATTATCCCTCATCCAAGCTCTAATCATATTTTCTACATCTTGATTAGCTCTTTCGACGCTACCTTGACTCTGAGGATGGCGATGTCTACCATGTATTATAGTATGTAACTGCGGCCAAAGCAATTTCAACTCTTCTATTATTTTGCAAGCAAACTCTCGGCCATTATCGCTTTGCAAAATTGAAGGGGCACCAAATTGTAAAAAAAATCTTTATTAGTTCTTGAGCAACTTCAGTGACATGTTTTGATCGTAGAGGTCTTAGGCATATATACTTAGTGACGTGATCTTGAAAATTCAAAATCCTCTTGAACTCTCCATCAGCAATAGATTGTAAATCGATTAAATCTACTTGTCCTCGAGTCATAAAAGAATAAGTTAGAATTGGCTTCACCACAACTTTAGCTACAGTTTTATTTTTTTTTAGCTGGCAAGTTTCACAGGCTTTTAGAAACATTTCAATGCATGGCTTTGGGATGGAACAATTTTGTTATATCAAATTAATCATTTTGTCTTTAGAACCGTGGCCACAATTAACGTAAATATCTTTTAATATTTTATAAATGTCTTCTTCCGAAATAATATAAATAACCGGATCACCCTGATTTGATACCTTTTTGATCACACGTGTCTCTCCATTCATTGTTACTATATCATATTTAGTATTTAAAAGATAATACTCTCTTCTTGTTTTAGTTGTAAAAGTTTTGTTTTTGGAAGTGATGATTTCTTCAGCAATCTGAAAATAAATAATATGTTGTTCTTAACTAATTAAATTTTTAGTTTTCTATTATCGAATAGTAAGTATATGACAATTTTTGGGTTCCAATTTTGACAATAAGTAGGAAATGAAAGAATCAATAGAAAGAATAAATTCTAATATAAACATTTTCTGTAAAGAGGCCCATAGACACTCAATATTATTGTGCAATGTGAGTTTTATAGATGGTATACCTAATTATAATTTAAAAATTGCAAAAAAAAACGTATTTACCATCGAAAAAAATGTTTTTCTTTAAGTTACGTTAAGTGTGCCATCCAAAATGTTGACAGATTTTTTAAAAGAAGTGTGCAAAATATGCTTTAAACTTATTTACATTAAATATTTTATAATTATTTTCATCCACTTTAAATCTTTCTAATATTATGCATCTGACAACCCTGCAAACTAATTTTGAAACATAACCTCTAAACAAAACCAATTTCGATATTTTATTATTTACCTTTTTTAATTGCTCCCCACTATACGGCTTTTTCCTAGGAATTTTTTTGTAAAACTCCTCGTAGTGTTTTGAGAATAATAATTCATTATTTGGCACCTACACTGAGACTTGGACACACTAAGTAAACAAACCAAAACAAATTAAACACGGAAGCCGCTTTATTTACTATAAGCCGGCACTTCATGAAGAGGCGACTGTTTAAGTTGTGTGTAAAATGATAATTTTTCACTATCAGCCGGCACTTCAGATCTTCGCGAAAAGGCGGATTTCACAATAGGACTACGACATATACAGGGTGTCCCGAAATTACATCGCAATATTTTACCAGCCGCATCTTTGTCTAAAAATAAGACAAAAAGTCTATATACAGTATGGTTCAAAAGTTCATCGTTTTTAAGTTACAGGGTGTTTTATGAATCATGTTAAAGATGGTTTTTTGTTAATATATCCGGAACGCCTAGTTGTAATCTTTTGAAATTTTCAACATTTACTATTGGTTTTTTTAAAAACTGATATTGCAACCATTTTTGCCAAAATGTATACAGGGTCGTGTAAAATAAGTGGTCGGTAAAGTTTAAATTGTTAAAACTTTTTCTAGCCACTCCGTGATAATTTTGGTATTAGAATGGAAAAGAACAAACATTTTAGTTATTTTGGTAACAGTTAATAAAATTAAAAAGCATCTTAAAAATCCGTTGGGGATAAACATGACTTAAGACTATCACAAATACTTTATTTAAGATCAAAAATTGTTTTTCGACTTCAATTGTTTTTTTTAATGTAATTGAATAGGTAAAAAAAAGGAACAATTAATTTATTACGTAAAAAAAAACATAAAAACACCAAACAAAAAAGCACAAATTACAACAAATGTTCAAAGTGGTTTCCATTTTGCTGAAGACACAATCTTGCCCTACGCGTTATTGCGCGAGTAGCCCTTAAAACAAAAAATGGATTTCTCTTTATTTCATTAACAGCCCAATTGTCTTGTCGAAAAATCATGTTTTGGCGTAAGATAAGAGGAACTTCTTCCAGAAGCTCCACAAGATTATTTTCCAGCATATGAAGATAATTCTCCGAAGTTAGCCGATTGGGTAATTCTATCGGGCCAATAAGTTGGTCCCCGATTAATCCCGCCCACAAATTTACCGAAATCCTTCTTTGAAAATTACTACGCCTTATGGCTCTTGAATTTTGGTCTGCCCAAAAATGCATATTATGCATGTTAAATGAACCATTTCGTGTGAAAGTGGCTTCGTCCGTCCATACGACTGTCCCTTGGGATTTTAGCATTCTTCCAATCTAATAAAAATTAAATTACTATCGTAACAATAACTATTTTTTTTAATTACTTACTATAGAGCGAGGAATATGTGTGGCTCTTGACACATTTCTTATACTTGCCCCCGGATTTTCTTCAAAAACATTTAAAACATTTTCTAAATTATAATCTTCTTGTGGTCTGCCTTGTCCACGAGCTCTTTGAAAACTTCCGTTATTGCATAAATTTCGGTGAGTGTTTATAAAATCTTGACGATCTGGAACATGTCTTAGGGGAAATCTTCGGCGATACTCACGGACAGCCGCTAAAGAACTGCCATTACACAAACCATAAACAAAATGCATGTCAGTTAACTCTTGATTTGTAAATCAATCCATAATTTTTGAAAAATAAATCACAAAAAAGAACTAATTTACTTTGCCAAAACAAATTTAAAAAATGTGAAATGTCAACAAAACGTTAAACAAAATTTAACAAATGAACTAATTGTCAGCAAACACAGCCAACTATTATTTTACAAGATGTTATTTGTAGTTACTTTTTGAAATACCAATTCATGATTTATTAATAATTGATTTTTTCGAAAACGGAAGCTCCTATCGAAATTAGACAAGAGCACCTTTTTTATGTAAAAATGTTTGTTCTTTTCAATTCTAATACCAAAATTATCACGGAGTTGCTAGAAAAAAAGTTTTAACAATTTAAACTTTACCGACCACTTACTTTACTTACTATACTTTATTTTACACGATCCTGTATACATTTTGGCAAAAATGGTTGCAATATCAGTTTTTATTAAAACCAATAGTAAATGTTGAAAATTTCAAAAGATTACAACTACTCGTTCCGGATATATTAACAAAAAACCATCTTTAACATGATTCATAAAGCACCTTGTAACTTAAAAACGATGCACTTTTGAACCATACTGTATATGGACTTTTTGTCTTATTTTTAGACAAAGATGAGGCTGGTAAAATATTGCGATGTAATTTCGGGACACCCTGTATAATGTTGAAATATACAGGGTGTTTCAATTTAAAAGTCATTAATTTTAATACGTGATCGAGAATTTAAAAAGAAATAGACTGTCATTATAAATTTTAATTTTCTCATAAATGTTTAATAACAAAGATACAGGGTGTTAAAGTTAAAAATAGTTATTTGTTTATTTATCATAACTTCTAAACTACCAGCTCAATTTTAATTAATATTTGCATGCAGGTTATTGTACTAAAATGGCAACTTCTGATGAAGCCAATGTTTAAAAAAATTGCCAGTGGCGTAACATACGGAGGGACTTTGTTGCCTCAAATCTGCGAGGTGAGAAAATATTTTTTTATAAGAAGTCAACTGTTAGATTCTCCAGTTAATTTGGAAAAAGAAGTTACTTCTGCAAAATTATGATTTAAGCCACTGTTTTTAAAATATTTTAATTTAATTGTTAAGAAATACCTGTTAAAATGTTGCAAAAATTTAAATAAAAAAAGGAAAAAAAAGTTGAATATAAAAGATGATCAAAAGTCATTATTTCATTTGACAGGTTTAATTTAAGATTCAATCCTATTTTTTTTTTCAAAGTTTTTGCGGCATTTTAACTGGCGTTCCTGAACAATTAAATAAAGATATTTTAAAAACAGTGCCTTAAATCATAATTTTGCAAGAGTAACTTTTTTCCAAATTAAAATAAGAATCTAACAGTTGACTTCTTATAAAAAAATTATTTATCACCTCGCAGATTTGAGGCAGCAAAGGACCAAGTCCCTCCGTATGTTACGCCACTGGCAATTTTTTAAAAAATTGGCTTCATCCTTAGAACATTGAATACACTAGGATAAACATTGGCTGCTTTGGTTTGAGCGCAACATCTACACAGGGCGCAGAGTGTTGCCAGTGATTTCTCAATTTTAACAGAAGAAAATAAAGTGATATAATAAATTATTATAATAAGCAGAAACTGAGTTGCATTCTTAAATTATTAAGTAAAAGAAAGAGTGAAACTCGTTTAATAATCAAAATTATTTTGTACTATTTACAGTAAATACTAATAATAATTAATATTTTTAATTTGGATTCTTTATTAAATCACCAAATTTCCACACACAGCGGCAACGCTATAAATTTTGCCCAGAAATATTCTTGCGATAAAGGTATTTGGCAACTGCGCTCGTTGTTTACTTTCGGATGGTGCACCTTTCATACAGTATTAGTATTAAAAGGATCTTTTGAGTAGTTTCAGTTTTTTAATTAACATTAAGACTAAAAACTCCCTTTTTGCTGAAAAATGATAAAGAAGTCTGAAGTGGGTTGTTACAGTTTTTTTTTGTGAGCATAACACTTTAGCTCAATGTATTAAAATTTGAAATATTTTAATATAATTTAATAAAGCTTCTTTCATTTATCAAAGTCTTAGATTAGTAGTTATACAAGTCGAAAGCAAACAGGGTTTGGGTTTATAAGAAAGGGTAATCTCCAGAGAAAAATCAACCATAATTGTATAGGTTTCAATAATTATAAAATTTTAATCAGTTTAGAAAATAACCAATTTATTGCAAATGTATTTAAGTGGCAAATGTAGGTATAAATATATCAGAACAGAATATAAACATTAATGGATAGGATATTTTGTTTTATAACAGTAACTACTTATTAAGAATAAAATTCATATTAAAGCATAATCTTGACTAGGTTGATATTGTTGGTACATTGATCGTGCATTGTGAGGTTGTACACGTGTCTGATTTCTTTCGGTTGCCTTGGCCAATGTCGATCTGAAAATTAGAATGAGACTTTATTATGTGTGATGTCTGCATTCTCCTGCAAGTCAGTTGAGCAGAATTTGCTGCTCTTTCTTTTCACATAATTTTATTGTAGGAAAAGTGTAGTGAGTCTTCATTTCAATAAAATAGTAAACAAAGTAACTGTCAAACCCAAATATTGATTTTCTTCTTAAGACCTCTTTAAGTTTTATTGTGGCTGGTACATACTTACGGTACTACTTTTTCATGCAGGAATTGTCTATATTTTCAGTAAGATTCGAAGGTTGACAGATGACTTTCGACAGATTTGGGTTAATGGGTCATTTTTCAGCTGAGAGTTGAAGACTTCAGCTGGTTTCGCTTTGAGCGGATTTACAAAAGAAATACCTTATCTAGCTCTGATTTTTTTGTGAGTTAAATTAAAGTTTTCCCGAGGGCAGTTTTAAAGAAGCAGACTAAAGAGTTTTTAAGGTTTCCTGTGTTATTTTGTCATAAAAATTCCAAAGAAAGGCCACATTCCAACCTAGCCTTTTTCTCTTCTTTTTTTTTTCTCTTTCTTCTTCTTTTCCTATTTGTCCCCTTATAACTACCAGTTGGACTTCCTCATCTATTTGTTCAATTCATCACTGATATTGTGAAGGATTTGTTGGTCTGAGCCCCATCAAACACACTTGAGCTTCTTCTGGATATCCTGAAATCCATCACAGAGTGTAGTACTGGCTCAATCACTTTGTCCAACTACCACAGAAGACACTGTCCTTCCTGAGACACACCAGATGAGCCCCATGGCCGTCTAATCATCAACAAGGCGAGAACAAGGACCACAGTTATCACAGAATGATATAACCATTTAGAAGTGTAACACAAAGGCCACACACATTATTTTCGCCATAGTTAGTACTAAGTGAATAATTTATCCCATATATATTTACTAGTTTACTTTAATTTTTGAGGCACCTTGTTGCTATAATCTTTGTTGGGAACTGAGTATACACGTATATGCGAGGTATAGTATAAGTTGTACCATATTTATTTAACTGTAAACCGCCGGTTGTTATTATTTAATTTATCTTTTATAAATTGCTTTTATAAACTCTAGTGAACTTTAAACCTTACAAATTTCATATGATAATACCACGAACTTAAAAATATACCTGGACTGCCAATTCAATGAAAGGTAAATGACCACTACTAGAGAGCCGCCATTTTGCGTAATTGTGTCCTTTCGATGTTGGTCACTCTGACAAATTTTAATTCTGCCAACTGTAGGGAAACAAAACAATTAAAGTTTTTGAGAGGTTATGTTTACAAAAATACAAAATAGAAAGTTACATATAGGTAAGAATTTAAGATAGTTGCGTTAGATCTGTGATTTTTCTGGTACTTCTTTAAGAATTTCGATAAAATTTATGAAAGAAAGTAATCCTCACCTAAAATAAGACAAAGTTTCAATCAACTTGGAATAGATGCGTGCACTTTAAAATATTTGTTTTATCATTCTGAACCGCAATCCGCTATACTCACACGTCAAATGTCAACTTCATTACTGTTATTTAATATATTTTTTGTTGGCAACACTAAAAATTTTCAGAGTGACCAACATCAAAAAGACACAATCACTATAAAAATGACGGCCACCATGCAGTGGTCATTTTTGGGTATCGTAGCCATATGCATTAGCAGTCCAGGTATATTTTTAAGTTCGTGGATAATACCCATTTCTTTATTTTGCATTTGACACATTAATATTTGGAACTTTGATAATTAGAGGTTAGGTTATTTTTCAATATACTAAAGCCGAATTTACGGATTACTTTTTAATACTACCTTTTGCGGACCTAAATTAGGTGTGGTTTAAATTATCTAGAGATATTTCCTGCTTTCGGTTCGGGGCCACATTCAGGGCCATATTAAAGCAATATTGGGGTCCGGTAAAGTTAAAGGGACGTCTAAAAAACGTTTTTTTTTTTGAAAATTTTTACATTGAATGTTGAGTTTGAACGTTTTATTGATAAAAAAGTGAGGATGAAGTAAAAAAATGCAATGTTTTAAAAAAATATAAAGGATTTTCTACTTACGTATAATGCACAATTTCAGCCCGCTTAACTGCACTCTATTAGCGACTAACCATCACGTTGATCACTTTTTTATTAATAAAATGTTCAAACTCAACATTCTATGTAAAAATTTTCAAAAAAAAATCGTTTTTTAGACGTCCCTTTAACTTTAACGGACCCCAATATTGTAAGGATATCATTGCACGAAGGTAGTAAAGCAGGTGGCGCTTATAAATACATATTTAGCAAGGTTTACCCACACCACTTTTGTGGGCTAGCTGGAGGCAACTTTAAACCCCGGATACCTCTATTTTGCCAGAAGCCACCCTTAACTTAATCAAATCATTTAATAATAATTATCAACAATCTTCTACAATTTGCTTTTCTGTAATAGGGTCACATATATTGGAAAAAAGGAAATTCAAATCGTTCCGTTCACAGGCGAGTTAGGTTTCAATGGTGTCATCCTAGGTTATATTATTGTAAAGGAGGGCATATTTGTGAAGTATCTATTAAGTATTGGATAACAAAATATTAATAAAAATATGTAATTAAGTATATTATTATAATCTAGTAAATTTATTTCTTATTTAAACCCGAATTGCCGCAAAATTAATGTGTTCAAAAATGAAGGTAGTGTCTGGTCGATATCCAGCGACCAAAATTGAGAACGCAGCGTATGTCGGTTGCCAGCAATATACTTATAGTCGGCGCCCATTAGTATTTAATCAATATGCCCGTATCTTCTGGAATTCCAAAGGAGTATTAATAATTTTTTGTCTAGATATTAACAATGGATAACTAAATCGGTTTATAAATAGTGGGTATAAACGGCGACAAACTAAAGAAATTAATTAAAAGGTTAACTTCCAAAGGATTTAAATTAAACTTTTTTCTGTAATATATAATAAATATCTAAACGGATTTAAGATGGTTGGAAACCTCTACAAACGACAGTTTTTTTATTAAAAATTATTGAGTTAGATGTTATAAACGGCTATAACTGCCAAAGGATATGGATAATAAAACTTTTCCTTATAGCCGTGAGGAGTTACATAGCCCTTTATATTTTTTAACATCTAACAATTCAATAATTTTTTACCAAAAAACGTAGAGGTTTGCAACCATCTCAAATGCGTTTAGATATTTATTATAGAGAAAAGATTAATTCGAATCCTTTGGGAGGCTTTTTCATTTCTTTCACATTCGACTTTTGAAGTAATTTTCACAAAAAAACTTTAACATTCCAACAAAATATTAAAATTCCTTGGGAATTTCAGGAGATATGGGCATTATACCGATTAAATAACAGCGGGCGCAGACTATAATTAGGTTGCTGGCAAACGACATATGCTGCGTTCTATATTTTTGGTCGCTAGATATCGATCGGGCGCTAGCTTCACAGATATGAAAAAATATCTAGAAAAACAACACAAAGGGGCAACATCGGATACGTGCATTGTAAAAGTAGAGGTATTCTACGTTGCCAAGTTGCTTTTTTTTCATTATTTTTATTGTCAGAATCTTTCTATTTACTCTGAAAAATTTGTTGATTACTCTCAAAGTATATATTATTAATCAGTAAATAAACGAAACTTTTAAAGACTACACTTTTGACCAGTTACAAAATACAACACATAAAAAATATGTAGTGCATTAAAAAAATTGTATATTGAATCAAAAATTGGAAAGTTGATTTGACATCATTGTGCGAAAGATGGTGAACTCAAACAACCTTGCCTATGGTTTGCAGCTAGGCATTAAATGTTCTAAGGCTTCATCAGTAATTGACAATTTACTACAATAACCTGCATGCGAAATTTAATTAAAATTGAGCTGATAGCCTAAAAATTATGATAAATAAACAAATAATTAACATTACCACCCTGTATCTTTGTTATTAAACATTTCTGAGAAAAATTTTATGATGAAAGTCTATTTCTTTTTAAATTCACGTATTAAAATTAATGACGTTTCAACTGGACCACCCTGTATAGTATGAGATATTCAGTATGAATATAATGAATACGGGGCTGATTGAAGATTCCTTGGTATTTCGTAATGTAAGTTGGAAGAAAAGACGATTCCTGAATAGAATCCAATGTTGCTCTTTGCACAAATTCTTTACTTTTGTCTAGTGTATTATGTGGTAATTGGAACAAAAGCGTGTTCTGCTATTTCTAGGCTGGAAATCTTGTCTGTTTGGGTCCACTTTTCAAGTTCTTTTGTCCTGATTTCCAGTAATGGCTTTGTCTTGCCTATGTATGACTTCTTGGTTTCCAGTAGGCATTCTGGTTTGGTCTTCGATACTAAAGCTTGTATGGTCTTCGAAATGAAGGCAGTCTTGATTTTGAATTTATTTGCTACTCTTCTGATTTTCTGATTTTCTCCCGTACCAAGGTCCCTTCATGTACGGAATCATTAAAAATTCTGTAAGAGCCTTCAGTTACTGTGGCTCTTTTCTTGGATATTCGTTCTGCTGTAACTCTTTGGTGAGGTTTTCTATTTCCCTGTTGAGATCAACATTGTTGTGGCATATTGTGGCTACCAGTTTTAATAATTCTCACCTTTTGTTGAATCAGGATGATTGGAGTTGTAGTGTAGGTATTGTCCGCTGTATATTGGCTTGCAATAAGTTAGGTCCTTAGGCGTCCATTATTGTTTTTTATAAGAACATCTGAGAAAAGAAGTCCTGACTCAGTTTACAACTATATTGTGAACTTAATGCTTGGATGGGTAGACCTTTTGAGCCGTTTTAAGGTCATACTAGTGACTACATTTGGTCTACTCTAATTTTATTAAACCTTTTGGAAGAGGATTTTCATAAGTGGTATAAAGAGAATAGCCTGGAAGATTTTTTAAATTTCTTCCAGAAAATTGAATGAAGGAGAGAGAGAGAGAGAGAGAGAGAGAGAGAAAGAGAAAAGGAAGTGACAGCTGCTCTTCGACTGCCTGGACGAATATTTTAATTTTTCCAGGCAGTTTTGATATGCTCTAGTCGATTCTTTTGTGCATCTAATCAGGGTAACAAGGATGGGTAGATATTTTGGACTTTTTGACTTTTATGGCTGCATCTACAGTTTGTCTACCGTAATTTTAATGTTACCTTTGAGGATTATTCTAAGTTTAAAGAGAAATTAATTTATTTGTTTTTATTACAAATAACAGTAAAGAACAGAAGATATTTGTTGGACGTGTTAAAGGAAAAATTCGTTACAGGAAGTAGACATAGGCTTACAAATGATGTCAAGTTAAAATTATGTCAAATTGTACCCTCAATGAATCGTATTAATCCTATTTATAGAAAGGTATTGAAATAACAAGATTTGTGTCTGTGTCAATGAGTGGAACAAGGATGTGTAAATAGTTAGGGAATGACTCTGAAGGTTATGGCAGTGTCTACAGCTGGCCTAATGGTATTAATGTACTTTAGAAAGTTTGCTAGCTTGGTATCGCTTTTATTCCAAATAATGAATTTGTCAACGACAAAACTAAATGCATAAGTTTCTCAAATAATGTGTTGGAGACTCAGAGTCTTTCTGTGGTTTTGGATATTGTTTCAATTGTCTGCGAATCATCAGTTAAGTTTTTGGGATAGATAATAGAGACTATAGAGATAATGATATAGACTTTTTTTCTTTCTCAAATTGACGAGATATGCAGCAAACTATCTAGACTGTATTTTTCATTTGTTACTTTATTTACTTTGTTTTTATTGTTTACCCTTAAAAGGCATCTAGGAATGAAGAGTCTACTGATACTTTGGTATAGTATACCCTCTCTTGACCTTACATATTGTTGTTTGGGGTAATAGATCAGAGGCACAAAGGGTGTTTGTATTTCAGAAAAGATTTATGAGACTGATTTTTGGTTTGAAATATAATGAGAGCTGTCATGAAACATTTAAAAAATATAATAGTTTGTGATATTTTATAATACAATGCCCGGAATTTATATATTTAAATTATTGTTATACATATTTAAAAATCAAGAACATTTCTCCAAAGTAAGTGATTTTAATAAATATAATGTTAGATGTGAGGATGCTCTTTATTTGCCAAAATTTAACTTTGTTTATTTTAAAAAGACCCCCTTTTATGAAGGAATTAGCTTATTTAATCAACTGCCTACTTCGTTAAAACGAATAGATATTAACTCCATCATATTTCAAAATAGACTAAAACGGATTAAGTTCTGTCGTCTATGATATCAAAGAATTTAGAAACATGTTGAAAGTCACTCCTGCCTAGTCAGTGTCTGTATACTTTGTACTGTTTGTTGGTACTTATGTGGTTATTATAGTTTCTAAGTTTTAGATGTGTGTAATTAGGTTTTTTTTATAATAGCTTTACTCTTTTAAATAAGTTAATTAGGATTATCAGTTTTTCTCCTTTTTTTTTCAGTTTTACTTATTCTATTGTATATATAGTATCAAATGACCAAATAAATCAGTAATCAGAAGACACACCTTGGGTTTGCATTGAGCTTCCTTATAGTGTGCCTTATAGGTGTCCTTATAGTATACTCTTTGAAGCACTGCTGTATATGTTGGTGTCAGTGGAGTTAACGACGAGTCCATTGAAAGAGCTTCTCTTTGAATTGAAAATAGGAGTTCCGAATTGTCGTATTGTCATTTATAATTGTCATTTTTATTATATTCATTTATTCTTTAAATGTTAGATTTTGTATTGTTTTTTATACTTACTATAAGTAGGTACGGACTAGTTCAAGCAGCAATGAATTCTCACAGTTTATATTATATACAGTTCATATTGATAGATGGATGGTCTTATTGCACTTAATAAGAAATCCAATTTCATTTAGTCCGGAATTGAAAAATATTTTTTGGGGCTTGAATTTATACTATAAGAAAAGAATGAAAAATAAAATGCTTGTGTGAGAAATATCTTACATTGCTATGAACAGATATAAGGCTAATAAAAATAGTATGGTTACTCCTACTAAAGTTGGCATTTTCAATTAATGGCTTTAAGGTAAGTTGCTTAATAGTCCTTGTATAGAAATTATAGTAATTGGCTCTATATTTACCAAATTATTGTTTTCTATCGCTCTCTCTGTAGCTCTTACAACCCAGGATGGATCTTGGCTGACTTAACAATTTTTCTCCACTGGACTCTGTCCATCATTAGCTCCTTCTTCACCGTCCAAAAGTCCTTAAGTGAAATTCCATTGCGTTCTGCAAGTGTTACGTCCTGACTGAGTCTTTTCCTGATGGTGTTAAGGGATTCTTCGATAGGCACATTTGTATAAAGACTCTTAACGTCGAAGGTTGCTAAGTTATCGGTGGATCTAACATTAGTGGCCTGAAGGAAGTCCGTGTAATTCAGCCAATATTTATACTTTTTGGTTCACTGATTTATTAGACTGAGAAACCTCTGTGCAAATCTGCTGCTAAATTATTTGCTCTATGGCGCAAAGCTATTACGAATCCGACGCATATATGCTTCTGGAATGACTCTAGACTAGCTTTCAAAAAACCGAATATCCCTACCCTTCTCGGCATATCAGTTACTACATCTGTGTCAAATAGTTTTGAACACCAAGGGTTGACTCATGGTTTTAATTCACGATTTCCTATCTTTTGACCGATTTGAAATGCAATTAAAAAAGTAATGTTTTCTGTAGTATTTTACAACACACAACAGTTCCTTCGTTATTAAGTTTTCTATTTTTTTTAATTCATTCTAGTCGTTTCTAAAACTTATTATAATTTTTCGCATTCTTATTAAAACTTATCCCCTACAGATATAACTTAAAAGACTCTTCAGAAGCAATGGTACCTATAACAGGCCAAGGACATCATATCCTGCACGTTGATCTTCACTTTGCCGAAAATTGGATCTACTGGGTTGAATTCAACAGAGGTTTCTGGAATGGTATATTTAGAATTAGACCCAATGGCACAGGTAAGCTCTTCTCTCTAAATAAAATGAACTTAAAATCACCACAAACGGTTGATTATTTTAGAACAACAGCAAATAATCAAAGACGGTATTGGAAGTAACGGAATTCGGGGATTGGCCATTGACTGGATCGCCGGCAACTTATACTTTACTAACGTGTTTCCTCATGAGAATTATTTGGAAGTAAGCTGGCTGGATGGAACTAATAGGAAAGTCTTGGTTAAAACGACCATTGATGCCCCGAGGGAGCTGGCTGTTAATCCTATCAAGAGGATTTTATACTGGATCGATTATGGACAATATCCAAGGATCGGCCGGTAAGTTTTCACCTTAAATGTAGCAAAAATAAGGGAACATTTAAATGTTTTATAGGGCAAACCTTGATGGCACTGGATGGACCCCTCTTGTCACCTCTGGCATCAGTAATCCTAGGGATTTAACCATTGACATGAACACCCACGATGTTTACTGGGTAGATGCAAAACTTGATATGATACAAAGGATTTCTTTCAGTGGGGGAAGCCGGGAAGTTATTAGGTAAGTAATAAACATCATGGAAGTGAGCCTCTCCGGAGATAATAGAAATTTTCTTTACTAGTTTAGGGTTGTAAAGCAAATTTATTTTGGGCTTTTCGAAAGCACCTAATTTTAATCTATCACAATTCATATATTTCTTCCTTTATTTATTTACAAAATATACAGATGAAGAAAAAATATATATATTATTAAAACTACTTTTATCAATATTAAACTGTATTCAAAAATAAGGTATAAATTACAAAACGTATAGAAATAGTCTGCGACACAACACAAACGCTCGCTTCTTTATTCGAGCACATCTAGAATTTCACTCACTTCGGTTTGTTTATTTGGGTTCCTACAAGGGTCCGCTTTATTGCCAGCGCCGTAAATAACTTGGATTTCGCCGGGTTGTGCGAAATTCGTAATAATATCTACATATCCATCAAATTAAAGTCCAGTTCAGAGATCTATTAGAACCTTTGATGTGCCGCGAATAGTCCGTGTGCCAGTGTTGCTTGTATTGTCACTTGGCATGCCTGTTTAAATTGCAAAATTTTATGTGGAAAGAGTCATAAAGTAATATTCTAAGCGATATTTAGTCATTCCATTAAATAAATAAATGTTTTAAATATTTTTTCAAAAATTTTTACATTTGATTTGTAAAATTTGACTACGTACGCCCACGTACTATTTTGTTAGACGTCTGACCTCAGTCACAGCCACTCAAGCGTGAAAAGTTGCACAGGTCCGGCCATAAAATTTATTTGTGTTTAAAATTTTATTATTCGGGATTTTTGGGTTTAGTTTTATACAGTTAGAAATTCAGGATAGTTGATAGCAGGATAATATTTAATTTAAAGATAAGATTTAAGTACTTTAAATCAGTTTAACTAAAAATTTTAATTTAATAAGCTTAGTTTTTAGCGCCATCAGTTTATAATAAGTGATGAGGGAATAGATAATACAAATTACTTAGGCTCATTTATTATGTGGATTAAGGCATTAAAGATTTACTTTTTAACACAAAAGGGTAAAATGTTTTGGTTTGTCTTCAAATTTTATATATTTCCTTTTTTTGGGTATTGAGATTTATTTTTATTTGGTGGTTATTATTAAAGAGGATTTTAGCTACCACATTCAAAGTCCTTTATTATTATTTTTTTAATTTATACATATTATGATATATTTTTATAATAACTTACTCATGAGAACCCCATCTCCATATTTAGTACCAACATATTTTGATAAAAAGTAATTATGTAGAAAAGTCAAAGTGGAGAAAAGTCAGAAAAGTGGAAGTATATTTTTTTAAATAAACGTTTACTTTAAAAACCATCTAGCTGTCTATATCTTATGCGTGTAAAAGACACAAGTTTTACTTAAAAAAAAACACAATTTAGATCCTGAATGTAATATTTATTAATTTGTTTGCCTCATATTTAGTTATTGTGCATTATAGGAGAGATTAGATGAAAATATTATATTAAAAATTCAATAAAAAATAAATATTAACAAAAATAAATGCTTATACTAAAAACTAAAAATTTTATACAAAACACTACATTTTAAGTATACTGGATCCTAAAACTACAGCGAGGATACTAAATACTTTTATAAATTTAACCACTCATTTGAATCTGGCCTAAGGAGTTAATACAATTTTTTAAACTCTGTTTTTTGCCTTTTTTCTTTAGCAGTTTCTTGCATTAAGGAAGAAAACAGTTTTAAAGGCAATTGATCGAAATATTAAGCATGGAAACAGTAAAAATTCATAAAATAAAAATGATAATAATTTACTAATCACTACAATTGACTCATATAAAAGGATAAAAATCTTAAAAAGCAATTAAGGACAACTAAGTGGGACCAAATGTAACTTGGAAGGTAACTTTAAGATTTTTGTAAATGAGGAGTTAACCTTACATACCCTAAACCTTTTAAGAGAGGCAAATAAGCTGAAGAAAAATGGATATTGTTTTGTCTAAAGCAGAAATAATAGTGTATATGTCCGTCCAAGGGAAGGAGATGCGGCTATAAAAGTTGACTGCTTGCATCATGTTCAAGAAATATTGCAAAATGTAGGTAAATATAACTGTTCAACTTCTTGGGAAGAGACTTCTTGACCTAAGAGTTTTTTGAAACCGCTACAAGCACTGCATCATCATGACCCTTCCTCACTTGTTTCTCATGTTGATCTATTCTGTATACATAAAAACAGGAACTGAGTGCACTGGATGAGAAAGTGTCATTTTAAATCTCCAGTAGGATGAGATTAGATTAGTCACAGAGGAATACTGTATTTTTAAGGTCGCCTAGTTTTTTTACGAAGACCACCAATATTTTGACACTAGCAGCTTAACTGGCTTAACCGTTTTTTAGAGATAATTTAAAATTGGTTTCCAATTTCTTTTTCTCCCTTGGAGTCCCTAATATGAGTATTTAGTTTATTCCTCTAATTTTTGTGAGCCCCTGTTTCAGTGAGATATTCATGCTTTATCACTTCTGTTTATTTTGAACCTTTCTTTTAGAACCCCCAATGATGAACATTTTTATGTTTGAAACATTAGGATGTGTATACAGGGTGCTTCATTAATATTGCGAAAAAAATGATGGGAGTTTCCTTGCTTAAAAATAATAAAAAAAGTCCTTATTAACCTATGTCCGCAAATGCTTAATGACTAAGATACAGGGTGTTACAGTTTTAAGGCAACAAAAATACAAAAAAAAATGTATGAAAAGACCTGTAGCGTACATACATTTAGTACCCATTTATCCATTTTACCGAACGGGTTTAATACATTTTAAATTATAATTTTTTTGCATTGGTTTACACAAATAGTGAGATGTGCGATATGCATTTTGTTTATGATTTAACCAACGGCAATTAATTAGAATCCAGGCGTCTTTATGAGGAGAAATATCCTAATCGTGTTATCCCGCATATATTTGCGATATTTGCCCGTCTCCATCAACGCCTTTGTGTCACAAAGGAAGTTTTGGAAGTTTTCAACAATAAACTACTGGTAACATAACAGAAGGAAATGTGCTGCATGAAATTGAGGAAAATCCTAAAACAAGCACTAGAAAGATTGCTTTAAACTTAAATGTAAGTCCTTCTACGGTTTTCAGTCATATCCATCCAGTACAAGCACTATTACCGATTGATTTTCCGTTAACACTAAATTTTTGCCGGTGAATGCAACAAAAAATTGGCGAAAACCCCCCAGTTTTTAAGACAAATATTATTCACGGATGAAGCAAATTTTTCCAGAGAAGGCATAATGAAGTTTCACAATAATCACTTATAGTCTAAGAGCCAACGACACTCGACCTACGTCATCGGGAATTGTGTTATGAATAATAACAGTGCATAGCTTAAACACGGGCGATTATGGAACACCCTTGTCGACCGGGCAAATCCTGTGCCAATTAGTGTAATTAATTAATGAAAAATATGAAAATCTTGATTCGTAACGTATTTAGGAATGAAGGACCCTCCCTTCACCGAGCGCAAAGGGGTTGCTTGTAACTTTTGTGCTTACATCATCAAGAATTTTGACAATTTTTTTTTAAATTGAAGCTTAAAATGTGCACATCAAGAATAATTATGGTGCCGTGGAAATTCGTGTGCCAAATGCGATGTTGACCGGTTTTTATCGGTCGACTTCAGCCCAATGTCAAGATCTTTACGACTTATTTTGGGTACTGTACATAGCAGAAAACAGAAACTTTGTCCGTTTTTTCTTCAGGACACTGTACATTCCTAGAACAGGATTCTATAGAATTTGTGTCCACCCTATCAGTGTATAATGAGAGTGTCGAATTGGGTGCTTAAGCCAGCAGGTACTATAGCGGAGACGTAGTTTGGCTCAAGCAGGCGCAAGGTATAGGAGAAGAAATTGTTTATCGTTGGCAGTCAGAAATAAAACATTTCTTTCGAGCCATGAAGTATTTTATTTGCAGAAAATCCACGAATGTCGTACCATTCACGAATATTTCATTTGAAAGGTGTCGTAACGCAATAGCATTTAGTGAGAAAAAAAAATTTAAATACGGAGGTCTACAATTTTCCGAGAAATCAATGGAAAATGATGGATATCACAGAGAGTGCTACCAAAAGGCTTGTGTCATCAAAAGTAGATGGAAAGAAGAATTCGAAACTTTTTGCGGGGAGAAACATGTTGTAAGTACATAAATGTTCATACCATCTACAGGTTGTATGAAACTATATTTCATTGATGATTACTGCAGTAATTTCATTGGAAGTAAAACAGTGAATCTTGAATTCTTTTCTGAAATTTGGAGTATTTTTTCTAATAACGTTAATAACGCATGAGTGATCAATTTATCGAAAATTGAAGTCACATATTCTTATCATTCACTGAAGTTAGAGTTGTAAAACGCGAACGGATTCAATTGCGCATGTGCATTAATCAAATGTCACTCGCGATGCATATCGAAGCTTGAAATCCTGAAAAATTTTCGTAGGATTTTTAAAGGACGGTGAATTGAATGAAGTTCAATAAACTTTCTCCAAGACATCAAGTTAATGGGAAAATTTATTGTAATGAGTGAAAGTACCTGTCAATAAATTACAATTTCATTCGCAAAATTGTATGAGTTTCAGCAAAGAAAATTATTATTAGATAAAATTTATTAAGAAAATTGAAAAATGTAATTCCTGAACATTATCTTACCAAAAAATTAAGTAAATTCAATACATGTTATTTATTCAATTGCAGTGTTCTTCAATAAATCTACTTTATTAAAAAAGTGTTTTTAATGAATAAAAGTACTTTTTAATAAAGAAATTGATTTCATTCGTGGAATTGTACGAGTTCTAGCAGAGAAAATTATACTCTAACTTTAATTAACTCTAATTAACTCTACTTTTTTGAAAAAGTTTTGTCAATGAATAAAAGTACTCTTAAATAAATAAATTCATTTTATTCGTGGAATTGTACGAGTTTCAGCAAAGAAAATTATTTTTCGATGAAATGCAGTGACAAAATTAAAAAATTAAATTTCTCAACATTACCTTCCAAGAAACTGAGTAAATTAAATTAATATTTTTTCTAAATTGCAGTATTCTTCTTTACTGAAAAAGTGTTTTCAATAAATAAAATTACTTTTAAATTAATAAATTTATTTCATTCGTAGAATTGTACGAGTTTTAGCAGAGAAAATTATTTTTTGATGAAAGTCATTGAGAAAATTGAAAAATAAAATTCCTCAATATTACCTTCCAAAAAAATTGAGTAAAGTAAATTGATCTTTTTTTTAAATTGCAGTATTCTTTAATAAATCTACTTCATTGAAAAGATAAATATATAAAAAATTGACAAAAATCAATCATTTAAAAGTGGAAACATTCCATGCTTCCATGTAAATACAATTTAAATAACAGAAATACTTTGCAATTAATCGCAAAAGTGTGAATTCAATGAGTTGATTGAATTACAATGATCTTGGTATAGGGCTGAAGTCGACCGATAAAAACCGGTCAACATCGCATTTGGCACACGAATTTCCGTGGCACACATAATTATTTGATGTGCACATTCTAAGCTTCAGTTTAAAAAAAAATTGTCAAAATTCTTGATGATGTAAGCACAATAGTTACAAGCAACCCCTTTGCGCTCGGTGAACAGGGGTTCGGCACAAGGGAGGGGGCGGCACACACATATATTTCCTTAAAGTGCCACCTGTCCCCTTCAATGTCATGTACTTATTTATTTCATTCCTAAATACGTTACAAATCAAGATTTTCGTATTTTTCATTAATTAATTACACTAATTGGCACAGGATTTGCCCGGTCGACAAGGGTGTTCCATACGCGCCCGTGTCCAAGCTATGCACTGTTATTATTCATATCACAATTCCCGATGACGTAGGGTCGAGTGTCGCTGGGTCTCCTACTATTATGGGCGATGAGAATCCACATGCAATTTTAGAATGCCGTCATCAACATCAATTCTCTCTTAACGTATGCGTTGGAATTGTTGCAGACCATTTGATAGGCTCATTCTTTTTGCCATTGAGGCTTACTGGAGAAATTTATCGTCATTTCCTCGAACACGAATTGCCCATACTTTTGGAGAATGTTCCATTGCAGTTGCAAATGTACATACTTGATGCACGATGGAGCCCCATCTCATTTCAGTTTAGTTGCACGTGAATATTTGAACACAGTGTATCCGAATCGCTGGATAGGCCGAGCAGGAACTGAACCTTAGCCTCCCAGATCTCCAGACCTTAATTCCTTGAACTTTTTTCTTTGGGGCCACCTTAAACATTTGGGTTATACAACCAAATAACGAATATTTGAACGAGTTCACCAATCGATGCGTCGTAAAATAGAGGCCTGTATTGAAGTTAGGGGTTCACATTTTGAACAACTGTTATAACTTATGTCCCACCAAGTGGCTTTTTTAAAAGTAGATATTTGTCGTAAGAATTTTGGGTCGTTTTTTTCACTAAATAAAAAATATCTTGTAACAAAAAAATAAATTCAAAATAAATTGACATTTATTTTGAAGTTTCAAAAGAGCATTGAATAGTGAATAAAAACTTCAGATTCCATATTTAAAGCTGATGATATCTCGAATCTAAAACGTTAAAATGTAATGCATTTATTATTTTAATTCCAAAAATCTGGAAAACGCTGGCTCGTAGCGACTTTGACCAAAATATCTTTTTTACGTGAAAATGATAGATAAATTAATTTTTTTGTAACAAAAAAGCAACAAATATTTAAGCAACTATAAGAAATTTATCGCGCTTTAAAGTATAAAAAACAGTGTATGTAGCGCCCTACAAGTGAGAACCCTCGTAACATTAAATTTGAATTTACCATATTAAAAAATACCCAGATGCCAATTTTCCTTCAAATATCTGCATAACTACCAAAATTATTAAGAAAAAACAAAAATAAAACTTTAACACCCTGTATCTTAGAAATTAAGCATTTGCGGATATAGGTTTATAGGGACTTTTTTTATTATTTTTAAGCAAGGAAACTCCCCCCGAATTTTTCGCAATAATAATGAAACGCCCTGTATATCATTATTTGATTTTATATGTGTGTTTCATTTACCTCCTCCTTGTACAACTCCGCTGCAAGAACGGACTACTTCTTTTACATAAAAAAGGTTTAGTGCCCTAATCTTAAGGAACCATATAAAATATGTTTTTAATATTATTATTAACGAATTTATATATTAATTAATTAATTTTAAACTCTTATAACACCTCAATAAATAATTTAAAAATGTCATGTAAGATCTCTGACTTATGTCTTGTTTCTAATCTTTTGTAGACGTAATCTTCCAAACCCAATGGGCATTGCCGTATACAAAAGCGACATCTACTGGGTGGACCGCAACTTGGGCGGAGTATTTAAAGCGTCAAAGCTGCCCAGGAACACAACCGTACCCACCAGAGTGCGCACAAATCTGGCCAAACTACGCGATATCGCCATATTTGATATCACCAATCAGCCAAGTGACGATAGTGTACCTTGTAGGAAGTTGGGCAATGGTGGTTGTGAGCAACTATGTTTCTCTTATCCGGTTGAGAGTTTAACGGGAGGCACAAACACTAAGACTTATAAGTGCGATTGTGCTACTGGAACCCTTGCTGCCGATGGTAAGTAATATAGAGTTGTAATGCGAAAGATCAGGGTAAAAATAAATCTTAAGGCCTGGTTATAGTACAAAAACGTTCCTGATCATGTTCCAGTTTACGTTCCGGTTGACGCTCTGTAAAAATAGGTAAATTATACATTGGGGAAAAAATTCAAGTCTCAGTCTCAAAACATCTTTTTATATGTCACGAAGGTTACATATTTCGCTAATAGAGTACTTAGCAGGACGCTAGCTATAAGGTCTGATAAATGCTTTATTAGCGAAACATGTAACTTTCGTGACATATAAAAAGATGCTTTGAGACTGAGACTTAGAGTTTTTAATTTTTTCTCTAGTTCGGTAGGTCTCTTTGAGATAATGGACGAGTTCTTTCTTTCTGTTTTTATGACGCATGCCCAGAATGAAAAAAGTACGAAAGTGGATGGGAACCCCATCAAATAAAGGGCCTTTAATCTTAATCATTTTTATTATTTTATAATAGATAATTTTAGTTCTTCGTTAAATTATAAATTCATCTCATGGGCGTTATTTTGCTTATTGTTGTTTTTCAGGAAAAAATTAAAAAAATTATGAAAAGAAAAAGTAGAAATGAATCAAACCAAAACACCTGTTTTAGTGTTTTCTTTTACTTGAATAGTAATAACTTCTGTTTTACGTTTTGTGAAGTTTTAAAGTGGGTAGAAAATGGATTTAAATTATAAATATAAATTCTCTAAATCAAGATCATACTGATCACCCAAATAAACCAATTTCTCCACGAGTAATCAGTTATTTAGAGAAAAATTACCGTCAGTTATTTGAATACAGCAGCGCATCGCTGGAACTAATAAAGAACCGACAGAACTAAAATTATTTAAATGGCTCAAAATAAACATAGTGTTTTGTTTGTTTTATAGTGGACTGTATACAGATATGATCATTCTAACTTCGCCTATAGGAATTATATATCGCGGTAGGTCTGGCAACTAATAATTTGCTTTTTTTCCTCAAGAGAACACATTTTAACAAGAAAATAGCGAGCGGTTTCAAATTTAATCTTTGCTGATTAAGCAACAAGCTAGGAATAAAAATAACGTTAAACGTTTAAAATGTAATCTCATATTGGCGGTGCAGTGTGGTGGGGATAAGAATTGTCTCGTTTTTCGATGAACGAGCGGAGAGCCGTGCGGCAGAAATATCAGTGTTGCCAAACGTATTAATTTGTAGCGTATTGGAAACAGCATGTATTGTGCCCTCTGTCTGTCTCATGCGGACTCCCTCTCGCTTACGCTCATAGAATATTTCCTATAGGCGAGGTTTGGATGATTATGTCTGTATAAGGCCTGGTTCGGCCACTCTAACGTTAATGACACCAAGTAAATACCAAAACTTTAATTTAATAACATTTAAAATTACAAGGGTCAAAGTAATACATCCGAGAGAACATAAAATTAACGTAAATAAAGTATATTTCTGGCCGAAGTGCAGACTCGTAGGCTAGTTCTCTCACACTGCTGAAAATGACAAACGAAACGATGTCAAATACCTGCGCGCGCCGCGTTTTCCGCTCACTAGTAGAGTACACAGTTCGCGAGGTTGCCAATGGTTTTTTAAGGTCTTTAATCGCAAGAACTGAACACATAGATTGGTGTAAGATAGAATAAATGACAAAAATAGAGATACTTCCAAATAATAAACTAATAAGATCAGAAGTTAAAAATCATACTTTTTAGTTTGAAATAGTTATTTATACAGTGCTTTCGTTTCAAAACAATCCACCAACTTTCTTTTGAATGAAATCGGTAAATGTGTAAGCAAATAGTTAGCGAAAATGTCTAGAAATAATAAATATGTTATTTACGCCAAACTTTGGTATGTCAAATGGCTACCCCATGGTGTGATACATTATTTTAAAGGGCATTCATTATGCTATCAATGGTTGTAAAAAAAAATTAAATTGATTGACCAAGACGCAATTAAAGTGTAAATCGGTAGGGTAGAAAAACAAATTTATTTTATTAAATGTTCAAAATGCGCGCCAATATTAGCAAGACAATAAAAAAGCCTATTTTCAAACTCCTTACGAACATTGGCAAGGGTCTGCCCGCTAATGTCTCTGCATTCTTGAAATATTCTATTTTTTAAATTCTCAATAATCTCATGTGGGCTTTTATAAACTTTGCTTTTTAAGTAGCCCCAAAGAAAAAAGTCTAGTGGGGTTAGGTCCGGAGACCGCGCAGGCCATTCGATTGCACCACGTCTGCCAATCCACTTTTCTCGAAAATTTTTATCAAGCCACTCTCGAACAACCAAAGTATAGTGCGCGGGAGCTCCATCCTGCTGAAAATGTATATTATTTTCATTCAATAATATAGCACGATGTTGATCTACTTCATTTTCCATAGATTGGATGATGGAAGGCTATATTGCATTTTCTAAAAGGTTTAAATAAATTTCGCCAGTCAAATGTTCTTCCAAAAAAAATGGCCCGATTATTTCATACCCATAAATTCCTGCCCAAACATTAATTTTTTGGGGATATTGGGTGTGGCCTTCCCGAAAAACATGCGGATTTTCATTATCCCAGTATCTACAGTTATGTCTGTTCACCGGGCCATTTAAAAAAAAAGGTCGATTCATCACTGAAGCAAATGTTCTTCAATAAATGGGGATCGTCGTCAATTCGCTGGCACATCACTTCACAAAATTGAAGTCTCCTATCAAAATCATCTTCTCCGAGTTCATGAAGAATATGAATTTTATAAGGAAAGAACTTATTTTTTTTTATAACTTTATGTACGGAACCAGTGGAAATATTTGTTAGTTTTGCGGCCTTTGGTATAGACAAAGTTGGATCCATAGCAAATTGTCCTAGTACTTCAACTTGGCATGCTTCATCGACAACTCTATTTTCATATTTTTTTTTATTGAAAATCGATCCCGTCTCTTCAAATTTTCGTATCAATTCTAATACGTATTTATGGCTCACGTTTTTATCTTGATACCTTTCATTAAATGCTCTCGCGGTTCTGCGTGCACACCCATCTTGAGCTCCATAAAGGAAAATTATTTCTATTCTTTCGGCTAGCGTATACACCATTTTATTAACTCACTGTTTTAACTAAAATTGAAAAATTGCACGCGTCAAACTGACAGTTCACAAAAAATAACCTTCATAAAATGAATAACCTTCTTGAAGGTTATTTTTTGTGCTGACAGTTTTAACAATAATAAATCGTCTGCTTTTTAAACGCCTTAAAAATGTAAGGTATTGCTGTGTTTTTTTGTACCTATTAGGTAGGTTTCGCAAAGAATATAAGTGAAATAAATACACATACAAAGTTATAAGACTGCAAAGATTTTTGCAAAAAATTTGAAGACACTCTTTTTTTTTGCAAATAACGGTACACATTCTTTACTTAAAAAAATAAATAATTTGCTTGAACTACATGTACTGTTTGTTACCACACACTTTAACTTCTAAATTGCTTGTATTTGTTTTTTTTTTTTGATGATCTATTATAAAAAATTTAAGAATTTTAAAATGATGTAGGTAACACACTAGAAAGTTATTAAGGGTGGATCGTTTTGAAATGAAAGCACTGTATATAGGTTGAGTACAATAGCATTTGTTTGCTAGACTTCGCCATCCATGCACTATTAGGTGCAAGTAATATTTATTACGAACGTATTTTGTTTCATCTAATAAAAGGCCTTGTTTATTTATTTATTTATCTAGTATATCTAAATATCCAATTAACTAATTTTTCTTTGGAAAGTATTTATGCAGTTTTTTTTTAGTTTTATAAAGATAACAAAAAATATGACTTAAATATTTCAGTAGAATAATGAACCCAAGCAGACAGTTAAAATCCGTAAAGAAATGGTTTAATACATTAATAGAATCTCCATCTCCTAGCTCAGTTGATAACGTTTGGAAAGTTTTTAAAAAGACTTGAAAATTGGGAAAATTTGGAAGAATTAACTGGAGCAATCCTAAAAATCCATGGGATATACTGGGTGTCCAAGATAAGGATAAACTGCATAGGGATCTCGGAAACCATAGGAGATACGTGGTCGGTTAAATTAGAGAAAAGTTGCGCAATTCGATCCTTAATTAAATATAGTTTCAACCATTTTAAAATTCCGAATACTTCCGGAGATATCCGGAAAAAAAACGAAATTTGGCAAAGTTGTTTTATTTTTTACCAGCTACATTTTAACAGATACCAAAAAACCGAAAGCACTCTTTCATCGCCACTTTTTGTGCTTTACAACTTGATGTATCAATTGATTAAATCCGTCGTTTCGTGTTTGAGTTATCATCATCGACTTGCTCCTTCATGGCCTACTATCCCTTACGCTACCCGATGTCACAATTGTGACTTCCTTATTTACTAGTGTTATAAGGATCAAAAAATGTTTAATCTGGGTAGAGAACCGTGCGACATGATTGTGAATAGTGCATTTTATAGGTGTGCACGCGCAAATCGTTTATTTTGCCGGGAGTGCATTCTTATCATAACCTGAAAAGTTTCAGATTATTTTCAACAATGGCTCGTGCAGGTAAGTTATTATTTATTTATAGAATTTAGGGCAAAAAAAAAGAAGTGCCTAATATTAAATAGGTATAATAAACTTCAATTAAGTGTATTGTTTTTAGAGATTGAAAATATCTTTAAAATTGTTGATTCCAAGAATGGTTTTGTTATGTATATTACAATTGTGAGCCATGGGAGTTAACGTGGTTTAGTTTTAATGAATATGGATACAATTAATTCTTTGTTACAGGAAGAAGTAAGGAAATTATTGATTTGGACCATCTAAGGGATGACGAGGAGGCATTGTTCCAACTTCTAGACGAAGTTGGGTCGGACTTAGAGTCCGAGGATGAAAAAGATGAGTTTGAAATTCACGAAAAGATCCCAATTGTAGCACCAAATGAAGCTGATAGCTCTTCAGATTCAGAAGATGATTTACCCCTCATGCATTTCCAGACTCTCCAGTGGAAGCATGGAAACTAGAAGCAAGGATTTTCCTGTAAAAGAGGACTATACTCCATCCATCGTAAAAACTCCAAATGAATATTTTGCTAAATATTTGGATGATGATTTTTTTGAGTCAGCCGCAAATTTCACTTCCCAGTATTTCTTGCAACAAAGTGCAAAAGAAAACAACTTTACCTCTCAAGAAATAAAGAAATTTTTCGGAATGAATGCTTTGATGGGATGTATTCATCTTCCAAGGATACATATGTGTTGGAATGGAAAATGAACGTTCCCATTAATTGATGGGGTCATGACCCGACAAAGGTTTTACATGATACGTGTAAATTTACATGTCGTTGACAATCTTAACGTATCAGAAGAGGAACAAAAGAAGAATAGATTGTGGAGAATACAGCCGGTAATTGATTTGGTTCGCAATAGATGTAAAGCCATTGAAAGAAAAGAAAAGACAGCTTTTTCTATTGACGAACAAATGATTCCTTTTTAGGGAAGATGTCCAGTTCGACAATTTGTTAAAAATAAACTAAGCCCAGTGGGACTGAAGAATTGCGTTCTTACGACATCCGACGGACTGGTATTGGATTTTGAAATCTACCAGGACAATACTACCCCACTAAAAGATAGGGATTTAGGCTTGGGACCCTCAATAATATTGCGTCTAGCAGAAACATTACCTCAAAATAGTTACCTGTATTTTGACAGATACTTTTCAACTATTGCTTTGATGAACAAATTGACGAGTTTGAATATAGATGCAACTGCTACAATTATGTCCAACAGAGTGAAAGGGTTTGATTTTAAAAAAGACAGTTTAATGAATAGGAGAGAGTCAGAAGAAGTTATTAGAACCGATAATAAACTTTGTATTACAAAGTGGAAAGATAATAAATCTGTTTTAATGATATCCGCAGCTTTTGGAAGACAGCCGGAAACTGTGGTGCAAAGAAGGAATAAAACAGAAAAAAAAACGTTCAGGTATAGCATGCCCAGCTGTTGTTAAATCATACAACGAAACCATGGGTGGTGTAGATGTTTGCGACCAAATGATGGAATACTATCGATCTTTCTTTCGAACCCGGAAATGGACTCTTAAAGCCATCCTACATTTGTTCGACTTGGCAATAGTAAATAGCTGGATGGAGTATCGAAGGGATTGTTATAGTCAAAACCTTCGAAGCAAAAATATTATGGATCTTTTGGAATTTAGACTTAATCTTGGGGAATATCTGATTGCCGATACTAAGAAGCGTGTATTGGAGAGGAAACAGAATTCCAAGAAAATATAGAGGAAGAGATTAGCGTTGAAGGAAATGAAATAAAAAAGAGAAGAATGCCTTCCAGTTTGCCCTGTGCAGACAAACGCTTTGATGGTTTTGAACACTGGCCAAAGAATAAAGAAATGAAGAACCCAGTTAAATGCAGGTTAGAAGGGTGCAAAAGTCGGTCCAGAATGCGTTGCTTAAAATGTAATGTTTTTCTTTATTTAACCAAAGATAAAAACTGTTTTATTTCATTCCATACAAAGTAATAAATTTTGTTTCACAATTGTGCTTTTCTAATGTTGGCTCCCTAGACACACATTTGTGTACTCCCTAAATCCCTCCCTTAACCCTTTCGAATATTTTTTAAAATAATTTTCAACTTTATCGGCGTAAAATAAATATAAACCCCAAACTCAATTTTTTTTATCTCGGTACTGTAAGGACTATGTCACAAACAACAAATTTTTATAAAATATGCCTTTTTGACCATAAAACTTTTTTAAATATTATGTGTGATACATCGTTGTAATGGTCATTAAATAGGCTTTTATACACAGGGTGTAGTTTTTTTTCGGTTCATATAAGAAGTGAAAGTTGATGATGATAACTCAGAGACGAAACGTCGGATTTGAACTATTTATACATCAAATTGTAAGTCACAAAAAGAGGCAATGAAAAAAGTGCTTTATTTTTTTGGTATCTATTAAAATAGAGCTGGTAAAAAATAAAAACCATTTTGCCAAATTTCGTTTTTTTTTTGTCCAGATATCTCCGTAAGTATTTGGGATTTTAAAATGGTTGAAACTGTGTTTCATTAAGGATCGAATTGCGCAACTTTTCTCTGATTTAACCGACCTTGTATTTCCTACTGTTTCCGAGGTCCCCATGCAGTTCAACCTTATCTTGGACACCCTGGATATAGTGGCAGATATAAATTTTGCTATCAATTCCATAATCGGTTAATTTTCTTTGAATATATTAACAAAAAGCAGTTATGATTTAGTTAATCAGTTATAATTCTTAGAAATTATTGTAGTTGTGCTAAAACGAATAAACATTGACAAAAGATTACGATTTTACTATTTTTTCCTGTACATCAGGGGCCGTATTTTCGAAACCATGCGAGAATCCTCGAATGCGAACAAAGTCGAGCGGCAAAATTCGCACACGAATTAAAAAGTGCATTTTTGAACAGCATTCGAAATTTCATTCGCATGCGAACATGAAATGTAGTGGCAACGTAGCAAAGTCGAGTGCTATTGGAGGCCGTGTCAACCGGGATGAAGACGATAAGAATTTTTTAACCTAACCTAAAATTTAAGTTTAAAAACATCAGGGAATTTTCAGGTTTTTTCATGGCGTTTCTTGGGTTTTTGCGAATTGACTTTTTTTTAAATGAATTCAAAAAATAAAAAAATATTGCGGTTTTGTGTCGAGTGAGCGAAAGAAAGAACTAATTTCATTTATGGAAGAGCACCCAGAATTAAAGTCGGGCAATTTCACCCAAAATTTTTCGGCTAAAACTGCACAAGCCTTATATAAAACTAGTGGATAGATTACACAGTCTCAGGAGCACATAAAGATCACATCATTGTAATATTCTTAATCATTCTATCGTAATAGGCTTGCTTAATTTATATAATTTATTAAATTAAGCATCTGCATACATTTCAAATGGGTCAAGAAATGAAGAGTACATCCTATTCCTTCTATCTGCCAGAGTTTTAGTATCTTCCAGTGCATCGACGACGTTTCTTTGCACAAGATTGTTTAATCTTGCCATTTGATTATTGCTATTTTTTTTTCAATAAACAATAAAAAAACACTACGAAAATACTTAACCAACCAACAAATTAACAAAAAAACAAAGCTAGTTTAAAATCAAAACAAGACAAGTGGCAGAATCGCACACGAACTTGAAATTCGAATGGTATATACCCATTCGATACACCGCATGCGAAAAAGTTCGCATACGAAGCGGTCGAAAATACGAATATCGATTTTTCGGGCGAAATCCTCTAATTTCGTATGCGAATCAAAGTCGAATGGTTTCAAAAATACGGCCCCAGGACTCAGTAATTTAATTCCCAATCATCCTTCGCTAAACTAAAAACGTTTCTATACTCCATAGGTCGTAAGTGCGAGTCGGTCAACGAATACATAGTTTTCTCCACCCGCACCGAAGTACGATCGATAAGCCTAGATCCTCAAGCCACCACCTTGCCATTCTCACCTGTTGCTAACCTTTCCAACGTGGTGGGTATTGATTTTGACTACAAACATCAGACCTTACTTTTTACCCAGATCAGACCTTGGGCCAGAATTGCGAGTATGCCTGCTGGGAATCCTTCATTCAAGAATATTAACGTCATTAAGAATAAAGGTAAGATACTTTTTGTTTATTTTCTAGTTAGGCAAATTATTTGAAAAAGGTAGTGAAGTACATATAACTATTCGAGATTAACTACTTAAAAAAATTCTTACATAGTTAACTACTACGTATCTTACATTAAAGTACCATCGTGCCGAAAAAAAACTGGGACATTAAAATTTAGGTATAATATGCATATTTACGCATTATGAATTTTTAGGGTCTTAATAATTACATATTTAAATAATAATATTGATAAGTACCTATTGTTGTCAATACCTATCTCAGTAGTTGCTTTAAATGCCTCTTGAAGCTGTCGATAGAGGAACACTCGCTAAGCTCAATGGGAAGAGCCTTAAAATATTTGGCTGCATTATACCTGAATGACCTTTTATAGAGAGAAGTTTTATGCTTTGGTATCACAAACTTATTGTAATGGCAAGTATGTTGATTATGCACATCAAAGCCCCTAATAAGCTTGCTAAAAATATATACCGGTTGTTCACTTTTAATTATCTTAAAAACAGTAGTATTTAAATGTGGCTCGAAGTTTTAGCCATCCGGAGTCATTATATAATTCAGAAACATGATCAAATTTACGTAGACCATAGCAAAATCTTATGCAGCTGTTCTGTAATCTCTGCAGGCTAACTCTATCTTTTAATAAAAGAGCAGGCCAATAAGAAGATATTATCACAGAAGATATAACAGTAAGACAAAAATGATAAAATAAGACGATCACATAGCTTTAATTTAATTCGAGTAGACAAAAACCTTCTATTAATATGAAGTGTTCTTAATTTTATAACACTTTTTTAGAGAATTAGAGATACATGTTTTTTAAATGTTATATCCCTATCAAAATAGATGCCCAAGTTCTTGCAGGTACCCGAAGGATTACTTCTGGTAGTATTAATAACAAGATTAAGAGAATTTGTTATGTCCTTTGAGAATCTTTCAAATACAAGAAGTTGTGTCTTATTAGGGTTTAATGTCAAACAGTGTGACAATGACATCCCATATATCACACTAAGATCATCGTTGATGCGTGATTCAGCTATATGGGCATTTTTATAGTCAAAACAATAATAAAGCTGGAGATCATCATCATATTGATGAGCATTCATGAAATTAGGATGACTGGAAAAATCCGAGGTATAAATAAAAAACAAAAGAGGGCCAAGTATACTTTCCTGGGTAACCAATATAACCCTTGATGACATGTCATTAAAACACACCTTCTGTTCTCTATCGGAGCTCTTAAGTAAGTGCTTTAAACACCTTGTCCAAAACCAAAATATTTAAGTTTTAGGCATAAGAGTTCATGACAGTATCAAACGCCTTACTGTAATCAAGAAGCAGCAGATATGTCTGCTTATTTTGATCACTTTGATCACAAAATGTCATAATATCATCAGTCACCCTGACGAGGGCCGTAGTAGTACTATGCAGAGGTCTAAAGTCTGATTGACTAGCAGGTAATGCAGCATGCTCAGAAATATAATAGCTGATTTGCTCAGGAATAATATTTTTCAACAACTCAGAAAGAAATGGTATGAGATTGATAGGTCTAAAATCATAATGTTCTATGGGATTATTTACTTTCGCAATGAGCACAACGTTCGCAATTTTTCACTGTTTTCTAAATTTATGAGTAGAAAGACATTTATTAATGATAAAAGTTATTTGAGGTAACAAGTGACATAGAAGCAGATCAATATATTTACGACTAAAACCATCAGCGCCAGCAGCATTACTTTTAAATTTACGGTATATTTCTTAATAATTTCATTGCTAACCATTGAGAACTCAAAATTCCTATCCACATTGCCAAATAAATTATTTTTATAAATCTCCACAACTGGATTATTTGAAGAGGCCGGGACAAAGGTACACTGTCTACAAAATAATTGCTAAAACTATCAGGATCTCCTATTTCACTAGGATCACTAACTGGATTCGAGTTAACATTAATATATTTCAAAGTTTTCCAAAAACCTCTAGGATCAAGTTTGAACTGAAAATCTAGAAGCGCTTTTTTTCATTGCGAATTGACAGTGTTACCAAATTCCTCAGCCAGTCAACATTGGTCTTATTTTTATATATCATGAATTTTATATTAGGTGTAATCCAGGGGCCAATGGCTTTTTTTTATACGGCTAGTTTTAAGAGGAGCGTGCGTATCAAATATGTAAGTAACCCTGTCAGTGAAAAACTGAAGCATGCAATCAACATCCTCAGTGGACTAGAATGTATTCCAATCAATACCGCAAATATCATTAACAAAGTTTTCATAATTAAAGAAATTAAAATTCTTATATGACTTATATTTTGGCAAAGTATACTGTTTATAAAGTTTAATGCTGGTTTTAACTAAACAATGATCTAAAATAATATCCATGGAGAGAGTCTCGGCATTCGTAACATACTCCAATGAGGAAGTCACTAGTATGCCGAGGAGTGTGCTGCTATGCTCAGTAATTCTTATAGGTTCGTTGACTATTTGGCGCAGGTTAAACTTCTGTAAAAAGTTTGTTCCAAGTTTCCAAGAGTTCCAACTGCATAATTATTGGAAAAGTAATCATCGTTGAAATCAGAACCAAAAATCACACAATCAAATTGGGGAAGCAATTCAACCAATGAACTCTCTAGGTCGGCCAAGCAGCTAATAAGATTTTTATTTGGAAGTCGATATAAAGATCCTTTCCTGGAAGTTTCTGGTATATACTTCGGTTATCTGGTCCCATGCGTCATCTATCTTTAGGCGTAATTCATTCTGTTTCTAGGCCAAAAGTTATCTTTATTTTGTCATTTTACCCCAAATGTTTTCAATTGGGTTGATATCAAGGGGATTTTCAGCCACGGTAAAACTTGAATTCGTCTTTCGTCTAGATAAATTTGAACTATACGGGCTTTATGTATAGAAGCATTATCATGTTGGAAGATAAAATCTTGCCAATAGACTACACCAACCGATGGCATCATAACATTGTTCAGGATATTGCAATATCCTAAGGCATTAAGCTTTGAAAATATTACCGTTTCCCATAATATGTTATTTTGGTGTGCATATTGATGGGCAAATTCTAATCTTCTCTGTTTGTTTGCTTCATTGAAAAATATTTTATTTGTTGCACAGCAACTTTTAATTTCCGAATTTTTTATCCTACTACTACGAGCTGTATTAGCAAAAGCAGGAAAATGCGCGTCTTATTTCGCTGTTTTATTGGTGTTTCAAACGGATTGTTTCTTAGAAAGCCAACTAATAGAGAGTTACTTGAATGTCGTTTGAAATTTTTGGTCGACCAGAACCTGGATTTCTTACAATTGATCAATATTCTGCAATTTTTGCCTCAGTTAAGTAAACGGTATTTTTACTAGGTAATGTCCAATTTTTCTGCGATTCTTCTTATAGGAACTCAATCCATCAGACGAGTGTATATTATCGCTTTTTGTTGAGGAGATACGAGGTCTGGCTATTAAATAACGAGACTGGTTACGAAAAAGGGTTTTATTATAAAAATTATTATACATTCGAATGCTCCCCTTCATTATACTCCCCTCCCCTCGCCACACATCTTTCCATACGTTTTTTCCATTGATCGAAGTCTTATTTGGTGAGGGCCTTTAGGAGCTCTGCCGTTTTTTGCTTTACCGCTTCCATCGACTCAAATCGGGTCCCTTTCAAAGCAGATTTTATCTTCGGAAACGAAAAATAGTCGCACGGGGCCAAATCTGGCGAATACGGCGCGTGTTCGAGCACTGGAGTGCACTTACCGGCTAAATACTGCTTCACAGATCGCGCGTTATGGGCAGGTGCGTTGTCCTGGTGCAAAATCCACGAGTTGTTTTTCCACAACTCGGACCGTTTCTTACGAACTTGTTCTCGCAGTGTTGCCAAAACTGACAAATAGTAAGTCTGGTTGACAGTCTGACCCTCTGGAACCCATTCAGTCATCACGATACCGTTAATGTCGAAAAAAACGATCAATATTGCCTTGAATTTTTATTGGGATATCCTTGCTTTTTTTATTCTGGGCGATTCAGCGTCTTCCAATGCATCGATTGCCGCTTGGTTTCAACATCGTATTAAAAAATCCACGTTTCGTCACAAGTAATAATGTTTTTCATCGGTCCGGAATCTTCTTCTAACCTTCCAAGGAAATATGAGCAGACCTTTTGACGCAAAAGCTTTTGGTCAGGAGTCAGGTTTTTTGGCACCAACTTCGCACAGACTTTTGTCATGTGTAATTCCCCGTGTAAAATTTTTCTAACCGTTTCTTTATCGGCGTTTACAGCCTCGGCAATCATCCGGGTGCTCATTCGACGATCTGCACGCACAATTTGGTTGATGTTGGTCACTGTTTCCGGAGTTGAAACAGTGACAGGGCGACCTGAGCGCTGGTCATCTTCAGTGCTCTCTCGGCCCTCACTAAAGCGCTTACAACACTCAAAAACACGCGCACGAGAGAGAGAGAATTTTCCCCATAGGCCTCTTGCAACAATTTATAGCACTCAGTCGGAGTTTTTTTCAATTTAACGAGAAATTTAAGATTGATGCGTTGCTCTTGTTTTTCGTCACACATGGTTTTCGGCACGAGAAAAAAACACGTTCGTTTCAAACCGCTATTGCACGAATACTATAATAGTGACGAAAACGTGTTTTGGTACGTGCATAGACAAAATAACTAGATACCCAATGTACTACTCGTTTTTTTCCCCACCCGTCTAGAGCGCCTTCTAGGCACACAGTCTCGTTATTTAATAGCCAGACCTCGTAATACGGACATTTTGAAAGAACGATTTTGTTGACGCGGCTGTCACAAAATTAAATTAATTCTGACAACATCAAAATATATTATTCTAATAGACCGAGAGATTTAGGAGATTTTGCTGTCCAGTTTTTTTTTTGGCACGATCGTACATATCTTGTTCCCTACATTTTATGAAACTCATAGAAAACTTTCTGTATTAAACTGTCAATGTTGAATATTAATGTTGGACGTTTTTTAAATTAAATCTTTGGTGTGTGGACTATACACATTTAGTAATTAACCAGTCGAGCGTATTGATAGATTTTATAAAGACGAAATGCATGAAATGTATGTCATGACTTGTATGAAAGCAAGGTTGATATTTTCTAGGAATAAATCCAGAAGGCATCGCATATGACTGGACCCAACAAAAAATTTACTGGACAGACTCGTCTAATAGAAGCATTTACGCCATGAACTTGGACGGTTCTGATTTGGTGATGATTACTAGAGTAGAAAGGCCTCGAGCAATAGTTATTGACCCTTGTAACGGTAATTTAAACCTCGAATATTACCATTACAAGCATTCAAATATTTTGTTTCATAGGCACTTTATTCTATACCGACTGGGGTAAATTTGGTACAGCAGGAAAGATTCTCCGTACAACAATGGCTGGCTCACTAAAAAAAGTAATCATTGACAAAGACCTGGCTCAGCCTAGTGGTTTGGCCATAGATTACGATGACAGCATGCTCTACTGGACCGATGCCGTACGAGAAAAAATCGAAAGAAGCGACTTGGAGGGGCACAACAGGGAAGTTTTGGTGGCAGCCACCATATATCCCTTCTCCATAACAGTTTTCGGGGAATTCATTTATTGGACAGACCTGCAACTGAGAGGGGTTTATAGGGCGGAAAAACACACCGGGGCCAATATGGTTGAGATGGTTAAGAGGCTCGAGGACAGTCCTAGGGACATCCAGGTTTATTCTACTAAACGTCAGTTGTGCAACGTGAACCCTTGTCACATTAATAATGGAGGGTGTGCGCAGAGCTGTCATCCAGGACCGAACTTTAAACCTGAATGTCGGTAAGTGTTTCGGGTGTAATTTTTTTTTTTTTTAAGGATACTAAAATCTTTTTTTTTTTGGGGATTTTTTAGGTGCGATGACAATACTAAGCTAGTAAACGAAGGCAGAATGTGTGTCGCTAAGAACCTAACCTGTGATTCCAGTAAATTTTATTGTGGAAATGGAAGATGTATTTCTAAAATGTGGGCTTGTGATGGAGAAGATGATTGTGGAGATAATTCTGATGAGGATTCTAACTATTGTGGTAATTATATAAATTTCTATTTACATTAAAACCGTATTATCTTATAAACAGTATTATTGTGGGTGGTTTCCAAGATACACTTAAAAGTTATGGGTATTAAACCCACTTTATACAGAGTAACTATAAAAATAATATTTTTATTGCTTTTTCTTAAAACCGACTAAGTAAAAAAAATATATTAAATTGAAATTCCTCGATAGTAAGGCTGCAATAGGTTTACTTTGGCATTTATTATTTTGTACCCAAGGTAATGCAACATAATATTGGTCTAAAGGTTAATGTGAGGGAAAAGGAAGACAATATGTGGGAGTATCATATTTTAAATTACAAGTAAGGGTCTTGGATGCAAATGTTACACAGTAAGTTAAAAGTTAAAAAGAGAATGATATTGTTTCTCCTACACGTCCTCTATAAATTACATTCCGATACGAATTGATAGAGATGGAGACGTATGGCGAATTCGGGAAAGCATTGTCAGTCTCTCTTTTGCCTACGAGCTTCTGTTGCATGAGTATTTTGGCACCCAAGAAAGAAATCTGCTCGACCGATATAGTTAATCTGTAATTTATTAAGTAGCAAAAAACTAGGATAGAAATAATTTTATCAAAATTAATAAAATCAAATGAAAAATTTCTGCAAAATCGTAGCAATAGCGAAGGACTTGTCTTTGTGCTCGTGTTGGTGTATCAGTAGTTTCTTAAAATTTATAATAAGTACGCCAATAAATGATTTGATTAATATCTGCGAAAAAAAATAAAAAAAAAAACGCGATTTTTATAACCTAAATTGCAATTTAATGTAAATGTTGTACGCGATTGGCGAAAACGGTCGCTGCGCGAAATTTATACCCACAACGCGTGATAGAGACAATAGAGTCTACCGAAATAAATGGATAGGCCGTGGAGGACCACAGTTTTGGCCACCTAGATCACCTGACTTAAATAGCCTAGATTTTTTTTTGTGGGGACATCTAAAAACATTGATTTATCAGATACCAATTGTGACATTAGAAGAACTAAGAAATAGAAAAATTGACGGATGTGAAACTATACGAAAGACGCCTGGAATTTTCGAAAGAGTTCGTGATTTTATGAGAAGAAGAGCAGAAGCCTGCATAGAGGCAAGAGGTGGTCATTTCCAACATTTGTTGCAAATTATGTATGTATGTATTGTATTTATTTGTTGTTGCTTTTTGTTCACCAGTTTGTAAAAAATAGCTTGAAAATAAATATTTGAAAAATGTACCTAATAAAAACTGAAAATAAAATCAAACTTAACACAATCAAAAATAATCATTAATGTCAGTGTCATAATATTTACAACAACAAAAAAACAGTTGCTGGCAACGAGCAAAGCTAACTTGATTTATTTCCATAATTTTTAAAGATGCATTTTATGCATAAAAGACGTTTTTTTAATTAACGATTACACCCAAACGGTAAGATTTACGGCAAAAGTCATGGAGGAATTTTTTGTTTATAATTGATTGATAATTAAGATAAAATCATAATTTTTTTCGTAAATCAATGGCGTAGTATTTTTTTTGTAAAATTGTATTAAAAATTCATTATAGCTACGCCACTGGTTGCTAAAAAAAAGTAGGTGAACATCTAAAAAATTTGTTTTTATGCCATAATATCCTGTGCCAAAATTCAGTTCAATATTTTAAACCGTATTTGAAAAATTTATTAAAAACGAAAAAAAAAATAAAACTTTAACACCCTGTATCTTAAAAACTAATCATTTTAGAACCCATGTTTATATGAACTTTTCGACTTAAAATCGGTCCAGGAATGTCCCTTTTAAATTATGACATACCTTTAAGTAACACCCTGTATACCCAAAACGTGGTGTGTAAATTTCAAAAATCCACAACGCGAAATCACGATAATCATCGAAGACAGGCGACAGTTTTCGTGTTATGGGTAATAAAGAATACCCATAAGACGAAAAATATGTAGGTTCGCAAGTAATGTGAAGAAATCAATCCAAAAATATGTAAAATAAAAATACTGGCACATTTTTAAGATGTATTTATGAAATACACATTTTTTATTAAACTAATCTTTATTATTTATTCTTGCATGCCATATTGCTTGCAGCCACTAGTGATCCATGACATTTTGAGTTATACTTTTTGTCTCGTTGTTTGCATCAACATTTATTATCACCACAAAATCTTTTACGATTGCGTTTGAGAAAACCTTGACCGGAACCTTTGGATGACATATTTGCTGCAGTTCGCAAGGGTATTTGATATTACAGTACAAGCTCGGTAACATGAACACAAAAAAACCAACCCTAGTTCATTCTACCGATTGTTCGCATTATGGGATGAGGATGATTATTATGTTTTTTTTTTGTAAAGAGACTAAATTATAAGGTTTAAGCCTTTGTTTATTTACTTAGTATGTATTATTTATAATACCTATGTATTACAAAATACTTACAAAATTTATTTAAAAAAAGAAGTAGTTTTTAATTGCTTCGTTTTAGATATTATATTTATAATTACAGCTTTTTCATAAAGTTTTTTAAGGCATAAAATGTCGTCAATATTAACAAAGTTTTCTTGTGCCCATTGCATGCATAGCTTTAATGCTTCAATGGCTTCAGAATATCTTATTTTAGGCTTTGGATCTTTAATGACCTGACAGTCGTCTTCTTCTTCCGAAACAGCATTATCATTTGGATCATCATTAAGGTTAATGCCAGCATCATCCTTATTCCATTCAGTGATATCGTTTGTCGTATATTCAGCCTATAACAAAATTGTATTTATAGGAAAGAATACAGTAGCCTATTGTAGAAAAAATACCTCGTGAACCTCCCTTAGTAAACTCAGAGTCTCCGAAACAACTTGATCAGCCTCTTCGTCTTTCCATTTTTTTTTAAGTTCGCTTAATTGTATGGAATCTTCATCTGTATATTCTGTATTTTTTGACAGTACAGGATACCAACATTTAGATAAGGTTCTCGGTGTAATTTTTTGCCAAGCACTATGCAAATGCAACATGGCGTCTTTTAGTGTAAGTTTTTTTAATGAATCGATTACATGTTCATCAGTTGCCACAATTGAAGTTAGCAAACTCTTCCTGTAATATAGTTTTGTGAGTCTCGGATCAACTCGGATCCATCGGCTGGATTAGCGGGGTCACATTAATGGGCATAAACATAGCAAATATGTTTCCGTCATCTGTTTTTAATGTGTCTGCTGGAGGATGGGAAGGAGCGTTATCTAAGAGTAGAATAGCTTTCAGTGGAAGATGTTGTTCTTTTAGATACTGCTTCACCTAAAATCATTCAAAAATGGAAAATGGATTTAATGGTTATGATTAAAATCACTTACTTCTGGAACAAAGTGGTGAAAAAACCAATCCTTAAATATCTCTGCAGTCATCCATGCGTTTTTGGAATTTTTATAAATGACCGGATTTCTAAAGTGCTTAAAACAGCGGAGATTTTTTGATTTTCCAAGCACCAGCGGTTTTAATTTGAAACAACCTGTAGCATTTGCACATCCTAAGAAGGTCACCCGTTGTTTTGCAATTTTTATTCCTGGAGCCGTTTTTTCAGCAATCGAAACATATGTTTTATCTGGGAGAAGTTTCCAATACAACCCTGTTTCATCGGCATTAAAAAGTTGATTTTCTGTTATTCCAAGCTCATCAATAACTTTTTTAATTGTTCTTTAAACGGCCCAACCAGTTCCGGCTGAGATGATAATTTCTCACCGGATATTTTTAGAAATCGTATTCCATGACGGACTTTAAAACGTTGCAGCCATCCATCACTTGCACTAAACTTCATTGTCGCAGGATATACATTTCCAAAAATTCTGATTGCTTTTTGTTTTAATATATCGCTGCTTATTGAAAGATTTTTTTCTTTTTGAGTAAGGAACCATTTGTACAACTGTTTTTCCATTTCTGGGTACTCACAAGATTTTAACGTACACTTTTTGTTTGGTCCTAATGAGTTGGTTACCCTTTCAAGAATCTTCTCCCTTTTCTTCTTGATCGAACAAATTGTTGATTTAGCAACTCCGTATTTTCTAGCCAGTATAGTAACTGACACACCTTTTCGATGTTCTTGAATAATATTTGCTTTTTGTTGTAGAGTAAGGACCTTATTTTTGACAGTTTTGCCCATTTTGAGAATCGTGCAAAGAAAGGTTGTTACCGAATTTATTACTCAGGCGTTTAAAGTCAACTGAAAACTGAAGAATAAAAGCCATATAAACGCCGTGAACTATGCAAATATGCTACGACAAGTCAAAAACCAGCGAGACAGTCAAAATATTACTGGCATATTGGCTCAAAAATCGTTTAAAAACGTATTGTTTAATTGTTCACATTATCGAGCAGACTTCTGTTCACACTATAGATTACCTAATACAAAAAATATTTTATTCACAAAACCGAGTTGTTCGTATATACGAGTGTTTACGCCACCGAGCTTATACTGTATTATCATTTGATTGCGACATGAACTGCGAATCTGCTTGAAGAAGTTTATTTCTTGAAAATAATCTGTCCATCGGCCTGTTCTCAGTACTCAGTTTATACAAGCCATCCATTTATGATCCATAAAAAAAATATTTTTAAGAATTATCTTATATTTAAATCCACTAAAGGAATAATGCAATTCCTTGTGATAAGAGGAAGTGGTTTGTAATAAACGGTTTTTGAATGTTAATAGTGTTAGATATTAAAAAATTAACCTACCTTTTTCTCTTTTGTCCTGTATAGGCTGCATGCACAATATCGAATAATTGTTCCCGATGAATATAAAGTTTAATAACTTCTTCGTTAGTGAATCTTCTGGCTATCAACTTTTCCTCCTCTCCAATACTTAGCAATTGATATCGATTCAACCTTCGATATCGTTTTGATGAAAGTGGTTTGCCCAATTTGCGTAATTCATGTGCTTCTTTAACATCACTAATAATTTTTTATAATCATTTTCTAAGAGGGGTGTAAGGGAGACCTAATGTTTCATTCTATATAAAGTTTATTTAAACTATCTTTGAATACTTTTTTAAGATTTTCGATTGATTCATTCATTTTTATCGAATTTTTACTTCAAACTTTGACAAAGGACAAACAAATAAACAAAATAAAAAACGGCTGCCAATAAAACTAAGTAAGGTTATGAATTTTCTGGTTTTGGGTATTTATTAGTACCCATAACACGAAAACCGTCTCTTCGAAGATAATCGTAATTTCGCGTCGTGGATTTTTAAAATTTACACACAACGCGTTTTGGGTGGTGGGTATAAATTTCGGGCAGTGACCGTTTTCGCCAATTGCGTACAACATAAAGACAGAGTCGTATAAATTAAAGAAAAATAGACCAATAGTCATTGCATTTAGTGTTAAGAGAAATTATAATCAAATAGAAATGAAACATTCCTCTAAAAATCTCTTTTCGCTCTCAATAAACTAATTTCCAATAATAAGAAATAGTACAACAAAAAATATAAATCCCTTACCGAAATTTTATAAAAATTATTCATTGAATTTGACTATACAAGTATTTCATTTTGATTTAATCGTTATTTTAAACCTATCTTTAACCTCTTGGGATCTTGGGAGTTTTATTCGTCAATTTACTACAAATTTCATCAATATCTAAAATGATATAAACACTATCTAAGTATTAAAACTTACACATCTTTAGTTTTATTATTTCCATTACTTAAATACTTATTTGCAATACAAGAATCCAGATTTCATTAGCATTTTATGACCAAGTCGAAATTTCGTACCCAAAAATTAATAGTTTTATAATTTGAGGTAAATATTAAGTAAAATGAATCCTTTCAGTGATGAAAGTGTGGATCGCCTATCTATGCCGTTAGGAAATTATCCCAGAAACTCGCCCTGTATAATTCAGTAAAAAATTAGACATATCGCGTTAGAAACAGGAAGAATTTACCTTATTTTTAAGAATTTCTTATATTATTTTACCGGGTTTATATTATATTTGGGTCTCTTAGAATCAATATATTAAAAACAAAGCGAAAAAACAACGGTTTAGATCAATACATACAATATAACTGTTTTTGGAAGGTACAGTGGTGGCCAACTAATTAGAAACAGTGTGAATAAATTAATAAAAATCATAAATCTTTTGTAAATAAAATTGTTTATTCTTAAATTTCTCGCCCATTGTCGTAACTAACATTTACCTTTAATATTACCATAAATTTAGTGGATTTGTCTTCACATATATACTTTTAAAAAAAAGTTAATTTTTTATACAAATATTGAATTGAACAACTAATTAGAAACCAAAGAATTATTCATTTAAAAAAACAAAATAAGAACTCTAAACCCTAAATAAATCAATATTTTGTAGCAAATCCCTTATTTTCAATGACAGCTCTACATCTCCTGGGCATTGACTCCACCAGATGTTGACATCTCGCAGTGGTATCGATTTCCACGCATGCTCTGCTTCTTCCGCCAGATCTTTAAGGTTTTTAATATTTTTATGTTCTAAAAGTTTTTTCAGGTCTCTCCAAAGATTCTCAATGGGATTGAGATCCGGACTACGTGAGGGCCAATCAAGTACATCAACATGGTTATCGTCAAACCATTTTTTTACAGACTTAGCCGTGTGCTTGGGATCATTGTCTTGTTGCAAAACCCAAGACACCGGCAAAGTTTCATCAGCAAACGGCAACATGTGGTTCTCCATAATATCTTTATATTTTTCTTGGTCGAGAATACCGTCAATTTTCACTAATGGACCAACACCACGCCACGAAAAACATCCCCATAATTTTATATTTCCACCTCCATGTTTGACTGTGCTGGTTGTATACTTCGGATTATTTTCCGCACCCCTTGGTCTTCTCACAAATATTCTACCATCACTACCAATGCGATTTATTTTTGTCTCATCAGACCATAATACTTTTTTCCACTCTTTTATGGTCCAATTAATATGGTCCTTAGCGAATTTTAATCTAGCCTTGCGATTTTTCTTCTTTATCAGTGGTTTCTTGCGGGATACTCGTCCAAATAGGTTGGCTTCATTAAGTCGTCGTCTTATAGTTCGTGATGATATCGCGATAGCTGGAGAAAGTTCTTCTTTAATCTGGTTGGAGGTTAAAAATGTATTCATTTTAGCCATTCGAACCATAGTTTCATCAGTTCGTTGGCTGATTTTTTTAAATCTTCTCTTGCGTGGAATATTTTCGTACGTTTTATGTTCTTTTATGTGTTTGAGTGCATAGAAAACAATTTTTTTTGAACATTTTAGGTGGTCAGTTATTTTACTATAAGTCCAACCTCTTTCCCTTAGCGTAAAAATTATTTTACGCATTGACACATCACAATTTTTTTTCTACCCATTTTAAACTGTGGAAGATACAAAGACTGAGGTTTGAAATGAACGATACGCGCGTTTATTTTCGTCGTTTCTAAGTAGTTGGCCAACTGTGTTATCTATAAATTTTGTTTATATTCTGCATTCCTTACAAATTTCTTAGTGGAATGTCTATAAATAAATTATATATTGCTGTTGTGATGAGCAATCAAAATTTGACAAGTTGGTTTTAATTTATTTTAAAGAACTGAAACATTGAATAAAGTATTTTTTTTTTATCGTTTCTAATTAGTTGGCCACCACTGTATATCTAAGAAAAAAATTTGTTTTAGAAACATAACACTTCAGTAATCAGTAACTGAAGTGTTATGTTTCTAAAACAATTTTGGTGACAGTCAGTACATAAAATAAATGTTATTGACATGGATTTCAAGTGAATACTATTTAAAATATTTCTTCACCATATACCTAAAGATTTATTGATAAACTTCTATAAGAATGGTGTATATTTTGAACCATTTTTTTCAGCTTTCCATTCATGCTCTCCCAACGAATTCCGCTGCAACAACGGCCGTTGCATCTTCCAATCCTGGAAATGCGACCACGAAAACGATTGCAAAGACGGTTCCGACGAAGAAAATTGCAATTATCCCCCTTGTGCCGACGGCGAGTTCACTTGTCTTAACCACAGGTGCATACCAATGGCTCAGGTCTGTAACGGTGTGAACGACTGTAAGGATAACATCACCTCCGACGAGACTCATGAAAGGTAAGTGTTTTTACGTTTTTACTGTTCGGTTAGGTGTGAATTAGTTATCAATAACCTTAGAATATTGATTGTGTAGAATAAGCCTAGCTGCAAACCATAGGCGAGGTTGTGTGAATTCACTATCTCTCAGACAATGATGTCAAATCGACTTTCCAATTTTCCATTCAATATATAATTTTCTTAATGCGCTACATATTTTTTATGCGTTGTATTTTGTAACAAGTAAAAAATGTACTGTTTAAAAGTTTCGTTTATTTGCTGAATAAGATAAACTTTGAGAGTAATCAACACATTTTTCAGAATAAAAAAAGAACCTAGGCAAACAACAAAAAAGTTGATGAAAAAAAAGCAACTTGGCAACGTAGAATACCTCTATGTTTACAATACGAGTATCCGATGTTGCCAGCTTGGGTTTTTCCTAAATATTATTTCATATGTGTGAAGCTAGCGTCCGATCGATATCCAGCAACCAAAAGTCTAGAACGCAGCATATGTTGTTTGCCAGTACACTGTGTCCCATTTTGGATGAGACTGCAGGGTATCTCTGTCATTTTTTAAGATAGAGCTTTGCGGTTTTCGCGACCCTGTATCACTTTTTTGTAAAACTTTTAAAGCCACAAACAGAAATATTCTAACTACTTTTGTTCCTGAAATACAGGGTGAAAACGAAAATTTCACTTTTGAAGATGTTATTATTTCTCAGGCCCTGTATAAGATAGAATAAAAATGAAAACTGCTTATAATAGATATTTTTACATAAAAGTCAGTGGCGTATTTAATTTTTTTTTCTAATGCACTGTTTTTAAGATTGGGCACAAACTTGGTATTTTTTAAATGGAACACCCTGTATATTTTAACGTCAAATTTGTGCATTTTTTTTTCTGAATACATTGATGTATCACAACCTATTCTTTAGTAAATTTTAGCTTCACAAATCAGAAAAATCCATATTTATTTTTGTTTTTAATAGTAGGCCATGAATTCTTACACACATGCATTTAATTATTACTTTTTTAAAACGCCATGTGATTTAAACCTATATATTTAACTATATTTTAAACATTAACTTAAAATATTAATATAAACATAAAAATGTTAAAAACAAAAAAAATATATCGGACCAGGTTTAACATTAAAAACTAATTAGTAATTACAAGAATCAAATTAGAAAATTAATTACAAAAACCAAAAAAAAAAAACAACAAATATAAATTTAATAAAACTGTTCAAACTGCTGTCCATATTGTCTTATACAAAAACCACATACAGTCTGTATTCGTCTTAAGGCATTTAAAATTATAAAGGGTTGCCTTTGTAAGTTTATGAATGCTTCTTCAGTTGTCGCTCGGAGTTCATTTATATTATTATGCCGATTTGCATAAATTTTATTTTTTAAGTACGACCATACAAAAAAGTCCAAAACACTTAAGTCCGGTGACCTCGAGGGCCATCTGATTGGCCCGTGTGTGCCAATCCAACGTCTATCAAAATGGGCACTTAAATATTCTCTCTAACTACCCTTGAATTATGAGCGAGCGCTCCATCTTGCTGGAAATATATTTGATGTCGCTGGGCTAAAGGTATGTCCTCCAGCAACTCTGGCAAATTATTTTGCAATATATTTAGATATCGTTGGGCAGTTAAGCTACCCTCAAAAATTGTATATACAATTTTAGTGCCCAATACAAAACAGGAAACACTAAAACCAAATCGGCCTTGTTGCTGTGGTTCAAAAGTAATATGTTGGTTTTCTTGATACCAATGTCTGGTATTTTGCCTATTAAATATGCCACTACTGCTTATATGGGATTCGTCAGACCATATTACCTTTTTTACAAAATCCGGATCTTCATTAGTTTTGGTTAAAAACCAATTAGAAAATTCCAGTCGTTTAAACGGATCGTCAGGATGCAATTTTTGAATAATATTTATCTTATACGGTTTACATTTATGCTTTTTTAAAATTTTTTGCACTTTTGTTTTGGAAACTCCTATCTCTTCCTCTATCTTTCTACAGGAAACTTGGGGTCTTGCTTCCACACACGCTAAAACATTAATTTCGCCAGCTTCATTTCTATCAACATGGGGTTGCCTAGGTTTTGAATAGCAGCCATAATTTAAAAGATTAGATTTTAACCGGAATACCGTAGCCCGAGATGGCTGACGTCTTTCTGGAAACCTAATAAGATCTTTTTTATTTTTTGAATTTTGTAACAAAATAAAATAAGCTAGAGCTTTACCTATTTAAATATAATTGCTGCGCCGCTTCGACATTTTCGTTAGAAAGGTTTAAACATTTTATAATATCATACTTTTCAAAATTTTGGAATTCCATATTTTCACCGTGAGCCATCATTATTGATATGTATTGAGTCTGTTTGTGACTTCCATGAATGCAATAAACAAAACATTTTTTTATGCAAGAATTCATGGCCTACTATTAAAAACAAAAATAAATATGGATTTTTCTGATTTTTGAAGCTAAAATTTACTAAAGAATAGGTTGTGATACATCAATGTATTCAGAAAAAAAAATGCATAAATTTGACGTTAAAATATACAGGGTGTTCCATTTAAAAAATACCAAGTTTGTGCCCAATCTTAAAAACAGTGCATTGGGAAAAAAAATTAAATACGCCACTGACTTTTATGTAAAAATATCTATTATAAGCAGTTTTCATTTTTATTCTATCTTATACAGGGCCTGAGAAATAATAACATCTCCAAAAGTGAACATTTTCGTTTTCGCCCTGTATTTCAGGAACAAAAGTAGTTAGAATATTTCTGTTTGTGGCTTTAAAAGTTTTACAAAAAAGTGATACAGGGTCGCGAAAACCGCAAAGCTCTATCTTAAAAAATGACAGAGATACCCTGCAGTCTCATCCAAAATGGGACACAGTGTACAGTCGATGTTATTTAATCGATATAATTTCCTGAACTTCCCAAGAAATCTTCTCGGCCGTTCTCTATTAACGCAACAATTCTACCCACGTCTGCTGGAGTTAATACCATATTGACACACAACAAATTATAATAGTGACACTGTCAAACTTTATGTCACATTAATTGCGTCCTTAGCCAACGTCGATAATTTTTAACCGAAAACTTGACATTAACTATCTAAAAATAAGCTTCAAATCAGCGTTTTAATAAAAAATTTGCAGCTCGCAGCAGAAATGAGATAATGGAATGAATAAAAATCATAATGTTTAGAATACATCAAAGATTACAAGGAACAGTATGTAAACAGAATTATCCACCTTAATTTTCCTACAGGGTCTTTTGAAATTACGAGAAAAAACAACAGTTTGTTTTACTCCTGTATAATATAGCCTAATCGAAAAATGCTACTTTACAAAATGATTTTAAAAAATCACAACAAATGTATCTAAAAACTGATGGCAAAATCGTGAGAATCTGATAAACAGTAAAAAATTTATAAAACATCAAACTTGGCCAATATTTCAGTGTGGCGGAATTTTGTGCCGGCAAGTGTATATTACAGAAAAAACGTTTAATTCAAGTCCTTTAGCAGTTAACTTTTTAATTAATAAGATTACCATAAATTTCTCCAGGGTGAAGTACCATTATGCAAAGCAAAATAATAGGCGACGGGTCAGGTTTACTTCACAATCTTTATTTCAAGAAAATCGAAAAGAATCTTTATTTCTGCGTTTATCTTTTATCATGCGACTCTTGTTCAGCCAAATATGCTGGTCAAACCGGCAAAAATTTTAAATTAAGAATTAAAGAACATTTAAACTCTCAGAAGTCGCCTAATGATAAAAGATCAGCGTAAATTGTGAATTTACTGTTTTTTAAAATGTTCTGTTAACCGCGTTTAATCATAGATGTCTCTTATCGTAATAGTATTAAATATCTGTGTATAATGTAGTACCCATATGGATTTTTTTTTTAAAACCAAAATCCGTTATTGTTTGTAAATACGGGTGATAAGATATTTTTAGATTAATATATTGTAATGATATGTGTGTGCCGTTTTTTAACCTTTTTATGGACATTTTGTGATAATATCATGTAAGTTTTAATATGTTTTTAATTAATTTATTAGTTTAATAACAACCTTTTATATTCTACTTACATAGTTTTCCCTTGACAATGGTTTAACAACCGAAACCCGTTGGGATTCTTGAAATAAAGATTGTGAAGTAAACAGGACCCTTCGTCTATTATTTTGCTTTATTTTTAATTAATTAAAAAAAAAACTTAGTTTGTCGAGGTTTATACCCACTATAAACCGATTTAGTTATCCATTGGTAATATCTATATAAAAAATTATTAAAACTCCTTCGAAGTTCCAGGAGATACGGGCATTATATTGATTAAATATCAGTCGGCGCGGAATATAAATATGTTGCTGGCAAACGACATATGCTCCGTTCTCTATTTGGTCGCTGGATATCGACCAGACACTACCTTCATTTTTGCGGCATTTCGGGTTCGAATAAGCAATAACTTTGCTAGATTATAATAAGATCCTTTTTTATTATTATTATTACCGATTTTTATTAATATTTTCCTAAATAGTACAGTGAATCTGTAATTAAAAAAGGCCAGAACTTTTAAAAACTATCCAAGTCGCTAATTTTTTGAGGGTCGATTGTATTCCCGAAGAAAAGCTGAAGTCCTCGGAATTGAGAGTCAACCCCCCCCCCCCCCCTTTTTTTGGGAAACTTAAAAAGTTTTTCAAACCGATTTTGCGGCTAAACAGTAAGTCATGCAGAAAAACTTATTAAACATAAAATGTAGAGCTTTTTGTGCTCTACAATTCATCTCATGGGCTCAAAGCTGTAGAACCAAAATTCGAAAAGTTAGAGGGCGCCAAATTCATCAAAAATGACTTTTTTCATTTTTTCACTGAGAGACAATTTTTTTTTACCATCGCAAGGATTGCAAAAATGTAGAGGACAAAAATACCTACAAAATGCATGTCTTACTTTTTTTTCGATTTACCGTTTTTAAGATATAATGCATTTAATACCGAAATGTTTACTTTCGTGTATGTAGCCTGCCTCAGATGTTTGGCGAAAGCTGTTTTTCGTCGCCTAACGTTTGCGCATCATGAAATTAAAGTAGAACCTGAACAAAATTTCTTTTACCCTTCTTGACAAATTGAAAAAAGCCATGCAGATGGCGCTGTAAGTCCACGAAAATGAAATTTGCATAGATTAAATGTTCTTTAACTTGCACAAAATGAATAATTGAAGTGATTTAGTAGAAAGGGATAGAAGAAATTGGTACATGGTTTACGGAGCACCAATTACAACAAAAGCAGAGGGCGTTGCAGTTGTGAAAGTGACGTGCCTCAATAATTATGGTTGCGTAATGCATGTAATGATAATTGATTACTGAATAATTGCATAGTGATACATGTTGATAGCATTACTTTTGCAAAATTCCATTCCCCACTTTTTTACTGCTATTGCAACATTAACATATTACTATATATTTATTTGAACACTTACCTGAATGTGAATATTTATCTTGAAACATCGTTTATGTCGCCTGCGACCACTCGACACGACATTTCGTCCACGCATTAAATTTTTTAATTTTAAAGCATAACGAGAATACAGTGGGACAAGGTACTTTACGAAAAATTTACTGTACAATAAATAGTACAAAATTTGTTTGAGTTTTTTTTCGGTCTTCCTCTTCTTTTTGATTTCTTTTTTGGTGGTTCTTGAACTTCATCTAATTCTAAAGAGCAGTTGGAAGATGTATCCGACATTGATGTTCCTTCTTCGTCCATTGCATTTCGGTTCTCTGAGGGGCTTGGGTATTTTGGCAATTTCAAAACTTGTGAAGGTAAATCATCAACGTCATTCTCTTCCAAATATATTGGGGCAACGTTGCTGCAGTTTTCTCCTGCACAGTACTTACAAGCAACAGAGCATATAAGACCTGCTTTGCGACATCCGCAGGCTGCCCCGCAGTCATTCGTCTCGCATCCACAAGAAATTGCTTTCAGTATCGATTCTGGTGCTGGATCTTTCGAATTCGCTGCCGGTTTCATTCCTTGATTTGTCTTCTCCCACCCCCATTCCAGTGGATCCATAGTGTGGTCCAACCACGACTGCACCTGCAAGTAGGCTCTGCGACTGTGGAGGTTTGTCGCTTCGACGGATGGTGGTAGCGCACATAGATTTACCTTGCTCTTAGTTTTTGCCTGCACAAAGTTCTTGTAGCGTAACTCTGACAGCTTATCTTTTTGAGTATTCCCAAGATACAGACCCACAAAAATTATTTGTCCTGCATTTTCTATGTCTTTCGGATGAACTTTTCGTTTCTTAAAAATTTCTGCATGTTCTCGCACTTCATCATTACTCTCAAGTAAATTCACGAGTTTCGCTTTTCCGATCGTGAATGGAGCTGACGTAGTATCGCATCCACTGAATGCATGAGCTAAAAGCACGTGTGGCCTAGCCGCGTTGTACTTGAAACTGCTGAGTCCATACAATCGCTCCGGTACTTTTCCTTTACTAGGCTTCAACAAAAAAGTTTGTTGGTCGACTGTAGCGTTAGCAGTGAGCAAAACCAGCAAGTCAATGTCCTCGCCAACGATAATTGCGCACTCATGCGTAGCAGAATGATCAAGAGTGCTTTGAACAATCGAACAATCCGCATCCTCTAAAGCCTGCATTGATTCGAACCCTGATTCATTTAGTTTATCCAATAACATGAGAATAAACCGGTCCTTGTTTCGGTCGTTTGACAGAAAGGTTTCTTGTGACACTGATATCTTAGTGCTCTCATGAAAATCAATTTTGGCTGCGATGTGCTTAGTATAACGACGTTGTCTTTCGTATGATTTCCGGGTGAAGTCTTCACTACCCTGCGGATATCCATCAAAGACGATTGAAGTTCTGTGCTGAGGGTATTTCTTCATAACGTACCTCACGTACTTCTCGCAGATAGCTGCCACATTTTTGGTGACTTTGGCGCCCTCTAACTTTTCGAATTTTGGTTCTACAGCTTCGGGCTCATGAAATGAATTGTAGAGCACAAAAAGCTCTACATTTTATGTTCAATAAGTTTTTCTGTATGACTCGCTGTTTAGCTGGAAAATCGATTGGAAAAACTTTTTGAGTTTCCCAAAAAAAGGGGGGGGGGGTGAGACTCTCAATTCCGAGGACTTAAGCTTTTCTTCGGAAATAGAATCGACCCTCAAAAAATTAGCGACTTGGATAGTTTAAAAAAAAAATACAGATTGACTGTACTAAAAAGAAATAAAGGAAAAAAGCGAAATTTTGGTCTCAAATACTCAATAGAGGCTTCGCAAATATGTCGTCTTTGGTAATATTATAACCTAGAAGGATCATACCATTGATACCTAACTCTCCTGTCAAAGGAACAATTTGAATTTCCTTTTTTCCTGAATAATATGAATATCCTGAATATATTTCCGGAATATATGTGATCCACTTCAGACTTTTTTTTAACTTAAAACTTCCTTTTAATACTAATGCTGTACGAAAGGTGCACCATCCAAAAGTAAACAACGAGCGCAGGTGCCAAGTACCTTTATCGCGAGAGTATTTCTGGCCGAAATCTATAGCGTTGCCGCTGTGTATGGAAATTTGGTTATTTAAAGAATCCAAATTAAAAATATTAATTAATATTAATGTTTAGTGTAAATATAGTACAAAATAGTTTCGGATATTAAACGCATTTCATTATTTCATTATTTCATTTGACAGGTTTAATTTAAGATTCAAGCATAAGTTTCTTTTTTTTTTCAAAGTTCTTACAGCATTTTAACTGGCCTTTCTGTACAAATATTAAACTTTCACATGCACAAAAAATAAAAGACCCATTACCAATACCAATTTTGAATAATAAAACTAATAAAGTTTAAATAATTAAATTTATTTTATTTTAATTAAATGTTTTACTAGGTGCGGTCACAACACGACTTGTCCCCCGAAACATCTAAAATGCGAAAACACCAATATTTGCGTGGAGCCTTATTGGTTATGCGATGGCGATAACGATTGTGGAGATAATTCGGATGAAAATGCGCTTCACTGCTCACAAAGGACATGCCCTCAGAACAGTTTCAGGTAAGAAATGAGAAAGTGTAGGTAATTTTGTTGATTTAATATTATTCGGGTATACCGGTATGCAAATAAAAGCGTTGATCATAGGAAATATTTATATTCAATCCCTTACACTAACTTCTGGCAGATTTTTCGTGGCGCGATCGATTTATTTGATCCCTCATACTGGATAAAAAAAATTATACTTATAATAATAATAATAATAATAATAATAATAATAATAATAATAATAATAATAATAATAATAATAATAATAATAATAATAAGCCTTTATTTCTAACAAGCAACTTGCCCAATAACAGGAAACAGTTACAAAATAATGAAAAATATAGTTTAAAGAAAAAACATACAAAACAAATCTTAAAAATAAAAGAAAAGTAAAATTACAATCTCAAGAGTTATCCAAAAAATTGTAACAAATAACTATTAATATAATATAAAAACCCAATTATAAAAGTTTAATAAGAATTAACAAGATAATCATATATTCAACAAAATTAAATTAACTGCAATATAACACCTACTAACTATAACTAAAATACATGGGTCCTAATCCCAAGAATGTGAATCACGTGAATCGGAGAGAAATTTATATCACACATTTGACAGATCCGATTAAATATAGCGCGTATTGTATATAGTGGCGATTTCAACAGGATGTTAGTATGAGGCCTTGGCAGAAAGAAAGTTAGGGGATGTCTAGCATTAAGCCTAGGCACTATGAAACGTATACCAGAAAAAAAACAGGACTATCTATTAATCCATTCAGTAACACATGCAGGAATTTTACAGAGAAGATCATTCTTCTGAGGTGTAATGGATGTAGATTGAAGCGTTGCAATAGTTGCCGATGATCAAACCCTCTAACTGGATATACAGTGTGGCCCAAATTGGGTGTACATGTATGGGTATCTTGGAAACTATAAGAGATAGAAAATTGGTTAAACGGGGAAAGTTGTAGGGCATTTAATTACCAATTTAGTGCCGCTTTTAAAACGATTTTATCTTTTTCCGATTTTGAAATATTTGGAAAAAATCAAAAAGTTGCATTATGGAAAAAGGGCTGTATTTTTTTGTAACGTATTTTTAAAATCTGTAAAAACATTATTAGGACAACTTTTTAAGGACAATGCATACCTGAATTCAGTTTTTGTTTGCGACGTTTCGGTTCTGAGATTCCATCCTCAACTTCTTTTTTTCTTATGGCGGCCATTTTGTTTTTTTGCTTAATTAAAAAGATCTTTTTTTTCCCTTTAAAATGATGTATAACACTTTATGAAAATATTTCATTCTTATGTCAAAAAGTTACAAAGTTCATTTTTCGCGGAGTTGGCCATGAATGCGGAGGCCATGACTACGGAGGCCATTTGTCGTATAAACAATTATTATTGCTTAATGATTTAGCGTCATTTACTGACAGTTTTGCAAAATATTATTTATTTGATTTAACTTTTTATCTTGTTTAGTAGTTCTTATCTTGTTAATTTTTTGTTCTTGTTCTTGTTAGTGTTAAATAGTTTTTTCGTATCTAGTTGTTTTCGTTTGTCTTTAGTGAGTTTTGTTTAAATTTTTAATTTCCGAAAATAGCCATGCGATATACCAGTGAAGAAAAATTTCACATATTGGAATGTTATATTACATGTAATAGAAATGCAAATCTTGCAATCGCTAGATATTTGGAACTTTATCCTGAGAGACAACAGCCAGGTCCAAGCTATTCGCTAGGCTTGTCATGAACCTTAGAACTCATGGAAGTTTTGAAATACTGACGCCAGGAAATTATCAAAGGGACAATGAAGCTCGCGATGAAAACATTTTAGATCATTTTAATGCCAACCCGAAAACATCGACCCGAAAAGCTGCAACTGATATGAATATACCAAAGACTACCATTCAAAGAGTCCTTACAAAATAAATATTATCCATATAAGCCTACTATTGTTCAAGGTTTAAGGGATACAGACTACCCAAGACGATTAGAATTTTCAAACTGGTTTGTAAGGCAATGTCAAGAAATGCCTAATTTCAGCAGGAAAATTATTTGGACCGACGAAAAATTTTTAGCAACTGCGGAGTATTTAACAGGCATAATCGTCACTTTTGGGCTACTGAGAATCCTCATGAATTAGCTAAACGTAGACTACAAGTAAGATTTGGATTAAATGTATGGTGTGGTATGTACGATAAGTTAATTAGCCACTCCACAAAATAATTTTCAGGTAAAACGCTATAATTGTTTTTAGAACCACCATATTGGGCTCTTTATTTATAACTAAACACAGACGGGTCAAAGATATTTAAATCTTTTGGAAGAGCAGATATTATTACCTGCCGTGAGAGCTATAATACCTGAAGAACAAATACGGAGTGATGTGTGGTTTCATCAGGACGGGTGTCCCGCGCATAATACTCGGGACGTTCAAAACTTGTTAACGCAAGCATTTAATAATAAACTTATCGCTAACCGCGGTGCTGTAAATTGGCCAGCTAGGTCTCCAGATATTACACCCCTGGATTTTTATCTTTGGGGATATGTTAAAAATGAAGTTTACGAATTTGAACCTCCTGCGACACTCGAACAACTAGAGGATAGGGTTCGGAATGTCTTAAATAATATAAATAAAAACACCCTGCGCAAGGTAACTAGAAGAGTTTTAAAGAAATGTGAAAAATGTTTTAACAAAAATGGCCGTCATTTTGAATAGTTTAATTTAATATTATTGTTATAAGTAGTTAATTGTTTTAGTTAGAAATTACGTAAAAGTATAAGTTAGCAAGTTAGTAAGTTAATAAAAATTGTGTGTATGACAAAATGCCAATAAAAGTCATGGCCAACTCTGCGAAAAATAAACTATCTCATTTTTGGACTTAAACACAAAATATTTTCATAAAGTGTTATACATCATTTTAAAGGAAAGAAAAAGATCTTTTTAATTTAGCAAAAAAACAAAATGGCCGCCATAAGAAAAAAAGAAGTTGAGGATGGAATCTCAAAACCGAAACGTCGCAAACAAAAACTGAATTCATGTTGTCCTTAAAAAGCTGTCCTAATAATGTTTTTACAGATTTTAAAAATACGTTGAAATAAAAAAAATACAGCCCTTTTTCCATAACGCAACTTTTTGATTTTTTCCAAATATTTCAAAATCGGAAAAAGATAAAATCGTACTGAAAGCGGCACTAAATTGGTAACCAAATGCCCTATAACTTTTCCCATTTAACCGATTTTCTATCTCTTATAGTTTCCAAGATACCCATACATGTACACCCAATTTGGGCCAAACTGTATACCATCCTGCCTGAAGGCCAAACACTTCCGGTCTAAGGAGACCAACATGGTTCTGATAGAGCGGGTTCCATATAATGCAGCCAAACTCCTGTTTTGATCTAACAAAGCAACAAAAAAGCAGTCTTAATGTAGATTCCAAAGTAAAACTCTGAGGATTTCTAATTATGAACCCAAGCCTTCTCAGAACTGACTTGACTATGTTGTTGAAGTGTGTAACGAATGTAAATTTAGAATCAAAGAAGATACCAAGATCAGTAATTGGCTCTAATCTACTCAAAATGGAATCAATAATGAAGTAATTAAAATTTAAGGGTGTTTTTGATCTTAAGTAACTGACCACACTATATTTAGCCGCATTCAAGCCTAACCTATTAACCGCGCACCATACCTCCAATGTATTTAGACAGTTCTGAAGAAAAACACAATCCTCCAAACCATATACATTTAAATATAGCTTCAAATCATTGGCAAAACCAGCCTATGACAAGTGAGTGACCTAATCAAGTTATTTATAAAAAAAACTAAACAGGAGCGGACCCAGGTTCGAGCACTGTGGCACACCCGACGTTGCGTTAAAACTCTCATATTCGACATATTGAAATCTACCAATCAAGTGAGAATGAAATAAATTAAATAATCTCGCTGAAAACCCATACTGACTAAATTTATGCAGCAAAATATAGTGATCTATTCGATCAAAGGCTTTTTGGAAGTCGGTATAAATCACATCGCCTTGAGTATTAACATCAAGTGATTCACAGATGTGGCTAGACAGACAGGACAAGTTAGTAACATAAGATCGCCCGCTAAAAAAGCCAAGCTGGTCTACAGAGATGAGTTTTTTTGCGTGACTGAATAGCGACCAATTTAGGATAATTTCAAACATTTTTAAGAAGTTTGATTGTGATTGAGATTGGCCTACTGTAGTTCACGATTTGATTAGAGTCCCCAGCTTTTAAAATAATTATTATTTTACAAGTCTTATAAATTTCAGGAGTATGTTCTGTTGACATTATTAAGTTGAAAATGTAGGTCAGTGGATCAGCCAATTCAATCTTTAACCAAGAAACTAGGCAGGGTAGACCGGGGATAAAAGTGCCATTTCTAGTAAAAATTGGTTTTAAAAAACTTTGAGAGGTCACTTTTTTTCATTTTTGGTTCCTGTGGTAACTGTAACCTTAAGTTAATAAACTGGCTTGCCAGAAAAATCTAACGTGAAGAAAAACACTGGTATTATCAGTTTTTATGGATTCTGGTAAATGGCACTTTTTACCCCATGCATGGGGTAGAAAGTGACGCCCATGTCGGCGAATAGAGACTACTTAAGTAAGGCTGCTTTTAATACGTTTAAGTAAAAGTAAGAAGTGAACTACATTTTTAAAAGGTAAACAACTGAACAAGGAACTGTTAAAGAACGAAAAACTTAGTCCATATTACTGTCACAGTTAAGGCAGATAAACCATTTTCAATCACCCGTAATACATTTGTCGTGAGCCCACTCTTTGCAGGTTCTACATTGCACCCATTCCTCTGAAGGTAAGCTCTGTGAATATGAATCGCAACATATTAGGCAAACGCAGTTATCCTCCGAATCGGTTGAGGAGTTCGAGTCTTGATTCTTCTTGCTTGAGTAAACCCTTCTTTTAACTTGCTTTGCATTTTCTTTAACTTGTTTCATCTTTTTCTGACTTATTGTTGCCTGTTCCCGCTCTAGGGCGTCCTTCTCGGGAGTGTCTGTGAGCACAGCGGTATATCTACGTTTTCTGCCCTTGGCCGATCCTGTTCGAGGTCCTGCTTTGGGAAGGGGTTTTACTATGTGTGGAGAAAATGTTTTCTTTCCTGGCAGATTATCAATGTTGGATGGTCCAGCAATTGGATTTTCGGCATTGTTTATATTTTTTTTACATTCTTTATTTTGCGGTTGGTCATTTTCATTAAGGGCAGGATATTGACTATTTTCATTGGGTTGTTGAGAAGATTCATCAAAAATGAGTCCTTGAAGATTTTCATTGACGACTTGTGGTTCATTCTCAAGAAGTTGTCCTGATTGTCATTTCCGTTAGGGGGAACTGGTAGATCTGTGACATATGCTGGAGCAAAATCAATGTCTGAGAATACGTCCCGATTATAAGGAAAAATGCCAATCTTTTTAAAAGAATTTTTAATATTGTTAGGACACATCGCTAGGGGGTAAGCTGAATTAACAATCGATGGAATATCATAAATTGTAGTATTCTTTCCGGCATTACTTCTCATCCAGGCATCTTGGGCAGAAGATAGGTATTTCTTGAATGGGCCGTATACACCCTTATCTAAATCTGGCTGCATATGGCTGCAGCCGATGCGAGCAGTGGGGCGGAAACGATAAAACAATGACATTAGATTGCGCCAAATTTAACACTGATATAGCTAAATGCGAAATATGGTTCATTCATCCGGATGAATTTTCTGTACCAATACAGTCGAGTGGTCCACCCCGAATAAAATAATCTTTATAATTCTTTCGGGGAAAAACGTAGGTGGTATACAAAGCCCACTTACAGAAACTGCTGTTGTAAGTGATACATTTGTACCCCTTTTGCCTGAAGTAAGAGCACCGACTTGCATTGACCCCTTCACTCCTACAATCTTTGGAGGTTTCAAGACTGTTGAAACTCCAGTTTCATCTGTATTTCATATGGAGGAAGCAGTGAATGAGTAGCGCTCCAAAACATTATTTAATTTGTCGAAAAAATCGGTTACATTTTTCTTGTTAAAAGATGTTGCCCTTCCCAAACTAGTGGCCTCAGGTGTTCGAATAGAAAGTCGTGGGTTTCCTTTTAGAAACGCTGCAAACCAGTCAGCTCTTGCTTGTTTGTTTTGTCGCCATGAGTCTGGCATATCTTTATTAAATTGGACTGCACACTCGTATGCTAGTCGACGCACTTCTTTTGGAGTTAAACCGAAGTATATTTGTGCAGACTGTGTTAAATATTTACTAAGTGCTGTTTCTTCCTCATCATTAAAAACCCTACGTGCTGATCTATATCCAAAGGTTGGGATCGGTGTTGCGTCGCTGAATAAATCCATTCAAAAAGACTCTACATATCCCAAGATCTTTGGCTACCGACCTTATGGACTGTCCATTTTGTGTAACAAGATCAGCTGCGCGATGCATTTCTTCTAAAGAAGTTTGCCCTCTCCCAGTTTTCCTGGCATAAGTTCGCATTCTGAAAAAAAAAATTAATTAATCATTCTGCATAGTGGGGTAAAAAGTGCCACATAGAACGTGTGTGGCACTTTAGACCCCAACTTGCAACAGATCTGACAGCACTGTATGAAAGTAGAATCAACAAGGTATCAGAGTAAACCTACCTGGTTTAAATTCGATGAAAAATAGCTTCTTCTGAACAAAAAATATACTATGGCAAATTTTTACGTAGTAGGGCACAAAATACAAAATGATGCGTCCTTTCGGTACTAAATGGCGGCAAGTGGCACTTTCTCCCCGTAGCACTTTTATCCCCGGTCTACCCTACACCGTCTACATCAGATATTAACTTATTTTTGAGTTTTTTACTAGCCAAAATAATCTGGGAAGCATCAACGTTGGAATTATCAAAGTGGGATACATTACCAGACGTCGACGAATGGTTAATGAAATTTGATTGTATAAATGTCTCACCAAAGAACAGTGCAAAAGCATCAACTATGTCTTGTGGGTCTTTACTTACCACGTCATCAGGCAGCCTTATCATACCAGGATTCCTGGTCTAAATTAGATTGTCATTATTTGTATATGCAATTTTGTTACTACGGTGGGTCAATCGCAATTATTATAATAGTAAATATTTTTTGTAGATGTTCAAATCATCGTTGCATCCCTGCCACCTGGTACTGTGACGGGGACGACGATTGCGGAGATGGAGCAGACGAACCGCCAGAATACTGCAAGAGTGACGGCAGAACTTGCTTCGGAGACCTCTTTACTTGTGATAACGGCAACTGCATCCCTAGAATTTACATTTGCGACGGAGATAACGATTGCCTCGATAATAGTGACGAAGATAGTCGACACGAGTGCAGTAAGTTCAATAATAAATAATCATTCTTTTATTACTGTGAAATTGGCGAGACTATAATAATAATATATTTTATTTGCATTAATGCAATGTAGATTCTAGAGTAATTAATAATGTTGAGTGACATATCCTATTGCTATTTACATTAATTCAAAAAAAAAGGAGCTGAAAGGCAATTTAAAATTGATTGAATCCAGCACCGATTAATAAAAGGTTTAAAATAACATACAATATTCAAAATTCCTACAGGTATAACTTACTCTAACTTAACAAATAGATAATGACAACACTTATATTACAATTACACAGTAAAATCTAAAAAAAGTGAAACACAATTTTTTACCTTATTCCATTTACATTATTATAAAATATTACTCACATAAAGTAAAATATTAAAGTAAACCAAAAAAAATTCAAAATAAATTAAAATTAAAAACACATAACAATAATTGGCTATAATAAGACTATGATATCAGAGAAAATTTATTTAAAGATTTGATGATTTAAACAGGTCAGGTATTCGGTGTTATTTAGGTCCGTCCAGTATGTAATTTTTTTAGCAAGATATGGAGGAGTTTTAGTTTTAATTATTTTATGAAAAAAATTTAAACAGTGCAAATCTCTTCTCTTTTTCATATCCAACTATTTTGCCTCCTGTAGCTTATATTGGGTTGGGTTGGGTTGGGTTGGGTTGTTTTTTTCTCAACAATAAGCATGTGGTGCCCACTGACACGCCACTGGACCTAATAATTTTAATCTAGTTACAGCTAAATAAGCGTCTTATAACTTCAAATAACTGCACCAAATTTCAACCAAATCGGTTTAAGGATAGTTATAGAATTTTTAAAATACCGTTATTTTTTTGAACCTTCATCGCCCTGTATCTCAGAAACAAAGCAACTCCCGACATACGTTTATAGGAAAACTTTTTTTCATAAAACGACCTAACGATTCACCCTGTATAGTTTCGTACCGTAGTTAGGAAACACCCTGTATATTACTGGTCGATACTTCTTTATTCCAAAAATAAACCTAAGACACGATTTCTGGACTTTCTGTATCCTATCTTGCTGATCCTGATCTAAACATGGCCCATATATGACATCACAGTAGTTAAAATAGCCCAAAAGCAAACTATCTGTAAGCTCAATTTTCTGCCGCATTAAGTCGCTGAGGGTAGAGAAGTTTTAATGACGCGTATTTTCTTATATTGAGGCTAATGTGATCTTTAAATCTTAGTTCTGTGTCGATCATAAGACCTAGGTTGAATTGAATTGACGAAACAGTGGGCTGCCAAGGCAGTTGTGCATATAGGTCTCCTGATGGACCCGTCATGCCCTACCGGGGGTTACCAGAGCCCAACGGCCTTAGCTAGGCTTCTAGTACAGGGTGTCCCATTAAGAATGTTCCTCGGCTGTATCTCAGGCCCCAATAATCGTAGAGCGTTGAAAAAAAATTAGTATAAAAGTGGCCCAAAAAAAATAGCTGGAAAATATTTTGAAGTTCATTGGTCAACCGCTAGAGGGCTATCTAGCTACTTGAAAACTTTAAAGTCTAGTTCAAAAAAACCTTTAATAACTTGCATCCCAAAATATTATCGAAATAATCTACAAAGTATTCCTGACAAAAATGTTTAGACAACCATTTCTGTCAAATGTCAAATAAAGTGGTGGGGAGAGTTTCTATCTTAAATGAGAAAAATGGTAAGAAGTAGGCTTTGGCTACATTGATTTTTTTAAAACAAATTTTATTTAAAAGCTCTTTTATTGCTTTATTTTTCTACCAAACAGATATTATTGGAGAATTTTCCTAAAATCCGCTAGGGGGCGTCTACTTCTAACTTACGCTATTCGACTGATTATTTTAAGAAACTCAAACGCAACCATGTGTGTTTTTTTACGCTATTAAGAGCGGAGAACAAAGCTTAATAATTTAGTAAAAACCGCATTTTGATATTACGTCTCTAACTAAAGTTACAAAAAAAATGTGTTCATTAGAAAGTGAAAATATCAAATATGTTCGTTAAGTTCTATTTACCAGCCGGGTTAAAAAAACTGGTGTCTAAATGAATCTTTGTGTAGAGAAACAATCTTGGTATACCAGCATTTTAGAAATTCCGGAAGGTGGCATTTATTTATACACTTCTTTATAAAGGAGTTTCAGCGGGAATAAATCTACTCAGTATGGGAAAACTAAGCATAGGAACGTTTTAAATTTTTGGACAACGTAGCAACAAATAATACCACATGATGTGCTAAAATAAGTTAAAAGAATAATATATTGAAAAAAATACAGCAACATATTAGTTGTGTTCATAAAGGAACTAAAAATTAAAGTTTATATAAGACTATCGGTTAGCAGTTTATTCGAGTATAAATAAATAGGTAATTAAATTATGCCAATTTTAATAATAAGTTGGCTTTGCATTTGTTTAAAAAACAAAAAGGCCGGTGATAACTCTGTGACAGCTGCTTAAAAGTTTTCGCTAGTCCTATAAATTTAGTTATTTATTTCGATCAGAGTTTATGTTTTGAAAATGCTACTATAGCTGCAAGGCTGTATGCTCAACGTTTTCCTCAAAACCGGCGTCTGAGTAGAGGCATATTTCTTCGTTTGGCCCGTCGTTTTCGGACAACAGGTAGTGTAGTCCATCCAACCTACCGTAGACAAGGTCGCAGGAGAACGGAGGAAAACATAATAAATTGTTTGGCCTATGTAGAATTTGATCCGCACTTAAGCATCAGAACTATTTTAGGCGATTTAGGCATACATCGTTCTGTAGTTCACAGAATTTTGCAGGAACACAGGTATAACACAATTTTTCAAAAATAGGTGCCTAGATACTTACTTAATCTAATTTTTTTTGCATATAGATTTCATCCATTTCATATAGTACTCCACCAGGCATTAAATCTAGAAGACTATGACAGAAGACTAGATTATTGTCATTGGATGGAAAATATGTTGCTCGAAAATCCAAATTTTCTCAACGAAATTTTATGGACAGACGAAGCAACGTTCAATAGAGGAGTTAACAGACATAATATGCACTATTGGTCTGAAACTAACTCTCGTTGGATGCGCGAGATCCAGCATCAGGGAAGGTGGAGTGTTAATGTCTGGTGCGGTGTAATAGGATCTCAGGTTATAGGTCCATTTTTATTTGATGAGAGCCTAACTGGAGAACGATATCTTGGATTTTTAAGAAATGAGCTCCCAGCATTATTAGAAGATGTGCCTTTGGTTATAAGAGCCAACATGTTTTTACAACATGACGGATGCCCGGCTCATTTCGCGGTACAAGTGCGAACGTTTCTTAATCAGCGGTACCCTGATTGGTGGATTGGCAGACGTAGCTTTTTCCCTTGGTCGGCAAGGTAATTTTATCGTTATAGAAACATTATTAGATTACATTGCATATACTTGCATATCGCCAGATTTAACCTGCCTTGACTTTTATTTGTGGGGTAGAATAAAAGCCATTGTATTTTCTTCGATTCCTACCAATAGAGAAAATATGAAACAGCGAATAAGGGGCGCTATTCGGAGTTTACCAGCCGCAGAAATAGAGGCAGCCGTGGAATCAACCCGACGAAGAGTTCAAAATTGTATAGAGCAAGACGGACGACAATTCGAACACCTCGGCAGGCATTAGATTAGTGTAGGAATTTAAATAATATTATGTTTATTCCATTTAAAATAAGCAAGATTTTTATCTTTTTTCAGTTTAATTGGTACCAAGTGCCAAAACTATCAAAATATTTTTGTCGTGTTACAATGACGCATCGACGTTGATAAATATTTAAAACGTTCCTATGCATAGTTTTCCTAGTTTTCCCATAAACATTGATTTATTACCAATGAAACTTCCTGTATAAAGAAGTGTATAAATAAACGCCACTTTCCGGAATTTCTAAAAAGCTGGTACACCAAGATTGTTTCTCTACACAAAGATTCATTTAGACACCAGTTCTTTTAACCTGGCTGGTAAATAGAACTTAACGACCATATTTGATATTTTCACTTTCTAATGAACACATTTTTTTTGTAACTTTAGTTAGAGACGTGATATCAAAATGCGGTTTTTACTAAATTATTAAGCTTTGTTTTCCGCTCTTAATACCGTAAAAAAACACACATAGTTGCATTTGAGTTTCTTAAAATAATCAGTCGAATAGCGTAAGTTAGAAGTAGAGGCCCCCTAGCGGGTTTTAGGAAAATTTTCCAATAATATCTTTTTGGTAGAAAAATAAAGCAATAAAAGAGCTTTTAAATAAAAGTTATTTAAAAAAAATCGGTGCAGCCAAAGCCTACTACTTACCATTTTTCTCATTTAAGATAGAAACTCTCCCCACCACTTTATTTGACATTTGACAGAAATGGTTGTCAAGACATTTTTGTCAGGAATACTTTGTAGATTATTTCGATAACATTTTGAGATGCAAGTTATTAAAGGTTTTTTGGAAAAAATAGACTTTAAAGTTTTTAAGTAGCTAGAACGCCCTCTAGCGGTTGACCAATGAACTTCAAAATAATTTCCAGCTATTTTTTTGGGCCACTTTTATACTAATTTTTGTTTTCAACGCTCTACGATTATTGGGGCCTGAGATACAGCCGAGGAACATTCTTAATGGGACACCCTGTACAAACTGATGGTAGCAAATTTCGCTGAATTGTTATATATATATTCATTTGTCTTTTGAGTTTTGATTTGCCTTTTCCGAAATACATTATTACCGATTTTTTTGGGATTAATTTTAAAATTGTGCTTTTCAGAAAAGTTTTCCAATTTTTCCAAATCCGTTTCAATTGCTTCTTTTGCTAACATCCAGTCTCGTGGGTAAAAGAAATGCCGAACCTGCGTGTCATCAGCATACTGATCTGCTTTGCTGCTTTTTAAAGATTTAGATGAGTTGCATGTATAAATTGAAAACAAAATTGGTCAGAAAATTGATCCCTGTGGAACACCGCTCTTAATTTCGCTGAACTCAGATTGCCCCGTTGATTTTTGTACGAACTGGAATCTCTTATTTAAATAGCTCATTATCGCATATTGGGAAAATTTTTTCTGGGAAAAACCTATGTAATACGAGATGGCAAATAAAAGTTTTAGAGTAGTCAAAAAGAATGAGCGCAGTAGCCTTTCCAGCATCATTTTCTCTAAAAATATCATCTGTTTTTTTGCTAACGCTGAAACACAGCTGTATCCTGGCCCAAATCCTGACTGGTACGAATACCATAGAAGACCAAAGTTATGTGATCGATTAGGTCAGGTGCTATAAGCATCAACATTTTTAAAGAAGTACTATCGCACCCAAAATAACCCGATTTTAAACTATAAATAGTTTTTTTCCACTTCGGATGATGTAGGATTACAATTAAGAAAATCATTCTCATGAAATATTTTGTTGATATAAATAAAGTATTATCCTTTAAGGTTTGGGAAACTGAGCTAATAAAACAGTCACTAAATTGATTCGCAGAAATATTTCATTTAGTCGCTTGATCCTCATTGGGAGTTGGATTAAGAAATTTAATGGTGCGTCAAAAATTTTTTGGATCTTTTTAAAAGTATGTCTGAGAAAGGCCTTTTTTTCAGCCCTAACTGCAATATTAACATGATTACGTAGCGACTTGTATTCGTTCAAACTAGTTTTAGTTTTAAGTTTCTTATAGCGTGACAGGGCCTTGTTTCTAAGCCTCATCATAAACTTAAGGTTATCAGTAAGGTGCTGGTCGTTTAGTAATCATAACTGTTCGAAAGGGCGCATGTATATTAAATAATTCATCCATATTTTATTAAAAAAACTGACTATCACATTAGTATTGGAACATGGGAAAATGTAATCAAAATTAATTGACAATAAATCATTTCTAAAATCAGTGTAATTAAAATTTTTAAAATCGCGAAAACTTTTATACATCGGCCTAGGTTTGCCTTTAACACATTTTATTTTAAATGATACTAACTTATGATCTGAAATATGATCCATATCAAGAATTTCGGTTTCATTAACTAAGGTTATATCACTACATACCAAAACATTTAACAATGTGTTAGAACGATCATTAGTTCGAGTAGGCAACTTGACCTCTTGTGATAAATTATATTATTCAAAAAGATTCAAAAGTGGATTTGAATTAGAGACCGAAGTATCCAGTAAATTAGAATTTAGATCTCCTCCAAAACAAACTATATCAAATTGAGGAAGAATCTCCACCAAAATATCCTCTAACACCTCCACACATCGGGTCATATTAGAGCCAGGTGACCTATACAAGAAACCAAGGCACAGTTTCTTTCCCCCGCATTTTATAGATATCCAGATATGTTCGAGTTGGGAATTATAATATGAATTATCGAACTCCAATACCGAGAACTTAATATAATTTTTAAAAAAGAATTCCACACCGCCCCCTTTTGTATCTCTATCTCTTCTTACAAAGTTATAGCCATCAATCTAAAAACTAGGATCAGCCACTTCAGGCTTTAGCCATGTTTCTGAGAGGCCCAAAATATCAAAAGAATGTTCCACGATCATCTCCGAGGAAAGATCAAATTTCTTATTCAAAGAACGAACATTAAAGTGGCCAAAATAAATCTGTGTATTACCAACATTCATAATTTACGAACAACAAGCTTTTGTACTCCGGATGTAAAAGTTAATTCCATACTTGAAAAGTAAATTACATACGAAAAAACTCAATCAAGTTAATCTAGTAAAAAGTAGTATAATAATCTACCTAAGCAATATAAATAAACTTCCCAAAGTAAACCTTATTCCCTAGAAATACAATATCCCAATAACCATAGTTACAATAAAATATCATACAAGAAAGAGTGTACCCAAGGAATGGTCTATACATGCATACATTTTAAAAAAGTTATTTTTTAACGAATCCGAGTGAATTTCTGATAACAATGAAAACAAAAAAAAGAAAAGACTATTGTACCGGTCTATTGATATATGTATGGGTATATGATCGTACCGTGGCTCTAAACTCGCTAGCAGGCAGGTTTAATTTTCTTCCTTTCAGTAGTATCCCTGAGTATATCTGAATATAATTCCACCTTCTATTCATACATAATTTTTTTCCTAATTTTTTCTTAGCCTCCATTAAGGACTTTCCAATTCTGGATTTATGTCACTAAAATGGGCCTTCCCTGGCCGTCACTCGAACCTTGGCCAATACGATGAACGCAGTCAAGGTCCTGAGATGCGCAAGGAACTTTAAGCGTTTACTCTATGAAGCTAGAGATCACTTCAACTGTATCTTCATTCTCATGTTCTTTCAATCCGACACAAAGCGAAGAGTATTTCTTTTATAAGCTTGTTCAGCAGGGTCTAGCTGTATTTCTAGGGCCTCAATTTTTGTAGAAAAATCATTCACGCAACATTTTATTCCCGCCAACGTACTAGACAAGGTATTCAACTTATCATCAGTGAGTTTAAATCGAGCGTCGAATTCTGCCCTTAACTGGTTAACAAAGGTTAAACAAACCTTTTGTATTAGTTTTTCGGTAGAATCTTCACCGACGTAGTGCGTCGATACGTGGACAAAAATAAACCACATAATATACATATAAACAAAAATAAACTGTATTTTTATCAAGAATGCATCCCATTATGATAAAAAAAATGCGAAACAATTGCATGCCCATCACCACCAGAGTTACAAATATTTATCGAAATTCGGAGTTGTATGTACGTTATATATACCATAACTTTAAACTAATTACTTAAGCAACTGATTATATTTAAAATTCTTAAAAAACCTATCTTTTTGTTTATGTTTTTTTAAGATATCAAATTTAAAAGGCATTTTCTCAAAAACGTCAAAAACCGTGTTTTTAAATTTAACAGCAAAAGATACATTGATTTACGCTTTTTGAAGTTATGCTCGTCACTTTTTGCGTAGATCTGAGCTAAGATTTTTTTTTAAATATTTTAGTGTCCGGAGTACCTCTGAAAAAGTACCTTTTGGCAAGGTAGAACCCTCTACAGATTTTCTTGAGACCTGTAAAAATGCTGCCAAATTTTTTTGCCTAACAATGAATAGATATTGGGAAGCATGTCAAAGGAAAAAGATATATTTTTAAAGAAAAAGCAGCAATTTTTGCAAAGTGATATCTTTACCCAAAGAAATGAATTTCCCAAAATTTTATAAAAGATCTGTTAAACATGAACATTTTCGATTTGGCTTATCTTCCCTTTATTTGTGAATTCGGACATTTGAGTGTTTATTACACATATCCACTAAATTATAGAAAAAAATCGTCAAGAGCCAACTGCCACAATGACTTACTGACGTCACTGTTACTACAATAAATGTAATACTTTTATTAATTTTGAAAATCTTGAGTTAGAGTTGCAAGATGAAAGTTCTTCAGATTAAGATGACTATTGTTTTCTCATTTTTATTTTCTTTTCAAAGGCTACTACCTTTATTAACTTTTTAAAAAGTAAGAGTAGGATACTGTAACATATGACTTTTGATTAAAGCCTGAATTAGTAGTTTAGAATTTGCTAGTGTATAAATCAATATATGTCCTTTCAAAAAACCTATTTAAATCTTTTATCAGATCGGTTAAAAAATATATGTATATTTTGTCCCGTATCATAATATACTCGACGTACTGTGCGACGGTATTAGAGCCGCTTCTTGTTTTAGTGCCAGTCATTATGTATGTTATCATATATTTTGCTTTATCGACCTGGTAGGACTATATCCTGTATAGGCGACAACGCTCCGTTGTAAAGTCATGAATTACTTTAAAAAACTTGTTCAATTTTAAATTTGGACAAATCAAAATAATGCCACTAAAAAGGTAGGTAATCACTTGGTGGTTTTGCCTTCTATCCGAATATTCACTTTTAAAAAACTGCCAAAAATTCAAGATAAACCCGGAGCACTTCTAAACGTGTTATTTCGTCATACCGTTCACGTTATTCATCATATCAAGGCGGTTGAGACGTTTCCAAATCAAATTCTTATTTGACCTTGCACAAAATTCTAAGTAAAATTTTTTTTCTTATGATATTACCACAGAATAAACGATCTCACAGAAGCGAAGGCTAGCCCTTTTTACCGGACCGGTTTTTCGTTCAGGCTTCTCCCATTTACCCCCATTCTAACGGGTACAACTGTCGTCGCCCACGTGGGGTATTGGGTCATAATTAGTGTATTAGTACGAGCGTTAGTGTGTATATTTGCGATATTTTGTAATTTGCCGTTTTTTATTTTATTTTTGTTAAGTAGGTATTACACATTACCTTGTTTTGGAGTTTAACTCTTTGCTCTGTGATTTTGTTTTTTCTTTTATTTGTGTTGTGCTAAAAACTTAAAAAAAAAACACTAAAATGCCAACTTTTTGTGCGTATAGGGGTTGTTTTGCCAAAAGCGTCGCTGGAAAAAGTTTATTTATGTTTTACCTATCTATTATTGATTTATAATACCTTAGAAACGGAATATGTTATGGTAGCAATAATACCTGCTATCACACCTAGGGCATTATAAGCGGGCATTATAATAATGCCCGGAAATTTTATTGCTTAACCAATTTTATTTCTCTCATAATAAAGAATAAACATCCATTTAAAGATTACAAATAGGGAAAGTCTTTATCTCCAAGAAAAATGCATGTAGGTCACTTAGGTAAATGTATTATATATTTCGGCTGTGTAAACATCCATCATCAGATACTAAAATAAAATACAGGTAATTCAGGACAATTTTAAAAAAGAGCTTATTCGCTATAACAATATAGATTTAGAACTTACCAGAACATTACAAAAAAATTATTTGGTGAACGTATATGTTTGACAATACAAAACATACCTGCGTTTAAACCTTCCAGCTAAAATTTAATTTAAAAGTACCTATCTATGTACATATGTATATGTATATTGTTAACATATTAACATCACACAAATAGCATACTTTTTCTCAGCTAGTGCCTTACTAAAGGTAAATATTATTTACCATTATCATAAAACAACTAACAGAAAAATTCAATTCCAAAACAAATTAAAAGTATACTAATCTACAAGGACCAGTATAAGCCTTAACAAAAAAAAATCCTATTTGAAATGTAACTAAATTTTGTAGTTTGCTCCAGTATTATATTTTGATTTTAAAAATAAAAGCACTTCGTTCGGTGTATGCGTTTACTATAACCTTACGAGATATCTCAGTGTATTTGCGCCGGGTGCATCTGTCAGTTTGGCTTATAAAAAACTGGTTCACGGATATCAAAGGAGCCGATGCAAGCCTTCGCTTCTGTGAGATCGTTTATTCTGCGATATTACGTTATTAGTAAAATTTCTCAACTGTTTGTAGTAGTCCCAATGTGCCTGATAACCATAAGACTTAAAACTTAAACGTGCTTTCTCTTTTAATTGTATAAATCTTTCGATATTATCTGTCATCTATGTAGGTTTTTGCTTTTTTATAAGAACCGATTTTAAAGGAGCTACAGCATCAAATATAGACAAAATTATATGGCTCAAACATTGGATCTTTTCATCTATAGAATTTAAGTACAAAATTTGATCGAAAGGTGCGTTATTAAGGTGATAATTAAAAAGTATTTTATCAATTCTCTTAAAAATTTTTAATATAATGTAAAAAGGAATAAAATCTTATTAATTCAATTTATTTTCTTATAGATGATAGAAAATGCGACGATGAAAACGAATTCACATGCGAAGCGAATAAAGCCTGGGGCAGGGCGCAGTGTATACCGAAGAAGTGGTTGTGCGACGGCGACCCGGATTGTATCGACGGAGCCGACGAAAATGCCACTTTACATCATTGCGCCACACCGCAGCCGTGTAGCGACGAACAATTTACTTGTGGCAATGGACGGTGTATTAATAAGGGTTGGTTGTGTGACCACGACAATGACTGTGGTGATGGCACGGATGAAGGCAAAGATTGCAACTCTCAGTACAAGTCTTGCGGTACCAATGAGTTCACTTGCCAGAACTTTAAATGTATTAGGAATCAGTACCGGTGCGACGGGGAGGATGATTGTGGCGACCATTCGGACGAAGTTAATTGCAGTAAGTGAATTTATTTTATATTCTTTTCTTGAAGGGTTTTAGAATTCAAAGGGTTGATTTTGAATGCTTTAATTTATGTTTTTTTCAGAGCTTGCCAACTTTATTAGAAATATTATTGAAATGACTTGTTTATTATTATAATACGATAGATAATTTAGAGATTAAGAGTTACATGGTACTTTTTGCAATAAATTTGGCCTTATGGCATCAATAGTGATGTAAATATTGGCTTCCAATGCTTTAAGAGGAACTGGTTTGTCGGCAAATGACTTATCATAGTCCCATAAAATATTATTAAGAGGCATTAAGGCGCACGAACCAGAAGGAGGCCCTTCTCAGGACCACTTCTGGAAATTGTCACCAAACTGATTTTGCAATAGAATAAAAAAAATATTTCAAACAAGCTTACAATAATTCACAAGATATCAAAATAGGTGTATAATGAGTTAATAGAATTTGTTAATTTCTGTGTGCACATATTGCACATTGATTTTTAGGAAAACCGGAATAACCCTAATTATCCAGTAACCCAAGTTAGCGAGGATATCGTTGGCGATCACATCTAAATTTATCAACTGCAGCTAAGAACGATTCAATTAAAGTCATATTCGTCCACTGTCTTTTAAGTTTTTCTCCCATGAATTCTACTGTCTTTAACCTATGGTCTTTTTCCGTCAATTTTTCTTGCAATTGTGAGTTGTAGCGCTCTGTATTTTCGCTCCTTATTGCGTCCAAAGTAACTTGGTTTTCTTTGTGTGACAGTATTCAATATTTCTGTTTGTTTCTCCATACGGTTTAGGACCTCGATGGCTTTTCCAAGGAATAATAATAATAAATTCCTTATTTGCTTAAATACAAGAAAAAAACTGTTAAGCATCGTAACAATACAGTGTACATAATATAGGTACCTATTACAACAATATACTTAACTATTGCTCTCGTAAAATTCAGCTAACGTATAGCACATAATTCTAAAAGCAGATTTTTTATTTTTTTTTTAAATATAAAATAGGGCAGAGATTTCAGGTCTGCAGATAAAGAATTATAGAGTTTAATGCTATTGATTATGTAGCTCATTGATATATATATATATATACAGGCCTAGCAAGGTTAATATTCGTTCTCGAAAAGGGATTCTGCATCTCTCTAAGGGGTTTAGTTTGCTGATAATTCTAATGGCTTTTTTTGCATAATGAACAGTTTTTGCTAGTCTGTTGAATGTCCCCAGAGTATTAAGCCATGTGATAGTTTGGACTTGAAAAGACCCATATATGCGGTGCGGCAGATTGGGGTGATATGTGAGATTCTCCAAAGGAGGAATAGGATGGAAGAGGAGCTTTTTATTAATTGGATGATGTGGTGTTTCCAGGATTATTTGTTGTCTAGGAGTTCTCCCAATAATTTAAAGGATTTACCTTCATCTTTTTCTCTCAGAGAGAATATGCCTATTTTGGTTTTTTCAAAGAGATATATTGCTGTCGGCAAACCAGGTGTATAGTTTCTTAATTGTGGTGGCAGCTGCTGATTGTAGATGAGTAGTATTGTGGTGTTGATCAAGAAGAGTTGTTTCGTCTGCATATTGAAATGATATCAGGTCTGGAAATTGTGGCGGTTCTTCATTTACGTACAAGATGAATGAGAGAGGTCTTACTATCGGTCCTTCTGATACGCCCGCACTCACAGGCAGAGCCTCTGACCTATTACCATTAAGGTCCATCAGCTGGAAACAGTCTGAAAGGTACGACTTGAAAATTTGTAGTGAGTTACCTCTGATGCCATAGTATACAAGTTTGTTTAGTAGAACCTGATGCGACACACAGTTGAAGGCCTTTGAGAGGTCACAGAAAACCGCCAGCACAGATTGTCCTCTCTTAAACCGCTCGACCATATAGCCCACCTGCGCCCGCAAGGCGTCTGCTGTGGACCTTTTTTTTCGGAAACGAAACGTGAAGCATCGATAGGAGACTACTTCTTTCTAGGAAGTTAGACGATTTTTTAGGCTGATATCAATAGGTTTAGATAGGACCGGGACTAAGGAGATGGGCCTATGATTACTTGGGTCATTTTTGTCACCTTTTTTGAAGATTGGGGATACCCTACTAGTTTTTAGCCTACTTGGGAGACTTTGTTGCCGAGACCGAATATATCTTTTGCTGTGCTGTTATTTAAGCTTCTCAGGATGATCATAATCTCTACAGGTGATTCAGGTGCAAGAAATAGTGTATGGTTATTGTGTATAATTTTGGATGTGGTGTGTGTGGGATCGGCTCCAGACTTCTGAAGATTGGCTGTATATTGTTCGGTATATTGACGAAAAACTTATTGAATTCCTCTGGGGAGAGTGTCGATTGTGTGTTGCTGTTTTTCGTTTTTGGTATCATTGATTATGTCCCATATTATTTTTGGTTTGTTAGTATTGTTTTTTATGTTATTAGTATGAAATTTCATTTTTGATTCATTTACTTTTGCCCTGTACAAATGTTTCTGTTGTTTTATCACTTGTGTAAGGTTGACGGTTGGATTTTGTTTGTCAAAGGTGGTAAGTAAATTTCGAGTGTCTCTCTTGCCTGAGCTTTTAGCTCATTGTTGAACCATTTGTTTTTCTTGTTGCCACAGTGGTGTTTTTATTTTTTGAGGAAAGCTCGATTCGAATATCCACAGAAAATTGTGCAGAAATACATGGAAGGTGGAGTCTAGGTCAGGTTCATTGAGGAGTGGTGAGCAATCAAAGGTGTTTTTAAGAGTGGCAATACAAAGAGCTTACATTATCAGCGCACGCAGGTCTAAAGACTTTTATGGATGTGTGATTGTTTAGGATATCTTTCTTTTTGTGTGTGTAAGTGTTTGTGATAGCCACATGGTCAGACATGTATGTATCCCATAAGGTTCAATGTGAGTCTGTTACAGCATTAGTGATACAGTTATCTAGACAACTACTTTTTGATATATTTGAAATTCTTGGTGGTTCATTGACTACGCATTTAAGACCATAGAAGGTTAATAATTGCGTGAATTCCAGTGAGGCATGATCTGCTAGAAGCAAATCTATGTTAAAATCCTCATAAATAAATGGATTTTTTCTTTTTTGACTGAAAAAGTTTAAAATTTTTTCAAGAGTTGCAAAGAATATATTTAATTAGCCACATGGTGACCTATAAATACAGGCGGTAATGATTTGTAAATTTGAAACCTTAATAGCTGTGGCTTCACAATGTTTTTCAATAGAGAAATCATCTATATTATCAATTCTTTTAGAGATAAAATTACTTTTTGTGTAGATTAGGGTCCCACCTTCTTCTGATTGGGTTCGGCAGAAGAAGCTGCTCAGGTTGTAATTGGGTAGTGTACAACTTTCGATTGCAGATTCAGTTAGCCAGTGTTCACACAGCAGGATAGCATCTAAATTCTTAGCCTCGATCTGAAGCTTCAGTTCGTAAGCTCAAGCCAGATAAGCTTTTAATATTCAGAAACATCATGTTGAAATATTCTGTTCTTCCATCAGTTTCTGCTGACAACTCTTGTTTTGTTCTGGTAGTTAGTATAAGTTAGTTAGTTATTTCTGGTGTTTGTCGGGTTTGTTGTATATTTAATCTGCTGGTTGTATTTTGACTGGATGCGGAAATCGTACCTTTTGATGCCAACGCCGTTGCTGTTACGAGAAAACATGTACTTTTTGTTTCTTCGGTAGGTAGCTCTGTTACTTGAATATTCAAAGATTTATATCCAAGCTATTTCTTAATCATTTGTTCGATTTGAGCAGAGCTAACAATCCGCTGGACTCTGTATAAGTAGATCCCTACTTTTTTTTGGACACGCATGAAGTCATTGGAGTTGTCTAAGGTCCCTAGGGTTTTTGATTTTGGGGTGATATTTTGCCTCCTGTAGCATCTGTGGTGTTTTCCATTCACCGTTAGTTTGCATACTTAACGAAGTCGCGAGATCCACTGCCTGTTGAAGTGCGGCGAATTTTTCGTATGCGTTTGTTTATATTTGTTGAAGTTCGATTATTGTGAGGTTATGTCGCCACTCTTCTGTCCTGGTGGCTGTGGATAATATTCACGAGTGACAGATGTTTCGTTCATTTAACCTATTGCAGTAGTTCCATTGTTTTGTTGAAGGTTGACTTTGACAACGTGGTGTTTGTTTTGGCGGGAACATTAGCAGATTCATAATCTGATTTCTTGAGATTCTTTCCTAGGAATCCTATTTTTTCTTTTAGAAGCTCACAGTTTTTTAGCCAGTAGCCTATTTTTATCCTTTAATTCTTGGATAATTCTGTAGTGAAGTGCTTCTCGATCCGATGATCCAGTGGCACTTTCCATTGCTTTGGCTGTTCGGGTTATAGATTCTTCATGCCGGCAAGTTGAACTCTTTTTCTTGTGCTCGTTTAAAGCACGAAGGATGGTACGTTTCTTTACAATTTTGGCACTCAATTGCACTGTTTGATACACTTTTTGAACAATAAAAACAATTTATTGCGTTAGAACTTAATGTTTTTGAAGAGCGAACGTTAGACGCGACCTGTGTGTCCGCCATCATGACAGATTATGTACATATACATAAAATATACTCATCATCCTGTGGTAGCATCACATTACGAAGGCCTCCTCTCTCCTTTCTATTGTTCTTTAAAAATAATGTAACGTTTCTACCTCTGCTCGAGCTGGTGAATCATTATCCTCCTTTTAATACTTTACTGTTGGTAACATTGTCTTAATATTTATAAATTAATCGTTAAACTCATAAAAAATTGTCGAGAATTCGTTTTGCCAAACATCACGAACTTTTACAGAAAAAGAAAACGCCACCTGCCCGAATTCGTCACAGTTCCGTTGCAATAATGGCCAGTGCATCGACGGACATCTCGTCTGCAACAAAGTGTCAGACTGTAGCGACGACTCAGATGAACCACCTCATTGCAACGTCGATGAATGCGCCAAAGTGGAAGTGCACCAATGTGGACACAAGTGTATCGACACCCTTACTGGGTACAATTGCGAGTGTAATACTGGATACAAGTAAGTAAAATATTGGATAATAGTGTTGGTCATTTTAAACTTATTCTTCTGCTTTTGACCTTATTGAAACATTCTTTCAGTCACTCTTTCGATATTATGGCAAAATTATCTATCACATCTAAATAAATAAATAGCAATTTATTGCCAACAGTCACCCACTTACAGGAAATACAAAAATGTAGTTAGATTTATAAGAAAAACTACAAGAAAATTAAGCAATAGATTACAAATAAATAGATATAATAATAATAAGTCTAAATAGGAAATCAAAACATTTTAGGCTAAGAAAAAGTAGATAAACCAAGAAAGAGTTATACGCACAATTAATAACAATTAATAAAACAATTGAAACTTGTTTACAATAATATTTTTTTCTTAATGGATTCCAGCGAATCCGAAAATTAATCTATTTTATTTCCAAATACAATAAATGTTTAACATAAATAATATATTGGACATCTAGCAAGTAAAATTTCTAGGGCTTTTAGCTATTTGAATGCTCGCAGTAGAATGTTAATGGGCATCTTGAGTTTCATCTTGGTACACAAAATGTTACTTCACTTAACAGACTTACACAGTCTATTTTGTTGTTCAACAACCTAAACAAAAATGCTCTTCTGCGGTCCTCCAAACAACTCAAATCTTTCCAATAAAACAACTTAGGGCGTTCCCAGTTCTGCATATATACCATCGTGTTTGAATGCTAAGTATTTAAGAAATGAAATCTCCTCTATATAGACTCTAAAGCATTAGTGTAAACTTGATAGATATTATGCCAACTGAAGACAGCATATTCTTAGCTTAGATCTAACAAACGAATTAAATAAAATCTGTAGTGTTTTTTGGTTTTGAAATGCTTTGCTGTTTCTTAAAATAAAACCTAGTGATCAAAGTTAACGCCCAAATCTTTTACTGTAGTAAATTTCTGTAAATTCATCTCATATTAATTATCTATTAATTATATTTTTTCCTAGAATGCGAAAGGACAAAGCATTTTGAAATATTTAAGTTGAGCCTATTATTATTTCACCATATACTAAGAATGTTCGTTTCGTAATTGAAGGCAGTCTAGTTCTGAACATATTTGCCGGTATAACTTAAGATCATCAGCAAAAAATAGCTTGCGGTTTTTTAAACATTCTGCAAGGTCGTTTATGAACAGTAAAAAGAGCAAGGGGCTCAAATATGAACCTTGTGGAACTCCTTCCTGACTTACAAGATATTCTGATGATCTAAAACATTCGATTTCAACAAATTGGCGTCTCTCTAAAAGATACGATTCCATAAGCTTAAGTACACCTTTAGAGAAGCCTAACTGTTCTAATTCATATAAAAGTATATACAAATCGTTCCGATCAAATGCCTTCTAAAAATTCGTATAGATGACATCTACTTGGTCCGAAGATATAAGCGATTTTACTTGTGTGTAAATTTGACCATAAATACAAATTTCAAAAAGTTTCGAAAAATTACACAGAATTGAAATAGGCCTATAATAAAATTGTGTAAGCAGCTTAGAACATTGAAAGGCTAGAATTAGTAAACAACAACTTTGTTTGAGTTCAACATGTGCACAGGGGCAATGGGGGTGTTTTGTTTACAAACATATTCATCGATTCTCTGTTGTCAAGTTTACACGCATTTTCAAAAGAGAAAATTTTTAGCTTTATATCAACACATATAATAATGTTAATTTAACTTATTGATGTTAGATTTTGGATTCAAAATAAAAAGCAGAAATAGATATATGTTATTCTAAACGCAAAAATAACAACTTCAAAGCAAAAAAAATTATTAACGTTTTTTTCCTAAAACCGCTTCTAAAAAATTTGAAATGGCAACACCGCAGGCAAAAGCTGATGTCATCTTGACAAACGGCTTGTGTTTGACATTTTTGAGTCATTTCAGTGTTTTTGTGAACTGTTATGAGAGTAAAAACTTGTGCCATTTGTGCTGCACCATGGGAAAAAGACGATTTAGACCGATCTTTTCACAAGTAAATACCGATATTGTCATAACATCACCATATCAAGGGACACCCGTCTTCATAAACGTAGAATAATAAAAACTTCTATAATAATTATACAATATTTAATTTCCATAAAAATGCTTTTTATTAGATAAGTAAAAGTAAAGTAAAGTAAAGCATAAAGAACTCATAAACGGTAATATTGTTTAAAATTTAAAGCATAATCTATTAATAATCAATATTTATCATGTAAATATTTTTTGACGGCGTCACTGGTAAAGATTACTTGTGTAGGTGGAATCAACAATACGATCGAGCGGTGTTGCGATGTTGTTGCCTTTTTCTCTAATATAGGGACCTTATCTACATTAATTTAACTTTGAATGTTGACTTCTTTATAGAGTATCTTTTCATATTTTATTTAAGAGGAATAGTATTATTTTGCGCCTCTCAAAATAAGTGACAAATTTTTATAATATTATAAAGTGTGTTTTTCTTATTATTTCAACATAAGCATTTGGCATCATCGTATCAGAGATGTTGCAAGCAAACAAACTGCCCATAGGTCCATGGCAATACTAATTCTAGCCTTTCAATGTTCTAAGGTAAGCAGTTTCTATCCCCCTTCTTAAATATTGGTGCAACACGGGCAGTTTTCCAACGGTTCGGAAAGCTACCAGAAGTAATGGCGATGTTAAATATATAGAAAATTATTACATTTAACAATAAAAAACAATGGATAACCAAAGCCTTATTAACTTCGATGGGTATAAGGGACGGTTTATATAGGATTTATAAGAACAACAACACAAATGAAAACTACAATAGGTATAAAATCTATATAAATAAAGGTATTGCACTGATAAAAAAAGCAAAAGAAAATTATTACAGAAAACAGGCGATTAAAAATAATAATAAGAAGCTATGGAAAACTCTAAACTCTTTTACATCAAATAATGCAAACCAAAACGACTGCTCAATGAAAGCTAAATTAAAAGACGATGCAAATAAAATAATTACAGATACAAAAGAGATATGTAATTTATTTAATACACATTACACAAATTTGGGCGAAAAAATGGCAAATCTTATTAAAAAGAACTATATGGCAAAATACACCATCAACTTTATAAAGTATAAAAAGAACAAGTCGTTCTGTTTGTGAATCAGAGATTTATAATAATATTAGCTCATTAAAAACTACCTCCTCTCCCGGATTCGACAAAATAACCAATGTAACACTAAAAAACATATCCAATTACATTACTAAACCTCTAACTTACTTAATAAATTTAATGTTTTCTAAAGGAAACTATCCAGAACATTTTAAAACGGCTATAGTTAAACCCATGTATAAAAAAGGAGATCCATTGCTGGCAGAAAACTATAGGATAATTAGCTTGATATCAAATTTACCGAAAGTATTCGAAAAAGCATTTTATAGACTCAGAAAAAATACTCTCTAAGAAACAATTTGGTTGTCAAAGATATAAATCTGCGAATGACGCAATTGTCCATCTAACCCACAAAGTTTATAAAAGTCTTGATTCGGGTAGGGCGTGTGCAGCAGTATTTATTGACCTTGCAAAAGTCTTTGATATGGTGGATAACCGCCTGCTTTTGTCGAGGCTGGAAGATATGGGTATTCGGGTACCTGCACTGCTTCTCCTGGAGAGTTACTTTTATCAAAGAAAACAAGGATTGCGCATTAATTCAATTGCAACAGCTCTTGGCCCTATACTATTTATTCTTTATCTGAACTCTCTATTTACAGCAGGAATACTCGGATGAGATTGTTTTATTCGCAGATGATACTGTGCTTTTTTTTAATGAATAACCAACTTACCTGAAACTACAGTAATTAATGTAAACTTTTCTTTTAGACACAACTCAAGTTGGTCCATAAAAAGTTCTAAACAAGTTACCTGCCTGGGGATCATTTTAGACAGACACTTACGTTGGTATATCGATATACAAACCCTAACTAAAAAGCTACTTCCACTCTTTTACTTTTTTTAATATATTGTCGAAGATCGCAGACATACATACTCTAAGATCCGTGTACTTTGCACTAATATGATAATGAAAACTAATAAAGAATAATCAAACTAATGTATCATCTTGATGTTAGCTTTCCTACTAATACGTTATCTGAAAAAAAAATCTCCTCAGCATAAGAGACATGTTCTACAAGGCCTCACTCTTACAACTTATAAAGAAAAAAGTGTTCTTAAAACTACCTAATAGTATAACAAATACCAGAGCAAATCAAAACAACCAAATTAGAATTCTCCAAACATACAGAAGAATAGGCCAGAGATGTTATGACTATGTCGGTAGAAAAACTCATAATAGTCTCCCACGTGACCTAAGAATTAAGAATAACCAGGGTAATTTTGGGAACCTAATTTCAATTTGGTTAGAAATTAATAAATTAAACATACCTGCTTAGGGTTGTCTTTTACGATTTTTGGCTGATGTAAATACCATAAACGTTGTAACTAATTTTACTTTTTGTCTATCGTTTATAGGTTTTTTATGATATTTGAATGTACAAGTAGACTTTTTTTGTTAGGTGTATTTTTCAGGTCTCTTTTGTTCTTTTTTTTTGTTGTGATTTTCTTCAATAAGATTTTAAATTCAAATTGTTATAAAAGTGTTATAATTAATATAACTTAATTATAAGTTAGATAATAGCATATTTAATTATTAGATTTTAAGCCATATCATATAGAGATTCGAATAGACGCCGACTTTTTTCCAGTCAAGCGTTAACTTTGTTGTAGGTCCGCGTCTTGTTTGCTCTCTCATTGCAGTCTTTGTAAACACCTTTGCTTATTTTATAATTGATTCCCTCATTTTCTGCCGTATTTAGCACAGTAATTTTAAGTTATTTTGTTTTTATGATGAATAAGCGGTTATTGAATTAAATTGAAAAAAAGAAAAGAGGTGTAGAAAAAGCTCATATTCAATCCTTTACCACAAAACTGGGTATGCCAGATGTTTCTTTATTTTTCAGTTTTTGTTTTGGGTTTGAGTTGCCTAGAATAACAGGGTTTGAGTCTGTAAAAACACTTTCAACGAAACTTAAGAAAGTATGAACGATATCCTGGGATGACGGACATTCTATAGAGCCGTTTGTCAAAACACCCGGTATTCTAGACAATCATTTTTTTTAATGAAAAGACCAAAATTCGGAACTATCCCTACTTATATTTTCTTCGGTAGATTGAACATATTTTTTGTATGTTATGTCTATTAGCATTTTAGTTTTTTCCTTAAATCCTTAAAAACATTGTAGTAATAGTTAGTCCTGCGCTTGCGATAATCCTCATAAGGTTTTTCTTTCTTTTTTAGTAATTCAATAACTTCCCTATCGTTACAATTTGGATATCTTCTTTTCCTTATTTTATTCGGAACAGTTTCTACAAATATATAGTGCAAAATATTAAAAAAATGTTCGCAAGCCTGATCAACATCTGAAAGTTCATACAGTTACCCCCAAAAGTATTTGGACAAGTATTTTCAATAATATTCTTACATTATAATTATAATAAATAAAATCTGCAACCTAATAATACTTATGAATATTTCTTAATGACTATCGAATATTATTACGATATATTTAGTTTAAAAAAGATGTACATAGTCAAACAGTATTGCAAAATACAAAATTAATAAAATATGCAATCTCTCAAAAGTATTTGGACAGTGTATAAATTCTTTTAATAAAAAGGTGAAATGTAAGAAAAAATCAGTATGCATCTTTGTTTACATTTAATGCAACATGTCGAGTAGTATAGAAAAATAAGCAATAACATGCGCATACACAAAAATGAAATCGAAAGAAACTTACTTTTTAACGAATTTGTTTAAAAAGAGCCAAACTTATCGGAAAATAGCCGAAACTGTACTGTACCATTGAATATATTGTGAAAAAATTTAGTGTGAAATAAACATCGATCTGGTCGTCCAAGGAAACTGACTCTTCGTGATGAACAATTTATAATGAGAGAGATAAAAAAGACCCCTTTATTAGTGCCCCGAAAATTGTTTCAGAACTTCAGAGAAGTTTAGGAAAAGAAGTTGGATCTGAGACAGGAGAGTTATGAGAAAAAACAATTTTCATGGCAAGAAACGTGTAGCTTTCGCAAAAAAATGCATAAATGAGCCCCCTAAGTTTTGGAATCGCGTGGTTTTTTCGGATGAAACGAAAATAAACCTTTTTTTATCAGATGGCAGAAAAATAGTGTGGCGTAAATCTGGTACCTCCTTGCAATCTCAAAATATTTGTCCCACCGTGAAATATGGAGGCGGTTCCGTGATGTTTTGGGATGTTTTCCAGCTAGTGAAGTAGAAAATATCTGCCCAACTGATGGAATTATGGACAAACACAAGTATTTGGATATTTTATAAACCAATTTACGCCAAAGTGCTTTGAACTTTAAAGGTTTAGAAAATAATTATGCTTTTCTTCAATACAACGACCCAAAACATAAATCGGAAATAGTTAGATTGTGGCTAGTCTATAATGTACCTAAAGTTTTGGATTTTCCTCCTCGATCACTGGACATTAATCCTATTGAAAATTTATGGCAGGCATTAAAATCTAAGGTTCAAGTACATAATATAAAAAATAGGCAAGATCTGATTAAACAAGTTTTAAATGAATGGAATAAAATCTCTGTAGCTGTCACTATATTATAGTAAACTTGTTCAGTCTATGCCTAAAAGACTTAGATGTGCCATAGAATCAAAGGGTTTTCCTACTAAGTATTAATTTATAATTGTGTGGTATTGATTGTATTGTATATATATTTAATTTTCTATTTGTCCAAATAATTTTAAGATATAAAATTCGTTCTAAAAATTAATGTTATTAGTTTTTTGTTTTTATTCAATAAATAGTAATATAGGATTGTTCAGTAGTCTTTATGAAATATTCAAGATTATTATCAGGTAGCATATGTTATTTATTATATTGTAAAGTGAGATTATTGTTAAAAATTAATTTTGTCCAAATACTTTTGGGGGTAACTGTATATACACGACCAGTCAGTATTAATTATTTTATGATATAATAAGGGGAGATTTGCTTTCCTAAAATTAAAAGAAGCGTGTAAATTTGCATTAACTTCGAACTGCTCACTTATGATTCAATAATTCAATCAAAAACTATCCACCCTCGATATTGACACTAAAACTAAGTATAGCTTTTGTGACTGAATTGTTTTCTTTAAATCTATATATTTTTTTCGTAAATAAACGTACATTTATTTATTATTTATAGACTCCTAGAAGATGGCAAAGCATGCGCAGACGTAGACGAATGCATCGAAACCCCGGGAGTATGTTCGCAATACTGCTCAAACACCCCTGGCAGTTTCTACTGTAAATGCAACGAACAATTTTACGAAAGGGAAGCGGATGAGCATACGTGCAAGAGAAAAGATAAAATTGAACCTTGGCTGGTGTTCACCAATAAATATTATATCAGGAACATCTCTGTGGATGCGAAAATTTACAATCTGGTGCACCAGGACCTAATGAACGTGGTGGCGTTGGACTTTGATTATCAAGAAAATAAGATGTACTTCGGGGATGTTACAGCTAAGACCATTTTTAGATCTACCATTGGTTCTAACGATAGAGAGGCGGTTATTAGGCACGATTCTCATGGTTTGGAAGGCATTTCTATTGACTGGATTGGAAGAAAACTTTACTGGTATGTTAAGGGAATTTTTGTATTGAATTTGTTGAGATATTGTCCTTTTTATAAATGGCTATTATTCGCTATTCACTCCTTATTTTATTTTTTTATTTAGTATATAATAATAAGTCACCGTATTAATTTCATATTTGTAATAATGTTTATTAGTTCTTTTTTCCCGCTAAATAGACATTGACTGTGATACAGGAAGTGAAAAATTGGGTCTTTTTAAATGTCGTTCGCTTTCTCCGGTTTCGACTCTGGAGCTAACCGCTATCAATAGCGAAAACTGAATTTATTAAATTGGTATTTAAGAATATATAGATTTTTTTCAAAAATTAAAAGGCTTTTAATTTTTAAGGGTTTAATTGGATAAATGGTCAAAAAAAAATCCAAGCTTTTCAAATTTTTTCTTTAATTGCCAACGTTTCGGCCTATATTAGTCCTTCAGAGCACTACAAAATTTAAAAAGAAACATAGTAAAAACATATATATATAATAGACAAGTCACAACGGTATGTTATACAGTGGTAAAAAAAATCATCAACAATTAAAAACAAATTAAATAAGTATATTAAAACTAAGAAGAGTTATGGTTAAAATTAAAAAATTAAAAATTAAACGGGAACATTTAGATATACTGACAACAGAAATATCAAAGCTCTTCGTTTAATTGTGATAAATAAAACATAGTGGTTTCATATGATTGTATTTGTTTTTTTTGTTGTTGAGGAATATGTACCTGTTGGTGCGTAAGTACCATTGTACTTAACAATAATGAATAATATTTTAGTTCTGGGCTTTAATTTTAAGGTGTTTAGGTAATGTAAACAAAACAAAGGTTTTTTTTTCCTTTTTTTAAGTTATTATTTTAAATATTTTAAGATAAGTAATATATACTCGCCGGCACAAAATTCCGCAACCCTGAAATATTGGCCAAGTTTGATGTTTTATAAATTTTTTATTTTTTATCAGATTCTCACGATTTTGCCATCAGTTTTTAGATACATTTGTTGTGATTTTTTAAAATCATTTTGTAAAGTAGCATTTTTCGATTAGGCTATATTATACAGGAGTAAAACAAACTGTTGTTTTTTCTTGTAATTTCAAATGACCCTGTAGGAAAATTAAGGTGGATAATTCTGTTTACATACTGTTCCTTGTAATCTTTGATGTATTCTAAACATTTCGATTTTTGATTCATTCCATTATCTCATTTCTGCTGCGAGCTGCAAATTTTTTATTAAAACGCTGATTTGAAGCTTATTTTTAGATAATTAATGTCAAGTTTTCGGTTAAAAATGATCGAAGTTGGCTAAGGACGCAATTAATGTGACATAAAGTTTGACAGTGTCACTATTATATATAATTTGTTGTATGTCAATATGGTATTAACTCCAGCAGACGTGGGTAGAATTGTTACGTTAATAGAGGATGGCCGTAGCAAAAGTTATGTCGCCCGTACTCTGAGATTTCCGCGGTCTACAGTTCGAGATGCCTGGAATAGGTATTTACAGACGGGAATTTTTACTAGACGACAAGGCTCTGGCAGAAGGAGCATGACCACTGCAGCTGATGATCACTTTGTCACCATTAGTTCTTTAAGAGATCGAAGATCTACTGCTGTGTGTCTAAAAAATGACTTGCGAATACTTCATGGAGTAAGTGTAAGTAAAAGAACGATACGTACAAGATTAGCAGAAGCTGGACTTTATTCACGAAGGCCAGCAAGATGTCCACAATTACTTCCTCGGCATCAACAACACCGACTGTGGTTTGCAAGACCGCATTTTGAGTGCGAACAAACAAACGTACTATTCACAGATGAATCCAGGGTTTGTTTAAGGACGCCGGATGGTCGTGAGCGGGTATACAGACGTAGAAATGAAAGATATGCTGACTGCACCATTTCAGAACAAATCTCATATCGTGGCGGTTCAGTCATGATTTGGGCCGGTATTTCTACCGAAGCACGCACCAATCTTGTATTTATTGAAAATGGAGCTCTAACCGCCCACCGTTACATTGAGGAAATCCTTCAGGAAGTTGTTGTCCCATTTGCTTCATTCATTGGGAACCAATTTACATTAATGCATGATAATGCTAGACCTCACGTTGCACATGTAGTGAGCAATAATCTGGATGAAGTAGGACTCCCAAGATTGGAATGGCCCGCATGTAGCCCGGATCTCAACCCAATAGAACATCTTTGGGATCAACTTAAAAGGGCCGTTCGTCGTCGTCCTGTACAACCACAAACCTTGCAAGACTTACGACTAGCGCTGATCGAAGAATATGAGGCTATTCCTCAAGAAAGAATAAGGAACCTTATTCATTCGATGCCCCGAAGACTGCAAGCTGTTATTGCTGCGAGAGGAGGAAATACACGCTATTAAAATTGTTTTTTTTTTAATTAACTTTATGATATACCTAGTGTTTGTTTCTCCTAATAAAAATACGCTTCAAATCAGCGTTTTAATAAAAAATTTGCTCGCAGTAGAAATGAGATAATGGAATGAATCAAAAATCGAAATGTTTAGGATACATCAAAGATTACAAGGAACAGTATGTAAACAGAATTATCCATCTTAATTTTCCTACAGGGTGTTTTGAAATTACGAGAAAAAACAAGTTTGTTTTACTCCTGTATAATATAGCCTAATCGAAAAATGCTACTTTACAAAATGATTTTAAAAAATCACAACAAACTTGGCCAATATTTCAGGGTGGCGGAATTTTGTGCCGGCGAGAGTATTTAAGTATGTATATAATATATTACTTATTTTAAAATATTTATAACGATAACTTGAAAAAACCGAAAAAAAAACTTGGTATCAGTATCGACATATCAGTCATGTATATACGTATATAAAGAACAAAAAACATGACCTTGAAGACAAAAATATTTTTCTAAATCTTGCTCCAAACTTGCTTGGAGCAAGATTTAGAAAAATATGGAGAAGAAGCAACCAGATGGCAACCGGAACATTTTTTGTGTTTAGGATTGTTAAAATTCCTATTTTAGTGAAATTACCATTAATATAACGTATAAACACTTTAACGATTTGAATTTTAAAAACTTAATTTTTTTTTAAATTTTAAAGTATTTATTTATTTATTTAAGTATCTTTTTATTCTTTTAAGTACTTCAAATCATTGTTGAATTTTGCATCTTTAATTCAGGCATTTGAAGTAGTTATGTTAAATATCTTCTTAACATTTTAGATTATTTTCAAGTAATTCCAGATATTTCAAGTAATTTCTTTGTCCTTCAAGGTATTTAAAGGAATTTTTGAATTTTGAACTAGTTGCATGTTTTTTTTTTCAAGAATTTGAATCCGTTCTAAATTTCTTTGCGCCATTTGAAGTTATATTAATTTTCGTCTTGATATTTGAAGTTATTTCTTATATAGTCTCCTGGCTTTTAAAGTTTTTTAATTAACTCCAGACATTTAAAGTATTTTATCACATTTTCTAAGTACCTGAAGTCGTTTTTGAATTTTGAACTAATTTTCTTTATAAGTCTAGGTATTTGAAACCATTTTTAAAGTCCTTTTCCATTTTATTCCAGGAATTTGAAGTCATTTTAAATTAATATCCGATACTCTAACTTTTTTTGGACTAGTTTTCTAATTTATTTCAGTAACATGAACCATTCAAAATTTCTTCCTGGAATTTGAAGCTATTTTAAGTTTCTTCCTGATATTTGAAGTATTTTTTTTATTTTAAACTAATGATCATTATTTTAATTTAAGGCAGTCAGGTATTTTAAATATCTTCTTATAGTTTCAGGCAATTTAAATAATTTGTTTATCTTGAAATTTTAAGTAATATTTGAATTTTGGATCAGTTTTCTGTTTTATTTTAGAAATTAATTAGGAAAGTCATTCTAAATTTCTTCGTGGCTTTTGAAGCGATTTTAAATTTCGTCTTGATATTTAAAGTCATTTGAAGTCACTTCTTTTTTAAAGTACCTTATTACTTTCTACTATTTGAAATAATATTTAAATTTTTCACTTAATTTTTCCTTTTAGTGTAGACATTTGAACCATTTTTTATATGTTGATCTTTTATGTAATTTTCTATCTGATTTCAGACATTTGTAGTCATTTTAAATTTCTTCCTGGTACTTAAAGTGATTTCTTATACAGGGTGATTGATGGTTGATGGTACCTTAGACGTTTACGGAGAACGGAAAAATTTTTTTTTTATTTTAAATTTGATAACATGGGTTTTAGCTGATGATCTAACGATTAAACATATTTTTAGCGATGCAGCGTTGCCGCTTATACCAAAAAGTAGTAGCAACTTTGTTATTTTAAATGGAATACCCTGTATATTTTTTTATTATCCGATCCGCTATCACTTTATGATTGGTTCTGTATAAGGTATTCCTATACCTATCTTTAGTGGTTTTCGAGAAATTAATAATTTTCTTTATTTTTTGACCAAAACATAGCTCCAAATAAATTTGTATTACTACGGCACTGGAACGCGCAGAATCTTGAAATTATAAACGTAATTTATGGAAGTATTGTACATTATTTTTCACTATGAAAATTTGTTCTACGTTATACAGGGTTGCTCAAAATTAGTGATTTTACCGCTAGATACAAAAATGGTAAAAAGTGCATTTTTTTTAAATGGAACACCCTGTATATTATAACATATTCTAAAAGGAAATTAAAATCCCTGTCTAAAGAGGTATTATGTTCCTATATCGAAGTAGTTCGGTTTCGGAAATAAAAGCAATTTTCTGTAAAAATCGGAATATTTTGACATATTTGCTTTAGTTGGCCATGAAAGGTCATGATGAAACCATGCTATGCTATTGATGTTTGACAGTGACATTTAGTTGATTAGTAGTAAATACGCTTGGGTGTTTTTTTTTAAATAGTGACCTAAAAATTCATTAAAATGGAAAGAAATAGTTATTCAAATGAAGTTTTGAGGAATCTATTTATTATTCATGGACAATGTGACAAAATTGTAGCAAGAACATGCAGAAAGTTCAAAGAAATGTACCCGAATTTACAAAAAATGGATAAAAGAAAATTTGTGCGAATACAAAATAACTTTATACAATTTGGTTCACAACTTAAAAATGATACAAGATTATAAGTAATTTACAATAAATTTTCAAAATGATTGCCATTGACTTCTAAGCAATTCAAAATCCTGCGTTGTACAGCATGTGTTGTCGCTGCTTGTATTTCAGAAGGATCTAGTTGACCAATGCAATTGATAACTCGTTGACGTAGTTCCTGTTTACTGTTTACCGGTGTCTTGTATACCATTTGCTTCAAATTACCCCAAAAGTAAAAATCAAGTGGTGTAAGCTCAGGTGATTTCGCAGGCCAGTCCCATGGTCCCAAACGCCTAAACCAGCGGTCATCGAATTTCTCAAATAACTCACGTGTCACCTCTTCAGTGCAATGAGCAGGTGCCCCATCCAATTAGAACCAGCAAGTGCGATAATCTTCAAGCGTTAAATTTTCCAGAAAATCTTCTACTACTGAGTACAAAATCTGAATGTATTTATGGGAGTTTAATGACCCGTGGTAAATAAAAAAAGCTATTTGATTGTCTTTTAGTAAACAAAAAACATTAAAACTAAATTTTTCTTGAAACCCCATTTCCTTAACCGCGTGTGGACTTTGATTAGCCCAGAAATGTTGATTTCTTCTATTAAAAATACCTTCTCTAGAAAACTTTGCTTCGTCTGTCCATATTATTTTTTTTAGAAAGTTTGGATCCTCTTGAGTGCGTGTCAGAAGTATCTCACAATATTGAATGCGACGTTGGTAATCATCCGGTTTCAGCTGATGAACTTTTGAATATTTAAAGGGATGCATATTATTGTCGTTCAGAATTTTTTGCACAGAATAATAAGTTAGGCCTAAATCATCTGCTGCACTCCGGATGGAAGCTTGTGGATATGCGTGAAAGTAGGCTAAAACATTCACGATGTTGTCTTCATCAGACGTTACAGGCTTGGGCAAACTTGTATCATTTTTAAGTTGTGAACCAAATTGTATAAAGTTATTTTGTATTCGCACAAATTTTCTTTTATCAATTTTTTGTAAATTCGGGTACATTTCATTGAACTGCATGTTCTTGCTACAATTTTGTCACATTGTCCATGAATAATAAATAGATTCATCAAAACTTCATTTGAATAACTATTTCTTTCTATTTTAATGAATTTTTAGGTCACTATTTTAAAAAAACACCCAAGCGTATTTACTATTAATCAACTAAATGTCACTGTCAAACATCAATAGCATAGCATTGTTTCATCATGACCTTTCATTTGCCAACTAAAGCAAATATGTCAAAATATTCCGATTTTTACAGAAAATTGCTTTTATTTCCGAAACCGAACTACTTCGATATAGGAACATAATACCTCTTTAGACAGGGATTTTAATTTCCTTTTAGAATATGCTTTAATATACGGGGTGTTCCATTTAAAAAAATGCACTTTTTACCATTTTTGTATCTAGCGGTAAAATCACTAATTTTGAGCAACCCTGTATAAGGTAGAACAAATTTTCATAGTGAAAAATAATGTACAATACTTCCATAAATTACGTTTATAATTTCAAGGTTCTGCGCGTTCCAGTGCCGTAGTAATACAAATTTATTTGGAGCTATGTTTTGGTCAAAAAATAAAGAAAATAATTAATTTCTCGAAAACCACTAAAGATAGGTATAGGAATACCTTATACAAAACCAATCATAAAGTGATAGCGGATCGGAAAATAAAAAAATATACAGGGTATTCCATTTAAAATAACAAAGTTGCTACTACTTTTTGGTATAAGCGGCAACGCTGCATCGCTAAAAATATTTTTAATCGTTAAATCATCAGCTAAAACCCAAGTTGCCAAATTTTCAAAAAAAAATTATTTTCCGTTCTCCGTAAACGTCTAAGGTACCATCAACCATCAATCACCCTGTATGCTTTCCAGACTTTTAAAGTAAATGTTATTCCAGGTATTGAAGGTACTTTTTACATCTTTAAGTATCCTATTTTTTATCAATAATTTTCCATTTATTTTAAGCCATTTCTTATACTTTGCAGATCTTTAACGTAATTTTCCACTTTGTATCAGGCATTTCATTTTATTATTTTCATCGTCTTAGTATTTTAATTTTCGATATTTTTATTTCAAGCATTTGAAGCTATTTTAAATATCTTCATGACATTTGAAGTCATTTTTTTACATTCACAAATTTTTGACTAATTTCTCTTATATTTTTGGCATTAAATAATTTTTGCCTTCCAAGTATTTGTAGTCGTTTCTAATTTTGGATTAATTTTCTCTTTTGGTGCAGTCATTTGAAGCCATTTCTTATGTTTCATATCGTTGAAGTAATTTTCTATTTTGTTTCAAGTATTTTTTTTTTAAACCTGGAAATTAGCCGTCCAAATTAGAAGCAAATCTTTTATACAAATTTCGAGGGCCAAATGCTGCTCTTGGTACTCTGCTAAGTTTTTTTCATAAAACCATGTAGCATCCGTTTTACCGCTTTTTTCGAAACATTTTAAAATTAAGCAATAAACCTTGAAGAAAAAATATCTTTGAAATAAGAAATTCTGGAGTACAAAATGCTCATACCTCTGAAACTAAGGCAGTTAGAGCTTTAAAAATTAAAACACAAGTTCAAAAAAATGTGGATTTTGCGAATGTGGATGTCACTTACAAAATGCTCAATCACTGAAGTATTGTAATATCACATTTTTTTAGGTTGGATCGACACTCCAAGAACCTAGATGTCGCCGAACTGAATGGTACAAACAGAAAAACCCTTAAAACAGCTATTGCGGACCCAAGAGCTTTGGTGGTTCACCCTGGTACGGGATACTTATATTTCACTTCTTGGCATCTGCAAGCTTATATCGGCAAACTGGGTATGGACGGATCCAATTTTACAAGAATCCTTACTTGGAACGACGATATTGCTTGGCCCAATGCTTTGACCATTGACTTCTTTACCGATCGGCTATACTTTGCTGATGCACATTTAGATTATATTGGTATGGTTTTATCAATGAGTTAAAAGTTAAAAGCCTAAGTTTAATAATTTTACAGCGTTTACCGACTTGGAAGGCCGTCACAGGCACGTAGTGTTATCAGGAAACTCTGTGCCTCACGTGTTTGCCATCACCTTATTCGATGATTACGTTTACTGGACAGACTGGAACCTTAAGGCTATTTCTAGGGCTAATAAATTCACGGGAAAAGACTTTAAGATCTTAAGAAATACCACTCATAAGCCTTATGACATCCACATCATGCATCCCCTAAGACAACTCCCTTATAATAGCTCTTGCAAACAGAATAACGGAGGTTGTTCGCATCTTTGTTTGATTGCGCCCCCGCCTGCTTCTAGTTATTTGAATATTGACGGGTATGTTTATTTAATAGGCATCTTAGTTTTCGGAATATTATAAGTCAGTTTTTTCAGATATGGGGAAGAAGGAGAGACTGGTTATACTTGTGCATGTCCCAACCAGTTCTATCTAGGTCCGGATCATAAGACCTGTATAGCCAATTGTACTGAAGGGCAATGGCAATGCGGAGGAAGTGACGAAAAATGTATTCCGTGGTTCTGGAAGTAAGTTTTAATTATTTAATATAAAGTCCATATACTTTACTATTTTTTTTATGTTAGATGTGATGGTGAAAAGGACTGTAAAGACGGCTCCGACGAGCCAAGCACTTGTCCTCCGAGACAATGCAGAAACGGTACGTTCCAGTGCAAGAACAACAACTGTACTCCCTCTGCCACGATCTGCGACGGGGAAGATGATTGCGGCGATAATTCTGATGAGGAAAATTGCGATAAGGAGTGTCCCGAGTTAGAAATGAAATGCAGGTGAGTGATAAGTTAAAAAAAATGATAGTGATTTTTTTATTTATTTCAACAAAAAAATTAATCACAATATTTACTGAGCTAGACATTTTGATTATGGGTGACTTTAATATAAATATCCTTGATCAATGCCAGAATATTACCTTTAACTTAATTTCTACGTTTGATTTGTTTAACTTAGAGCAAAAAATTAATGAACCAACTCGAATAAGTAATAATAGTGCTAGATTGATCGATTTACTTTTTGTTAATTTCTCTACCTTTGAAACTGAAGTAATTGATTTTACTGGTTCTGATCATAATTTAATATATTGCAAGTTTGCTTTTAAAAAACCTAAGGAAATTCCACTAAAAAAAATATATATACATAAAAAAAATATATATTCATAAAAAAAATATATATTCATTATTTCTAGACATTTTCGCTAACTATTTGCTTACACTGTTACATGCAGATTTTGCCCCTAAGCATGTAACATGGGATTTCATATAAATTCGGGCAAAAGTTTATGGGTTTTGGTATCGGCTTGGAAGGGTTGTGTGATTTACAGTTTTATAAATGGAATTTGGGGTTTGATAGCAATGCAATTTATTTTTTTAAGGCTTTTGGGGTTTGATTATTTTTAGGAATGTATTTACTTACCCTATCCTGTCAGCACACCTCTGTGGAGTTAGTTGCATTATGTTTCCTTAGTCCTTATTCATGTACCTGGTGTTGGGAACTTTCTGACCTTTGATTTATTTGTCGAGACTTTCTATGAGGCCGGTATATGTCTGGGGTATGGAGGGACTTCTGGAGGGTGCTGTTGTGCCACAGATTGCGCTATGAGTGGAGTAAATAAGACCTTTTAGATGGTGATCCGTTAGTGTAGGAAAACTTACAAATACTTTCTTCTATAGCGGAATCATATTGGGCAAGGTATCCTAATTGATTTGAAATTGGCCTCCCCAGTTTTGCTTGCTATATTTCCCTTCAATTCTTCAAGTTAAGTTTTAGTAAATAAACGTTCCTTGACATCTGGTTTCTAACCCTAGTAGCCGATTGACAGTAATGACTATTGACACACTTGTTGTTGTGAAGTTTTGGCAGCGTTGCTGTTTCCCATTAAGTTTTGGTTTCCATTTGGCGGATGACGGAGCGTCATAAATCAGGCAGAGCGACGTAAGAGGAAAATTGGAATTTCGTAGCCCCGTTGGGAAAATGTTGTTAGTTTTCCATGTTTTAGTATCCGAGCAGTATCATTTTGCTGTGGTATTGCGGAATTTCTATTTTGATAGAGTGAGACCCCGCGTAGTTTTTCACCAAGAGGCAGGGTCAGATCGTGTGGTGGAGAGAGTGACAAGTTCACTGCCAGTGTCACCTGTCACTGTCTGGTCAGTTGACAGTTCCTTGTCCAGCCTGTAGCCATCCCGTTATCAGAAAGAACAGTCGACATTTTGTGGTTTTAAAAGGAAAATTCATCTTGCCGGTAATTCGGTTGAATGGAAAAATATTCCTCCCAAGTTTTGGAGTTTAATTTGATGAACGTCTAGTATGAAGTTGTAGCCGAGAGGATTTCGGATTGAACTGATATTTTGGATTTGGTCGGCTGCTCCCACACCATTTATGGGATTTTGAAATTTTCTAACCACAAAACGAGACTCTAGGCCTCGCTCACCACCTTAGGTATGTAGCAACATGTTGATAATTGCCATGGAATTGATTGTGTGTTTATTATACTGATTTTTTTTGTCCTCTATTTTAGAGGCCTCTCCTTTTTCGTATTCTCTCCCCTATTCTCTGGTCTCTTTCTATTCTCTGGTTTCTTCTGGTCATCCCAACACTGTTAGAAACCGGCTTAAGTGAGCCTCAACACAGCCTGGACTGAGCATTGTACTGTGGCTCTGCGATTTTGGATTGGAACTTGCGTGAAATCGACTTGCCCATGTGGTCGTTACCCTGGTTGTAGCTGACTGATTCCAGAGCTGTCGAGTTAAGCTACCTTAGCCAAAATACACAAGAGATTAGAGGACCCGCAAGTTTTTGCACATTTTATTTTATTTTTCTCTTATTCTTAGAACATTGAAAGACTAGAAGTAGCATGCCGTGGAACTATGGGCAGGTTTGTTTGCTTGCAACATCTCTGATGCAATGATGCCAAGTGCTTATAGAGAAATGGCAAAAATCACTTTATAATATCATACAAATTTTCAGTTGTTTCCGAAGGCACAAAACAATACTACTGCTCCCCTTTAATAAAATATCAAGCGTTTTTTAAAAATAAATTTGATAAGATACTCCATATCGAAGTCAATATAAGTTAAATAAATGAAAATAAAGTACGAAGAAATGAGAAAACGGTAATGGCATCGCAACGCCGCTCGATCGCATTGTTGATGTCACAGATACAAGCACTCTTTACCAGTGACGTCGTCAACAAATATTTATCTGATAAATTTTTATTAATTATTAAAGAGTTTGAGTATAAGTAATATTACCATTTATGAGCTATTTATGTGTTTTTTTTAACGGACTTCATTAGAGGAAGGTCCTAATAAAAGGCAGCATTTTTGTCAAAGCATTTTTATGGAAATTAAATATTTTATTAATATAATATTACAGATTTCTCAATAAATCATGTTTTAAGACACAAATTTTTAACATTTTGCAAAATTTTATTGTTATTGTTATATTGGACAAAACTCAGTTTTACATCACTTACTTATATTACATAATATATACTTCTATGCTGCTGACTTTTTCAAAGGGACAGTATTGCTTCAGCGGAAAAAGTTAAAACTACAAGGATGTTCAAATTGTGAAGAAGTTGCAGGTTTTTTGTAGGTTATAAGATTCTTATTATGAGTATTTAGCCTGTATAATGGTTTTGAGACATTTAATAGTGACCTATATAATACCTAATACCAATTATTATATCATATTAATTTATACTATAAAACAAAGCTAAGAATAAAGACTATGTACAATAGATTAGATTAGATAGTTTATTAGTAGTAATATACAAACAAGTACTTTTACAAGTCAAATAAAATATGTAGTATGTTGGCCTTTTTTATAAAATCATGTTATTATTTCTTAAGTATTTTAATAATGACTTGAGACATCTAATTCAATTTCTTTGGCGCAAATTTACTTGTTGCAATCTTCAAATTTAAATTTTTTGTTCTTTATTTTTTTTCCATAATCTGGTGACAAGTGATTTAGCTTTTGAAACGGTGGAATCATCAGTGCTTAGGTCCTCAGGATATCATTTTGATTTTACCCTAGAATAATATACATAAAAATATAGTATTACCAAAATTAAAAAGAAAAATTTAAAAAAATGTATTATGATAATCCAATTGATCAATAAAATGTATGTTATTATAAAGAATCGTTGTAATATCATACATTTGATTAATTGCATTTAATTAAACAAATATAATACAACAAAATACTATATCACTTTTAAATAAGATATATAGAATAGGATGATACATGGCATAAAACTAGTAGTCTATTTTGAGTGTATTTTTACCTTTTCCTTGACATAGTTAGGGAATGTGTAGCAGTTAAACAAAAACGGCTTGGATGAGAAATAGTAATTGTTGACCTAGACTCCACGGTTACTGTAGAACTATAATTCTCAGATGCAATTATTGTTGATGATGAATGATCAGATCTGTAATTATACAAAATTTGGTGTATCAAGGATATTAATCTATTTTAATTATCCATACTTGTCTATATTAGCTTCACTGTTTGTACTTTATACCGTTTTGAAAGCTAAAGAAGTTTTTGCACTCTTCAGCAAAGCTACCCCTGCAGCTTTGAAGGGTAAATCACTTGGTAAATTAACTGAATTATCGGCTGCTGTGTTTTTAACCAGTGCATCAGAAATCCTAGTAAAAAAATAGTTTTACACACATACCTAATTTAATAAGTATTAGGTATAAATAAAGCTTATATGAGTAACACTAATACTTTTTGTGATGAAACTGTATGTTTTACAACATAGCCCAAGCACAAGTTTTAAAAGGTTGTTTTTTTAGCTTACATAATGTAGCAAATAAAAGCATGCAAACCTTTATCAATAATTCTAAGGTAAAATATAGTCATACTCTATAAATATACTAGAAAAATATATTTAAAAAAATTACCTTTGAGGTAAAGCTGATTTTTTTAATAAAGTCTGGCTACTGATAATATTATCTCCCTTATATCACTTCTAAGGATGTGATCTGAACAAACAAATATGTTCTTTTTAATTGTATTGATTTCCATTAATGAAACCCATTGTTCCCTTTGGGCATAATCATTAGGCAATCTATAATAAGTATTTAATATTTAATCAAAAAGCAAAAAAAAATTACAGTAATAAATTAATATGTGGTGCCAATTACTATATATATTATTGTAAGTTGCAATAAGGTAAAACAAAAAAAAAATTATGGAACTAATTTTAAAGAAAGACAAAATTAACTTTATACATAGATATCAAACTATATATAGATAGGTACATAGGTATTATGCGTTTTTTCTGCCAAAACAACAAAAAAAAAAACATAAAATCCTGTAATAAAACCAGGGACAAAATTCTAGTTTTACATCTTTTATAGCCTATTAATAGATGAATATGTTCAAAAAAATATTTAGATTTAAAAATATAAATATTTTGGTATTTTACGCACACTTTCACATTCAAGTTTTTATTAGGTTTATATCTATAAGATCCCCTATTCTACGTTTATGATGATGGTAACCCCATGATGTGATGTTATGAAAGTATCGGTACTCACTTGTAAAAAGATCGGCTTGAATCACCTTTTTATCATGATGCGGCACAAACGACACAAGTTTCTGCCATCCTAGCAATTTAAAAAAACACTAAAATGTGGCCTTTTTTCCTTTTTAAACCAAAAATGAAAGAAAATACACGAATCCCGAATATAAACAAAAAGCCGTTTGACAGATGACACAACGCGTATGGCTTAGGCGGTTAAGCTCCGGTGTTGTCGCTTCAAATTTTTTAGAAGCAGTTTTAGGGATAAGAATGTTAATAATTTTGTTTTTTTTTTGCTTAAGGATATTATATTTATTCTTAAAATAGGTTAATTGTAGTATTTATATTTTTTATTTTAAATTTTCATATAAAATACAACACAAATAAGTTAAATTAACGTTATAATGTTTGTTAAAATATAGCTAAAAATTTCCTCCGTTGGAAATTTGTGTCGACTTGACAACAGAGAATCGGCACATATGTTTGTAAATAAAACACCCCTCTTGCCCCTGTGCACATGTTGGACTCAAACAAAGTTGTTGTTTACTAATTCTAGCCTTTCAATGTTCTAAGCTCTTATTGAACGGTTTGATTTAGGGTTGGGGGTTGATTTATTAATTTGAATTTTATGGCCTTATTTTCTTTTATGTAAAACAAAAACGTTAAGGGGTTCTTGCTAAGTCTATTAATATTAACATGAGGGTTTTCATTTGAGTCGAGCATCGACATAATTGATTTTGACATTGGGCCTGGATCACCTTGTAGGGGATCGGCTATTTGCTACAAATAACATATTTAGTCATAATGTTAGTTGTTGGTTAACAGGTTTTATTGCACCAACATACCATTAATAGGCTTTTAAATCCGAACCTTACTATTTAAAAGTTTTATTTAGGGTAATGTGACTTGACTAGAGTTTGTAAAAGGTATTATAGAGCCAGTGAGGTATTGTGAATTAGGCTCCAAACATATAGTTCTTGTAAACAACACGTGATCACGTTTTGGATTTTCCCCTTGAACAGTACTGCCGTGCTAAGAAAGAAGAGCATAAGTACCATTTTGCTACTTTTGAGAAAAACGCAGTTAAAGTTTTATTTTTGTATTTTATTAAAAGTCTTTCGTTTTATGGCAAATTCTACGGTTTTTTTTGCCTACTGAATTCCTTGCATGTGTTTAACTATATCTTTAAAATATTATCTCTAAATATGTAAAAGTTCTTTCAAAAATAAGAAAAAACAAAAGCATAAGGGTATCTAATTTTTATTTTATGCCAACATCCCTAGAAAGAAAAGCATATATCGCCTAATCGGTACATATGCTTTTCTTGGTAAGTATTATAAACCCATACAGATTACAACGTACATAGTAAAATAGGCTTAAGCTCTATTTGATTTTAATTGCATTGTATGATTTGAAAGAAGCCTAAATAATAAAAAAAGTATATTTTTTTACTAATTTATAAGGAAAAATACATATAGAGATTAGTACAGTAAATTTATTACTTAAAAACATAAGATTTATTCTCTTAAAATATTTGCTTAACTTAATTTTAAATTAAAATGCCTTAGAGTCTAATTAAATGTTAAAATTTGGGTTTTATTTGGAACAGCTTTTATTCATCATTTTCGTCATTATCAACAGGAATATTGATAATTTTGGTTAACTGGCAGTTCCTTCCAAAAATTTTGTTTATGTTCTGGCATTAATTTAAGTAATTTATTAATAATAGTATTTTTTCTATCAACAGATATGCCTTTATTTTGATCCAAAGGTTCTGGTTTTTTTAGTTGAGAATTTCCTTTTAAAAATTTTTTTGGTAAAAACTCAAAAATGTCTTCTGTCCCATTTATTTCTTTTTTAAAATATAAGCTTTTTGATCCACGTTTAACTGATATTTCTTTAAAATCTCGTATCGATACCGACTTGGACTTAATTTGGTAAGTAGAGCTTAGCGATGGCCAGTGACAGAAATCGTCTTTCTTCATCTCTTTGACGATTGGTTTAACAGAACTGCAGTTTTGAACTACATCGCAAAAATCTTGAAAATCATAAACTCGACCTTGCTTTCGAAGCTGCTTGTCCACAAGGTGATGAAAGGAATCAGCTGCCATAAACGTGTGTCCAGGTTCAAAATAACAAATTGTTATAGTATTTGCACATATTTCATTTGAGTTTATAATGTACATTAAAAAGCTGAACAAGCAATAGTTTTTATTTTGTGCGGTGCAGTTGTCCGCCCAAAACACTATATTTTCATAGTCCCTCGCATAAGTGGTTAAAAAATTGTGGTATGTGCTAGTGATATCTTCTTTTTTTCTTCCAGTCACTCCCTCATGCCAAATTGCAGCAAATGGCGGTCTTTTTTTGTTAAATTTCCCCAAAGGAACGAAACTTTCATTGAATGCAATTATTCGGGGAGTGAATATAACCTCTTTAAACGCCTCCAAACGAGGCAACATAATAACTTTTTGTAAGTCCACACTTACATGTAAGTCATTAGATGAATTAAGTTTTTCGCCGGCCCTGTATTTTTGTCGAGCATCATTAGCCCTTTTTAAATGGATTTTATGGTTAGAACATTCACCACATTCATCGGTCTCATTTTCCGAATGAGAGACTTCATGAAGTTTGTGAGCTTCACACTTCTCACATTCTTCATGCCCTAGTTTTGTGAATGCTATATTAAGGTCATTCACAACTACTTTACGGTAAGATTCATAGCTGCAGGACGAATGACCATAAGTTTGTAAAAAGTTTGTATGCATACCTGTTATTGTCAAATCACTAGGCAAATATAGCTTTTTGGGGGCATGCTCTCTTCGATAATGCGATATTGTAGGGCAAAATGACATTACATGTAAATTTATATTCTCTGTATTTACTTTTTTTAATTGGTTATTATGTTTTCCCCTTTTGTCTTTTGGAGGTGTTATATTTTTTAATAGAGAACCATTATTTTTTTTATAGCCAAGTGTACCAGCAAAAAATTCTTTACATACTTTAACTCGTTCATTATTTGATGTCTTTAAAAAGTAATAAATGGTTTTATTTCTTTTAAAGGTACTGTGGTTTTTTGTTTTACGTATTTTAACTAAACTTTCTTCGCACATATTTGATATAAATGTTTTTCTTGACTCATAATTTAAAGCCCAAAATTTTTTATTTATTTCCAATCTTCTTTCGCTTATAATTTTTTCCTTACACTTGTTTTGGCAATTGCAAGGTGGCCGTACAACGTAAGATTGAATTTTTTTCGCTTTTCTAATCTTGTTACGTTCTTCTTTGGAATGAACATATCTTTTTCTTTTTCTCATACCAGCAACCACAGCAAAGTAATCTTCTTCTGACGATACCTCACTTTCAGATAAATCGATATTATTCTCGACATTTTCCTCTGGGGTTCTAACATTGTCTTTATTACTTATAATATTGGGATCGGCGTTTTCGATATTTTCGTTTAAGTCTGATCTTTCAAAAACAGATAAATTAATGTCTTGTACACTCACATTCAGTACATCCGATGTCAAGAACTCATTAAAGCTGTTATCACTGTCATTAGTGGTGTTGGTGTGGACAATATTTGAGCTTGAAGTTTTCAAAGACAGCGCCATAATGTTTCGCGATCGCATACTGGATGTTGATGGAATATTCTGCAACAAAATTTTCACAAATGATAATATGTGGTACTTACGTACTATCGGAGACTTAAGTCATGTCCCTACACATCACCTTACAGGTTATATGGATAACTGCAAAACACGACAACTTAGCGCTTAGGAAAATTGTCAAATGAAAATGTCAATATGGAAAGGACCATTCCTGTTGATAGTATTAAGGCATGCTTAGCAAGAATGCCAACTGTAAGACACAGCATAGGGACATGACTTTTAAGTCTCCTATAGTACATGTTTTACATAACAAGGAGTTATGAAATTCAAGTAGGTATCTCTTAGAATAAAGTCTATACAAAATCCATTTAGTCAAATGTCGTGTTTTTCCCGGAAATCTCGGATATTAGTTTCGAATACTTATAAATCCAGGATATATTTTAGGTATTCGGGATTTTATTACTTTTTAAAACGTTAGGTATTTTCTTCCAAAAGTCCAAAACGCACAATTTTGCCTCCATTTAATCGGCCCTGTAACTCTTGCGGTTTTCGAGATCCCGTATGTAAACACCCTCCCCGAATTTGAGACACCCTGTATAGTTAAAATTAGTAGCTGCACTAAAAATTTTTCGGTAAAACATGATAAGAACCTATGTCTTAATACCAACTTTTAGTCCCATAATTATGATAAAAGCATGAAATATTTTTAATTGCAATCATTTGATTTGTAATCACTTAAAAAAAAAAAATAAAAACATTAATACTACTTACCATTTTACGTTCCATCACAATTGCATAAACAACAAAAAAACACCAACAAAATGAGAAACCAGAGCAAAACAAATTAAAGCCACCTTTATTACCACCTTAATTTGCGACTAACGCTTATTCAACAAATTATGTCGGCCTGTAAATACATATAAAGAAAAGCATATGCGGCTATAGCTGGCACAAGAAGCACACACGTTCAAATGGTTTGAGCTAATTCCATAAAAAGAACAGCATAAGTGCCCATGTTCATAGTTACTTATGCCATTCTTTTTATGTATTAGGAACAAAGTTGGTCTTTATGCTTTTCGTTTTATGTTTTTGAATAAAAATATTTAATGGAGTATGCACTTGTGCTTTTTTTAATTAAAAAAAATCGTTTAAAAATTTTTTTTTGGCAATTTTTTTTTTTTATATGATCAGTCAATCCCAAAAGATTCCAAAAATGCAAAAACAGAAATTTGAAAAAAATCGACTTATGCTCTTCTTTCTTAGCACGGCAGAGTAGTTCAGTGCGGATTTGTTTTTTTTTTCTAATTCCTCGCCTTAAGCATACCTCAAGTAACTCTTAATTCTTTTATCAATTTTTTTTATTTATTTATTTAAAATTACTACAGTATTACATTTTGAATAATTATCTAAATTTAAATATCTCAGTGGAATTTAATTTTTTTAATATAAATGGAAGTGACTATGTGAATTCTTGGATGATTATAACAATCTGGTGGAACTATGGATTGTTATTTGAGTTTTCCCAAATTATTTTCAGCTTTTAGGATCTAGGTACAAGCTTAAATATAGGTCATCATTTTCTTGATTAAGGGGGGCTTATATTACCATCATAATATATCAGGGTTTGGTGTAAAATATTTAAATCAAGTGGCGCTCTTATTAAAATTTCTCCCACTACCTTCTCCACTGTCTAAAAGCTGGCGGCCACCAAATCTCTGAATCTTTTAAAACAAAATTCGCTTGTCTGGACTTAGTAATTTTTTTTGTGGTTGGATGGTAGGTATGACTCACACAGGTTGGAAATAAATTGGTTTGAACCGAGTTACGCGCTACAACACATTTACCGATTTAATTTTTTTTGGTACCGTTGAATAGAGAATTTTACGCTGCTTACTATGATGTATCATCATACGATGGGGGTTCCCATTTGACATAATTATTAAAGTGAGGTTAGCTGGAGGTGAGGAGGTGATTGACAGAACTTCAGTAAATGCATAATTAAACGTGTTTTTTTTTTTTTAAGTTATTAAGGGTGGGTCGTTTTAAAATTAAAGCACTGTATATGAGCGATAGTGTATATCATACGATCTAGTGCTCCACCCCATAAGTTTTGAGATTGAATTAGACCTGAATATAAGGTCACTTAATTATTTAAGTCACTTAATTGGAAATAGTTACTTAATTCTTCAAACCTAGGCTTCAAGCATCTTAGTTTGTTAGCGGTGTACTTTATGTGCTAATCTCACTTTAGATTTGAGTCCACTATTATACCTAAATATTATTTTTTTGTTTTTTATTTAATTTTGATTTTCGTGTTATTTGTTTTAATTAAGGAGACTGGTGATAAGGAGACTGACCTGTATACTGAATGTGTGTACCCAAAATGTACAATTACTAATTTTAAAAAGTAGCCACATCGGCAGTGGTGGTTAGAATCAAGTTGGTAGTGTACCTCCCTTAAATCTGACTCACACGTGCAGAGTAATTAGTTGAAGCAAGGTATACACTTCTGACCAAAATCGCCGAGGTGGCTATTCTATGAATCCAGTAATCGTTCAATTTTGCATACGCGGCACGCTTTGATACGCTTAGTTCCAGTTTCTATGGTTTTAATATTTAATTCTTTATAATCTGGAAGGAAATCTGTATAGCAGCAACGTAAGGCATGAAATATGTTTCGTTAAAATTAACAGTAAAAAGATTATAATGTAACCATTTAAGATTTTAAATAGATTTTGTTCGATATTTTCTTTCAACGCTCTCCAACTAGTACCTTGTAAAATTTCGCGACATCATCGAAGAAATTGAAATGACTTCTGTCAGGACTCAATATGAAACAGATTGTTAATGTTCAAAACTGATGTGTATGTATTTAATTTGAAATAATACACAACCTTAATTTACGAGAGTATATTTTCGAGTAACTAAGAGATACAATAAATTCCGTAAATGCCGTCGGTTTCGAGCCGGCAAAAAAAAGGTAATAAATAATAATACAGCTATGCGGTGTAATGTAAATAAACAACGGATATGGAATAGTATGGCGCCTTAGAACCGATTATTTCATAAACGCTTGAGATCGTATTTTGACCTTCTGAACGTGTTCCCAAAATATTTCCCTTTCCTCCCAAAACACCCTGTATATCTATTTAGTTGTTTTTTGTTAATTTAATAAACTTATTATACCACTATTATACATAAATTTCAGATCGAACGGTCGTTGCATCCTTAACAGTTGGAAATGTGACGGAGATGCCGATTGCAAAGACGGATCTGACGAAGATCCCGCCATCTGTCATAATAGGAAGGTAAGTTATCGCTTCGATAATTCAGGCAAAATCATCCATCATACCCGTTCGTTATAGTGCGATGAGGAATCGGAATTCGCTTGCAAGAATGGTAAATGTATTCCCAAGCTCTGGATGTGCGACTTCGACAATGATTGTGGAGACGATTCTGACGAACCTGCTTATATGTGTAGACAAAGGAATTGCACTACCGGATGGCAGAGATGTCCTGGAAGGACTAACTACAGGTAACTCAATCCGTTAACAATGTATCAAAATAGGTCATCTTATATTTTTACGTTCTTCTTTCAATATACAGTGCATCCGTAAAGTAGCGGATAAATTCAATAAAAGTGAAAGCCTGAATCCGTCGATTTTAATATTTGGTTTAGGGTTTTTCTACGTGAAAATTAAATATATGACGTCATCAATATGTTTTTTAAATGGAAACCACCATTTTTTAATGCAGAATCAGAGAGCGCATTTTTTTACAAAGGATATGGTACAAATGAATAGTGGTTACATAAACAATTTTTAACGAAAAATTATTATAAAATGTAAAATTATAGAAATACCTATCTAAATTAAATATTCTAATTGAGCACCCTTAACAACCTGATAATAACCAAGGCGATTTAAAAATTCGTTTTGAATGTTGTCAGTGACATCTGGAGTAATATTTCGAATTTCCTGGCGTATTTGTTCTTTTAAATCGTCTAAACTCGCTGGTTTAGTGACATACACTTTACTTTTTAAGTATCCCCATGAAAAGTAATCGAGGGGAGTTAAATCTGCCGATCTGGGTGGCCATTCAATGAACCCTCGGCTACCTATTCAACGATTTGGAAAAACTTCATCTAGATAATTGCTAAAGGGTAAAGGGGCTCCATCGTGCTGAAAATAAAGATCACGTTGGTGCATGTCGGGTACTTCTAAATCCAGATACAAAGTTATCAGAGCGGGGATAAGATCATTTTGAAGAAAGTACAAATACCTCTTAGCAGTGAGAGTGTCATCAAAAAAGTAAGGTCCTAAAACTCTTCCCTATACCGCACCACACATTGATTTTTTGAAGGTGTTGTGTATAACATTCTGTGAACCAATTTTCGGTCGCCCATTATCGACAATTCTATCTGTTCACATGGCCGTTTAGAGTAAACGTTGCTTCGTCAGAAAATATTATCATTACATAATTGCTGCATTTGCTCACAAAATTCATTTCGGCGATCAAAATCATCTTCTGATAGCTCTTGAAGTAAGAATATTTTATAAGGGTGGAACTGCTTTTTTCAATACTTTATGCACAGTAGATCGCGATAAATTAACATTAGAAGCCTTGCCTGTGATTGTGGCTTTGGGATTATCTTGGACTGTTAGCAGAACGTTAAGCTCATCTTCTTCATTTATTGAACCGGGCTCCGACCAGCTTTTTGAGTTGCCCGAATTCACGAAATCTTGCTTCTACTCTGCTTACCATTCTTTGGCTAATAGGCGACCGATCAGGATGAGTTGTAGCGTTCTGCTTTTGACGTAAAGCAAATGTACTAGAATTGTTCTCAAAAATGTATTAGATTGTACTAGATTAAAAAGTTTGTCAGTTTTTAGGATTTATTTTGATTTTTTGAATTGAAGGTTCTCTGATAGGTAAATTTTTGGCTTATGTGAATCTACCTAATGTATTTTTTACTAAAACAATTTTTGAATGCTACATACCATAAACTTTATTAATTAAAAAAAACTTTTTCTGTTGTATGTTTGTACCTACATGATGAAAATAATGTAACATATATTTATTTAATACCTAATCATAATACATAATTCTTTTAATAAGAATTTTGATCTAGTTTAGACCAGATTTTAGACTAGAGTATCTTAAAATTTAAAATGTAATATCCTCAGGTTCATGTTTTTCATCCTGTGGGTTTGACTTAATATTTAAGCTCAACATTTACTATTGTTATTCGTTAAAAGAGTCTTAGAATGTAAAAGTGCATTGCATGTATTAATTTTTATTTATTTCTATTTTTTCTTTTCATTAAATTTAAATCGGAGAATTTTCTCTCAGGAGCTGCTGAAGAACGTGGAAGTAACAATAATGCTTGAACAAAAATCGTCAAATTTAGCCACATTAAATCTCCAGGAGAATTTTTCATATTAAATACAAGATTCCAGAATTCCTCGACAGATTTATTAATGTTTTTCAATAAAACGTCGTTTGCAGCAATGCTTCTCCATTCACTACTTAGTTACTCTATATTTATATCAGGGAAAGAAGGTTTAAATTTTACATATATTGGCACAATGGGTTCAGTTGAAACTGATACTATTTTTAGATCTAAATTTCTTGCAAAAATTAGTACTGGGTCATCAAACTTGAATTTTTTTTTTTTTATTTCAGAACATAGCTCCACGTAAAAACTTAAACAAGTTGTAAATTAGATCAGTTCAATATCAGGGATGTGGTTTTCTAGTAAAAAAACTTCACAGTTTGCACCTACATGGATTGCATCCAGTGATAAACAATTTTCTGGATAATAAGAAACTTGATTTAACGGTCTTTCATTAATTTAAGTATGATTCATGAAGTTCCTAAGAATAGTTTTGTATAAAGTTGTAGCAGCAAAACATGCATTTTAAAACCTTCAAATTGAAATATTAGGTTCACTTTATTAACAATATCTAAAATATATGATAAAAAAGAGAAATACAGCTTAAAAGTGTGATTGTTTAAAGCAGTTAATATATGTTTGGCATTTTTAATATTTTCTTTCAATGCCTCGTAAAAAGTAACTTTAAAGCTGCTCATTGTTCCAGGATCCTGTCTACTACCAACTGAAGACTTAACTACCTTGTTTGAGACAGTCTTAAGATTGTATGTGGCTGTGTCTCTGAAAAGCTGGTATTCTCTAAATGATTCAATTCTTTTAGAGCTGTGGGAAAAATATGAATATATGTCCCTTGTCAATACTTCCACTGAATCAGAAAGCTTGGCACAGGCGGCAGTACTACAAAGATCTAAGATGTGGCATGAACAGCCGAATACATATAAGCTTGAGTTGAGTTTTAGTAATTTTTGTTGTACTCCAGTTTTATGTCCCATCATGGTTGCAGAATTATCCGCAGCAAAACTCAGCAAATTTTTGCGAGGGATTTTGTTTTCGTTGAAAAATTTTTAGATAGCTTCCTATGTGTGCCATTCTCAATTTTCATTAATGTCAAAAATTTATCACATATTATACAACCATGACAAGGCTCTTAGATGAGGAAATATCTGTGGTGGATCTACTACTCTGGTGTCATCTACTATTAGGGAGAATTTGTAAGCTTGTAACTGTTTTGATAAAACAAATAAATTTTCCCGTTTCATAACATCTTTTTTTTAATTAAATATAAACAGCAAATTTTCTACAAAATTCTTGTTCTCGTCTTTCTGCCTAATTTTATTTTTTTTTTGCAATTTTGGAATCAGGGCAGACCGATGAAAATAATTCTGGCAAGTGATCAAACATTGAAAAAGCTAAATTGTGTTCTGCAATAAATCCTACTATTTTTAATTTCACTGCCTTAGTTTGCAATGATAATCGTTCTTCTTTTTTTTTATTATAAAAATCAGTCACCTTTGGTGCATTTTTGCCACCATTTATATTAATTTCGCGTGTTTTGAATTTTCCCTGTCTATTGACGTAACTAATTCATTCCACCTTTTAGAATATTATTAGAGACTTAAATAAAAGTCCAATAAAAAATTAAAAACACACTGTATTTGTCACTGAAAATGAGGAATATCAAATGTGACCGTTTACACCAAGGCTCGTGGTGATTCTGTCTTTTTGTCAACGATCTCGAATCCTGCTGACGCAAGACCTTATCGAATTACCACTTGAACTTGTCTGTATTTATATAATAAATGTTAAGATAAACCGGCACTGTTGTGCCTAATTCGAATAACATAGAACATACAAACTAATTTATAATATATTTTAACTGAACGCTAACACCACCCTAAATTGCTTTTAGGCATATTTTCCAGAAAGCTTTATCTTTTTTATTTGGGTTTTATTTAACCAAATAGAAAACTTTTCGTTTTTAAGCCAGGAGTCCGCAAAATTTTGCTTGTAACATTTTTTCATTTTTTTTTCGGCGGGCATTCATGAGAAGATTCATCACTACTGCTGCCACCACTATTACCAGTAGTGGCACTTACTTGCTGTTGAGGTTGAGACTCATGAGACTGTCGTTGACCGATCTATCTCACTAATTATTTTCTTAGGTGTTTTAATCAAGAACCTATTAATATGAAATTTATCAAATTAATCTACAGTCCTGAATTAAATTCATTTTACTGCTTACCTATCCATTTTTTCTAGCTGGTCTCGTACTTTACTAATATAATTATTGTATAATATATAAAACAAAAAGATCAAACACACGGTCGTAATGTTACACAAACATACACAGAAACACAAACAAATAGTCTCTTATGGATTGCATGAATGCTGAATGCTGCATCGCAACTACTGTTGTAAACAAAAGAAAAATATTAAAAAGAAACAGGAACTCGATACCTCGGTGATTCCCCGCGTAATCCCTCGTGAGTTTATCGAATAGAGAGTTCTCGCACTACTCTGAGGGCCCATAAATCAAATTTTTTAAGTCGTATTTATTAAATATTAGTTTACTAGCTTATTGGAATTGTTGTGTTCTTGGATTTTATTGATTAACCTAATGATTGTGCATATGTAATAGATTATTGGGGTTTTAACTATTGTAGTAATAGCGTAATGTCCATTTGTAATAGATCTAGTATAATTTTAATAGCAAGCACAACGTTAATGATTTGCATTAAACAACTGAACCAACCACCTTCTTTTGAGTACGCGACAATCTCCGAATCCAATCAGGTACAAGATTTCGATTCTTTTACGTTCGGTTAATTTTCTCATATTTCATACAATGACAGTAGATAATAAAATATAATTACTATAAAACACAGGATGACACTGCTTTCTCTCTCAAACAGAATAAACACCACGTGCAAATGTAAAAACACTTCAAATAGTTGCACCAAAATACATTCACTTTTTGACACTGGCCCCAACAACGACAACAACTTAAAAACCAAAATACCAACATTTAATTTAGATAGGTATTTCTTCAACTTTACATTTTATCATCATTTTTCGTTAAAAATTGCTTATGTAACCACTATTCATTTGTACCATATCATTTGTAAAAAAATGGGTTCTTTTTGATTCTGCATTAAAAAATAGTACTTCCCATTTAAAAAACCCATTAATTTTTGTTTAGTCACCCTGTATATTTAATTTCGACGTAGAAAAACCCTTAAGCCAATATTAAGGTCGACGGGTTCGGGTATTTTTTTCAGAAACGGTCCATTTCAATTTTATTTTTATTGAATTTATCCGCTACTTTACGGAGGCATTGTATAACTTGTAGGAACAGTCAGTGCTTTCTTACCACCACTTATATGAATCACTATAATATTATGATGCAAATTTATGGGATCAGGCCAAAGGACCCTATTAGTTTATATTTCGACGCTTCGGCTTAGTTTAAATCATCCAAGTCAATTTCGCTTCTATTCAGTATTTCAACGAGGCGTAAGACCCTTAGGAATCATTTTTGCACCCATGTCGATAAGAATTATTTGTCTTTTTGCGGAAATTACGCTTACGTTCGAATATCTCGAATTCTGTATTTTTCCTTTTCTTTCTAATTATTTTTCCTTTTCTCCTGATCTCTATGAGATCATTTTCAGGACAAAGATACACGAAAACACAAATAAAATTATAGATTCTGGCATAGTTACAAAGGTTACATTTATACACATAGTAAAAGTAATATTTAATACTTGATTTAATGCAAGTTTTCTTCAGTCTACAAAAAGTACAAAATTATTTCATTTGTAGAATTTCACTTAAATAAGTTGGTTTTATTTTGGCCAACTCGACGAACAACAAAGCTTGTTTCAAAAGAGCTTACGCCATGATAATGAGCTCACTTAACAAAGTTTTCATCATCACCAAATTTTGGATCAAAAACTCAACTAATTTGTTAAACAAGGATCCTATTCACCAGGGCTCCCTGTAACTCCCCTTGTAATAGGAGGTTGGCTAACATCGGTAATCTTGCCAAAGAAACGTGGTCTATTGTAAATGATTTAAGAAATAAGGCTCCCACATCTAGCAACATCTCTACTTTACCGAACAGCCTAAATGATTACTTTGTAAATGTAGCTAAAAATTTAACGAGTACCATAACCCCGTCAATTAAATACGAATACCATAACCCCCGCGGGTCTATCAGGAGACCTATATGCACAACTGCCTCTGGCAGCCCACTGTTTTGACAATTTCAATTTCACTACTCTTATTAGCCTGTCATTCCAAAATAGAGTTTTGCCGAACTGTCTTAAGACAGCGATAATTATTCCCTTGCATAAAGGAGGAGATAAAAGGGAAGCTTCGAACAATTGCACTTCTCCCAACAGCTCCTATCGTTTCGGTCCAAATATAAAATTCTCACTCCTCATCAGTTTGGATTTTTGAATAACAAATGCACAAATGATGCTATGTTTGCTCTTTTTAATAATGTGTACTCTAGCCTGAACCACCATCAATCAACAGCGACAATCTTTTGTGATTTGTCAAAAGCATTTGATTGTGTAAATCACAACATTCTAATTAACAAGTTACAGTATTAGGAATTCAGAGGTACGCCTCTTGAATGGCTTAAGTCGTATTTTAATAACAAAAGCCAGCTTATAAGGGTTGATTCGACGACATCTTCTTGCAAGCCAATTGAATGTGGAGTACCTCAGGGATCTGTTTTAGGCCCTATTTTGTTTCTGCTGTTTATCAACGACATTCCTAACCTGAATATTAGCGGAAAAATTTGTCTCTTCGCGGACAATACCAGTTTCACTTGGAGCAATCCGGACAACACAACACTCCGTTGTATCGTTTCTATTGACTTATTGACTATAATGTGTTGGTGCAATTATAATCTCCTGTGCCTTAACATTTTTAAAACTAAGGCTTTATCATATAAAAGTACGTTGCAATCTTTTATACTAAATAACAGCACTATTGACGTCGTTGATTCAGTAAGATTCTTGGGACTTATTGTGGATAACTTCTTAAAATGAGATTTACATATAAGTTTCTAAGGAACTTAATTTGTCCACCTTTAGAGCAGTGTATTATGCTCTTATTGAATCGCATCTCCGTTATGCCCTTCTATTCTGGGGTACGTATTGCGTTACTCAATTTGATCGTATTTTCAAGCTTCAAAAAAGAGCTGCTCGTTACTTACTTGGACTAAACAGTAGAACCCACTGCCAGGATTTCTTTAAAAGATTTACAATTTTAACACTTCCTTATTCATATTTCAATCTATTTGTTTAATCCGTAAGCACGTTACAGTTACTTGAGAAGGGCCACTTCACAGTTACTCTCTAAGGAACGCAGAGCAGGATCTTTATCTTCCAACCCTTCGCTCAGAGCTAGTCAAAAAATCTATTTTGTATAATGCGAAAAAAAATGCACAATCAAATCGTTTATTCCCATCGACATCATAACAATGTATAGGAATTGTCAATAAAAAAACTACAATGCTAATAAAAATAGTATAAAATTACAAGATATGAATGGAACTAAATTTAAAAAAATATAGTCAATAAATCTACCGTTAAAGAATTCTGTCAACGAGTAAAAAGGACAGTCAGGTAACATGGTCCTAAGAGCTTTCTGAAAAGTTGGAAAAGTCTCAGCTCTCTTTATTCTAAATGGGAGATAAATAAAAATTTTGAGAGATGTAATTTCCGGACAAACCTGTACCTGCGACAACCGGGAAAAGAGATGTATAATTTATCTGCATTTCGAGTTTTATAAAAATTGAGATCTCCAGATCTCATGTGGTTGGGAACATTTTTATGTACGTGACATGCGCACTCCAAGATATAGATGTTAATTATAGTTGAGATTTTTTCTATTTTAAAAGTACCACGGCAAGTTTCTCTGAAGAAAAGTCTAAGCATCGTATGTACAATGCGCTTTTGATTTATTAGCACTCTCCCAATACTGGAGGAATTACCCCAAGCTAATAAGGCATAGGATAGAGTGAAATGCACTGAGGCATATTAAAAGCTTTTAAGTGTATATGCATCCACATAGTCTCGAAGCTGCAAGATGGCATAATTGCTGCGGGACAATCTACTGCACACAGATTCCACCTGAGGATCCCATGATAGATGTCTATCAATTACAATTCCCAAGAACTTGGCGGAGTGTTGTTGGATGATGCTACTTGATGACTTATCTCTAAGGAGTAAGCTCCGGTCCTGAATAGCTCGAATCGTAGTGAAAACAATGAAATTGGTTTTTAAACTATTGAAACAAATACAATTTTTCTGGCACCACACCACAATATCAGTTATACACTTGGTGGCTTTTGAGTGGATAGACTGATAGTCAGTACCCGAGACAACTGCTGATGTATCGTCGGCAAAAAGTGTTCATCTGCCATTAGAAATAAAGTCCATACCTTCCTTTCCCTCATTTCGTAAAGCATTAAAATCGTACCTACTGGAGAGAGCCTTGTATGCAGTAAACGACTCTTTTATTCATTCTTAAATTTAATTTCCCACACACTTTTTAATTAAAACAAAATACTAAAATAAAAAACTTCTTTTTTTTTCTTTTTTTAAATATTGTATTGTACGCCCTTGTGTTGCTATTTATACTTAATTTGTTTACCTTTTGACTTTGTATACATTTTAGGGTATATTGATTTTTGTTTTTTTATTTATTCACTAATTTATTTATTTTTTTGTTTGTATTTTCTCAAACTTAATTGCCACCTCGAGACACGGATTTGGAGTCGATTGAAGTCATAAAAGACAATTCAAATTAAAAAAAAAACATTATTTCAGGTGTATTCCAAAATGGCTTTTCTGCGATGGCAAAGACGATTGTCGCGACAACAGCGACGAACTAGCGGAAAATTGTCCATCTTGTAATGCTGAAACGGACTTCAAGTGCAAAAACAACAGATGCGTGCCCAAACAGTGGACCTGTGACTTCTCCGATGACTGTGGAGATGGCAGTGACGAACTGGAGGACCTGTGCAAAGGGGTTTACAGGTAATAAAGATCAATTTTTAGAGGCTACAAGTATGTAAAATAACGAATGAAATGGAAAGTTGATTGCTTTCTGCTTAACAATATTTTTTATTTCTCTAAAAAAATAAATGTGCATCGTAAAATCGGTAAACTATAGCAAATGAAGCCACCCTTTTCTTTTTTCTACTTGTGATATTATTTCAAAAAACTCACGCCTGTTTACAAGGAATAATATTTGATATACAGGGTGGTCTAGTTTAAACATCATTAATTTTAATACATGTTAGAGAATTTAAAAAGAAATAGACTTTCATTATAACACTTTTCTCAGAAATGTTCAATAACAAAAATAAAAAAAAAAGGTAAAGTTAAAAATAATTATTTGTTTATTTATCATAACTTTTAAACTACCAGCTCAATTTTAATTACCTAGGTTGGGTACCTGGACACTTTCTTCGTGTTTTGTAGGGCAGGTAGAAACAGGTGATTAGAACAGCGTTTCATTAATTCCGTTCGCGAAAGGTTGTATTCTTGTTTGGAACCAGAGAAACACTCACTGCGAATTAATTGTGTATTTAATTAATAATTTTGATTGTTGATTTTTGAATGAAAACTACTGTTTGGACACTATTTTGTTTCGTGTTTTGTAGGGAGGCAGTAGCCGCGTTTATTAATTATTACTTGGGCTTATCTTCTTCATGTTGTGAAAGACAAGTAATAACCGGGTCCGTGATATAATAATTACTATCCATATATTACAGAGCAGGGAAAATGTTGACCGATTGATTGAGTTTGCTTCGCTTGATTGGTGTTGAGTTTCTGGCTTTGCTTCACGAATGTCATCCGTAACCGTTTGTATAAAAACACTATAACCGCACACCGCCCCTTTAATCATACTTTTTTAAGTTATTAGTAGAGTGCCGAATTTTCCGGTACATTTTCCCAAATAACTATCTTTGCGAAATCATAAAATTTGGTAATTGGGGATTGTTAGATTTTAGGGAAACATTTGTTCGTTTATTTTAAGCAACCAAACCTGTTTCTGTATTTTTAATAATAAAGATTAATAGTAACAAAATTTCTTAATAACTGGACAGTCAACTTTCAATACCTATCTGGTTTCTCCACTGTTTAAAGGCTTACCCTAGAGGCTAGAAGGGACTCTAAGCTCCTTTAATTACTTAGAGTGGCGCCCGAGGCATTTTTGTCAACGTCACTATTATCAATGGGAATGACCGGTAGCTGCACTTACGGTCTTCTTGTATTGCAAAACCTCCGAAAGAACCGCTCAAATATTACAAACTATAAACGGCTGTATGTAGTTAAGGATTTCTTGATTTGTAATTTTCGAAGATATGCTACTATTCTTGAAGCATGAATACCTAACAGCATTCGGTTTTTTATTCGGATATATTCGCGGTGTTCTGAGCAATGGCATCCTCGTTGGAAGCGACAAAGCCGAATCAGCTGAGGGAATAGTAACAAAACATTCCGACGAGTTGCATTTTTATCCTGCAACTTTCCTTTTTTCTTTGACTCTTACTGTGATTCGTATAATATGTAACATGAAATCAGCAATAAGATTTCATTAATCACTGGACAGTCTACTTTCAATACCTACCTGGTTTCTCCACTGTTTAAAGGCTTACCCGAGAGGCTAGAGGGGACTCTAAGCTCCTTTAGTTACTAAGAGTGGCGCCCGAGGGATTTTTGTCAACTTTTCTCCTATAACTGTACAACAAAATAGTTGACAGATATACTGCGACGTCAAAAGTTATAGAGTGCACTTACGTCAAGTACGTAACGAACCCCGCCACAACTTGCTCCGAAGAAATTAAATTTTAATTCATGCTCTGTTGCAATGCTTTACGACTGAAAATTAAAAAGTTTGATTTTTATGCATTTATTTAACCGATATGGGTGCAAATATAAAAAATAACCTGTAATTTTTTTCTAAAAGGAAATGCTCGGAATCCGAATTCCAATGCACCAACGGCAAATGCATCTCGTCAAGGTGGAGATGCGACCATGAAGACGATTGCGGCGATAACTCAGACGAATTGGGATGCAGCGGATTCCAGTGTAAAAATGGTAAAATTCAAAACCACTTTTCCATATATTTTTTTTTAAATAAAATCCTCCATTTGCAGGCACATTCCAATGTGACAGCGGCCACTGCATCGCCTCATACTTCAGATGCGACGGAGACAGAGACTGTCGCGACATGTCCGATGAAAAGAATTGCCCGCCAAAATATCCGGGCGGACGCTACTGTCCAGAATCGAAATTCCAATGCGACAACCACTTGTGTATCAGCCAAGGGGATTTGTGCGACGGCGCGGACGATTGCGGCGATAATTCCGACGAGGCGCCCTCGTTATGTAACAACTTCAACTGCGACAGCTTAAGACGATTCCAATGCAATAACCATAAGTGCATACCGAGATATCAACTGTGCGACGGAATAGACAATTGCGGCGACGGATCTGACGAGAACAACATGACTTTATGCGCGAGGAAAATTAAACCGTGCAACGTTTTTACCGAGTTTAAGTGCGCCAACGATAAATGCATCGAGAAGAAGCAAATCTGTGATTTTGCCGACGATTGCGGGGATGGTAGTGACGAGCTTGGGTGTCATCATAATAATGTTTGCACTGATTTGACTAGAGGAGGTAAGTACATTAAGTTTTTGAACTTTGAGCAATTTAAGAGCTTAGGGCAATAACAGTACAAACTAGAATTGGTCCGTTACTGGTAAAGATTCCTTGTGTCGGTAGAATCAACAATGCGATCAAGCGGCGTTGTGATGTTGTTGCCTTTTTCTCTAATATGGGGACGTTATCTGCATTCTTGACTAACTAATTAACTTTGAATATTGACCTTCTTTATAGAATTTTTTTTCCTATTTTATTAAAAAAAATGCTTTATATTTTATTAAAGAGGAGCAGTAAAATTATTGCCTATTAAATTGAATGACAGTGTTTTTTTGCCATTTCTACATAACCATTTGGCATCATGACATCAGAGATGTTGCAAGCAAACAAACTACCCATGGTTCCATGGCAATGCTAATTCTAGCCTTTCAATGAGGAGGATTCATCGCGGCTTACAAGTATAGCACGTATATTTTGCTCTTACTAAAAATCTGCCCAGTTTTCAAGTTAAACGTTGGAAAAATATATTTTTTTTGCACCATTCGATAGTGTGAAATGTGTAGAGTTTAAATGTGCAAAGAAATGTTGGTGTTTCTATAACATATTACTATAAAAAGAAGGACAACATCTATAAGTAATTATTGTTTTCATTATCACCGAAAACAAGCAGCCATAGTTTTTCGATGGCGGGGATATGTGCAAACTGCAAACTATCTAGCATACGTTAAAATACAAATATGCCTAGCCAATGAGAGCGCTTCGGCATCCGCGAGGGCGTGGTATGCGAACCGCCAAATTCAAAATAGGAAATTTTCAATGTATGTAGAGTTTTTCTATTCATATTTATATTTAATTAGGTTTTTATGATGCGTATATATTTTAGATGAAGAAAAGTGCAATATGCATTAAAAACATTTAATAAGAAGATATTTTAGCTATTATTAGTAAATGGATTATTGATTTTTTTAATATTTACAGCGTGTGATCAATTATTATTTTAAAAATATTTTAAAAATACTTGCCAAATTTGGTTTTTATAGCAAATTATCTCTTTTAATGACGAAATTTGTTAATCATTTGGTATAGCGGTACGTGTAAGCGCAATGTATGAATTATTTAATTATTATTGTTAGTTAAATATTAAAAATGGAGTGATACGAAATTGAATTGGTGTGTAGAGCTGATAAATTAATTGGTTAATAGGTGGATGAGTGGATAAATAAAGAAGTTAGAAAATAAAAGGCAATTAAATTTTTTAACAATATATGGTGAACATTTTAAAGTTCGCATTTTTACATACCTCTGTGTCATAATTCTAATATGCACCTTAGTAATATAATAATTGTCAATAGTTATTTGAAAGTATAATATTATTTTAAATTGTCCACTACCACTATACATTATACTTTAGTGGTTGATATAAAGTATATATATATATATATGGTTGGAAAAGCTGGATAAAGGGTAAATATGACTAAAAAGTCAAAGTATAAGAACAGAAAACAAAAAAAAACGTAGAAATTATATTTTAACTTTGTTTATTTGAAATAATAAAAAATCTATAAATTTATTTGTTATTTAAATATAATAATTTATGGTATTTTTAATATCAACAACCTCAAAATTAAATGCAAAGAGGCTAAATGTATTAATCTGGTATGTAGACTCGCACTTCTTTAGCTTATTTGTCATTTCGGCTGGTCATGTATATACAGCCCAAACCATTCAAACTTCCATACAATAGTAACATGGAAAAAAATTACTGCTCTGTATACATTTTAATTAATAAATATATACTCACAGAGGATCTTCCCCCTCGTTCCATGTCAATTTCAAGTTAATCCAATTAGCTTTTCTGCACCCTAAAAAATATTAAAAACATAGCAAACAAAATGTAATAGAAAATGATTAGTTGAATATTAACATACAAAATAAGCTAATATTTTAGTCTTAAAATAAAAGATATAAAAATGGTTATACAGAAACCAACACCTATGACGTCTTAATAATTTGTTTTTACAATTTGAAACCTACACCAAATTAAGCCTTACAAAAACTATACTTAGTTATATTATACTGATTATAACACAAAATACCACATCCTATTTTTGTTAACTTCACAGCTATAATACAAACATAAAAAAATAGCTACAATTCAAATATTATCTAGCCATTAAATACACAAAGAAATCTAGCTTATTTTTTATTTGGATAGTACATTTGTTTTTCAATTTTTCTTTTCTTTTCAATGCCCTGAGAATTTTCTTCCTCCACTTCTTTATTTTTAAATTTGTTGATTACAGCCATAAATCTGGCAAATGCATTTTTATCTAACTTCTACCATAGCTACAAATCTCTTGCAATGCAATCTTAAAATAAGTATAAACAATGTAATAAAAATGTAACTTATATTTTACTCAAACTACTTCTCGATTTTCTTCAAAGTCCATTGCAGAACTATTGACTTTCATTTTTGAACTCTCCCGAATAAAATGGTTTACATCCTCCTGATAATTGATTTGGCTAGTTGTGGGTTGATCAACAAACAAAACATTATCCTCTTCCTCTTCACTCACAGTTGGGGAACCTACAACAAACTCGCTCCTCTGCTGAAAAATGGCTACAGCATGTATATGTTTACAAAGTACTGTTTAGACAGAATTTTCTGGACACTCACATCTGTATTTATGAAAACATATTTTACAGATGTTACAGTATCCAGTGCGACATTGCTCATCACATAGTTCATGACAAGACACAACATAGAACTTACCACTTACTGAAACATTTTGTACTTTAAATTTTCCAAATTCTAAAAATTCTACCTTACCATTCATTTTTTCGGCTTTGTTATGGGCTTCTATTACAATTTTATGCTGATAGCTATTTGAGTTTGGTCTTGTTGACATGTTCCTTGAATGCGAATGCTTCCCCCAGACTTCTCACTTTGCACGCGCTATTGAATCCTAAAAGTAAACACAACAAAACATACTTATGTATGTTTGATAATGATAACTAAGACTTTGTACAACCTCTGATATCACTCCTATTGCAATTGTAAAATATGTGTTCTTCCCCATTCTTAAACTTGTTTCGGGTCTGACAAGCATAATCTACTTTCCTATTATCTTGCGCTCTCCAAGATGTGCTTTCTTCAAAATTCCTAAAATTTAAAATTGATTCTTTGACAGTTATATGGTGAATATCAAGCAAATGTTTGTTAAACAGTTAAAATATGAAAATGTCTGGATATCATTAGTACACATTGGACATATAATGTTTTATTTGTTCCTTCCCAACAAATTCAGGGTGAAACTTTTTCCAATGCCTGTTTCTGGTAGATGTGCTTGAAAATTCCTTATCACAAACTTCACAGATTGCATTTTGTTGACTGCAAAATAAATAATTATTCAAACTAGAACTAAAAAAATTATATGTATCTTACCTTGGTGATGCCATAATTGTCTAACAGACAGCAACAGATAAGTGCAAATATTGGTTTAAGTGGACGGAAATTATGCACTAAGAAACACTGGCAAGTTTATTGAAAGGTAATGAAACTCAAACACTAAATTGTTTGTTTTTGAGCCCAAAACCAGCACAGATATACACTATAAATTTTCACTCAAATAGTCGCAAAGTTGATATAATTGTTAATAATTAAATCAAGCAAAGCAAATAAAATCTGCAATATAGGTTAAGTTAAACAAAACCAATGCCTTGATTTTCAATTTCTGTAGCTAATCGGCAACGAAATTTGACGTACGAACTTTCACGAAAGGATCAGCAGTGCTGCTCCACTTTCAATTTCTCTGATTGGCTGGGCATATTTGTATTTTAACGTATGCTAAACTATCTACAGCCGGCGCTCGATCCACGGCACGCATTCAGTGTGATAGCTGCAAGACGGACCTGCATGTCGCGTGCACAGGCCTCTCTGCGCATGACCACTCGCGCCTTTCGCGCATTAAAATCAAAACACTGAAAATCATTTGCAACGGCTGTAATGAAAACTTTGATCAACTGACCGCTATGAGGGAGTCTATCGTGGCATTAAAAGTGGAGCTTTTAGACAAAATCGATATACTGAACACTAAAATTAGCCATCTTGAGACTCAAACGAGGACTCCAAGTGCTGTTTTGGAGCCAAAAACGTTGGAAGAAGTTATCGCCGAAGCGGTTGAAAGAATAAATAGATCTAAAAACGTCTTGATTAAAGGGATTCCATAATCTCTTGGTGACGTCACAACTCGTAAACAAAAGGATACCGTAGAATGGGGCTATTTGAGAATTTTTTTGAGGTTTTTGAGTGATATCTATAAGACAAAAGTAAGCTTGATCAATTTTGTAATGGCGTTGGAAAGACCTATGATAGAGGTATCTATTTCTTATATTTGACTAACGGCTTCCTCTTCTGGGAGCCGTAAAAAAATTTTTTTAGCGCCTTCTCAAATTGCCCCATAGGGTGGGGCTTTTTGAGAATATGGCTTAAAATTGCATAAATCATCATTTATCCACTGAAGGGGATATTTGGAAAACAAAAAAACATGTTAACATATAAAAAAAATATACAAAACAAAAAATATTTCTTGCAACATTGCAAATTACAATTAAAATATGTAAACAAAAAAACATAAAGTAGATAACTCTAAAAAATTATCAAACAAAAAAAAACAACTTAAAAATAACTCTGGTTTGAAGGTAACAAAGGTTTCTTGAAGGTTACAAACAGTGGTAACTATATGTTTATTTTATGTTTAGTTCTGAAAGATTATCCGTAAAGGTAAAAAATTGCCTGGTCCCTGAACCTTCAATCTTAGGAGGGCTAAGTATCATGATAATCATTTCGGTTGTTACCTCGTCTTCATCTAACTTAGGAGGAGATAAAAATCTTTCCGTTTTGGAGGATTTTTTTAAAAACGATGTTTTGAAAACCCGTTCTCCGTTTAGCAGGGTAACGGATTTTATTTGTCCTATATAACATTGGCTTGAAATTGTTGCCGTGTATCGAACAACTACCCAATCATTGACCTTAAGATTACTAAAGTTTATAAGAGGATGGTCATCATCGTCACTTATTTCTTGCTGATTTTCATCATCATGTTCTTCTGGTTGGATTTCTTTATCAGCTTTTTTCAAATTAAAACAGGGAAGGTCTTCATCGTCAATATTTTGTAGCTGGTCTTCTTCATCATCTGATGATGCATGAACTTATTTCAGAAACATTTCTACTAGTAGACGGGTACAAATCAGATGTAGAAACACTTTTTCCTGCTTCTACAGTAAGCTTCTTGCGACGCGGTGCTTTACGCTGCTCACAACTACCCATACGCATTTCTTTTAGGACATCCAAAACTAAGCTTGAAATGCTTGAATCTAAAATATTAGAATCTGTACCTGTGGTGGTCGATGCAGGTAATCTTTCCTTTGGTTGCGCAGGATTTAGAGGGTGCAATCCAGTTTTGGCAAATCCGGAGATTAAATTTTGCCTTCCTTTGCCATTCTCTTCAATCTTGTTATGGAGCTGTGCAAGCAATCTAGGGAATACATCTTTTGAGAGTGTAGTCATTTTCCGCCCTTGGCCTTTCTTCCATGTTGTCAGAATTTCGCGCCAATATTTCTTAAGTGGAGAATAAAATGCGACGTCTAATGGCTGCATGACATGGGTCGCATTGCTTGGCAAACAAAAAAATGCAATATCCATTTTCTCGCACGTTTTAAGGACGTCTTCGGAAAAGTGAGAAGATAAGTTGTCCCCAATGAGAGCCTAAAATGAAAATTAAATATGGGTAAAATGACTTAAACCTCTCTGTTGTACCTACTCACCTTTTTTCCAGGTTTATTTTTAAAAAATGGAACTACCACAGTAAAAAACCAATTTCGAAAACAAGCGGAATCGAACCACCCGCTTTTAGACCTATTATATCTGGCACCTTTAGGGCCTCCCTCAGTCCATGAGTCCCAAAGATGCTCACCTTTATACACTACATAAACTGGTAATATCTGGCCATCAGCAGTACCAGCATACATTAAGCTTATGGCTGTTTTTGTCGAATTTATCACTCTTTCTGGGTACCTTGATCCTCTTTTATAAATATATTTCTTAGTGCATGGGTTGTCGGTAAGGTTTGTTTCATCATAATTTATCATTAAACTAGGATTTACCGCTAATAAAGTATCTCGGGCATTATCAAAAAAATTATCGATAACTTCTGGTGAAAGTGAAGCTCTTTTAGTTGAAATATTGGATGATAGACGGTTTGATATGAGCTTTTCGTGTCGTTTAAGAAAAGCTAATGCCCAATCTCTACCAGGAAAGTTATCCTTCAAACGAACCTCCTGCACATCTTTTTTATCCAGGTAATTCTTCGCAAAAAGTCTTAGATCCAATATGTCAAAGGGAAATCTCCAAGCTGCCACAATATTTAGGTATTTCACAAACTGTTCCTCTTCTTCCATGGAAAATATTGAAGGTCTTCCCGGTTTTTCAAATATATTGGTCCCCCTAGCACGTCTGCTTATGGTGGCGATGGGCACTTTGAAATGCTCGGAGGCCTTAGCCAAAGTTAACCGCCCTTTTTTACTTCTTCTATTGCTCTGGCTAAGGCTTTCTCTGAGTAATTGCAATTCTCTTTGAAAGCAATTTCTAACAATTTTCAAATAGCCCCCATGCCTCAAATAACCCCGAGTCACTTCTCAAATTACCCCACTCCAGAAAATACTGAATAAAAAAAAAACAAAAGAGTCCTAAAATGTTTATGTTACCAATACACCTTCCTAAAACCCCATACTTTTATTTGGATTAAGTGCCAATATCATACAATTAATCGGTTTAGATTTACAGAGTAAAGTTAACCACTTACCGTTCTTTCACCAAAAAACACGTGTTTTTCCTAATATTTTTACGCGCCAAAATAAAACAGCTACCTTTCGTCGATCTGCGCTCGAGTACGCGGTTGCATGTGTACTAATGGCTTTGCGCGGCGTTTGCGTATTGTTATTAACTCTGTGGGCGTTGTTGCCGCTTTTAACATTTTTCGGATGAATTCTCAAATTACCCCTGATTTCCAGAATAGCCCCATTCTACGGTACTACGGAGGTCATGAAAACATTAACTGTCATAGATGAGCACGTACCAGCTCCAATTCCCGTTTTGAGATTGGGCCAAGTACCAAAACCCGGAGGACGCCCTCGCTACTTAAAAGTTACCTTTAGCTAGCACGGTAAAGAAACTCTTGCGTCACAAAAATAAACTCCAGGATAATGACCTTACCCGCTCTATCAAAATATCAGATGACAAAACCAAAAATCAACTTAACTATTAACCCAATTACGAGAAGAACTTGAACGTAAAAATGGTAGTGGTGAAGGTGACCTTACCATCAAGTACATAAAAGGGGTACCAGAAATTGTGTCTGTTGACACAAAAAACGATTAGATACATCTTTTCTCCAATGGAAAATCTTATATACAAACCTAGGCAGTTTATTGGCTAAATACAGCGAGTTTGTCTACAAAATTCAACTAACAAACCCAAATCTTATTTTTATAACCGAAACATGGCTTTCAAATAAAATACCTTACTCCTTGGTTGACTTACCCGGGTATACTATATTTAGAACAGATAGAACAAATAAACCTGGGGGCGGAGTTTGCGCCTATGTAAGCAATCAAATTTTAATTAATTGTTCTTCACAAAAGTTTTTTCACAACCATTTTCTTCTGAGAACATAGACACCCTAATATTAAAAATAGCAAGCAAAGATATTTCTTTTACTTTTATGTGTATCTATCGGCCCCCTGCAAATGATACCAGTTTAGAAAACAACAAAAAGCTTTTTGAAAAGATGCAAGACTTGTCAAGGACAAGTGAAAATTTAGTAATAGTTGGTGACTTTAATTTTCCTAGTTTAAAATTGCCGCTTACGTTATTTCAAAGCATCAAATATTATGGATGTATAACAAAATGCGGTAACTATTTTAACTAACATGGCAACTTTTATATTTCTGTATATCAAATAAATTTATCGGCGAACAAACTTAAGGCATCATTATATTTTTAATCTGCCAACAAAAGCAGGCACCAAAAAATACACAAAGCTTACAAAAAATCTAAATGAGCATCTAATTTTCAAATTCATTTCAACTAAAATATTATATAATCATCAATTTTTTTTCTTAAAAGTTTTTATTTTGCATTCGGCAACAGCTTTCGTTAATGAATTACAAAAAAATCCGGCAACGTGCGTTTATACTGCAGCGACAGTTAACTGCGTTTGGGATTCCCATATACGTTTATTGGTTATGGTGTATATAATATTTCAGTAGTATAAACAGTTGTTTTATGCACCGTTTTATTCGTTTTAAACATTAAATAATCATGGAACTCGATACTGTTTTACCCGGGAATAGTTCTGATGACAATATTCAAATGGAGAATAAAATAGAAATTCCTTCATATCGTTCGGACAGTGATTCGGACATTGAAGAATTAGAAACAAAAAAAAAAGCGTGGCGAGAGTAAGCAGTGGCTCTTTGTAAGAAAATTTTCATGTGTTAAAGAAGCGGAGGAAGTTGTTCGTGCAGAAAATACTTGGTCTATTTTAATAACACATATGACTGAAGAAGGAAAGAGTTGTTTGTTGAAGTTTTATCGCTGTAACAAAGTAAAACGTCGTGGCCCTCAGTGTGCGGCACAAATTTATTTACTATTTGAAGCTACATCAAATGCGGTTTTGCTCTATCGTGTAGAGCCCATAACCACGAGTCGATTGGAATTCGTTCTGATTACGGAATAAGTCAGGAAGTTAAGACAGAAATAAACAAACTGTTTGATTTACATTTGAAACCTAAAGCTATTTTAAAAAGTCTTAGTAAGATGGGGGGAGTAAAATTACCATGAAACAATTGAACAATTATCTATCAAGTCGTAGACGTGTTAAATACGGTTCCTCAACTATAAGTCTAGGAGAACTGGAGCGATGGATATTAAATCATACAGCAGTTCCCGAGGACTTACACCAAGTGTTTGTACTTTCTTATTATATATTCGAGGATGATCCAATGTCCTTTCGCTTTGCATTGTCTACAAAACATTTACTGGGGTTAGCAGAACGTCATGCAAATATTATCCATGCTGATGCGACATACAAGTTGATTTGGCAAGGGTTCCCGGTATTAGTTGTAGGAACTACAGATAAACATAGAAAATTTCATCCGATATGTCTAGGAGTCAAACGAGCGTCAGGAAGATTTTACCATGTTATTTAATAGTTTAAAAGAACAGGTTTTGTTTGTATACGGACTACAACCGTCGGTATTAGTTTGTGATGCCGCAAAGAGCATCCAAAATGCTTTTACAGAAGTCTTTGGTCCTGAACCCATTGTGAGAATGTGTTGGGCACATGCAAAAACAAAAATGCAAACCAGGGTTGAACAAACTTGCTCAGACAAAAACGCCCGAAAGAATATATTACAACACATTGATGCTTTACAGTCCGTTACTTCTCCTGAACATTTTACTAGCGCATCACAGCTTTTTATGAGGAAATGGAAAACCCAAACTAATTTTATTAAATACTTCAAAGAAGAGTGGTTAACTCAAAATCGCAATTGGTACCTAGGTGCTGCCCCAGGACACAGTATAAAGAACAAGACAGTAGGTTCACTCTCTTGCGGCCGTTTGAAGTAGGGACTTCTAAACAGTGCCGACTTTTTTTACGCGGTCGTAAATCATTATTTAGTTTCGGCGGCAATCCTTTACGATACGGGGGGTGTTTGAAACATTTTTAATAAGGAATATTTTCGTACATCGCGGCGGGCAGCGTGTAATATATGGAATTTTTTGAAATTAAAGGCACTTTGTATTATTGTTAAAATGAAATTGAAAGAATATTATTAAGTATCTCTTTTGAACAAATAACTGTAAGAAAAACACTTGGTAGATAGCTTTAAAATTAAGTTTATTAGAATGTACACAATTAAATCTTAGCTTTACGTTCCTTTCATGCTCTTTTCTCAACTGACCAAAAAACTACCTACCTAATATTACATACACTTAATTAATAACACTGCACAACAAATCGAAGGTTATTTTATGTTGACTGAAATATTTTTATTGTTGTTTACTAATTCGAGGCATCTGATTTCGAATCTGTCGTCAGTTTTACTCTAACAGCTCGAGTTGTTTAGATATAGCTACGTTCTTCTCATTTATCTTTATTTTTGGTTTTTTATCTATTATAGTCGCGTTTTAGATAAATTATTGTAATTTTCATCATGACTTCGCTAAGAAGGGTCTGCATTAACGATCCGAATTGTTTTTGTTATATTTGTGGTGAATATGTTTTTCAAAAATTTCGATTGAATATGTCAGACTTTGTGAAACGAGCGTATTTAGAGTGTTTTGGTTTTCCTTTGGAAACAGATAACAAGTGCTGGGTGCTCAATATTGTGTGCAAAATTTGTGTTGAAGAATTACGTTTATGGGCCACTAAGAAAAGACTCTCTTTTAAATTCCAATCCCCAATGATTTGGCGTGAACCTTTAAATCATCACGATGACTGCTATTTTTGCGTTGTTAATATAAAAGGAATCAACAAGACGAACCGCTCCAAATGGATTTACCCCACATCAACATCAGCTGTGAGGCCTGTAGGGAGCTCAAAAGATACATCTTTACCATTACCATCTACAGAAAGTTCTGATGAATTGAATGAACTGAGTAGCATGAGCGATGACGAGTTTGTTCCAGAAAATCTCTTTGAACCAAAACCATTCGATCAAAGTGCACTTGATGATTTAATTAGAGACCTTGGACTATCCAAAACTTTTCTGAAACGTCTGAATTATTGGCCTCCAGATTAAACGAGAGAAATCTTTTAACTAAAGAAACTAAAGTTTCTTATTACCGCGCACTCGAGAAAAAGACTTACTTCCCTTTTTCGCTGAGGAGGATAATTTTGTATTTTGTACTAATATTTCTGGTTTAATGACTGCCATGGGCTTGCAGAAATATGAACCAATCGATTGGCGTTTATTTATTGACTCGTCAAAACGGAGTCTGAAGTGTGTACTATTGCACAACGGAAATAAACTAGGCTCCATACCAATAGCACATTCAACTAAAGTTAAGGAAGAATACCCCACAATAGCACTGGTCATGAACAAAATCAAATATAACGATCATAAATGGGTGATTTGCGTTGATCTTAAGATGGTGAACTTCCTTTTAGGACAACAAGGAGGCTACACTAAATATCCTTGTTTTATGTGTTTATGGGATAGTATAGCAAAATCAGAACATTGGTCAAAAAAAGAATGGCCCTCTAGGGAAGCACTACTTCCAGGTAGTTTAAATGTTATAAATGAACCTCTAGTGCCACGAGATCGTATCATATTGCCACCCCTGCACATTAAACTAGGTTTAATGAAGCAATATGTTAAGGCATTAAATAAAGATGGTGAATGTTTCAAATATATTTCAAGGAAATTTCCAAGTCTAAGTTCAGAAAAACTCAAGGCAGGTATATTTGATGGTCCACAAATTCGCAAGTTGGTAAACGATCCTAATTTCACCAGCTCTATGTCAGAAATTGAGAAGAATGCATGGGATTCCTTTGTTTGGGTTATCCAACATTTTTTTAGGTAATAGGAAGGGTGATGATTACATTGCGCACGTCGAAGAGATGTTGTCACACTTCCAGCGACTTGGATGTAACATGAGCATCAAAGTGCACTTCCTACACAGCCATTTACACCATTTTCCTGAAAATCTCGGTGACATGAGTGAAGAACAGGGTGAACGATTCCACCAAGATCTTCGAACCATGGAGGAACGATTTCAGGGTCGCTGGGATGCACATATGTTGGCCGATTTTTGCTGGAGTATTCAGAGTAGCAGTTCATTCAAAACTAGTAGAAAATCATATAAAAGAAAATTCCTGAGTGTATAGTTCTTGTAATTAAAAATGTTTGTACGTTGAGTGTATTTTTAATTCCCAAAAAATACTCCCTCCTTTTAACTCAAAAACTAGAGCTGACACATATAAACTGATGACATTATTTAATATCAGCATTAAAAATAAGCCTAGAATCATAAAAATATTCCATGCAACATACATGCTGTTGGGCGGTGTAATAACTTCGTTAATATAGCCATTTTTTAAATATTTAATAAAATTTACATAATAATGTGATAACAACACTCAGCATATGGAACTCGGTAACAGTGAAATATAAAAAGGCAGTTAAATAAAAAAAAATTTATTAAATGCCTAATTATTTGCTTTTAAAATAGGGAATGAAAGAACAAACCACTAAAATTAAAATAAAACGAAAATAGGTGTTTTACAACCTAGAATTCATATAAATATGCAAAATAAATATAGTTTTACATTGGGGATTATAGTACACATCAATAATTTAAAACTTAAACCCTTAAAAACCACCCTTAATGACGAAAAAAATGCAGTTTTAAGTATGGTTAGACGGTATAAGTGGTTAAAATTTATATCATTCAAATGATTGCAATGCAACTAATAATAAATCGGATAGCTTTTACTATTAAAAACCACCACTAATAACAGAATATTACCAAAAATTTTGCATTTTTTTAGATTAAAATCACGATTAAAAAAAAATATGTACTCTAAATCGCTGATACTTTTTGAACATATTATTGGTACCTATATATAGTCCATTGTAGAAGGCTACGCTTTAATTTTTGAAATAAATACATAATTTTTTATGATAAATTTTTTTTAAACTGCAATTATTTTTATTTTATTCCTAACTTTTTTAATTTGTATGCTAATGACTTACAATCAAGTTTATTTTGTTTATTTTAAGTTTTTGATAGTACATACTTGAAAAAACGTGCTAGATATTTGTCTAAGAAACGTGATTTTTTAAAATTATTTCAAGTTATTATTTTACGTCATTATATTTTGTTATCTAAAAAAAGGGGTTATGTTCACACAGTTGTATCTCGGCGCCTATAGAGCCATATTGGCTTTATAGAGCCTATAAAGCCAATCTTTTATTTTTAAACCAACTTTTGTTTATTAGATTTTTTTGTAGGATCTCAATTTTCCGAGATATTTAAGAAATACTGGAAAAAAGCGTGTATTTTTTTCTGTGAACTAATCCATTTTTATTTTTAAAAAAAATGTATATCCCCTTTTACTCCTGCAGCCATCTACGCAACATATCGCCGGCAGTTTTAAAGTACAAAATTTCCGCACAACGCTATTATAATTCTAATATTGAAGACGCCCCTGTATAACGCAGTCGCCACCGGGCAGCAAAAAAGAGTAGCATCAGAAAGCGAGTGAGAAAGGCAACATTTTGGGCGGAGCTTAGAGTGATCCTTCTATTCTAGTTTATGTTCGGTGCCCAGGATCACCAGCCACAAACAACGCACTGGAATCGTTTAATAGAACCATAAAAGATAGCAATACATTACTCCGCCTATTAAACTTCCTGATTTGACAAAAGCATATCAGTGGGCAAAATTAGACAAAAAAATAAAGGTGTTAGATGCTGACACGAAGAACAATGTCTATATATTACCAAAAGGTCAAATATTGGATGTTCAGGCTGAAAAACCTTGGGAAACTTTTGATGAATTCAAAGAATTTTTTTTTCCACTTGGAGAGTAGCAATTCCCAAAGAAAAAGATGATTGGATGATTGGTAGCTGAAATTGTCCACAGTTTTTTAAGATGTATATGTGCAAACATCTTCTGGGCCTAGCAATTAGATTAAAATATACAGTTCCGCCTGTAGAGGAAAAAAATATCCTTATAGAAAAAAGAAAGCGTGGACGTCCATCAAAATCCAAACCTGCTTTGGTAATTCAGTGATGTTTTTAATTTATTGAAGTATTATTAATAATTTGTTTAATGTTCACTCTTTTTTGTTTTGTGGTTCAAATACTGTTTTAAAAATGGCATTTTTTGTTCTTTTTGTTTTAGAAATAGAAGACAATAAAGTATATTTGTGATGCCTATTTTTGTTTTATTTTATGCTCACTAGCTTTTGTCATATTATAAAGTATGATGTTCAAACAGTTTTTAGAAGCTTTATTATTTAAATAGCTATACAGATTAGTATAAAACAGTTGACAATATTAACTTTATTAGATGCTAAAGATTAGATGCTCAATAAGTATTTTTGTTGCTCCACCCAGTTTTTAAACGTGCTAAAAAGTATAAAAACTGATGTTCGATTAAATACTGCCCTTTTTTTAAGGATGTTTTGACATTTCAAATAACCATTTAACCAAAAATGAAAAACTACTAGGCAGTTGGGTATTTACTGCTAATGTTGGTGACAACTTTGACAATAGATTAATGACGTCACTTTTTAAAAACCAACAGCACCTAAACGTTTTGATAAATACCAATAGGAAATTGGTAAAAACCAAAACGTTTTAATTATTCGCCTAAAATCGGTTATATACTATCCAAACTAGAAAAGTAGCGCAGATTTAAAATAACGCCAGGGTCTCACAGATCCCAGTGTGGTAATTAAGGGTTAGAAATATTATAGCTCAACAGCGCATGTTCATATTAATGCGTTTCTACTGTATCACATTGTCATAAAATATATAATTAACAATTATTCTGTTTCAGGTTGTGAACATTCTTGTATGAATCTGACTGGGAACGGTTATATTTGCGTATGTTTCTCGGGCTTTATAATATCGAAAGAAAACAGAAAAATTTGCTTGGATGTGGACGAGTGCAGTACCGGACAGCATCACTGCTCTCAAGTTTGCACTAATCTTAACGGCACATATTCGTGCTCTTGTAGAGATGGATTTAGATTGTCTGATCAACTTTCTGGAGTATGCAGGTACGTAAAACATCCCAAAATGCGTGATGTAAAACATTTTTTTAAACTAACACTCCGTTAATCCTAGGGCTAACCGAGAAAATTCCGAAATTCTCTTCGCAAATGGTCCTGAAATCCGCGCCTTAGACCTCCTTCACAACGAGGAAAAAGGCGTCATCGCTGAAGAAAAACGAATCGAAGCGGTGGACTATAACCCTCTCACAAAAATGGTCTTTTGGGCCGACTCCTACGATAAAACAATCAAAAGAAGTTATTTGCCTTCAGCCCAAAACGGCGATGTAAAAACCGGTTTCGCTCAGGATCTGGAAATGAAGGGCAGCTCGAAACCAACAGCTTTAGCGGTGGACTGGGTGGCCGACAACTTATATTGGGCGGAAAGTGATAAGGCCGGATCGAAACCAAAGGGTAGAGTAATGGTCGCGAGGACAGACGGACGTTATCGGAGGGCTTTAGTAAATGTTGGCCTAGAAAACCCGACGTCACTCGTCCTCGATCCCCAGTTGGGAAGAATGTTCTGGACCGATTCAGGATCTGCACCGAAAATAGAAGTGGCTTGGATGGACGGATCCAAGCGGCGTCCATTAATTACTGACGAAATCAGACATCCCACCGGTCTTACCATCGATTACGCTATGGGACACACGCTGTACTGGGTGGACACTAAATTGAATACCATCGAGTCTATGAGGCCAGACGGGTCACAAAGAAAAGTTATACTCAAAGGGGACATACTAAAACACCCCATATCCCTAGATGTTTTCGAATCAAACCTTTACTGGATAACCAAAGATACGGGCGAAATTGTAAAACAAGACAAGTTTGGCCGTGGAGTCCCAGTTACGGTGCAAAGAGACTTGTTAAATCCGTCTAGCGTTAAAGTGTATCACGATCTTAAGTACAACACGTCCCTCCCGAATGCTTGTAAAAATAATCAATGCTCGCATTTGTGCTTGATCGTGCCGAATGGTCACAGGTGCTCTTGTCCGGACTCTGCCTCGATGCCTGCGCATAAAACTAAAGCTGAAATCATTTGTGATGCTCCGGCAGGTAAGAAAATTAAAGTAATTATTTTGTCGCTATTTTTATTAATATTGTAAACTAAAGGAGGTATCTACAGTGGCGGCCAGCTAATTAAAAACGACACAAAATTTAATTTTTTTGGAAAACCATTTTATGCAGTTTTACGAGTGATATTTATTTATAAGGGTTAGACATATTAAACACATTCTACCATAAATCAATAGTAATCTATTCAAAAATCTAGGGAAAAAAAATTTTTACAAAATTAATGGACAACAAATTAAAAACGAATTCAATATTTTAATTTTACACCAAAAAAAATCAGTATTTGGTAGGATATCCTTTAGCTTCTTTTATTGCTAGACATCTTCTTTGCATAGATTCTATTAAAGTTTGACAGCGAGTAATTGGAATGGAATACCAAGCTTCTTGAACACCTTTCACTAGTTCGTCCATGTTTTTAAATTGCTTTGGCTGAATTATTCTTTTAAGATCATTCCACAGATTCTCTATCGGGTTGAGGTCTGGACTACACGAGGGCCATTCAATTACATCAACGACGTTTTGTTTAAACCACCTTTTTACTGAACGTGCTGTATGCTTGGGGTCATTATCCTGTTGAAATTTCCAGGTAATAGGTAATTTTTCTTCTGCATATGGAAGCATCACACTTTCTAATATAGATTTGTATTTCTCCTGATCCATAATTCCATCTATTTTATAAATTGGTCCAACTCCATACCATGACATGCAGCCCCACATCATGATTGAACCACCTCCATGTTTAACAGTTAATTTTGTGAATCTTGGATTTAATTCCTCACCAGGTGGTCTTCGTACGTAAGTACGACCATCCAAACCGATGCGATTAAGTTTCGTTTCATCCGACCAAAGTATATTTTTCCATTGGGCAAGGGTCCAACTCAAATGATCGCGTGCGAACTGCAATCGGAGTTTACGATTTTTCTTTGAGACAAGTGGCTTCTTTCGGGAAACTCTTCCAAATAGTTGAAACTCATTAAGTCGGCGGCGAATTGTTCTTACTGATGGCTTCGGATCGTTTCGTGCATACATTTCACGTCTGATATCTACTGCTGTTAAATGGGGCGACTTTTTTGCTAAACGTACCATAATTTTATCCTCTCTTGCGGTTGTTATTCTAGGCCTTTTCTTCCTAGGTACATTTCTAACCGTGCCGTGAGTTTTATAATGTTTAATAGCATTATGAACCATAAATTTGGAACATTTTAGCATTGCTGCAACTTTACTGTATGAATGCCCTTCTTGAATCAAATTTAAAATTACTTGTCTTTTTTTAGGGTCACAACTCTTTTTTTTACCCATAACATAACATAATATTAGAGGATACATTTGTTGTTACTTTTTACTCCTTTTGGTAAGAAGTGATATACTTTCATCTGATCCGGCTATCAAAAAATGAGAACTTTTTTATGAGAAATAATATACTCAATCACTCTCTTTAATTTGGACAATGACATACGAGATACTGTATGTAATGATATGGTATTTCCGAATTTAGGGTCGTAGTGCCGTAGTGACATTTTTCCGGAGATGGGTTATAAGAGCATAACTATTCTATCGGTATACCATTTTCATTTGTTTATCTTGAAAAGTAACAAAGTTATTTAGTGTTCCCTTTTTTCTGTGTCACCTGGTATACTGTCATATACTTTTTGAAAATAATTTTTCATAACATCTTTTAGGCATTTTAATGAATTTCAGTATCCTAGAAAATAAAAGTTGCTTCCAGGATTTTAGAGTTAGTTTTCTTTTGTTCCAACCATTTGAAGATATTTTTTATGTCTTCTAGGCGCTGGAACAAATTCTTTGTGGCTTCCAGCCTCGTGGGAATAATATTTTCATATACTTATACATTTGCAGTAATTTTTTAATATTGTCCAGACATTTGACATCATTTTATTATATTCTCATGGAATTATAAATATTCATTTGCGCTTTGCAGGCTTCGAAGTAGTATTTTATTTAGACATTAATTTGACGTCATTGCTCTAATACTTTTCAGGTATTAGAAGTGTAATTTAAGTTCGTTCTATCTATTCCATATTAGATAAAAGTTGTATACCGGGTGGCACAGAAAGAAGTCAAATCAAATGAAATATATTACAGAAAAGTGATACAGTCAGTCAAAGTGAAACTCGTACACCCCTTACATTTTATTTATTTGTTTACAAAAATATATTTTTTACTTACATAAAAAAATAATATATACATTTTATATGATGGCCTTTGAAAGACAAAATAAAAGTAAAAATATATTTTTTACAAAAAGAAGTTTTAAGAAAAATGAGAAAATTAAATTAACATTCGATTTTACAACTTAAAATGAAACTCGTACACCATTAAAAATATACAGGAAAAAAAACATAAAAAAGAGATTAATATTTTGTTGCTAGTCCTTTATTTTTTAGAACATCTGCCAAACGATTGGGACCATTCTTCTTGAATCACTACTTTTAATTCCTCTTTGTTTGAAATTTCATGGTTTCTTATAGCAACTTTCAAATGTGACCATAAGTTTTCAGTGACATTAATATCTGGACTTTGCGGTGGAGTTTCAAGTACTTTTGGACAGTTATGGAGCAACCAATTCTTTACTTTCTGTGCCTTATGCTTTGGATCATTGTCCTGGTAGAATTAAAATTTTTTTTCAATTCGGAATTTTCGGGCTCTTGTCTTTAAATTCTGTTTAAGTATGTCCAAATACATGTTCTGATCGATTATACCCTCTATAAAATGTAGATTTCCGGGATCTGCAGCTGACATACACCCCCAGACCATGACTGAACCACCTCCGTGCTTCACTGTGGCTCGTAGATTTTGTTCTTTGAGAGATTCATTGGGCTTTCTCCACACCCGTTGTTGTCCATCTGATCCGAAAATACAAAATTTACTCTCATCTGTAAAAATTACGTCCTTCCAAAATAAAAAATCTTTGTCTCTGTGTTCTTCAGCAAAGCTTAACCTCTTGACTTTATTTACCTTACTGATCCGAGGTTTTCTTCAAGCCACTCTACTATGAATATTATTTTTTTTTTAGAAAATTTCTGACTGTTTAAGGATTAACTGTTTTTCGTAAATATTTCTCAATTTCTTTTGCCAACTTCGGTGCAGATATTTTCGGGTTTTCCGCAACTTTCCTGAGGATCCAACGTTCGTCGTACGAATTAAACATTTTTCGAGGGCTTTTCCTTGCTTTATTTGATATTCTATTTTCACTTTTATAACGATCCACAACTCCTTGCACGGTAGAGTGCGGCCTACAAACCATTTTGGAAATTTGTCGCAATGATTTTCCATCTTTCCAATGTTGTATAATTAATTTGCATTCTACAACGCTTGTTTGTCCACGCTGACGCCCCATATGGTAAAAGAAGGACAAAAAATTAATTAAACTCAATTAAAAATTACACAGTAGTGTTAAAAGTAACAGATGCTCTTAATACCAAGTGCTAACTATAAATAATATTAATGTTATTGTAAAGTAAATATGATGTACGGGTTTCATTTTGACCATAACATTTTCTTATCTCCTATACTTTTTTATGCTCAGCATCCATTCTTTGCATATTTTTGCTCAACAACTTTAACATTTTATGCTGATTGCAGATATATATAGTTGGAAATATTTTGCACGTTATTTGTACAGAATGTAAAAGAAACCTTAGGTGTACGAGTTTCATTTTAACTGACTGTATATCTAAAAATTACATAAATAATAGTTGTACACCTAGATATATATCTGTGTGTACAAGAGAACCTTACAGCAATCGCATATCTATCACTTATTATATTAATTTCCTAATTCTAACAACTATATAAAACTATCTATTAACAATTAAGGACTTATACACATAATTTGTTTAGTATAAACCTGAAATGCATTTTTATGACCTGTCCAAGATGTTAGCAAACGTGAAAGTTTTGACTCAAATATAATGAAATTTTTGTTTTAAATAGATTTCGGTTGTGGATGCGTCTAATATCTGTAGGGAATATATTGTAAAATTTAGGACCAATATATGTTACAAATCTTTAATTTCTTCTTTTAATCAAGGGATTTTTACAAACTCCGCAGACGTGCTTCTTGTACGATAATTTGTAGTATATTGTTGTCTTAAGCCAGGATGTTTGTACACAAATAAAAGAATTGACTTAAAATATAATTGTTGTACCGTCATAACTTGAGCTTCCTGGAACAAGAGTTTAGTTGAGTATCTAGTTTTTTTTTAAATATGATTTTTAACAGATATCTTTGGGTAACATTGAGAATATTTAAAGTTGTTGAATAAGTTCCCCCCATATTGACAAATCGTATTTAATTATTGATTCCGCCAACGCAAAGTATAGCAATTTCAAAATTTTAATTGGCATACAATTTCTAATTTGATAAAATTTATAAAATAATTTTCACAGTTTTGTGTTCGTGCTTTCTATATGTTTATCCCATTTCATATTTTGATCCATTATAATTCCTAAATATTTAATACTTTCAGTTTTTTTCAAAGATTGAGTGCATTGACATAGAGATTCGTTTAACAAACAAGGAAGAGTCTTAAATAAAGTTAGGACGCCTTGTATATTCTCATTAAGTTAAGCTGACAAACGAAAATCGTAAGCTTAATGGAGTTTAAGTTAAATGAATATAAAAGTTACAGAAATTGACTACATAAACTCAAGATTTACTAAAAACAATTAAAATGAATCATTTAATTTTGTTGCTTACACACCAGCACCCACTTACTCGATATCCTCAAAAACTAAATAAACTAAATGGAATCTTTAAAAAAACAGCTATTTTCTACTTTATACTATCCAGCGAAAAGCTTTAATTTTTCTGTTCGCCCTGAAGAATGCCTAAAGCGGGCCGAAAAAAGATTTGAACAGCTTTGATAAGGAGTCGAACTTAACCCTGCAACTTAACCCTTAAAAGTCAATACAATTTAACCGGGTCACTAAAACAAATAATTAAATCAATTAATTTCTAAATCACACGGATAAAGGAACTTCACAGAGAGCTTTATTATGAGAAATCAAATACGGTGTTCATTTTTTTACCTAAATCTATTTGCGATAAAGAACTATATCAGATCTAGTTTAGGAAAAAATAGCCAAATACTGGGGTTTAAAAAAAATCTTTTTTCCTAAATTCACTTGTATATGAATATTTTACAATGTGGATTTTGTTTAAGCAGTTGTGGCTGAATTTGGTGTGGCATTATAGATATTTACTACCAATTTAGTATAAGTACACAAGGGGTATCTTATAGATTGTCAGTTATGTTTTATTACAATTTAATTTTTTATCGTCAGAAATCGCAAAACCTCTCCCAAGAGTCTGCAGATGTCAAAACGGTGGATTATGCAGAGAAGATCCGGAGGGCGAGCTGGTATGCGAGTGCCTCGAAAACTACCAAGGCCAATACTGTGACATCCTCACTGCTCACGGTAGTATGGGCGGAGCGGGTACCGCAACTGCCGTTATAGTGCCTATTGTGGTCATTTTGTTGATCCTCGGAGCCGCTACTGGAGTATGGTTCTTTATTCGTAAAAGACCCTTGTAAGTAATCTTAATAAATTATACCGAAAGTTATAGTAGGGAAGCCGAAGATCGACCTTTTCTGATTTGTTGACCTGATGAAAATTAACCCTTTATTTTACTTACTCATTTATACATGTTCATGTCTATAATTATAACGTGGTCTGTTCTTTTATATAATACTTTTTAGAATAACTTTTACTATGCACATTAGTTTTTAATATTCTGTTTAGTATATGTATTGTGTGTTTCTTATTGTAACATCCATGCGCGTCTATTCGGTTTATAAATAACAGGCAGGTTTTTAATATTTTTCATGCACCTCGGTCGTTCGTATTTACCAATGACAAGAAGTTTACATTTTTCACTACCTGTCATATGCACAAACCCAAACGGTGTATCTTAGCTTTGATTGTTTGCCTCCCACACACTTTTCTCCTCTAAATTTCAGTGTACGGTCTGGAGTCATCTTGTAAAATAGTCCGGTCTCATCCCCATTAAAAATATCTTCACAGCTGTAATTTTGAGCAATACCTGGCCATTTCTCGGTTAACCAGTTCACCACAGCTTCCCTGCTAACATCTCCTGATTCACCGGACACTTTGCCGACATTGATGTTGTGACGAACTTTAAAACGCTAGAGCCAATCCGTAGAGCACTTAAAATCTCCACTGTGTAATCCCTTAGATAAATCTTCCGCTTTTGCTTTTAAAAGTGGTCCACTTATAGGAATATTTTCGGTTCTTTTCACCTCAAACCATCGAATAAGAGCTTGATCCACATCTGGGCGTACGGGAGTCCTAATTTTCTTAATTCTTTGCGATTTATTTTTATTTGCTTGCTTGATTTTTTCACGATTGCCTCAAATTGTAGAAACTGTTGTTTTTGCCATATTTTTCCTTCTCGCAATTTCCGATTTGTTAATGCCACTTTCAATACTTTTAATGATGTCTATTTTTTCTTTCAAATTTATAGCTCTGCGCTTATCCGTCATTTTACCAAAAAAACTACTAAAACTCGCACTCGCACAATAACACGCAATGTCCAATCTAAAACTACCGGTCATCTCATTTTGCATGTTCTATAAAAATTCTCAGAGTCGAGAACTGGAAATCCCCGGCAGCCTCGGTGCCAACGCGCGACGACAGAGAAACTTCTCAGTATCGATTAATGGGAATCCCCGACAGAGGTGAAAAATTACTCTGCGTATAACGTATAGTTCAGTTCAGAGATCTATTAGAATCTTTGATGTACTGCAAATAGTCCGTGTGCCGGTGTTGCTTGTATTGTCACTTGACATGCATGTTTAAATCGCAAAATTTTATGTGGAAAGTGTCATAAAGTAATATTCTAAGCGATATTTAATCATTTCATTAAATAAATAAATGTTTTAAGCATTTTTTTAAGAATTTATACATTTGATTCGTAAAATGTGACTACATGCGCCCACGTACTATTTTGTTAAACGCCTGACCTTAGTCACAGCCACTCAAGCGTGAAAAGTTGCACAGGTCCGGCCTTAAAATTTATTTCTATTTAAAACTTTTTTTTACTTGTATTATTCGGGATTTTTGGGTTTAGTTTTATTAAGTTAGAAATGCAGGATAGTTGATAGCAAGATAATATTTAATTTAAATATAAGATTTAAGTACGTTAAATAAGTTTAACCCAAAATTTTAATTTCATAAGTTTAATTTTTAGCGCCATCAGTCCCTTATAACAAGTTAAGTCTCTTTGATTTGCAATATGTCAAGTTGGAATAATGTATTGACTACTGTTAACCTACTGCATAGCTTTTATCAAATAGTATTAAACAATTTTAACACGCTTTTTTACATTAGGAAATACGCTATGAACAATGCAACATTTTTAAATTATTATAACAGATACTGCAAGATTTACAGAAACTCAATCAGAATGACTAAGTGGACCTACTTTCAAAGGAGGATAAATAATTCCTCCAATAGAGCAAAAGAGGGTTGGAAGATCTTAAATGAGCCTAGGGGTAAAAATAATGTCTTGGTTATTCCAAGTACCTTAGATTCCAATGTCCTCAATTCCTTCTACTGTGATATTGCTAGTAACCTTGCAGCCAATCTCTCACAAAAAATAGATCCCAGGAGCTATCTCAGCAATGTGGTAGTAGCCGAATCTTTCTTTTTTGCCCCCACAAGTGTAGAAGAGCTTAAACTGTTAATGGTTAATATTAAGAATAAGAGTTCATCAGGTTGGGATGGGCTTTCTCTTAAAATATTTTCTGTTTTACCTCTTGTTGCTTTGCAAGTCTTGGCCGAGTCAATTAACTTTTCATTTATGTCTGGAGTTTTCCCAGAGTGCTTAAAAAGAGCAATGATTGTTCCTCTTTACAAGGGTGGCGATCACGACTGTCCCTCTAACTTTAGACCTATAACGTTATTGCCTACTTTAGCCAAGATAGTGGAACGGCTCGTTAAGGTGAGGATGGTTTCATTTTTAAATAGATTTGGCCTATTGAGTCTTCAGCAATTTGGCTTTCCTGAGTCTGTGAGCACAAATGATGCTATCTTTCTAGAGCACCTGTACAACCGACTGAATGTTGGTGAAGTTGCAGCAGCGGTATTCTGTGACTTATCCAAGGCATTTGACTGCGTGAGTCACAGAGTGCTGCTGATGAAACTTCAGAGGAACTGCCCTTGAGTGGTTTCGTTCCTACTTATCAAATCGTGTCCAGGCTGTCAAATTTAATGGTGGTATATCTAAGGAACTTAGATATACATAGAATATAAATGTGGGTGTTCCGCAAGGATCAGTACTTGGTCCTTTACTTTTTCTCATTTATGTGAACGATCTGCCACAACTGCAGGTAAGTGGCAAATTAACATTGTTTGTCGATGATACCATCATTCTCTGGCACGACTCTGATGTTTCTCAAATGGAGGCCAATATACGTGCAGATTTGTTAAAAATAAAAGACTGGTGTGATGCAAATTTTTTGACATTTAATGTTTCCAAAACAAATATCTTTAATTTTAAATGTAATACAAATGATATATGTTTAATTAATGAAGCCATCACCATGCCACCGTTCAGTAAGTTTTTGGGTCTTTCCATAGACAAGTTCCTTAAATTTGAAGACCATATTGTGAATGTATGTAGAAAAGTCTCATCAGGCTGCTACGCCCTAAGGGTTATTGCCACCAGTCTTAATTTCTCCAATCTCCATCGCCAGAGCTGCATACTTCGCGATTATCGAGTCGCACCTTCGATATGGAATTTGCTTTTGGGGTTAATGTTCAAATTCACTTTTTAGTTCAGTGTTTGTACTCCAGAAAAGGGCCATTAGATATCTATGTGGGGCCAAGCCTCGTGATTCATGTCGCCCGCTTTTTGTAAGTCATAATATTTTAACCCTGTGTTGTATTTTTATTTTGGAAACAGTTTGCTTAGTTTTTAGAAAATATAAACAGGAACTCCACTTAGGAAGCCACTATAATACGCGACAAAATTATTTGTTGAGGCTACCCATTCCTCATTTTGAACTTGTCCGTAGCTCTATCATTTATGGAGGTAGAAAGCTGTTTAATAAACTTCCACTAGAAATAAGACGACTTAAGACTGAAAAAAGCCTACGTACAAGGACGAAAATATTTCTTGCTAGTAAAGCGTACTAAACTATGTAGCACCTAAACTATGGTGAATTTTTTAATGATTAGCATTTAAGTATTTTTCAAAGTTTTATATAATTTTATTTTATTTTAAATTAGTTTCTCGTTTTTATTCCTTTAATGTACAGTCTATTGGCTTTGTCTAAAACTTCTATGTTTATATTGACAATAAAGCATTTCTGAGTTTAATGAGAGAATAGGTGACAAATTACTTAGGCCCATTTATTCTGTGGATTAAGGCATTAAATAGTTACTTTTTGACACAAAAGTGTAAAATGTTTTGGGTTGTCTTCAAATTTTATATATTTCATTTTTTTGGGAATTGAGATTTATTTTTACCTGGTGGTGATTATTAATGGGGATTGTGGCTGCCATATTCAATGTCCTTTATTATAGTTTTTTTTTTAAATTAATACATATTATGATATATTATTATAATAATATACTCATGAAAACCCCCCATCTCTATATTTAGTACCACTTTTGATAAAAAGTAATTATGTAGTCAGAAAATTGGAAGTATATTTTTTTAAATAAACTTTTACATTAAAAATCATCTGTCTATACTTTATGCCTTTAAAAGACACAAGTTTTACTTATTAAAAAAAACACACTTTACATCCTGAATGTAATATTTATTAATTTGTTTGCCTCGTATTTAGTTATTATGCATATTAGGAGAGATTAGATAAAAATTAACAAAAATAAATGCTTATACTAAAAATCTTATAGAAAACACTACATTTTAAGTATACTGGATCCTAAAACTACAGTGAAGATACTAAATACTTTTATAAATTTAACCACTCTTTGGAATCTGGCCCAAAAAGTTACTAATACAATTTTTTAAGTTCTGTTTTTTTGCCATTGTTCTTTAGCAGTTTCTTCCATTAAGGAAGAAAACAGTTTCTCTGTTGCCGCCATGGATTCCAACTTCATCTCGCACATCAGCATATGGATACTTAAGCATTACATTATATATACTTTATTGTGTCGCTGAAGGACAAATAGGGGCAGTAAGCTGAAAATAAAACAAAACTTTAAACTTGTTTTATTAATAAAAATAGGATTTTCTTACTATGGCAAAAAAGGGACTTTTTTCCAGAGAATGGAGGAAGAAGCAGTCTTCATTGTGTCGCTGAAGGACAACAGGGGTAGTAAGCTGTAAAAAACAAAATTTTAGACTTGGTTTCTTATTAAAAACAGTGTTTTTCTTACCATAGCAAAAAAGGGGTTTTCCCAGAGAATGGTGGAAGAAGCAGTCTTTATTGTGTCACTGAAGGACAAACAGGGGCAGTAACCTGTAAAAAACAAAATTTTAAACTTGTTTTATTAATAAAAATCTGGTTTTCTTACTATGGCAAAAAAGGGACTTTTTTCCCAGAGAATGGAAATCATACATCAATCATAAATGTATCATATCATGTTTCGGCTAAATAATATATGGATCTTTCTTCCTCCCAATTTTTTTAAATTTTCCTCAAATATTCTATACACCACCTGGCAATTCCATTACAGCAGCTCTTTTGTTAACCATCTTAAGCTTAAATCCAAGTTTTATCAGGTATCTCCGCAAGGTTAAGACTGAGAAATGTTTGTCCCTTGCCGATAAGGTGTCTCTATGGTCAGAACCTCATTGTTTTTGTATTAAGAATACACACCTTTCCTTAGCAATTTGGTAATATCCGTGTCAAGTCCCTTTGATTGTCCTGCATCTTTCCTTTTTATTCTGTCTTTATTAATCCTTTTTTTTACAGGCATATTGTACTATAGGGAACCCCTGTTAAAAACGCTATTTTTTGCAAAACACTACAATCATTTGTGAACTGAGGATTATTCCTTAGATTGTTATAGATATTTAGATAAATTTATTCTTTTAAAACTGCTTGATTTCCTCTGTAGCTTCTACTTCCCTTGCTTCTTTTTGCTTCCTCAATACTAGAAAATGAACTATCAGAACTATGTAAGTCTAAATCACTGTCCAGATCACTCTTATTGTTTTTATCACAATTGTTATTGTCTTTCTTGTACACCCACGGTCTCCATAAGCCCGCACAAACACTTTCGTCTTCATTTGCCAAATTTTCCTGCCTATTTTTCCAGGGTCGAAACATTTTAAGGTTTTTAGGTATAATACCAAAACAAATCCACAAACACAAATAAAAAAACACACTTCTTCACAGTAAAAACTGTAAAAAATTTTGACGAATACAGGCCAAATTCTAAATTCTTTACTTTCATAAACGTGTAAAAAGCATAACCAGTAAAACACATCAAATAATAACCTCACATGGCCCCCCTCCCAACTATTAAAGGTGATAGACCCATCCTTAAAGATCTCTTTAAAAACACGTCGAAAGTAATACAAAAACTGCCCAAAAATTTATTTGGGTACGGCCCCGTAATTCCTAAAATCACTGGGATAGAGAGAGATACACAATCACTTGCACAGCCTAAAGTAGGAATCGTCAGAACGCAGGTGTTTTATCTTTGTTTAATAGACTGGCTAAAAAGAGATGACAAGTCTGTGAGTGCTGGAAGTGTTTAAAATATTTTGTAAGATGCTTGGACTTTGGTCCGCGGTCAATTTTTTGATATTATTTTCTTGTGATATTATTTTCTTTCTAAAAATTGACATTTTCGAAAGAAAAATAAAAAATAGTATAAAACATGGGGTTTTACGTATATTTAAAATGATTTCATAGATAGACAATATAAAATTTTGCCATTTAAACATATATATCATGCAACAATAAATATGACATAGGCGCACGGACTAGTTAGTGCGGCATCTGCGACACATCAAAGATTCTAATAGATCTCTAAACTGGACTTTACCTTTGTACGTTACAACTGGAAAATTACTGTCAATCGGGCAAAAATATTGAACGTTATAGCCTCTTTTCTCTCGGTTTCGGTTATTTCACAATATAATCTATTTCTAAAAAATCTTTATAACATCCAAACCAACATAATTTAAAGGCATAATTTGATACATTTAAAATCAGTTGCATTAAGCCACATTAAACTGATCTAAACAGATCGATATAAAAATAAAATAGTGTAAAATTTTTAGCTTTGGTGATTCCCAGCACACTGGAATGTTATTTTAGTTAAAACTTCATTTTTTTTAAAAGAAACTTTTTAGTAGGTATCATATTTTGCAGGTAAATTCTATTTAAAAATCGTAAATTCTTGAACAATGATCATTTTTTCGCTAATAAAAATGTCGTCTTCATTAGTTAATGAAGCAAAGCAAATTTGGTATTTTGAAATAATTTTAAACGGTCTGACTTTTCTCTGTTATAAAACGTGGCCGTGTAATTGAAACCCGTGTAGGCATGGAAATAAATGTTAAGGCCAATTTCATTGCAGTTAATGTGATTAAATCATGAGTATTTTTTTCTTCATTGCTCCTGAACTAGCAAGCCGAATTTTATAATTCGGAGTTTTGTGGTTGTTACCAATCGAAATGAGCAAAACATCCGTGGCACCCGATTTAATCACAATTTTTGACCCTGGCACTGCTTTGTAATCATAAAAACCCCATTCTTGTGTCCGCCTCTTCGTTATAATATTGGTAATCATTTTCTTATGGTTTTACTATCCAACTCTCATGACTTTCATAAAAATTGAAGTGCTCTTCTATCGTTAAAAAGTGTTCTTGGTTTCGATTATTGTTACTGAATAGTGGTTCTCCCAGTAATTAAAAACAATCATCCATTATTCTCAAAGAGACTTAGATATATGACCAAAGGAAGAGAAATTATACTCAAAGTCTCATAAATCAAGCGTCAAGCAAAATTAAATATTAAGGAACAAAACGTTAATTAACAGAAAATATATACCTCATTTAAATACAAAAACTACACACTTACAGGGTGTGTGAGCCTCACCATTAAGATCTCGTAAACTAGAAGAGATATAAGGTCGGTTAAATTGAGGCAAAGTTGCGCAATTTAGTGCTCATTAAAACGCCCTTTTAAAATTTCAAAAATTCCGAATACTTCCGAAGATATTTGGAAAAAACCGAATATTCGCGATTTCATTTTTATTTGTTTACGACTATTTGAATAGTTATAACAAAATAAATTACTCATTCTCATTGCTTCTTTCTCTATTTTCCAAAATGGTGTCGTCAGATTTTCAAACCGACCTTTCGTATTTAAGCTGTCATCATCAATTTTGTTTTTTTAAATACGACCCTGGATTTTTTATTACGGATTTTAAAAGCCCCTTATGTTCCTAAACCAATGGTGTATCGCACTTATTTAAAAATGTTATATTAATGGATATTTCCATAAGGACTCATGTGTTAAAGAGAAAGACAAAAAATATATTTTTAATAGGATTAACAACCTTTTCTTTACAATAACAAAAAAGGTTAATAAATAATACAATAATTAAAGTAGCATTCTTTAACTCTTAAGCCCTGAGATAAATATGTAGAAATTTTAGCAAGTATTTATCAAAGTGGCGGTGCGTCGTGCAGGCTGACAAATAAACAATCATTGTTTGTTTAATTTTAAACTATTAAATATTTTGACTGTTCGTTCACTAATCGTTAATTCTTATTTAACCAAAATGCCTTTTTCTTCTGAAGAAAAAAGAGACATGATAAGGATTTATTATATGTCGCATCGAATTTCAAAAATGGCTTGTGAGCGCTATTTGTTGGAATATCCAGAAAGACGACAGCCGCATTACACTTATTTTGCCAATATTGATAATAATTTAGCTCAATACGGAAGTTTTGTTAAACCAAGGATTAAATATGGATTATTAAACAAATCAATTATACAAATTATCTTAAACACTGTAAGTTTTAAAACCATGGCAGAGTAGAAAGAAAAAGGAATAATTTTAAATAATTTTTAAGGCAAATAATAATCCTCGAGCTTCAATTAGAGTTTTCTCAAACGAAGTGGCACTACCGCGAATGACAGTTTGGAGAACTTTACATAATCGTGGATATAAACCTTACAAAATTCATATTAGTCAAACCTGGCGATGCTGAGAGACGCTTAGAATTTTGTTACTGGTTGCAAGATAAATTTAATGAATGTGCCGACTTCCTAAATAAAATTATAGTGACATCTGTATGCAGTTTTTCCACAAATGAACTATTTAATAGACATAACGAACACTATTGGTCAATAGAAAACCCAAGGCAGAATCAAGAAGTAAGGGTCGACAATCATTTAATGTATGGGTCGGTATGTGGCACAATAAAATTATCGGCCCATTTTTTCTTGAAGGAAATCTAACTTCCGAAAGATATGCAGAATTATTAGGGACCAATATAATGGATTCCTTTATTGAAAAACCTACGTCAACTATGGTGTCAACAGAACGGTGCACCACCCCATAATGAACGATGCGTCACCAATTTATTAAATGAATGGATAAGAAACCAAGGACCCGTACGTTGGCCCGCTAGAAGCCCCGACCTAAACCCTTTAGATAACTTTCTTTGGGGATTTCTTCAAAATCGTCTTTATCAAAATACGCCACAAAATCATGAGGCCTTACGTAGCAAGACCTAACAAGGGAGATTAGGGCTATCCCCGCAAGGACTATTCAGCGTGCGTTCCATAAAACACGAAAATGCATCCACGCAGACGGATTACTATTTGAATATTTGCTTCAGTTGTGTTATTTTTAAACCTCTTTTTATGTTAGTGTTCAAGTTTTTTTTATTAATGCGTTATTATAAAAAAAGGCGTTTGTTTGTAATTCCATTAAAAATATATATTTTGTCTTTCTCTTTAACACGAGGGAAATATCCATTAATATAGAATTTTTAAATAAGTGCGATACATCGTTAGTTTAGGAACATAAGGGGCTCGTAAAATCCGTAATAAAAAATCCACGACCGTATTTAAAAAAACAAACTTGATGATGACAGCTCAAATAAGAAACGTCGGTTTGAAAATCCGACCTCACCATTTTGTAAATTAGAGAAAATAGCAATGAGAATGAGTAATTTATTTTGTTATATCTATTCAAATAGAGTCGTAAAAAAATAAAAATAAAATCGCGAATATTCGAGTTTTTCCAAATATCTTCGGAAGTATTCGGAATTTTTGAAATTTCAAAAGGGCGTTGTAATGAGCACCAAATTGCGGAACTTTGCCTTAATTTAACCGACCTAAAATAATATAAAATATAATATGTCTGCAACATCGTCTATCGCTATTGACTAAAATATGAACTTTAAAACGCCAAATATCACCGAAATCCAGTTTGGCGTACGATGTAACGGTACACAATGTTGTAGACATATTATATTTTATATTTTTATTTATGTTAGTGAGAGTAAGTGTGCAGTTTTTGTATTTAGCTGAGGTATGTCTTTTCTCTTAATTAACATTTTGTTCCTTAATATTTAATTTTGTTGATTTTGTTTAGGTCTGATGATGCGGCGAAACGGGTAACCCTTTAAATAGACGCTTGATTTGTAAGACTTTGACTTTGAATATACTTTCTTATTTATTAACGGTATCCACCAATTAAAAAAAAATTAAATAATAAAAAAGATACTTATATTAATACAACTTAAAATAGATAATAGTAAGACATAAATCAATGTTACAAGTTAATTTAAAGAAATATGTTAAAGTCACGAGACACTAATTAATTTGAGAGAACTCCTAAAACTGCTAAAAGAAACGCGCAAGTCAAGATTATACCTATCGAAAGAACGTGGCATTCTAGTTATAGGATTGTGCTGTCCATAAGAACTACTATCGAAATCTACATAGAATATTTTTTTAAGTCTAGTCAATTTTTGCGCCCGAAAATTTAGCCTATTTAAAAGATAATCACAATCAGTCATGCCAGATATTATTTTAAAAAATAAAACACAAGTCTGAATTATTACGCCTTAACTCAAGTGGGTCCAAAGAGAGAACTGACATGACCGACTTGTAATCAGTATTATCATTAGCTAATGGAACCTTAAGTTTAAAAGAATAATTTCTTAAGAATTTATTTTGGACTTTCTCAATATTTTCAATATGCGATTTATAAAATAGAGACCATACGGAACTAGCATACTCCAAACTAGAACGGACTAACGAACAGTACAGAACTTTATAGACAAAGCATGAGAAGTCTTGACTGCATCTAGTTATAAATCCGAGATTTCTATAAGCTTTCTGTTCAACTAACTTTTCAGCATGAGGCACAAGTGTCAACCTAGAATCGAAAATTACTCCGAGATCCCTAACTTCCGCTACCCGTTTTAAAATAGTGGAACCTATAGTATAATCAAACAATGTAAGATTGCTTCGAAAAGTTATTGAATAACATTTCGGAGCATTTAAATCTAAACCATGAAGGTTGCAACATTCACAAAGATTATGCAAGTCATCCTGTAATAATTGACATTTAACATTTGAATCAATAGACAAAAGCAATTTTAAATCATCAGCGAATAATAAAAAATTCACAATTTCTTACAAATAATCCTATATCATTAGCAAAGATTTGTAAAAAGCAACGGACCCACATGCGACCCCGGAGGAACGCCAGATGGCACAGAAAAGCTGCTAGATAAGAAGTTATTAAGCCGTATTCATTGCGATCTACCCAGTAGATAGTCCCTTAGCCAACAAATAACATTTGATCCAAAACCCAAAGCTTGGAGCTAGGCCAGTAGAAGCGCATGGTTAACTCTGTCGAAGGCCTTCGAAAATTTCGTATAAACAGCATCAACTTGTAAACCCTTACCAAAAGCATTAAATAGATAATCTTCATAACATATTAAGTTAGTAACAGTGGAACGACCTTTTTTAAAACCATGTTGATTGTTAATAATAAGGCTTTTACATTGCCATGACTATTGCTTGGTTACAAGTGCATCCAAAAGTTTTGACTGTATACCAACTCCCCGATAATTACTGACCTCACTAGTAGTATCAGACTTAAATATCGGGTAATATACGAATTCTTTCAAAAAGAAGGAAATACTTTCGACTTTAAAGACAGATTGAATAAAGTGCAAATAGGCCTCGACAGAGTACATACGCATTCACGAAGTAGCAAGCTGGGTATACCATCCGGTCCCGCAGAAGTCTTGCGCTGTAAGCCAAGAATCTCGTCAAAAACCTCTACTAAAGATAACTCTACAAATTTGATATCGAATTGATCTACATTTGAGATGATACTAAAAACTTACTACTTCTCTTCCTTTGGTTCTCCCAGTAGCTAGCTAAAAACTGTATGCTGCCGGCATTAGGTGACAAAAAGCTAAGCAGTCCGTATTATAATACGGACTTTTCGAAATGGTCAGAAATGTGTTAAAGATAGTGATTTTGTTATTAATATTTCTTTTAAAGAATAGATTATTCCAAAGAAGTTGATGTAAGTCATTTAGAAAGTTAGTATTATTGAAGCAGCGAAATTTAATTATTGTAGGTAGATCTTTCTTTTTCCAAGAAAGGCAATCAAATTAAAAAAAATAATAAGTTTTTCAAATTTAAATTAATTATAGCCATGAACATTTTTTTACAGCCATCCTATTGGTATATGTTGAGGGATGTATTTCATTGTATATAAAATAATATTCACGTGCTTTCATTAGGTCGATCTTACTTCGCATTACTACGAGGGTGAATCAAATATTAACCGACCTTTAGTCACTGTAATTTATGTCATTGATCGAAACGCCATCTCGTTGAGTGTTAGCTGGAAGCCTAAGGAACTTTTCTGCAATAGCGACTGTTGTTACTTCTCAGTAATTTAGTCTCCTTTGCGATGAGTGAACAGAAAGTCCAGCCGCGTGTTGTGGAACGCATTATTCTCAAGTTTCTTGCGAAAGAAAATGTCGGGCACATCGAAATTTGGAATAGATTGAACTTACATTTTGGGGAATCGACTTTCTCAAAGACTCAAGTGAAAGTGTGGCACAAAAGGCCGTGTCCACGTTGATAACAACTCCCACCGACGACGCCCACGGACAAGCATCACAAATTTTAACGTAGCCGCTGTCAAGAAGTTTATTTTGAAAAACCGCCGTGCAAGAAATCTGTCAATCTGGAAATCTTGAAAAAGTGCGACAGTCTTTCTGATCAAAGAGACGTGGTTGCAGTATAAAAAACGTGCTCCTACTCCAAGGTAACGCCAGACCGCACACTGCCAAAATAACACAACAAAAAATACTAAAATTGGGGTGGACTATTTTGGTACACCCTCCCTACAGTCCGGACCTCTCTCCTTGTGATTTCTACTTGTTCGGGCCTCTGAAAGAAGAGCTTGGAGGGCAGCGATTCAGCAGCAACCAGCAGTGTTGCCAGGTCTGGTAAAATTTCACCAGATCTGGTGATTTTATGATGAACCTGGTGATTGGTGAAAAACTTTTTGTAAAATGGCAATTTCTGGTGATTTTAAAAATTCCATCAACTTTGAATATTTTCAAAAATTTTTTAGTTACCAGATCTCTAATAATTACTACATTCCCGAACTAATACCACATTTTGCGGCTTCGCGTATTGTAACGTTATCGTGTATCGTGTATATTTGACCATTACTACTGTCTGCGGAATTGTTGCAAGGTGCCAGCTATTGTAGGCGTGTACGTTAACTGAAACGATACACTGCGATTGGTTGACCTGGTTTTATTCCGGTGATTCCCCTAAACTATTGTGGGATCTGAGATTTATGCGCGATTTATATACCACAGAATTTTTCGTGCGCATGTTTTGGTTTCCGTCATTTCATTTTTATCCTATTAAAATTAGATATAAATATACTTCGATTGTGCATTTTAAAATTTGTAAAATAAAAGGTAAGTAATTAAAATGATAGATAACAGATTTACCTATGTATGGCTTTTTATGTGTTTTTTAGATTACCCATTTTATTAAAATATTTAATATCATAAAACGGTTTTTAAAACCTGTCGAAAAGCAAATAGATTTAAACAGAGAAAAGCCTGGCATTAGTTCCTCATCAAATAATATGTCAGCATGTGCGTCTTCGCCGGTTCCATCTACTTCCGCTTTGGACTCATCTGATTCTAATTTATCAGACACCAATGATGCAGAAGAGACTCTACAGAAAAGAAAATGCTATGCTCACAAATATAATTCAACTAGGAAGCAACATAATGATTTTAAGCATTGGATTCAGAAAAGGACTCTAAGTAACACTTATTTTAAATGTAAAGTTTGTAACAAGGATTTTATTGGCGGCATTGGGGCAGTAAAAAAACACAACGCCTCAAAAAAAACATGAAACAAACCTTCTTAGTTTAAAAAACCAGTCCGATTTGCATAGGAACTTGTTTTTTCAAACTAATGAAAAAATTGTTAAACAAAATGAAATAAGAATAGCGGGCTTTATTACAGAACACAATATTCCTATCAATGTAGCGGATCATTTGTCTGAGTTGGTCAAAAGTATATGTAATTCTGGAATGAACTGTTCAAGACAGTTCAGGTAGCAGAACCAAGTGTACTGCAATAATTAATAATGTAATAGGTAAAGTAAGCTTCGAAACTTTAGTAGACACACTGAAAAAAGAAAAATTCTTGTTGCTTGCTGATGAATCTACAGATAATTCCGCGGTAAAAAATTTAGCAATGGTGGTACGCTTTAAGGCTCCGCATCACGGCCATGCGAAAATATCATTTTAATGGTTTATAAATCCGGGTATAATTTGAAAACCGTTAGACTTTTTGACTCCATTTTTTTTTTAATTTTATGGATTATATGAAATTACGTAATTATATGAAAATCTGAGGATATGCCTTGAAATATATAAATTTGTTAATCAAACATTGTTAATATTCAAACGCCATTTAAGAGTAATTATATATTTTAAATTAAGTTTAAACATAATTATAGACATCGACCAAACCTTTGTCTAAAGGCTAGTCAAATTTAAAAAAAAAAAGTTAAACCATTGCTGAAATATTCGCGGATTTCGAGAGCCTTACAAGTGCATTTTTACTAGCAGCGACGTGGCGGCCTCTGCTGAGGTTTTCAGGTTCGTATTCTAAATATTTTATTTAAATTTAAATATAAGAGTCATATTGGAATCAGATCTATATGTTAAGTAAAGGTATATTTGAATCAACTAGGTACCTACTATTTTTTAAGGAAAAAGTGCTTGTGTTTTGATTAATCATTATGATTTTATGAAAATGGCAGTAAATTAATTTAATAAATGTATTAAATTAATTAATTGCGCTGAGAATAAAAACTCAGATTACTAAAGCCTATTAAATTAAATCAACACTATTATTAAAATAGCCTAAAAAATACAGGATTGTTATTATTCCAGTTTTCTATCAATCTCTCTTAAATTCCAAATTTCTTGGATGGTAAAACTTATATGAATTTAATGGTTTTATTCTCTATTTGGCAATTCTTAAAAAGGAAGTGATTTGAAAATAAAGAAACTTATTGTAGTGATTAGGAATATTTAGGAATGGAATAATATACGGGGTGACAATTTAAAAACTTGAAATGACCATTTATATTAGGAACGAAAAACTGGAATAAAAAAACGCTCAAAACAGTTTCTATAACACGAAGGGGGAACAAAAACGTAGATTCGTCCTTCATTTTTAATGTCACCTAAAATAATATTATTTTTATGTTGAAGCGTGCGCAAGAGTATGTATATCTTTTTAAAATTAAAAAAGGGCCAAGTATGAGAATAAGCAATTTCGAATCTTAAGATCTTTTATATGAAAATGGAAGGGTTGTTGTCTATAGATCACTTTAGATGGTCAAGGAGCTTTTTGTTAATTGACGATTGAAATAAAAAAAATATTGGAACGTAGCTCTTCCGGAATAAAGATATCTCAATACAAATTTGTATTTTGAAAAAGTATCTTTTTGAGTCCTACAGTTAAATGTTATTATTTCTGAATAAAAACAAAATTTGCATTATACTAAAATCGGAACACAGTTGTTTAATAATTGATTATACTCTATTTCAGAAGTGTGTAGAGCAATAAAACCTCATTAGGTATGCAAAAGTGGTACCTGGTGATCCACCAATACTTTATGCCACTACCTTAGTTGGGTATTAGTTTCAATGTAAAATTCTTTCTTTTCGTTGATTGCAGGTAGTGCCACCCGGTTTTGGGTCAATTTATGAGTTTTGCCCATTGTTACCCACTGATAAACATTGAAAACGGTTCGCCAAAGGCGTGCAACTGGGACTTGTTTTTTACCTTATAATTAATGTACTTAAATGCTATTTTATTTTAGAAAGTTACTTTTGTTTAAATGGAATAATATATTTTTTTCACAAATTTATTGAACATAATATGTAGAGTAAAACAGTTGAAAATGTCACTTTTGGATCTGGCACTTTTTGAACAGTGTATAACAATTTTAAATTATAATAGATTGTAGTCTTCTTCGTCATCTGACGAACTGTCATCACCTCTTGACATTATAATTAAAGGATCAACTGTCTGATCGATGAGGTTGTCAAGATCCCATATTTTGTCCTCTTGCTTAATTACATGCTGGACTGCTTTTCGCCAATTCTCTGGTGTCACTTCCGTAATGGCTTGATCAAACAGTAGCTTAACATCTTTCATTTTAAAAGTCGTGTTTTGTCTTGCTACAAATCCTTTTACCTGCGCCCATATCAGTTCTATAGGATTTAATTCGCAATGATATGGCGGTAAGCGCAGTACAGTTATATTATATTTTTCGGCTATATCTTCCACGGCGTATTTCATGAAACGAGCTTTGTGTAAGTTTGCTATTGCCAGCAGTTCTTTTTTTATCAAATTTGCTTCAAACGCAATACCTTTTGCAGTCAGCCAATCGATAATTTCTTGCTTTCTCCAACTTGAAGTTGGCGTCTTCTCTATTCGCCGTGAATGATAGCTTGCGTTATCCATAACCACCACCGAATTAGCCGGAAGAAATTTTATCATTTCACCAAAATAGTCCTCGAAAACGTCTGAGTTCATGTCTTCATGGTAATCTCCTGTGCGAGTCGACTCAAAGGTTAGCAGACCTTCTTTTAAAAATCCCGCTTCGCTTCCAATATGTGTGATTATAAGTCTTTTTCCTTTTCCCGAAGGTACTTTAATACCCGTAGACAGGCCTTCTATGAAAGCTTGGCGAGCACTGGTTATATTTTTGTCTTGCCACATTTTTTGGACTATATAACCTTCGTTAATCCACGTCTCATCAAGATAAAAAACTTTCTTTTGCTCCCTGCGGTACTGCTTGATACTTCTCAAGTATTGTCGTCTCCAACAAACAATTTCGTCGCTCTCCAATAAAAGTGCTTTGCGGTTATGCTTTTCCCAGGCAAAATCCATATTTTTTAAAGTTTTCCATAAAAGTTTTCTACTTATCAACGGAATACTGTCATCTCGGCCAAGCTCCATTAAAATTTTGTCTAGGGTGGGTATTTCCTTTTTAAAATAAAAAGAGTGAACTTTTCTTCGAATTATACATTTAGCATTTTCATCAAGGACTTTTGTAGGTCGTCCTGGCTTTTGCTTGGGAGATTCCACTTGACCTGCTACTTTTCTTTCCCGCAACAATTTGAAAATGGTGGACTTTCCAATTCCACTCATTCGAGAACATTTTTCAACAATTTCTTGCACAGTAAAACTAGGGTAATCGTGTTTTATGCAATCATGTACATTTAAAATAATAACTTTTTCACTCAGCGATAGTGGAGAATTTTTAGTACATCTTTTCGTTGGACTGAATACCTCCATTTTTTAAATATTGGGATAATAATATTGTGATTACACTACAGCGTAGCAGTAACTACTAACGTTTAAAATATGATTTAAAAGTATTTATAGTCTGTATATATTACCTGACCCCATTTTTGCATGTTACAAAGCGTTAAAAGATAGGTACCTATACAAAAGGATTAAAAGTATTTATTTAGTATTTAATCTCTTTCAAAATAAAGGCATTTAATCCGTGAAAATTAAATTCATAAATATTATAAGTACCTGCGCCTATGAACTACCACGAAATGTAGCCAAACAGAACGGAATTCCCCAGTTTATTGCTCTATACACTTCTGAAATAGAGTATAGGTAACCAACCTTATTGTACAATTTTTAAATTTAAGGCAAATGCGGCGTTGCCTTGTTTTTGGGAAGAAACGCGTGAAGATTTTTAGTTTTATCCTCCCTCGTTTTGTAAAGTCGCTGTCATCAATATTCTGTTTGGTATTCGTACAAAAAAGACGCTCAACAATGCAAATTTTTGGTATTTGTATTGTTCGGCAGGGTTTTTTGTAGGACCGGCAAAATTTATTTTCGGTGGAGGGAACTTTAGGAATTGATATTCTCGTCCCATTTCTTCTGCTTTACGCTCTGTGATGGGGTAATCGGAGGGATGAGTTTTTATCAGATATATAGAATAATAATGTAACACTATATTTAATATCTAGGTATTCCATGACGCCACATTTTATATAAATTACCAAACATTTTTCCCTAGTTGAGTTGATCTAAATAAACAAAACAATATTTGATCAAATAAATTTGTTTTTTTTATTTATTAGTACCAGATAAACCCAACCAGGACCCAACCCAACTATCATTTGAAAATATCTAGGTAGTTTGCCCCTCATAATCGTCTAAAAAGAAACCAGAGCTCTATTACACAACACACGCTCTATTTCTTAAAACACCCCGTATATTGTTTAATATTTTAATTAAATAAAATTCCGGAAATATATTTCCTGCTTTTTTTATTGGTTCGTCTCTAAATGAACAATGCGCACGTCATGATTCTGCCAACATAGTGCTTTGGTGCGGATCGTACTTTTTTTATTTCTTACCAAAGAGCAATAGTAATTTAACGGACATTAAAAATTATAATTATGAAAACAAAACACATTGTAATTATATATATACCTACAATCTGTCCTTTTTTCGGACATGGACGTTTTCTAACTGCATTTAACCTAAGTCGGCCTTTAAATCTATTTCTTTTAGCATCCATATTTTACAAGGTTTTCAAAAAGAATACTAATGAAAACACAGGAACACTTTTCAGTTTTGCAGTATGTAACCACCAAAATAAAATGCAAAAAATGATCGCAACGAAATCACACGGCTACATCCCGGAACTATCACGCACTAAACAAAAAAAAACCCAAAATGCATATATAATAGCAATATTAGGTAGTAATGCAGGTATATAATTATACTTGCATAACCTGCACCAAATGTATGTAGTCCAACCCTGAAATTACATTGAATCCCGGCGTAAGAGGGTGCCTGAAATTTTATCAACCGTTCTAAAATAGACATTTATTACTACCGCGTCTCTCACCGCTGCCCCTCAGCTGTGTGGCTAGAAGATAGGTAGCGGAGCCTTAATAGTAAAGATTTGACAATTAAAGATGAATTTTTTGCGTTAATTCCCGTGACCGATGCAAGTGCCGAAGGTTTATATAATACTATTATAAATTTTTTTAATAATTACGAAATACCGTACAAAATAGATATGGTTGGTTTTGCTGCAGACGGTGCTAATACCATGATGGGGTGAAAAAATTCTTTGAAAACTCATTTATCGAAAGACATTCCCCATTTATTCATTATGAAATGTATTTGCCATTCATTAGCACTATGTGCTTCTTATGCGTGTAAGAAGTTACACAATGCATTAGGAAAGTTTGTTAGAAATACTTACTCTTATTTTCAGCATAGTTTTAAAAGACAGTCAGAATTTAAAGAATTTCCAACCTTTCGGAACATAAAGCCCCATAAACTTTTACATCCAGCACAGACGAGATGGTTGTCCTTAAATGCAGCAATATTGAGAGTTCTTGAGCAATATGAAGCATTAAAGCTTTACTTTAGAAGTGAGGTATTTGAGGCATCATCCCTTGGTGCTACAGAAATTAATGATATGCTAAACGATCCCACCACTAAATTATACTTACAGTTCTTAGAATATGTTTTGCCAATTAGAATTTCAATGAGAAAATCCTACAATTTATTATTTATACTCAAAAATCAGTGCTGCCTATAAAATGTTACTGAGCTATTATATAAGACCCGAATATTTTAAAAAACACTGATATAATACAAATCCAATATCGTAATCCTGCATACTATCTCCCTCTTGAAAAAGTGTATATGGGACCCAAAATAGCAGTAGCATTTGAGCAAAATATATTAACGGAGCAACAAAAAAAAACTTTCAGATTAAAGTGTTTAGAGTTTTTCGTAGAAGCAGCCCACCAGTTATTTACAAGGTTTCCTTTTAACACCAGGGAAATAGAAATATTAAAATTATTACGCTTCTTACAACCATCAAATATTTCTACTATTGAGAGCATTGGTAATGTAGCAATAGAATTTCCACACGTAGTCTCTGATTTAAATACATTAGATCGGGAGTATAGGCTTTTACAAAAATTTGATATAGATTTTACCATGGGTTCCACAGATTTCTGAAAAACAGTGTGTCTAATAAAGAGAGGAGACGATTCTGAGATGTTTCCCGAATTGGTCAAGTTTGTTAAATCATTGCTTATTTTACCCCATAGCAGTGCATATGTAGAAAGAGGTTTTAGTTGTATAAACATAAATAAAACTAAACTTAGGAATAAACTGGGTGAAACAACATTAAGTGAAATATTGCATACTAAAAGACTGATGACTGTATCGAATAAAATGCTATCAGTGCACAAAAATGAAATGTATAAATAAAATAAATTAATTTAGTTAGTTCTGTAAACTTAAGTAGATAATTGTTTTGTAATCAGAAATCTTTATGTAAACTATATTTTAGTTATATTTGGCTTATTATTTCTGACAATACTTTCCAGAAATATTCATCTGATTGGAAAATAAAAATTTGTTTTCTTAAAAAATATCGGACTTTTTTTTATAATTCCTTGCGTAAACAAAAGTAGTTCAAAATCATACAATAACATCAAGAAAAATTTATTCAATTTGTATCTTAGGTAATGTGCTAATAAAATTAAAATTTTACTGCCTTCGCCACCTAGTATCAAAAAATTTATAGTGAATTGCGTTTTATCAAACAATTTAATTACTAAGTTGTACACAGACATTAGAGCATGCATTTTCTTTGTTTAAATCTAGTAATACAGCTTTAAAAATAAAGTATCTGGTGATTTTTATTTTTTTGACCTGGCAACACTGGTCGAAAGCTTCGTGTGTAAATGGCTAGAGAGCCGACCTCGTTCATTCTACGAAACGGGCATGAAAAAACTTCGAATTCGATGGGAAAAATGTATTAAAAAGGGAGGGGACTATGTAGAAAAATAATGTAATTTGTTTTTTGCTGACAACTTTTTGCAATAAATTAAAAAAAAGGTCGGTTAATATTTGATCCACCCTCGTATTATCAAATTATTTACTTAACAAAAAAGAGACGGATGTATTTATTGGGAGCTAGGAACATTTAGACATTTAGGTTTCACAACATAAACAGTGTACTACTAAACATATTAAATTATTTTATTTATAGTGGTAAAGGTGTAGGCCTTGGTTCCTTAGCGAGCAGCCAAAGTGTTTCCTTCCGGCAAGGAACCAACGTGGAATTCGGTACAAACAGTTTTAACGGTGCGTCGGGAGGACCTCCGGAAACGTTGGACGTGGCAGCGTATAATTTGGACACGGTCAATCCGAAAAACCGAGATTTCCATAATCCCATGTACGATGCCGTGCAAAATAATCCCGAAATGGTTGGAAATGGCAGTGGAGGAGGTAACTTTAATTTTAAAATTTAAGCTTAAGTTGGGTTTAAAAAAAACAAATGCTTTTAGCACTCTATGAAGTCTCAGAACTGTCGAGGCCAAAGTCTGATACATTTACCGAGCCGCCGAGTGCAGTGATTGCGCCATCTAGCGTGACGCATAAGTAAGTAATATGTAGAATAGTAAAGATTTATTTAGTTGTTGCTTTTATAATAAAAATAATTATTAGTTTTAAAATAAATACATAAACTTACCCTACTACAGCCATTTTTGCATACAGGATTATCCAAATTAAGTGTCCACTATTGGTAACTTTGTTATTAGTGAAGAATACAAACTTGTTTAGATTAACAAACTAGTAGCATTTTTAACGCTGGTAAAAATAAGAAATTGAGAATCGTATTTTTGAGTTTTCCAGTAAAATAACTTTTTTTTTAAATGGAAATCCCTGTATATAATATTTTTTCAGTTAAAACATCAAATTTTAAATAAAAAAGTTTATAATGACTTTTCTTCTAGGTCACAAATTAATGAAGTTATGATACCCAAACTTATCAATCATCAACTTATAATCTTACAAAATAAAATAACATTTTTTTTTAAAGAAGATGCTCGAAAACACCACCTTGTTCTTGAATATTATATTTTTTGGCACGTTTTTTAAATGCTCGAACTGTCTTATTTTTTCCCTAATTACAGTCTTTAAAGCGTCGACGTTAGCGTACCTTCGCTTGTAAATTTGGTTCTTTAAGTAACCTCACAAGAAATAATCAAGTGGGGCTATATCTGACGATCTGGGAGGCCACTGGATGGGGCCATATGTTCCTATCCACTGATCATTAAAAGTAGTACTTAGAAAATGATAAGTACCTCTGTAGTTGTGGGCAGGTGCGCCATTCGAATCCTTTGGGAGTTTTGGAAGTTATAGTCGTTTATATTTTTCTACATCTAACAGTTCAATAATTTTTCACTAAAAACCTTTCGTTTGTAGAGGTTTGCAATCATGTTAAATCGATTTAGATATTTATTAATAATTGCGTAAAAAAGTTTCATTCGAATCGCCATCTTGCTGAAAATGTAGATGATGTCTACTTATAAGATCCAATTCGTCTAAGAAACTGTACGAAATTTCCGTCATAAATTTCAACACATGATTTTTTTTATGAAATTGAATTATTAGTTTTACAATCATTCCAAACATTAGATGAAATAATGGTGGTGCTATTTGAAAAAAAAGTTGGGATGGTTTTTAGGAGATGAATTAGTCAGGAGTAGTTTTTTAAGTAATTTTTGGTAGTGGCCCTATACCTATTAAAAATACATTTTCTTAAAACATTTTATATTTAAAAATTAAAAAGTTATAGCCTGTGACATTAATTGTGGGATACCCTGTATATCGAACCCAATAATGTATCGTTACAGACTTGTAGATAATTCAAAGACCTAAAATGAATGGTTGTTAAAAAATTATGGACATCATAAGAAAAAACTAAATAAGTTAACAGTTAAAAATGTTCCTGACAAAATTTTAGTTGGAAAACTGGGATTTAACATTTCGGAAAGAGTGTTTACAAAACGGCGTCAAAAATTGCATGCCGGAATCAATTATACAGTGAGGACGCGCAAGTTGGAACAAATTCATTTAAAATTCAGGGGTGTCTTCGATAAAAAAACGCTCGGACACGTCGATTTAAATTTTTTTTTGATGATGATTTCATGTATACAGGGTCAACCAAAAATAAGCAACGACCATTAACTTCAATTTTTTAAATGGAAACACCTATTTTTTATTCCATTTTTGAATTCTGCATAGAATTTTAAGTATATTTTGTATAGCATGTCTTATACCTAATACAAACATTATTAATAAATTCGCAACTATTTGAGTCATTTGAGCATATTCAAGCATGTTTTTTCATAGTTTTTAAAAGGGGTATATTTGATTGTTGACACCTTGTCACCATTGAATCGCATGGAAATTGTATGTATTACTTTACGTAAATGTCAGTAAGTGTCAAGTGCAGTTGCAAAGTTTAAAAGTATGGCGCGTTTAAGTACCGGGAGAGGTCGATTACACGTTCGGTAGCAATCAAAATTGAAAAAAAGTTTAGAAATTTTGGTCATGTTAGAGACAAGTATGACCTGGACCGTCCCAGGCTTCCAGAAAACAGACAATAAGATATTTTGCTCGATTTACAAGAAAATCCAAAAAAATCAACTCGGAAATTTGCTGCAGATCAGTCGGTTAGTAGATCATGTGTTCTAAAATATTTGAAAATGGCATCGATATAAAATTCATTTAATTCAGGAGCTTATTGAAAATGATTACATCCACAGATTAGTTTTGTGAAATAATCATAGCAACCAACTTTATTGGATTCCTCCAACCTGCAAGGTAAAACCGCCTGCCCTCTCTCTCGTGGTTCCTGCGGCTCGCATTCAGTCGAGTCTCGGCAGCATGATCGTTGCAATGACCTTCGCATCTGTTATCAAAACGTTAGAGGACTTCGCTCGAAAACAAAAGTACTTTACAATTCTCTTTTAACATGCAATTTTGACGTTATTGCTTTGGCCGAGACTTGGCTGAATGATGGGATTTATAGCTCGGAACTTTTTCCGAATGCGTACTCTGTCTACCGCTGCGATAGAAACTATGCAGAGATGTCCGAAAAGAGGGGCGGGGGGGTGGCATTAGCAGTAAGGCAGTCATTTTCGGTGGTAAAGTTAAACTTGGCGCTTTCTTATAACCTTAAAAATATTATTGAAATCATAGGTATAAAAATTATATTTGAGCACTCTTATGTATATGTTATTTTAATATACATACCACCCGGACTTAATGCTGATATATATGAAAATATTTTTGAATACTTATCTTCTTTAACCTATCTTTTCAACTCAAAAATAATTTTGCTAGGAGACTTTAATATACCTGAGTATATTAATTATTCGGAAAATTCATTATCATCCAACAGATTAAACTAGATTATTTATACTTTAAAATTTTTTGACTGGAATCAGGTAAATTTTATTAAAAATTCTCGAGGTAAATTATTGGATCTGGTCATTACATCAGAGCCTCAATTCTGTACTGTGGAGCGATGCTACGACTTGGTTGACGAGGAAGCTATCCATCCTTCGTTATTTATAAGGTTCAATTATACCCCTGACAAAAAGTTTAATAACTGTAAAATAGATAATATTTTTTATAATTTTAAAAAAGCTGACCTCAGATTGTTATGTGACAGTTTTCTTAGAGTTGATTGGAGTGATTTGGAAGCGGTTAAAAATGTTAATACTGCTATGAACATTTTCTATCTGAAGATTTATTCTTGTCTTGATATGTATGTTCCGAAAACTGCAAAAAGAGCTCGTACCTACCCGCCCTGGTTTTCTTTTGAAATAGTAAGAGACATAAAACAAAAACATAACTTTTGGATAAAATTTAGACGCTTTCATTTTCAACAAGATTTAATAAATTTTCGAAAATTGCGTTCTAAAATAAAAAGAAATGTTGAGCTGTCATACAAACAATACTGTGCGAGACTTGAGAATGATTTAAACTCGCAGTCTAATAACTTTTGGAAGTTAATTCGGAGTTCACAAAAAAATAACTCCCTGCCCCAAAATATGTTTGATCAACAAGGAACTTTGTTATCGGATCCGCAGAGTATTACTGATGCATTTGCAGCTTTCTTTCGGAGCTCATACACGACTTTTAATTCACCTCAAGCCTCTAACTCTAATAATATTCAGACACCGTACCCGGAGTGCATAACCATAACTAGATTTACTGAAAACGAGGTATTAAGTGCTTTAAAAACTATAAAACCCACACCGATAGTTGGACCTGACAAAATACCCGCATTTCTTTTATCAGACTGTAGACATGTTTTTGCAAAACCATTAACAATTCTTTTTAACTTGGCCCTTAAACAAGAATGTTTTCCTGATCTTTGGAAGTCGTCTAAAATTGTTCCCATACATAAAAAGAATGACAAAAACATGGTTGAAAATTACCGGCCTATCACAATAATAAATAACTTCTCCAAATGTTTTGAGCGCGCACTTCATTCTGCTTTATATCCTAGAGTGGGGAGTCTTATAAATACTCGACAACATGGATTCATGAAAGGTAGATCTACCACTACAAATTTGATTTCTCTTACAGAATATATCACCGAATCAATAAATGCAAACTCTCAAGTCGATGTTATTTATACAGACTTTTCAAAAGCATTTGACCGACTAGACCACAACATTCTCATTAATAATTTCGACCTATATTATGGATTTTCTTCTTCTTTGTCAAATCTTTTACAGTCCTATCTTACCGAGCGACCACAACACGTGGAATGTTTTGGTCGTAGTTCGGTGCAGATAGTTGCCACTTCCGGAGTCCCACAGGGCTCAATTCTGGGACCACTTCTTTTCAACTCATTCATTAATACAATATCTGACCAACTTGATGTTAATAGCCTGGTGTACGCAGATGACACAAAACTATATATTAGAATTGACTCTATTTTGGATTGTGAGCAGCTACAAAATAGTTTAAGTCTTTTGAATACATGGTGTAAAAATAATAATCTACCCCTTAATGCGGCTAAATGTAATGTTGTCTCATTTGGCTTAAAGAAAAACTTCATTACTTACAACTATACCATAGATGATGTTATTCTGCCTAGATCAACTGAATTTAGAGATTTAGGGGTGATCTTTGACAGCTCTTTCTCTTTTCAACTGCATATTTTAGATATTGTCAAGCGCAGTTATAGAATGTTGGGATATATCATCAGGAACTCGCAAAATTTTAATAATGTTCTCAGTCTAAAAATCCTGTACTTTTCTTATGTCAGATCAATATTGGAATATGCATCCCAAGTTTGGTCACCATATTATACAAATCATATTCATGAACTTAAAAATATTCAACGAAAATTTCTCAAATATCTTTGGTACAAGAGTGACGGAGTATACCCAGAAATTGGTTTCTCACATCAGCGTTTATTGGAAAGATTTTCGTTTGCTTTGCTGGAGGATCGGCGAAAATCCGCTGATTTGCAATTTTTATTTAAGTTGGTAAATAATATTATTGATTCACCAGATCTATTGCAGCAACTAAATTTTCATGTGCCTCGCATATCAGCAAGGAATACATCAACTTTTTACCTATCAAGACCTAGAACCAACATTTGTAAATATTCTCCTCTGCGCAGAGCATGTAACATACATGACTCTGTTCTGGATCAGTGTGACATCTTTAATTGCAGTTTGTCGGAAATTAAAAGAGTACACTTTTCCTAGATGTTTTACTTTTAATTTACTTTGTCTATATTTCTTTTAATACCATTTGCTTGTAATTATTGATAATATTGTATTCTTTTTAATTTTCTTAAGATACCTATGTTTTGTAATTTATTGTTGTAATTTTCCCACTCATTAATTGGAATTTATTCTGTGGAGTGGTGTAAATAAATAAATAAATAAATGTAATGCGAACCCACAATTTTTAAGTAAGATTGTTTTTTTTTCCAACGATGCAAGTTTTTTTTTAAATGGTTCTGTAAACCCGTTTTGTTTTTTTTATAAACTGTTCCAAAAATTCATAGTTATTTATAAAAAATTTAATCGCAAATTTCTTTCAAATTGAGGTTAGGTATAGGACGTGGTATACAAAATATACTTAAAATTTTATACAGAAATAAAAAATAAAATAAAAAATGGGTGTTTCTATTTAAAAAAATTAAGTTGATTGTCGTAGCTCATTTTTAATCCACCATATACATGAATTTACCGTATACATGAATTTATCATCAAAAAAATTGCGACAAAAAATAAAAATTAACGTGTCCGAGTGTTTTTTTTTTCGAATACACCCCTGCATTTTAAATGAATTTGTTTTAACTTGCGCGTCCTCACTGTATGATATAAGCCCATCTAAAGTTACTAGGCTATACTCCAAAACTACAATACTCTTAATAATTTCAGGTCTTCACCACAATTACAAGTAAAACACAAAGAGTTAAATCCGGCACACCATGACACGGGCAAGGATACTCAAAAACTGGTGGAGGAGGACTGCTGATACAGGGCGTTCATGAGAAAACGACACCGTCTTTTCCCGAACGTTCACCCGAAACCCAAAACTTTTAGTATCATGTAAACGCGATAATTTATTTTTAATTTTAGTGGTGGGCCTCAACAACGTAAAAATATTTTTTTTTAGATTTAGTGTTAGATCTGAATGTCATTAATTTAAAATAACGTTCCTTGTATAGAGTTGAGCATCGACGAACGAATTGAAATTTCGCTAAATCGACCTAAGGAGACACCATCTGTGATTTTTATATAAATATTTTAAACTATGTGTATTATCAAAGTTGAACATTCCAAACTATATATTCCATACTATCTATATTATACTAAATTAGGAAGCGAGAGAGAGGTAATAATATATTTTTGTATTTTAGTAACTTTGGAAAATAATTGACCTGTTACATTTTTTGGATTGAACGTAGAGGAGTGCCATTATTTATCAAAAGAGCAGGTTTAGGAAAAATTAACTCGATTTGTAAATACATGTAAGACTATACGCCATTTTGTCAAATTCCCGCCTAATATTTACATAATTTATGTATAAACGCCCGTCCAGCAAAGTTTCTTTTCCAAAAACAAATAAGTTAATACGCTAAAAAATTTTATCAACTTGTTATTTAATTCTTATAGGTTTATTTAAATATAAATAAATAAGTTTAATAAACCAACTTTGTTAAATATTACAGTATATCCCAAATATGTCCATTTGAGATAAACTGTCTGTATGTTATTATTATTGTTTGTAGACCTTTTAAAAACCCGATTTCGTTAACATATTGTACTTAAGGTAAGTAATAATAATATTAATGAGGTTCTTAAAAGGTTTTTTCATAGTTTTGTTGCAAATATGTTTTTATATTTGTAAATATTTTTATTGGGAACAAACTTCTAGGCTTTAACGAAATAAAAAGATTGTTTTAACATCTGACTTTTCTATTATTCCTGAAAAACACTGTGGTAAAATTCGAAATTTTATCGATCTAAATTAAATCGAGTATTAACTTCTTGGCGTGAATCGACTGGTTATTATTATTATTATTATTTTATTATTAGATAAAAGCCAAGAATTTATATTCTGTATAGCTCTATGAACTAAGTAGGCATTACAATATATTTCAATAAATCTTAAAATGTCAGCTTTCAAATTTAAACACTAAACATGTCGAATTTATCCAGACGATTCTTAAAACAGTTTACAGAAGGAGCAGTATGACATGACATCTACGGGTAACGAATTCCAAACATCAAACACTTTATTAGGCAAAACATTTGACGTGTTTTTGTTTTATACATCTGTTTTTTTAATTTTAATGTGTGACCGCGAAGTCTAAGATCCCGATTTCTTTCAAATATTCATTTAGATCACAGCCCAAATAATTATACAGGATTCTGAATGTAAAAATGAAATCACCACGAAGCTTTCGTTTATCAAAAGTTAGCAAGTTTGCATTAGAAAGTCTCTCGCTCTAGGTAGGTCTCGGCATACGCAAACCATACGTAGATCGTGTAGCGAGTTAGATAAAGGGATCGGCACAATTTCTTTTTAAAAACAAATTTTATTCAAGAAAAATTACAGATACGGATTTACGTTACTATTGACAGAACAAGTAAGAATGAGGTAAAACACAAAAGTACATATATTTATAATCTGCGATATTCATGGTCGTGGGACAATGCTGACATCGGCAATTCCATGGGTTCGCTGAAAGTGACCATGGAAGATGTTCACATAACTCCTCCCTCCTCAAGTCAGAAAATAGGGATATTTTCTGGATTTGGGGCTGCTCGTTCCGCATCCTTTGGTGTCTTTTTCTGGCATCTTTGGATAGCGGTCTTCCCTTTGAGTAGACATATGATGAGTAGTACCAAGATCAGGATTGCTAAGGTACCTACTGATAACATCTGGTATTGGACAGGTTCTTAGGAAACTTCTTGTACAGGTGAAAGCTGATTGATTTGGAATTTGGTTCGGCCGGAACACATTCTTGGGCGTGCCGAATACTTCTTGATTTGTTGGGAATCTTCGAGGTGGCATTTGTTGGGGTTGAATGTTCACAGGTTGTGAAGGCCATTGATATTTGGGTATAACATTTTGTGGTACTTGATGCGGCTGATGGTAGGCATTATATGGATAGAGATTACGGTTAGGATTATAGTTTTGTTGGTGACTTCTATGTTGGGGTTGATGCAACTTTGGTCTAGGTTCATGAAAATTTCCATACAATTTCTCAAAATTCTCAAATTTATTGACGTAAGCTATGGCATCCTCAAGACTATTAGGCTTCTTTAAATACATATTATTTCTTAGGCTGCCACTGCAACCAGCATTAAATGTATTTAGAGCTGTTTTATTATAATGCTCATTTTGATATACTTTTTGCATGGGTGACAGTGAAGTGTCATTGCTCACGCGTTGAATTACATTGCTAAGTAGTAATTGTAATCTTTGTCCAAAATTAAATAAACTTTCATTTTTATAAGGTCGAACTCTAGTTAATTCTTGAACAAGGCAATCAATATCTCTTCTATCAGAAAAACATTGAATTAAGGCAGTTTTTAATTTATCCCAATTATCTAATTCTACTGTTCTACCTACCATTATTTCAGCTTTGTCGATAAGCTTTTCTTGAATGCACTCGAATATGTGCTGGTTCAGTTCAGTATTATTTAAGGGTTTATACTTCTTAATTAAGTCTTCACTTCTTAAAATAAATTTAGAAAGTGTATCGACATTGCCGTCATAATTTTTAATGTTTGCAAGACGAGATTTAAATAGATCGAATTTGAATTCTTCAGGCATTTTTACAGTAGTTAATGAGCTTTGCTCAAAATTAGTAATACTGAGTAGGCTACTTAAAAGTTGATCGGTGGTTACTTTTAATTCCACCATAAAAATTCAAATAATTAAAAAATAAAATATGTAATTATCTGTATAATTACCAAAAATTAAATATATCAAAAATTATTTTAAAAGACTTTTTCAAAAAAAAAAACCTTAAAAAAGGAAAGTATGCGTTTTACATACGCAATTTAAATTAAACTACGGTATAATCAATACGCGGCCCCAAAATTAAAAATTTGTGTGAACGATACACAGATTAAAACTAAACTTGTGTGTGCAATACACAGCCCTACAATAAAAATTGTGTGAACGATACACAGATTAAAACTAAAATTGTGTGTGCAATACACAGCCCTAAAATATCCCTAGAAATCCTCAAACAAAGGGTTCAAAAGGGGCGGAAGGGAAAATACTTGGCACTTACCGTAGTCTTCTTCTTCCCGACTCTTACTGCTCTTATAGTCGTCTCCAGATATCTGGGTCGATCCAAGGTTCTGGATAGCGCTGAAGGGTTGAAACCTCAACGACGGATCACTACCGCACTATCCTACCGACTGCGCCAGTTAGATAAAGGGATCGGCACAACTTCTTTTTAAAAACAAATTTTATTCAAGAAAAATTACAGATACGGATTTACGTTACTATTGACAGAACAAGTAAGAATGAGGTAAAACACAAAAGTACATATATTTATAATCTGCGATATGCATGGTCGTGGGACAATGCTGACATCGGCAATTCCATGGGTTCGCTGGAAGTGACCATGGAAGATGTTCACATAACTAGCGCGTCGCTGCAACAATTCAAGTAAATTTTTGTCGCGCACCAAGTCCGCGCACCAGACGGGACCTGCATATTCAATAATAGGCCTGTGGTATACTTCATAAAATTGTGAAATGGAATTTTAACAAAAGCTTTTTGTAGCAAATACAACACAGAATTTGCACGTTTCACAATTGAGGCAATATGCTGGGACCAAGAGAGATCCTTAGTTACTATTATTCCGAGATCCCAATAAGATTCGACTTTTTTAAGTTCAATGTTATTTATTTGGTAGGGTGCCTGTGGATTATTTTTTCCTAAATCTAATACCACACACTTGTGCGTGTTAAGAGGAACACGGACAAGTGTCAGAAGTAACCATTCACTACACCACTTCCAAATAGTGTCGAGATCGGTTTGCAATTATTGATGAGAAGTTAGGGGAACTGCATATATTTTTGTGTCGTCAGCAAACATTGATACCCAACGTTTTAGTTCTGAAGGTAAATCCGGTAAATCGCACGTGTAAGCCAGGAACAGGAGAGGGTCGAGGACGGAGCCCTGAGGGACTTCGCTGAATACTGGATAGAATTTTGACATGGTGCCCCCCACGCTCACACTAAACTTTCTGTTTTTTAAAAAGTCTTCACTCCAATTTAACAATTCTCCTCTAATGCCAAGATGTTCTAGCTTTTGTAACAATCGTTTTATGGGAGCTCTATCAAATGCCTTAGCAAAGTTGAGGTGGATGACATCTATTGGTTGATTTGTATCTAAGGCTGATATCCACTGGTTAAGGGATTGAAACAGGTTAGTAATCGTAGAGCGACCCCTTACAAATCCGTGTTGGATATTGGGTATTACATAATTTTCAGTAAAGAATGTTTGCACTTCATCTCGAACAATGGACTCCATAATTTTGCAAACAATCGATTGGCGTGATGCAATGTGTGTTGTGCGCGATGCGACTTTCCACTGTTCGGGTACAGAGTTTTTAATCATTGAGTATTTCATTACTTTTGCAAGAGACGCAGCTATCACTTCACTGCATTTTTTAGAATAATTAGCGGCATTAATTTGTTTAAACCTGCAGACGAATCGTTTTTTAATTTTTTGTTTAATTTTTTCCTCATTTATATTTATTGTTGTTATTGAGTTTAAGATACGAGGACAGTATGGGTAGGTAAAATATCTTGTTCAGACTCATTAGTGAATGCCTGTTCGAATGTTCTCGCTAACTATTCTGCGACTTGCATTTCATTTTCACACATGCTGTTGTTGCTCTTTTTTAAGTTTAAAGAAAAATAATATTTTGCCAAAAAAAACCTGAAGGGGACAATTAAAACAAGATGTAAATAATTTTACGGGGGTGGTTGAAACATAATTTATAGAAGGCTTTTGGTATTATTTTTGCGTAAACTGATTAACTGGTTGTAACAAACTCCCTGAGGATTATTTTGTTATAGAATTCCACGTGAAAGGGTCAGGAAAACAAATAGAGTTACCAAATCCAACTTGGTTTATGAAAATGCGTATAGGGAAGTTATTGAAAATGGAGCATCCGTAAGGTCTGCGGCAGATTTGTTTGAACTGAATCATGTTACATTAGGCAGATTTATTAAGAAAAAGAAAGAATCTATTGAACAAGGGTCCACTGAAACTATAACAATGGGATATAGGTGCATACGACGAGTATTTAACGTTGAGCAGGAAAAATCCATTGTTAAATACATAATAAAGGCATCTCAAATATTTTACGGTCTATTGCCAAAATAAAATACGTAAATTGGCCTACCAAATAGCCGTAAAATATTCATTGAATACGCCGAATACATGGACTAAAAACTCATTGGCAGGAGAAGATTGGTTTTCCAGGTTTATGAAACGTAATCCTGAACTATCAATCCGTTGTCCCCAGGCTACAAGCCTTTCAAGAACGACCAGTTTTAACCCAACAAATGTACAACTTTTCTTTGACAATCTTGCCACGGTAATAGATAGATATAAATTCCAAGCGAAGGACATTTATAATATAGACGAAACTGGTGTTACGACGCTACAAAAACCTGCTAAAATCGTAGCAGAAAAGGGACGCAAACAGGTAGGGGCACTTACATCAGGAGAACGTGGCACTTTGGTTACAGTGGCAATAGCGGTAAATGCAATTGAAAATAGTATCCCACCAATCTTTATCTTTCAAAGATTAAGATATCAGGATCATTTCGTTCGTGACGGTCCACCTGGGTGCATTGGAGCAGAAAATGCTAGTGGATGGATGCAAGAAGATGAATTCTTGCTATACCTAAGACACTTTCCTATCTGCCGCCCTCGGCCTGCTGTTCTTCTTTCTTAGTGTTCGTCTTTTCCTGCGTGTCTTCTTCTCTTCTTTAGCCCAATCCAAGGTGTGTAGGCAACGTGCCGAGGGATGAATGGCCGTGGGGCAAAACACGGTCGTAGACGTTCCCTCTGGAATACCGGGCGACCTTCCAGAGTATCCAGCCTTACCTAGGTAAACGGCTCTGCCTGTGTGGACCGCTATTCCGTTATACTCGTGGGACCAACATGGACCATCAAAAAACCAATTAAACTCTTTCTCCCCTTTGTTCCCCCTCCACTATGGCGGGCTCTGATACATCAGAGCCCACCTTTCCTTCAGCTCCTGTTGCGGGCCCTTCCTCTGATGGGCCCACACATTCTCCCACCCCCGAAGGCTCTGTCTCAGCAGGGAACCCGGTAATCCTTGACGTCAACATTGACGATCTAGCTGGAGCTCTCAACAGGACACAGCTGAAAAGAAAGAACCTCTGCGGTTCTGAGAAAAGAAGAAGAAGGAAGGCTAGGGCTGCAGAAGAGGCTAAGGGTTCCCAGGGGTCGGCTTCCGCGGCGGCCCTGGGACCTACTCCCTCAGAGGCTTGCAAGCCTGGGGCTTCCACTAAGGAGGGACCAGGTACCAAAAGGCTCAGGACACCCGAGTCTACGTCTACCGAGCGCGCTGGCGGGGCTAAGAGACCGGGGACCGCTGAGTCCCGGCCTCAAGTCAGCTATGCGCGATCGGTCGGCAGCGCCAAGCTGCAGCTGGCAGTGTGCCGAACGGCCCGAGGTCGGTTTCACTGGCGAACAGCTGCTACAATTCGTGGACTTGGTGACTGAGGCCATACTGCGGACTTCGTCCGGCAGTGAGGCACAGTCACTGCAGTTCCATCCACCACGGCCGATCAGGAACCACATTCTGTTAACGGCCGTGAACCAGAAAAGTCCGGAGTGGCTCCGTCGGGCACTTCCAAGTCTTTCCCCTTGGGAGGGGGTCACGCTGACAACAGTGGATCCCTCGTAGTGGCAAGGCCTGTCTGGGTGTGTTTCTAGACATTGAAGGGGCGTTTGACAACACCCCTTTTGCATTAATCTGCCAAGCACTCGAGAGCTGCGGCTCAGAACCCTGTTTGGTTAGCTGGATAGAGGCCATGCTCTCGAAACGTCATGTATCTGCCCAGCTCAACAACGAGATTGTTGAAACGTTGGCGGCTAGGGGCTGCCCGCAGGGAGGAGTATTGTCCCCTACCTTGTGGTGCCTTGTGGTCGACAGCCTGATAAATCTTTTAAGCAATGCTGGCCTATATACACAGGGCTACGCTGATGATCTGATAATCCTTTGCCCAGGGAAAAACGCCGTCTCAATGCGGGGCCCTATGATGAACGCCCTGCGTATAGTGGACATATGGTGCCTCTCAGGGGGTCTCAGAATTAACCCCAAAAAAGCAGAGCTCCTACTATTCACGAGGACACGTAACTTTGGCACGCCCCCTGTTATATCTCTAGGTGGCGTGCAGCTGCATTACTCCAGGACAGTTCGACTTCTGGGAATTAAGTTGGATTCCAAACTCTCCTGGCACGATCATGCAGACACCCGAATGAAGAACGCCACCTGCGCGCTATGGGCCTGCAGGCGGGCTTTCGGCAATACCTAGGGTCTTTCTCCTAAGATCCTCCACTGGATCTACTCGCGCATTGTGAGATCTCTTCTCACATACGGGGCTATCGTTTGGTGGCCATGTACGGAGAAAGCGAAAATTCGTGCTCAACTGGACAGAGTCCAACGTCTTGCAGGTCTCAGCATAACGGGTTCCATGCGGACGGCGCCAACTAGAGCGCTTGAGACTCTGCTGAGCCTTCCGCCTCTGGACCTCGTTGTGCAATCGGCGGAAATTCGGCTACTGACAGGTCTTTTAACCGGTCACTGGCACTTAAGAAGCCATCTCCATACTATCGGTATTGCGGACAACCCGGAATGCCGATGGTGCTGTGAGGAGGATGAGACCGTTGACCATGTAGTCGGGGAGTGCCCAGCACTCACGCGCGCCAGGTTCCAATACTTGGGTAACACTTTTAGTGTACCGAGCGACTTTAAGTCCTTCAGACCAGAGAGCCTTATCGGTTTCTCTAAGGCCGTTGGGCTCTGGTAAACCCCGGTGGGGCATGACGGGTCCATCAGGAGACCTATATGCACAACTGCCTTGGCAGCCCACTGTTTCGTCAATTCAATTCAAGACACTTTCAAAAACATATCAACAGTTCAATTGAAAAGTTTTGCTTTTAATAGATAACCATCAATCTCATGTAAGCATACCATGCTTGGACTTTTGCAAAGAAAACGGCATTGTTCTCCTCTCATTTCCCACACTGTTCACTTAAACTACAACCTTTGGATCGATCGATTTATGGTCCATTTAAAAAAGCTGTAAATTGAACTTGCGATTCTTGGATGAGAAACAACCCAGGCAAAACGATGACAATTTATGACATTCCCAGCATCGTTAAACAGAGTCTCTCTATGGTTTTAACACAATCTAATATTGTTGCTGGATTCCAGTGCACTGGTATATGGCCGTTTAATAGACATATTTTTACGGCTTAAGATTTTGCTCCATCATATGTAACTGACAGACCTCCCGAAAATTTGCAGTTAAATATCCCCCAAGAAGTCCAGGCAGTAGGTTCAAGAGAGAATAAAGATTTAAGCAGCACTGGTTCTTTTCCAAAATTAGTAAATTCAAACTCTCCAAGAGCGTCAACGAGCGGAACTGTTTCGTTAGAGCCACCAAGCACCCCGCCTCCAGTTGCATATGCAAGTGTCCAGTCAGCCTCTAACCTCTCTTTGGATGTGTTTTCACCTGAGCTAATAAGGCCGTTACCAAAAGCTCTTCCTCGAAAAACCAGAGGGAAACGCAAAAGTAGAAAATCCACCATTTATACGGACACACCAAAAAAAGATGCTATTCAACAAGAATATGAAGCAAAAAAAAAGGAAGAAAGTGAAAAAAAAATTGGTGATGCAAAAAATATATCAAAAACATCCGTGTCTAAAAAAACTCGTCAACAGAATAGTCAGGACGATAGCCTGCAGCAGTGACAATGAAGACTGTTTTTGTCTAGTATGTTTGGAATCGTATAGAAATAGCCGTTCAGGGGAAAAATGGGTGCCACCAATGCCACCAATGGTCACATGTAGAATGCACTCGTCAAGAAGATTTGTATATCTGTCATAACTGCAAATCAGAATAAATATTCTACTTTGCTAATTGATCTTTATTTCAGCATTAGGATAATTATTATGTTGATTAAAACTTTTGAATAAAAACTTTGGTTTTATTTAAGTGTAAAAATTATATGTATCAATGTTTTTTTCTTCGTATTTCTAAATTGAATGTTATTTCAGTATTAAAATAAATATTTCGTTTATTCTTAATGGTGTTTTAACTGTCCCTGGTTTGTGTTTAAACTGTCCCCGTCTCCGGGACAATTGAAACAACATACAAGCTATATTTTTTCTTTAATATCTTACAGGCATTATATAATAAGTAAAATAACCTGATTTAAAATATACAAGGAATTATAAATGTCCTTGTAAAAATTTTTTTAGCTGTAAATATGATTTTCTCTAAGAGAAAAAAATAAATATTTGGAAATTGTTTCAATTGTCCCCGGTCTCCCCTATTGGATATACGTATTTGAAGAGGGCATTAATAGAGATTAATGACCTGGACGGAGATGGGGGGTTGGTGGGAGCAGGGGATCAGTCTCGCCGTAGTGTGTCGCTGGGGAGGTGGTACGGAGTGTTATGAAGGGGGGCTCGGGTGGAGTGAGAGATCCGGATCAAGGGGGTTGCGGTGCTCCAGAGTAGTGGTCAGGTACTTGTCCTTCAACTTTGTCAGGTGATCTGCCAAGGGTTGAGGTTGGAGATCTCGCAGGATGGTGGTGTTGCGCACGTACCATGGTGCGCCTGACATAATCCGGAAAGCTCTGTTTTCCACTGCTTGGAGCCTCTGCATGTGGCGAGGTTGGATGTCTGCCCAAGTGGGGGAGGCGTAGGAGATAATATGGCGGATATACGTTTGGTAGATCCAGATCTTGGTCTTGCGAGATAGTTTGTTATTGGGGTGGAGCAGGGAGTATAGAGACGATAGCTGGCCTTTGGCCTTGCCCGCTTGAGCCTTGGCGTGTTTTTTCCCAGGTCAGCTTGCGGTCGAAGATAACACCTAAATAACGGGCCTGGACGGACCAGCCGAGATTAGTGGTTCCCCATTTCAGATGGCCAGCAGATGCTTTTTTCCTTTTTGAAAAGAACACCAGCTGGGTCTTCCTGGGGTTGACCTCCAGTCTCCAGCGATCCATCCAGGAGTGGAGGGAGTTTAGGTGTCTTTGAATCCTGATTTTAATATGCTGTTTGTTGGGAGAGGTGGTGAGTATTGCGGTATCGTCCGCGTATTGGAGTATAATATTGTGTGGGGACGGAGGAAGGTCGCGCATAAAAATGTTGAATAGGAGAGGGGACAGTGGGAAACCTTGGGGAACGTCTGCTCTTATTGGGTGGGGAATGGAAACAAAACCGTCGGCATAAACACGAAAGGAGTGGTTGGTCAAAAAGGAGTGGACAAGTTTTACAAAGCAGTCGAGAAAATGGGCATCGACTAGTTTATGCAACAAACCGTGCCACATTTTGTCGAAGGCCCTGCTTATGTCTAGAAAAACAGCTCCGGTGTGCAATCCACGGTTTGCTCCTGAAAGAATGTGGAAAGCAAGCCGGGTTCTTTGATGGGTGGTGGAATGTTTAGTTGTAAAACCGAATTGACCATCAGGGATTATTTCGTGCCTGCTGCAGAACGTGGTGAGCTGATTTAGAATAGCTCTTTCTATTGGCAATTTTTATTGGCCTGTAACTCAAGGGGTTTGTTGCTGATTCTCCCTTTTTTGGGAGAAGGATGACATCAGCGGATTTCCATTGGGTGGGGAAATATGAGAATTGAAATATACCATTGATGATTCTGGTAATATCGTTAACCTGAGTATCGACGAGATGTTTTAAGGCTGGATTGTTAATACGATCCGCGCCGGGTGCTTTTTTGTTTTTAGTGGCTTTGATTATTCCACTGATTTCGGCTTGGGTTACCTGGGGAACCCTTTCAATTTTGGCGCCGATTGAGGTGCTTGGCGTTCAAGACGCCTCCTACCAAGATGGGGGTGTTAGGAGAGAAGAGTAAACGGAGCCTATCAATATAGGGCCGCTACTCATTTGAACCGCAACAAAAGTGGATTCGAGGGTTGGGTCTGGGTTTGGCGAGTGAAAGTGGTGGACTGATTTTTTGATGGCTTTTAGAGTCCCACCACCTCTCTCATCTAGCCTGTCATTCCTTATGACATAATTAGCTAGAGAAAAACGGTGTTGGGGCTTTAAGAACGTCTCTTGAATCAGGAGAACATCAAGGCCGTGATCTTCGAGAAACCTTTGTATTTCCGCCTTTTCCTTGCCAATACTATTTATATTGACAGAGGCAATTTTTAACAGCGAAATTTGAAAACGAGGGGTGTTAGCCATTAAACGATTTGAGGAGCAGAGGGGAATGACTGCATCAGCTGTAGGAACTGCTGTTGCATGTTTGTCATGAATGCGGCGAACATTTCATGTTGAGTGTGAGTCGAACCTGTTTTGGGGGAGGGCGCGGTAGGTAGCGCCGGGGTAGAAGCAATTGCTGGTAGAGCAGTGAGTTTGGCATTGTTTTGTTCTCCCCACTTGAATTTGGAGACAAGAGGGACTGCCGCTGCCGCGCGGGCTTTAGTGATTTGTTTAAGATTTCTGGGACATCCTTGATACGAAGCAGTATAGACACCGCCACAGTTGGCGCAGGTCGGGGGAGTAGCGAGCGGTTTATCGCAATCTTGCGATAAATGGTCATTGCCGCATTTCACGCATTTGGGATGCGCGTTGCAACGAGTTTGACCGTGACCAAAGAGTTGACAGCGGTGGCATTGGGTGCTGCATGTTTTAGCTTGCTGAGCTTCAACACGTATCACCACGGTGCCCAGGGCACGAAGTTGGAAGATTTCCTTTTCTTCCCTGGGGAGTACAATTAGAACCATTGGGACTGGTTTCCTGTAGGCGTTATACCAACGAGAGACGGAGAATGGGTGAAAAAAGGAAAAAACCTTTGGATTTTAGTTCCTCATCTATTCTAGAGGTTAGCCATTGCTCAGGGACCCCTCGGAGGACGACATAGATTCTTTTCTCTTGAGGAAGAGCAAACGAATGGAATTGTTCCTTGTGATGTTCAAGGAAAGACTGAGTTCTTCTGTAATCCTCAATGGTTTGAGAATGGATTTTGATGCCGTCCCTTTGGTTTACGGCGTGACTGATATTGATCTTAAGTTAATTTAGATGGGCTGTTATCTGATAAAATCTGGATTTGTATCTAATGACAATAGGAGAGAGCCTCTCCCTTTTTGGAACTTGGGGGGCGGGTTGGGGTGGAGGCTGGCTTCTGAAACCGGGTTTTGGGGTGCCTGATGGTTTGGCAGGGACGGGATTGGATGGGGCCGAAAGGGATGGGGCGCTTATCGAATTGGTTTTTTGTTAGGACGGAGCACAGTTTCTTCTCCTCCTTTCGGAGGAGATGACGACGAAGTCGTCGTCATCCTCCTTGGAGGGAGCCTGAGTAGGAGCGGGTTCGGTTTTCATTGGGGAAACGGTCGTGATTTCAGGGGGGACAGGGGTTTCGGTAATAACAGGGGTAGAAATGGGGGCGGATACAGGGGCAATAGTCGATAATTCTACTTCTACTACTTGATCAGAATTTTCGGACTTACGGGATTTGATGACGAGGCGTCGCAGCTCCCTGATTTCTTCAGTAAGACGGGCTAGTGTCTCCTGTAGTCTGGCCTCTCTTTTAGTTGCTTCGGCTTTTTGCTGAGCCTCTCTCTCTTTGGCTTCGGCTTTTAGCCTGGCTTCACGCTCAGCCGCTTGGGCTGCTTGCCGATCTAGGCATTCCTGGAAATGAGCGGTCATCCGCTCTTGGGCTGCAAGGTTGGCCTGCAGTAGGGAAGCTCTGTCATAGTCCATCTCGCGACGGTTATGACAGGATCTTTCCTCTGGGTTGAGCGGAACTTATTAGTAACGGTTTTAACATTGCTTATATACCAACTACTAGTAAAAAATGGTTCCGGAAGGTTCGCTAACCTTCCACGTGTCTCCAGAGATGTCGTGCAGTGTGTCCGCTTGCTCCACCGACATGATCGGAATGACGGAAAACGGCTGATCTATTCGCGGCGTTGTGAATAATGTTACACTGTACCCTCTCTAAGCTCATTTCATCCCAAAATGATGCCAAAAATGATGGATATTGATATCGGCATTGGTTTGCTCCCATACATCTTTTTATTTTATTTTTTTAAATATTTTTTGGATAGCTGGATAAGGTCTATACTTTCTGGTATCTGCAGTGGGTAATTTGCAATTGAATCGGAATATTTTGTTTTGTTTTATATACTGTTTATTCACATACTTAATATTTTTTTGGTAATACTTTATGCTCGACAAACTTTATTTGTCCATTTTTTTCCCGATATTTCCTTTCTGCTTCCTTGTATTTTCCTCATTCTTATCCAATTGCCCTGGTACCTACGCTAAAGTGAGAAGAATGTTAGAAAAAAGTACCTAGGAGAAAAAGGTAAACGAGCAGTAGCAAGAATTAACGCAGACGCGAGACTTGAGATACGGCTTTACGGCTTCTAATTTACTGTGCCAAGGGTTCGACCTACTTTACCCTTATTTGTGCTAAATTATGGGTAAGTCGAGCTTTGTTAATATCTAACTACTTCACATTTACCGCCCAATATAAATACTGAGGACTGAGTCAGGGTATAAAGAAAAATTGAACTAATAACTAGAATCAGCTTCCCTTATCAAATACAGTCCACTTAAAAACCATCTAATCAAGAATAAAGCAGGCATAAAGTTGTCCTCTTGGAACAGGATCTCTCGTAGAAATAACAATCCACGCTTTTCCCCGGAGAACGACGTTGAAGGAGTATAACAGCATAACAGAATTTGGACGTCTGTAAACCTGAAGACCACCTCTAACATACTGCGAATCATAATCAGTCAAAGTGATCCAGTCTGCATGCGAGTTTGGTAACCAGGTAGAAAATTATTCTACCAGTCCCTCTATTAGTTAGTTACCTTGAGTGCTTGCCTGACTCTGGGGTTAGACCGATGCAGCCTTTGAATTTTTTTGAACTTTTTGCGAAAAACCTTGGCTATTTTGCCAGTTATTTGTGAAGCTGAAGCCACACAATATAATAATAATAATAATAATAATAATAATAATAATAATAATAATAATAAGCTTTATTTCCAATAGGTTACATATACCCAATTACAGGAAAATCAATTAAATATATAAATGTACAAGTACGAATGCATGAACTGTATTAGATTCATGCAACTAAACTATAAAAGAATTGATATATAATAAAAAAAGTAATGAGTTTGAGAAAATAACTAAATTAGGATAAGAATCAAGAATTAATTTAAATCAAAAGAGCAGAAAAAAAATGAGTAAATAAATGATTTCAAACTAAAAACTAAATAACTAAGAACTAAATAACCTAAGCTTCCCCCATCGACCATACGCAGGTGACTCAAAATAAGTGCCAGATTGTCATGGTGAATGTCACAAGAATCAGCATTAGTGTTTAAGTTTTGACACATAAAGTGAATAGGACTCTGGTACAGAATGTTGGACCTGGCTCTGTCCAAGTTAAAAGCTAGACACTGTCTAGATCCTAGGCGAGGTATATGAAAGCAAATCCTTTGCAAAAGGGATGGGCGGTCAATTTTATGGTTAAGTAGATTAAACAAGAATTTCACCGAATCCATTTCTCTCCTCTTCGCAAGTGACCGTTCAGTATATCTAGAGAGCAGCAGGTTATGGTCAAAACCCCTTGGAGGATAGACTCCATCATCCTTAAATGCCAAATATTTAAGGAATCGCCGTTGGACTGATTCTAATAGGTGAATGTGCTGGTTGTAAATGGGAGACCAAATGAGGAAGCTGTAATCCAGCCTGGATCTAACAAATGCATAGTAGAGTGTTTTGGCAGTGACAGTATTCGAAAAAAGTTTGCAATTTTTAATAATAAAGCCCAGCATGCGAGTAGCTCTAGAAACAGTATCTTCGATGTGAGGGATAAAAGAAAATTTTTGGTCAAAGGTGACTCCTCAAGTCGGTCAAAGGAAGATCCTTAAAACAGGTAGACCTTGCCAGAGACTCTCCATTAACTGAGTAATTAAAGACAACTGGACTTTTGATTCGAAAGTAGCTAGCCACATTACACTTGGAAATATTAAGGTTAAGCCTGTTCAAAGTGCACCAATGGTATACAGTATTGATGTTCTCTTGCAATTGACCACAATCTGATATAGAGTCAATCCTATGGAAAAGCTTTAGGTCATCAGCATATGCTAACCGAGAGCAATTGAGGGTGGAGATCAAGTCATTAGCGAAAACGTTAAAGAGAAGAGGGCCTTCGACCACTACAAACTGAGAGCGGTCAGCTAAGTTGGAGTTAAGGAGCTTTATCAAGCGGTCGGAGAATCCAAACTGGCGTTCAAGCTTATTTAATAGGATGAATATGCCAGAGCTTACTTAGAATGATGGACCATTGATTCATCGAACGTCAAATCCGACTCTGGTTGGATTTGCTGCATCTCAGCGTATTTGTTTCCATAAAAAGGAACCAGTTGGTTAAAAATCAATGATTCGAGCTTCACCCCGTGGCGGTTTTTGTATTTTGTGAAGGACATCGTGAATGACTTCTAGAATTTTGTATGGCCTATTCCAGGATTTTTGAGGTTTTGGATACAGATTCTTTCGTCTCTTAAGGTTGTAAAGCGAAACCAAGTTACCGTTATTGTACCTCTGGTCTTTGGCATTGACATCATAGGCATTCTTGATCCGTCATAGATGGCCGGTCGATAAGCCAGCAGGAAAAAATTAAAGCTCTTCCAGGCTCTTTGGTGGCTAGAGACTGCTTCGGCCAAATACCGATTAATGGTTCTATTCATGCGTTCCACCATGCTATCTGACGGCGAGTGTAATGCAGTAGTCCTCGTTTTCTTGATGTCAAGCATCTTACAGATATGGAACAAGTTGGATTTAAAATTTCGTCCTTCAGCCAGAATGTAGCTTTAAAGGTACACCACTCGGCAGAATCGTTCTTTTAATAAAGCGTCAGCTATAGTAGAGGCTTTTACGAAACTATTTACAATTAAGTAGGGCGGAAAAATTTAGTTGGTAGTGGTCAAGAGATGAAACCATTGTAAGAAATAATCGAATATACAAAACACGGCTTGATCCAAAAATTAGGTTCATTAGGTGCCCATGTGTATGAGTATTTAAGGGGAGGATCAGTTGGTATCCAGATAATATCCACTACTGGATAGGTCTTTGCTACTGAATAAAATGAAAAATATGCGTGCTTTAGACATTCAATATAAAATTTAAATTAAAAAAAAACGCTGAGATTTAAGCACCATTTATTGCTGCCTAGTAATATCGCTAAATATCCGATATTTGAATCCACAAATGGTATCCAAAAGGATTTATATGAGTGTGTTATTCGTAGTATCAACGGGATATCTATATGGGAATGGGCCGGCAACGTCAATAGCAATTCTTTCCAAGCGACCACGCTATACTGACGCATCAAAGCCTTCTGTTTTATTTAAAATCCATAACTTGCCGCAAACACAACGCAAGTCTCTTCCGTCTGCCTTGCAATTGAGCCATTGAAATCTTGCCCTCACTTTTCCCAGGGTCTTTGTTAGTCTAATATGTCCTTCTGACACCGGCATGCATTTTCTCTAGCAACTACGAAATCCGACATTTAGACACAACTATTTGTCTTGTTTCCTTTTTGCCATCGTCGCCAACTATTACCCGCCGCAAGAGTCCATCTTCCAAAATTAGGGAGTTCCATTGTGCCTAGTATGACTTAACATCTGGATATCGGTATCTTCCTCTTGTTCTTTTAAGATCCCTATTTTGTCAAGTACCAGCAACGATTGTAGTTTTCAACAAATGAGGATTCTCTGCTCGCTGACAATATTTGCAGTCCTCTAAACAGGGTCTTCTTGATAGGGAATTTGCATTTCCATAGATTCAGTTCGCAGCAGGAACTTCCTCCCATAAAGGTACTTATAGAAATGCTCCATCGCTTTGACCACAGCTTGCAACTCTCGCCGGGTGACGCAATAGTTACGCTCTGGCTTAGACATTGTCTTACTAAAATAGCCAATGACTTTTTCTTCTTGGCCCCCGGATCTAAGACAACCCAGCTCCTATGCCCACGTTGCTGACGTCAGTGTCCAGTACACATTTTCCTTCTGACAGTAGCTTAAAAAGGTGCCCTTGTCAGCATCTTTTAGATTATTGAAGGTTTCCAGAAAAACCTGTGATTATTCAATGATTTTGGGATCATAGAAAATCCCTCCACACAGAGTCGGTAATACGTGCCTAACGCCAAGAAGCTACGAACCTTGTCTTTGGAAAGTAGCTAATCTTTAACAGTCTGGTCCTTTGCCTTGTTAACAGCAACTCTACGTCTGGAAACGACGTGACCCAGTTACTGCACAGCCCTTTGAAATAGATGGCATTTCTTTGCACTCAATTTTAGCCCAGAATCTCGTAGCCTCAATAGCACCTTAATTCTTCTAAATTTGTCATCTGGTTCTGAAACGATTTTTCTACCACAATAATCTCATCAAGGTAAACCAAACATATCTTCCAGGACAGTCCCCTTAAAATCATTTCAATCAGCCGTTTAAAAAAATGGCACAGTCCAAATCGCATCACGTTAAATTGCCATAATCCGACAACCACTGTAAAAGCCATTTTTTCCCGATCTGCAGGAGCCCACTCAACTTGCCCAATATCCACTTTTCAGATCTAGCGTGGAAAAGATTCGATCCAGGCAGGTAGTCCAAAGTGTCATCAATGTGAGGAAATTATAGCTGTCCTTTTTAGTCACGGTTTTAAGCTGCTGCTAATCTACTTAGAATCTGGTCGAACCGTCGTTTCTGTACCAATACTAGCAGTACAGACCATGGGCAGCTAGATGGTTCTATGACTACTTCCTTGGCCATACTGTCTCAATGATTTATTGTTATCAGCTTCCTCACTCTTGGCCATTGATCTTACCACTATTCTTTAGCCATTATTCTTTGAGCTCTCTTCCGGATGGGTCGAGCATTTTCTGTATTGATTTAGAAGGGTCCGCCCTTTTTGCCCAGTATCGAAAACATCTTGATATCTATGAACCAAATGCGTCAGCCTCCTTCTCTGATCCGGCTTTAGACAATTATGGCTGACGACAAGCTCTTTTAATTTTTTCGGAATTGCTTCCTGGATAGTTTCACAACCTCAACTTGTCGAGGTATTGCTGAATACTGCGGAGCAGTATCCTAACTCCACGCCCTTCTTTAATAATACAGGATAATGGATAATGATTGATATTCATTACCCTCAAAGGAATACTCTATTTAGCACGTACAAGGGTCTTTCTGACTGCTATCTCTCGACCTACTGCTTTGTCATGCATTGCAGGTTAGAACATAACTTCACGATCTGTAATCTTACTATCAACGCAGCCGTTGACAGTTTGATGTTAATCTTTTTCAAACTTTGCAACATTTGGCCGATATTGCTTACACCAAAAAAAAAAAGTTGTTTGGGTCATGGAGGTAACATTGAACTGGCCTCCTAGTGGTGGTAGCTCCTAATATATTAGGTACACCATTCGAGCCAACGCCAACATTCACTAACTTTCTACGTGTGCCCCGAGATGTCGCGAGTTGTGCCTACCGGTCGCTCTATTTAGATGTTAAGATGGTAAAGCTGTTAAGATTCAGGTTATCAAAAAAATAAAAAACAAACGTTCGTTTTATATAATTTTATTATTGGAAGGTTCAATATGTTAATATCAATACACTGAGAAACAGTTATCTTAAACGTATAGGGAATTGTACCTACTACAGTATTTTATTGATTAAAATTACCTAAAAGTTAAGTAACAGACACTTTTGTTTAAATTTAAAACACAAGAAGATAATGTAAGGATTTGGCAATACACTGACGGATACATTATTCTTAATATAAAAAGTTACAACCTAACTGCGATATTTGTGTCCATGAAAACTACTAAAAAACAGTAGAAGAAAATACGCCAACCTGATAAAAGTCTAAATCGTTTAATTATCACTCCTATTATATGAGAAGAAATATAATTATATGACAAGTAAAAACGTTTTATTATAATAACTTGTATAAATCTACAAAAGAAAACTTATTACACATTATCTTCTAATATGTCCTGCCTTGTTATGCTATAAAGAACTTCGATGAAATGGTTACATATATTTTTAGAAATAATTATCCTAATATCTATTTGATGTTAAATAAATGCAATAATATTCGGGCAAGATGTCTTCAAACTAAAAAAAAAATGCTTAAAAACGCCTTGCCTAAGATAACATTTTGAACGTCCCCTGTAAAGTTTAGCTATTTCTATCGGGGATGGTCATTGATGAACAGTAATAGAGATGATTGTGTGAAGAGCATAATATAATATTTTTTTCGAATAAAAGATTTTGGATTAGGCCCTAAACATAAATAGGTTAATAAAATATTTATACAGTAAGTTTAAACTAAAACTATAGATAAAAAAAGATTTTTTTTTCAGTTAACCCTGTATATGGTGAAACTATAAGATGACTTTCTTGTTGATGTTTAACAAATTAAATTAAAATAGTTGTTTTCTGGCTGTTGTTGCTTTCTTCCTTTTTAGTTTCGGTTGTTGTTTCTGCGTCCCGCTGAAAATTAAAAGACATTTTTAAGGTTTCTCGGTAAACTTTATGGTAACTAATTAAATTTAAGAAAACCATCAAATTGAACTTTTTGAATAAGGTATCTATGTTAGATTGAAAATGGTTTGTCACTTATAACGTTCCTGAAGTATTTGGTTTATTGGCAGACAATTTTTCAAATTGGTAAATATGAGTGTTGAGTCCTGAATAAACTACGAATTAAATCATAAATTTTTGTTTTCTTCCGAGGATTTTTAGGGAAAACTCTTTTTTAGAGACAATTTTTTTTTCAAATGGCTTGGTTTAGGTTAGGTTGGATTGAGTTGGGTTGATAAAACTGTCAAAGGGGAGAAGAGTGTCCTTTGTGCACGGTGGTTTGTGCCCGGACACAGAGCGGATACCAGACCTTTAGATCCTTTTGAGTCGATGGTACCAAGGAACATTTTGGATCGCCTCAACCCCGGATGCGTAATTACTATCTATACTATTGTGCAGAGCCTGTCAGCTCTGTAAAAGAGTAGACTTAGTAATAGCGAAGAACGCAGTTTTAAGGATTTCTAACCATACTAGAGCAGCGCGAGCCAGCTCTGGGCCGTAGTACAGATAGTAAATGTGTAATTGGCATTATGTATTATTTTTATACTCCTAAATATACTCGACCACAGATTCCGATTATTATTTTTCAATTATTGCAAGCCGACAAGACGCGGCATGTGTACTTAAAGACATAATTATAAAAAGTATATAAAAAAAATTTAAACATATTATGTATAAAAAACTTAAATGTTTTTTATAATAGGTACGTCTTTGTGTGTATGTACTTAATAACAATTCTTAAAACATTTTAAAATCTTTATTTACATTTTTACATCATATGTATAATATATAAGTACAGGGTGTCTCGAAAACATACCGATAAACTTTAAAGGTGCCTTTACATTTAACACTTATTGCATGATATTTATGTCAGACACTAGTTCTGAATAATGAAAGAGTGTTGGAAGAAATTAAAGCAAACTTTTTTTTCGTAAACATATTAAGTACGTATATCCTTTAAAATATTTTAAAGTTTATCGGTATACTTTCGTGACATCCTGTGGCCGCATTTTACATTAAATTATATTTATATTAATGTGATTTAGCATTTTGTCTATTTTCAGATATAGCATCCTTTAATGATCAAACATGTTTGCGTTTTCTTACAGTAATTTCATTTTTAGCAGGCCTCCCAGCTTGTATTCTTCTAGATCCAGATGTCAGTCCTGGTCTTTGAGTCCTTCGACTTATTGAAGTAGGTCGCACTTTAATAGTTTTTGGTCGACGAATGTTCTTTATTTTTGAAAATAAAGTCATTACCTCTGCAGGTGTTTTAATCCTCTCCAATGACTTGTTCAAACGTATTATCATATTTGTTGCTTCAGGGGTATTTTCGCTTTTCATTATTTGAACAATATTCAGGAGATTATCACTCAACGTTTGCATAGCAATTTCACGTTTCATATCGATACTCTGAGATTCAATCACTGAAGATGTTTGTAAAGCAATAGCACTTGATGGAAGGTCCTCTATTTCATGATGTAAACTGTTACCTTGAGTGAAACATCTGATGATAGTTTTGGAATATTATAGTAACTTAAAACATGAAAACCTTCTTCCACAGCGCAAATGTGTTTACAAAATTTTCCGCCTACGCCTAACGGACAATCACACATCCCAAAACATTCATGAACGCTGACAGTATACAATAATTTATCATCGCAGCTTGAAGAAATTAAATATTGACTATTTGATATGTTTTTGACCAGCAGATCTTTCGCTTTCTGCTTTAATTTGGAGTAAACCAAATCATTTTTATTTTTCCTATAATTTGCAAAAGATAAAAGCCGTTTCCTGTGATAAGTTTCAAAAACTTTACAAACAAAATCGAGTAATGAGCAAGCGTTAAATGCTTTGCATCTTTGTAATACTAAATCCGTGAAGATCCTTATAGACGCCTCACAATAATTATTAGTGTTATTACTCCTTGTGATTTTATCCGTTCTAAAAGCATATGCCCATTCATGTTTCCTTTTATATAAATCATCTATGTGCTTTTTAAGATTTTCGTATTTTGTCATAAAGTCATTGTTTATGAAACTGTGATACTCATACTCAAATTCTTCGATGCAATTTAAGTAAATAATTTTTTGAAAACATTTCATATTTTCTTTTCTATCATTTTTGTCAATTTTATGATTGCTATCCCAAAGCCAACGCCAGAACGCTTGGAAAAAATTAAAAGTGCAAAGTAGCAGTATGGAATTGGGAAATACAGCGCGAAGAGCATTTCTCTCCTCAGACGAATCATCAGTCATAATTATGGCAGGAAAACCTTTTTTTTCAAAGCCTGCATTACCCAAATTTTTCTGCAGTAACGAAAAGATCATGGTATAATTTGCTTCGCTTTGTTCTGTGTGTATTATGCACGCTAAAGGTATGGACCCAATTTTATGTGCAGCGAAGACAAAGGTCACGCAGGAATTCATTTGATCGCAAGAACCGCTACTATCAATAAAAACCATTTCACTTGTAAATTCTCTCTCATCAGCTCTGGCCATTATAGGTGTCAGTACCACAATTATCAATGGTTCTTCATTTATATAGACTGTTATTCCCAAATCTTCATAGGCTTTTAATTTTTTTTTATAATTGTCAATATACTTTGGTTATCTCGTCCACCAAAATTTGTTTTCCTAAAATGAAACATATTGAAAAAAAGCAATTGATTATATTATAAATTTTCTTTCACTTTCTACTTTTTAAATCTCACTTTTTACATGTCCATTATTTACAAACAATTTGAAAAAAGTTGGAGTGGTTTTTAGGGAATGAATTTGTCAAGAGTAGTTTTTTAAAAATAATTTTGGGTAGTAGTGCTATGACTATTAAAAACCCATTTTTTTTTAAATTTTTATCTCTACAAAAATAAAAACGTTATAGCCTGTGATGTTAATAATTGTGGGACAACCAGTATACATAATATAAAAAGCAACTTACCGCTATTCTTCATGCAAGTTATAAATTTGCCGTTCATTACGGATTGACTTGAGGGTTTGAAATAACCTTCACAAATTTTTCCTCATTTTCAGTTTCCTGAAGTGTTAATTATTTATGGTACGATTTTGCACAAGATGGTGTCATGCCTTCGTTGAAATATGTCCAGAATATTTGTTTTATTTCATTTTCTAGGCGCAAATAACTAAATGCCTCAGCAACTTGTATCTGATGAGTGTGTTTATATTTGATCTGAAATAATAATTAACTCATCTTATTCATCAATAAATTGTTTTCGGAAGCACGGTTTCGGAATTTTTAATCACCTAAAATGCCAGCCCATACATTAACCTTTTGAGGGTATTGTGTACGTGTTGGTATGCTTATGTGCTTATTTTCTCTCAAATAACCCACTGTAATGGACGGATTATGTTTACCACAAATAGAGAAAGAGGACTCATCTGAGAACAAAATGTTACTAATAAACATTTCATCCCGATTTGCCCTTTCCAATACTTCATAGCAAAATTCCATCCGTCTCTCATGGTCCTGTGGGAAAATTTCTTGGGTTTTTTGCAACTTATAGCACTTATTTTTTTTTTAAATTCTTCTAACCCTTAAAGGCTGAATACAAGTTTCTTTGGCAATGGTTGTACTATTGCAAGGAAAGTTCATTTCAGCAACAGCAAAAACATTAACCTCTCGAAGCTTCCTTTCTTCGCCTAGCGGTCTAACAACAGGTGGTTGCTCTATTTCCTATAGGCGAGGTTTGAATGATTATATCTGTAGATAGTAATTACGCACCCCGCGTGGCGTATTGTATTTGCCTCAGCGTTACAGAACCAGGAGTCAATACTGCCACGCGATTGGTCAGGGCGTAAGCGAGTAGTGACAAACCACGTGATGATTTTGAAATTTTTGACAGTTGACTTACTTGTAAATAGTAATTAATTAGACAATAAAATCAAATAAACTGAGAACCTAATAATAACCTAATATATAAATAATAAGCTAAGTGAAGATGGTTTTCACTCTGGACTTTTTATTATGCTTTTAATAAGCTTAGTGGACATTAACAGCGCATTTTGTTAAAATATCCCATAGTTTCTACACATTAATGAACACATATGAGTGCTTATTTTAAGGCGGAATTGATGAAAAATCGAATTTGAAATGGTATAGTGGCTTGGCGTGGTTTAATGCTTCTGGTAACGAAGGTAAGTAACATTATTTTACCTATATGTACATATTTATGCTTATAACGCATGACTGAAAGCAAACTAAGCTAGTGAATAGAAGCAAATGTGTACCATGATAAGATCCCCTTTCGTCGACTCACTTAATTTGCTTTCAGTAATGCGTTATAAGCATAAATACTGGGTAGTTTTGTACTCTTGCTCTGCGTCTTTTAAATAAATAGACTGTAGTCGAACAACTATTAGCTCATCTTCAACTGAGCTAATAGTCATTCCACTAACTTCATACTACGGCATAATTATTTAAAAACTTTTCTTTTTGTTTCAGGCATGGAAATATTGTAATGAAGAAAGCACAAAAACCAAATTTAGATGTACTTCATTGAAAATTGGTGTCCCAATAATTGGAGTAACAGGCCTTGGGAATGTAGGGCTGAGAGTAGGAAAACATGGATTTCACAATAAGTCCTTTCTAACTTTCATGTAATTTTATAATGTACATATTTTGATTTTAGTCAAACTCTATTGTTAAGCAAAATTGATAAGTTATTATTTAGCAAATAAAAACACATTTTTTTAATTAAATATTTGTTTTTAGAATATATTATTATTTTAGTAGTACCTAATAGCTGGTCATCTTATAGTAAAATATCCTCATAAAGCACTATAAGTATAAAAAATTACGTTATTCTTTTGCATCGAAAAAATTTTGGTTGTGTATATTCATTTTTTCCAACACTGTAGTGTAACTTAAGAAGTGTATATACAAATTTAATAAAATGTAAATTAGGTTTAAATAAAATAGAAAAATTATTAAATAAATCTTTATTAAAATAACCACAGAACACAAACTCACAGGAACAACCAATGGCAATGACCAAAATCTTTGAAATCCTTCTCCAATACATGAATATGCCCTAATGGGTTTTCAAAAGATAATTATAAAAATAAAAAATACAAAACAGTGTTTTAAAAACATGAAAACAAAATGAAAATATAGAAATGGTATGGTTCTGGTTTTGTTTACAGCTTCGTGGACGTGTCGCACCTCCAATGATACGTTAAGCGGGCGATTCGGTGGAAACGAATGTGTACGTGACCAATCGGGTGGCAGTATTAACTACTGGTTCTGTAACGCTGAGGCAAATACAATACGCCCCCGGATGATCATACCAGAGATGTTCTCTAAGTTGTTTCTCCATTTTTGAAAACTCATAAGGTTAAGTCCTCTTGCCTATATCGCAGAAAGGTTTTGGTCCCACAAATTGAGAGCCGGAACCATTCCTTGCCAAAATATTGGCTTTTTCGGTACCCTGCATGCCTGTGTGCCCAGGTATCCAAAATATTGTAACTTTATTTTTCATTCCTAGCTCATCAATAGTGTCTTTACCATTTTAGAGTGGATAATGTGAGCTTAATGCTGCTATGGCCGCTTGACTGTCGTTGAAGATTGCGATGTCCTGCTTGAGATAGTGTCTGTCCCGGATTAATTGCGCGCATCTTTCTATAGCATTTATTTCTGCTTGAAAGATGGTGGTGTGTTTACCCTGCGACTCGTAGTATTTGGTACCAGGCCCGAATACTTCAGCTCCTATTCCTTTTACCGTTTTAGTGCCATTCGTGGGTGACTGGGTGATTTTTTCCGTCATTTTTGCTATCAATTTTTGTAGCGAAATTCATCGCGAAGTGATATTCCCTAGTTATATCATCCTTGGGAAGATCGAACAGGAGAATAGATCTTGTTTGAGATATCCAGACTTTCGGTCGATACGGTTCTCTCCCTGGCTAATGTAAATATGGTTCTTTAGAAGCCCCTCTACCACCAAATAAAAATGTTATAGGTCAACTATAACCTCCAGTGCTGTTGTGAAACATGTTTTCATAGCTTCTGCGATGTATACGCATGAGAGTGTTTGCACTTTGTTAAGTATACTGCGCAACTTTCTCGAGTGATGCCACACCACTCGTAATTGATGATGGGTTTTATCATCATGGTGTATTTACATCCATCGCAATATTTTGGGAGAACATCCCAGTTTTTCCTCGCTAGGTTTCTACAGATCATAATGACTTTAGTGACTTTATTTACTGTAATTTCTAGATGTTTATTCCAATTACACTGTCACTCCCGGATATTTTACTTCATTGGATGTATGTACAAGTTGCCCATCCAGTTAGATATTTCTGGTCGGTTGCATTTTCCTTTTATAAGTTAATGGAATAATGGTAGTTTTTGCCGAAATGATGCTTAGCCCTACTGATGTACACCATTTTTCCGTAATGCTTATGCTTCTTTGTATGAGGTCGTACAATGTGTCCTCGTACTTGCCTTTGATTATAAGAAACGACCTGCAGGTCGTTCGATGGTTCATCAATATTTGGAGTAGTTTATCCACTACCAGACTCTATAGTAAGGGTGAGGTTATCCCTCCCTGGGGCGTGCCCCGAGTAGTTCCGATGCTTGTGGTCTGTTCACCCACATTTGTCGCATGATATACATTAGGGGGTGGAGCGATATTTTTTATTTTAAAAAATTGACATGCCTGATACGTAGAAAGTTGTGTATTGCAAAAATAAGTAATTAGCCAAAAACTTAATTTTTTGGCTGAAGTCATTCCACCGCCCCACCCCTTTCATTCTAATTTCTGGAATATTGTCCTTAGGGCGATGGAAAAACTAATGTAATAATTTTTGTTCATAACAAAAAAAAATTGTAATATCATAATACATCTTTTCCCCAGTCAGCCTTTCGGTAAAAAAAATAATTTTTATGGCCATTAATCGGTTACTTATACTTATCCGAAGCTTAGTTGTCCTTTGTTACGAGCACAACGCCAATCGATTGTCGGTCGATATCGGTAAAACTCGTATTATACCCCGACTGTGGTTAATGGTTATTGCGATCCCGATCCCGAGTTAGTTTTATCATGCTAGTAGGCGATGTACCCACGCTCATTTGTTTTCCGTTTTTTGACTCGTGATAAAAAAATAAAATGTCTACAACAAGAAGTGCAATTGAATGTCCATTTTTTGGTGCACCAAAAGACTTGGTTTGTTCGGTTTTACCTACTTTTTCCGATGTAAGTATTTTTTATGGATTCGACATAACTTGGAAGAAAGTCAAGTTAATCGCAATCTTCTTGTATCTGAAGCTTCAGAAGTTGTCGCTCAAAAAATAGAAGAGATTTGGAAATCTGCGTCTGTACCAACAGTAAGTCATCAGAGAATTGTGGCGCTAATTAAAGAGTACCAGAAAAAAAGAAACGATCTCCCGAAGCCATACCGACAAAGAAAAGACGTTCCTTCGTATAAGTCCAAAATTGAAAATTTTGTAAAGGATAGCCAACGATTATTTGACGTTGCCGCATGCAAATGTGTTGACTTTCAAAAGTGTTCATGTTTAAAACCAAATAAGGTAAAAGTATGGGTAATTAATGTTTGTTTGTATTTGTGATTCTTCAAATGTCAATATTTGTAGGTTCCTCTAAATGAAGGCCCATTCCTGCAAGATCAGAGGTCGGATAGAAAAATGATGATTGGGTCTGTTGATTTTAAGGCTGTTCGACATCAACAAAAAAGAGAAAATAGGAGTCAAAAAGACAACATAGCGGAAAAGCCGAAACCGAGCACATCTTTTGACAGCAGTGATATTTTGCTGCTTGAAGGTCAACCTGATTTCGAAAGTGAGCAAGGTAAATATGATAACGATGAAGACAATCTTTCTCCCGAACTGCCACTATTTTCTGATAATCCTGATAATCCAAGTACGTCAAACAGCAATCGTAATACTAGCAGGCTTTGCGTGTTGGCAAATACGTTAGACAGATACGCGGTGTCAGACAGAGCAGATGCAGCGATAGCTTTAGCCGTGCTTCAAGATTATAGAAATATTAGTAGCGAAGACTCCCAGAACATCATTAATCGTCATAAAGTCAGACGTGCAAGAAAAAAAAAAGACAAGAGCTACAAAAATCTTCAAAGATAGGTCTGTTGCGAGGTTTGTACTTCGATGGACGTAAGGACAAAACATTAATATTTACGGACAATAGAAAAAGCACAGTAGTCAAGGAACATATAACTTTATTACAAGAACCAGGTGTAAACTATATCGGTCATCTTTCCCCTGTTTCTGGAACTGCCTTAAGCATTTTGAATTCTTTGACTGAATTCCTAGATAACTCCTCAATTTCGCTCGACAGTTTAGAAGCGGTTGGTTGCGACGAAACAAACATTAATGTAGGATCCAAGGGAGGAATTATTTCATTACTCGAAAGAAACATTAAGCGACCCCTGCAATGGTTTATTTGCCATTTGCATGCGAATGAGCTTCCTCTGCGACATATACTGCAACACCTTGACGGTGAAACAACTGGACCTCGAGCATTTCGTGGGCCTATAGGAAAGCTGTTAAACGATTGCGAAAAACTACCAAGCGTAGAATTTTCTATAATAGCGTGTGAATTACCTGATATTGATACTAACTTAGAGTTAAGTACAGATCAAAAATACCTTTATGAAATGTGTTTAGCTATTAGAAATGGTTACTGCTCCGAATCTCTCTTAAAACGTGACCCAGGCCGACTAGTCCAATCCCGATGGTTGACTACTGCAAACAGACTATTACGTTTATATGTAAGCACCGCAAATCCAACTCAAAACTTAATTACATTAGTAACATTCATAATTAAAGTGTATGGCCCTATGTGGTTTTTTGTTAAAACGAAGCCTTCATTCATTCATGGCGCAAAACATATTTTCAAAACCATTCGATTATGCAATTATTTGTCAGATGACTTAAAAAAATCATTCACAAAGTGATTAATAGGAATGGTTTTTTTGGACACCCGGAAAATATAATATTGTCTATGTTGTGAGATGATCGGAGATATATAAGGCAGCTAGCTTATTGCAGAATTTTGAAGGCCAGTGCTAAAACACATCATAGTCAATTAAGACAACGAAATTTTGTCGTTCCAGATTTTAATTTTCAAGGTTCAGGGTACTATGAGCTAGTAGACTGCCAACATGTAAGTTGGACCGAACCACCAATAACGTTTTCATTAACGGAAGTTGAGCTACAAGAAATAGTAAACGATCCAGAACATTCCGCAATATCATATGAAGACCACAGGGAAAAAACGTGCAAAGTCACTATTAATTGAATTTGAGAAAATAAAATTTTAAATTTGAAAACGCTATAAATTTTTTAATAATTTTTTTAAAATTTTGATTTTGGAAACAATTATTAAACCGTATACTATCTTTTTAAATTATGTAATGAAATTAAAAAATATCAATTAGTTTTTTAAATTTTATTACAAAACCAACCAAAGTACAAAAAAAACAGGAAAAAAACGTGCAAAGTCACTTTGTTTTAAATGTTACCGTATTTACTATATTGGTGTTTAGCGCTTTTTTTTGTTGTTTTAACGGGCTTTTCTCTTCTGGTTATTTTAGGGATTTTCTTTGCGGGTAGTACAGGAAGATTGTCGTAAAAGGAAAACGTGCTCTCGTCACAAAATTTTTTCAGTTGCTGTAGATCTTTGTATTTTTCTCTTGAAATAGGAATTTTACCTAAAAAAATATTTTATTAACAAAAACACTATTATTTAAAGGAATTACAAAACAAACTTACCATTATAAGCTCGTGGTGGATAGTGAAACTCCTTTTCAGATAAAGGCGGGCCTCGTATGAGTTTGGAGACTGGTTTAGTTACGATAGAAGTAGTCCAAGATCTATTATAGGTTTCACGATGAAGAATCATTCTTGGATGATTCACAGTGACTTCCAACTCTCTTATTGGTCGACTCAAAAACGGACACTTCTTTACATACAAAGGAGACAAAAATGCACTCCAGTCTCTTATAAGGCTGTCGTTAACTTCTTCTATTTTATAAGGTGTTGGTTTAACTCTAGCTTCCTTGAAAACCCGAACCCAGTCTGAAGGTAGTTCGGTCTTGGAATTTCTATTAATTATACCCATATTTTTGTCATACTCCATAAATGAGTGGCCCCTAATCGGAAATACAACTTTGATAGTTTGAAACCTCTTTTTTTGGTGGACCAGGTAGTGCAAATAGCGAAACACTGTAAAGTTCTTATTTTGTCCTCCACAAGAGTCGCAAAAAATTATTAAAATCTTAACGCTACTAGGAAGATGATGAGTAACATAATCTTCTAAAAAAGAACATACCTCATTAGAACCCTTCTTAGCTACTTCTTCTGAATAGGTATAAAATACTGAATCAGCATCCGAAAGTCTATGGATGTTAAAAGAATAAAAAGATAATTGACGCTTATAATAGACGTCATTAGTCGTTATGTTCGGGACTGGTAAGTTTTTTTGGTAGTCCATGGCCACCGCTTCTATCTCTATTGATTTCCTACTTTGAAGTCGAGCTTGTCTCTTCCTAGCATAAAAGGTTTCTATTTTTTTCTTATGAAGTTCTTTCTCTAATGTAAGCTTTCTTATTTTGCAATTTAGGAACTCTTTTATTTCCAAAGTGATGTTTTGGGTAAGCCTTAAATTTAGCGACTTTAATCTAGCATTGAATTCATCGCACTTGGAACAGGTGTCAGAGCGGGGATATCCAAAACTGATATTAAAATCAGTCGAAAAAATAGTTCTGTAAGTTTCGTAAGACACAGATTTATCTGGATGTTTTAATTTATACATTGAGTGCATTTTGCGAATGTTCAAATCTTCAGGTAAGTAAATTTTCTTTGACTTTTTATTGCTATAATGACTAGACTTACCCTTAAACGAACGAATATGAGAAATAACACAGTTTTTTATATCTTCTTTAAGTGCACAATGTTTATAGAATTGTTTCCCCCTGTTGTCCTTAGGAGCAACTCCTTTGACTAGAAGTGAAGTGTGAATAGTCTGAACTCTTCTTCGTGTAATTCCATGAAGTGAACAAAATGCTTTAAGGCAAACTGGAATGTCGACTGTTCCTTCATTACGTAGCACTCTTACCTTATAAAAATAACTAGCCTGCCGGAAGTGACTTTCTTCTTCTGGGCGACGATTTCTTCGTTCGGAAAACAGGACTTAGAAGAATAAGGCCACACAGATAGGCACTTTGTTCGTCACAAGAACCTAACTCATTAAAATGTTTAATAATTAGCCCGTTCATTAGGTAAAACTTTTTCAAAGCACTGAAATCGCTTACAATGACAGTCTGGCCCTACTTTATGACTCTGTAAGCGTATTTTTTTTGAAACATCAGACATACGACTAGTTATTTTACGTTTTTTAGATAGTCCACATATTTTTTTATCTAATTCGTCACCACTAATGTCACTCGCCATGTTCACTCAGTTAAAATAATCGGCAGACTGACCTACGAGCTTAAAAAAACAATATAATTTTCTTAACCCAACACGTTTTTTCCTGACTTAACACGTTTTTATCTAGTATCGCGATGACATTGCACGTTCTTTCCCTGCATAGTTATTTAAAAACTGCAAATATCCAGTGACACAGTGCGTTTCTTGCCGGTATTAATTGCTTAGATGAAAATATTCTTTGAAAGGAAACACATAAACGTATTATCTTAATTTTTATAAAATACTGACTTTGCACGTTTTTTCCCTGTACTCTTCATATATTAAAGATTACCCTTGCCACAGACAAGCTGTGGAAAGAGCCGTAAAACTGGTGACTGAGGTATCTACTACGGTTTGTGATTATGAAAGAAGAGATGGAGCAATAAAAAGTAAATTAGAGTCACGGTCCATTATGCCAAAATTTGAGACTAAAAAAGATTTTCCTTCAAAGTAGTGTTGCACAATTATTAGTATATTTTTGAAATAAATTTTTGATTTACAAAACCATAATATGTGTATTTTTATTCTGGGTTATTTATAGGGAATTTGGTCGGTGAGCTGTTGGGATATGAAAAAAAACATAAAACATCAAAAAACCTCTTATTCCCAAGCATATTCTTCCCAAAACCAGGTATCATGATACTTTAAAAAAAAAAAAAACGACAAAAATTCAGGCCTTGTGGCGGTGGAGGGGATGTCAGTAAAAAATAAATAAAAAGAGAAAAAAACCTCTTCATCCTTACCCAAGTCAGGCATTTTGATTTTCAAAAAAAATTTTTAAGTCCTATACTATCGCTCCACCCTAATTATACATGTTTAAATGGCAAAATTTTATATAATTTATCTATGAAATAATTTCAAAAATACGTAAAATCCCATGTTTTACACTATTTTTTATTTTTCTTTCGAAAATAACCATTTTTATAAAGCAAATAATTTCACAAAATATAATATCAAAAAATTGACGGCGAATTAAAATCCAAACATTTTAAACACTCCCAGAACTCATACACTTCTCACTCTCTTTATGATTTGTCTAAGGCGCGATTCACACCGAACAGGCGTATGGTGGTGGCGTGGGACTGGCGTGGTAGGCGCATGTGCCACTTGCATGTTCCCTTATGGGGCAATATAGATAGAAATGGCGTGGCACAGGCGTGATAGGTGACGCTACCGCCACGTCACTTCGACGCCACGAGTGGCCTACACTAGTGGTAAATGCCATATACCAAACAGCGGTTTATATTGCTTCTTTTCGTCTATTTGGTAAAATGCGGGATGATTATTTATTTAATACCGAGTTCTGTCAAGACGTGCAACAATATGCAGTTCTATACGACTATAGAAGGTCGGATTACTGCAATAGAAGTGCACAAGATCAAGCATGGGAAAAATGTCAAATAAATTCAGTGAAAATGGTAAGCATGTACGTCTTTATTAACAAAAGATGTTTAAACTCGTGTTTAGATTACAAATTATACAGGTGGGCCAATGAAAATTTTAGAAAAATTTACCGTTTAGTTCCCGACCTTTAAAAAAAAAACACCAAGACCTGTTAATTTTTTTTAAGGCAAAGACATTTTATGAATATTTTCAATTCTGTCCTTTATCTAACGACAAGGGATGTATCCAGTATCTTTTTTGCCTTTGAATGTTAGCTAAATTTACAAGGTTCAACATATCTTGATCATCTTCGTCATCCAAAAGCATTTTAACTTTACTACACAGTCATGTACGTAATAAATAAATAACAATAATCACATTGAATCCCTTTCTATGTGAATTGGGCGTACCACGTTCGCTCCATTCCAACTTCACGCCAGTCCCACGCCACCACCATACTCCTGTTCTGTGTGAATCGCGCCTTACAGAGACACTATAAAACCAGTTTAATTATTTTTTACAGTTATTGCCACACTTGTTCTGTGCGAGAGAGGCAAGACTACTTCTTTGGAAGAAAAAATACTATTTTACATCTGAGTTGTAATTATTGAAAAGAAAATATTGTAAATTTATTAATATTAATTAAATCTAAAAATTATTTCTGCTACTCGTGTACACTTTTTAAATCTGTTTTAGTATCCATATGCTTCAGTGCGAGATGAAGTTAGAATTCATAGCAGCAACAGAGAAACTGTTTCCTTCCTTAATGGAAGAAACTGCTAAAGAACAAAGGGAAAAAACAGAGTTTAGAAAATTGTATTAACTCTTTGGTCCAGATTCAAATGAGATTAAATTTCTAAGCTATATCCAATGACCTCTACTAAAGCACAGAAAAATTTGCGATATGTATTTCAAAACAATATATATATATTTAATATATATTTAATTCGCTAAAAAAATTGCCTTGAAATCAAAGTGCCTTTGAGGTAGAAGACACGTTCTTATAACAAATGGTTAGGAAAAGGAGACTCTTCCTTTAACTAAAAATAGAAATTGCCCTAATTTCCAAAATCTTCAACCCAAAACCGAATATTTTCACTCAAATCGTCCAACATTTCTAAATAGTCATTCCAAGAAATTTTATTTCAATAATTTCAACATCCAAACATTTTTATATCTTTAGTGGGTATTTGAAATCTCATAAAATGCTTCTAAATACTAAAAAATTAAAAAAATATATGGAACATGAATAAAATAAAACATAAATAACATCTTATACTCACGTAACCAGCTTCAACTTTAAAAAAACTGTCGCATATAATCGCCCAATTAAATAAATAATAAGAACAAAATCAAACCAAGCTAAAAAGAAACTAAAACATGGATGACACGATACGATTACCTTTCTTACCTTTGGCGGTCGCTCCGCCTTTTGCCGGTTTGTTTTTGCACTTCTTCATGATCTCCCTCTTCTGTTCGCACGACGGATCGCTTCCCGGCTTCAGTTTGTCGCTCCTGGTCATTTGTCCTTGCGCGTTACATTCGGCCCATGTGCCCTTTTCGTATCTGCAAGCTGTAAAAAACAAACCACTAATTGAAAAAGTAGTTAAAACTATCACGGAAAAACTGAAAATACTTTATTCATCCCGTCCGTTTCCATTGGTTTTTTCCTCAATCAAATCCACCCTCGAAATTAACCCCAATTTTGGCGATTAACTCATTATACCCCGAACTAATCGAACTCCAATCAGCGAACTAAAACCGGATAAATCGAAGGGCGAGGACGGGAGGAGGGGAGTGGGAAGGGTATGCCAGTGGCGTAACGACGAGATCCAGTATGCAAAACGTTAAAAAAAAGGTCCTCCCTCTTACTTAAATTTTATATTAAAATTTAAATTTATATTAAATTTTGTTCTAGCATCAATTTCAAACGGTTGGAAGCTATCAGAAGCATGCGCATTTTCCTGATGGCGTTCAAGCACACAAATCGCTAGTTTAAAACTACTATAATATATTTTATAGTCGATCGTTCTATCGAATGTAAATTTTGATTTAGAAACTGGCTGGAAACTGTCAAAAGAGTTTGCGGATTTTGCTCGGATTTTCAGTTTTTGAGGTTACCAAAAATTTGGGCTGAGTTTGCTATTAGGCAATCCAAAACAGCTGACTGAACAATAACAAAAATGGCGGCCTGTAGGCAGGCGCACTTTGGTATCCCGTAAGGGGTACATATAAAACGATATCAATTTTGAATTTCGTACCTAAATTAAAGGGTTGTTAAGGGCTAGGCATCTGGCAACCCTATAAGGGTTCTGTCAAAAGTGTCAAGAGTGGCGTCCCTTCAACGTCAAAGGTCATTAATCAAGGGTGTATTTAGTTGTGTTCTCTTCGTTTTATTGTGTTCTGTTAGTTTTTTTTCGAATTATAGCATTTTTGCGAAAAAGTGAATATTTGGTGCAGTTAGAAAGCAGTGATCCACATATTGCCTTGCGATATAAGGATAAAATAAGGGTGGTAGCCTGTGTTGACCCTTTTGCCCTAACTAATGGAGAAACAACAAACTTTTTTCAACTTTCGATGATCGAAAGGTTTTCCAAAAGTAACGGCGTTCGATATTATTTCTTATCTTGTGCTCACCCACAGCTTTTATACAAATGACCAGATGGAAGCCTACAAAAGTTTTATCCGCTAGTATTGACCATAGATGCTGCCATTTTACTTTATGGAAGTCTCTTGTGGTATCCACAAATCACATAAACATAAGGGTATTAGATTTATGGTTTTCTCGATTAGCTATCTGACATTAAAAGATTTGTTCTCTTGTGCCACTTCTACGAACAAATTCCGCTTGTTCTAGTGATATTTGATGCAATAGACTTCAGTTTCCTAAATCTTTCTGCAGATCAGGTGTATAACATCTACTCTAACCTCTACTGTTTTCAGCTTTCTGCTTCTTCTACCTCTGACTTTAGAATATTGGGTTCGCTTTCTGCAGTGAACTGTGATTTTATATCCTGCGAATCGCCTGCACTACAATTTTTAAAATCTAATCTCTTGATGGCCCTACCTACTAAAACCGTCTCTCTTTTGTTTTTTGCGGCAGCAGATCCAAAATCACCGGTCTGGCATGCGTCTTCACTACGGCCGGTTACTTAGTTAGTGTTCTCTCTGATGTAATCTCTCTAAAGTAGTTATGTATTAAAAACCAATTTATGTTTAAGAATACCACTGTTGGTATAAGATTTTCCATAGGTATTCTCTTTTCCAATTCAGTTTCCATAGTCCATCTCCATTACTCTCAGCGGTTGCATACAAAGACTGTGTGTTAGGTAGTATCTTCAGCACCGCAGTAAATGCAATTCTTTCATCATCATCATCGCTTCAATCATCGGATTTGCAAATTTTGAAAATGTATGAGCGGAAAGAGCGGTAACCTAAAAGCAGTTGGGTCAGGAAGTACTCTGTGGTCCGATGTTGACAATTTACCCATCGAGAGAGCTCTGGTATAAGCCGTTTTGTCCAAACCAACGCAATCCCTTTCACATCATTTATAATATGCTGATTCTCTTCCATTATTTGATTATGCCATTATTGAATGCTTTCCAGATTGTCTTGCATCTCTAAAATGTTAATTTCAATCAAGTTTTTTAGTTTCAATTTATGATCGAATCCATATTCTGCTCTTGGTCTTGCTTTTACCTTTGGAAAGATACGATATGTAGGCGGTCATGGTATATCTAGTACCTAACCCATATTTATCTACATTTTGGATGTTATCGTTTTCTTTTATCTCCTACTTTAGAAATAAAATTACCCATAATTATTAGAAAAGTATACGTTTCAGCTGCATTGTCTCATGCGTCTTCGGTTGGCATGTAAACTTAAAGTATGTTTATTTTGTTTGGAGATGCAAATAAGGTTATTTTGATCAATCTATCGTTTATTGATAGTGTTAGCGCAACGTTAACCTAATATTCTAAATGTCCATATCGTGCAAGTCATCCACATATGGTACCTTACGCACCACGCAAGGAAAGACTGAAATGTTTAAACTAACAAGAAGATCACAAAAAAGACAGTATTAAGAAGTGTGAAGGAACGTCCCTAGAGAAACCCATGAGTGCAAATAGCATTGGTAAGTGCCCATTTTTATTGTCATGTGTAGCGTACAATTTGGAACCATTTTATTTATACACTACACTTTAGATCTTCAAACCATTGTGCACTAACACATAGATATACTGTAAACATTTTTTAGTTACCATAATAGTAACTCCATTTCTTCCTGTGTTAATTGCTCCCGATACGCATATAAGATGATGTGCCTTTTCAACTGGAAATTACCATTTTGCACATCGTCGATCGAAATGAGGAAAAATTCTACAAAGTTCTTTTATTGTTCGATTGACTGGTCGTTTAGTGCCAGCTTGCATCGTATCAGTTCCTTGCTTAGTGATCATAGGATTTTGGTATCGAGCTGCTCATGATAAATTCTTACTGCCTGGTTTAGCTCAAATAGCGTTCGCTGCAGGTTGTCCTCTTTGTCTGCTATGAGAGCCGCATCGTCTACATAGCACACTATTTTGAATTCGGTTCACTCCATTCTGTAACCTTGTCCTACATTTTCCCAGGATCCATTACCAGGTTGAAGAGTATCGGACTTAGGACTTATCTCCTTGTCTCATACCTATCGATATCTGCATTTCCTCTGTGGTTGAGGTGCCTGACTGTATTCTTGTATTGTTGTTGGTATTGAGTTGGTTTATTGCCAGGATTGTGTCAATATTGGCTCCTCGTTCCCGCATGATTTTTAGCACATCCTTTAATTGCACTCTATGAAATTATCATCGAATTAGGTTAACAGAGCAAAGGAACGCAGGATTGTTAAATTCTATAGACTTTTCAATAGTTTGTTACAGTAAGATTATAGTGTCTATCTAATGATCTAGATATGCAATTTTTCACGCGTAATCCGTAACTCGAAGGTCATTTCAGGTTTTCCAGGATGGTATAAACGCAAACAGAGTCTCGAAGGATAATCAACGGAACTCCAAAATCACCAGTAATGTCCTTATCAAAAATAAAACAAAGTTTACCAAAAAAAAAAATTAACTCAGTTAAAACCCAAAAGTAATTGAATGGAGTTACGCCGCTGGTGTCGGAGGTTGTTGATGGGGGAGGCGGAAAAAGAAAAAAAACTATAATCGACGCTTAAATTCTAAATGGCATGGACGCGCGGGACGCTGTCACGAGCACATCGAGGTAAATAATTAATGCGTAAGCGGTTAATTAACCCGAAACCTAATTAAAGTGCCCGCGTAATTACGTTAAATCTAAATGAAGATGGAAGGGCGTGTGCTCGCTTATTCCTTATACCATTTGGGGGCAACTATAAGCCCGCCAAGGTGGGTCGGTGGTGTCGCTCTTTATGATTAAGGTTTCTGGGGAAAGATGATCATGTTTTAAATTAACGATGATACGGTTTGGTCCCACTGGGATAAATTATGGAATATTGGACGCACTTCAGATCTTATTCCACGAGATATTTTTAGATAAATGGCACTTTGTAACCCAACTTTTGCTCTCGACAGAGTTGTATTAGAAAAATTTACGTATCGTCTCTCGGTCAACATCATCAGATTTATGTCCTTAAATACATTTACATTTTCAAATATTCTTAAAATTTTTTAAATGCTAATGATATTTTGCCCCCTAAACAGTCTGGGTTTAGAAAGAATTTTAGTTGTGCTTCAGCAATGGCGGATGTTATTGATGACATCATAGGATCTAGGGATGATTTCTGCCCTTGTTCTATTGAACTATACGAAAGCCTTTGATTTTGGGAATCACGAAATTTTAAAGTCTATATTTCACTATATAGGTTCTTCCGATAAAGCTATTAATTTCATTAATTCTTATTTAAGCGGTAGGGTGCAGCGAGTCAAGATAGAGGAAAATGTATCTAAACCTTTGGGAGTTGATAATGGCGTGCCTCAGGGTGGTATTTTAGGACCTTATTTTTTATTATTTATACTTTTAGATTTTATTTTTATTTAAAAAACTGCCTTTACCATTTTTATGCTGACGATGCTCAGTTGTATTACTCTTTTCTGCCAGAAGATGCTAAAAATGCGGAAGCAAAAATTAATCAAGACTTACAAGCCATATGCGATATTTTTTCAAAACATTTTCTAAAATTAAATCCTTCTAAGTCGTCTGTAATATTTATTGGTAATAAGCAAAAAAATTAATCATATTTTAAACAGCAACACTATCAATATTAAGATGGGTGATGCTAATATTCCTGTTGTAGATAATTGCAAAAGTTTAGGCTTAATAATGGATAGTGATTTGCGATTTCATCAACACGTTTCTAATATTCTAAAAAAAAGGGTATTTTGCTTTAAAATTAATTTACTTGCATAGGCATTATCTAAGTGAAGATATTTAAAAAAATGTTGTGTGACTATTTAGTGCTGTCACAATGCAATTATTGCGATGTTGTTTACGGTTGGTGCCTAGACGGGCCTATGACAGGTGCCGATTGCAGAAGCTTCAGAACTCATGTATTCGCCTAATTTTTGGCATAAGCAGACGTAATCGCGTTTCCCGTACACTTTCCAAGCTGAAATATGCAAAATCGTAGGGTTGCTCATTCACTTACTCCACCTTACCTATACCTTAAGATTACTTTTAGAAATGATGTTCACCATTTGGGCTTAAGAAGAAACACAACTCATATTCCAAGACATAAGACTCAATTATTTAAAAGGCCCTTTTCCTATAATTTTGCATCAGATGAACTCTTTGGGCATAAATTTTGAGTTGGGTTTGGTGTCTGTTCAGACTTTTCGCAGAGGAATGATGGTGCGTCTGATGAGTCAGCAGCTATCTGAGTAAAATATTGAAGAGTCAATATTGTTAGTTTGGGTATCGGTGAAAACTAAAAATCTGTGTTTAGTGTGGGTAACTAATGTGCGTGTTTTTTTTTTTGTGAGAGGTACTATGTTAATGTTCTAAATTTTTTGGGTAGGTGTGTATAATTAAACTTAGTCTGTTACAAGCGTTTCTACATTTTTTTAGTTAGTTTTTTTAAGTTTTGGCCACAATGTTAAAGACCAGAATCTGCCTTGGCAGAATTCTGAATTTGTTGGCCTTTTATTTGCATAAAATAATAAATGTGTATTTTTTTATGTAGTTATAATGAGTTTGCAAATAAAAAATATTTATTATTATTATTATTATTTTTATTATTAAATTAGGCTAAAAAATTATCTAAAGTCTCTATTTTCGTGCTGAGACAGGCTCCCAAAAAGTTAAAATATTTGAGAATTTTGGAAAGAATAGCATTTTTGAGTAGCAAAAAAAAACAAGGGAAGCGAGAAATTTTATAAGTTAATAAGAATATTTTTATGAAATAAAATTTACAATAATCGCAAGAAATGATATAGAATGTTTTATGATATTTTTAAAGCATTTTTTTCAATATTGTTATCCTCTAACGACTAGAACTGAGCCTCTACTATCGTCTGACAGAAAAGAGTCTCAAACTAACATTAACATGCAAATATTATCAGACTTCCATGTTCTTGATGATGAATTCGAAGGGACACTTTTTATTTAAAATATGTTAGCAATACGGAACTCGAAATCCATCACTGTATGAGTCTTGCTAATGAGTTCTCAACTTATGATCTCGCGGGCAGAAATCTTCTAACCTCTGAAAGTTCTAGAAAGCCCAAATAAAGAGAAGCCAAACTTCCGATTACAAGTTAATGTCTGAAGATTTATTTAAATCCCATCTAATAGTCCAATAGACCCAATAGTCACAACGCTGCAGTTCCCGATTGTTGTGGATATTAAAAGTACTAGTTAACCAACAACGTTAAGAGAGCAATGTTTTGGTGCTGGGTAATCAGAGTGCAAGGGGTGTACCTTTTAGGGTAGCTTTTTCCCTAAATTCAGCGACTTACTTTGTATCTGGATAAGAAATTATTATTATTATTTAGCCTTTATTTCCAACAGGCAACTTGCCCAATAACAGGAAACAGGTGCAAAACAATGAAAAATTTAGTTAAAAAAAACAAAACAAACCTAAAAGAATGAAAAGAAAAGAAAAAAAGTAAAGTAAAGTTAAGTCACAATCTCAAAAGTTATCCAAAAAATTAGAACAAATAACTATTGATATGATATAAAAACCCAATTATAAAAGTTTAACAAAATAATCATATATTAAGCAAAATTAAATTAAATTAACTGCAATATACCTACTAGCTATAACTTAAACACATGGGTCTTAGTCCCAAGAGTAATGATCCACCAAGATATCGACAATCACATGAACCGGAGAGAAATTTGTATCGCACATGTGACAGATCCGATTAAATATAGCGCATATTGTATATAGTGGCGATTTCAACAGAATGTTAGTATGAGGCCTTGGCAAAAAGAATGTTAGGGGATGTCTAGCATTAAGCCTAGGCACCATGAAACGTACACCAGAAAGAAGTACAGGACTATCAATTAATCCATTCAGTAACCCATGCAGGAATTGTACAGAGAAGATAATTCTTCTGAGATGTAATGGATGTAGATTGAAGCGTTCCAATAGTTGCCGATGATCAAACCCTCTAACTGGATATATGCCATCCTGCCTGAAGGCCAAAAACTTAAAAAATTTACGCTGAACAGACTCAAGGAGACCAACATGATTCTGATAGAACGGGTTCCATATAATGCAGCCAGGCTCCAGTTTTGATCTCACAAAGCAACAGAAAAGCAGTCTTAATGTAGATTCCAAAGTAAAACTCTGAGAACTTCTAATTATAAACCCAAGCCTTCTCAGGGCTGACTTGACTATGTTATTGAAGAGTCAAAGGTGATACCCAGATCAGTAATTTGCTCTAATCTACTCAAAATAGTAAGTAATTAAAATTTAAGGGTGTTTTTAATCTAGAGTAACTGACCGCACTACAATTAGCCACATTGAAGCCTAACCTGTTAACAGCGCACCATACCTCCAATGTATTTAGACAGTTCTGAAGAAAAACACAATCCTCCAAACCATATACATTTAAATATAGCTTCAAATCATCGGCAAGCCAGCCTATGACAAGTGAGTGACTCAATCAAGTCATTTATAAAATAACTAAACAGGAGCGGACCCAGGTTCGAGGCCTGTGGCACACCCGACGTTACGTTAAAAAGTTTCGATTTAAACCCTCATATTCAACATATTGAGATCTACCAAGTAGGATCTATCAAGTAGGAATGAAATCAATTAAATAATCTCCCTGAAAAACCATACTGAGTTAATTTATGCAGTAAAATATAGTGATCTATCCGATCAAAGGCTTTTTGGAAGTCGGTATAAATAACATCGACTTGAGTATTAACATCAAGTGATTCACAGATCTGGCTAGACAGACAGGATAAGTTAGTAACAGAATATCGCCCGCTAAAAAATCCATGCTGGTCTACAGAGATGAGTTCTTTTGCGTGACTAAATAGCGACCGATTCAGGATAATTTCGAAAATTTTTAAGAAGTTACAGATTATTGAGATTGGCCTGTAGTTCACGATTTGATCAGAGTCCCCAGCCTTTAAAATAGGTATTATTTTAGCAGTCTTCTAATTTTCAGGAATCTGTTCTGTTGACAGTATTAAGTTGAAAATGTAGGTCAGCGGATCAGCCAGAACCCCAATGCAATCTTTAACCAAGAAGCTAGACACGCCGTCTACACCAGATGTTAACTCATTTTTAACTTCTTTACTCGGCAAAATAATCTGGGAAGCATCAACGTTGGAAATATCAAGTGCGGCTCATTATCAGACGCCGACGAATGGTTAATGAAATTTGATAGTATAAATGCCTCACCAAATAACAGTGCAAAAGCATCAACTATGTCTTGTGGGTCTTTAATCACCACGTCATCGGATAGCCTTATCATATCAGGAATCCTGGTGCCAACCTTCTTAGAACCAATAAAATTCCAAAAGCTAGATGTAATCCTTATTCAATACATATGTCTCTGATATTAATATTAAGCAAATTTCTCCACATCAATTTCAAATTAAAATAACTAATAGGATTTATGAACATCAATCTACCATGTTACCTTAAGACTGTCATTTTATGATTGTCGGGTTATCTGTTTGTAAAACTGACTTAGAAGTAAGCTTTTTATTTGTGTATTATTCTTATTAGTATATACAGGGTGGCCCATCGAAAACAGTCCAGCAGGGTTTGAAGATGCTCGGATCCGTCGATTTTTAATTTTAGAGCGACAATTTTTTTAATACTTTCAATCCCTTAACATCAATCTTTTGGCGAAGGTTGCAACCACCCTCAAAATCTTAAATAGAAGAAGGGGTCAAGTGATTATTTTAAAGGTCTTTTTATTCTACTTATAACTGCCAAGTTTGAAATTGCTAACTTGAGTTTTCGCAGTATGACAGCTTGTCAAAGATTTTTAAACTTGAACTTCTAGCGCTAGTTTTTAGAGGTTCTTAATGTACAAAACAAAAACGCTCGCACCTATCGATTTTTGATTTTAGAAAAACAATTTTTTATTTAAATTTGTAACCCAACAACTCCTTAGTGGGGGCGACATTCACCCTTATTTTTTAAATGGGAAGGGGTGTGTTGTAATACATTTTTTTAAAGGGCATTCAAATTTCTTTACAATAACGCTTTGTTTTTTAAATTTGAGCTACGCATCGGCAAGCAATGGAATTCTAAATATTTTAGTGGATATTTTAGGTGTGTGAGTAAAAAATTGTTTTTAAACTATCAAAAATCAGTCTACAATCCGACTTTATCTTTAGTTAACAAGTTGATGCCAATTAGTTATTTCTGTGCTTTTCTTTCGATTCGATAAAAATGGTTTATTCTATTGCGGAGAGTGGAAATGATTGAATTATACTTTATCAACAACACGTGGCTAAAGGTACGGTCTGTTTTGGGCGAGTAATGGAGGCGATTAAACGATGCGTTTAATCACTTACGTCTAATCGCCTCTGGTGGTCTGTATTCGTAGATAGCGTCAGTATTCGGTTAGTCTCCAATCAATCAGTAGTTTTTTAAAAACCGTCCTAAAATGAGTACACGCGTGAACTTGTGATGGCAGCACAGTTGCTTATGGAAGAAGAAGCGGATGATGACATTTTAGTATTATATCATTATTGCATAAAAGGCGTAGAAAGGTTCATAACATGTTTGTTCAAAGAAGAAAGGAGGGATGTTTTAGTACGCTGATAATGAGACATTTAATTGATGACGAAACCAAATTCAGAGAATACTTTAGGCTTACTAGATATCAGTTTAATGAACTTTTTAACCTTGTATCCGCTGACATAAAAAAAATCTCCTACTAAATTTGTTAGAAGACCAATTACAGCTAAAGAAAAGCTTGCTTTGGTGCTAAGGTATTTCATGGTGAGAATCTGTTGTAATAGATTAAGCCGAATTTTCTTTTAGGTTCTTGGCTACAGGAGAATCCTATCGTTCCATGGCATTTAATTATAGAATTTCCCATAATTACATTAGTGTTTTGGTACGAGATGTTTTGAAAGTGCTATATAACAAGTTAGTGCCCGTGTTCTTGAAACAGCCCTCGAAAGAAGATTATCTTAGAATAGCTGGGCAGTTTGACGAGAAATGGAATTTCCCAAATTGCTGCGGAGCTATTGACGGAAAACACGTGCGTATTTAGTAATTTTAGTATTAGTGTATGGCGACCTTTACGCCGACCGGTCGCGCTTAAATTCGTTCCGAAGTAAAACCGTATTTATTAATTCTAAAAGTAAAATAAATGTTTAAATTTAGTAACAAATATATAAATTAGTGCTACTGAATTGAATTCTTCGTTCATATTTTGAATTTGGAAATAAAGCAAGCAACAAATTGCAATTATAAATGCCTGTATATACCTCGTGCAGTTGTTCGTATTCGTGGATTTACCTCGTAAAAACAGCAAGGTCACGGGTACTAGATACTGTCTTGCACTGATAAGACGGTACTGAATCGTTAAAGCGGCCCGTACATGAGAATGGATGAAGTAGCGGTCAACAAATTATTACTTGAGCTACAGAACACTAGAGCAGAACTAAAAAAATCTATAAGGGACAGTGAATCCCGTATATTGGAGGAGTTAGAGACAAAAATAAAAAAACTTGAAGTGGAAAATACTTCTCTTAAAGAAGAAATTGAAAACTATGAAATAAAAAGCAAAAAGAAAAATATTATTGTTTTTGGCATTAATAAGGAAGTAGTTTACAATGTCTCTAAACTTTGTCAAGATCTGAATCAGGTACTAGGAACAGACATATCCGAACGAGATATAAGCGATGTATATTTGTTAGGAAAATCCGAAAATAGTCCTATCAAAATCGAGTTTGTAAGTTTTTTAAGAAAAAAGCATGTACTGGTTAATCTCAAGAAACTAAAAGGAACAAAAATTGGGATTTCGGATGATCTGACCAAAAATCAACAGGAGGACTTGAGAAAATTAAGAAACTATTTAAAAATTATAAGGAATCAACAACCAGATGAAAGCAGTTACATAAGAAGATTTAAACTTTACATTAAATACGTAGGATATACTGCAAAACAACTGGATGAAGGCAAATATGTCATTTTAGATCGACGTCCCAATAGTGCTCCAGCTACCCCAACAGTAAGTAGAGATTTGGATGAAGCATTTGAAGACATAGTACAACACAATAATAAAGACAAGGCGGAGGAAGATATACAGATCCACCGACAGCAACAGGAGAATCGAGTCAGGAAAAATGAAGAAAACAAAATAATCACAAATCACAAAGAATCCACAAATAATTCTACTAGCAACCAAGAAACACCGAAGAACATATCAAGTAAAAAGCCTTTAACTAAAACCAAAACTTCGTCGTTATCTGATGCAAATAGAATTAAAACAAGGTCTAAAAACTAATCGGGTAAGCGCACAATAAAAAAAAAAAAAAAAAAAAAAAAAAAGTGTAAAATTTTAGTAGGTAATTTAGTAAATATTAAATATAGTTTTTAGTTTAAATTAATTACAAAAGGAAAATGGATCCATATATATTAAACTTTGAAGCTAACGAGTATAGAACCATATTGTGCAGTGATTTAAACAGTATTAACTCAAAATGTTTTAATCATAATTCCATAAAAATATTTCAACTAAATATCTGTAGTGCTGTTAAAAACCTTGATAATTTATTGCTCTTATTGTCACAGATTGAGGTAAATTTTGATATCATAGTATTGACAGAAACTTTTCAGATATTGAACACAGATATTTTAAATATTTCAGGATATGATTTGCTTTACAATCATGGCAATATTAATAAAAATGACGGTGTTCTTGTATACATTAGTCAAAAGTTCAGTTATAAATATGAAATAAAAAAATTGTCAAATAAAAATTTTATTGATATTGATCTAACTCAACAAAAAAATTAATCTTTTAAAATTACTGCTATATACAGACCACCGTCCACAGATGCTGACGTTTTTAATGCAGACTTGCTTCATTCTTTATCTGAGTTGCCTAGGTTGGATGTTCACGTTATTTGTGGGGATATTAATATTAATATCCTAAAAGAACAACAAGATTTAAATCATGTTCAAGAATATCTTAACCTTCTTAATGCAAACTCCTATGTTTCGTACGTAAATAATGTTTGCACTTGGGAGAGAAATTTACAGAAATCCTGTCTAGACCACTACTTTGTTAAATCCGGAAATTCTGAAAATATTAAAGCTTATTTGTTAAATTACAAGATAACGGATCATTATCCAACTATCATTGAAATAGGAGATCAGAACAATTTATGTAGAAATTGTCCAAATAAAATCATTAAAGAATACATAATTATGGAAAATTGATACAAGACTCCTTTTTAATAGACTGGAATTATTTTTACTCTTGTAAGGACTTAGATGAAATGACGAACATTTTTATAAATAACATAACAAAAATCATGCAAAAAAATACAAAAAACGTTAAAATAAACAAAAAAAAAATTCCAAGAAAGGGTTGGATTAGTCCAAGCCTACTAAATGCTATTAATAGTAAAAATGTACTACATCAAGAATTAAAAAAATCTCCTAATAATTTAACTCTAAAACAAAATTACAACATGTGTAAAAGAAGTCTTGCAAAATCCATCGCCGCCTCAAAAAAACAATATTTTGAAAAATTACTAAGTAACCAACAAAACACCAAATGCCTATGGGATTCAGTCAATAAAATTTGTAACAAAAACCAAAAAAATCAGGAAATTGAAAAAATTAAATTATATCTGATAAAAAAAAAATAGCCGACGTAATTAATAAACACTATTGCTCAGTAGGGGAAAACTATGCCAAAAAAATTAAAAAACCTAAAAATTTTATTGACAACGAACCTGAAATAGCAAACAATATGTTTCTTAATTTTGTTACTGAACAAGAAATATTAAAGATTATAAAAAAATTAAAGACAAAAAAATCCCCCGGTTTTGATGGTATACGTACTGAAATCTTAAAATTAATAGACAGTCAAATCTCATACCCATTAGCACTTTTAAATAAATAAATGTATAAAAAAGGGATATTTTCCAAAACCATTAAAAATAGGTATTATTTCTCCTTTGCTAAAATCTGGAAGTAGACTGGATATTATAAACTACAGACCAATTTCGCTGTTAACAAACATAGCAAAAATTTTTGAAAAAGTGCTAAAAAGTAGAATCATGAAATTCTTTAAAAAATACAAATTGATATCCGAGAATCAGTATGGGTTCATGGAGGGTAGATCGACGGAGGATGCAATTGCTGGGCTCACATCACAAATATATAAAAATCTTGATGAAAGCAGCCCGACATTGTGTATCTTTGTTGATCTGGCCAAGGCGTTCGATACAGTTTCGCACTCCTTGCTCTTAGAAAAAATCAAAAGATATGGCCTTAGAGGAAAAATATTTGATATCATAAAGAGCTACTTATGTGATAGAATACAATATACAAAAATCGGTGGAGTAATGAGTGAGGCTGGGTCGATAACCTGTGGCGTTCCTCAGGGGACTGTTTTGGGACCACTACTGTTTGTTTTGTATATAAATGGCTTACTTGAACTGAACATTAATGGTAAAACTATATCATTTGCTGATGATACTGCTATTTTGTTTAAGGGAGAAACATGGGAGGAATTAAAAATTCAAGCAGAAAGGGATTTTTCGCTAGTTAAAAAATGGTTTGATTTTAACTTATTAACTGTAAATCTTGAAAAAACCAAATGCATATTATTCTCTCCCAATGATAAAACAATAAACTGTCAAGGCATAATAGTGGATAATCAAGCAATACCTGGACAAAGACTATAAAATATTTGGGAATTATTATAGACAACAACCTCCGATGGGACCATCACATCAAATATGTTGTTCAAAAGATTAGATGTGTTATGCCAAAATTAAACTATTTGAAAGACTTCCTGTCAACGAATCAATTAAAAACTCTATATTTTTCATTAGTGCAGTCACATTTGATCTATGGAATAATTGGTTGGGGAGGAGTGCTAAACTCACATGTTACAGGTTTAGAAATAACTCAAAAATCGGCACTTAAAATTGTATTTAACAAAAGTAGGTTTTTTCCATCGGATATATTATATGGCATAAGTGGTGTCATGGATATTAGACAGCTTTTCTGTTATAGAATGCTCTTAAGATCGTTTAAGAAACCTCAAGAAAGTTTAGTTTCTAACGAAACAAACTATAATTTAAGGTCTTCAAATAAAGTTATTATTCCAAAATGCAAAAAAATGTGCGGACAGAGAAGCTGGCTATACCTAACTCCAAGACTATATAATAAAATCCCTGATGATATTAAATGTTGTGAAAGTTTTATTAGTTTTAAAAGAAAAGTGTCAGACTGGTTACTGAGGGTACTATCGCGAGAGGATTTAAACAGTTTTGTGAACCAAAAAGAAAACAAATATTAAATTATATACCCAAAGACTTATATTGAAGTGAAAAAGTGTAAGAAAGTGTCACACAAAAAGCAAAATGATTTTTGCTTTTTCGACAATACTTATGAACGTTTATTATGGTAAATTTATGGTAAAATATGTATTAATATCGAGATTAATATTGAATTAAAATTGTATTTTACATTTGTTTAATAAACGTCCTATATATATACAAGATGTTTAATTATTTGCCCACAGAACTCAGGCAGCTTGTTTTTTAACTACAAGTCATTCTTTTCTATTGTGTTGCTGGCGATTGTTGACGCTGAATATAAATTTGTATGTATTGATGTTGGTTCATATGGAAAGGAAGGGGACAGTAACATCTTTAATAAGTCGTCTATGTTTCATCTTGTCAATAACGATAAATATGTGCCAGAGGACAAACCTTTACCAAATTCAGATATACGATTACCCTATGTTATTCTTGGAGATGAAGCATTTAAACTCTCAAAACATCTTCTTCGTCCGTATCCGCGAGATCAGGCTAACATTAATATACAAAAGCATGTCTTTAATTACCGCCTATGTCGAGCACGAAGAACTTCAGAAAATGCATTTGGATTACTGTGTCAAACATTCAGGATTTTTTACACGCCAATTGCTGTACAATCTTCCACAGTAGATCTTATAACAACCATTGCATGTTGCTTACACAATATGATAATAACTTCTAGTCAAAGTTCTATAGAAGATATTGACTATGACATGCCCAAGGACAACATGATTAGATTAAATCCCTCGGGTGGAAATTCAACTGTTGAAGCATTTCAAATTAGAAATAGGTTTACAGAATTTTTCAATAGTCAAGAAGGCTCGGTGACCTGGCAGCTAAAGCACGTAACGGCAACAGATAATTAGATTTAGTTACTCTGCAATCTTGAGTTAAATATTTTGTAATATTTTATTATGAAAATAGACAAATAAAAAAAGTGGAGGGAGTGGGACGGGATCCTGTTTGCGACATTTCCAATTCCATTCGAGAAATCAAGTCCAGTGTTTCTTTCGTTGCTTTGACTTGTAAATGAGGTGGAAAGGTGATAACTGTTTCAGCCATGCTGGCAAAAAAAGTTTTGATTGGATGGTTTTTGCCTGAAGAGGCAAATGATTCTTTTATTTCCTTAAACACGAGCTGTCTCTCGTTTTCTCTCTTGTTAAGTGTTTCCAAAAGCTGCTCATTACCAATATGTTTCTTCTTTCTTTGGGGGCCTTCATTTATCTTTGTATCCATTTTTTCCTGCACAATATGTCTCTTCTTTCTTGGTGCACCTTCATTTATACTTGTATCCAAATCTTGTGATTGTGGAGAATTAATTTCTGCCGTTGTATCGTCCTCTGCAATATCTTCCTTTTCTTCACCTGAAAAAACTTCTTGTGATTGTTCGGTTAATGTTTGCTTAGTTTCTGAATCACTTGATGCGCCTGCTTCTTCTTCTACTGACACATTGCATAAAGTTCTAAAAAACCATATATGACATGAGCTATAATAAAGTAGGTAGGTATATAAAAATGCTTTACTTTCTATTGGATCTGGTTTGCTCTAAAAAGTTAAGAGCATTCATGTGCTCCCATGTATTTGTAGCCTTCGCTGAGGAACCAGTGCTTTGTTTCATATCCTTCTTTTTCCAATAAACATCTTGTAAACTTTTCCACCGAGTCTTGCATTCAGTGACTGGAAATAATGTACGACATGAAAAAGTTCGAATTATATTAGTAGTTAATAGCTTAGTTTACACCAAAAAAAAACTATACTTGGGTTTTAAATTTGTTGTTTCGAAAAAAAAAACACAATTATACATATTGAAAGAAGTGTATAAAAATGATACGCAGTTTAAGATTTTAATAAAATTACCTAATTGAAATGTAATTTATTTTGACACAAAAGCATATCCTATATATACAGGCAGTACTTTTGTTGTTTATTAAATTTAGTATTCCGAAGAAAAATGTAATGCCACAAATATGTATGTAAATATTTTATGGGAAAAAAAAGTAAACAAAAGGAAAATAATGTTATACATTAAATAAACTTACCGCTTTTGTCTATGTTTTTTGATATTATTTTCCAAATATTATCCCGTACATTTTGATCCTTATATAATTTATGATTTAAATTATACAATGCTGGATGAGTTGACACTTCGTAAATCAATTTTTCATCTTCCGCTTTGGAGAATCGAAGTCTGTTACCTTTGTTGGAGCTCATTTTGCAGCCACACTCGCGAACGATTTAACAAACGCGCGCGCTTACTTTGCTTGACGACCAATTTTGCTTAAAGACGCGTCGTCTTGTGGCGACTTGTTTCGACTTGTCGCCTAAACCAGACCATTTCTATGATATGGCTATTTAACCTAATGACACGATTAAACGTCTCGTCTAATCGCCCCGACTACTCGCTCAAAACAGGCCGTACCTTAACCCTTTCGCAACGACTTTATTTTTTAAAAAATGGTTTTGATTTTACTAATGGGATATATATGTCCCACACGAGCTGATGCATTCAAAATACGAGTTTTAAATTTTAATTTTTTTAAATAAAAAATCTTGTTATAGGATAAGGTAGCTTAGAAATAAAACAAAAAATTGCTTTTTATCTATTTATATAAGCGTATAAAAGAAATACAACCTGGAACACGGGTGTCCCACTAGTAATGAAAACTAAGTAAACATCGGGACAAATGTGTACCACCAGATAAACATAATACATAAAATTTAATTATAGAAACCATAAACGCGCAAACTATTTATGGTATATCGAAAAACAGTCCGCGCATAACGGAACTTTGCAACCTGAACACATAGTTTTTGTACGTTTTTCGATTTTTTTTGACGAGCACGAATGGCATCTACGTCGAGTGGTTCCCTGAATAGGTAAATGATCGCCAACATTTACCATATTTCTTGACGAACTTGAAGGTCTGCCAGTACAACGTTTTCTTACCATGCCTGCATTTTCTCTTCCCAAATTAATAAGCGATTCAGCTAAGTTAACTGAAAAAACTATAAATGGAACATCACGATTGTGAGCTTCTTTGAAAAGTATCCACGCATTTGTGGCTGAAGTAAGAAAAAGTTTATAGAACACCTTTCTCCACCATTTCTGTGACTTCCGGTCTATATCATAAAGGCAGGAGAGTTGATCTGAGAGATCCACTCCTCCCATATAGGAGTTATAATCTTTGATTGCTTTGGGGCACGGCACTGTAGCCTTAGTTCCATCCTTCTGTCGCCGTTCTACAGTTTCCATCTCAAAACTGTGGCAGTTTGAGAGAACAATTACTTCTTTTGAATCTTTCCATAAGTATGCAGCAACACCTACGTTGCTAAATAAAGAGCAAGAATCGCCTTTCTTCATGTTTTGTTTAGCGACAAAATCTTCAAATTTTGGAAGATTTTTTCGTTTTGGCATACATGTACTCACTGCAGCAAATTTTATGGAAGACATCAATGAAACAGAAGCAAAAAATCTATCAAAGCATACCATTACCTCCGGGTCTCTAATAGACTTACATAAGGTCTTTACAACCCGTTCACCTAATCCTTGGCCAAGAGTGCTATCTGGAGTATCAACTTCTTTCCCGCAATATATGTTCATATCATATACGTAACCAGACTGAATCACACCTTTCCCAAACCTTGACACCCCTTTTTATTGGTTTTAGAGGAAGATACTGTTTAAGAGCTGAACGGCATTTGAATTTTACCATAGACTCATCTATGCTTTGAAATGTGCTCTCCGAACGCGCTTTTGAAAACGTATGCTTCAAACAGGACATTACTTCTTCAATGTAATAAAGCTTTCCTGAATTTTCTGGACGACTTGGATTATTATAATACATCTTAGATGTAAGAAGAAGAAAACGATCGCGTGATATGGCTTCTTTTATAGCTTCATTTCCAAGTGACTTATTAGAGGACCAGTAGTTTGCCATGCACGGTACTTTGTTATATGCCATAACAATATAACACCCCAAAACTATCATGATCTCATAATGATCAGTTGGAGCATATGCTTTTTTTGTTTTGACTTCGAGAATTTGTAATCTCTGGTTGGTGCATTGGGAAATAAACATAAACAGGCTTTTAGGAAACAGTTTGAAAAAACACTCCCGTTCAGACGATTTATGAGTTATGTCGGAATACAAAATGCTAGGGATTTTTATTTTTGGTATGGTTTTTGCTGGCTGGAATAAGCTGCTACTGGTGGTCCAATGAATGTTTGTAGTGTCACAAATTGCATTTTCAGAATTCTCCTGGTTTTCTTCAATTACTTCAGGTTCAATAAGGCTTTCAGGGCTTTCGTTTTCAATGTTGGAAGTATTGTCGGTACTACAAATAATTGCCAATTCATCCTGGGAGACTCGTTTTGGCTTCTTCTTTTTAGGTGAATCCATTTCAATATCACTTTCAGATGAGGGCTGGTACTCAGAGCCGGAATCTTGAAAAGGATCTTCCATATCTGAATCATCGGATAATCCATACTGGTCAATACTCATAGCCATTTCTTGTAATTCTTTAGGTTTTAGCGGTTTTCTACTGCAAGCACAAAAAAGTAAGCATCAGCTGATGGGTTTTTAAAAATATATATCATGTAGGTCTTCACCAAACATAACGACTATGAATGCTGTAATTATTATTTTTTAAACGTACGTACTGTAAACTGTAATAAACGTATTATACAGTATTATTTTTATTATATTAATTTGAATTCTAAATACCTATTGGAACTTTTTATAAAATTATTATGTTCAAATTTTTACGAGGTGTAGAGGCATAAATTCCAACCGAAAAATATCAAAAAAATATTCACATATTCAAAAGGCTTACTAACTTTTTGTAATTTTCAATGATTTTTTGCCTTATAAATTGACGTTATAAGAAACATACAGCTAATGCCTAAATTTCCACTTTAATCTTAATTTTACGACTGGGACATATACGTCCCTAAATCTAAATATCTGGGTCTTATTTTATTCAAATACAACATACAATATTTTACCTTAACTAAAACTTACCTTGTCATAATTTTAATTCACTTTTAAAGACAAAAAAACACCTTTAATAACCACAAAAACAAGAGCGCCACTTAACCGCTTGTTTACATTTCAAATTTACTATCCAATCTAACCTCAAAATAAAGCCCACGAGTTATATTTAATTTCAAAAACTGGATAATACTACTGGGACAACAGCCGATATAAAAATAATACATTTTTGACCCACCCGTTTGTAAAAAGAATTGCCTGGGACATATATGACCCACTAGTATTTTTTAAACATTTAATTTAAAAATAAATGCGTATATTAAAAACAGTTTTTTTGGTGGGACACATATCACCCGTTAGTATCGAAAGGGTTAAATGTGCCAAGCAAAAGCCCAAAAAACGAAAAAAAAAATACTATCAACAAATAATGTAAAAGACTAATGGCAATTGTGTTTAATGAAAGACATGCAGATAAATACGTACATCATGGTTACATCCTACAGTTAGTGGCAAAATTTCGAAAAACTCGTTCGGTGGCAAATGAAAAACAAAAAATATTGAAAATCCAGTGAGAAATGAGGCAGTAGAATTCGTCATTCTCGGTGAAGTTAGTATGAATTCTACATTAAGTACCAGAAAATTTTCTCATGTAACGGGAGTCTCGCGGACCACTGTACAGAGAATTTTAAAATATAATAAATGGCACCCATATAAAATTAAACTTCTTCAAGAATTAAATGAAGATGATAACGACCACCGTTTACAGTTTTGTGAAATAATGTCCGAACTAATTATAAATAATCTCAACTATCTTTGAAATGTTTGCTTTTCAGAAGAATGTTAATTTTTTCTCAATAGCACTGTCAATCGTCATTACAGGTCCGACACGAATCCAAGGATCTACCATGAGGTTCATACTCAACACCCTCAAAAATTAAACGTTTGGGTTGGTATTTTTGGTGATCACATAATTGGACCATTTTTCTTACCGGAAAATTCAAATGGAGATACGTACTTAGATCTTTTAGAGAATTCCGTTAATCCAGCATTGACTGAAATTATGGAAAACGACCAACGCTACCATGAAGAAAATGCATTATATTTCAGTAAGACGGGGCTCCTCCCCATTAGCATTAATAGTACGGCAGTTTCTGGATAAAACGTTTCCTCGTAGGTGGATTGGGAGTAGGAGTGCTATCCAATGACCCGCGAGATCACCCGATTTATCTCCTCTTGATTTCTTTTTGTGGGGACATCTGAAGTCGAAAATTTTTACCACCCGACCTGAATCGTTTTCGGAAGATTTACGGAACCGCATCATTCATGAATACCAACAAATAACACCCGATATTCTTCACAATGTCCGGGAATACTTTGAACAGTTACTGTACAATTGTATGTAGGTAAACAGCGGACATTTTCAACATTTAATAAGATAATGCGTAAGTACTAATCAATAAAATTAAATTAGATTTGTCTGAAACCCGCAGCTCAAATTTAAAAAATAAAGCGCTATTGTAAAGAAAATTGAATGCCTTTTCAAAAGATGTATCACAACACACCTCTTCCCATTTAAAAATAAGGGTGAATGTCCCCCCGGTAAGAGGTTGAAGTTGTGGAATTAAAAATTTAAATAAAAAATCGTTTTTCTAAAATCAAAAAACGAGGGGTGCGAGCGTTTTTGTTTTGTAAATCAGGAACCTCTAAAAACTAGCGCTAAAAGTATTAAACAATGTTATTGATTCAAAATCTTTAACAAGCTGTCATACTGCGAAAACTCAAGTTAGCAATTTCAAACTTAGCAGTTGTAACTAGAATAAAAAGACCTTTAAAATAAGCTCCCCCATCACTTGACCCCCACTCCTATTTAAGATTTTGAGGTTAAGGGGTTGAAAAAGTTTGTAATCTCTAATTGGCAATTAATGAATAACTGAAATAATAAATTAATTCTGGAAAAATTAATATCCTACCCTAGGCGCTAAATCTCACAGTGAGCCAGAATACTGAGCGTAATTGCCATAAACGGGAAAAAAAGAAATATAGCTTAAATAATTAAACCGTAACTGCAAATTTAAATAATAAATCAGCATACTTTCGATATATAAGTCATGCCTCTCAATTCTCGTCTATTAAATCGGCGAATTTATCGCGTCGACGTGACTGCATTAGATGTTACAACAGTGATTTCCATACGGGCGAACCGCTGCTTGCCATATTGGAAATTCAAAATGGAAAAATGGCCGCCCCGGTGAGATTAAGAGGAAAAGACGGTTTTCACAAGGTTTAATACCGTCGAACCATAAATCTGACAAATTTCGACTCGATGTTTTATGGCTTGATTTATAGGCGAACGTCATATAACTTTTGTTTTATAGGGAGAACAAAAAAATTGCGAGTGTTTTATAGTTAAAATTCTTGGAGGGTGGGTAGAGTAGAGTATAATGGTTTTGTTTTTTATGTTATTAAACCTGAGAATTATTCTTAATAGTATCAGTATATGGATGTTATGTATGGAATAATATAGGAATTATTTGTTTTTTTTTTCTTCAGTTGATATTTTTATTTGGGTCTTTAATCCGTGTAATATTAAGATCAGTAATATTAAAATGAAAAAATTACAAATCGTACCTGAACATTTTTAAGATTCACTAAAAATGAAATAGTAAAAACTTAAATTATAAAAATACATGAATTAACAAAATTTTTAAGATTTATCAAAGGGTGCAATAAAAATAATCTCACTATTAAAATCACGTTCTTCAGTGCTTATTAACTTTTAAATGCTAAAATATTTATCTGTGATTTCTCACTCTGAAGTTCGTCGAACTAAAATTAGTGTAAAAAAGTTGTCTTAAGCGTTTGTTGGCTTGGTAAAATATAATTTTTATCAAGTCAGTGATTTTTTTAAGACAATGAACAGGATTAACAAATATTATTCTTAAGCATTTATGGGCTTAAGGTGATAAAAAAATTATCAGATCAGTTTTTAAAGGCTCATAAAATGTAAAATAATAAAATATTTATTTAGTCAGAATTAACAAACAAAAGTAGACGAGAAAATGTTTATTGGCTTAAAAGTGAGAAAATATACAGTAACCGCCTAAAGTTCCGCATAAATTCGATAAAAATTTAGAGACATGATTTTTTGAGAAAACGCTCGGACCCGTCAATTTTTATTTTAATTTGCGCATTATTTCACATAAATTTTTGTATACAGGGTCGAACAAAAAAAAAAGATATGACGTCATCGGTCATTTTTTTAAATGGAATGCTATATTTTTTATTACATTTATGAAATATAGGCGAAATTCTAAGCAAGTTTCGTATAACACACCTTATCTCAAAACTCAACTGTTTCCGAAATATTACCACCCATATTTTTTTTTTACCATAGGTCAACATAAAACGCAATATAAAAGGGTGGACAAGAAAAGAGTGCTGGGCTAGCCTATCTCGCGAAGAGTGGTCGTGCAAGTTCTTTAAAACAAAGGAAGTAAATAAAATAAAGCTCAGGGGCGCCAGTGACCAAATTACCCTTAAAACACCCCTATAGAATTTAAGTAAAGGGCCACACAATACTTACTATAAAAACTACTGCATAAAATAAAGACCCAAGTATCTACGAATTATATGTCTTGTAAAAGCTCTGCCTCTGGAAATTAGGGTCAAATAAAAGTTTTAAAATTTATTTTCAAATGACAGGTAAATTTAATTCAAATTTAGGTTGTTAATTATATAACTTTAATTGAGGGAAGAACCGTAAGGTTATGAAAACATCAACACTACAAAAAAAAACGAGCTATTATACCATGGTATCACTTAATAAAGCTTATAAAGAAAATACAACGAAGATAAACCCACCTTGTTGTGATCACAATTTGTTTTACACTTTTGCCGATATAAAAAATAAAAAACTGTGTTATCACACCTTTTGTGTCGATAAGTAATATTTTAAGCACTACTTTTGAATAAAATAAATACTTGCAAAATTTACACTTTGGACACGGTAAGTAAAAATGGGTAAGTTTTCAATTTAAATCAAAAAATCAAAAATATATATTAATCTTTTGTTTTCAGCATTCAGGCTGCACCAAATTTACAAAAAAAAACGACTCATCTGGGAGCCTGGGACACCATCAAACAACTGGACATATTCATCATACCAAACTAACTTTCATCCAATCTGGAAACCGGAGACCAACGAGGAAGAATAGAACTGTTGGGTCTTTCTTTTCACCCTATCCTTCAACCACAATGGTGGAATTTTGTGGCTTTTATATACCTTTTTTTTTACACTTCAAAATTCAGCAGTGGGAAAGCAACAGAATTAATAAAATTGTTCTAGCTTTCGAGTCCTCCAATATAAATTGATTTATTTAAGCGAAAGATTTTCTATGCTACTATAAGACCAAAACCATTTATCCTGACCAAAGTCAGCAAATGAATTTCAAGAACTCCTACAGAGATATAATTCATTTAATTTGCTAATTTTGTAGCTATTAATCCACAAAGGAACGCAAAAATTACTAAAGCGTTAAACTGCTACAAAACAGCGATTTTAGTCTGTACTAGTTGCACAGAAGTGGATCTTGGCAGAAAATGCCTGATGCTCGGCGGTTTACCGTGAGCGAAAAACCCAAAAAAAAATGTACCCAAAAAAAAACGAAGAACGCGTACAAAGAATGCCAGACTAGGATTCTTTTCAAACAAATATTATTTATACAGGATGGCTGTGAATTAAATAGTAATATACAGTTCGATAATTTTTAATTGTTTGATTAAATAGTTAAGAAACTTTGTTTTTAAAGAATTAGATTAATATATAAAATTTGTTTAATCAAAAATCAACCGTTACAATATTTACATTTAAATAACAAGAAAACAAATAAGTTTTTTTTTTATGGTGAACACAAGCACAAGAGGAAAGTCCTATGTCACTCTTGAAGTGGTGCTTGTGCGAAGATATTTGTGGGCATTTATCTTGTATCGCTGTAGGTTGTATGCGTCGGGAAATATGTGAGGTGGAAGCCCGTTCCACAAAGAAGATGTTCTCCAGATGAATGAGTCCCGATACAGCGACGTCCTTGGGGTAGGCAGGTGGACTCGATGTTGATGAGCCGCAACTGCTAGACGCGTCCTTCTTGCCGGAACAGCCCTGGGTGGAATCAGGCCTGCCAGCTCAGAGGAGCACTTACCGTGATAATAACGGTAGAATAAACAGAGATCAGCCACCTTTCTCCTGTGCTCCAGACTATCCAGACTTTTTGTCAGTTCTGGTTTGTCGATAAGACGAATAGCTCTCTTCTGTATAGAATCCAGCAGGTTTAAACTATGCTTGGGTGCAGAGCTCCAGACATGCGAGCAATACTCGAGGGAAGGGCGTATTTGAGCCTTACAAAGAGTAAGCAGCTGTTCTGGTGTATACAGTTTTTTCGTCTTGAAAAGCACTCCGAGTTTTTTGGATGCCGCCCTGGCGACCTCGGCAACGTAGTCATGCCAGCACACACTGTTGATGACCTCGACTCCTAGAAGATGTAAAGATGATTTCATTGGCAATGTTTTCCCTGCCATAACCAGCTCCGGGCCACCAAGGTTACTCTTCATGGTAAATACTGCAGCCTGCGTTTTTTTAGCGTTAAAATTGACCAGATTGTTACTGCCCGACTCCAAGATTGCTCTAATATCGTTGTTGGTTGAAGCTACTTGTTGCTGCCTAAGATTCTGAGAACTTGCGGCTGTCGTTGGTTTGGCGGACTTAAATGTGGAAATAAGTGTGCTATCGTCCGCAAAGCTGTAGATTGGATTGACAGTGGTTCCTAGCAAATCGTTGATATATATCAAGAAAAGGGTGGGGGATAGAATGCATCCTTGAGGGACTTCAGCGTTAATGTTAAATTTATCGGAGAGGTATCCATCGATGGCTACTTGGATTGTTCGTTGTTCAAGAAAACTTTTGATCCAATTTAATAATGAGTTTTGTATGCCGATTGGGGAGAGCTTGGTTAGTAGTCCCTCATGCCACACTCTGTCAAATGCCTTGGAAATGTCAAGAGCGACTGAGCGGGACTCGCCGTGCTTCTCCATGGCCTCCGTCCACAAGTGTGTGACGTAAGCCAGAAGATCGCCGGTGGATCTAAGCTTTCAGAAGACGTATTGATGATCGCTGATTAGTCCAGATGATTCCAGATATCTTAACACTTGTTGGTTGACTGCTTTCTCCATAATCTTCGATATTACTGGAACTAGTGCAATCGGTCGGTAATTGGAGGGCATCGTCTTCTTACCCTTTTTGAGTACAGCTTGCACTCGAGCAGTTTTCCAGCTTGTTGGAAATTGGCCCTGCTTATACGATGCCGTGACAGTCTACATAAGGGAGGAGTCAATTCGTCTGCACAACGTTTTAGTATTAGGGCTGGAATTCCATCGGGTCCAGAAGCTTTGTTGGTGTCTACGCTTTTAAGAATTTTATTTATAATTCGTTGGGGAAACGAAATTTCTCCCATCGATGAATTCACCCTTGGCAAATATGGCGGTGTTTTGCCTTGCGAGTGCAGAGTAGAATTGGACGCGAAGAGATTACCCAGTAAGTTGGCTTTTTCCCTTGCTGTTACCGCGATAAAATCATCATCTGCTGTTAGGGGTGGCAGGGCCGACTTAGCAAAACCTTGACTAACGGCTTTCGATACCGACCAGAAAGATCTTGTTCCATTTGGGCAGTTTAGCAGTTTGTTGTTGATCCTGTTGTTGTGACTCTCTTTGCATTCATCAATAATTGGCTTGCAGCTATTTCTGGAGGCTAAAAAGTTCCTCCGATTTTCGATGGAAGGATGTTGACGCCATTTGCGATATGCTGCGTTTTTAGTGTTTACTGCCTTTTTGCAATTCAGGTTGAACCATTGCTTGTTGTTTGATCTGCATTTAGTAGAAAAAGGGATATAAGCTTCCATTCCTGCCAAGATCGTCTCTGTAATTTGGTTTGCACATTCTGAGATGTTATTGGTTCTAAAGCAGACTTCTTTCCAAGGGAATGAGGGATAAAATTCCCGAAGATGGTTCCACTCTGCTGATTTATAGTGCCATACCTTCCGCGGCATCGGAGGATCCTGCGTTTTAACCTCCAACTGGCAAGAGACTGTTATCAATTTGTGGTCCGATGTTCCTAGGGGGGCATGTACTGATACAGTGTACGACTCAGGGTCTGAAGCCAAGACCAGATCTAGGAGACTCGCGAACTCGCCGTCTCGATCGGGGATTCTGGTAGGTTCCTCCACAAGCTGCGTAAGCCCGCATATGGTGGCAAATAGCTCAGCTTCTCGTCCTTCATCGTCGTTCTTGTTGCAGAAGCGCAGCCAGTTGATATTGTGAACGTTAAAATCACCCATGACGATGATTTCTGCGCTTGGGTAGTCAATTTGCAGATGGTTAATGCAATCAACCAGGTTCAAAAAGAGCCGTCTATATTGGGTATCGCTTGGTGGTCTGTAGATACAGCAGATAAATTTCGTGGCACCACTGGCTATTATTTTGAACCACATGACGTCGAAGTCCGCAGGTTCAAGCGTTTCCTCCCGCTGGCAACTCAAATCGTTCTTGACAAATACTGCCAATCCAAAGTTTAGTCTAAATCGGGTGTGAAGATCGTATCCAGGATAAATGAGGTGAACATTTTTTGTTGAAGGTTTCACCTTTGTTTCTGCTAATGCCAGAATGTGAGGCTTATTTGATTGCAGGTGTTGGTGTACTGCATTAATATTGGTGTTTAGGCCTCTGATGTTGCAGAAATTTATTTTTAGGCTTTTTGATCCGCCTGATGGACCTCCCCGACCAGCCTCCGCCCGGAGATCCGAATGGGAGGCGAGTTTACCTCCGGAAAGTTTTGGTCGTGAGGGCGCCATCATGCATTTATTTTTCTTCTCCATTTCCCCTTTGGAAACCGGACACATCGACATGGCGGCGATACGTGAGTTCCATGGAATCACTTCACGCCACCTATGTGGTGGTATTGAACCGGGCGATGCAAGTGGACAACATCTACCACCAAAGAGGTTGCTCTTTTAGTTGCCTTTTACGACAGGCAGAGCGTACCGGAGGGCTATTCTACCCCGGCCCTCCCCGGAAACGTCTATTTACAAATTAAGGTAAAATGGAGGATAAAAATAATGTTATAAACACTGCCAATTGTTTCTATTTCCATGGTTGCACTTGTAAAGAATCTCCATTTTCGAATGTCACTGTCAGTTCGACAATTAATAGTTTTTATCAGAATAAATTATGGCTAATTTAACGAAAACCCAACGAATTGAAATTTTGATGATGCTAGGGTACGGGGATCGAGTGCGCACGCAAAAAGAAGTAAGTGAACTGTTTAATGCCAAATACCCAAACCATCCTATTTCTCAGTCAACAGTTTGTAGTATAGAGCACAAATTCATAACTTCAGGTCATGTTAGGGATTTGTCAAGATCAGGTCGTCCAAAAATTTCTGAAGAAACAAAATTAAACGGTCTGCTCTCCGTCGAAGAAAATCCAAACAATACAACTTCACAAATTTCAGTTGATGATAATATAGCCGGAACAGTAAGACGTAGTAACAGTAAAATATCACATTAAATGAGGACGATCCTGATTGAAGAAACCAATTTTGCGAGCAAATGATGAACATTTGCAATAAATAACCGTCAGTTTGTGTTACGAGTTTTGTTTTCGAATAAAGAAACTTTTTGTCTAAAGGGTGTCGTAAATCGGCAAAATTGTCGGTACTGGTCAGTGTGAAATCTACACTGGGCAACTGAGGCTCATAAGCTCACAGTAAATGGGGATCAGTTTAAACACTTGATACATTAATAAAAGTTTTTACAGTTTATAACATTTTATCCTCCATTTTATCTTAATTTGTAAATAGATGACTTACTTGCTTTCTTGTTGGTTAAATGTAAATATTTCTGAAATGGTTGAGTTTTGAGATAAGGTGTGTTATACAAAACTTGCTTGGAATTTCGCCTACATTTCATAAATGCAATAAAAAATATAGCGTTCCATTTAAAAAAATTACCGATGACGTCATATATTTTTTTTTGTTCCACCCTGTATACAAAAATTTATGTGAAATAAGGCGTAACTTAAAACAAAAATCGACGGGTCCGAGCGTTTTCTCAAAAAATCATGTCTCTAATTATTATAGAATTTATGCGGAACTTTAGGTGGTCACTGTATATTTTATTACTTTTAAGCCAATAAACATTTTCACGTCTACTTTTGTTTGTTAATTTAATTCTCCTTTTGCGAACCACATATTAGAGTCTGGGCATAATTTTGATCCGGGACCTAACACTGAGGTCCGCATGTTTGTGAGAAAGGGTTACAATTGGACTTGTTAGAAGCATTTGAAATAAATAGGGCCATAAACTCCCCAGACTACACATGCATTAATGAGCAAACTAAGTTTGACAGTTTACGCTTTTTTGATTCAATTAGCCCTAGAAAGTAACTTTTACCATTATTGTTTTTAACTCTAACTAGAATCTTTTCTTAAACGCAACGCTAATATACAATAGTTCCTTATAGTACCTTCTTTTAATATGTAGAAATCTGTATCGTCCTAAGTATATATTTTATATTTTGAATCGTAGATGTCCTTATTGTACTATGTTTTTAATTTTAATTCTTTTATTTATTGTTATTTTTATTCCCGAAAACGGGTAATTTTTGTTTTATTTGGTGAACGTATATGCTTTTTGTAATGTTCTGGTAAGTTCTAAATCTAAATTGTTATAGCGAATAAGGTCTTTTTTAAAATTGTCTTGAATTACCTGTATTTTATTTTAATATCTGATGATGGCTGTTTACACAGCCGAAATGCATAATACATTTAGCTAAGTGACCTACATGCATTTTTCTTGGAGATAAAGACTTCCCCTATTTGTCATCTTTATATACACAATCTTCTACCGTTGATTGAATATTTGGGAAGATACGCAACCTTATGGGCTAAAGCGTGACCGCAAATATGCGTGAAAAATAGATGGCGATTCTCTCCAGTATGCGCGAAAATAATTTCGTCCGTCGCTTCTCATTAGTAATCGGCCGATCATCCCTGAGTCGTGTGGGAGAGTTTTTGCACAGATTCGTGTTTGCCGTATTGAAATTTGGTAGTTGTTAAAAAATTTTCTTGGATATCATAATCACAAATAGATAGATATATGTAAATGTGTTTAGTTTGTGAGACAATGGCTCCTTTAGGCAAAATTAATCAGTGTGCGTATCGTGGGTGCAATAATGTAAGAAAATGTAAAAACAATGTTCTCAGTTTTTTAAGATAGAAATATTTTTAATTAATAAAAGTTTTGCAAAATCAAATAATGTATCTTCTCTAATAAACCCATCAGAGAATTTTTCAAATTTATGTCAAAACACAATAAAATCCTTTAAAAATTAATAAAATATTACTAGATAAAATAAATATAAATAAACCAAACCTATGTCCACAGCATATTGATAAATTTTTGCATTTATTAATTAAGACTTTGATTTATAACAACCTAAAATGGGAATCTCAAAATCTTATTAGAAAATCTTTAAAAAAATCTAATTATAAACCTCACAGAAAATTATCTATTTTATCTACAAAAATCAATCCGAACTCTTAAAGATATTGTCTCTTCATGTCTATGAGAGCCATTTTCTCTTTTTCTTTTTTTTACTTTAAGAAAATTTTAAATCAATATATTATGTTTATGGTCTTTAGTATTTTAAGTATTTTCAATAATTGTTTTTACGATGAAATTCATTCATGAAAAAGATAAAAATAAAGCCTAAAAAGCCTTTAAAGTTATTGAGAAACTGGTTATAGTACGAATGGTAGCTTTCCTAATTAAAAAAAAAAATCATATTTAATGAATGTCGAGTAATGTTTTCATTCCTGGAGAGATTATATTTGAGCTTGAAGAAGGTCACTTTGCTGCAGCGGTATTCTGCGACTTCTCTAAAGACTTTGACTGTGTCAACCATGGAATACTGCTTGGTAAGCTTTCTAGATATGGGTTTAGGGGAGTTGCTCTAGAATGGTTAACATTTTGTTTTGTTAGACAGAAAAAAGTTTGTTTGGCCAAATGGCAGTTTGTCTGAACTTTGTGTAGTAAGCAGGGTTCGTTTCTCGGTCCTATTTTATTTCTATTGTATATAAATGACCTGGCGTCTCTCCAGATAAGAGGATTCTTCACTATTTTTGCAGATGACACCACTATCTTATGGGCAGACAATAATAAAAGCACATTAACAAGAACAATTTCTAAAGATTTATAATTGATTAAACAGTGGTTTGATGCTAATTTGTTGTCTTTAAACATAGATAAGACTAAATTGTTAAGTTTTTATGTTCAGAGCAGTTCATGATTCACAACAAAGAATTGGAAGTGAATAATTTTAACAGATTTCTTGGAATTGTTATCGATCATAAACCTTAGTTTTATGGAGATATGTCAAAAGGCACAAACTGGCTAGACGATGTTATGCTATTAGAGTGGTTTTAAATGAACTGAGGTTGATATCTGCAAAAACGGTCTATTTTTTTTTTGTTGAAAGTTGGAACTTACTTTCATACAAAAATACCTACAGTATGGAATAACATTTTGGAGTTGCATTATTAAACGGCTTTTTGACTCGATGTTTGTTTTTAAAAAACGAGCCATTAAATATATGTGTCATAAATCTCCACAGGACATGCAGACCCCTATTTAAAGATACTTTCCTTGTGTGGCTTGTTTATTGTTGAGTCTGCTTGCCTAATATACAAAAAATATAAATTGTATCTTCAAAATAATGGCTCCTTAAAACATTATAATATCAGAAAAAAATATAATATTCCAATGCCCATCCCGAAAAGTGAACTAAGAATTCTCTTATTTACTTGAGCATAAAAATTTTTAATCATTTTCTAAATGTCATAAAAGTCTCTAGAAGTTCTCCTCGCTTTAAAAAGTCCTTAACGAACTTCTTAAAAGCAAGTATTTTATAGCATTAGAATTTTTTAAAGATAGTTAGGAATAGGCCAATAGTATATAATTAGTTTTTGGTAAAGATGTAAAGGTTAGAATTTGTGAAAAATTGAAAATACATTTTGTGTTTATACTAGTATGTTGAACCCACTATTGTGTATTGTTTTTAAATTATGTGTTAGTAATATGTCGATTAATGTGCCTATTTTATATCATAAAAGTACCAAGTCAACAAGTAGGTACCATGTATTTATGAATAAAGTATGTTTTGAATTTTTTGAAATTCGAAATTGTATTTTAAAGAGAGAGAGGTATATAATATTTAATAGGGATGATTACAACTACTCACTAGAAATTACCTCGTTAAAAAAGCAATTAAAAGGGTTATTCAAAACTGCAAGTGGCCAACATGGCGTCGACAAGAAGAGACAAAGTTGATTATGACTCTCTAAAGAAGGAACGTCGTATTTAAAAGTTAAAGATGTTAACTTGTAAATGAGAGAAAGTGTTTACAACAATGTATAAACGATTTTATTTTATGTTTTCAAATAACGCCAGAAACAAATAAAAAACCATTTTGCCAAATTTCACCTTTTCCTGAATATTAGGAAGTATTTGGCATTTTTCCAATTTTTAGATTGCATAATTAAACCATTTACTGCTCATCCTTACTTTGGACATCTTGTATAATCGCGATGAGACCCTTCATACTGTTAAACAAAATATTTGTTTTTTTTCTTATTAACTTTTTCTAGTTTCAAGAATTAGTAATTAAGTGTTTGCCTGTATTGCAAATTAAAATATGACCTATTTTCTAAATTTTATAGTGTTGTTACACCCTTATTCAAAACCTTTTAAATTTTGCGATTTTATTTTTATATTAATTTCAGTTAAAGGTATCTATTTTTCAATATTTTTGTCCAAAAAAAGTGTACTTCACAGATCTCAGTACCCTATACAGTTTTTGAGATATTGGCTGGTTTCACAAACCCGTATTGTCAAAAATCACATTACGGGCTACTTTTTGCAAAAAATTATTGACTCTAAAAAACTATAGTACCGTATATAGATATTAAATCTTTAATTATTTAATATACTCTTTATATTTACGTGAAACCTACCTATATCATCATCTTTATTTAATATTGTTGTTAATTTTCTAATTAATAAATAAAAGCTTATTGAATTTTTCTTTTGTTTTTATTTATTTATTTTTGTCTCAAAAAAGGATTTTGGTAAGTAATTTATTATTTGTTAATAAAATTTAAGTTGTAAGAGATAGCACCTTCCAATACATTACTTGACCACCACATTTATCTAGTTATTTATGCGACATCACAGCTCATTTAAATATCGGCAATAACAAAATAAATAAAAGCGCTGTTATTATCATCGCCCTTGTCTTAAAAAAAATAACAAAACGGCCGGGCGCCCAAAGATTCCCGCGTCGTTAAACTGCAAATGGTCAATATAGCGCCGACAAAGAAAAACAAAGTTGATGATGGCTCTTTAAAGACAGAACGTCGTATTTTAAATTTAAAGGTGTCATCGTATAGGCGAGAAAAAGTGGTCACAATAATTTATTCATTTAATAAATACTTTTGTCATATATTTTGAAATAACGCCAGAAAAAAAATTAAATGATTTTGCCAAATTTAGATTTTACCTACAAAGTATTTAGATTTTATTATAAAAGGACACTATATCGCTCAACTTTCCTCTAATTATACCACCTCTATTGACGTCCTTTATAACCGTGATGCGGGGTCTTTAAACAAAATGTTTTTTTTGTTACTAGGTATCTTTTTATAGTTTTAAGTATAGTTGTAACAACTGGTAATTGAGAATTTTCCTGTGTCGCTTAAAACTTAAAATGTGGCCTATTTTCTATTTCTATTAACATCCTCACTTACAACCCCTTACTTTACAGATCTCACTACGCTGCACAATTTTTCAGATATTGAATCACATGATAAAATGGGTTACTTTTTACAACAAATTATTGATCAAGAAGTTATATTACCATCGGTATTAAGTCTTATGAATAATTTCAATTATTCTTTATAATATTTACGTGAAACCTACTTATATCTTAAAATTTGTTCCATATATTTTATGTATATTAGTTTTTAGTTAATGAAGTGCAACGGGCTTTTTATTTAAAAACTTGACCCTCTTGAACACAAAATGGAGGAAACATAATGTTTGTTGGAATTATAACTTGTATTAAACTTTGTTGGTAATTTTGTAAAAATAGCTTTTTATATATATTTATGTATTCATTTTTGTCTCAAAAACATATTTTGGTAAGTAATTATTTGTTTATAAAAATAAACTTTTAAGAAATTTCAATATGCCTCCACCCTTAAGTATATCACTTATCACTTGACCACCACATAAATGACACCGTGTTGTATGTTCAAAAAAAATAATAAAAACATAGCTGGCAGCATCATCCCATATCTTAAAAAAATATCCAACACGGCCGCGTAACCGGAGATTCCAGCGTCGTTGAAAACCTGACTCAAAGAGGCCAAAAGCCATGTCCACGCAGCTAAAATAAAATCGTTCCTAGATTTGACGCTTCGCGGCAGCACCACACGGTGCACGAAACTGAACGGCAATCCGATAGTCGACCGGGTACACTTTTTAACACAGGATTGCGTATCTTCCCAAATATTCAATCAACGGTAGAAGATTGTGTATATAAAGATGACAAATAGGGGAAGTCTTTATCTCCAAGAAAAATGCATGTAGGTCACTTAGCTAAATGTATTATGCATTTCGGCTGTGTAAACAGCCATCATCAGATATTAAAATAAAATACAGGTAATTCAAGACAATTTTAAAAAAGACCTTATTCGCTATAACAATTTAGATTTAGAACTTACCAGAACATTACAAAAAGCATATACGTTCACCAAATAAAACAAAAATTACCCGTTTTCGGGAATAAAAATAACAATAAATAAAAGAATTAAAATTAAAAACATAGTACAATAAGGACATCTACGATTCAAAATATAAAATATATACTTAGGACGATACAGATTTCTACATATTAAAAGAAGGTACTATAAGGAACTATTGTATATTAGCGTTGCGTTTAAGAAAAGATTCTAGTTAGAGTTAAAAACAATAATGGTAAAAGTTACTTTCTAGGGCTAATTGAATCAAAAAAGCGTAAACTGTCAAACTTAGTTTGCTCATTAATGCATGTGTAGTCTGGGGAGTTTATGGCCCAAATATTCAATCAACGCTTCTACAAAATATGGACTTCTATTCAACCATTTTATTGTATTTTATCATTTAATATGTATGCTATATTTTTTTCTCACTGTTTAGTTCAATTTATACAAAATATTTATCTCAACATTAATTTTTCGATCTCTTCTCCGACGTTCATCAATTTAAAATCAATTTAAACAAAAAAGTTATCCTTAATCGGCTATTGGCCTTAAAGTGAAAAAATATTTATCACAGCAGTAAGATTTTAAAGACTCATAAATTTTAAATTATTGAAACATGCTGCAATGCTTGAATGATAAAATATTTATTTAAGTAGTACTATTACAAAAAAAAATGTTTTTCTTAAATGTTTACCGAATTTAAAATTATAAACAAATTTTCAAGATTTATCGAACAGTGGATCAAAAAATCAATATCACTGTTTAATTCGCCGATTAGTAGTTTATCGACTTTTAAATGATAAAATGTTTATCTTAACAGTGATTTCTCGACCTCTCCTCTCAGGATTATTAAAATTAAATTAGCTAAAAAAAATGTTGGGCATATATTCGCCATGAAATGACAAGATATTTAGCTCAGCAGGAATATCTTGAAGGCTCATCAAACCTAAATTATAAATCGATAGTTTTTATCGACTTATAAAATGTAAAATTTTCGGGACTTGATTGAACCAAAAATAATGCAAAACATCTATTTATCTAAGCAGTGTTTTTTTTTAAGATATATCACACAAGAATCAGTTAACAAACTATTTCAGTCGAGTAAGTCCTTATCCTAATGGTTGGTAGTATTATAATTAATTGTTGAATAGAAGTCCATATTTTGTAGGAGAATGCGTATATAAAGATAACAAATAGGGGAAGTCTTTATCTCCAAGAAAAATGCATGTGGGACACTTAGGTAAATGTATTATGCATTTCGGCTGTGTAAACAGCCATCATCAGATACAGAACATTACAAAAAACATATGTTTGTGCAAAAAATATGTACAATGCATATGTATTGCAAACATATGTATTATGCATTTCGGCTGTGTAAACAGCCAAAATGCATAATACATTTACATATAACAATAACATAATACATTTACCTAAGTGTCCCACATGCATTTTTCTTGGAGATAAAGACTTCCTCTATTTGTTATCTTTATAATTAATTATTTTTTATAGAGATAATATAATTATCTCAGTAATGATTTCAAAGGTTTTACAAATTCTCAATTGCGATGCATTGGCACTAATACTTAGAAGTTGAAATACCCTTGAAGGAAAAAAGACAAAATCACTGTCCGCAAGAGCACTCAAACTTATAATGCAATTAATCGTAAATCAGATAAACGCCCTGTAAGCTTATGGTTTTAAAGTAAGTAAAAAGTAACAAAAAGAAAAATTCAATGGTGCCTATTTGAATTTATAAAATTCACTGATTCACAGGCGTACAATTCAAATAATATACGAACGTTAAAACCTTTTAAATTGTCACCCTGTCTACTAAATCGCCTCAAAGCAAGTTCTTTGTTGGAGATGATTCTCCCCCTTGCAAACCCTCCATTTTTCTTTCGATTTTCCTTCATCAATAATCCGGACTGATCCTCCAATATGTTCGGGCGTCTCGCCCAAAAAAGAAGCTCGACCAAGGATTTTATTATGTAAACTTATCCCGCGTCTAGTAAATCAGCCATGATTGATGAAAGGCTCATCAATCCATACGTCCAGCCAGTGGCGTCACTATTTAATTCACGTATGGAAGTTTAAATGGACAATATTCTTGTACGCCCCTGAGAGGGTGAGGGACAAAGTGAGATACATAAAAGTAGAAATATAGCCCATAAAGCGGCGCTTTGTATATCCTGCTGCTGCTGCTTTCCTTCTTGTTATGGCGGCGTATTTACCAAATATATGCAAAAACCGTGATTTATGGTATATGCGAATGTTTTGTTGGTATTTCAACATAAAAAAATGTGAATGCAATTTCTTTTTTTGATTTATTATTAAAAGTGGACTGTTCTAAAAGCGTTTTAGATTAATTTAGAAAATATTTGGTACATTTTCAATGTTAGGAACTTTTTTATAATTAATTTCAGTTCCATCAGAAAAGAAATCACTGTTGAGATAAATATCTGATCATTTCAAAGCACGTTTTGGTTTTTAAGGACAAATCCCATTAATGACTTCCTTATATAAGGATGAATCTAATAAATAAAAGAAAAAAAGTATATTTAGATAAAACTAAAAGATCTGCTTAATAGGGAGGATTGGAGTGTTGCGCCTGTTTGGATGACTTAAAAGCTGATACTCTCAAACAATTTTCAGAGTTTCTTGCTAAACTCCTTACATATTTAATAAACAAATCGTTTTCTGGCAAAGGTAACTTTCCACAGGTTCTTAAAAAAGCACTAATTAGACCGCTTCATAAGGGCGGGTCAGAATGTGCAGTCATGAATTATAGACCAATTTCTATAATTTTCGGTAGTAATTAATTTGTCCAAAGTTTCCTGAGGTATCTTGTGCCACTCTTCTTGGATGATCCTCCACAAGTTTTCTTTTGATTTGGGGCATGATTTTCGCACTTGTCTATCCAGTTCATCCCACAGTTATTCGATAGGATTGAGGTCCGGTGATTGTGGGGGCCATACCATAACTTTCAGAAGATGTTGCCTTTGTAATTGACCGAAATATTGCTTGCACAATTTCGACGTGTGCTTGGGCCATTGTCATGTTAAAAGATGAAGTTTTCCCCAATTATTCGAGTACCAGAAGGAAGTATATTGTCACTTAAAATTGTTTTGTAACCCTCTTGTCGAAGAATTCCCTCTATTCTAATTAGATCGCCCACTGCAGATCCTCCGAAACAACCCCACACCATCACCGAACCACCACCGTGTTTAACTGAGGCCACCGTATAGTTCTTAGCGACTCTTTCATTGGCATAACGGCAAACAAAAACTCGCGTCTTCGTTCCAAAAACCTCGAATTTCGACTCGTCACTCCAGAGAACTTTTTTACAGTCATCAATGGTTCATTCTTTGTGTGATTGGACCCACTCAAGTGTTTTCTTTTTATTAATATCCTTCAGTAGCGGTTTTGATACAGCTAAACGTCCTTTAAGACCAGCATTATAAAGTCGCCGTTTTACTGTCGAAACACTGACCGCTTTTTTACGCTTCTTGTTGATTTTTGCTGTGATTTCAGGGGCAGTGAGGCGTCCATTGCGTTCGCTTGTAATTATAATATTTAAATTCTCCTTTGAACTTGTCGCCTTTGACCTTCCCGATCGAGGTTTGTTGCTAATAGTCCCTTCTCTGGTGAATTTTCTAACATTATAATCGACTGTCCGCCTTGGAATTCCCAAATGCGTTGAAATTCGACGGTTAGTCTTTCCAGCCTTATGAAGTCCAATGATAATACCTTTTGTTTCTACCGATAACTTTTTTGTTTTAGCCATTTTAAAGAATGTTGAAAAACCAGCAAAGAAACGGTGACAATCGTCAATAAGCAAGCGAATTAAATGTTTCAAATTTCATCGAAAACGAGCTGTAAACAGATTAGTTTTTTAGAAGAAGTGCATATTTTCATTATATTGTTTGTTATTTGCAAGACTATTTTTAAATACTCAGTGTTTTTCAACGAACTATGGTTGACAGGTATGCTGTTTAAGCATATATGCAATTTACAAAAGAGATACAATCTAAATATAGGTATAAAAATAAGATTTTTGTATCTAATTTAAAATATTAAAAAGAATACATGGTGGGCAAATACTTTTGAGCGGTAGTGTAGATGTATATATGTTTTTACAAAATTGCAAGCGGTAGTCTAAATAAACCCCAATTTATTACTATTTATTCCTGATTTAGACCCAAAACCCTATTTTAACAGATATCACTACCAACTGTTATACTTCCAATACTTTATCAATTGTTTATTGTATAAATAATATTAACTTGAAGATTGTTATTTAAGTGTATCATAGCACTATTTAGTAGTAAAAACTCGAAAAGCATAAGTTTCTTTTATCATTATTAGTGTAATAAGTTTGATAGTACCAAATTAAGATTAATTTTTTTTTACTTTTTATTTAAAAAACTATTTTGTTTAAATTATTGCTCTGTGTATTCATAAATTCCTGACAGGGTTATCCCTTTGTGGGTCATCTGTTTATTCAGACATTTTAATTTTAAACTTTATTTAACTGTATTTTGTTGAATAAACGTATTATTATTAATTCTATTTCACCAAAAACGCTTTTGAAAGTACGAAATGGCTTTTATTATTAACTTATTGCTTAGCCGAAGAAGGAACTTGAGCCTTTTATTTAATGAATTAATTTTTGTTTACACATGTTTACAAAGCTGTAAAAAAACATTATTTTAACAAAAAATTACAGACAAAATGCGGATTAAAAGGCATAATTTCAGCTTCTCAACGCAGTTGAGGGCTGTTGTAGCCTATAAAGTAAAATAATTTATCCAAAAAAAGTATCCAATAGTAAGTACCCAAAGAAAAATAAATAAATAGTGCACAAAAATCGAGGAAACAGATTTAAAACATTTTTACATAAATAAAATGAAAAAGAGAATATGTCGTTAGCGAAAGATCAGTAATATATTTATTTACTAGTGATGTCAAAAATTTAAGTATTCGTTTTATTTATCCAAATTTATGCGAACCAAACAGCGAGATGCGAGAGAGTCTAAAAAATTTTATGAACTACGAACTACGACCGACTACGACGGGATAACGGGGAGTCTATGTAATGTAACGGGTTGCGTTGCGGGTTGCCACGCGGGATCCAGTCCAAAGAGAATATAATTATAATGCCATGCAGATAGCCGGTGCCGGTGATGTCTAAGGTTCTTTTTTTGCTGTTGGCTGGGATTCACTTCGCCTACTTCGTATATGGGCTATGATTAGCCGGAGGCTATAGTATCTGGGATTCCCCGTTCTAAAGAGAAAGAATATCATGTTGTTTATTTTGCTGTGAAACGTAATAGCTTATTTTTCGAAATGCAAAAAAAGGGAAAATACAAAAACGTAGTGCTTTTTGGTTGCATTACACAGTCATTTCCGAAGGAAAAGCCAAATGCAATTTATGCAAGACAGTATATTCTTTTAAAGGCGGCAACACATCCAATCTAAAGAAACACATGCAGACAAAACACTTTACAGTGTTAAATGAATTGAGTGACGAGAATGATGACATTGATGAGCCGCCAGCAAAAAAAACAAGTAAGTTAGAGTTTGAAAATGGTATTTTGTATATGACATAATCTATACATAATTTTGAAAACAGTTGATTGTTTTAGCTATAATGAAAGACACACTTCCGAAAATGTGTGCATTCAATTAAAACGTGTAGCAGCTGAATGGGGAATATTAGATAAGGTATATGCAGTCACTACTGATAACGCAGCTAATGTGGTTGGTGCTGTTAAACTAGGTGGCTGGGCTCATATTTCCTGTTTTGCACACACAATAAATTTAATAGTAAAAGAAGGTATAAATAGTTGCCTTCAAAATATCCAAATAAAAATCAAAACAGCGGTTCAATATTTTCATAGAAGTTCTTAGGCAAACCAAAAACTGTTGATTGTTCATTCATCATGATCATCATCATGATGAATGAACAATAATCCAAAATTTATCCCTTTAAAATTAACAAACGATGTTGTAACCAGATGGAATTCTACATACTACATGTTTGAACGTTTCCTACAATTAAGTGAACCCTTAAGAGCGACTGTCGGAGTGTTACAGAATCCGATAGAATTGCCAAATGCGGAAGAATGGACATTGTTAGATGAAGTATGTAAGATTTTAAAACCGTTTGAGGAAGTTAGTGTTGAAATGTGTGCGGATAAATCAGTTACACTCTTAAAGGTCATTTTAATTGTAAGAGGTTTAAAAAAAGCATTGCATAAATTAAATTCTAACACAATTATTACAGATACAGGAAAACAATTAATCAATCAGTTATCAACTTTCATTGAATTTAGATTTAGAAATATAGAAACTAATATTACTTTGGCGAAATCTACATTTCTTGATCCTAGATTTAAAGCAAAAGCTTTTAATTTTGATATAGCTCTAAAAAAGTAAAAGAAAATATTCAATAAGATGTTGTAAGACAAATTGATATGTAAGAACAATAACAGTAAGAATAATAATGTAAGAACAATAACACTGCATATTCGAAAAAATTAGGAGATTTAAAAGTGCAAAAAAAAATTCTATAACTGATTGATTGTCCAATATCATGAATATACGTCGTACATAAGTTTGTATCTAAAACAGCAATAAATTTAAACGAATTTTAATCATTATACTCATAATATCAAAAATAACGAAAGTAACGAAATCACTAATACAAAGTAACGAATACTTGTATCGAAAGTAACGAATCGTTACAAGTACCTAAAAGTAACGAAAGTTAACATCACTGTTATTTACTACAGATGTAACTCTCTCCTCGCTGACATATTAAGCCACTCAAGATCTTTCAACTTGTGCGACACTCCATATGGCCGGCGAATACCAAAAATAAACCTTATACATGCATTTTGCAACTTTTGTATACGCTTTTTATCTCTGTTGTCTAAACAAGTGCCATAAACAGTATCACAAAAGTTAAAATAAGAAAGAATGAGAGAGTGGCACAGCATTCGCTTAGTACCCACATTTAACTCATGGCGTTGCGGATATAAAGTTTTCAACATTGAATAAGCTTTCTTCAATTTTGATGTCACATGATATAAGAATCTTAATCCTACATCAATGTACAAACCGAGATTTTTGCAAATATCTTCAAATACGATAGGCTCGTTATTAATTTGTATCTTTAAATTTTCCAATAGGTGCTGCCTTAAATTTTGTTTGGTAAACAACATCGCAACAGATTTTTTAGGGTTTAACTGTAAGCCATGTTTTACAGATAAATTATATAGACTTGACAAGTCTTCATTTAAACACAGTCACCAGCATTGCCCGGATTTGACAAATCAAATCACAAAACGCACAGCTATGATTAGAACGGAATCCAGACTGTTTCAAAGGAAGGATAGAATTGCTGTTTAAAAACAACGTACTTTGCTGCTCAAGACATTTGTTTAGAACCTTCGATAATATAGGCAGAATCGAAATTGAACGAAAGTCGCTAAATTCTTTTGGATTCTTTACTTTGAGCAATGGAAGTATATTAGCTAGTTTCCAACTGGTCGGAAATATATTTGATGTTATGAATAAATTTATCAATAATGTAATATGTGGTATTATAAATGGACAACAGAGCAATATAAGCTCCAAGTTTAAATTATCACGACCAATTGCTTTTGACTTAAGTTTTCTTAAAATTTTCATGACGATATTTTGTGACTAAACTTTAAACTGAAATGAATTATGCGTTAGACTATTAGTACGGTAATAATTAAGAAGCCCTCTATCGATGTTAAGTGGCTTGACAGAAATATTGGAAAAATGTGAATTTGCGTCACTCAAGTTTTTTGATATATTAATTTTATCAGAGTTTATATTTTTCTTATTAGAATATCGCTTTAATTTTCATTATGCAATACACAGGGTTGTACACAAATGTAAGTAAACACTGGATCAGAAAAATATTTTTCCGAAAATCGATAAGAAATAATAACATTTTTGACAACATATTTGAAAGAAAAAGTCAATATTTCCTCCAACTTGATTGTTGCCTGGCAACCGAAAATAACAGTAAGGAAATATTCATTTCTGTACTGTAAGGAAATGTTATTTCCATACAGTAAACTTTAGAACATAAATGCGAACAGGTTTTTTCCTTTTATTTTTAAAGCTTTCACCACAAATAAGGTTAACATTATATTTTAAAATATTTGTTATATTTACTGTTATTTGACAATAAGTACAAGTATTGAAAACTGGAAGAACTTGGGAACTAATAGCATTATTTTGTTGAATATTTTCCAAACTAATAATTTTATTTGTATGACAATAACTAATATTGGGCGTTACTGCAGTATTAGAAATATTAGATTTAATTTCTTGATTTTTTTCTGCTGTGAAAATTTTATTTGCCACGTCTTCCTTATTAGTAAGAGACTCTTCTATATATCCTTCAGCGACGTTTGTTGATTTCCATCCACCCAGTCTCTTTAAACTAGTAATATCTCCACCAGAATCAACAAGCATTGTGGCAGAAGACCGACGAAAACAGTGGCCGGCATATTCTTTCGAGTTTGGCAAATTCAAATAACTGGCCACTATTTTAGGCATGTTTCTAAATTGGTGAATTCCTACTACTTGTCTACAACCTTTTTTATTTTGGTACTTAAAAAAAAACCGAGTGGTATTCATGTCTCTTGGTCTTAAAGAGACATACTTGCGGTATAGATTTCAGAACATTTCGTTTACTATAAATGATCTTGATGTATTGGTTTTTGAATCCGGTATGGTAACTAAAAGTTTAGATAGTAGGTCTTGTATATCTTGTACAGTCATTTTAACCAGCTCGTCCATTCTGCAAGCTCCGGAAATTGCAAATATTACAGCTACCTACAATAATAAATAAGCATGTAAAGAATCCAAATATAATTTGAAGTTTTGTAAGTTACCTTAATCATTAAATATTCCTTATCTGGAGCTTCCTGAATAAATTTGTTTATTTCTTCTTTAGTTAAAATCTTGGATTTTTTTGGCTTATAGGCATGTGCTTGCCGTTTCAGGAATGCCCGGAATTTTTTAATATTTAGATATATCCACATCATGTCTAATTGCAAGGGTTGCCTTCAGCATTGAATAATTGGCCCATAAAGTTGAAGATTTCATCTTGGAACCAAGCTCCAAGAAGTATGCCATTACAACATTTTCCGAGAAAGAAGTTACATTTGTATTCGTACGGTAGTCCATGAGGCGGTTGTATGCATAGTTATACTTATTTCTAGATTTTACTGGTAACAATTCCAATGATGCAGCATTCACTGCCTCCGTGAGTTCTGGGGGAGTTCCAGAAATGGAACAGTCATCATCACTCATCATTTTACACGTTACTTTGGCTTTTTAAAACGTTAAAAGATCAACACTTTGGAAAGACGCTACAAATAAACTTTTCACTCATCAAGTTTGACAATTTAAAATTATGTACTTCGTTTCCGTAGTTATGAAACAATGTTTCATGGCTTCTTTTATTTAAGAGAAAAATAATAATATTGATTTGAAATTTTTAACATGATTAGTAATAATTTACCATAATTTTAATGATTCCCGATTTTCGGAAAAATAGTATGTAGACCTCGTAGGAAAAGCCACATTCACAGACTCCGTATTGCCATTGCCGTATTGGCAATTTTTACGATCGCCCGGGAATGTTAAGCTTTTCCTACTAGGTATACAATATACTATTAGAAATGCTGAAACTTTCACGGATGCGAAATTTTATTGCAAGTAATACAGTTACCATCAAAATACCATCAAATTAAATTACCATCAAAATCAGACTACTAACATCGTAGTCATCGTACAGAAAAACAAGTCGTTGTTTTTCAGGGGAACCAATACTCTTGGATATATTTGTTAGTAAATTTGTTACTTACTTTACTTCCAATGCTTCGATCGTAATAATTTTTATTTTAAAGGTTTCTTTCACGTTTTAGCCAGCTTTTATATAAAAAATCTATATAATAGAAACATTGTTATCCAAATTTTGTTAGGGCAGGTCTAGGGTTTACTTGAGCAACCAGTAATCTGGGTTAAATTTAGTTGTAACTTCACTTCTAATGCTTAGATCGTAATAATTTTCGTTTCAAAAGTTTCTTTCACGTTTTACCCAGCTTTTGTTTAAAAAATCAAGAAAATCCATGAAATGGACACGTTTTCATCCAGATTTTGGTATGTCAGGATGAAAAAGGTGTCTAGGGCTAGGGTTTACTTTTTATGCGTAATACTCGATTTCCCAACCTGTATATCGCTTAGGTATGTGGTATTCTTACTGACGAAAATGTGTTATTGCACTGGGTGTATAAAAAGTATTGTTATTTTTTAATGTGATTTATTTTAATTTTTATTGAATTTTAGGAATTTTTAAATTTTGCATGCAGCTTTTTTGCTAAAAAAGATTGATTATTAATATTTATTTTGAGAATGGATGATATAAATAAGATTTATTTTCTGGTTTTTCATTATTGGAATGTCTTTACGTTATCAAAGAAATTCTGATCTTTTTACCGCCTTTTTGTTATACGGTAACCCCAGATAGCCTTTAAAAAAAGAATACCAAAATGTCCAAGTTAAAAATCACCCGTTATTTACCTTTTTTGCACTTCTTCTGCATCGTCTTGCTCGGCTCACAAGTCGTCTGGTTGCCCTTTTTCAGCGTTAACGTTCTTGAACGTTGGTTCGTCTTTGGGTCGCACTCTGACCATCCTCCTTTCTCGTAGCGACATTCCTCTGAAAAAAAAACGATTTAGTTTAAAATGAGACAAAATTAAAATAATTGTTAAAAAATTTCAAAATAGCGGACGATGGCGGGTAGCGAAAGGACCCAAAACGTCGTTTTAATATTTTAACATAGTGCATAATTACAATAACTTGACGCAGGCATGACTCTTATTATACTAAAATGTATACTTTCCTAAGCTGATTTATTTATTCATTTTACCAAGTTTGCCACAAGTAAACTAAACTCCTGTCATAAATTATTGTTAAAGCAAAATAATTCATTAATTCCAAAAGCACCGGTTCCACCCAGGGAGCCGCAATATACCTATTGTACATATAGCGCACCTTCATTATTAAAAACTCTATTTTAATTCTAGAGCGGGAAGATAATTAAAATAGTTATGAAAGAACGGCGGCCCGTTAAAACGCAGCCGTGGGGCCCAAAGCAGAATTATAGCCCATTAAAATAAAATTTATATGGTGCAATCAGCGGTCGCCTGAGTGCGGCCCTGTGCCCTTTTGTAAGTTTAGATTACCCGAATTTCCTTTTTTGCTGGTTTATTGTGAATAGTGAAAAAGACCAAATTGGGGTTACCATTATTTCCGTATTGTGAAATACAATAATTTATGGAGCGGGAATATTTGAATTTCCGGCCTTACGGTGTAGAGGCGCTGCTCTTTATAAGGCCACATTTGACAAGTACGTTAAGTTGGTATTGTTGACAGTTGTAAAGTGCCATTAATGTCATTTTTCAATAATAATATATTATATAATAATAATAATAATAAGCCTTTATTTACCGCAGGCAACTTGCCCAATAACAGGAAACAGTTGCCAAACAATGAAAAATATAGTTTAAAAAAAAACACATTACAAACCTAAAAAAATTAAAACAGTGAAAGAAAAAGTAAAGTTACAATCTTAAAAATTATCCAAAAAAATTAGAACAAATAATTATTAATATGATATAAAAATACAATCGTAAGAGTTTAAAAAGATAATCACATATTCAACAAAATTAAAGATTTTTTTTGACAAACGTCATGTATTGACATTTGTCAATATTTATAATTTATCAAGTCATTGGCTAAATCAACTGTCAAATTTTATAACCAACATTATGAGCATTTTCACGCCTGCAATGAGTAAATAGCGTAGTATCATTATTTGATGATTGACTCACAAGAGGTCTTTTTGACATTTGACACTCCTGACATTTACATATACAGGGTGTCCCAAAAATCAACGATAAGCCAAAAACGGGTAATAGGCCAGGTACTCAGTGATTCAAAAGAAATATTTAAAAAAACTAATACTTTTGAGTACTTTTAAAATTATAGACATTCATAAAAAACCGACACTTTTTTTTTTTTAGTACTATGGTTATAAATTTCTGAATTTCTTAACAATATTTTTTTCCGAAAATCGATAAGAAATAATAACATTTTTGACAACATATTTGAAAGAAAAAGTCAATATTTCCTCCAACTTGATTGTTGCCTGGCAACCGAAAATAACAGTAAGGAAATATTCATTTCTGTACTGTAAGGAAATGTTATTTCCATACAGTAAACCTTAGAACATAAATGCGAACAGGTTTTTTCCTAAACAATTTTATTTTTAAAACTTTCAGCACAAAGAAGGTTAAGATTATATTTTAAAATTATTACTTATAATTTGTTATATTTACTGTTATTTGACAATTAGTACAAGTATTGAAAACTGGAAGAACTTGGGAACTAATAGCATTGTTTTGTTGAATATTTTCCAAACTAATAATTTTATTTGTATGACAATAACTATTACTATAAATGATCTTGATGTATTGGTTTTTGAATCCGGTATGGTAACTACAAGTTTAGATAGTAGGTCTTGTATATCTTGTACAGTCATTTTAACCAGCTCGTCCATTCTGCAAGCTCCGGAAATTCCAAATATTACAGCTACCTACAACAATAAATAAGCATGTAAAGAATCCAAATATAATATGAAGTTTTGTAAGTTACCTTAATCATTAAATATTCCTTATCTGGAGCTTCCTGAATAAATTTGTTTATTTCTTCTTTAGTTAAAATCTTGGATTTTTTTGGCTTATAGGCATGTGCTTGTTTCAGGAATGCCCGAAGTTTTGAATATTCAGATATATCCACATCATGTCTAATTGCAAGGGTTGCCTTCAGCATTGAACAATTGGCCCATAAAGTTGAAGAATTCATCTTGGAACCAAGCTCCAAGAAGTATGCCATTACAACATTTTCCGAGAAAGAAGTTACATTTTTATTCGTACGGTAGTCCATGAAGCGGTTGTATACATAGTTATACTTATTTCTAGATTTTACTGGTAACAATTCCAATGATGCAGCATTCACTGCCTCCGTGAGTTCTGGGAGGGTTTCAGAAATGGAACAGTCATCATCACTCATCATTTTACACGTTACTTTGGCTTTTTAAAACGTTAAAAAATCAACACTTTGGAAAGACGCCACAAATAAACTTTTCACTCGTCAAGTTTGACAATTTAAAATTATGTACTTCGTTTCCGTAGTTACAAAACAATGTTTCATAGCTTCTTTTATTTAAGGGAAAAATAATAATGTTTATTTAAAATTTTTAACATGATTAGTAATAATTTACCGTAATTTTAATGATTCCCGATTTTCGGAAAAATAGTATGTAGACCTCGTAGGAAAAGCCACATTCCCGGACTCCGTATTGCCAGTTGGCAATTTTTACGATCGCCCGGGAATGTTAAGCTTTTCCTACTAGGTATACAATATACTATTAATGTAACTCTGAATAACCCTTCGATAAATTACAAAAATAAATTCAAATACAACTGTGCACATTTTCAGGAAACTATCAGATTTTTGCTCAACTTGTGTCTTTTGAGAATCATTTCCCAACTTTAACTAACTGTCCTATATAGAAAATTTCTTTATAGAAAAGAAAATTACTTCACTGTTTGGCAAGTGCTTTCAAAAGTTGGCGTATCTAATAAAGATTACAAAATGGTAAGATACTTGCTAGATTATTGGTTCAATAGGGGTGTATATTTTTTTACTACATAGTCAAATATACGCCGATACTCTAAGCGAAGTTAATAATTGTAGAGTCAAAATAAATAAATAAAAGAAAAATCAAAGTGAATGAAATAAGCCTCAAATTGTCTACCCTCATTCCTAATACACATACGTATATTAGGAATTTCCTGGCAGATTACATCTTTAAATTCATCTAATTTACGACGATTATTTTCATAAACTTGAGGTCCCGAAGAGGTCATAAAACGTCACCGAATCTTGAAATTAAATGGTTGGCAAACAAAGGAGGAAAAACAGCCATGGATGCCCTGGCGGTGGCTCAATCTTGCTGAAACCACAAACGGTCACGGTCAATACGTCTTCTTTCTAACTCGGGGATAAAGGTGTTTACCATATTAACGTAACGTTTAGATGTTACTGAAACGGTAACCCTATTTTCAAAAAAATAGGAACCTATCAAGCCGAATTTGAATTCAATTGAAATGCTTTGAGTCAAGACACCGAATGTAATCTGAGGCACATCCCTCCCTTCTTTAATGACCAATCGCTACCTGTCAAAACGTTTGCTCTTTGTGCCTAATACATTAATACGCGTATGAGTATTAGGAATGAGGGTAGAAAATTCATGGTATTAGGATGAAGGTGGTGTGGTGAGGTGTATTAGGATTTGTGAAATACCTTTTTAAAAAAGATCGCGTTATTAATCGGGCAAATCTTCCATTGTTGATCTGTTCAGCGGCTGCCTGGATTTTTCGGCGCAGTTTAGCTAGGTCTTTTATATGATTGTTGTACGCTTTATCTTTTATTGCACCCCAGTAGAAGAAATCCAAAGATGATTTAAATGATTTAATGATTTTTAAAATATCCTAAGTTAATTTAACATATTTAATAAACGTATATTTTATAAACACCCTGTATTCGTTTATTAGTGTCTCAACCGCCCGAGAATTATCTTACATCCTTGAAAATCTATACCCTAAACATAAATAATAATATAAGCAGAGATTGAGAGAGATCCAAAGAAGTAAAAGAGTCAATGAGTGCTAGCACTTCGGCTTATAAAGAGCCATGTATGTATATAGAGTGGTCACAGTTGACCAGGTGTGGTGGTGTTTGTCCACTATTGTTTTGTGCACAGGTTAATCATGTCGACATGTGAGTAATATTTTATATTGTTGTTGTATAAGTCCATGGCTAGAGTTTTATGGTATACCAAAGTTTGTCGCTGTTTCAATCGACAGGGATGCCCTCTGAGCGCGCAGTTCCTTTGAGTTGGTCTTGTGAGTTATAGAGGGACCTCACTTGTCTTCTCGATTGACACATTTGGATTCTAAGATCTCGGTATATGTTATCTTAGTTTCCGAGTGTTGAGATGCTTACTGTTTAGCGGCAGTGGAGCGTCTGGGGTAGCCTTAACTATTTCAGGGGACACTAGCTAGTCGTCGAAGAAAGAAGATATATATATGTAAATTATTAGCAAACATAAAGTAACTATATTGATGGTTGTTGGCATGACTGAATCAAGGGGACCGAAGTTCCCCGGTGAGTAAACTTAATCTTTATTAGATGGGTCAGTACAGTAAATCGTAAGCATTTTTGTTTCATGGTACTCTCAATATTTTGTTGTATACATGGTGGAGCTCGCTGAATGAATTGCATTGTCAATACTCACGTAATTTTAAAATACCCAAATTTTACAGATTGAAATGAATGATTTAAATCTGGTCAACGTGGCGGCCACGCCATTGCTCCACCTCACCCTATCCACCTGTTCGGGTATTCTATGTCCAGAAATTCGCTTACTGGACGAGCATAGTGGGCCGGGCAGCCGTCTTATTGAAAGCACATGTTACTTAAAATATTAAGTGGCACATCTTCTAGTAAATCTGTTAAATGATTTTCCAAGAAATCCAGTTCAAATTTCCAGGCACCTCGAATAGTTCAATAACTCTACCATTAAGTATTCCTGTCCACAGGTTTACTTTAAACTGTAATTGTGACCGGTCCTCTCGGTGTAAATGTGGATTTTACACATGCCACTCATGTATGTTAAGGAGATTTATGTATCCATCCTTCTTAAAAGTCGATTCATCGGACTATAGAATTATTTCTAACAATCGCGAATCTTCTCTATGACTTTGCAACATTGTTTGACAAAATTCAAGTCTTGCCGGGTAGTCTCGAGGAAATAAACTTTATACTCGTTGTACGTGGTACAGATATAACTGTTTTTTTTCCAATATTCGATGTGCCGTATTAGACACTTTTATACACACATGTCCTTGTTACTATTTTACGTACCGAGGTACTCAGATCACGTGCAACTTCTTGTATAGTTTAGGTGAAGTTACTTGGTCAAGCTCGAAAATTGAGTATGTACAAAATACAATCAACATACTACATTTGCGCATTAAAATAAACTGCAAAATATGTTACGATATTTAGTGATCGATTCCCGTATATATTTACGGTCGATTCGAGTCTTTTCACGGCCACCAATCAATATTTGTCAGATAAAGATAGGCAAGTTTGGCGCGGATAACGTGAAACAGACGAAGATATGATATTCTCTCGATGCTGTTAAGATTGAATTGTGGACGGGCCGGGAATATGAACCAGAGTCGCGCGCTCAAAAATAGGAAATGCAGTTATTTTATACGTTTCATTATTGTTATTTTACAGTTTTCTTCAAATAAACGATTATAAGTAAAATATTAACTTGTATTGCGTTCTATTATTTTTAAACGTCATTTTTTACTAGATATTATACAAGGTGCGGCACAAGAGCGAACGTTTTTGACAGGTAGCGATTGGCCATTAGAGAAGGGAGGGGTGTGCGTCAGATTACATTCGGTGCGTTGACTCAAAGCATTTCAATTCAATTCAAATTCGGCTTGATAGGTTCCTATATTTTTGAAGAAAATGGGGTTACCGTTTCAGTAACGTCTAAACGTTACGTTAATATGGTAAACACCTTTATCCCCGAGTTAGAAAGAAGACGTATTGACCGTGACCGTTTGTGGTTTCACATTTTTAGGTCGGAAATATTATTATCTACACCTTATAAAGACTCACTGCAAGAATCCACCTCCCAAAACAAGACGAGCAGCATTAAAAAGAAACTTACTGACGGCACTAAGCAGAAGAAGAAGAAAATGCCTTTGAAAGCTTTGAGCATCAACAGCAATCAAGAAGATGCTGTCTGTCCTGGATGTGAAGAGAACTACAGCAATTCTTACGGTAGAGGCGATTGGGTCAGGTGCGCAACATGCAAGTCCTGGTGGCATGAAATTTGCACAAGCTACATGGGACAAAAGCAATTTCATTGCGACCTATGCAATTAAACATTTCTTAAACATTGTGATGTTGCGTACTCTTAGCCCAACCTTTGCGTACTCTTTGGCATATGTGGCGCTAAGAGTACGCATTTGTATTTTTTTAAAAAAAGGGTTGTATTATTTTTAATGTAGAAATAATTTTCTTAAAGCTGTGTTTTTTTGTTGGCTAATAGAATATATGTTTGGTTGCTCACTATTTTTTTTATTTATTTTTCTTGTAGTTTATTGTAGTTTTATGTAGAAAAGAATATTAAGTGCGTAACTCTTAGGCGCGCCTACACCCTATATTTGACTATGTATTAAAAAAAATACACCCCTATTGAATCAATAATCTCACAAGTATCTTACCGCTTTGAAATCTAAATTAGATATGCCATCTTTTGAAATCACTTGCTAAACAGTAAAGTAATTTTCTTTCCAGGACAGTTAGTTAGAGTTGGGAAATAATGGTCAAAAGACACAATTTTCAACACAAGTTGAGCAAAAATCTGATAATTTCTTAAAAATGTGTTGAATTTAGTTTTGTAATTTATCAAAGAGTTATTCAGGGTTACATTCAAACAAATTTTTTTTGGAATCCCTGAGTACCTGGTCTATTCCCCGTTTTCGGCTTATCGTTGATTTTTGGGACACCCTATATAACAGATTGTAACATATAGTATAAGTAGGTTAAATATTTTATAAGGCACATGGGGTTAATGTGTAAGTATTGTAAACTATTAAGAGTATTAAGCAACTATATGTATTGATGTAAGGGAGAGTTGGGTAATGGTGCGCGGTGGGTAATCGTGCGCACCATGATATTTTGTATTTCGCGGGCTATCCGAAACGCTAAACCAGTGCTGCTCTCTGCAACGGAGTGCCTGAAATGTGTGCGCGACCGTTGGCACCATTAGTGTGTTTACGATCGCCGAGAGGTTAACCGATTAAATTTTTCTTTGTTTTTTATAAGTTTTCGGGGTCAGAAAATAAAACGGTAAGTCCGTAATTTTTGTCCAATCGTTTTACATTACTTATATTTGTAAAATCTAGAGTATTGTGAATATTTAGGCACCTTTAAATCATACATTGTTTATATGTTTTTGGCCACATCATGTTTTTATAAAAGACAATAACAAAGGGGTAATTGTGCGCAGAAGTGCACGATTCCCCTTCACGTAATTAAATCCTAAGAAGTAATAGTACTATTTAATGTTTTCAGATGCCTAGAAATTATACACGAAAGACTGATATCCTTTCTTATACGACGGAGACCCTGCAAAAAGCCCTAGATGCTATAAGGACTGACGGAAGAAAAATTAGGGAAGTAGGAAGATCCTTTAAAATACCAGAATCTACCTTTAGAAAAAAGTTGTTGGAAGATGATCATAAACTACCTCGATTGTTGGCGGGCCGTAAAACTGTATTCTCTAAAGAAATAGAGTGTGAATTAAAAGATTATGTTCTGCTGCTTTCAAAATTGTTTTTTGGGTTGACACCTGATGGTCTAAAAAGGCTTGCATTTAGGTATGCAGAACAAAATAATATTATTCACAACTTTCGAGAAAAGGGACTAGCTGGCAAAGCATGGCTTTATGGATTTCTAAAAAGATTTCCCGAGATAAAACTACGAAAGCCTGAGGGCGCGAGTTTAAATCGGATTTCATATTTTAATAAAGAATCTGTAAAACTATTTTATTCTAATCTTAAGATTCTTATGCAAAAGTTTAAATTTCAACCAAGCAGAATATTTAACATGGACGAAACAGGCATTACAACGGTTCAAGCTAAATGTCCGAAAGTTTATGGTGCCAGAGGAGTAAAAAAAGTGCCATAACCCCCATACTCATATATCCCCGAGTAAGAATGCCAACAACTCTGCAAAAAATGGACCCTTAGGTGCCTTGTACAAATGTTCAAAGAACGGTTGGATTAACTCTGAGCTATTTGTTGAGTGGTTGTCTCATTTTGCAAAACATGCAAAGCCTACTGCATCTGATCCTGTCCTATTGGTTTCAGACAACCATTCAAGCCATATTTCGATTTCGGCTTATAATTTTTGGAAAGGAAATAATATTAATATGGTTTCTCTTTCTCCCAACACCTCAGATCGTCTTCAGCCATTGGATCTAACTTTTTTTAGTCCACTTAAAAATGCTCTCTATAGAGAATACGATCTTCATTTATCTACTTCTGGACATCAAAAAATAACAGAATATGACGTATCTGAATTATTAAACAGAGCATTCATGAAAGTCGCCACCATGGAGAAAGCTGTCTCAGGGTTCCGTACCGCAGGAATTTATCCACTAAATCCAGACAGCTTTAGTCAGGATGATTTTACCCCTTCTAGGCAAAACACAAATTGCACTGTTGTTAGCAGCGACGAAAATCACCCACCCTTATCCAGACCAGAAGCTAATGTTTCATTGCCAAATAGTTCTGAACCAGAAGAAAAGGATTCTTTGCCAGAGGCTAGACAAACATAAACTTAAAGAAAAAGGAAAAAGGAAAATCACCCCAAAAGAAAACTATAAGAAAATGTTTTGAAGAAGAAACACAAGATACAAGAACACTTAAAGGAAAACAAAAAAGAAAGAGAGAGGCCACACCTGAGACATCCGATGATTCATTGGAAAATGAATTGTCTGAGATATGCGACGATGATGAGTTAGACGATATTGATGAATTTAACTTCATGCCGCCTTCTCCAAAAACTCCCTCAAAACCCAACGAGATATGTTGTATTTGTGGAGAAGTTGGCAAAAATCGAGAACTATGGTACCGCTGTGTTATGTGTGCTTCTTTGAACCAGACAGCCTGCACGTCTGGTCATACTCCAGAAAATTACATCTGCGGCTACTGTTTAAATTAAGGCTTTATACTGCTGTTTAAATATTACTACTAAAAAATTAACTACTTTAAATGTTAATATTTAAAAATAAATAATTTTTTAAAACAGATATTTCCTGCGCACGATTACCTAACCCTTACATCCCATCATTGCCCGTCGGGACGGGTAATTATGCGTAAATGGTTTTTTTATTTTTGTTTAATTTTATACTTGCGTAGTAGATTTTTTTTAAATAACATTTTACATATATATACATTAATAAGTAATACATCTCATACCATTTTTAAAACTAATTTATATGTTATAGGCTCGCCACAAATACAATTTTTGCTTGCACTGCGCACCATTCCCCAACTCTCCTTTAATTAGTTCAACTGGGTTGATGGCATAAGGGAAATATGTAAGTAATAACAATTGGTGTAACCGTTTAATATATAATAAATATAGTCTAATTTGGAACATGGTAGAAAAAGGTTGTTTTATTTGTTCATCTTTGGACTATCCCCTGCAGCTACCGACGAACATATTACAGGATAGATATGATTGAATAGGTGTAAATAAAAAATCCGTTCAACGCCATCTGTTGGTAGGTTAATAATGGACTTTAAAACTGTGTGGCAACTCTGGGTTCCTATTTTTATATACATTAAGCTTCGGTTTTAAGTTACTCTACCTAATAAAATGGCTCAATAAATCCGTAACTATGGCGACTTTATGGATTAATTTAGGGCCGTTATTTTTAATTACTTTACGTATTAAAATCGACAGCGTGCATATTGTGCAACGTAAAACAAATAAAAGTCAATAGCGATGAAACATTAATGCGTTTATTTACTGCTTGGTGTAAACATATTAAAAGCTCGAGAAATAACCCCGTATTTAACAAATAGTAAGTAATAATTACGTTTTGTTATAACAGATTTTATAGGCTTTTTTATTAATTATTTTCATTTAAATATACTACGAATACGCATTAAGCTCTCGCGTGGTTAATGTCAATTAAAATATGCGAGATCTGTTATTTCCATGCGAATAAATGTGTCAACTGTTAACGTTATTAAAAACAGCAGTGAGTGTTGTTTGTGCATACTTATGCTGCCGATTTTTATGACGTCATAAGAGCGAAAAAAAACTTAAAACTGAATGGTGTAAAAAAAATAAGTTTTATCAAATGATTTTATAATTTTCTTGATTTAATGATCCATTCAAAAGTCCAATATACTCGGTATAGCGTGCGAACGCGCGACGCCATTTGGGCAATAATTTTTCTTCAATGTAATATTAAAATTTGGAAATTTAAGGTTTGGAGGCTAAAGCATCGACGTAAATTTACTATTTTAAAGATTCCAATCCGCGTTAAGCTTAAAACGCATTAAGAAAATCTGTCAAGAGCTAGGGTGCCAATTAACGATTATCAACCAATAATAAATAACATTTCAAATGAATTTGTTTTGTTTAGGGTCTTTACATCTATAGGATCCACAAAGTCCTATATTGATAAAGCGCATAAGGTTTTTATAACAAATAGTGAAAAATCTATACATCCCAAGAAATGTTCTAAATTTATACAAGAAAGAAAAACATCTAGAATTATTCAGAATCAGGTACAATCTGCATCTCAAAATATTCATACTTGTGAATTAAACCATGTGTATGTAAGGAAACACCGAGTTTTAATTAAATTATGATTTAATAAAACGAAAAATCTTAAAATAAAACAGAACAAATTTCTCTCCAGAAATAATGCGTCGCAGACGCTGTCTAAAATTCGAATCCCCTTTTCTTTTTAATAGCAAAACTCTTACTTAAAACTAACACAAACACTCCGCATCCATAAATCGTCATCATAAAGGGTCCCATAATGTGAAATAAATAAGGCTTATGGTTCGGGTGACAATTTCATGAAGAGGGCCCTATTGAGTTTCGAATCTAGCTGGTCTGGTACGGAATATATTCTCACATGTATATATTACCATTCTTGAAAAAAGTAAAAAATCAGGAGACTGCAGGGTTTGACAGTGTGTCTAGACCGTTGACAGCAGCCAAAAACAAGAGTGGTCGAAGATTGAACCCCTGTGGAACACCAGAAGTACTTTTAAAGATACATGACTAAAACTTAATTACTTGCCTCAACCTGGAAGTTGATTTTTTGGGCAAGAACTCACGTTGAGATAAAATAAGGCGACCAACTATTTTACCAAATAAGCGCTTAAAGATATTCAATTCCAAGGCTTTAGAAATAGCTCATAATAGTAATTGGGCGATTATAACAATCCCATTCAAATGATTGAAAAGGTTCAGCACACGTTTTTAAGATATATTGCCTTCTATTGAAATAGATGTATTTAATAGTCAACAAATATGACTCAATATATTTCTATTATTGGAGAGGTTTATGATGTTTATATTTAGTTTAAGCCAATATCCACATCGTCATCTTTCTTTATGAAAACAGAAAACAACTGTAATATAAATTGTGGCATAATAAAAAGCCCAAAGTAGATCACTTAAAAGTTTTTGGCTCTACTGCTTTTGTACATAATAAATCCCGAAAAACAAAATTCGAGCAAAAACCTGTTAAGGGCATATTTGTTGGCTATGAACCGAATGGTTATAAAATTTTTAATTCTCAAAATAATAAATTCATTACAGCTCGGGACGTTATATTTGATGAAACCGCTTTTAACACGTCAAGACCTCAAATTGAACTTGATGAAAGGTTTCACACACAAAGCTCCGAAGGTATTAAAATATCTATTAACTATAACTGATAAAAACCCGGTACCGATCGTTTTCCCTTTACAATCGGAAATTAAAACAGTTAATAATAAAGCTGTAAATAAAACCGAGGATAAAAATCAGTTATCTAAACAAAATACCGACCAAAAATCTGGGACACCCGTTACGGAACCCAGACGGAGCGAAAGACTCATAAATCTTCCTAAAATTTCATATAACGAAAATGAAATAGGTACTTTTATGAATGTACAAACACCCCACTTAAAAGTCCCTTCTTGTTTTCAAGATATAAATAAACGAGCTGATAAAAATGAATGGGAAAACGCTATTAATGAGGGAATCGAGTCTTTGCTAATTAATGGTCTTTAGTACCTAAACCAATAAATACAAATATTGTAGACTGTAAATGGGTGTTTACTGTTAAAAACAATATACAGGGTAGTTTACCCAAGTATAAAGCTCGATTAGTAGAGGTTTTAGCCAACAATATCTCCTAGATTATAATGAAATTTTTGCCCCAGTTGCCCGAATATCGACTTTCAGAATATTTTTAGCAATTGCCAACCAATTTAATTTACACATTCATCAAATGGATGTTAAAACGGCATATTTAAATGGTATATTAAAAGAGGAAATATATATGAAAATTCCCGAAGGTATTAATGCAAAAGACTGCTATGTATGTAAATTAAATAAATCATTATATGGGTTAAAGCAATCAGCAAGATGCTGGTATAAGCATTTTGATAAAATTTTAAAACAGCACAATTTTCAAAATTCAAGCCTTGACCACTATTTATATTTCTTAAATAAAGGCCTTATCACCGAAAATGTTTACGTAATTCTATATGTAGACGATTTAGCAATAGCTACTGGCAATATTAACACAATGTTGAGTTTTAAAACTTATTTAAAAAATAAATTTAAAATGGTTGATATGAATGATTAAATTTTTTTTTTAGGAATCAGAATTGAAAGAAATCAAAATCAAATTTCTTTAGATCAAAGTAATTATTTAAAAAATGTGCTTAATAATTTTAATATGAGTGATTGCAAACCCGTAAAAACACCTCTGACGTCTAAATTAAATTATTTAGCATTAAATGCCGATGAACATTATGATGCCCATGCCGAAATTATAGGTTCTTTAATGTATGCTGCTCTTTGTACTCGACCAGATTTGTGTACAGCCGTTAATCTATAAGTCGTTATCAAAACAAAAATAATAAAGAGTTATGGCAATGCCTAAAAAGTGTTTTAAGGTATATAAAAGGTACTTATGATTTAAAACTAATTTATACCAGAAATAAATATATTGACATTTTAATTGGCTATGTAGATGCTGATTGGGGTAGTAATGAAATAGATTGAAAAAGTACAACAGGAAAAATTATTTGTTTTAATTATTTGAAACTTGTGTAATTTCATGGAACACAAGAAAACAAAATTCTGTCGCTACATCTTCGATGGAGGCAGAATATATGGCAATTTTTGAAGGGGTTCGAGAAGCTCTCTGGATTAAGTCCTTATTAACAAGTATTGAAATAAATATTTTTAAGCCAATAATTTTATATGAAGATAATAATGGTTGTATTTCGGTTGCTAATAATCCTGTTGATTTTAAACGATCTAAGCATATAGATATTAAATATCATTTTACTAGAGAGCAGGTACAAAATAAAACCATATTAATAAAATATGTTCCCACAGGTCAACAGTTGGCTGACATTTTTACGAAGCAACTTCTAGCTCCAAAGTTCCACGAAGTCCTATTTAATTTGGGGCTACAAAAACTATCGAATAAATAAGATAGTATAGTTTTAAGTGGAACCAAATGGTTTGATTTGGTTTTTCTTTTTGGGGTTTTTCCAAATCCTAGCAACGAATGTTGGACCATATAAATTATTTTCCCCAGATATGACTATTCTTTGAACGTTATTACCTAATTAGGTTATAACTTATACATTTTTATTTAAATATAATTGATTCATTTTTGAGAGGGTGTATTGAAATAGATGTATTTAATAGTCAACAAATATGACTCAATATATTTCTATTATTGGAGAGGTTTATGATGTTTATATTTAGTTTAAGCCAATATCCACATCGTCATCTTTCTTTATGAAAACAGAAAGCAACTGTAATATAAATGCGTTTGTATAATAACTGACGTAGTGTTTTTACTAATACAAAGACCGATTCATTAGGTCCGTATTAGTCTGTATTAAAAGGGATATATTTAAGATTCATTCCTTTTTCGACTTTTGCTTCATTCGCTGCTTAAGTAATAAAAATAAAAGAATAGTTATTATAATTTGTGTTTTTGTTCTACCCATATTCTTAATACCTTCAAAAGGAATGTTCCACTTCCCATTACCTACCACGATTTCTGAACTTAATATCCATGCTCTACAAACGCGTCGTAAAAATCGTGATTCTATGACATTCTCCATTCTGGACCTTGTTATCCAGATATTTTCGGTAAAATTGGTCTGCATGTTCCTTATAGGCAGACCCGTCAGACACCCTCATTTTATATTCCATCTCGCAGAATCCATTATGGAAATAATTCCTTTGTTACCAGGGAAGGCTAACCAGTACTCGAATCAGTTGGATTGTTTTACTAGTAGAGCTGAATTTTTAAGACTGTTAAAAGCGAATGTTCTGTGAATTTATTACCGTGATGCGAAAATATTTAAGTACATTTGTACCATGTCTATTTTTAAGGCTTTTATCTGGTATCGTTATAATTTTTATGCAAGGTGTAGTGTAGGTTAGGTTTTCTTCTCTTGTAAAATGTTTTATATTCTTGTAAATTGGACAATTGTCCGTTGGAAGAGAAATAAATAAAATCCTAAAGAGAACCTCTTTTATAGTCATTGTTATTAACAGCTTGTGACAGATGTCAATATCCCAACCAAATTCTTCTTTAAATGTCGATTTTTTTTGTGGAATTTGTCTTGTTTAGTGATGCAATATTCTGGAATTAGAAGTAGTTCTCCATTTAATTGCTTTTCTATAATAACACCTATCCACCATACTGAAACTTGGCCACTGTTAGCGTTCAGTTGAAATATATTATAAATTAGTTTGTATGTTCTATGTTATTTGAATTAGGCATAACAGTGCCGCTTTATCTTAAGATTTATTATATAAACACAGACAAGTTCAAGTGGTAATTCGATAGGTTCTTGCGGAATTCGAGATCGTTGACAAAAAGAAAAGACAGAATCACCACGAGCCTTGAAGTAAACGGTCATATTTGATATTCCTCATTTTCAGTGACAAATACAGGGTGTTTTTAATTTTTATTAGACTTTCATTTAAATCTAATATTCTAAAAGGCACTGTCAATTTTGCGTCAAGCTAAAGGTTTCCTCCCACCAAAGGCCACGCCCCATTATTCAAAAAATTAGCAAACCAAGTCTAAATTCAATTTACCGAACTAATATATTAATTTCTAATTAAATTTTTAAATTTTAATAAAATCTTTTGGCCGAACTTTTAAAACGAAGTCTGCTTCTAAAACTTTCATAAAGTTTCACCGGCGAGGGAAGACGTCGTTTTCCAAAGAAGTAACTTCTAAAAAGAAAACTTCTTCGGGGAGTGACGTGCCTTGTTTGACTTGTGACTTTTATTTGCCGCGCTGGAAGTTCACGGGAGTGTGAAAATGCTCTCTGGCTCGCCCGAACAACTTCCCGACTAGAAATTAAAACTTTCCCCCTCGTTTTTTTGTTTACTTATAAACTAAACAAGGTGAGAACGTCTATATATATTTTCGCTGTTTCGTCACGTTACGTTAACACAAATTGAATGGCCGAGAGTCGTTCAATTATTGTAAATAAAGTAAATCGAATAACTCAAAAAGCCGAACAACTATGGAGAATCAATTGACACAAAAGGGACGGTAGGGAAAAAGCACTTGTAAGGCAAACAAAGCGCATAAAGCGAAGCCTCCACCTGGGCTATTTTATCAATTTATTCCTGTCGTTTCTTCTCTAACAAAAAGCTCTTTCGGATGGCGGACATTCTCCACTGAAACGTGCCATGCTTCCCGACGACCATTCGCATCGGTTTATGTTGTATTCAGCGTCCTTATCTCAGCAATGGAATGTCACCGGATTGCGAGACCAGTTTCTTTTTTCCTTCTCATTTTCTGCTTAAATCGTTAAAGTAACGTTTAGAATTAGAAAAAGGAGGAACAAACTTTATCTTTGGCGAGGTTTCGATTGGTCAAGTTTGCAACGTCGATATCATTAATCGATCACTAGCCTTGACAGATATTCGTTCATAAATATTTGAGAGGAGCAGAAATCAAGCGGGTTGTTACTAAATTATTAATTAAGCACAAAAATATTCACTGCAAGTAAGATTGAAATTTAATATAAATAATTAAATAATATTTAGCTCAGGTGCTGAGTAAAGCATGCCGATGATCGTCTTATCATAAAAAATAATTTACATATAAATTGTCAGCGCGAGCAACAAACTGACTACCCTAATGATACATGAGATCCTTGGGATGTACCATTAAAGTCTCTCTAATGTCCCAATGTATCAGATCCAGCGACATTCCTAAGATGTTTCCTTTAGTATATCCCTAAGATTTTTTGCCTAGGATGTTTGAGAAATATTATATTTCTAAATATATTTTTTTAAATGGTAAAAGTTCTAATCGAGGGTCTCTTTGTAATAACAGTGATAATTTAGGGCCTCCGTAACCCGGCGTGCAACGGGTGCAACGCACGCGGGCGCCAAAAGGTTTGGCAAAAAAAATAAAATAAAATTATACTTAATAGAAAAAAAATTATAATAATGCGCAGAGTGAAGTTAAACTACTACTTTCTAAAGATTCTTAACTCTTTAAGAATTAACAATTAATTTAATTTTGCAAGCCCACGCTTTTATTTTTAATTGTTAAATATTTCAGGATATCTCAAAAATATTGTTACCTATACTTTCTATTTTTTGGTTCTTAGTTTTTCACTTGACTAGAATTAGCTTTACTCTACGACTACAACATTAAATTTAGGATTAAAAGACCTTTAAAACGAGATATCACTTGATCTTCTTTTGTTATACTGGTTTCTTCCGGACTAGCTGTTATTGCTCTTGCCAGTCTTCTCAGTTGCAACTGCGTGCTATGGTACTTTGATCTCCTATACTACTTTTCTCTGTAGCATCTGGGTGCTCAGGTTGGATTAAAGGATTTTTAACCTATTTCAGGATAGGAAAGAGTAATTACGCTTCGGGGAAAGGTTGCCAGTTATCTTTGGGTGGAGCCAGTGCCCACTCCTCGCAGAGAAAACAAAGCCTGAGATACTAAAAGAACTGTTTTAGTCATATTTGAGTTCGGCGGCTAATATCACATTACGCCTTTCCAAGACCGGTTTTCTCTTGGTCTCAGGAGAAATTCTCCTATAAGGGAGTTGTCTACACTTCCGACTTTTTCCTTGAACTTTGAATGTTTTTTAATTATGTATTCTTGAATTGTATCAAGTTTGCAGTCAGAGTGCAAATCAACATTCCTTACGAAGAAGGGTGCATTTGTGAACATCCTTAAACACTTATTCTAAAACACCTGAAGCTTTCTGATGTTCGTCTTCGTGGTTTTCCAGAAAATGTTTGAGGCGTAAAGTAGTTTAGGACGTAGAACCTGTTTATAGACTATTAATTTATTAGTCAAAGAGAGCTTACTGCTCCTGCAGAGAAAGGAATAGAGCGCATGCATGGTTCCATGGCATAAGTTAATTTGCTTTATAATGTGCGTGTTGAAGTTATTCTTTTTGTCGAAATATACTCCTAGGTATTTTATCTCGTCTTTCCAGGGGACCAGCGTGCCCGAAATTGCCAAATTTGGGATGTTGCGGTCATGCTTTTATGTTATTAGAATGGCCTCTGTTTTCTTACTATTTATTTTAATTTTCCAGTTGTTTGCCCACTCTATAATTTTATCTAGATGATTCTGCATGTACGCTGATATCTGGACTAAATTTTTTAACTCGCAAACATACAAATGTATGCTTTTTGGAATGTCCGCTTCGTATACGTTGAATAAAATTGGTGCGAGCGGGGAGCCTTGGGGAACTCCCGCTCTCATCCTGTTAAAGGAGGTGATCGTTCCATTTATTCTAACAGTAAATTCCCTGCCTTTCAGGATTTTTTTTATAAATTTAGTAAACCTTGCGCACACCCCAAATTTCTGCAACTTATAGATCAAACCGTCATGCCACACTCTATCGAAGGCCTTTTCGATGTCGAGCGTGATTATGGCGGTAGATCCCTTCGCATTAAATGAATCCACCAGACTTTGTTGTATCCGTGCAAGCTGCAACGAAATTGATAATCCTCTTATTATTTTGAGTTCATCTAGCTCCTCCCATATTCTGCTTAGTACCGTCTTTTCAAAAATTTTTTCCAGTGATGGCAGCACTAATGGGTCTGTAACTTTCCGGTTTTTTTTATGTTTTTACCCTGTTTAGATATTACTACCACAATTGCTTTTTTCCATTCGACCGGAAAATAGCACAGGCTCATACATTTCTTATAAATAGTTTTTATGTCCAAGAGTGTATTGTCAGGTAGTGTTTTCAGCATTTTGTTGTTTATTTCATCATGGCCTGGTGCTTTCTTATTCATTTGGTCTTTAATTACGTCTCTTATTTCTTGTAGGCTTATACTTTTGTAGTTTGGTAATGCGTTTCGTGGTAGGTTTTCGATTTGTACGTTTGATAGCTCTATTTCTTCACGTAATTCAGGATTATCTGGTATATCGTTTAGGTCAAATTGTTCTGTTGAAAGTGATCTGTTAAAAGTTTCCGCTTTATCCCAGTCTGAGTATATCAGAAGACCGTCTTGGTTTTCTATAAGCGGGAACTGTGTTTTTGTTCTTCCTCTCAGTATTTTTGAAACCTTCCAGAATTTTGATTTGTCTTCATCGCCATCGTTCTTTTAAGAAAATTGCCCCATCTTTCATTTCTGAAGTCGAAGACTTCGTTTTTTATTCTTTTCGTAAGATTATTCGCAATTCTTTTTGCCTCTGGGTCTTTTTGCAGGCTAGCCTGTTTATTTAGTCTGTTTCTTGTTCTTATTAACCTTTTAATTTAAAATCTTAATTCTTATTAGGAAGACTATGGAGTGGTTTGGGATTTTAGTGGTTGCTAAATTAAACGATTCTTTAATTGCATCTGTTAATTGTTTTATTGAGGAATCTATTTCCTCAATAGAGCTTGGAGTTGGAATTGGATGATTTTCTGCAAGTATATTTTTAAACATTTCCCAGTTGGTGATAAGTTTTTCAGGATAGGGTATCACTTGATCTCTTCTAATTTAAAAATTTGAAAGCAGCTCTCACCCTCGCTCAGGGGTTAATACTGTGGGGATAAACCAAGAGTTAAAGATGATGATAATATAATATTTTCACGGAAATAAAATATGTGCGAAGTTTTGTAAAAACGGTTGAGTAGAAGTAGTTCAAAAAACTATTGCATGATTAAAAACAAACAATAAACAACTATACAGAAAGAGCGATATTAAATAGAATCGTTTATTAACAATTAAACGCTAACTTTAAATTTTTACTAATATTTTAAAAAAATTGTAATTAAAGAATTGCATTTTTTAAACCAAATTCGAATAACATGCAGTATTCGTAAATCGTCAAGCTTGTCTATAAACGTGCAAACTTGTCGAGCTGTAATAATTGGTCCAGACTTGCATATTTTAATTGATTTTTCAAGTTAGGACTCGTAAGCTTCACGGGGTAAAAATTAAAACAACGACAGGCTAATATTCACTAACCAGTTCTTGATATTCACATAAGAAAACGCAAGATAAATTAGACGTGCTTTAAAGTGGTAGAAAGAAAATATTCGATTCGATAAAGTGTTTTTATTTTTTGTTAATGTGTTTGGTGTGGAAATTAAATTAAGGGTGAAATGGTAAGTATTATAATATATCATACAAAAAATAATATTTATAATTGGACTTATTCTAATAAAGTAATAAAATCCAAAATTAGTTTTATTACAATAGTTAGATCCTACGTAAAACTCGAGGATAATCTCTTAAGATTTAATGGCTTTTGGGATATTTAAATTTTCATTATTTCAAATAATATAGCTTTTAAATATTAAAACTTAAATAAAATATTATACAAATTTTGTTATGCCAATTCATTGCCTATAATAATTCAAGTTAAAATAATAAATGATTTGTTATAGAAAAAAAATGCAAATGTAATTTTTGAAATAGATTTTTTTTTTAAGGATATTATCTATTAATCTTTAAGGATATTAAAGGATATTAAATATACAAAAATCCAGGCAATTAGACTTTTACGTGGTAATTTATAATAGGTAATAATATACAGGGTGTTCATTCAAATTACCGAAGTTAAAACTGTCAAAATATTTTATTCGTCTATCATCCAACGATCTCACCACGTTTCTTTTTTAAATATTTTCTGAGCCTAGTACATCTTAATACATTTTATATTGATCTAGCATATCGATGGTCTCAAATCAATACCTCGTAAGTCCAAAATGATACATTTTGAGAAATCAAAAAAAAAGCATTTTTTTCTTTTGTTTAACGTACAATCGTTGTTTAATTTACATATAAGTGTAAGAATATAATAAGAAATAGTTATAAAAAACGAATTTTTAAAAAACACATCTTTTCTTTGTAAAACCAAACTTACGTGCTATTGGAACACAAAAAATAACACTTACGTGTTATTGCACTTTATTAATTTATTTTATTACATTGAAAAGTGAGTAGAGGTATCCAATCAAATTATTTCACATTAACAACGAAAAAATCATAATTAAATAAGAAACCTAAAAACTATTAGTTTTTATAAATGAATAGTTTCCAAAACACAAAAAAAACTTAAATTTTAATTAAAAAAAAAATAAATCAAATATTTTAGAAACACAAACCCTATAAGAGCAGTCTTTAGGTAGTCTAAAAAAAAACTAAAAAAAACCAATGTGCTTTCTATAAAGAAATGAGTTCTAAAAACCGAGAAATTAAAAAGAGAAAAGGAGTTATTGAAAAGGTAAATTGTCATAGAATAACCAACAATCTTCAGGTATCACTGGTTTTAGCTGCTGAAGGTGATCAAATTTGGTTTTGGCAATCTTAATCCTTTGAGTATAAAGTTGTTGGTATTCACTGTTATTAAGATGCGGTTTTGTTCGTTGAGGTAGCTCTTGATATTCTATATTATCAAAATTTATTTTAAAATACATTTTTTGATCTTTGTATTTCAAAGCCCTTAAGTCCATAACAGTGGGGTCTCCAGGTTTCCTTCCTGGTCTAATTGAAGGATAAATCTGATTTTTATTAAAATTCTTAAAAAATCATATGTTACCAGTTTTGCCTCATATTTTTCACCACACGTTCTGCTCTCTTCGCACGCTCAGACGTAGTCACAGGGTAAAAAAATTTTCCGGTTTTTTATTTTTCTCTCAATGTTTGCGTGAACACTGTCACACTCCATTTGAGTGTGACCTTTAACCAAAAACTTTTGTTCGATGGTAATATTGAGCTCTTGTGAGAGATGTAAAAGAGCGTTTGATATTATGTTGTTCCGGTTTTGGTAGGTACACCCATCCGAATAAATGACTATGGGTTTACCATCATTAAGGAATCTTTTGATGTAGTCTATGACAAACGATACAAATGCTGAGGCTTGAAGTCTGCTTGCGTTTTGTCAAACCAATAACAAGTGCAGTGCTTAGTAACTATATTATAGACTGTAAAATTATGAATACATAATTTAGTTTTAAAATATAAGGAACTAGCCATCAATGAAGGACAAACTTTTACGGCCTGAAGATCCATTGTAAGCACATGTTGGGCACCTAAAACACCTTGTTCCTTATCTTTTATCTTTTCTTCTCTTGCTCTATCTTTTTCTTCTTGATGTCTTCTCCATTCTTCCGGTGATAAATTTTTTTCTTCGTACTGACAGCAAATGTCACACTTGTCTTTTTTGGGCTGATAGAAACAAATATTCATTTTTTTTAACATTTTTGTTAATGAATTTTGACTCATTGGTACTTCACTATTTTCCCTGCAGCTTTCTTTGCATGCCTTATAAAGATCAACAATGCTGAAAAAAGTCTGCTCCAAATAAAGCTTGTTTGTGTCTTTTCGACAATAGTGCGAAGGTAACTTGTTAACATTTTCTAAAAAGGTCGTAAAAAATTCATAAATTTATTTGGGGCCCGTTCTGACAAAATGCCTTCAACTTTTGGTCTTTCGTTTTTTTTATCGTTTATCCCATGTTTACTTCGATCGACCCAAAAGCGAACTTGCCATTCTCCTAATCCTAGGGTAGCAAGGAACATCTTTTTGCATACAGGATAAACGGTACTGTCTACTTTCAGGGTATATTTAAGGGTTTCGTGTTTTTCGAAAAATTTCTCCTTCTGATTTTCTCTGTTGTGGTGATACTTTATTTACTAAATTGCAAACAAAAGTTTTTCTCTGACTCCACGTTAAATCATGTCAAAACTTTTTAAAATTCTTTTCTTTGACTTCCTACAAAAGTTTGACTTACATGATATACCCATTTTTCTTTCTCCCCTTTGAATATCCTGAAATGTTTTTGACTGATTTGGTGGTCATCTGTATCCTAGGTAGGTTTGTCCCTTCATCCGCAAATCTTGATTGTTTTTTTAAATATTTTTACCAAACTCACGTTTCGTTTTGGTTTGTTGTCGAACTTGCTCATTCAGAGATTCGGATGAGTCTAACTCTGATTCTAACTTGTCTTCACTAGGATGAAAATCGCTGTCCTGGTTTGCCTTGTCGTCTTCATTTTCCGAAACAACAGTGTGGATATCTGACTCAGTGTCTCTAATTCTTGGTGATAGCTGCTCTTCATTCACAGGTAAATCCTGGCGGACACAATTAGAAAATGTCGTTATTATGTTAAATAAACGTCCTTTTCAAGACCAAGATCATAACAATTAGCCTGAGTGTCACGAGCGGTAGACTCTAAAGTCTCTTGCAAATTAAGCACAGCGCATTCAACTTCGTCATCTACAGAACCAGGAACCATTTTTTCTAAAAAACTGTCATTGACCTCAACATCAGTAATAATATCTATTGGCAAATCCATTATATTAAAACCAACTTGATTTTCGATGACTGGTAGACTATCAGGTACTTTGATTTCTCTTTGATCTTCTTTGGCCATTTTATTTGGTCTATTTTCATTACTTTGGCACATTTCAACCAATCTTTTTGATCTTGAACTCATTGTAGTCTACTAAAATAAAAAAGTAGAAATCAAAAAAAGCCTATTTAAGTGAATAAACTTTGGCAAATATCAGGCAAAATACTTTTAGTTTTATCTTTAGTGTTGACTTTTTTACGAGAAGAACTGCTTAAATGTAACCTCAGTATGCTCAATAAGTAAGTGAACTGAGTAAAAAAATAGTCTTTTAAACATAGATAATATATATTAATGTAAATTTAATTATTAATATTTACTCACATTTATTATAACGCCATACAACACTAACTTTTTTAACAGTTAACAATCTTTATCCGCTTTAGAATGTACTAAAACATTTCTGAACAACACCTCTAATGCTAAACTGCTGACTTACGAGCTATTGAATCGATTTTTAATGATTATGATTTACGTGGTGTTGTTTTAGCGCCGTTTTCCCGGATGGCGCCCCTAGTTTTATTGAACCAAAAAACATTGAAATCTAAAAATGGCAAATTTTGGACTTACGAGGTATTGATTTGAGACCATCGATATTAGCTTCACTTGCTTAATTCTAGGAACCACAGAAGAGAAAACGACCTTCAGGCGCAAAATTTCGGAAGCAAAAACAAGTTAGAGCCCAAGAACAGGAGAAGATGGCTGGCTAAATAAAAGATTTCTTGACGAAAACTCCAGTTTCCGATGCAGAAACAGAAACTTTAGAAAGTCAATGTTCTAAAGCGGTTACTGGTTACCATCGAACCATCTACGAGTACATCAACTCTCAGTGAAAACGTAGAATCAGTTGAACGCACCGACTCAACAACAGAGGCTATAAGTGAAGATAAAACCAAAGCCTTCACTGAAATGAGCCCTGAGATGCCAAGTATTATTCTTCTCATCAGAGAGAGGGTCCTGGTATGTGGCCTAGAACCATTAACAACGAGGAAGTCAGAAGGTTGGTTGAGCGAGGACCTCCTTTGATAGGACGCAATTATCAATTTCCTACAAATGAAGACAAAGGAACATTTTCAAGTATGTACTATCGTGCCAAAAAACACCGGGACAGCAAAATCTCCTAAATCTCTTGGTCTATTAGAATAATATATTTTGATGTTGTCAAAGTTAATTTAATTTTGTGACAACCGCGTCAACAAAATCGTTCTTTCAAAATGCCTGCATTATCTTCTTAACAAAAAGCGATAATATACACTCGGCTGATGGATGGAGTTCCTATAACAAGAATCGCAGAAGAATTGGGCATTAGTAAAAATACCGTTTCCTTAGCTAAGGCAAAAATTGCAGAATATGGAGCTATTGTAAGAAATCCAGGTTCTGATCGACCAAAAATTTCAAACGACATTCAAGATAGAGAGTTAGCTTTCTAAGAAACAATCCGTTTGAAACAGTAATAAAGGCGAAAGAAGACACGCATTTTCCTGGTTCTGCTAATACAGCGCCTAAAGTATATTCATGGAGCAGCTGCCACTGAGATAAACAAATGCACGCATGATGCACGATGCTAACGCGTGATCAATGGGACATCGTCAGGTGGCCAGGGCCGTACTCCGCAGGGAGGCATATTTGAATTTAAATTTAAATATTAATTTAATTGAAAATTAAAACCATAAATTAAATTTAACTATTTTAGTACTTGGTAATTAGCTAATTTTTTTATATGATTTTAAAATTAATGTATGTTTTTTTTTTGAATTCAGAATTAAGTAAACATTTTTTTTATTAAGATTTTTTTTTGTTTTTGGATGTATTTGCTGGCCTTAAAGCCTTGAAAAACGATTGCAAGGCCAGCAATCAGCCACATCTCAAGAATTAAGTTAAGAGAATATTTTTATGATATGAAAAATATGTTATAATTTTTTTTAATTTTCCTAATTACCTAGGCAATTTGTAGTGACTAAAAACAAATTTCAGTAGACTGGTTGACTAAGAGTAATGAAGTTATAGCATATACTAAAAAAGGTGCCACTTACGAAGTATTAAGGTATTATCATAAAATAATAGTTTCAATCATAAATAAAGATGAATTTTTGCATAATTACCTATTTTTTTACAATAGGTATTTATGCAATAAATATGTAAAGAAAGACTTTTTTTACAATCGTAAATGTTGACGCATAAACCGTCGAATGCGACAATCACATGAGTAAGCTAACAATCGCATAAGCAAGGTAAAGCACTTTGTATGCACCGTAAAGTTTTACTGTAATATAACTTGAGTACTATTTTAAGTTGCCCATTTTCACATGAAAAACTAGTCCATGTCACTTTCGCTAGATAAGGAACTGCTATCTCCCAATGATATTACCACTCTCTCAACTGCTTCATCCATAATGTTATCTAATTGCCACAAATTTTGTTCGACTTTTTTTATGTGGTCGATATATTTTTTCCAATTTTCGGAAGTGATTCATGCTACGGCCTCATGAAATAGCATCTGAACATCTGCAAACTTATTTGTCGTATTTTTTCTGCAACATATCCCTTAATATTGGCCCAGATAAGTTCTATTGGATTTAATTTACAGTGGTATGGCGGAAGTCGAAGACTTGAATTTACTGTTGACGAGTTTTAAAAGTTGGGCTTTTATCATATTGTCATTATATTCAATGTTTTTTTGTTGAAGCCAATCCTGAATATCAGCTTTCTTTGAAGCTGTCGTTGGTACTTTTTCCATCTTTCGTGAATGGTAAGAGGCATTATCCAATACAATAACTGCATTGTCTTCAAGCTTGGAAAGTATTCCCTCAAACCATTTTTCAAAGGAAGGACTATCCACTTCCTCATGATAGTCGCCACTTTTTTTTTTACTGAAATACCCAAAGTCCATCAGGAACAAACCCGTCCTTAGTACCAATATGATTAGCTTGATGATTAGCCTTTGTCCCTTTCCTAAAAAAAATTATTTACCAGTCTGAGTATCTATGCATAAAAAATATGCTAAGTATAACAAATGAGCAGAAATATACTATATATATTACGGTCATTGCGGTCTTTAGTGACATATGACGTCTTTGACAATTGACGTTGACATTTGTCAATGTATAAGGTCAAATCTTCTTTAAAGAACCAACGGAATCCATTCATCCATAATTTTATTAAATAAGGTTGAATATGAAAGGCTGGCAAATTTAAAAGAAAATCCCTATTATAGGAAGCATTTTAATTCTGCTGGCGTGTATATAGCGATCAACTGAAAACGTTCCCGAAAAATATTTCCTACCCGTTTTAAAAAAGAAACAAGCAAACCCTCGTTTGCGTAGATTGAAATTTTTTCTTGCGGGATGGAATAACTTAAGGGTTTTTGGGGAGGATTGCGGCGAACGCCGCTTTGAAGGATGTGGAAACGTCTTTCGGATGAACGCACACAAGAATTATACGCGGGAACGTTTTATAACAACACTTTTGTTTCGTTTTATTTTTGCGGCTGGATGCTTTATTTAACTGTACGATGAGGAAACGATTATTTTGATAAAGGATATTTTCAATAATCTGAACTTATTGAGAATGAGGTGGAATCACTATGATGATACATGTTGTGATTGTGATTTGATGTCCCGATAAAACTTCAGCTGCGAATATACCATTAGAGATTCTTTATTCCTTGGATAAATAGATTTGATAGATATAGACATTCCTGGGACGTTGTCTTTATTATATAGTCTATCTAATCTAAATTGGAAAGATAGGCATTATAGATAGACACAGACCATTAATGGTGTTACTGTATCACTACTATTTAATTTTGAAATAACTTGGCGAATGTTTTCAATAACTACTGCACCCAAAGTTGTTAAATGATTGCGTTTGAGTAGTTCCTTTTTATTTACCCCAAACCATTTCAATGGCATTAAATATGCAGTAGTACGGTGGCGATCTCATCAAGATATGTACATGACTATTGCAAATATCATTAAAAACATACTTCTTTTTAAAATTATAACTTTTAAATGTCTGTAGCAATTTTTTTTTTGTGGTCACTTTGATCGGAATATTTTTTTTTCTCATAAAGCTCAGTATTCTATTCTCAATGCAGCATTAGAAATCTTATTTAGAATACGAGAACATAACAATTACCAAGTTTTCTGGTACATTAGGGAGAAGCCGTTCAGTAAACCATTTTCCGAATAACCCTGCAGTAATGTCCTTGAGGTAATCAACAGAAGCTTGTACAATATTTTTTGCAGATAACAGCAATGCATTTAAAACAAAGCCAATTCTACCACCTTTCTGCATGAAACATGGTTTGATACGTTTCAGACTAGCTGAATCAATGTCAATATTGGAAGCATACAGTTTAAAATATTCACAAAGTTTATAAACGGGAAAACTTTTATAAAGGTTACTTCGAGGATAAAGCAGATAAAATACTTTTGGATGGAGAGTTTTTATTCCTTTTAAAACAAAGGTAACTGACTCAGTATCTAAGGACAATCTATTTTGTTTTCCAGTATTTTAAAAATAAAATGCACAAAAATATTTTAATTCTTCTTTTACTCATAGGCAGTCTATCAAAAATTTCACCAAACAGGTGCTCAAAGATCTGGAGGTTTCAAAGGTCTGGCAATCTGATAAATTCCGTAATATTTGCTCGCAAAACGAACTCTTAATCAGTTCTTTAAGACTCGCTCCGGTATATTGGATTTTCGTTAATTAAGAATTAAAAATAAAATTGTATATTTACGTGGATAAGATTCCTGATCAGCGGTCTGTTTTGTATTTTGCAATCGCGGATCCCAATATAGACATTTTTACGCCTTTTACATCCTTAATTTTCTCCCAGACCGGATGATCGAGTGGGGCGGGTTTATTAAATTTGCGTCCCTCGAGATTTTCAATTTGCGATCCAATTGAAAATACATTGCACAAAAACCGGCTCCGACGGGGGGGATTTTCTCGTTTTTTGTTATTTTTTCCTTGAAAAAACTCGTTAGGTTAAGAGGCTTTTATTATGAAATTCCTTTTTCTCTCTTGTTTTAACTTAATACGGCAGGTTTAAAATTTATTCCATAAAAGGAGAAATAAGTCTTACTAAGCCACACAAAATAGGCTTAGCCCCCTTAACAGAAAAAATTCTGTTCTTTGAAATAATACCTTTATTCTTTTAAATCCTTTTTTAGTAGTATTTTTTGCCCTGTAACTTGCTCTTTACCTACTCCTCACTATATCCTTTGACTTAAAAAATGAATTTCCAGATAACTGTCAGATGGATCGCCTTTTTTGATACCATTAGATTTTTTTCTTAAAGGTCATCTAAAGTATGTTGTTCTTTTGTGTTTTGTTACTTAAAATGTTTGTTGTTTCTTCTATGGTGATATTATGGTCAAGATTTTATTTTAAATTATACTCATTATTTTTTAAATCTTTAAATTTCGACATTTTTGAAATCGGAAGTTTTGAAATGATCTGATTTCTAAATGGAGCTTTAAAAGTTGTAAGGGTAGATGGTAATATCGCCCTACTAAACAACTAAAGAGTAGAAACTTACTGACCCAACCAAAAAGTGAGTTGAGTCTGTTAGGCTAATCAGTCCTTATATTATCGGATTATGCAAATTCGAGATACTGATTTTAATATTGATCTAAAACGCAAATACTTTCTTGGAAGTATTGATTTGTTTTTGAGTAATGGATTAAAGGACCTAATTTTTTTGAGTTAAAAGCAGTTTTGAATACAATTTTCACTATTATGATGTGTTCCAATTCATATATAACGATTTAATTATAAATCCAAGATAAAAAGCTCGATGTGGCTTAAGTAAGTCACTTATCGTATCTTGGGTCTTCACTATCACTATTATTTTGTATTAATTTTAAGATCGAAGAACTAAACAAAGAGCAGAAATAATTTATAATGTTTTTAATGAATTTGAAAAAAATCATGTTTTCCACTATTTCGAATGTTTTCTGAGTATTTGAGAGCTTGGAAATCCATTTTTCATGTATTTGAGGTAATTTTCCGTTTTATCCCAGATTCGTGGTAATTTTTTTTTCGAATTCCAGCCATTTTTTTAGGCATCAATTTTAAATAATTTTAGACTTTAACCGGGTAATTTGACGAGTAATAAGTCCAGTTCAGAGATCTATTAGAATCTTTGATGTGTCGCAGATGCCGCACTAACTAGTCTGTGCGCCTATGTCATATTTATTGTCGCATGATATACATGTTTAAATAACAAAATTTTATATTGTTTATCTATGAAATCATTTTAAATATACGTAAAACCCTATGTTTTATACTATTTTTAGAGAGAAAATAATATCAAAAAATTGACCGCGGTCTAAAATCCAAGCATCAAAATATTTTAAACACTTCCAGCACTCACAGACTTGTCACCTCTTTTTAGCCAGTCTATTAAACACAGATAAAACACCTGCGTTCTAGCGATTCCTACTTTAGGCTGTGCAAGTGATTGTCTATCTCTCTCTATCCCACGGATTTTGAGAATTACGGGGCCGTACCCAAATAAATTTTTGGTCTGTTTTTGTATTATTTTCGACGTGTTTTTAAAGAGATCTTTAAGGAGGGGTCTATCGCCTTTAAAATAGTTGTTGGATGGGTCTATCACCTTTAATAGTTGGGAGAGGGGTCACGTGAGGTTATTATTATTTGATGGGTTTTGCCGGTTATGCTTTTTACGCGTTTATAAAAGTAAAGAGTTTTGAATTTGGCCTGTATTCGTCTAAATTTTTTGCAGTTTTTACTGTGAGGAAGTGTGTTTTTTTATTTGTGTTTGGGGATTTTTTTTGTATTATACCTAAAGACCTTAAAATGTTTCGACCCTGGAAAAATAGGCAGGAAAATTTGGCAAATGAAGAGGAAAGTGTTTGTGCGGGCTTATGGAGACCGTGGGTGTACAAGAAAGACAATAACTTTTGTGATGAAAACAATAAGAGTGATCTGGACACTGATTTAGACTTACATAGTTCTGATAATTCATTTTCTAGTGTTGAGAAAGCAAAAAGAAGCAAGGGAAGTAGAAGCTACAGAGGAAAATCAAGCAGTTTTAAAACGTAATTGTTTAAGTACAGACGCCAAACAAATTTATCTAAATATCTATAACAATCTAAGGAATGATCCTCAGTTCACAAAAATGATTGTAGTGCTTTGAAAAAAATAGCGTTTTTAACAGGGGTTCCCTCTAGTACAATATGCCTGTAAAAAAAAAGGATTAGAGGCAGAATAAAAAGGGAAGAAGCAGGACAATCAAAGGGACTTGACACGGATACTGCCAAATTGCTAAGGAAAGGTGTGTATTCTAAATACAAAAACAATGAGGTTCTGACCATAGAGACACCTTATCGGCAAGGGACACACATTTCACAGTCTCAACCTTGCGGAGATACCTGATAAAACTTGGATTTAAGCTTTAGATGGTTATTAAAAGAGCTGCTGTAATAGAATTGTCAGGTGGTCTATAGAATATTTGAGGAAAATTAAGAAATCTTGGGATTAAGACATATCCATATATTATTTAGCCGAAACATGGTATGATACATTTATAATTGATCTATGATTTCTATTCTCTGGAAAGAAGTCCCTTTCTTGCCATAGTAAGAAAACCATATTTTTATTAATTAAACAAGTTTAAAATTTTGTTTTTTACAGCTTACTGCCCCTGTTTGTCCTTCAGTGACACAATAAAGACCGCTTCTTCCTCCATTCTCTGGAAAAAAGTCCTTTTTTTGCCATAGTAAGAAAACCCTATTTTTATTAATTAAACAAGTTTAAAATTTTGTTTTTTTCAGCTTGCTGCCCCTGTTTGTCCTTCAGCGACACAATAAAGTATATACAGAATGTTACTTAAAGGTATGTCATAATTTAAAAGGGACATTCCTGGACCGATTTTAAGTCGAAAAGTTCATATAAACATGGGTCATAAAATGCTTAGTTTTTAAGATACAGGATGTTAAAGTTTTTTTTTTTTTTTCGTTTTTAATAAATTTTTCAAAAACGGTTTAAAATATTGAACTGAATTTTGGCACAGGATATTATGGCATAAAAACACATTTCTTAGATGTTCACCTACTTTTTTTTAGCAACCAGTGGCGCAGCTGTGATGAACTTTTAATACAATTTTACAAAAAAAAAATACTACGCCATTGACTTACGAAAAAAATTATGATTTTATCTTAATTATCAATCAATATAAACAAAAAATTCCTCCATGACTTTTGCCGTAAATCTTACCGTAGCCAAATTTTACGAATCAAATTGATAAATTCTTAAAAAAATGCTTAAAACATTTATTTATTTAATGAAATGATTAAATATCGCTTAGAATATTACTTTATGACTCTTTCCACATAAACTTTTGCGATTTAAACATGCATGTCATGTGACAATACAAGCAACACCGGCACACGGACTATTCGCGGCACATCAAAGATTCTAATAGGTCTCTGAACTGAACTATACCTTCTTCATGTTTTTCAGGAATTTTCAATAACTAATTTTATTTTAAGCATTAGATATCATTTCTATGTCTTCCAAAGATCTGAAATAATTTTTTATGTTTTTCGAAGTTCCAGATTACTGTTTCATGTCTTTCAAGCAATTGAAATAATTTAGCAATCTATTCGGCTCATGTCATCTACCTTGGTGGACCTGGAACCTTTTTATACCCATCGCAGGAATTTTGATGCCGACGACTCAAACGAACGACGATGAACATCCTCGGAACCAATCGTTGTATAAAAATGCAATTGAAAAAACTTAATAAAAATAGAGTTTTTCCTCATGAAAACGGTACGGATTTATAGGCTATGACCTTATATAGTAAACAAACTTAGTTTCAGCTCTCAAAACCGGGCATTTCTAGGTGAAAACAGCGGGACAAAAGCTGGCCACATGTGTACAAGAAAACCGGCTTTTCAGGAAAACCGCGGGAAACTGAATCATGATTTATATTATATTTTGCCACACCGAGCATGCCCCTTCATTTAACAGGGCTTCCCAAGGTAGGTAAACCTTGAAACTTGCAAAATAGAACATGTAAACAATGCAACAGCATGAAAAGAAAATTTTTCACAGTATCCCAATCTGTCGTAAAATTCTCTACGTACATTAGCTAACATTTGAGGTGTAATGGACCTAGAAATATATAATAATTCTAAGTCGCAATTTGTCCAAATTAACGGCTCTTTCATGTCGGTGTTGGTAAAGAATTTCCGTCAAATAGCCCCATAAGAAGTAGTCGCATGGCGTCAGATCTGGAGATCGCGGAGGCCATGGTATGGTACCTCTTGTGGAAATAAGCCGTTCAGGAAAAGTGTTTGTTAAATAGTCCTGCACTTGTCTAGCGTTGTGAGCGGGACATCCGTCTTGTTGAAACCAAATTTCCTCAAAATTAACATCCAAGCTTCGTACAGCGGGTATAATATTTTGTTGTAATAAAGGTAAATATCTCTCAGAGTTTAAGGTACCATCAATAAAAAAGGCCATTGTAGGGCCTTTTTTGATTGGCTAAAATACCAGTAATAAACATTTGTTGTAGTTGTTGTTGCAATAATAAGCTCCTAGAAATGTTCTTGATTTTTTGTTTTCGAAGGTACCTGTGATTTTTTTACCAAAAATTAATATCCAATTTTGTCCACTAGCATGCAATAAAAGGTATTAATTTTTTTTGTCGCGAACGAAGTGAGATACGAAAAAAATACAAGAGGCAAAAAAGTTGTATTTTTAAATTTTTCAACTTTAATATAATATTAAAGTTGAAAAAAAGGCAGTGGCGTACATTTTTTTGCCAATAATATTTGCTAAGATGCTCCCCGGGACGCCACTGAATCTTATAATTTTAATCTAATTAGGTAATCGAGTAAATATTTTTTTTAATCTTAATAAAAAATAATATTAAAAAGAAATTATCACCCTGTATCTTCAAAACTGTGCATTTTCGGACCCATGTTTATAGAAACTTTTTCTCATATTTTTTTACAAGGAATCACCCATTAAAATGTCTTCGTCTATTTTTTGAACACTCTGTATGTACTGTACGCTAATGATGCACCGCTAGTGGAGCGTCCTCACGCAACAACACGCGTTAACGCGCAACATCTACAGTCAGTTGTCTTATTATGCTATTAATATATGTATACCAGACAATGCAATGTTAATTTCCTTAGATGTGAAAAATCTTTTTCCCAGTATACCACCTACTGAGTGCATTGAACTAATGGAATCTTTACAAGCAAATTCTAATCTACCTAGGCTGATTTCTTCAAACTTAATTTGCCTACTAAAAACTTTTTTAGATCAAAATTTTTCTAAGTTCAATGGCAAAATGTATACACAGAAGACTGGCTTAGCCATGGGATCATGCCTTTCCCCTTTCTTAAGTGAGTTTTTATGAACAACTTGGAGTGCAAAATTATGAACAGTTCTTTCGCCGAACATATAATAGCGTATAAACGATATGTGGATGACATTTGTATTGTTTGGCGAGGCAATGACGATCAATAATTGTCACATAATCTACATAATAGAATTTCATTTACCTTAGACAAGGAGCACAACAAAAGTTTACCTTTCTTAGATCTTTTGTTAACCAGGAATAATAATAAAATTGAATTCGATATATACAGGAAACCGTCCACAACTGATATCATACAATTCACTTCTAACTCACCACATACCAGTGGCGAAGCGTGAACTTTTTTTTCGGGTAGACAAACAATAAAAATCCTTAATTAGAAAAAAAATGTGTATTCAATATTATTTACTTTAGTGAAATAGAGAATGAAAGCGCATGAAATATTAACTCAAAGAGAAAAATTATGTAGTGATATAAAAAATAAATAAATAATTACTACTAGCATAAAAAGATAGATAGATAAAAATAAATACTACTTACAAAAAAACACAACTAAAATACAATTGCCAATATCGAACAGTCGTTCATAAATAACCACTAAAAAAACCTTTTCTATACACCCAAAAATAAAAATACTAATTATTAAATTACTATAGCACGCGCCCCCACCAAATGCAGATTCATCAAAACAAAACAAAACTGAAAATGTATTGCGGCCGACCAGATCAAGCGTGTCCATAAACAATAACCCTCAACAGCATAATAAAATAGCTGGTCGACTTCGATAGACAAAAGCTCAAATGTCTTCCCCGCGAGTAAATTTTGCATACGTAATAGGCTGAATCCTGATGCGGCCGGACCTCTGTAGCCTGCTTGATGCGTATTTGGTTCGATTAGATGCTCCAAATTTCGGAAGACAAATATCAATGTGTCTTCCTGGGGCTCGTATACATTAATTGGGTGTCAGCCCTGTATTTTTATCTTAATCGATGCGGCAGGCGGGGCGCGCCTCCGGATTAATCATGTTTAGATACTATATAATAATAGTAAGGATAGCGACTACGTTCTGTGTTATTTTTTTTTAAATTTTAATTCAACAATTACATGAAATAATTACGTGATAAATTAATGACAAATAACTGGATAATTTTGGGTAGACAGTGTCTACCTTGTCTACTCGTACGCTTCGCCACTGCCACATACCCACAAATTTGCTTCGTTTAACTCTTTGTTATGTAGGATGTTCACCCTTCCTCTATCCAAGGAATCTTTTTATAAAGAATTTAACATAATAAAGCAGCTTGCAGTTAATAACGGTTTTCCACTTTCTACCATAAATAAACTTATACATGAATAAATATAAATTCTCCTACCACATCTTACACTCCAATTCTTTAAATCTTAACAAATTCTGATCTTTAACATTTTTTGGTTCAATATCTCTCCAACTTGCAAAACTCTTTAAAAATAATCTTAATCTTTTAATAGCTTTTAAAACTGCATACACTTGATAAACCCTGGGGTGTATTCTTTGAATTGTGGTGAGTGTTCCGCTGTGTATGTATGTGTATCCGGTCAGTCTGGTAGAAGGATTTCCACTAGGGTGAAAGAACATGTAAGTCTTTTCAACAATTGTAAGAACACCGATATTAAAGAAACAAAGTCAGCCTTTGCAAATCATCTTTTATCGACTGGTGGTCACAACTTTTCGGTGTCGGATGATGTAGATATATTACATGAGTATGGAAAAGGTAAAAAACTAGATCTTCTCAAAAAGCTGGAGATTACAGGAGCTGAGAGAAGCCCAATATTAAATTGTGTCAATGAGATCTTTAATTTCGAACCTAATCTCAGGTTCGATCACTATTAAATTTTTTGAAAAACTTTTTTATTTTTGTTCTTTCATAATTATATGTGTGTTGATTCTTTATAAGATAATATGTATAAATTGTACTGGATTTCGGTGCTATTTGGCGTTTTAAAGTTCATATTTTAGTCAATAACAGCACACGATGTTGTAGACATATTATTTTTTATATTTTTATTTATGTTAGTGAGAGTCAGTGTGTAGTTTTTGTATTTAGATGAGGTATGTCTTTTCTGTTAATTAGCGTTTTGTTCCTTATTATTTAATTTTGATAATTTTATTTAGGTCTGATGTGCCCTAATGCGGTGAAACGCGTAATCTTTTAATAGACGCTTGATTTGTGAAACTTTGACTTTGAGTATACTTTCTCCTCCTTTGGTTTACTAATTAGTGATTAAGTACCTATATTTACGTATTTATTCACCAACAGTTAATTTCAAGGCGGCCCTTGCAGTAATTTCCACCTGTTCACAGGACAAAAGCGGTCTGAAAATTTAATTTAAACTTTAAACTTCGAACAAATCCACTCGAGCCGGCCGAGTTTTAGCGCAAGAGAGTGTAGAAATCGCGTTAGATTCTATGGTTTCGTCCATGAATAATTTTGCGGGAGTTTTCCCACCCAGAAAGTTTCCTCGGTAGGGCTCGGGCGGTGGGCGCCCCCTCGACGTGCACACACACAGCTCTGGCCCGTGTAATTAATTACACCCCAGTTCGGAAAAGGTCTATTCTAAACGCGAACGGCAAAAACTTTTCCGCACGCGGGTTAAATTCCGTGGAAATACAAAATACAAACCGACGACAACTTTTTGTGGCTTGTGGCTGTTTTATTAGGTGTCTTCTCTTTACTTTTTTAGCTACGGTTCTATTAGTGTGACAAGATTTTCTCTCGTTATTTTTTTTTAAAGAAAGTTGGAAATTGAATTAGGAAAATTGGTTTTTATACAGAGTGGGGAAACAAATATTACTAGAAAATCATTTTTTTCTTACCAGTTATATTGGGTGTATACAAAAAAAAAATTTGCACAAAAACGATATTGTAAAATCAAAAAATTCTTATTTCAATGATACATAGGCGGTCCTTTCTAGAGTGCAATCCATTTGTGCAATATTCCTGGTATCTTTGGCCTTATTATGATTCTCATAAAAACTTCATTATTCCTTCGCAATTGTTGATATTACTCGTAGTTAGCGTTAACAATCATTTAAATTCTATGAGCGGGATGTTTATGAGTTGTTATGTATTAAATCTTTTTTTAATTTAGCAATTCTAGAAGAATGGATTGAACGATTTGTTTACCTACCAAACGAATCGGTAAATAGGCTTATTCTTATCATAATTAGTCCTACGCAAGGAGAAATAAACTCGTCTATTTCTAGAGAGGATCCTCAGCCTAACCTCAAAATGTGCATTTGGGCAAAACGGGATACTACCCCATTTTACCCGCCCAATATAAAACAATAATAATAGTTATTATTTTCAGATGGTGTTTAAGTACAACCGCCATTCTGACCCACACGAATGGTCCACGGACAGTATGCAGAATGCTGTAATAACAGTATTAAATGTCAAAATGGGGTACTACAGAGCATCTACCAGTTTTAATGTGCCTCAATCGACATTAGAGCGCCATGTTAAAAAAGCTAGGGAAAATCCCGGGTATGTTGTTACTAAATCTTTGGGACTATTTAAGGCAATATTCACTGCTGAACAAGAACAAGACCTTGCAAATTATTTAATGCACATGGAAAAAAGATGGTTTGGATTAACGATGACTGAATGCAAGTGTTTAGCATTTCAATTAGCTGAGCTCAATGAACTTGATCATATGTTTAATAAAGAACTTGCCATGGATGGGAAGGATTGGATGCAAAGTTTTTTGAGTCGACATCCAGAACTTTCAATCAGAACACCAGAAGCAACATCTGGAGCTCGAGCAATGGGGTTTAATAAAGTAGCTGTAGGTAATTTTTTTTAAGTTACTTATCGAAACTGTAGATAAATATCAACTGACAGCCGATAAAATCTATAATGTGGAGGAAACCTGAGTGTCAGTTAATCCAAAGGGAATGTCTAAGATTATTGCCACTAAAGGGAAAAGACAAGTCGGAGCCTTGACGTCAGGGGAGAGGGGTGAGACCGTCACTGTTGAAATATGCTTTTCGGCTTCAGGAGCATACATGCCTCCCATGTTTATATTAGGTCGACAAAAAATGCAACAAGCTTTCATGGATGGAATTGTTCCTGGCGGTTGGGTAGAGCTAAATGATAGTGGGTGGATGGACAAAAATTTATTCTTTATTTGGTTCAAAAAATTTGTTGAATTTGCCAAGCCCTCAAAAGACCGACCAATTCTGCTTTTTTGGATGGACATTCATCCCACGCAAAAAATCTATTTTAATTAATAACCAAAGTTATTAATTATGCCAGGATTACACCGTGTAGTTACCTTACAACAAATAACTGAATTATTTTGTGTAGCTTACCTCAGAGCAGCTACACCGCTTACTGCCATGAATGGATTTTTAAAAACTGGAGTTTGGCCGGTTAATAAGAATGTTTTCACTGATGCAGACTTTTTGCCTTCCGAAACAACAAATATTAAACAAAATGAAAACTTACCACCTAAAAACAATAATAGTAAAACTATGAATGAAACACAACTATCGGAAATTAATTTAGTTAAAGAAAAAACTCCAGAACCAATTGATATTTCCAAACCAGGTACATCAAAAGATTCAGAGGTAAGCTTTAAGATGATTAGTCCTGAGGGTATAATTCAAATCCCTAAAATAAAACAAACTGACAAAAGAGTTTCTCGTAAAAGAGGAAAGACTGCTATTTTATCGTCTTCGCCTTACAAAAACGAGCTAGAGGAAGCTGAGCAAAAAAAGAATAAGAATTCTAAAGGGAAAACTCTTGTGAAGAAAAACCTTGCACCATCACCAAAAAAGAAAAAAATTACTAAACCCTCCACTAATCTGAAAAATAATGACTCAAGTGACAGTGAAGTTAGTGATGCGGAGTGCCTCTACTGTGGAGATTTTTACTCTTCGTCAACGGAAGGATGGATAGCATGCTCAATGTGTCACCAATGGGCCCATAACTCATGCGCAGGATATGAAGACGAAAATGACGAAGCCGTTTTAGTTTTTAGAGTTATGCAAGTAAGGTCCAATCCCATTTTGCCCGACCGTGCGGGCAAAACAGGGCAAATAGTATTGTTTTGCGAAAATTACTGTAACAAAAAACTTGTATATATTTTGTTTTATTTTAAGCTCTTATAATTTAGGCATGATATGTAGAAATTATTTTTTCGTTAATTAAAGTTTCTGTGTCAATTAATACTAAGGTTATCTTTATTTGGAGACAAACTACCCCATTTTGACTGCCTTTCCCCTATAATAGTAAATACCGATTTTGTCATAACACCATATCAAGGGACAACCGTCGTTATAGACGTAGAATAATAAAAACCACAGATTTAACGAGACAAATCTCTCGTTAAATCTGTGGAAATATTTAATTTCCATAAAAATGCTTTTTATTAGATAAGTACTCCTATTGTAATGAATTACGTTAAAAAAAAACGCATAAAGAGTTCATAAACGGTAATATTTTTTAATTTAAAGCCTAACTTATTAATAATAAATATTTATCATGTAAATATTTTTTGACGACGTCATTGGTTAAGATTACTTGTGTCGGTGGAATCAATAATGCGCTAGAGTGGTGTTGCCATGTTGTTGCCCTTTTCTTTAATATAGATTATCTGCATTCATCTAACTTTGAATGTTGGCTGCTTTATAGAGTATCTTAGCATATTTTATGAAAAAAAAAATCACAATCGACGACAATCTCATATAGATTGAAGATCGGTAAATTTGACATTCCGGCGGCACCATTTCCTAAATATCACCAATTTTAAATTTATCTGAATTTTTATTTGAATTTTACATATTATTCTCCTCTATTAATACCTTTTTTTACATCAAGAGATAACACGTAACACTTATTTTTTGTAAAGCACCTAGCTGAATGAACAGTTGTATGTGCCCATATAAATTTACACAAGCATAAATCTATTATAACTTATTAGTGTATTTAAATAATACCAATTTTAATAAATTTCTAATTGTATCATTATGAACTAAAACTAAACCTATACCTATTCTATACATATACATCAAATTTCTTTTTTTTTTCTTCAAAACAAATTTTCAAAAATTATGTAGTTGGTGACTATATAAAATTTACATTTTTTCAAGAAAATTTTTATTTTTTTAATATCTACTGGTAACAAGTTATATAATTATTTTAAGTCTAAGATATATTAAAAATCGTTTATTGACATTTTTGTGATTTTGTGGAGTCTTCAGATTTTGATCTGGTATTTAATGGGCAATATAGTTTTTATTACTTTGTTTATAAGTATAGCAACATGATGTTAGAATATACAGGGTGTAACATAAGTGATAACTTTAATTTTAAAGGGTGATTCCTTGTCATTTTTTAAGTAAAAAAGTTCATATAAACATATGTCCGGAAACGCTTAGTTTTCGAGATACAGGGTGTTAAACTTTTTTTTAAATCGATTTTTTATTAATATCTCATAAACGCATTCACCGAATTTGTTGAGATCTTTACATTTTATTAGTCACTTTATAAGGTACCTTTTGGAATTCTCAAATCTGGCCTAGAAATTTTAGGGGCGTGCCCACGGGCTAAGTCGGATGATTTTTTTGTAAAAAAGATATCGACCGGTACATTTTTTGTAAGTATGATATTTTTTTAAAATTAAGCATCTAAAAATGAAACTTTTTTGTCTCTTAATTTTTTTTCGTATCTTGCTTCGTTTAGAAATAAATTTTAAAAACCATCACCATACCGAGACGTGCTAAACGTCTCGGGCCTCCATAAAAAAAACCTAAAATGCTTCAAAATTGATTTTATTGGGAAGACTACATATTTATGCAGGTATGTATAAAAATTTCTCTGATAAAAACATTCCTATGTCTTACATTAACATTTACTAGGTACTGGGTACTGTTAGTTGAATGTGTTTTACTGTGCAGATAACTATGAATAACGCCGAATTAGCTCAAATGCATTTCATTTATGGCCTTGCAGATGGAAATGGTGCAGAAGCTCGTCGAATTTATCATAAACGCTTTCCCAAGAGACCAATTCCAGCGAAAAGAACTGTCATAAGACTCCATGCCCGTCTGTGTGAGACTGGATCTGTCAATGCTCATGCTGAGCGCGTTGGTAGACCGAGGGTAATAATGACGCCACAACTAGAGGAAGCAATTCTGCAAGCAGTGGAAGACGATCCGTCAACTAGCACGCGAAGATTATCGTTACAGTTTAACATCAGCCACGAAAGTGTTGATGGTGGAGGGTTTTGCACACAAATTTACTTTATCCATTCCACATTCAGGTGGTGCAAGCACTGTTGCCAACACATTTTCCTGCACGATTAGAGTTTTGCCAGTGGTTTCTTCAAAAAACTGCCCAGAATCCAAATTTTACGGCTAAAATTCTTTTCACAGATGAGGTCTGTTTTTCACAGGAAGCCATCAGAAACTTCCACAATAACCATCTTTGGGACTCCCCATGCCATTGGAGAAGGTGGATTTCAACAGCAGTTTTCCGTGAATGTTTGGGCCGGAATTATCGGTGATCATCTTATCGGACCGCACTTTCTCCCTTCTAGGCTGAATGGTGATACTTACAGACAATTTTTAGAAGAAATATTGCCAGATTTATTAGAAGACGTACCACTAGCAACAAGAAATACCATGTGGTTTATGCACGACGGTGCACCGGCTCATTTTAGTCTTGTCGCTCGAAACTGTCTAAATGATACTTTTGCTCAGCAATGGATAGGTCGGGGGGACCTCAGCTATGACCTGAATCCTCTGGACTATTTCTTTTGGGGATATCTGAAATTGCTTGTTTATGCGACGCCAGTTGTGGATGAAAACGATTTGAGAAACCGGATTGTAAACTCTTCTAATGTCATACGCAACACACCAAGAATTTTCGAACGTATGCGCCAGTCGATGGGAAGAAGATTGCGTGCTTGTATTGACAGTCGTGGTTCTCATTTCGAGCATTTGATTCAATAAAATTTTGATGATATTTAGTTTTTATTATTTTTCACAAAAATTAAGCAATCGTATTTTTAATTGCTTAAATTTGTACAAATATCTCGCACAAAAAAAATGGTGGCGTACACAAACAACAAATAAATTTTAAATAGGTAACCATTTGCGACGCCATTGCATTCAAATTTAAACATCAAAAATAGCGTCTTATTAATTTTTATTTTCGTCAAGTATGCGTTTTGCAAAAAAAATTATTTAAGATTTTTTCTTAGTTGTTAAATAATAAACATGCTGGTAATTTGTCAGTTAATTCTGAACCATTTTATTTTTTTTATGAAGGCCCGAGACGTGCTGAGATATGATTTTTAATTATTTATTTCTAAACGAAACAAAAAACTCTATGTTATACGAAAAAAATTTAAGAGACAAATAGTTTTATTTTTAGATGCTTTATTTAAAAGAAATATCATACTTACAAAAAATGTACCGGGCGATATTTTTTTACAAAAAAATCTTCCGACTTAGCCCGTGGGCACGCCCCTGAAATTTCTAGGCTAGATATGAGAATTCCAAAAGGTACCTTATAAAGTGACTAACAAAATGTAAAGATTTCAACAAATTCGGTAAATGCGTTTATGAGATATTAATAAAAAATCGATTTCAAAAAAAAAGTTTAACACCCTGTATCTCGAAAACGAAGCGTTTCCGGACATATGTTTATATGAACTTTTTTACTTAAAAAATGACAAGGAATCACCCCTTAAAATTAAAGTCATCACTTATGTTACACCCTGTATACATCCGCTGTAAATAATAAATGGGTTGGATAACGTTTGTTCTTTTTATAAATTATTTTTAAGATATGTTTCTGTTATAGATATCTGGTTTAGTGTTATAGAGACCTCCCCATACCATAAGGCCGTATAAGTGACTCAACTAATGCCTTATATATTACTATCAATAACTTTAAATAATATTTCTCTTAAAATGTAAATTTTATATATTGATTTCCTGATGTAATTTTTTATTTTGATTATATGAGTTTCCCACTTCAAGTTTTTGTCAATTATTATACCCAAATATTTTATATTATTTACTTCCTTAATATCAGTTTCAAAATTTGGTACCGAGATACACGAATATCTAGAGCAATTTGCTGCAGAGGCAGAGAAAGCTATGTAATTAGATTTGTTTAAATTAAGTGTTAATTTATGATGGTCCAGCCAGTGTTTTATTTTTATTACACCCTTACAGACAATTTTTAGAAGAAATATTGCCAGATTTATTAGAAGACGTACCACTAGCAACAAGAAATACCATGTGGTTTATGCACGACGGTGCACCGGCTCATTTTAGTCTTGTCGCTCGAAACTGTCTAAATGATACTTTTGCTCAGCAATGGATAGGTCGGGGGGACCTCAGCTATGACCTGAATCCTCTGGACTATTTCTTTTGGGGATATCTGAAATTGCTTGTTTATGCGACGCCAGTTGTGGATGAAAACGATTTGAGAAACCGGATTGTAAACTCTTCTAATGTCATACGCAACACACCAAGAATTTTCGAACGTGTGCGCCAGTCGATGGGAAGAAGATTGCGTGCTTGTATTGACAGTCGTGGTTCTCATTTCGAGCATTTGATTCAATAAAATTTTGATGATATTTAGTTTTTATTATTTTTCACAAAAATTAAGCGATCGTATTTTTAATTGCTTAAATTTGTACAAATATCTCGCACAAAAAAAATGGTGGCGTACACAAACAACAAATAAATTTTAAATAGGTAACCATTTGCGACGCCATTGCATTCAAATTTAAACATCAAAAATAGCGTCTTATTAATTTTTATTTTCGTCAAGTATGCGTTTTGCAAAAAAAATTATTTAAGATTTTTTCTTAGTTGTTAAATAATAAACATGCTGGTAATTTGTCAGTTAATTCTGAACCATTTTATTTTTTTTTATGAAGGCCCGAGACGTGCTGAGATATGATTTTTAATTATTTATTTCTAAACGAAACAAAAAACTCTATGTTATACGAAAAAAATTTAAGAGACAAATAGTTTTATTTTTAGATGCTTTATTTAAAAGAAATATCATACTTACAAAAAATGTACCGGGCGATATTTTTTTACAAAAAAATCTTCCGACTTAGCCCGTGGGCACGCCCCTGAAATTTCTAGGCTAGATATGAGAATTCCAAAAGGTACCTTATAAAGTGACTAACAAAATGTAAAGATTTCAACAAATTCGCTAAATGCGTTTATGAGATATTAATAAAAAATCGATTTAAAAAAAAAAGTTTAACACCCTGTATCTCGAAAACGAAGCGTTTCCGGACATATGTTTATATGAACTTTTTTACTTAAAAAATGACAAGGAATCACCCCTTAAAATTAAAGTCATCACTTATGTTACACCCTGTATACATCCGCTGTAAATAATAAATGGGTTGGATAACGTTTGTTCTTTTTATAAATTATTTTTAAGATATGTTTCTGTTATAGATATCTGGTTTAGTATTATAGAGACCTCCCCATACCATAAGGCCGTATAAGTGACTCAACTAATGCCTTATATATTACTATCAATAACTTTAAATAATATTTTTCTTAAAATGTAAATTTTATATATTGATTTCCTGATATAATTTTTTATTTTGATTATATGAGTTTCCCACTTCAAGTTTTTGTCAATTATTATACCCAAATATTTTATATTATTTACTTCCTTAATATCAGTTTCAAAATTTGGTACCGAGATACACGAATATCTAGAGCAATTTGCTGCAGAGGCAGAGAAAGCTATGTAATTAGATTTGTTTAAATTAAGTATTAATTTATGATGGTCCAGCCAGTGTTTTTTTTTTATTACACCCCTCTGTGCCTTTTTTTCACATTCTCCCAAGTCTCTCCCGAGAAAAGCACAACAGTCAGCACAGCATCCAGATCTATCAAGGAATTTAGATAGGAGATAAATAATATGGGACCAAGAACTGTTCCTTGGGGAACGTAAAAAAAATATAAATGTGTCTCTAATTTTCACTATTTGTTTGCGGTCATTAAGATATGATTCAAACAGTTATAACACATTGTCTCTAATTTCATAATTCTCTAACTCGTTAAGTAGTTTTGTATGGGGCACTGTGTCGAATTCCTTAGTTAAATCTAAGAAAATTGCAATACTTTTCTTACACATGTTAATATTGGTTGTTATTTCTGATACTAACTTACATATTGCATCTGTAGTACTAAGTTTATCAACAAATCCAAACGGATTTTTTGAAATAATGCAGTTTTCCCCAAAGAAAGCAAGAAGCCTTTCTTTAAGATATTTTTTAAATATCTTACCAAAGTTATTCATAACACTTATAGTTCTAAAATTGTTAATGTCATGTTTATTTGCTGATTTATAAATTGGTGTAACAATAGTTGTTTTAAATTGGATAGGAATAATACTGGTCTTAAAAATTAAATTTACAATATGTATAAGCGGTTTTAATATATGAACATGAATATTTTTTATTACTTTACTCGGTATTTTGTCAATTCCTGGGGAGCTATTATTTTTTAAAGAATTTATATTTTTGATTAGTTCATTGATTTGTACTGGATATAGAAAAATTGAACAGTTATTACTAATTTTACTATCCATATTGACTTCGCTATTTACAATTCTGTCTGCCTATATGTACAACATAATAAAATAATCATTGCAATAGTCTGCCATATTTTTGTCATTTTTAAAACCTTGTCCGTTGTTATTTAGAATATTTATGTTATCATTGCTTTTATTTGTTTGTTCATTTGTAGCTTCAGATACTAACTTATACATATTTTAAATATTATTTTTGTTTTCATTTATTTTGTTGTTGTAATAGTCATACTTGCATTTTATAAGTATTTAACTCAAGGTATTACGATTACGTCTTGTACTGATCTTCTATTACATTATTTTCTTTATTTTTTAACCATTTTTTTTAAGTTTGTGTCTTTTTTTTATTGACTCTATGATGCCATGTATTTGTATTATTGTCTTGATGAAACAACACTTCCTTCTTAACCAAATGCGGCCGTTTTTGCTTGATTTCTTCGCTCAAACGTTGCAATAAGTTAGCATAATACTCGCCGTTGATAGTTTTACCTTTTTCAAGATAGTCAATGAAAATTATCCCTCGCGCATCCCAAAAAACCAACGCCATGACCGTGCCTGCAAATTAAACGGTTTTCGCCTTCTTTGGAGCCAGTTCTCCCTTTTGAGTCTATTGTTTTGATTGTTCTTTTGTCTCAGGTGTGAAGTGATGGACCCATGTTTCATCAATGGTTATGAAACGACGCAAAAGTTCTGCTTTGTTGCTATTAAATTTCGCTAAACATTCAATTGAAACATCTTCACGACACTGTTTTTGCTTGAGTGTGCAGAGCAAACGCGGCACCCATCTTGCACACAGCTTTCTCATGTCAAAATTTTCAGTTAATATGAGATGTACCACACTTTTTGAAATGCCTACTATGTCCGCTAGCTCGCGCACTTTCAGTCGACGATCATCCAGTACCACTTTGTGAATTTTCTTTAGAAATTTCTGGAGTCGTTAGCTTATTTGGTCGACCACTGCGATGCTCGTCTTGGCAGCTCGTACGGCCTCGTTTAAACTCTGCTACCCAATATTTTATTGTTGTTAACGAAGGAGCAGACTCACACAGAGCAGAATCCAGTTCAGCTTTTATATTGGTTGGGCTGAGGCCTTTCAAATAAAAGTATTGTATCACTTAACGATGACCAATTTTCTCCATTGTCACAAATTCACTGAAAACGTTTACTATTGATGGCTGCCAAACAAATAGTAAACAACGTGGCGTCTTCAAACTTGAAAGATATGCTTTATAGATTGTATACTTTCTAATACACTGATATTTTTCAAACTTCTACCGACATCTCTAGGTCAGGCCGGGTACTTCTGGAACCACCCTCGTATTATAGAATCTGTCAGTGGCTTCTTGTGAATCATTAGAATTTAGAACTGATTGCCAATTTTCTATATGTAATAAATTCTCACTGAATTTAATGTCATCAATTTTCTCTATTTCTATTTGTTTTATTTCATTATTGGTATCATCATTCTGGTTTGTTATATTTAGTATGATTGGATAGTGATCGGTTAAGTCAGAATTTAATACAAATGAGTAAAAATATAACTTATTTGTTTTTAATTTCCTTCGAACGAATAAATGATCAATACAACTAGCAGACAAAGATGTCACCCTTGTAGGACAATTAATATAGGGCAGAAATCCATATTTGTTCAATGTTGATAAATACAAGTTTGTATCACCAGTAAAGATATCAATGTCATTCTTTAAATATACCTTCTGACGATGCGATTCTCTTGATAGAATGTCCATAATGGCGCTTTTTGGGCGTCCTGCACACTGCTTATCGTCCGTTAAGTCGTGTCTGGGAGAAGCGCCAGACTAGGGACGTTTTTTGAATACACCTCGTAGATACATTTAAACGCCAATGCATTGGCAGTTTTAGATATCGAAAATTAGGGTCAGTTTCCAATTCCAAGCTCATTTAGCACAAACACATCGTAGTCTATGGTTGTTTCATTTCAGCTCCTCAGTCAGTACCTCACAATTATGAATTCGACTGCCTTGGATTCTCCTACATATTTCCAGAAACTGCGCCGATAAATTATGCCCAATTATTTGACAGATTCGGAGTCAACAAAATGACCTCTATTAATTGTTCAGAAGTCCTTATTAAAAAATACTGTACCTGTGTAAACATAAATAACCCCAAAAAACTCCATGAAAAATGCCGGGATATTAACACTTATATTCAAAAGCGCTAGTTACAATTTTTATTAATATTCATAAAAATGTCAAAATGCAAAAAAGTCTTTTTTGGCAAATGAAAAAAGCCCCAGCGTGTTTTTTTTTATTTTTATGCCGTTCACATTTTCGCCGGGGCACTTCATCTTCCAGACTAGCAAGCGGACCCGGCTATTTCGTATTCCGCGAATTCAAATTAAGGATCCCGCTTTATGAAAATGCGGGGATGGCAGCGACAGATTTAAATGGGTCCCTCTGATGGTCTATATTTATATTCGTCGAAAAGAAATTGGACCTTATGACTATCAACTATATTTATTCGAGTGTGGATTGCGCTACGTAATGGGTTCGCTCTTCGGCCACTCGTAAGTGGCCACTCGGTTTTAACACTTATGCACTTTTTGAAGATGTTCAAAGTGGAACTTTAAATAATTGAAGTGCCAACTGTTATAATTTATATCTGTAAGTTGCAATTTATTTGCGAATGTTAAGTGCCAGACATATATTCATTTAGGTTTCTATATATTACTTGCAGCCGGTTCTTTTTTTATTGTTAAGTATGGCTAAAAAGAGCAGATTTTGAGGATGCTTTTTCTGTCTAAATTATTTGCAAAATGGCTGCTCTTCCGGTAATAGAAGAACAAGAAACTTTGTTATTTTACACGTGATACCTTATAAATGATTAAATTGTTTGATTCAATGTGCACTTCTAACAAATTTAATGGGTGACTCGATATATTTTGATCAAGTAGTTTTTGAACTGCACACAGTTAAAAATTTCCTTTTAGCCAAAGTTGAAGGCATTATTAAGAGGAAGACGAATTTTTCACCCTAACCAGTAAATATATTTTCTAATAAATCATTCGTTATGATGCTTTATAATCCAAAAATGTTTTTTTTGCTCTTTCACCAAAACTTCAAAAATTCTCTAGGATCACATAGACAGTTTTCAAAATTGTTTGCAATTACTTTTTTCCACTGTTGTTAAAAAAATTATCAGAGGTCTCGGAAAAAAAATTTCCTACTACTTCACCAAATGTAAAAACTTCCAAGAATAAACTCATAAAAATATACCAAACCTTTTTCCAATAAATTTTCCTTTACGATGTAATAAATTTTAAATACTACAAGCTAAAAAGACAGTTCTCCTACTCTTTCACCAAAAAGCGTTGAAGTCAAACATTTCCTAGGATTAGATAGGCAATTTTAAAAATTGTTAGCACTTTTTTTCTTCTAGACTGTTGTTGAAAAAAATGATTTCTCCAAAAAAAGTTTTTCTGCTCTTTCACCAAAGTGTCCAAGAATAAATTCATAGAAACTATAGTAAATCCTTTTCCAATGAATTTGTGATAATGATGCTATACAACTTTTTTAGTACTAAAATGTTGAGAAAACAAATTGTTTTTCCTGCTTCCTTACCAAAGCGTTTGAGCTACAACAATTTTCTAAAATTTTAGTCTATTTTCGAAAATCAATGTTATCGTCAATCAAAAATCAATGTCAATCGAAAATCAAAATTATGCAGTTACTTCCATCCAGACTGTTGTTGAAAAAAAATGTTGAACTAATTTCGCGAAAAAAAATTCTGCTCTTCCACCAAAATGTGTCCAAATTTGCAAAATTTAATTTATCATAAATATAGTAAATCCTTTTCCAACAAATCTCTCGTTATAATGCTATACAACCTTTTTAGCATTAAAATGTTGAGAAAAAAAAGCTCTTTTACCAACTTGTGTGCAAAATTTTTAAGAATAAATTTATAAAAACTAAATTAACAAAAAAATCTTTTCATTACTCTTATACAGTACTTTACGTATTAGAGGGATTTTTAAATTAGATTCCTAAGATTTAATTCTCAATCAAAATGTGTGCAAAAATACCAAAATTAAATTCCTAAAAACTACCTTAAAAAAAATTAATTGTCATTGATTTACTCGGTGATCTTGAGGAACTTGGAACGAGAGAGATACATGAGATGATTGAAAGTTATTTATACAAATATTTACATTTACATAAATATTCAATATCAAAGGAGAGTGCCTACTTTGTTATTTTAAAAGGCACAGGAGGCTTCGACAACCCCAATGTGAAACTAAAACAAAAACAAAGAAATAGGTATTGTATAACAAAAGGCATACGAACTTCTTCCAGATATATGTATGAGGTGCTTTCCATCATTACTTTAGAACGTTTTATTATGGGAATAAGTTCTTTTGGTGTTATTATAATTTATACTGGGTTATTTATAGGAATTAAAATCCATTCTCAAAAAAAAAAAAAAAAGCTGCAGGGTGGAACGGTATGTCGATCAGGATATTCCGGAAATTAGTTGATTCTGCTTTGAATTTGGGTGATGTGAAAGGTACTACTGATGATCTATTTTCTTTTCTAGAACATCTATCTACATATATGTAGGTTTAAATTAAAGTGAGATTTCTGGAGCGGTGTTCTGAGACTTGACAAATGCTTTACACTCTGTTAGTCATAAAATACAACGTTGGAAGCTTGAAATATATGGTTTTTAGAGATGTCATTCAATTGGTTTAGATAATACCCTTCTGACAGAATTCAAAATGTTTCTTATGCCTGTTGCGATTCAGACAACATGATTATTAATTCTGGTGTTTCACAAGGGTTAGTCTTGAGACCACTGTTCCTTTTATATGTATATATCCATGATATCTGTTTAGTAGAAATCAGTGGTCAATTAACTCTCTTTGCTGATGATACCAGTATTTTGTGGCATCATTCCGAATATCTCATGTTGCAGGATAATATCAACAATGATTTGCAAAAAGTAAATATTTGGTTCGATAGAACTTATAACAAAATTAATAAATAATAATATAACAAAAACTAATATTCTTACTTTTAGATATAATCTTGCAGTTGTTCTTATAATGGACAATAGACTTAAATTTCAAAATCGAATTGTTGCCTTGTCGAGAAAAATGTCTTCCGACTGTTTTGCCTTACGTTGCTATATCCGGGGATTTAGATCAGAGTGCAATAAGAATGATATATTTTGATCTGATTGAAAGTAACCGGAGATATGGTCTTACATTTCGGGGTAGTTGCAGTATTATCAACTATCTACATTTTACAAAAAAAAAGTAATACAAATCATGTACAATGTTAGATTGAGGCATTCATACAAACCTGTCTTTTTGAGAAATATTGAAAAAATTGTGACACTACCTTGCTTAGTTATTCTTAGTATATATTTGATTTTTATAAAAAGCAAGGAAAACATCTTACTTGGCAGCCACAAAATATTCCTCTACCACTAATCAATTGAGGAGATCATTTATTTATGACGCAAAGAAAATACAAAACTTCAAGTCAGGGTCTCATTAAACATATCTATACAGATCGTATTATCGTGAGCTACGTATTACCCAAAATAATGGCAACACCGCTTGGTTGCGGCTTGCAGGCGGCAGAATTTTTCGTTTTTATTTTTTGAACCGGGAGTCAGCAGACCTCACTCACACACAAAAACGGTTTTAAATGTGGTTACAAATTTTGAGACATCTTTTTGTCTTCAAGATTGTAAAAAATGCCACACAAAACGTCAAGAACCACCTGTTGAAGTTGTCCAGGATATAGAACGGCGGGAAGAAATGGTTTGCAGTACCCTAGAACTTGATTCGACACGGTCCACTAGAAGTGTTGGAGAGGAACTGGGAATGAGCAATAAAACTGTTGCTCGTATCTGGAAAAAATATGGGTACAAATGTTTCAAGTATTCAAAAACTCAGGAAATATTTCCTAAAGACCAGTGGCAAAGAATGGAATTTTGTGAAACCATGATGGAAAAGGCAAATGAAAACGAATATTTTTTAAAAAATATTTTGTTTTCTGATGAATCTTCTTTTCCATTACATGGCAAACACAATCCTTCCATTGTTCGTTATTGGTCTCAGGAAAACGAGCACAGAAGTTTTGAGTTTCGTATCCAGTATCCTCAAAAATTGAATGTTTGGGCAGGTATTTTGGGCGACAATGTTATAGCGCCATTTTGTATTAATGGCACTTTAAACGCCCAAAAATACCTTGAGTTGCTGCAAAACCAAGTTCTTCCTGCCATTCAAATCCTACCTGATGTAGACCTGGGATCGCTTTATTTTCAGCAAGATGGCTGTCGGTTAGAGTAAAAGAATTTTTAACAAATACTTTTCCTAACCGCCTTATTAGTGCGACTGGCGATATTAAATGGCCTCCTAGATTTCCAGATTTGTCTCCAAATGACTTTTATCCGTGGGGTTACCTTAAGCAGACCATTTCCAAGCATGAATTTAGTAGGCCAACAAATTTAAAGGAGCGAAATAAAATTGTCGAAGGTGCCAATTCCATTTTACCTGAAGCTCTTTTGGAGGTGCGAAATAGCTTTTACGATAGGTTAAGTTTTTGTTTAGCGAAAAAAGGCGGTTTATTTGAGCCTATTATTTAAAAAATGATATATTGTTAAGTTTGTTTATTAGAGTTTTGTTTCTGATTTTTTATTATATTTTTATAATAAAAAATCAGAAACAGAGTATATAGAGTTGATATTTTATTTTTTATTAGAATAACGCTTTAATTTTCATTATGTAAAACACAGCATATTAAACATTTTAAGATTACAATTCTATGCGGGTTTTACACATTGTCATGTCTGTAAAACCCGCATTAGAATAAATATTTTAAAAATGCCTGGATTTTCGCGTAATATTTTGGGACATTTTGTCGCCAAAAACGACGCAACTCCCACGAAAGTCAGATGTTTACTAATCCCGTCCTTGGGCCGGCCGGGGCGGTGCTCTGTCGCAGGCACTCGTACACGCGCGACTTTGCAAAATTTCGCCTCTATGCGGTTTCCTATAAGTAACGAACGAAAACACGATCTGTATATAGGTTTTCCTCTCTCCTCTTCTGAGTGAGATTTTTATGAATGACTTGGAGAAAATGATTGTCAATGGTAGGTTTGGTACTTTTAAAACTGTATATAGGAGATACGTGGACGATATTTTTGTGGTGTGGAATGGCATGATCTAAAATTGGCGGATTTCCTCATTTCTATAAACTCTCTTCATGCAAATGTCGCATTCACAATTGAGGAAGATGTGCTGATTTAAAAAAATACCAACACACTTAAATTTGAATTCTATCGCAAACCCCACTACTACGGACAATGTTATCCAATACTCTTCCAACTCCCCACATTCCTACAAATTTGCTTTTTTTAATTCCCCCGTCTTTTCAACTTTCCCCTTTCTAAAGAAGCTTTTCTTGCTGAGTTAAACTTAATCAAACATATCGCTTTTAATAATGGTTTTCAGTTTGACATTATTAATCACCTAATATTTCTTGCTATCAGCTAACAAAGTTTTTTAAGTCTTCAAATCTCACAACTGCATTTAAAAAAACGAACAATTTAAAAAGACATTTAATTAGTGTGATAGATAATGCTGATTTCTTTTCAAAATAAGGGGTATATTCTTTAAAATGTAACAACTGTAATGCCATTTACATAGGGCAATCGGGGAGTAAAATTTCCACCAGAATTAAAGAACACACGGCGTTGGTGGACAAGTACATTATCGAAACTTAATCAGCGTTTGCGAATCATTTATTGGCCTCCTCAAATGGGTTTTCTTTAACACAGGGAGCAGATATTTGACACAAATGCTCAAAAGGCAAAAACTGAACCTGTTAGAAAAAATGGAAATTACTGAAGCTAAGAAAAGCCTCATCCTTGTGTGTGTTAATGACTTTTTCACCTTTGAACCTCACTTCATCTATAATAACCTCTCTGTTTAAATTTAAGTCTTTTTCTTTTACATTTTTATTGTTAAAATAAAATATTGTAAACATTATTGATATAGTTAGAATTATTTTCATGGTTTGTCGTGTGACTTGGTGGCCTGTGAATCTTAAGGCTGCTGAATCGTTCCTCACTTGTGACATTTTTGTTTTTTTGTTTTTACTTTTTTATTTGTTTATTTCTATCTAAGCTGAATATTGTTAACCTAACCTAGCTTTAGATTTGTTGTTAATGATAAAGTGATCTGTGTAGGTGTATGTCTAGGTAAAAAGTTTTTAAGCATATTTTATAAGCGGTTTTTTTGTACTATTTTTTATTTATTTTTAGGCCTGATGATGCTCCGATAGGAGTCAAACACGTGAAGTTTTTAAGAAATTATATATACTGTTATAATTTCTTAAATTATTTGTTAAAATTATATGTTTAGTGAGACCCTGATTTGGAGCTTTTTACTTTTGTTTTTTTTTTTGTGTGGTTTCTTGGAGAAAGAATTGATGATGTTTCAATTCAAGCAAAGAAAATGTACAACCCCTTAACTTGCGAAACTTGGAAGACTTTAAAAAAATCCTGTATGTAAAAAGAAATAAATATAAATGTAAGAAACTTCTAGTTAGAAAAACATATTATAATGTAGAGGAATGTTTTAGTCATCAAATTACATCAAAGTAATGCGATATAAACAGGTATAAAGTTTACGTTAAAAATAGTGATAATAGTAAGTTTTTATATTTTAATATTGATATACTTTTATTTTATCAGATATAATCTTTATACATCATCGTATACATTAAATTATTTTATCATTTTGATCTTAGTGGTTAATTATCTCTTTTAGTTATTAAGATGAATATTTGATCAATTGATTGCGAGTAACAAACTGTTCCAATCATCTTGGTGATCCTGGTCTATAAAAGTTTTTCATCATCAAAATGATTTCTTATCAATTTGCGGCGCATTATGGACGCATATCACTACTATGATAATACGATAAAAAAATCACAAATTTTGTAACTGCCTAATTAGTTACCAGGATCGATCCCTTTATGTTCCATAAAAGTCAAAAAGCGAACGTACCATCTAACACCCCAGCGGCAATTTCCAATCCAGATTGAACCGAACGCGATATAAATCGAAGGGAGTTGCGTGTGCAACTAAAACGATCGCCGATACGATTTGGGCGTGGGCCTTCCCCCCTCGTCGATTAAAACGCTAATTAAAAATAACGGCAGTGCATTAATCCATAAAATCGCCATCATGTTGCAGAGATTTATTAAGTCATTTCCTTGATGGCGCGGATCCGATGCCGAACGTCGGAAATCGGGAAATTTGCCGAACCGCGATCTGAAGTCATACCCATGAAAATGCATTTTACTACGGAAAGATCATTTCGTACCTAATAAAATCGAGAAATTATTTAAAAATTGGTAAAAGAGAAATTTGATTTGAATGATCATAATGAATGAACATATAAATGAAAATTTTGAAATAGCCTGACGCCCAATTAAAAATTATATTTTTATTATGTTGCAGGCATTAAAAAATATTTTCCATGCTCTGTCGAGCCAAGTTCGAAATTTGTGCTAGAAGTAAATTAGCCACGCACAAAAAGTAAAAGAAATTTAAACAATAAAATTTAAAAATTATTTAATTTGTTATGAATATTTATTACTACTAGTAACTTAGATCATTGAGAGGTTAGAATTAGCATTTCCGTAAAACTATGGGCAGGTTGTTTGCTTGCAACATCTCTGATGCAATAATGCCAAATATTTATGTAGAAATGACAAAAAAACACTTTATAATATCATAAAAATTCGTCACTTATTTTGACAGGCACAAAACAATACCACTGTTCTGTTTTAATAAAATATGATAAGATACTCTATAAAGAAGTCAATATTCAAAGTTAAATGAATAAAGATAACCTATATTAAAGAACAAGGCAACAACATCGCAACACCGCTCGATCGGATTGTTAATCCTACCATACAAGGAATCTTTATCAGTGACGTCGTCAAAAAATATTTACAAGATAAATATTTATTAATAATAGATTATGCCTTAAATTATAAACAAAATTACCGTTTTTGAACTCTTTATGCGTTTTTCTAACGTACTTCATTAGTACCTACCTAATAAAAAGCATTTTTATGGAAATTAAGTATTTTTTAATTATTAAAGATTTCTAAATAATTTTTAATTTTGCTATTCTACGTTTATGATGACGGTTCTTCTTTGATATGATGTCATGACAGTATCGGTATTTACCTGGGGAAAGATCTGCTTGAATCCCCTTTTTCCCATGGTGCAACACAAACGGCACAGGTTTTTACCACCGCAACAGGTCACAAAAACATTCAAATAAGATTTTTTTTCTTTTTCAACCAAAAAATAAAGAAAAAACAGGACGTTACAGATGCCGAATGTAAACACAAAGCTTTTTGACAAGATGACATTTTGCGCATCAGTGAGCTTTTGCTTACGGCAGTGTTTTTCAATCTGTGGGTCGCGGACCCCTAGGGGGGTCGCAATGCCTTACTTGGGGGTCGCCGGCTGAAAGAAAATGTTGAGGTTCTTACACAAAAAAACACAATTTTAGTGGAAAGGATGTGCTTGTTTATTTTTTAAAACTTTATCAAATTGTGGTACTATTTTTGAAACGTTAATAGTTAAATCATTTTCTAATTGCAGTCTATTTCTCTTTTTAGTTTTAATGTCTACCATTGAAGAAAATGTCACAGTTCACACAAGTATGACGTGGCGAATTGCACTAATAATTTAAGAGCTTCCCTTGCCAGCTCTGGATATTCGTGTTTTCTTTTCATCCAAAATACGTCCACACTTTGCGAATAAAATTTCATTTTAAGCATGCCATCAGCAGCTAAATCTAGAAGAAATTCTTTCATTTTTATGGTGACATCAGCCAGATCTATTGATTTATCCAAAAAGGGGTTTAAAATCCATCTACGCCCATTGTCAGAATCAGAATGCAAGTGTAAAGTATGTCAAAAGTTTCTCTTGTAAATTATGCAAGCTCTGTATCATGAAAGGAATGTAAGCCGATGCTGCAAAACTTTGGCCTGTTGCATTATCTTCAACAATCTTTTGAGCACATGGAAAAGACTCAAACATTTTGTTTTGCAGAGAAGTTGACCATAAACAGAGTTTTGCGTGAAATGCTTTTACTTTATTTTTAGCTGTTAAAATATTTTTATCTCTTCCTTCAAGCTTCTTGTTCAAATTGTTACCTAAAAAGATTAAAAGGTGACTAAAAAGATCTGCCAAAAATACTAATTTTGAGAGCCGAATAGGGTCAGAAACGATAAGCATATTCAGATTTTGCATCTTGTAAGAACATTAACAATTCAGCTCTTAGTTCCAAAACTCTTGTCAATACCTTTCTGAATAGCCGGGTTAGCAGAGCTTTACCTTTGATAAAATTGACAATTTTAGTACCTCGTTTAAATCAGAAGGTACTAACTTAGCAACTAGAGCCTGTGGATGAAAAAAACAGTGTGTCCAGGATATGTTTGGCATTATCGATTTTAATTTTGCAATGACTCCGCTATTTTTGCCAGTCATAGCTTTGGCGCCATCGCTACAAATAGCAATACATTTTTTCCAATCAATATTGTAGTCGCAAGTGCTTTCTAAAAACATATCGTACAAACACTGGCCAGTAGTGTTTGCAGGAAGTGCTTTGCAAAATAAGATTTCTTCCATGATACTGTCATCTGCTTCAAAGCGCACAAATACTACAAACTGTGCACAGTCGGAAACATCTGTAGATTCGTCAAACTGCAAAGCAAAGTGTTGGCTGTTCTTTAATTTCCCGGCCATATCGTTTATTCTGCGTGAAATAGTATTATCAGAAAGTGTTATGTTTTTTAATTTGTTTGCCTCCTCCTTACTGACCATAATTTCAACCATATCAAGTGCTGCGGGCAAAATAAGATTTTCGGCAATTGTATGTGATTTCCCTGCTTTAGCAACTCAATATGCGACTTTGTAGCTAGCTAATAATGCTGACTCGTTGACACTGATAAACCAAATAATATAAAAGTGCATAGTCAATAAAAATTAAGGGCGCGGAACCTTTGCACACCGAAATTAAGTATAATCAAAAGTTGTATGCAAAAAACAAAGAAATAAACATCATAAAACATAAACAGTGATAAATATATTTAAAAAAAACTAAAAAACACGCTTTTAAAGCACATCGAACTAAAAAGTTAAAAATAAGCTTTATTGTGAAAAAGCGTCGGACTCTCGATATACGTTGGCACAAAACGCTCACACTTTTTTACAAAAAATCTTATTTCAAAAATTATTTTTAATTTTTTAGTTCGATGTGCTTTAAAAGCGTGTTTTTAAGTTTTTTTTAAAATATATTTATTTAGTTCGATTTATTGCAAAAAAGGAGAGCTACAAACTCACAAACCCATATATAGATGAAGATAATAAAAAGCGTGTTAAAAATAGCAACAATTAGAATAGAGTCGCCTTAAGCTTGTCGCTTAAGTGCACTGAGGGTCTTAACAACACTTCGTGGAGACTAGGAAAACCAACGGCTTATCAGCTTCTTTCTGATGCTTAGTTGTGAGATGCCGCATAAGCTTTGACGGTTTCATACTTTCACGTGATAAAACATCGCCGCAAATTACACATTGAGGTTTGTTATTTATGACTGTGAACCCGTATTTCAAATAACTGTCATCATAATGTCTATTTTTATTTGGGTTTGATTCACCACTATCGCTATTGACACTCGTACCAGATATTGAAGGCTTTTGAGATATTTATCCATTTTGGCGGCGGGTGGTGCGCGCAGGGCACGTACTGTCGCCGCAACGACAATGCGGTGTGGCAACGTCGCCGACAAAGTTTGACCCGCGTGAATAACAGATAAATATACCAAAATAGGAAAAATCATTACCTAACGTATGTAGTCTTTTAATTAAATGATATCTTTGGCTTTCTATGACGCAAGAGGGTCGCCAGAATCAACCTGTAAAGGGGTCGCGAAATCAAAAAGATTGAAAAACACTGGCTTACGGTGTTGACATTCCAAATTTTTTAAAAACAGTTTTAAGATTTTTTTTTTGCTTTGAAGATGTTATTCTTGCACTTAAAATAAGATATAATCTATTTCTACTTTTTGTTTTTAATCCAATTACTTTTTAATGTACGATGTCAAGTCAAATTTAAAAAAAATATGCACAACGCTGTACAGCGTCAATTCTTTCAACCTATTTTGCAACAGTTTGCTGCGGAGCAATAAGAGTTTTATTTAACTACATACAGCATCAAACTTACTGTTTTAAATGGATAATATAAAAACAAAGCAGTCCTCGATTTCGTGTATTTATCCATATACATGAGGTATATGGATAATATATATGGATATATCCATATATATGAGGTAGTGTCGCTCTGTTGTAAGGTATGCTACACGTGCTTTAGAATTTGTGTTTTCTACGCAGTTTTTTCGAGAAATAAGGTAAGTGGTTGTTTATTTTTATTGTATTTGCTATCAGATATTTGTAATTGTTTGGAATAGTGTTTGTTTAGTTTCAAAAGCTAAAAAAGAGTATAAAAACAACAATTAGAAGATGAAGAGGTATCCAGCAATTTACAAGAGGATAGTTCTGAACCACAAAATAAAAATTTACCGCCTTCTACGCTACCTGTGCCGAATATAGAGGAATACTAGACAATCACAACAGGTCCTATTCCAGATTTTAACTTTGATGTAAGTACTAGTGGTATCAAAGTAAATATTGGTCCTACCTTAAATCTTCTGGAAGTATTTGAACTGTTTTTTACACCAAATATTCTGAACTTTATTATTCAATGTACAAATGACTATTCTAAGACATTAGTTGCTAGTTCCAAACCCAAAACATAAAGATCCAAATTCGCAACTTTTTGGCCTTTTATTGTCGAAGATGTGATGCTTTTTCTAGGTCTATGCTTATCTTTACCCGATAATTGACTACATTATGTCGGAAAGGCGATTCGAACAGATGCTTAAGGTCATCTGCTGTACTCCTCAAACAAACGGTAAAGTGAAAGTACAATCTCTAATAAATATGATTATTTTGCATTGTGAAACAATCCATGTCTAAGTAATGAACTTTCACTAGTAAAAGTCTATAGCATTTTCGTGGTCGACTTGGGTTTAGAGTATATATCAACAACAAAAAAACGTCGGTACAGATTTAAGTTTTTTGAACAACGTCAGATGGCTACATTCTGAATATGGAGATATATCGTCCCTCAAAACATGAAGTGACGTAATTGCAATTTGCCAAAAATGTTAGTTACTTCACTTCGTATAGTGGCGCAACAGCGAAAGCGTATAGTGGCTCTAGTACTAAAGTTAATGAGACCTTACCTCTTAAAGCGACATGAATTGTGCATGGACAATGACTATAATAGCTTTGAGCTATCAGATAAAGGAAACCCCAAAGGGCTTGTTAATTTTTTTTTAATATTTTTTTTATTCTAAAAAAGGATGAATACTTTTGAGTCCACAAAAAACAAGTTTATGTTTTTAATTGGAAAGACAAGAGGGACGCACTTGTTATAACAACAATCAACCATCCACGTCTTATAAACGTGAAAAATAAGTTTGGTATAGAAAAAATCAAACCCGATGAAGTTAGTATTTAGTAGTATTATTTAGTCTCGATCAAATGACTTCAACTTACTAATCACCATGAAAATCAGTTCCTTGGTTTTAAAAAGTCATTTTTCATCTTTTGGATATATGCGCATGGAACGTATTTTAGATGTATCGCAAATATTGTATCAACTTAACAAATCGTTACTAAAAATTGGCCAAAATATGGAAACTAAAGATCTGGTGACAAGAAAGAAGAACGACAGCAGGCGAACTGACAATGTATCCCGCCAGCCTACTCTAGACATAAGAAAAAATATAGATCATTGGCATAAAAATCCTGGTACTCCCGAATCTAAGTCCCACAACAAATCGGTTTTTATAAGATGCAAAATGTGTTCCAAAAAAGGCATTCGTAAGAAAACTAGCTACAGATACAAAGCGTGTCAAGAAAATCCAGAGTACCACAATTTGCAACATGAATAAATAATGTAACAACTTTGTACAGGGTGACCAGATAAGTATGCAAATTGCTGTATTTTGAAAACCATTCGTCGTAGAGACTTGCGGTGAAAAATTTTATGACTAAAGTGGCCAAAAGAATACCGTGATAAATATTTTCAAATTTCCAAGATGGTCGCCAGGGGGCGTAATCGCTATCTTAAACTTTCTAAGTGATTTTTTACGGAAATCTACCCAGTAAATATTACCAAAAAATATAAGCTTTTTAAAGCTCAGCTTTACTCGAGTAATTTTTGTTTAACATTTTGTGGCGTATCTATTAAAATAAAGTAGTGGGGGGTAACTCCTAAATGACTAAACGGATTTTAACAAACTTGGTCTCGTTAGAAAAAACATTTATTGCTCCATCAAATCCGTGATATGTCTAGTTCTTAGTAATGCCGCTAGAACGCGAATTTTGATCTAAAAATAGAAAATTGCAAAATTCTCTAACAAATTAAATGCAATAATATTACTTTTTTTCATGAAAATGTAGTGAGATGATAGCTAAATAGGCCAGTGAAACCCGTATCTCGATATCTTATTCGTAGCCTGAAATATCGAAGAAAGAATATTTAGTTAACATATAATTTTAATAATATTGTTATTTATTTGTCTTTTTCCAAGGTTCAATGATAAAATGTCTTAATTTATTAATTTTTAAATATTCTTTGTTCAAAAAGTTTTAAGAAAAACGCGTATGGGCATAATACCAAAAATTACCGATTTTGAAATAAAACTAATGCCTCCTTAAATGCTCGAACTGTCTTCCTGAATTAAGTCTGAACTTGCATCAGACTTAATGCATTGTTGGAGCCGCTTAGACGTGGACATTACAGCAGCTTCAATTTCTGCTCTTGACAGGCTGTAAGTGACTTCTTGTATTCGTATTTTCATGATTTCATGTCGTCTCTAGTTGTGGGTTGAATTTGGTAAACAATATCTTTCAACCGACCCCATAGGTAGAATTCCAAACAGGTGAGGTCTGGGGATCGGGGTGGCCAAGGAAATAGACTTCCTCGACCAATCCACCTTTGTTGAAATCTTAAATCTGCATGTTCTCGCAACCGTCTAGTTGCAAAAACATATTTTGTCGTAATTGCAGGGGTATATCTTCTAATAAACGAGGCAATTGGTTCACCAGAAAATCAAGAAATACGCCACCATTTAGTGGTTGATCAAAGAAATAGGGATCTTTAATAGTTTTGCCCAGAATGCCACACCACACATTGAGACTGAGATGACCTTGATGTTGGACCTCCCGCAACCAGTGAGGATTGTTGTTACACCAATAATGCATATTATGCAAATTAATGTTTCCATCACTCCTAAAAGTTGTCTCATCTGCCCAAAGAATTTCGGATAAAAATTCTCTATTTTCCCTAATGCTGCCCAACATCCAATGACAATAATCTAACCGTCACGTCAGTCAAAGTCTTCATGATTCAAGGCTTGATGTAAAATTATATGATATGGGCGCAGTCTAAAATTTGAAAGAAAGACATTGCGAAATATGCAAAGTAGTATTTTTTGTGACATAAAGACGTACCTGTGGTCCTCTAAAATGTTTAGAATAGTAGTACGTGATATACCTAACGCGCGAGGAATTGCTCTCGTACTAACGTGGGGATTGAATTCCACGTATGCTAAGACATTAATATTGTCTTCCCTTGTTCTAGCCGAGTGTCTTCGCAACTGAGGTCGAAAGCTGTCAGTATTATGCAAATTTCGCACTAAACGCGGAAAAATTCTCGCATCGCGTAAACGCCGATTTGGATATCGACCTGTGTATACCCTTTGAGACAATGCCGCATTTTGAAGACATTCAAAATATACCGCAATCATATCGACAGCTTTATCATTTGTAAAAGGCATTTTAATGGTTTTAACGCTTTACTTATGTGTGCAACGAACTCAAATTGGACTGCCTAATTTTAATATATGTTGACAAGTTGATTTTTGACATTTATTTTTTCCTCCATGGCCTACTCTTCAATATTCTGCCTACCTTACACTTTTAATGAATATTTGAATTTTATATGCATTGATTATTATGCCCCGCGTTTTTTTTTTTTTTTTTGAACAAAGTATTTTAATTATTTAAAAATTACTAAATTAAAACATTTTATCATTGAACCTTGAAAAAAGACAAATATTGGGTAGATTTCAAGTGATTCAGTGAAAAATCACTTAAAAAGTTTAAGATGGCGGTTATGCGACAAAGTTTAATATGGCCACTTTAGTCATAACATTTTTTACCACAAGTCTCTATGACGAATAGTTTCCAAAATACAACACTCTGCATTCTTATCTGACCACCCTGTACTTAATAAAAAATCAAAAACTTGAAACACCATAATATATCCTTCCTAATACCTAATACATTCCTAATACATAAGTAATAAAAGTTCAGGTTAATAAACCAGCGGCTCTCAATAGTCGTTTTTATGGGTGTAATAATATTTTATTTTCTACTAAAATAATAAAAGAAAGACCTAAATAGGCTAAAAAGGCTTACTATATTAAAAAAAAAAAACGTTAAAAAATTATAACATTAAAAATTATAAGATTAAAGGAAGTTTAATCTGAAATTAAATACATTAAATTAAGTTTAGTCTGATTTTGAAGATATGTCAGTATCGAAATAATTAGATTCATTACTACTTAAATAATCGTCTGGGCGTATAATTAGGGGTCGTATCACTTGTTCGGTTTGATAGTTTTTAGCTATAATTTTTTCTGTGTAATTTATAGATTTTCTCCATGCTTCTTCCTTTATTTCATGTAAAGATTCTTTCCAAAAATTAAGAACACTGGCTTCATCGGTTGTTTTGGAAGCTTGCTTATCATAATAATTTTTTGCTATGCCCAAGTAAACTCAATTGGATTATATTGGCAGTGATAACGCGGTAATCGCAGGAATTCATGCCCATATTTAAGAGCCACCTTATCGATCACGTACTTCTTATTATACCTCTACGTTTTACATTTCTGCAGCAAATCAGCCTTTAAAAATATATCGTCATGACCAATATTTTTTTGCTCTAGCCACGTTTTTATTTCCTCTTTCTTCCAACTGCTAGTGGGAAATTTCTCTTCTACTCTGGAATGGTATGAGGCGTTGTCCAAATATATAATAGAAAGATTTTCCAACCTTTTGAGGTGTTTTTCTTCAAACCAACATTCAAAAATATCAGCATCCATATTTCCGTGGAAGTCGTCTGTTTTTTTCGTCGAAGAGAAAATCAAACTAGCATCGGAGATAAAGCCCTCGTCATTTCCTGCATGTAACGCAATGTACCTTTTTCCACAACTAAAACTGCTGCTAGGATAGCATTGCGTGCTACCATCTTGCTATGATGATTCTGATGAGTTCCCCTTTGCAAAAATCCAAGTTTCGTCTAGAAACACAAATTGTTTGGGATCTTCCAAGTTTTTCGTTTTTAGATATTTTTTAAAAAAATTCCATCTTTTTGTCACTACATGTAAAAGTTCACACAGTACTGTCTGATTATTCGTCTTTTTGTAACGAAATCCCAAACTCTTTAGAACTTTTACCAAACTAGTTAAACTTATGTCGCAAAGTTCTTTTGTCCTTATTATTATTTGTAGTACGGCAGCCATCGTCACGTGTTGTTTACTTTTATACATATTATAAATAATGGTTCTAATTGGATCTAAACTAGACGAATTCTTTTATTTGGTTTGTCCAGTTCTTCTTCATCCATATTGCAAATCTTATGTAAAATGGTTCTCGAGATCTGACATGCATCACATGTCCGCTTCTTTACTGCCAAAACAGATGTCAATGGCTCCAAGTTATTTTTTTCTTGTTTAAAATAATTTTGTACTTTTAAAACTAAACGACGTTCACCCGAAGATAGAAACCGATATTTAGCAATATGTTTCTCCTTGCTAATCTATAATTTAAAAATTAAAAAATCACAAAGTAAATTTAATTAATAGCCTAATGATATCACTTAAAAATACCAAAAGGAATAGAATGTACGGCACTATATTTGGGTTTTGTATATTTCTCAGAATTACAATCCTTTTTTAACCCAATTCTACCTCTTTTTTACGTTATTAAATCATAATAAATATTAGACACTAATGAATAATAATATTAAAACAAATTATTTAAGTATAAAAAAACATTTCTTCAAAAAAAATATTAGTACCCTTTAAAATAATAGCCAATATTACATTAAAAACCAAAAATGTTTTTAAATCGCTGATAACAGTCGTCCAAATCGGTACTCAATGTAATAGTGAATAATACGGCGATAAAGAATTTATTGTTTAACCGGTCCACTTATACTCCGAGATAAACCGTTATATATTAAGGTAAAACGAGCCGACTATATTTTTAAAGTTTACTGCAAAATATTATTTGACGCTGTACAGCCTCTGAGGACTATTTGTGTTGTGTTTATATAAAAAAAAACTTCAAATAGATTATAACGGCGATCTGCGTCTCAAAAAAAAAGTTAAGAAGTTCCAAAAGCCAATCGCTGGTTTTTATATTTTTTTGGGTCAGAAATAACATTAATCCACATACTTTTGCATTTCTTTTAAAAAAAGGTACTATCTTAATTTTCAATCTTTATCAAACTGGCCGCTTTTCAACGTGTTAATATATAGCTGAAAATTTCCTCTTTTGAAAATGTGTAGAAATTTGACAACAGAGAATCGGTAAATATGTTAGTAAACAAAACACTCCCTGACCCCTGAGCACATGTTGAACTCAAACAAAATTGTTGTTTACTAATTGTAGTCTTTCAAGATTCTAAGGTTGACGCCATAGTTTCTACTTGACGCACCATGTGTACAATTTTTTTTTGCATAAAACGCGCAAGTGACAATGTTAATCGACGTGTTCAAAAAATAAAAGAAGAAAAAACACCTTTTGAATTTTAAATGAATTTTTGTTTATTGTTATGATTTAAGTAAGCTGAATAATCAATATAAGTGATTTGAAATAGCAAGTGTTTGTAAGTGAAGTAGTAAATAAAAGTTTAGTATTTAGTGTTCAAGTGTCCTTATTTATTGAACCCACGGACGGTAAATCCTTAACAATATCGATACGTATATCGTTTTTGTAACTGCTGTAAATCGAAGAGAAAAATGCTTTTCTGGTTAAACTGGTAGTAGTTTGAGCAACTGCTTACGGATTTGTTTGATTTAAACGTAAATTTATTAGATAGGGTGTTCTTAAACACATCTTGAGAGTAGCACTAAATAAAAAGTTATTCTAGTTGTTCATAGATCGTCAATTGAGTACAGCCTGAAGTGTGTAAGGGAGTTTGTTGTTTTTTCTTGGTACGTTTCCTTCGTCTACCACCCCGCCGGAAATTTGGTAATTCTTATCGCTAAAAAATCCCTAATGAGGACATGTAAATAGAAAAACGAAACCCTGAACAAAAACAAACCGGAGTATTACCCCGTCAGTAACTCCCAACCATTCCTGAACGCTATTTGTTTCCTCTCGAGCATACTTTCAAGCTCCTTTTGAGAAATCGAAGCTATTAGTAAAGTCCTCGAAACAGACTTCTCCAGTATCTCAGGCGATCCGGGCTCCATTTCTCTCCATCGGGGGGCCCGCCGCCGTTTTGTAAACGAGATTATATAAACTCCGTTCGGGAAGTTCGAGATTTATGACCCCGACTCTCACGTACGTAAAATTTACACGATCTAATGATGATTTCGAAACGATATCGGTGAATAATCGCGGTGTAACGTGACTTAAACGGAAAGCTTAAAGGAATGGATTTCGATTCGGTTTAACAAACAAAGAACGTATAGAGTTACCGAAAACTTATATTATCAAAACAAATTTGCGAAAGGTCGGGCTCGGAAATGTAAGCGGCAACCCCCGACTCCGGTTTGAATTAGGATAATATAACGGTAGGAATATACCTTTATTGTCTTTGTAATTTATATGGGAAAGATAAATAGTCTCGTTAATTCTAATGTAGATTTTATCACAGGTTTAAAGTTAGCAATATGGCATCTAGAAAATTAAGTGATAGTTTCAGTTATCAATCGTATCAATCATAATATTGCCTCGATTGGAAATATCAGGTGGTTGAATATAAAAGAATTAAATCCTTTTTATCTGGAGAATTAAATAGAAGTCTTGTCTGCCTATAACATGAATAACTTTATCCCAATGTAGGAATAAAGTTAATTGGAATTTTTTTTCTCTTAGGGCTTAGGGAACGTTTTTCGAGCAAACGTCAAAATTCATCTGAGAAACGTTGCCTTGGTGCGGCGTTTATTTAACGTTTCTTGTCAAGATTTAATTCTTCAGTACTAAACGACATTCATCTTTATTAGAAATACTTCAAAGACAGTTATTTTTAAATCGCAAGTTATATGCCATAACGTGAATTAAGCGAGAAAACAATGAACATCTTTAAAAAAATGGGTCCATTTTGATTACTGGCATAAGAGTTATATTAAGTTTTTTTTTATTTTTAATTCTGAGACGTAAATCAACTTAGTGGTAGTTACTTGGAAGCGTCATCGACCATTTATTTCTCAGGAAGTGTCTTTAAAAAATCGAGTACATACCGCCACATATCCGTTTTAAGAATTTAGAGTAGATATAACGTAGATAGAGTAGATAGTCAGCTAGATTTTTGAGTTGGCACATGCCTCAATTCTTGATCCTTGGTGAAATTTTCATTATTGCCATATCAGTTTCTCCAAAGTTCTTCATCAACTTTCGTCTATTTTTGATCCAAGCTATATTTATCGACGAATCAAGCAAATAAGAACATTAATTTTTGAAATTTTAATGTTAAAGCCACCTTGACTTTGTTCACTAAATAAGTAACAATAACTTAATCGTAAAGGAATCCTAGGGAATTCCTAAAGTTTTGGTAAGTGAAACCTTGGATTTGGAACACAAACGTTTTCCATATATTTGATATTTTTTTATCCAGACTTCACACATAAATATGCACCCGTATCGTCTCGATTGATGTGATTATGTATGTTTGATTAATACGAATTAGTCCATAAGACCTACAAGTTTCTAGTTCTACTAAACTAAATAAGATATCTTCAAAATGGTATTAGGCTATTTACAGATTCTCCTTATTTGAATGTGGTCAGATTTATCACCTAAGTAGAGGTAACATATAAAAGTCGTGGCGAGGATTATCTGCAACTATTTGCAAAACATCAAAATTTTGATAATTATATGTTTTATATAATTTGTAAAACATACTTTCCTAAGATAATCCTAAAGGACCTCAAATAAAACAGATTTTGTTCAAGAAGAACTGCTGATCTTTCGGCTTTGATTTAGGCCATCTTCAGGGACTTGAAATGTACAAATTACAGTTTACAATTTTACAACAAGCAGTTTTATTTTTTCTCTGAATATGTAATGTACAGCTAGTGTTAAAAAATGTACATACCTATTTCTATTTAAAAATCCAGCGAGGTTCTTGATTGGAACTTTGGAAAAGTTTTTGATTGGTTCTTGATTGGAATTTGACTTTGAAGATGGTAGATAGCAAATTTAGTTTTGATCGTATCTTAATAAGTCTCTCCTTATATTGATGGCTTAATGTTATGTTTATCAAAAAAGATTGTATAACGTCTTGACAGCCGCAAATATAGTAGCTCTTAGACCCGAAAGACGGACCCCAGCGGCGGACGCACTTCGCAACATCTCGGGACAAACGTATAAAATTGTTAAATGTTCCAGAATAATGTTTTACCTAACAAATAAGGAGCGCTCGCCGCTAGGAAACTTGGAAGAGATTTTGGAAAACAATGATGAAAGACGGGTTCCAAGAAATTTAGATCAGAATCGCAACAATGGATGAGCCTTAAACCGCCTCATTTTAATGTTTCTACATTATGGAATATTTATCAGCATCAGTGTTCAGCAAGAAGTTTACGACCATTTGGTGCAGCATTTGGAGATGCATGATGGCCAATCACATTTGAACATGTCGACCACATTAAATAAAAAAAGTGCCAAAAGTCAGGAGAGTCCTTGCAAGAATTTGAATTTGAATGATTGCAGGTTTAGTTCGACTGGCTTAAGCAGATGTCTAGAAGAGGGTCATGAAAGGTTTGGCAGTTCAAGCATTCCTGGATGAAATTCGTAATGGTGAAATGAGGTTGGCCTTCTTACTTTTACATGAGAAGACACTGTCCAGGAGGCGTTAGTTCCGATCCGAAAAAACCGAGGAAGGTCGATTCGTAGAGGCGATTGTCGACATGTATTCGGCAAACCTCAGTGAATAGCTCCCAGGTTTTCTCGCTGAAATACCATACGAAGGACTGCAAGTACTGTCAACAGGCAGAGGAGAAAGATGATCATTTATAAAGATCCCCTATCGTGGACGATACTTGGTACCTGGCAAAATGAAGGTCTAATAAAAGACCAAGAGGAAGATCCCGATATCTATACAGTCCTAAACTGGATAAAGGAAATGAAGAAGCCAACTTGGGAAGATTTTGCCAAGTATTCTTCAACTTCAAGTGATATTAGGTATAATAGGACTCCTTAGTTTTGAAAAATGGACTCTTGCAGCGGAAAATAGTTGACCACGACGACAAAGAGGAAAGAAGTTCAAATCGTTGTGCCTAAAGGTCGGATTTCGAAGTTTCTAAAGGAAAGCCATGCTGGTATGTCAGGAAATGCGTTGTGGCAAGTAATGAGCCGCAGAAAAAACAGAAGGTTTTGATGCGCCAGTACAATGTGGGAGGTCCCTTTTAAAGGATTGATATTCGCGTTGCCGACCCGTTTTTTAAATTAGAAGCAGGGATTAAGTAAATCTTGGTCAGGATGGACTACTTCAGCAAATCGGTTGAGGCATACCTTCTCCCAAACCATGAAGCCTCTATATTGTCACCGACACTTAAGTAAAATAATAGATCTACCGATTTGTTGTACCTTTGGAGCTACATTGGGACCAGGGACAAAATTTTGAATCTAATTTAATTCAGAACATCTGTAAGAGGCTTGAAATGAAGTCTACTGCATTAACATTCTCAGTTGGAATGCTGGATTGCATAGAAAAGAACAAACATTTCTCTTTAAAAAAAATCACTTCGCGATCCTAGATGAACAATGAAAAATTATGCTGTGCCCAAGCAGTATTGTCCTTTTTACTCTTGTAACTGAATTTGCTCTAGTCTGCCCAATATAGCTCTTATTTCAATTACAATATGGAACCTCGTAAAGTATATTAAAATATAGGTTTTTACGAATAGTATTTCTTTAATTTAATACAAATAAAGACAATTATGTAATGGCGTCCAGTTCAAAACAAACCACCCTTAATAACTTCTTAAAAAAAACACGTTAATTTAGATATACGGGGGACTTTTAATTTTATATTTGACAAAGCTCTGTCAATCACCTCCCCACCTCCAGCTAACCCCACTTTGATATATCAAATGGGAACCCCCATCGTGTGACACATCATTGTAAGCAGCATTAAAATGTTTATGCAACAGTGCCCAAAAAAATGCTGATTTACCAGTGAAGAGTGACCAAAAATGTCTGGGAATAATGGATATTTTATCGACCTCAAAATTTTGGGTTTCAAATGGCTACTCTAAGTGTGATACATCATTTTAAAGAGCATAAAATTTCCTATCCCATTTTTTATATATCCCATAAAATTTCCTATCCAATTTCCTATCCCATTCAATTATCAATTCCAGACTTAACACCACTATATGACCCACCCTTGACAGTATTTAAAAAACAAAGTTTATAAAGCCCCACCTAAAAATATTAATAATTTAAAGGATTAAATTATTCGCGAATGTAAAGATATTAGCGGACAAACACTTGCCACTGTTCGTGAGGAATTTCAAAACAGACTTTATTATTGTCTCACGAATAACGGCGCACGTAACAACTTGTGAGCACTTAACAAAATAAATCTTGTGAACTGATTAAATTGTTTATTTTTTAAACACTTTTTTACAACCTTACTATTTATAAGTCTAAAACATTTTTTATACATTGTTGGGTGGTAGTATATATGCTCTTCAAAAATTGGTTGGACAAATAATTGATGTAAAGAACTAATTTAACAAAATTAGGAGTACAAAGAATTCAGCAAACCGCTTTGTCAATAATCAACTAAGCTAGCTTTATTTTTTTTTTTTTTTATTTAAGGGAGAGTTGGCTAATGGTGCGCGGTGGGTAATCGTGTGCACCATGATATTTTGTATTTCGCGGGCTATCCGAAACGCTAAACCAGTGCTGCTCTCTGCAACGGAGTGCCTAAAATGTGTGCGCGACCGTTGGCGCTATTAGTGTGTTTACGATCGTTTTACGATCGCCATACGTGTGTTACCGATTGAATTTTTCTTTGTTTTTTATAAGTTTTCGGGGTCAGAAAATAAAACGGTAAGTCCATAATTTTTGTCCAATCGTTTTACATTACTTATATTTGTAAAATCTAGAGTATTGTGAATATTTAGGCACTTTTAAATCATACATTGTTTATATGTTTTTGGCCACATCATGTTTTTATAAAAGACAATAACAAAGGGGTAATAGTGCGCAGAAGTGCACGATTCCCCTTCAAGTAATTAAATGCTAAGAAGTAATAGTACTAAGGTACGTGCGCCAAATATTGCCATTGTTCCTAATATCGCCACCCCTCCTTACTCAGCCAGTATCGAGACTAAAATTTAGATGGCAGCACCAAAAGTTAGTTTGATTTGTTTTACCATCGAAAGGTTTAGTCTATGTCTTTCGTCAGACGTAGGAGCACGCTATTTGTTTTTCTTCTCCGCGTTATAAACAAGGTCACATTTTACGTTGATTGTAATACAATCTAACCTTATATTTTCTGGATTTTTTTCAATAAGCACATGTAAGTACATCCAATGGTTCTTGAATTATAAATTGCTTCAATTATTTTATATGTGTTTCTAGGTTATGTATTTTTTTTCTTTACGTCATTTGTTCCTAATATTGCCATCACTTACTAATATTGTCAGTGGCAATATTAGGAAGCTATGGCAATATTAGGAACAAAATATAATTTTTTTTGTAGAATGCCAAGAAAAAGAGCTCAGTGGTCAGAAGAAGACCTACGCTCAGCGTTGCAAGCCATAGGAAATGGAATTTCCATCAAAGCTGCTGCCAAGCAATACAGTCTACCTCGTACAACACTAGGCCTTCATCATAGAACCCAAAATTCTAAAAAAAAAGCTCGGAAGGTCACCAGTATTATCTACAGAACAAGAAAATGAGTTAGTGCAAAGAATCCACAGACTAGCTGAGGTAGGAATGCCTATAACAAGCAAGATTTTAATAAAAAGTGTATTTTCTTATGCAACAGCAAAAAACATTTCAAATCCGTTTTCTAAAATCTCGAATAGGGCTGGTAGAAAACGGCTCAAGTTATTCTTAACTAGGCATCCGGACGTATCGAAACGAAGAGCTCAACAAATGAATATGGCGCGAGCCCAAAAAATGAATAGGCCAATCGTTGATGGCTACTTTCATAAGCTAAGAGAAACCATCGAAAAGCTAAAGTTATTTGACAAACCAGGTAACATTTATAATATGGACGAAAAAGGGTGCAGATTGAGAATTCATAAGCAACCAATTGTTTTAGCCAGAAAAAGGGCAAAGCGCGTACATTTAACCGCACCCGAGCATGGGGAAAATGTGTCAATTGTAGGTTGTGGAAACGCACTGGGTCAATCAGTACCACCTTTTGTGCTTTTTAAAGGACAAAGGTTAAAACCGGAATGGTCTGATCACTTGCCACCTGGCTCAAAAGCAATTGTCACAAATAAAGGAAGCATAACATGTGAAGCCTTTATTGTATGGCTTACTCATTTTTCCTCATTCAAAAATTCTGGCCCAATACTACTAATATTCGATGGGGCTAAAAGTCACCTTGATATTTCTATAGTTGATGCAGCAGACCGCATGGGCATAACTTTATTTTGTCTTCCAAGCAACACTTCACATGAGTTGCAACCCATGGATAAGTCTGTATTTAAAAGTTTTGAGACGTTTTGGGATCAAGAAGTTTTGCAGTTTTTAATGATAAACCCTGGAAAAGCAATTACGAAAATGAGGTTTGGAGAAATTTTTACTCCCGTTTGGTTCAAAGCGATGATTCCATCAAACATCATTTCTGGTTTTAAAGCCACCGGTATATATCTATTTAGACCAGAGGCTATACCTGAAGAGGCTTATGCACCAAGTTTGATCACCCACAGAGAAGAAAACGACGTAGTAAATAATTCTCAAGGTGTATCAGATGTCGTGGAAAGTTCTTGCAGGTCAATTGAGTCTGCAGACAAAAACAAAGCAAGTACAAGCGGGTATCAAGTGTCAAAGAAAACTGTTGCGGTTCAGTTCGCAAACGCGAGTACAAGCGGATATCAACTACTAAAAAAACCGCTTCAAAAAAGAAAGAAGAGTACCGTTTCTAGCACAGATACCGAATCACTATCGGATTTTAGTCTTGACGATGATTCACTTGACGATATATCCGATGAAAATGAACCTTTGGTAAATTTGAAAAAAAAAAGTTTAGAAAATAAGTTTAGTCGAAACAAAAAACAGACTACACAGACTAAGAAACTTAACACCAGGGCTATTGGGAACTATGAAAGCAGCGATGACGATGAAATACCATTAAATAAACTTATACAAAAACAAAAAGATGTAAAGAGACTAACTAAACTGCCACAAAATAAAAAAGATGATACCATCACAGAGGAAACCATAAACTCTAATCAGAATATGGACTCAACAACCGACTCTAAATGCTTAGATACTTCGTTTAAAGATATTGGATTGCTCATTACCCCCGAAATCAAAGTACCTACAATAAAAAGGAAGCCGGCTTTAAACAGTAAAGCCCAGCAAGTTACCAAAGATCTTTTCGCGCCAAAACCAAAATTGGATTCAACCAAAGTTGTCAGAGAAGCAAAGAGTGGTCCCAAAAAGAAATCGAAGGAAAAATCAGAAGAACCGAAAAAATCGTGGTTTTGTTTTCTTTGTAACCCCTGCCGGAAAGAAGATATGCGCTTGTGCATAGTTTGTTATAAATATGTTCATGAAGTGTAGGCCTAACTAAAAATGACAAAGAAAGGTTTATTTGTCCTTACTGTTCTTAATTTTTTTTAACTGTTTGTTCTATCTTTAATCTGTAGTTCCATAATGACTGAAGATCGCAATAAGAAAGTTTACTTATCTTTTAAGTTATCAATTTTTGTTGTCTTAGAATAATTTGTTACTTTTTCTGTAGTTGCCACCCCATGTCAATATTAGGAGGAATTCTGGTGATCCCAATATTGCCATTGTCGACCCCAATAAAAACTTACATTAATTTAGTTTCTATTTAGTTTTTGGATTTAAATAAAAAATAATGTTAGAAACAATGAATTTTTATACCCGTGCGAAAAAATTGTACTCACCTATTAATAACAGTTTAAGAATTACTTATAACTAAGCGTTAAGGTGGCAATATTTGGCACACTTACTTTATTTAATGTTTTTAGATGCCTAGAAATTACACGCGAAAGATTGATATCCTTTCTTATACGACGGAAACCCTGCAAAAAGCCCTAGATGCTATAAGGACCGACGCGACGGAAGAAAAATTAGGGAAGTAGGAAGATCCTTTAAAATACCAGAATCTACCCTTAGAAAAAAGTTGTTGGAAGATGATCTTAAACTACCTCGATTGGGCCCTAAAACTGTATTCTCTAAAGAAATAGAGTGTGAATTAAAAGATTATGTTCTGCTACTTTCAAAATTGTTTTTTGGGTTGACACCTGATGGTCTAAGAAGGCTTGCATTTAGGTATGCAGAACAAAATAATATTATTCACAACTAATCGAGAAAAGGGACTAGCTGGCAAAGCATGGCTTTATGGATTTCTAAAAAGATTTCCCGAGATAAAACTGCGACAGCCTGAGGGCACGAGTTTAAATCGGATTTCATCTTTTAATAAAGAATTTGTAGAACTATTTTATTCTAATCTTAAGATTCTTATGCAAAAGTATAAATTTCAAGCAAGCAGAATATTTAACATGGACGAAACAGGCATTACAACGGTTCAAGCTAAATGTCCGAAAGTTTATGGTACCAGAGGAGTAAAAAAAGTGGGCTCTGCTATATCTGCTGAAAGGGGAAGGACAATAACTGGAGTTTTTTGTATGAGCGCTGCAGGGAATTACACCCCCCCCCATGCTCATATATCCCTGAGTAAGAATGCCAACAACTTTGTAAAAAAATGGACCTTTAGGTGCCTTGTACAAATGTCTAAAGAACGGTTGGATTAACTCTGAGCTATTTGTTAAGTGGTTGTCTCATTTTGCAAAACATGCAAAGCCTACTGCATCTGATCCTGTCCTATTGGTTTTAGACAACCATTCAAGCCATATTTCGATTTCGGCTTATAATTTTTGTAAAGGAAGTAATATTAATATGGTTTCTCTTCCTCCCCACACCTCAGATCGTCTTCAGCCATTGGATCTAACTTTTTTTAGTCCACTTAAAAATGCTCTCTATAGAGAATACGATCTTCATTTATCTACTTCTGGACATCAAAAAATAAGAGAATATGACGTATCTGAATTATTAAACAGAGCATTCATGAAAGTCGCCACCATGGAGAAAGCTGTCCCAGGGTTCCGCACTTCAGGAATTTATCCACTAAATCCAGACAGACTTAGTGAGGATGATGTTACCCCTTCTAGGCAAAACACAAATTGCACTGTTGTTAGCAGCGACGAAATCACCCACCCTTATCCAGACCAGAAGCTAATGTTTCATTGCCAAATAGATCTGAACCAGAAGAAAAGGATTCTTTGCCAGAGGCTAGATAAACATCATAGTCAATTAAAGACTATAACAATCCTCAGCCAGGTACATCGAAAGAGAACTCTTTCCTTTCTATGGCTCCTATACCAACAAAAAAAGTTATTAAAGGAGTTTAAAAAAATGCTAAAAAAAAGCAATCTCAAAAAATCCTTACAAGCACTCCGGTTAGGGAAGAACTAAAAATCGCTGACGAAAAGAAGAGAGTAAGAGAAAAAAACTTAAACAAAAAGGAAAAAGGAAAGTCACTCCAAAAGAAAACTATAAGAAAATGTTTTGAAGAAGAAACACAAGATACAAAAACACTTAAAGGAAAACGAAAAAGAAAGAGAGAGGCCACACCTGAGACATCCGATGATTCATTGGAAAATGAATTGTCTAAGATATGCGACGATGATGAGTTAGACAATATTGATAAATTTAACTTCATGCCGCTTTCGCCAAAAACTCCCTCAAAACCCAACGAGATATGTTGTATTTGTGGAGAAGTTGTTGATACCGCTGTATTATGTGTGCTTCTTGAAACCACGCAGCCTTCACGTCTGCTGATACTCCAGAAAATTACATCTGCGACTACTGTTTAAATTAAGGCTTTATACTGCCGTTTAAATATTACTACTAAAAAAACTACTTTAAATGTTAATATTTAAAAATAAATAATTTTTTAAAACAGATATTTCCTACACACGATTACCTAACCCTTGCGCATCATTGCCCGTCGGGACGGGTAATTATGCGCAAATGGTTTTTTTATTTTTGTTTAATTTTATACTTGCGTAGTAGATTTTTTTAAAATAACATTTTACATATATATACATTAATAAGTAATACATCTCATACCATTTTTAAAACTAATTTATATGTTATAGGCTCACCACAAATACAATTTTTGCTTAACTGCGCACCATTCCCCAACTCTCCCTTATTAATTTTAACACTTTTAATTCTGACCCACTTAAGAGGATTTGCATTTGTGGGCAATTATTTTATTGCTTCACTATGGGTACTTGTGTAAGTTAGCTTTATTTCTATAATTGTAATATGCTGTACTTATGTGAAATAAACTACTTCTAGATTGAATCCATCGAAATTCGAGGCCACACCGTTAAAAAGTATACAATTTTACCAACCCAAAGAACTTGTTTGTGGACAACATTTGATATAACGTTGTCCCTAATAAAATCCTGACTATTTAGGGTATATATATTATGTTCTTTAAAAAACTAAAAATCTCAAAAGAGCCCGTTTTTAGAGATTTTCTTAAAAAAAAAGACACTTAAATTTAATGCTCTGCGTCAAATTATAAGAAAAATAATACGGTTGTTCAATTTTTCCTTTAAAATAAAAATTAATCCTTGAATATAATATCCATTTTAAATCACTTCCGTAAGTATAAAAATGGCGGTTTCAGCAACTCTCGAGCTGCGAGGCGTATCACCTTTCGGCACTCGGGTCTCCCAATAACCTCAGAAATTGAATATTTATAAAATTTATAATGGCCTTAAGGCTTATATACGAAGCGGGGTGGATCGTGAAGTGTGCTCTCGCGAAAGCCGTTGACGCACATAACACCCCATCGACTATGCTGCTGTGGCTTATAGGAGTGTGATATTTAGGAGTAGATATATATTATAGGTGCCTTGCCAAGTCTTTTCAATGGATTCGAGGATCGGGCTTCTTATCTAATTCCGTTGAAATTTTTGATATTGCCAATATCGTGTCTTTTATCGTGAAGGCTCCAGAACAGTGGTCTACCTAATATATAATGAACCCTCGCCACTTCAAATCTATATAATAAATAGTAGGAAATAAACGCAATGTAAATAAACGTTTAGTGTGTACGTGTGTTGACGATTTATGTTGACGTGTATCAGTTGACGTTTTTTGTGTTTTTATTCACACCTAAACAAATAGTAAAACGTTACAATATTAAAATTAACTCATATTATTGAAGCACAAAAAGAAGGCAAAAGATAACTAAAAATGTCCATATTAAAATTAGTAATACTGGACGTTTTGTATACTCGGTTCGTAGAACTAAAATTATAATTGAACTTGCTCATGTATGATTGTATACTGACTGGCAGGTGTCTTGGCGGTGAGAAGATTCATTTCATTTACATCGACTTCTAAAAGGCATTTCATAAGGTGAATCATGAAATCTTACTTTGTAAACTACTTAGACTTGGCATATCGAGTTCCCTTTTGGACTGGTTGAGGAGCTACCTTACTCGTAGAACTCAAATTCTGCGGGTTAACAACTTCACGTCTTCTTCCTGAACAGTCTCCTCAGAAGTGCCACAGGGGTCTCACCTGGCTCCTCTGCTGTTCAACTTTTTCAATAATGATATCAAAATATGTTTTGACCACAAGTTGACTGAACAATAACAAAAATGGCGGCCTGTAGGCAGGCGCACTTTGGTATCCCGTAAGTGGTACCTATAAAACGATATTATCAATTTTGGATTTCGTACCTAAATAAATTTAGGTTGTTAAGGGCTAGGCATCAGGCATATATAAGGGTTCTGTCAAAAGTGTCAAGAGTAGCGTCCCTTCAACGTCAAAGGTCATTAATCAAGGGTGTGTTTATTGCGAAGTGTGTTTAGTTGTGTTCTCTTGCGTTTTATTGTGTTCTGTTAGTGTTATTTCCAATTATGGCATTTTTGCGAAAAAGTAAATATTTGGTGCAGTTAGAAAGCAGTGATCCGCATATTGCGATATAATGATAAAATAAGGGTGGTAACCTGTGTTGACCCTTTTGCTGGTGGAGAAACAACAAACTTTTTTCGATTTTCGATGATCGAAAGATTTTCCAAAAGTAACCGCATTCGATATTATTTCTTATCTTGTGCTGACCCACAGCTTATATACAAATGACCAGATGAAAGCCTACAAAAGTTTGTCTGGCTATAAATATTTTGAATCTACAGGGTGTTTCAGAACTATGAAATCAAACTGGGGGTTGTTCAGTGCAACAGAAGAATCCATTTGAGTATAGGAACCCATGTCCAGAAATGCGTCACTACGCCACTACGGCCCTAAGACGCGTTAAAATTTATAAAAAACATTAGTTACCTAAATAGGATCAGCTGCATTTATTTTTACCTTTTGTACATGATACCATAACAACAATTGTTTAAAATCAACGCTTATCAATGTCATGTTTAAAAATTTTATAGCTTTCAATTTTTATTGCTAATGGAAAACTTTACCAATCAAGAATTGGCGGATATGCATTTGGCATACGGAGCAACAAACTACAATGCACAAGCAGCATCGCGGTTGTATCATGAACGTTATCCCGAACGACAGCATCCTGGATACAAAAAGTTTATTGTGGTTCATCAGCGGCTCGCTGAGACAAGCATGTTTAAGACCAAGATGCATGATACTGGTGTTGCTCGAACCGTAAGAACGGTCGAATTTGAAGAAAAGGTGCTTCAGCGAGTTGCTGATGAACCAAATGAACCATCAAATAACATACGTGACGTCGCTAAGAATATGAATAAGAGTAACGCATCTGTCTGGCGAGTACTACACGAGCAACAACTCCATCCTTACCACTTCCAGAAAGTTTAAGGTATGACTGCAGCCGATTATCATCCTAGAGTTCAATTTTGTCGATGGCTTCTGGATCACATCATTGCACAACCAAATTTTGTACGATATGTTTTGTGAACCAATGAAGCCCCTTTCACAAGAGACGATATATTTAATAGTAGGAATAGCCATGTTTAGGATGAAGAAAATCCTTATGCAATTTTTCCAAGAAAACATCAGAATCGTTGGTCTGTCAACGTATGGGCAGGCATTGTTGATGATTATTTAATTGGGCCATACCTTCTACCGGAACGGTTAACAGGACCTATTTATCTGCGTTTATTGGAGGAAGTTCTCCCAGAACTCCTTGAAAATGTTCCACTAAACGTTAGACAGCAAATGTGGTTTCAGCATGATGGAGCGCCGGCTCACTTTGCTGTACAAGTCAGTGGCGAAGCGTCAACTTTTTTTTCGGGTAGACAAACAATAAAAATCGTTAATTAGAAAAAAATGTGTATTCAATATTATTCACTTTAATGAAATAGAGAATGAAAGCGCATGAAATATTAACTCAAAGAGAAAAATTATGTAGTGATATAAAAAAAAAATAATTACAACTAGCAAAAAAAAAGTAGATAGATACAAAATAAATACTACTTGCAAAAAACACAACATAGGTATAACCATAACTTATAAATCCATAATATCCATTATTTTAAAATTAATTAAAGACAAATAAAAACACAACTAAAATACAATTGCCAATATCGAACAGTCGTTCATAAATAACCACTAAAATATCCACTTAAAAAAACCTTTTCTATACACCCAAAAATAAAAATACTAATTACTAAATTACTAAAGCACGCGCCCGCACCAAATGCCAAATGCAGATTTATCAAAAAACAAAACTAAAGATGTATTGCGGCCGACCAGATCAAGCGTGTCCATAAACAATAGGCCATAATAAAATAGCTGGTCGACTTCGATAGACAAAAGCTCGAATGTCTTTCCCGCGAGTAAATTTTGCATACGTAATAGGCTGAATACTGATGCGGCCGGACCTCTGTCACCTGCTTGAAGCGTATTTGATTGGATTAGGTGCTCCAAATTTCGGAAGACAAATATCAGTGTGTCTTCCTGGGACTCGTATACATGAATTGGGTATCATCCCTGCATTTTTATTTTAATTGGTGCGTCAGGCAGGGCCCGCCTTAGATATTAGAGATAGATAGATATTATAGCCGTTTAGATACTATACAGGGTGTCATTGAAATGGTGTAAAAAAATTCGGGGGGTGATAGTACTCCTAAAAATTTTAAAAAAAGTTCCTATAACTATAGGGTGGAAAATGCATATTAAGGGAGTTAGGGGCACTGAAAGGGTAAATTTAAAAAACGGTTTTTTGAAATTGTAGGCTTAAAAAACGAGATAAAATTTCGAAAAAAAATCCTCTGCCATAAATTTTGACCCAAAATCAAATGGTGATACTGAAAAATAATTTGGAAAATCGGAAAGGGTAGTTTTTGCAAGGGTAGGGGGTTAATTCGTGAATAACTTTTTTTAGGTTATTTTCTTCGCAACGTGGGTTCATTTTTTAAAAACTACATACTTTTTCCTACAAAAAAGGTACTCCTGTTGCACATCGCCCAGAACGATGGTTTTCGAGAAAATTGAAGGCAAAAAGTTTGCTCTGATGGGCTGCTAACTGGTTAAACAACATAAACTTATGAAAGTTATGGGGTTTCAAAAGTAAACAAGTAGTTATTAAATAATTAATTGAAAAATCTAAATTTCATGATTTTTAAAACATCGTATTGCTTTAAAAAAACAAAATAAACCAATTACCAAAATTCCTTATTAAATGCATACTTATTTGATTCATTAGCCTAGTTTACACCGCGAGTACCAAATATTCAATACGCGGACCCAATCCCCTATTCTCAAACTCAACGTGCGCGAGTTGACAAGTTTACACGTAAATTATTCCAAATTGTGACTTTAGCTTTGTTTTGGTTCCGATTTTGGGATTATTCTAGAACTGCGCAGAACTCGTTGCGCCGTAAAGTAAAATCCGGAATCGCTCCCGTTTCAATTCTGCATGGTATGGAACCCGAACGCTTGACGCACTGACAGTAAACAGCTGATTCTGATTGTTTATTTACTAAACACAACTTTTTGAAATTTTGAATATTGCTAATTGCTTTGGTTTTGGACCTTTATATTTATTTTAAACATTAGGACTGGAATAAAAATGAATGTAACTGCATTAATAGTAGGTACCTAGTTAATTTTTCAAAGATTTTTTTTACACAATGTATTTTGGCTTATTAGGAGGAGCTTTTAACATCTAGCGATACATCAGCTTCTTCTGACGATTTAGAGGGTGTTTTGGAAGTTGTTATACCAGAAGTGTTGCAACATAGGCAGAAAAATGAAAACTATGCCGAGAGCATAATGCCCATGTATACAGAACAAGAATTCTTAGAGCATTTTAAAGTTCCGAGACTTGTGGTCATAGAGCTAGCTAGAGACTTCCAGGAGTCTGAATATTATCCTAAAAAAGACACCGGATTTTTAAGAATTGGTGCTGAAAAGTCAATATGTATTTTTATTTGGTACGCAAGTCATGAAGCTGCCTCATTTAGAGATGTTAGTGACAGATTTAATATTGCTATAAGTACGTTACATGTTTTAATACACAATGTAACTTACTTCTTAAGTAATAAGTCGAAAGAGGTAATATGCTGGCCAACAGAGAACGAAAAAGTTGTAATTGAACAACAATTTTTGGAAATGGGTTTTCCTGGTGTGCTTGGGGCTATGGATGGGTCACATGTTAGGATTGACCAACCTAAAAATGATCCAGAGAGCTATTTGAATAGAAAGAAGTTTTATTCCATTCAGGTAAGTTTTATGGTTGAATTTATACAAGGCATTAGACAGTTAAAATTATTTTTCATCCACTCGACCATCATTTCAACCTAAAATGACAGTCAAAAATTTGTGCATGTATTTTTTGACTTTGAGAATGTCATTTTGGGTTAAAATGATGATTGAGTAAACCCAAAATAATTTTGACTGTCCCATTCCTTTTTGGCGACAACAAGGTTTTATTTGACAATTAACTTAAATGTTTCCTTTTTTCAGTTTCAAGTAGTCTGTGATTCAAGCCGTAAAATTAGAGATGTGTTCATTGGCTTTCCTGGGTCGGTGCACGATGCAAGGGTGTTTAATAATTCTCCACTATTTCATAGTTTACCCGAAAAATGTGGAGAAAAAGTTATCCTAGCAGATAGTGCCTATCCTTGTCTACGCAATGTTTTGACACCATATAAGGACAATGGTAATTTGAGTGAAATTGAAAAAAATTTTAATATCAAATTAAGCCATTGTCGCATTGTCATCGAACATGTCTTTGGAATTTTAAAACAAAAATTTAGGCAGCTATACCATCTAAAACTTAGAGATGAGACATTGATATGTCACTTTATAAGAGCCTGTTGTGTTTTGCACAACTTAACTTTAAATCTAGAGCAGGAGTTGATTGAAGAGCCTCAAGGAGCTGATAAGATTCCACCTCCATATGTTGGAGAAAATATTGAGGAAAACATGGCTGGCAACGCTTATAGGAATTACGTAGCTGCCCTATTATTTAATCATTAAAATAAATAAAAAACTGTTTATACTTTATTATGCCTTTTATTTTTGTCAATAAGTGTATTTTTGAGTTGTCTCACAAACAAATGGGACACACTATTATATATACATACATATAAGTATTATGAAATAAGCAAAAGAAATAATTAACAAAAATTTACATTTCCTAAGTAATATTTTTAACCAAAAAGGAAACACACTTTGCTAATCTTAAGACTATGGAAAATACAAATGTGTACTTAAAACTAATAAATTTCTCACAAAAAAATATAGATTCTTATAAGTATAGCTGCCGCATTGATATGGTCAACTGTATAAAAACCAGCTTCCCACCTGCATAAAAATTTAAATTCCATGTGCATAGTATTGTCTAAGGCATTGTTTGACATGTGGAATGCTGATGGTTTTTGACAGGTGACCAAATTATTGATTGAGGCAATTATAGCTACCTTACAATTAAAAAAAAAACTTAAACTCATTCTGGAAAATAATCTTAAGAATTTTAAACAGCCTTTTTGCCTTACATAAGGATCACAGTTTTTTAAATTAAATCACAAAGCGTTCCGCCTTAAGATTATAGAGGTAATAACATAAATATATATTATTAGGTTCAAAACAAATGCAGGTCTCATATAATGGGGTTACTAAGCACCTAGGGTTCAGAGAATACATTTCATGACTGCTTTATTTACACTATATTGATATTATTCTTGATGACAACACTTACTGTAGGTATTTTAAGATTGTTATTGTTTGAAAAGGGTGTTATGATGGAAATTATGCTTTTTACCCTATATGCAAAGGAACCCTATTTTATGGCACCTATTACTGGGTATCTTCAGTGTCTTGCCTTGCTTCCCAGGCCAGGGTATTAGTTGATTGTACCAATAACTGCAGAATATTTGTTCTACGAACCCTGTCTTCATGTTTTGCTGCTTCCAACTGTAACCTTCGTTCATCTCTAGCTGACTTCTCATTGTAAAATTTTTTTAGGTCATTCTTCATTTCTAATAAAATGTCATTTCTTTTTTTGTAGCTAGGGGTACTGCGTCTTACCGATTGTTTTCGCACTTGTTTTACAGATGGAGTAGATACAGTCGCTGAAATATTTTCCGGGATCTGCAATACTGGTATTTCAACAGGTTGTTCCATGTTAGGGGTATTCGAAGGTGTACTACGAGGTGTATTACTTGGAGTTATAATACTAAGCTGCTTTCTCTGACTGCTGAAAGAATCACCTCCTTGATTTTCTTTATTTACATGAATTTCTGAGTGAATTTCAGAACTACTAGAAAGTAAAATAGTAGGAGTAATGTTCTTCTTTTTTCCATAGATCTGGTCAAACTCTTCTTCATATTCAAAAATTTTGCGTGACCTGCCAGTTTTGTTATTGTTATCAATAACTTTTTTATAATTTCTTTCAAGTGTCTTCCATCGGTTCTCACATTTTGAAGCACTTATGGTCATTTTAAATGTGTTGGAAAGTTCTCTTGCAACAATTTCCCAAAGGCGTTTCATAGACTTTACTTCAAAGGAACCTAGTCTTGCCTTATATTTTCTATATATTTCAATTAATGCCAATGTTTTCGGCCGTGAATTTAAAAATTGATCTGCTTCAGTACATTCACTTCCTTGCATTGAAGAATATTCAATTATTTCTTGATGGATCACTAAAATTGAAAAAAAAAACAATCCGTTAAAGAGTTACTCTTTATAATCTTGTGAAATTAAAATTACTTACTATCTTGATCCATTTGAGAATACATATTCCAACGTTTTATTTTAAAAAACTAAAACTTAAAAAAAATCAATAGATAATTCTTAGGTTAAGTGAAATCTATCTACAAGAAAAACAATAAACAAAGCATAAAAAAATACTTATTTACTTCTTCTTCTTCTCAAATTTGGTGAAGTCGGGTAAAAGTGTAAGGATATATTTTTTGCGCATGTGCGAACTGCCTGATTCTGAATTGATCCCTACTCTCGAGCAGGGATTTTTGGACGATTCTAGAACAATTCTGAACCGGTCCAAAAAAAAACCAAAACACCAAACTTTCAATTCGGAATCAATTCTAATTTAACCAAAACGCATAAAACAATCTGCGCATGTGCAAAACAATTCTAGGACGATTCTAACAGGAACCAAAACAAAGCTTTAATAGGTTTGAGAATATGTAGAGGTTTTTAGTCCGCGTACTGAATATTTGGTACTCGCGGGGTAAACGTAGCTATTGAAGGTATGCGGTCTTATCACTTTATTTATTTTGCATGTACGCAAAAGAAATGTTCTGGTTCATAAATATTTTTGTCAGTTGATTGTTGTTGAAGTGTGCGTAAACGTAAAATTTCACAAATTATGGAATACCCTGTGTGTGAACTGGCAGATATGCATTTTATTTATGGAAGAGCAAACGGAAACGGTCTTTTGGCTAAGCGCTTGTATGTCCAAAAATATCCAAATCGCAGGGCACCTTCTCACCGGATATTTGCGAGAATTCATCAGCGCCTAAGAGACACAGGTTCATTTGGACATAGAAACCAAGACCGTGGCCGTAACTTGATGGTACGTACACCTGATGTTGAGGAGCGCATTTTAGCACATGTAGAGGAAGATCCGGGGATATCTGTAAGGAGAATTGCAGCGCGGGAAAACGTGAGTCGCCATTCTGTGTGGATGACTCTTAAGACTCAACTCCTGCATCCGTATCACATCCAAAGGGTACAAGCTCTTGCTCCGGCAGACTATCCCGCTCGAGTCATCTTCTGTCGTTGGTTATTAAGAAAACAGGTACAAGAACCCCTTTTTTTGGCAAATATTTTATGCACGGATGAAGCTGGGTTTACAAGAAATGGAATTACCATAATACACATCACTGGTCCGATGAGAACCCTCATGCTGTTGTGGAAAGTCGACACCAAATTCGATTCTCAGTTAATGTTTGGGCGGGAATTCTTGGCGATAGACTTATTGGACCATTTTTTCTACCCCCGAGGTTAATTTGACACCTTTTGAAAAGTCGCTTGTTATTTATAATAATAAACATTTTAGGCTAAATGGTCAAAGTTACCTTAATTTTCTAATACATGATCTACCAGCACTTTTGGAGGAAGTTCCCATAGCACAGAGGCAGATCACGTACTTTATGCATGATGGTGCACCAGCTCATTTTCCGCTAGCGGTGAGGAATCATTTAAACCAAGTTTTTGAGAGGCGTTGGATAGGACGTGGTGGTCCACAAGCTTGGCCAGCAAGATCACCAGATCTTAATCCATTAGATTTCTACTTCTGGGGCCACTTGAAAACTTTGGTTTACTCAGTGCCGATTAATACTGAAGAGCAACTACGTCAACGCATTATCGACTGTTCCAATCAAATTCGTACAACCCCAGGGATATTCCACAGGGTACGCAGATCATGGAGAAGAAGAGCAGATGTCTGCATTGAAATGAATGGTGGTCACTTTGAACATTTACTATGAATGAATTAAGAAATGCATTATTTTAATAAGGAATTTTGGTAATTGGTTTATTTCGTTTTTTAAAGCAATAAGATGTTTTTAAAATCATAAAATTTAGATTTTTCAATTAATTATTTAATAACTACGTGTTTACTTTTGAAACCCCATAACTTTCATAGGTTTATGTTGTTTAACCAGTTAGCAACCCATCAGAGCAAACTTTTTGCCTTCAATTTTCTCGAAAACCATCGTTCTGGGCGATGTGCAACAAGAGTACCTTTTTTGTAGGAAAAAGTATGTAGTTTTTAAAAAATGAACCCACGTTGCGAAAAAAATAACCTAAAAAAAGTTATTCACGAATTAACCCCCTACCCTTGCAAAAACTACCCTTTCCGATTTTCCAAATTATTTTTCAGTATCACCATTTGATTTTGGGTCAAAATTTATGGCAGAGGATTTTTTTTCGAAATTTTATCTCGTTTTTTAAGCCTACAATTTCAAAAAACCGTTTTTTAAATTTACCCTTTCAGTGCCCCTAACTCCCTTAATATGCATTTTCCGCCCTATAGTTATAGGAACTTTTTTTAAAATTTTTAGGAGTACTATCACCCCCCGAATTTTTTTACACCATTTCAATGACACCCTGTATAATAATAGTAAGGAGAGCGACTACGTTCTGTGTTAATTTTTTTTTAATTTTAATTCAACAAGAATTACATGAAATAATTACGTAATAAATTAATGACAAATAACTGGATAATTTTGGGTAGACAGTGTCTACCTTGTCTACTCGTACGCTTCGCCACTGGTACAAGTACGCGAGTATTTGGCTCAGCGGTTTGGGCACCGTTGGATTGCCAGAGGTGGAGCAGTTTCTTGGCCTCCTAGGTCACCCGATTTAACGTCGCTCGATTTTTTCTTGTGGGGACATGTAAAGTCTTTAGTCTACGAAACTCCAGTAGAATCAGAGCTAGGCTTAATTGGACGAATAACAGCAGTTGCACTGAACAATCCCTAGAAGTTTGATCCCATAGTTCTGAAACACCCTGTATATGGGTTTCAAATTGTTCTGTAAGAAAAGTTGGAGATTTCACTATTGTTACTGGAAAGGTAAATATAAAAATGCTTCTATATATTTTTATTTGTCTTTATCTTTAAATAAGCAATAGCTAAAACAGTGAAAAAAACTCTTTTATTTTGATAGTTGAAGCACTCACAGAAAATGAACGAGCGTGCTTTTGATGTGTGGGTCATAACTCAAGAAGTTGGAGGAATTCACTCAGGACATTGCACCTGTATGGCGGGTCATTCTGAAGTCTGCAGCCATATAAGTTAGAGAGTCTAAGACAAATAGTAAAAAACATGGCATGCACAGATAAATTATCTACCTGGAATGTTCCTGGCCAATCAAAAGTACCTATGGTTAAAATAAGTGAGATGATGCTAAAAAGAAGAAAAACCGAAGACAGTTTAACTGGTTCGAGCAATATTCCACCTGAAGGGAATGAACTAGTGAATTTCCTAGAAGGTGTGATAAGTGATGGTGATGATATTGTGCTAAGCAGAATTTTGCGGCCATTTTGTACAGAACTGCCATTTCCATAACCTTTTTTTTCCTTAAACTCTTTCCTCTGTTGAAAATGATCAGATATTTCTAATAAAAAAGCAAATGAGAACACAAAATAGAATTTTTCGTTTTAAGTTTCGAATTTTCGCCTCTTCGCTGATAACCTTAAGTTGTTCAGGAGAGTGGCATGTCCTGATGAATGCCGGGCCCTTCAGGTTGACCTCAATAATCTGGAAAATGCCACGCTTATGGTATGGATCTCAACATCTCCAAATGCAGTCATCATATTTTCTAAGCCAAACAGTGATGTTACCTTATTTATCATATTAAACAATTCTTTTGGGATTTTGGACTGCTACATGATTCTAACCTCGAAATCTCTAGTTGCTAGGATTCATTAAACATAGTACCAGTAGTTTTAATCACACTACCTCCAATAAAACACTTTACTTTGCCTTTGTCAGAACACACTTGGAATATGCTTTCTCTGTCTGAAGCCCAAACTATACATTACATATCTACCGACTGAAAAGAGATCAGCACAAATTTTGAAAGTAATTTACTACAGGTTTTACAATGATCAAGAATTTCTTAAGAAGACTCTCTATCTAGAAGAAAGCAGACAGATTTAAAAATGTTCTATAGGTTAGTCCATTTAACCATAGATTGTCCATATCTCTCTTCACAAATCACTTAACATGTACCATCTCGCAATACACGTTCTAGCCAAACTTTCTATGTACCTTTTTACAGGAAAAATTATGCTAAAAATTGATTCATTCCTCAATCATTAAAACTAAGCAATAAAAAATAAACATGATCTTGATTTCTTTCAACCTTTGCAGCCTTTTCTGGGAGTTTTTATCTGGTCTTTATTTATAAACTACCGTAAAACTTTACTACTTTGGCACACAGGGTAACTTTGGCAGAGCGTGCGCGCCTTTGTTTATATTAGGCTTGTTTGTCTAGTTTTAATATTCAGTGTCCGAGAGTTGTTCAGACAGGTCGGCATGTTCCGCGGCGCGAAATATGGTGCGATTTATAGTAGGTTGCCTGGATCGAGGCCCTATAAAAACTACACGGAACAAAATTTAGCGAATGCATTGCAAGCTGTTAGGGAAGGGAGGATGTCACAAGTACGAGCTTCCAAAACATGGAAAATACCTAGAGGCACTCTTCAGAATAAGCTGTTTGCGAAACATGAGGGTCGTGTAGGTCACCCCACCATCCTTACCCAACAGGAGGAGAGGCTAATTTCAGAGACTATCAACCAGGTAGCAGATTGGGGTTTTCCCGTTACTGTTTGTGATGCCAGAGAAATCGTGCAAAAATATGTTACAAAACAAGGCAGAAATATTCCTGGATGGCCCAACAATAGACCAGTACCCGACTTTATTGAAAAATTTATTACCAGAAATAATATTAGCATTCGATTGGCATCTAATATTAAGCGTGCACGTGCTTCGGTTGGGCGCGCCGATATAATGGAGTTTTTCGATAACATTAAACCTGTTCTGGAGTCCATTTCTGCGAAACAAGTGTTTAACTATGATGAGACTAATTTCACAGACGATCCCGGGGCCAAAAAAGTTTTAGTTCGTAGGGGTACTAAAAGGGTTGAAAGGGTTCAAGAACATTCGCGTTCAGCAATAAGTGTAATGGTCTGCGGAAGCGCAAATGGAATCCTAGTACCACCAATGGTAGTCTATAAAGCCAACAACATTTACGAAAATTGGACTGTTGGTGGCCCTCTAGGGGCAGTTTATGATAACAGTAGCAGTGGATGGTTCGATATGAATCTCTTTGAGGTATGGTTTTTTAAACTGTTGCTGCCCCACGTCAAAGAAAATTGTAATAGTGAATCAGTTGTTCTTTTAGGTGGATAACCTAGCTTCACACTTTTCTCCAACCGTGGTAAAGGATGCTAAAGAAAATAATATTTATATGGCTCCTTTACCCCCCAATTTAACTCACTTTATGCAGCCTTTGGACGTGGCTTTCTTTGCTCCCATGAAAAATAAATGGAGGGCTATTTTAGATGATTGGAGAAAGACCAGTCGCGTAAAAGGCACTCTGCCTAAAAAACACTTTCCGAATCTTGTGGATCGCTTGTGGAGATCTCTACAGAAAAGAGTAGAAGACAATTTAAAATCCGGATTTCGTGCCACCGGAATTTGTCCATATGATCCGCAGCAGCCTTTATCCAAATTGCCAAAAACTTTTGATGCATCTACGAGTGCTATTTTGAATGATAGTTTATTAGAGTTTCTTCAGGAGAGACGTGGACAGTCAAGCACTACCCCTAAACGAAAGCAGGGACGAAAAATTATTCCCGGCGCAAAGAAGTCGATTGTGAAGAAACTAAAAAGGAGCAAGACAACGAAAAACTAATTGAAAATGAAAATAATGACAAAAAGAAGATTGCGGGAAAAGGGAAAGGCAAAGGAAAAGCAAACATTTTTAAAAAAGCGACATTAAAAGATGTCAATTACCATCATCCTCAAGTACCCACAATGAAGACGAATGCGGAATTTGTGCTGCTTATTGGTCTGGTTATACTGGACCAGACTGGATTCTATGCAATGGTTGTTTTAAATGGATCTGTGGTATTTGTAACGAGGGATCCAAAGAAAAATATTATACCTGTGAGGCATGTGAAGATGTTTATTCATTAGTATTTATGTTATTTTGATTTAGTCCCTTTCTTTTACTGATGTGCCAAATATTAGAAAAATATTTTTTGTTAGTTTTTAAGTGTTTTGTTTATTTTGTTTAAGAATATAGAAATTTCATTAAAAATATTGAATGTTTTATTTAAAAACTAAAAAAAAGCCTAATTTGGTACCAAAGTAACTGGAGGATGGGTCTACATTATGTTTATTCACATTTCCGTTTGGGTGCCAATGTAACCCCAAACACGGGGCTACTTTGGCACCCACCTTTTTAATTTTTTTTTCGAAAACGGGTTTATTGTAAAAACCCCATTTTAGGGCAGGTTATAAGTATGACCCGTATTGTTACTCTTGATTTTTTTTAAGTTGATTCGATTATAAATGCAGCGCCTAGAATCAAAAATGCCTTGAGTTGATTGTCCGAGTTAGTTTTGATTTTTTTACTTGAGCTTCTATTTAGTTTCTTACATAAATTTAGGCTTGACTTGTTAATAATAGTAAATAAATATTGTCAAAAGAAAATCATCTATTTAGAAGACTCCCTATTGAGTAGGTTTTTCTGGCAAAATCTGGTACCTTTTAAAATAAAAACTCTAAACTTTATCTCCTAAAAGGAACTAGAAATTCCCAATTCCCGTCATCGGTTATTTACCCCTAAATATTGGGAAAGAGATCGAAACTCATCGCCCTAATTGGTTTTCGCGGGGCGCAATTTTGAAATTACGGGCTGGGTTGGAGATAAAATAAACATCGCAGAGCTAATCTAACATCGTTAAGCTGTCTTATATTACCCTTTTTATGAGATGTTTAGACTATAGGGTAGAGCGTTAATGGGTTGTGGTGACGCAATATCAAAAGGGAAAAATTACTTATTTTAGGTGGAATTTTAATTTTTTTATTCGGGTTAGGATGTAAAATGAAAAAGAAAATTATAGTTAAACCATTTTACTTTAATAAAAGATCTCTCTTTTAAATGGAACCTTAAAATTACTTCTAAACTAATGCACACCCCAAACAATACAATATTATTGAAGTTGGGGTTATTGGACATATAATTGTTAGAAACTTATAAACCTCCTTACAGAATTTTTCTAAAATTCAGTTTAACAGTGACACAAAATAAGTTAGACCTTTAAAAACTTTCGCAAGTTAAACCGTTACTCTGTTGTCAAGTTGTATATCAAAACTCCACTAAAAAGTTTTGATCGTTGCAGCTAAAGTTCACACCCTTTAGCATTAATTTTCCTTGTCAAAATTATTCATTTCTGCAGTGCATCCCGTACATTTTGCAATTGTGCCACCTGTTCCTGAGTTTTGTTTAATTGCCACAGTCTCGCTTGGGAATAATAGCCTTAAGCCGGCTTTAAACAGACAAGTTAAAGTAAATACTTCTGTAAATAAATGGAAATTAAATGAACATTTTAATAGTTTGAACTGCCGAGCAGATTGTAGTTTAAATTGGAATTTTTTTGATTTTAAAAGGCTTCAGCATGACAGTAATTACTATAACATCTGGTCAGAGGTCGTTAAGCTCAAGGATCAAAATAAGTCTCATAAGGGGAATATTAATAGAACAATGAAATTACATAGATCCACAAAAGAGATTTTGAAATTATTATTATATTTCTTACATTAATTGGTAAGGACAACACAAAATAAAAAAAAGTAAAGAAAGGGAGAATGTTCAAAGTTACTGAGACAGCGAAGAGCAGACCTTTACTAGAGGTCGGCCCACCAACCTTTTCGCTGTACGAACTTGCACAACTCTAGAAATATTATCGGGAATAGAATAGATCCTTTCCAATTTACCAATAGACTAATTAAGAGAAAGTTGGTTATTGGCTTTAATTACGACAAGAGAGCCAATTTTCAGTGAAAGGTCATGGTCCATTTATTGCGTTGTTGCAACATATATTTACATTCTATTATTTCAAGAAGCTTTGGTGTATTTTCTTAATTAATTGTCAACGTTTTAAGCAATTAATAGGAACAATTAGTGCGTCATCAGCAGGAGCGGTAAGAGCTTGCACAGTAAGAAAGTGACCTGAAGTCAAGTTGAGGTTTGGACTTATTTCACAGAGTGGTCTAAAATTGAAAACTGCTTCGCATTGTGCCAAAACACTTGATTTTTTCTCAAATAATAATATTTTTTATCCTATCACCTTAGTAAGATGTAGTTTATCAGATTTAACACTCGAACATCAGATTCCGATAGACCACCGAACTAAGGTGCGGAAAGCGGATAAAGTAGCCAGCGAATTTGTAAAGCTCCGCAGAAGACTATAGACAGAACAAAAGATTTAATATGCAGCCACAAAATTGGTATCTTGAGCACCATATACATATCAGAACATCTGCCACAGCGTGAAATAAAGCGTCTAAATGCTGTCCTTCGTATTGAACCAGTTCATTGGCAACGGCGAGTGCCGTGTTATGACGGCTTTTGGAATAAATACACAGCCACGGCTTTATAGTACTGCCGTGTATTAAAAAACACGGTTTTTTGGGTTAAAAATATGACGTTCATATTTTCTTATTTTTACCATAAAATATTAAGAACTTAAACTCAGGAAAAAACTCATACGTACTATCGATTGATATTCATATCCCATATCTTTCAAAGCATTTCAACCAACAGGATTGCTATACTCGTTCCTAAAATGTTGTATTATATGGACGCGCCCTAAGACATCTGAAGTTAACTATGTCTTCTGCCTTTGGCAGTGATTCCCTGAAATCTAAAAACAGTCCCTAGAGTAGAGAGCGCAGATGCTTTCTTTAGTTTAGTATTTTACTTATAAAGTGTTGTATTACGTTTGCGCTTTGGGTGAATACTTAGTTGAAATATTTAATTAATATAATAATTATTTACTTAATATTTGTATAATTATTTACGTGTCTGTTTGATATTTAAGAAAGTGCGTTAACCAAATAAAACTATATATGGCTGATTCAGATGGTTAGTAATTATAAAATATAAAGTATTAAAACAGTACAGTAGTGAAAATGTATTATACATTTTCTCTAACTCGCACGAGATTGCTCGTTTTTTAATACATTTGTTATTAATATCCTATTATACGCCTGTAAAGAAAAAAAGAATGTTACATATTAAACCAAGATTTAATAATTCCTGGATGGCTCGGGATGGGTTTAAAGAATGGCTACGGCCGATAGACAATAATCCGTATAGTGCGTTTTATGCATGCTGTAATGCATCGTTGGTTTCGGAATTCTCTACTTTGAAAAGGCATGACGAGGGAACAAAACATAAAATTAAAATAAGAAATCTTGCATCTACATCTGGCATGGCCCAGCCTAAGTTGAATACCTTTTTCTCAAGAGATCATCAGCACAATTAAACAGATGTGTATTATTGTTAGAATCTTTGATAATAATAGACTGATAATAGAAACATACTTTTGGGAACTCGTACCAGTTGAAAGTAGCACCGCGGAAGATTTAATTCAGGCAATTATACAAACCTTTCAAAAAAGAAATATACGATTAGACAATATTATTGGCTTCGGATCCGATGGTTGTAATGTGATGATGGGAAAATCTAATTCTGTTTCTACTAGATTTGCAGATTTATGTCCTGGAATAAAAATATTTAAATGTTAAGTGTATATAATAATGAAGACCTTGCCGGGGATGTGTATTCTTTTTTTAAGGTATTTATAATTTTGGTTTCTATCTTTTATAACTTATAATTTTGTTGTTTTATAGCATAGCAGTAAACGGACAGCATGATTTTAAACAGTTTCAAGGTTTTACAAACACAAATGTACACAAAATATTATATCCTAGTCGGACGCGATGGCTTTCTGTATCTGTCGTACTCCAGAGAATTTTGGAGCAGTGGAATGCACGTCTACTATTTTTTACAAAAAAGAAGCACGTCGAACGATAACACAGTATTGAAAACATTTTTGAAACTCTCTCGGACCCGCACGCAAAACTTTATTTCCTTAGTTTTGTGTTGCCAAAAGTAACAGAAATAAGTCAGTATTTTCAATCGGATAAGGTAATCATAGGCAGTGCTTACGCCAAAATAGAATATTTGTGTAAGGAACTGTTATATTGCTTTCTGAAAAGACCCTACGTTGAAAAAACTGATTTATGGGAAATTGAACCTAAGAATAAAAATGAATTTATTGATATAAATTCATTATATTAAGGAGTTAAAATTCTTCGAGACATGTCTAAAAAAGACAAGTATCAGTCTCAGATAGTAGAATTTCTGTCAAAACTTTGAGCAGAATTAAAGTAAAGATTTGACTTTAAAACTAGTTTTTTAAAGAAACTAAGTATCTTTAATCCTAAAAATGTAAGATCCAATAAAGCAATATTTTCTTTAGCTGAATATTTTATAGAATTTTAAAGATGCATAAATAAATCAACACTCCAACAAACTGATAATGAATGGCGGTTAATAACTAAATATGCTTTTAGAAAAGAGAATAAAATAAATTTTAATGGCGATATTGATATTTTCTGGTTAAAAATGTATAGATTTCAATCAGACATCGAAGAATTTCTATTTCAAAATATTGCGAAAATTGTACTTAACATTATTTCCTTGCCTCATTCAAATGCTTCGTGTGAACGAATTTTTTCGCAGGTTAATTTATAATATTAAATATAAATAAAAACAAAGCATCGAAATTCATTATTGACAACTCCTATAAACGGAAATTTATTGGCAAAGCAAGAAATTGATAAAATTGCAAACTCTTGCATTGATTTTAAGCCTAATAAGGAAATGGTAAATAAAATAAGTAAAAATATCATTTATGAAAATTCTCAAAATAATATTACTCCAAAACCTGAAGGCGAAGATGATTTTTATATACTAATTATTCGTACGCCACCATTTGCCCCCGGACTATAAGCAATCGAATGACCTCGGTTCGTCGCGCTGTTTCTCGTGCTCGTGCGTCGACGCGTACTTCGGAGAAAATCGTCTGGCTCTCCGAAGTTTCTGAGGAATTCGATGGTTGCTGGTATAATATAAAGGAGGATTGTTTGGCGCCCAGAATTTATTAATCAAGCGACGTAACGCAAAATTTACTCACACCGCGCTCACTATTTTATGTTCGCTTGTCTTGTTGTTGTTCGTAGTGGTTGTAAAATATTGTATTTCGTGCGTCAAGAGACTGTCATAAAATTGACCAAATCAAATTAGTGTAAAAAAATGGAGCGTTGGCTTAAAGGTGTTGCAAAAAATGTGGTTCGCTTGGATGATGCGTCAAATTCAGATCAAGGTGATATGATGGCGTCAAGTTTTAGTTTTATGGTTTCAAGTTCAAGTAGTAAAACATCTAATGACACACTGAAGGTGAAAAAACGAAAGATGTCGGATTTGTTGATTCCAACGGCTCACCTCTTTGTATGTTATGCAGCAAACTCCTTTCTAATAGTTCGATGGTACCTGCTAAGATGCGCCGACATTTAGAAACTGTACATCCCAAAAACAAAAGTAAAGAATTTTTTCTACATAAAAAAGAACAATTATTAAGAAGCCAAGAAACTATGACGTATGCGACTCAGACTGTAAATGAAAAGGCCACGGAGGCATCGTATTTGGTTAGTTTTCGCATTGCCCAAGCTGAAGAAGCGCACACTATCGCTGAAAAGCTAATAAAACCATGTGTGGTAGACATAACAAAATGTTTGCTCGACGAAAAATCTGTAAAGCATCTTTCTACAGTGCCGCTTTCGAATGATACAGTTACGCGCCCTATTGGGGATATCGGAGCAAACATAAAACAAGAACTGGTTTCACGGCTTCAAAATAACAAATTCGTCTTGCAAATGGATGAGTCGACTGATGTTGCTGGACTGGCCGTCTTGCTAGTAATTGTGCGATATCCATATAAACATTAACTCGAAGAAGACTTGCTTATGTGCTCATCGCTGCCTACTAACACAACCGGAGAAGAAATTTTTAACACGATTAACATATTTTTTTAAGAAAACCAACTCGATTGGAATGATTGCATTGATATTTGTACCGATGGAGTCAAGGCAATGACAGGTAGAATAGCAGGAGCAATATCACGAATAAAAATGAAAGCGCCAAATTATAGTTCCAGCCACTGCATCCTACATAGACAATCACACGCGGTTAAGCAAATGCCACCAAATCCAAAATTGGTTCTTGATGAATCAGAAAAAATAATTAATTTTGTCAAGTCACGTCCACTACAATCCCGATTATTCTCAATATTATGTGAAGATTATGGTAGCGATCATAGAACACTATTGCTCCATACTGAAGTGAGATAGTTGTCCCGGGGTAAAACTTTGACAAGGCTTTTTGAACTAAGAACAGAATTCGAAGCATTTCTTACAGATGTTCCTTTTAATTTAAAAGACCGTTTGTCCGATAAAAGCTGGTTATTTACTTGTTTATTTAGACCAGCATTTTTAGCAAACATATTTGGAAAACTTAACGAATTAAACCTGTTACTACAAGGAAACCAGACAACCGTTTTCAATGCTAACAACAAAATAACTGCCTTTAAAAAAAATTAGATTTTTGGATTACTTGTTTTGGTAAGAGAGAAATCGAAAACTTTTTATTGCTAAGTGAGTTCCTTAGTCACCATAGTCTTAGTGATACCGAAATATTTCAAGATGAAATATTTGTTGAATTGGTGCAATATTTCAATGATCTGCAAGGGCCATTTGAATCTTACTTTCCTGAAGGACATAATACAACACTAAAAATAAACTCATGGATTCAAAACCCTTTTTTATCTAAATTGCAGAAGCCTGAAAATATGTCAAATCAGATCTATGAATCATTTCTAGAAATGACATCGGATACAAGCATGGAATCATTGTTCAAAACAATTTCACTAAATGATTTTTGGTGCAGGGTTCTTGATGAAATCCACAACTTGCCACAGAAGCTTTGAATGTTCTTCTGCCATTCCCAACAACGTATTTGTGTGAAACGGGATTTTCAGCATATACAGCTACACAAACAAAATACCGCAATAGACTGGATGCCGAACCAGACATGAGAATCCAACTTTCTTCTATCAAGCCTGACATTACCCAGTTGATGAGGAATAAAAAAAACAATTACATGCCTCGCATTAAATGAACTTAGTGTTACCATTTGCTTACAAACTCACTACTTACTGTATCTATCTTTTTTGTATGATTATTAATAAACAATTCACATATAACTGCTTTTGCTTTTAGTTTAGAGTTTAGGGTTCCGTTAAAAATTTAGTTTTTTAAAAGGGTTCCGTCACGAAAAAAGTTTGAGTAACACTGACTAATGTAATTTTTATACAGTAATTGGTTCTTTTTAAGAAATAAAAATACTAATTCCTAGTGAAGAAATTTAATTATATTTTCTTTAAGAATTGAGAAAATACGAATAAAAGAATCATTTTTCATTCACATACACATCATTGCACATAAAGAGATGTTGCAATTATTGTCATCCTTAGTGTCTATAAGTGTCAACATTTTATCAAAAAAGGTTTTTACGTAATTTAAGAATAATATTTATAAACTTTTTAAAAAATACACAAGTTGGATTATAATATTGTTAAAATGCACCACTAAAGCTTAAAATCTGTTAAAATAAACCAAACAAAACAGTAAAATCCCAAAAGCCTATGGAAAAACCCAAAAAACCTGATGGCACGCAAATAAAAGTAGGCCCCATAGTAATCCGAAAATGTGTACACTTTCATCAACGTGGATGTAAAACAAAACATCATTAATTCTCGGCGTAAAATGGGAAAAAATGGTGGTGGAAAACAAATGGAAAAGAGCATCGCTTTATCAAAGGGTGAGAACAAATCGACCAACCCCCTCAATAATTATTATCAATTGATATTTGTCACTTCGAATTTTACCGATGGGCGTTTTTATGTGTGCATCGGGGCCTTTTTTTTTTCATGTCCCGTTTTAATTTGTGAAAACAACCGTAAATATTGGCTTTATTGAGTTCGGTTTTTTTAAATTCAAATATGCGATGGAATTTTTACCATTTTATTATAAAATATTTGGACAGTTAACATCGGCGATTTTATTTTAAATTAAAATGTGAAGATTTAAGTAGAGGATGTCTGAGCTTCGAGGGTGACTATTAGAATCTCGGAGACCGTAAAAGATACTAATTCCCAATGTTTCTGGAGATTTAGTATATATAAAATAGTATAATTATACAAAAATATCTTTCTATTGGTATTGTAGTGCCTCCGCGGATTTTGTGACACGTAACACAACAAATGGTAAAAGGGTAACTAAAATTGTTTCGGTCATCCTCCACTAAATTTGTTTGAAAAATCATTTATCCTACATGTTTCGGACATATAAGATGTCCATCATCAGTCAGTTATTCGTCACAACATATAAAAAGCTATAGTGCTTCTGGCAAGGTCAAAGGTTAAAATTACCAACAATAAATAAAAAGGGCATCTACAATAATGATAAAAAGGCTTAATTAATTAACAAATAAACAATTGGACGTTGAAGACAAAAAAACTTACATTAAGATGCATGAGATAGGGACTAAACAGGGTCTACACAAACATTAGCGCTCAGCGATCTATTTATAGATCACAACATCAAACAGGTGTTCAAAATGTGTCTGGTGAATTTTAAGCCGCGCCTACCACCAATATCGTTACTTTGATTGTAAATCGGATCGGTCCTATTTAGTGCCTTACTTCATTGTACGACCGAAAGTGTTTACTTTATTGGACCTTCGTTGGAGATTTTTTTTTATCAAGTGCATAGACTATTATATTTTGAGCTTTAAAAATTGTTAAGGTAAGTTAAATTATGGATTATATTTCTATTAGGAGGGGTTCAATAAATGTAGCTAAATGGTTATTGTTGCATGTTTCTATTTTTTTTTACTTTTTATAACACTGATATTTATGGTGATCTATAAATAGATCGCTGGGATAAACAGAGATTTTTTAAAATTTAATTTCTAAAAAATACTTATAACTTATATTAGATATAAAAAAATGTTTTTCTGTAAGATTTTTTTTAATTTCAGATATAAAAATGAGCAAACCTAATATATTTAAAAATATATTAGGTTTGCTAGAAGATGCAGTGCAGTACCTGTGCTCAGAGCAAATAGACGCGGACATACTAGCGTTGCCACACGATGTTGATGAGCTAACCTATGAGGAAGTATTTAACGATGAAGAAACTGGAATCCCTATATTAGAAGATATTGCTGGTTATGTAGAAATACAGACAAATGAAGATGACGAAAGCGAGGAAGAAGATAACTTACCATTGGCACTCCCTGAGAAAAAAAAAGCAAAAATTGAAAAACCACAAAAACTTAAAACTAAATGGATCAAAACTGACCCTAAATATAATCTTCAAACAGCCGAACAGGATTTTTTACAAGCTGAGAATGATATGAAAGCTACATTGAAAGACTCCTCTGCGGTAAACATATTTGAACACTTTTTTGATGATGAAATTTACAGCATGATAAGGGAACAAACTACTAACTATGCAGTTACCCAAAAGAATCGACATGGATTTACAATATCAAAAGATGATATAAGGATTTTTATTGGTTTTTATATATTTAGTGGCTATCATACTTTACCCTCTAAAAGAGATTACTGGTCCGAGGAAGACGATTTGGGCCAATCAATCGTGAAAAATTCTATGAGTAGAAATGCCTACTTGAAAATAAAATCATGTATTCATTTTGTCGACAATACTAAAGCTAAAGACAACACAAATGATAAATATTTTAAAATACGACCATTATTTGAAAAAGTTAATAATAATTTTAAAAAATTCGGAATTTTTCAAGGAAATCTGTCAATTGATGAAATGATTGTTAGGTATTATGGTCGGCACTCGTTAAAACAATTCATTAGAGCCAAGCCCATCCGTTTTGGCTATAAACTATGGGCAATGTGTGGCGAAGACGGAAGAAGAAAATCAACAAAAAGAGCCTTTGGGTACCAGGGTAGTTGTAGAAATGCTATCAATTGTGGAAAATCCGAAAAGCTACTCTGTCTACTTCGATAATTTTTTTAGTAGTCATAGGCTATTTCACAAGCTAAAAGAATTTAAATTTAGAGCTACTGGCACGATAAGGGAAAATCGGACTGCCCAGTGCCCATTACAATCAACCAAGGAACTGGAAAAAATGCCTCGTGGATCATATGATTTTAGATTCGACATCAAAAATGAAATACTAATTGTTAAATGGAATGACAATAAGTGTGTTTCAATGGCCACTAATTTTGATCACGTAGAGCCAGTAGCCTCAGTTCCAGGCTGGAATAGGAAGGAAAAAGCTCGCATGCCAGTTTCCCAACCTAGACTGATATACAACTACAATAAATACATGGGAGGAGTGGATTACCATGACTGGCTTTTGGAGAAGCATAGCATCGCCATCCGAGGCAAAAAGTGGTACTGGTGTTTATTCTCAAGGATGATACATATGGCAGTAATAAATTCGTTGCAGCTTTACCGAAAAATCAATGGGAAGAAATCAATAAATTTAAAAGATTTTAGGCGCGAGATTGCAGTAACCTACCTCAAGCTTGGTCATGGACGAAGTATTATGAAAGGTAGACCCCTGAGCTTACCATCAACCTCCAAATCACGCGTACCTGATGAAGTTAGACTTGATGAAAAGGGGGATTTTTTGGAAAAGAGAACCAATCAAAGAAGATGCCAATACACTTCTTGTAAAAGTCGCCCACTTACTTACTGCATAAAAATGTAACATTACGCTTTGCACCACTTGTTTTGTAAAATATCACCGCAAAAATTAGATATTGTACAATTTTACAGTAATAAAAAATATATTTTTTAATAACATATTTTTATAAAAAAAAATCAATTATTTGCCCAGCGATCTATTTATAGATCATCTTTTTTTGAAAAAACTAAAAAACAAAAAAATTTCTTTAATTTTTTTTTGGCTAAAAATTATCCAAAATAACATGGCAAGACTATTTTTTCAACGATTTTCAAAAAAAAAATAATTTGAGCGTTAATGGGTTAAAATTATTTTCTTTACATCGGTAGAAAGCAGATTAAATATTTTAGGTGCCATACAAGAAATGCACTTTTGAGAGACCCTATTAGATTTTTTTGTATTTCAGCTACTATCTGTTTTATTTGTCTAGTTTCGTACATCTCTTTGTTAAGCAATTTTATTTTTTGAGGGTACTTTGAAACATAGCATAAAAGTCTTGTCGCATAAAGTTGCTTTGTCCTTAGAACACTAAACTCTTGAAATAATAAATCTATTGGGTACATGCGGTTTTTATATAGAATGGTTTTTATACACCATTTCTGTGCATTTTCCACGCCATGTTATGCCATTTTATGCCATATTGAAGAATAGACTCAAATAAGCTAAACTATATAGTCTTTAAATTACTTTTATTCATATAAGACCTTAATTTTCGTAAAATAAATATGATTTTTTGTATTTTGTCACTTATATTTTCTGCGTGATATTTGAACTGCATTAGCCAAATGTAGTTCAAATATAAAAAAAAAATCCAAAATTATACCAAAATATTTTATTTTCTGGACCATTTCAACGTTATTAACGCATTTGCATGGTAGCGTTTTTGTATCATTTTCGTGTACTATTATTAAGTTTCCCAACTGGGGTTTTGATCGAGAATCTTTGTGGAATAGTAGGACTTTTGTTTTTTCCCAGTTAAGACTTAAAACATTTAGGTCTAGCCAATTTTTAACCCATCTTAAGTGTTACCATTTATGAGACCCACACTATCGTCTGCAAAAGAGACAATTTCAAAATCCTCCTGATAATCCAGAAAATCATTCAAGTACAGAATGAACAGCACCGGACCTAAAACAGTTCCTCGGGGGACTTCATATTCCACAATTCTTTGTGAGCTTTCACTAGTACCAATAGTAACTCTGTGGATACGACCTTTAAGGTAACTCTTCAACAGGAAAACCTCAAAAACCGTACACTTTCATCTTAAAGAGTAATAAATTCAGATGGACGGTATCAAATGCTTTTCGCAGATCGAGAAAAATGCCTGCAGATTGTCTTGGTGCGTTTAAATTTGAGTAAATTGTTGTTGTGACATGCGTGAGTGCCTCTTCAGTTTCTAGGTTTTGCCGAAATCCGAATTGATTTTCAAGAAAAATTTTGTTATTTATACAGTCTTCTATATAAATTCCTGATTTAAGAAGTTTTTCGAAAATTTTTGAAAATGCTGAAATTAAGGAAATTGGGCGATAGTTTTTGCAACTTCTTTTATTTCCACTTTTAAAAATTGGTTTAACATTACAAACTTTAAAATAAGTTGGGCATAAACCGGTTGTAAAACAGAGGTTAAAAGTATAATATAATAACGGATTCAGAATATAGTCAGCAATGTTTTTTTATTAATAAAGGGGTTATATTGTCAAATCCATTAGTATTTAAGCTAAGTATATTGCCTCTTAATTCAGTTTTATCGATGGATTTTAGAAAGGCAGAATTTTGTATTTTATATTTTGCATTAAAATTTTGTAAGTATGTTTTTTGTTCTGGAATTTTAATTTTTTGGCCAAAGATTTTCCCACGTTAACAAAAAATTCATTAAAATATTCAGATTTGTCTTGATTATTTATTAGAGTATTCCCACTGCTATTTTTAATTTCTCCTATTTGATTTTCATTCTTTTCTATATTTAGTAAATATCTTATCGTTTTCCAAAATGTACGAGGGTTGTTTTTATTTTCCAATAGCTGTTCTTTGCAGTATTTATTTTTTGATTTTTGTAATAATATGTGAATTATGTTCCTATATCTCTTGTACCGCTATTTAAGGTTTTCATCATTGGGGTGTTCTTTGGAAAGTTTGTCCCGCGTTTCAATTGATTTTATTATTGCATCTGTTATCCAAAGGTTCTTTTCTTTGTCCTGTTGTGAGTTCTTACTTTTATAGACATTTAAATATGCCTATTTCGGACTTGTACAAATTCATTCATACTTATATCGGGATTTAGATGTTTATATATCGCACCCCCGCTAAAAAAGTGTCACAACTCAAAAACCGTTAATATTGAGATAAACATGCAACTAATATTGAAATATTTCGTTCTATCTTGCATAAAAGCGTCACTTCTATATTTCAAGTATTTACTGCGAGATGGCGATGTGACGCTTTTTTGTTGCCAACATCAGCGCAGCGTGAATTCCACAACAGTGTTACTTTTGACTTTATAAATTATAACAGCGAGCGCATTGAGTTTCATCCAGAAAAGAGTCACATTTCGTACTGTGACAGTTTTTGAGAGAATTATTAGATTTATTTGATATTTATAATCAGTAAAATACTGTTATATTTTGTGTTGTGACTATTTTTTCGGATAGTTCAATTAAAAAAGTATTTTTGTTTTCCCTGAAATACTATTGCGTTTTGAGTTGTGTCGGTTTTTTTGAAAACGTAAGTACCAATATTTAAATTTAATTGCGCTAATTTGTAGATGTGACTGTTTTTTAGAATTAATGCCAATGATTTCAAAATAATCTTGTTTTTTTTTAAATATGACACTTTTTTTGAATTATTGACATGGACACTTTATACTTAAATTTTACTTAGTGTTCTAATTTTTTTTTGGTAGAAACTTGTGACACCTTACCAATACGCAATGTCGAGCTCACGAGCACGCAGAATTACATCTCTCGCATTGGAGAAGAAGCCAGAGCATAATGCATCAGAGCCAAATCAAGCATTGAATTCAGGTCAGCTGATATTAAATAATTGCATGTCTGAATAAGAGGGTGCGTTTTTATATTTACTGATGGATCCACCGATTGCACACCACATCGCCAGTCCGGTTTTATAAAAAATTGTTATCCATATCATTCAATACAACATAAAAATGGATTGGTCGATGTGTGATGGAATCGGCGGATCCACCAGTGAATATAAAAATGCAATCAGAGTAATATAAAGCCTTAGTAGAACATTGAAAAACAATCCTAACAATGTCATTTAGTTTTCAAAAAACATCTTTAAATATTTTATATGTGACCTATAAAGCTGTTGAACTTTTTAATATAAAATTAAAATAAAAACCATTAAAGTGAAATTAACTATCTTTTACTTTTTTGTTACAAATTTTGCGTAATAACTTAATTAACAATAATCTTTTACATAGCCTTTTTGCTTGTCAAAGTATTTTATTAGTTTACGGATACATGCAGATAATTATTAGTTTTATAGTCCTAATAACTTTTGTATTTTAGCTATAATAATGCCTCTTTGATTTTTAGGATACGAAATCTTAAAAATACCTGAAATACAGTTCGTCGAAGATGAAAATGCTGCACCTAATTTTGACTGCAATACAAATTATAATACGGCCGAGGATGCTGACAATAATAAACCTTGCACTTCATTTCCACGTATTGAGTTTTCACCAGAACTGAAAAACAATGCTAAAAATATCGGATTTGGTTAGCGATAATGATGATGATTCCGTGAAGGATCCTAACTATAAATCTGATGATAGCAGTGATTCTAGTTCGTCAAGTTCGTCCTCTTCTGGATCAAGTAGTAGTTCCTGTTTGAGTTGTTGTTGGCCAGGCATAAGACACTGAATTCGTTAATAGTCAAGAGGCAGGTAATCAAGAACCAGAAAATCAAGCAAAAAATACTCAAGTGTCAGAAATTCAACTTTTAGACTCTCATACAGCATACAACACTTTAGTAGCAAATATTCAAAGTGCAAACGCTCAAGATACAGCTCCTCAAGCAGGAGGTACTCAGGAAGTAAATACTCAAATTCACAAGCCTAAAAAAAGAGGAAAGAAGCGAGTAGCACTGACAGAAGAATGGTTAAGCAATAAAGCGAAGAAATTACGGAACTCAGGTCAAGCATACACCTCAAGATCTAAATCTCAAACAAATGTAAAAGCCAGAAGTATTAGACCTCCTTGTGGTGATAAATGCCGGCTGAAATGCTCTAATAAAATAGATGAAAATATAAGACCAAGATATTTTCGAAAAATATTGGGCTCTGGGAGATTATTCACAATTGCATGAAGCCAGTCAAACCAGCCTACAGGTAAAAAGCAGCGCTCAAAAACCTAGAGAACATAATAATGCATTTTATTTTTATGTCAATGATGATCCAGTCCGCGTATGCAAATTTTTCTTTATGGCTACGCTGGATATTAATAACCGAATTACAAGAACAGTCGTCGACAAAGTTAAAAAAGGGTTCCTAGAAGTAGATTTAAGAGGTAAACAGAAAAGCCATAAAAAAGTGGATGCATCGATTAAGGAAGGAGTTCGTGAGCATATTCGCTCGATTCCACGTATTGAGAGTCATTACCTTATTCGCAAGCAAACTACTAGGGAATACAATGATAGTGGAAAAAATTTAACCGATATATTTAATGACTACAAACAAAAATGTCAAGACAATAATCTACCTCACGCAAATTTAGTGATGTTCTCAAAAATTTTTAACACTGAATTTAATAAAAGTTTTTTCATCCCCAGAAAAGATCGTTGCGAATTGTGCAATGCTTATGAAATTGCCACAGGGGATGCCAAGGAAAAGTTGGAAAGCAAATATTTATTGCATTTAGAAAAAAAAGATTTATCAAGAAAGAAAAAAACCAAGAAAAGGAAAAAGCTAGTCCCAATTACGTGGTGTCAGTTTATGATCTGCAAGCAGTTCTTGCTGTTCCTCAAGGAACTGTGTCCGTTTTCTATTACAAATCAAAATTGAACTGTTATAACTTTACCGTGTCTGAATTAAAAACAGGTTTAACGGAATGCTACTTTTGGCATGAAGGGCACGGAAATAGGGGAGCTGATGAGATTGGTTCATGTGTGCTTGATTTTATTAAAAAAAATTGGACACTTCTAAAAGTGAAGATGGGCTTGACTTCGTTTTCTTTTCGGATAATTGTTGTAGGCAGCAGAAGAATAGATTTTTAGTTGCGATGCATATTTATGCTCTGTCCAAATACCCAAAAATACACTCAATAACTCAAAAATATCTAATAAATGGGCATAGTCAGAGTGAAGGAGATTCTGTTCATTCAACTATTGAAAAGGCTGTAAAGTAAGATCTGGTCTTATCTACGTGCCTAGTCAGTATGCACAAATTATTCGTACAGCAAAAAAAAGGAAAGAACCCTATCATGTAAATGAACTCGGTCATCCGGATTTTTATTCACTTAAAACACTGTGTGAAGAGATAGGTATGACAGGCTTTAAATCCTTAAAGATTACCGAAGTAAAGGTTTTTAAGTTAAATCAAGATAATCCGACCACTCTTTACTACAAAACATCCTATAAAGATGAAGACTTTAAGCAAGTAGATTTATGCGGAAGAAAAAAAAATTAATATACCAACATGCCTACAAAAGTGAACTTAGCATTAAAGAGAACAAGAAAAAAGATCTATTAAATTTGTTACATAATAATCACATTCCTAGTTCTTATTCAGTATTTTATAACTCTTTGTAATAAAAAAATATATATAAGTACTTTATTGTGTTTTTTTTTATATTTCACTAGTTTCATTTGAAAGTCAAAATAGTATTTTGTTCTAAAAAAGTGTCACAATATTGGGGTATATTTTTTTAAACTAAAAATTACAAAAAACTATTTCTTTTAACAAATCACTGCACCAGTAACATAAAACTAATTATATTTTTCTTTACACTAAAATAACATTTAACTTGTATTTTGTCATAGTAACTGATAAATAAAGGTTTCAAGTGAATTTAATTCTTTAAAATCAATTTTCTTAAAACAACGTTTTTTGAGTTGTGACACTTTTTTAGCGGGGGTGCGATATATCATTTTAATTTATTAAAATCTACTATAGAATTTTTGCTGCGATCTATTCTTTCTTTCGCAAAGTTTAATGGAATTGACATACCTACTGTATGGTGATCCGTTATTTTTGTTTTAATTATAAAGGTTTGATAGTCACCAAGTTGCTGCACTTTGTTAATTAAAATGTGATCTAAACAACTTTGCTGATCGTTTCTTTAGCGGGTATATTCTTTAATTAAAGAAATAAATCCCTGTTCATGAATAATGTTTAGATAATCTCCTATTATAATTCCTAAATGCGATGAGGGCTGATGAAGTGAAAGGTTATCAGACAGATTTTTAAGGAAAGTACCTAAATTTTGCTATTTAAATTCTGCTTCTGCTTTTGTTTCTAAGATTTTTATACGAAACTTTAGAACATTAATTCCCCCAATCATTTGCTCGGTGCAATGAGACTACCATTGGTTTTTAATGAATACTACGATCCCATCATTTTGGTTAATGCTTGCCATGATTATAGAAAATATCATAACTCTTTATTCTGATATAATCAATACAATCTACTTTCCACGTTTCCGTAAATAAAATTACATAAAAATTATAATTTGCTAACTCTAATTGAGCTAAGAAACTATTAAAGTTTTTATAAATGCTGGTTATATTTTGGGTTATTTCGCACCGAACTATTAAACTCATATAATCAATTTAATTTTGAAAACCGCTAAAGTTCCTACATTTTTTAAAGCTCTTGTTGTTAAACTGATTTAGAAATCTGAGGATAATACCAATAATAATGGATACTACCCTCCAAATAGAATTATAAACACGTTTTCCAAAATATGGGAAAAATGTCTGACGGTTAATTGATGGACTGTTTAAATCACAATAAAAATTTATCTAAGAGCACAACTGATGCTGTTGGTGAATTGTGTGGGTAGGTCACAGATAATCTGGACAAGGGGAAAAATATATTTTGCAGTTTTTTTGGATCCGGCCAAGGCATTTGACATCGTCCATTATCACCTGCTCCTCCAGGTACTGGAATATTACGGTTTGAGAAACTTTGTGTTGGATGTCTTTGCCACCTTAAGGACAGGCTTCCATCAATTCAAATTAGAGAACCCATAAGTCACAAACTTGTAATCAACATTGAAATTCCTCAGGGTACTGACTCTTGATAACATACATCAAATAATTCTTTTCTGATTATTATTGCAATAGATCTGTAATATCGTATGCCGATGATACAGGGGTTTTGTTTTTTCGGGAGAGACTTGGGACTCTGTGTGGAATTATGCTGTTGACAGAATTGATAAAATCAAACATCGGCTCGACTCTTCCAAGTTATCATTGAATGTTTCAATAACTAATTATATGACCTTCTCCCTTTCATCATAACAATGTTTTTGTAAAGAATCTCCATGGTCATACAGCAGCTTGACCACACAGTATATAATCATAGACCAACACCTTAAATGGGATCATCACGTTGATAAAAGACATAAGTTAATAAATAAGTTTTATACCCTTAGGGAAATTTTGGGCAAATATTCGTAAATTCTGGTTTATAGGGACATTGTTAAGTCATTTCGAAATCTATAGGATTTCCTGTAATCTTAGTCAGTTTTGTTCTGTAAGTTTATTGCCTGTATTATCAAAAACTCTCGAAAAAGAAGTGTGGGTTGACACTAAAGATGCACATAAATTAATAGTTAGTGATCCCCTGTAACTCAGGTTATGTTATTTTCAGGCATTTTAAAGACGTAAAAACTGATATTTGTAGATTTCTTTGCGTAGAATCAAATACTCAAATTTGTATACAATTTTTCTTAGAGGTCCTAGTTTTTGAGATATTAACATTACTTCTATTTTCTTAATGGCACCTTATACAGGGTGTTCCTTAAAACGTGCTAATATTTAAGGGGGTGATTCCTGGACTCATTTTAAGAAAAAAAGTTCCTATGAACATATGCCCTAAACGTCTTAACTTTTAAGATACAGGGTGTTAAAGTTTTCAAAAAAAAATCAGTGTTTTAATAATAACTTAAACAATATTGTAGATATTTTTATGAAATTTAATACGTGTATTCTATCGTCGACTTAGGGAATCTGGTTGTTTAATTTGTTGTTGTTGTTTTTTTTTAATTACCAGATTTGCTTCACTTTCAGTTGTTTATCGATAATGTTGCTAGGTTTGTTGTCAGGTTTATTGTAGTCAAAGTCGTCATGAGGCCATTCCAGTATAGCACCAGTGTGGGTGTTTCTAAAACTGCTTGTGGCTCATATTTATAATATAGTGGAGAGGTTTTAAGAAGTCCATTTTTGAGAACCAGTTATTGGTGAATGATTTTAGCAGCTTGAATGTAGCAACCTAGATAGGCGTAGGAAGGCAGTGTTTCTCGTAATTTCGTGTTCTCATAACTATGTCTTGGATTGCCATAAAAAACCCTTGGTCTCTGAGTAGAGGTAACCAAAGGCTAAACCCTGCTAACGAAGACGGTTTGTTAACATTATCCGGCTGAAGACTCTTTGGGAACTTGGCCCATTGTGTACACCCTCGGTCTTCGTAGCGTTGTATTCGAGGAGACGTCGTCTACTTTGCTCTTAAGTTCTGCAAAAGTTATAGATATTTACCATTCTCCGACCATCCTTTTTATGAGATCAAAAAAAAATCATGTTCCATGACGCCCTAGACAAAAAAGTCTAGACAAAAAAGTTAGATCAGGTGATTTTGCTAGCCAATGGACTGGAAATCTGCCAATTCACCTGTTGTAATTCTGATCTAATAAAGCCCTTACAGTACTAGCGAAATGCGCTGGACAGCCATCGTGCTAGAGCTCTCGATCTTCTGCAAAAATTGACTCCCATATCGTAAAAATACGATAGTAGGAATGCACCGACACTAAACATAACAAAAACATGTACACACTTTAGTATTATTATTATTATTATTTATTTTATGGAGATTACCATCGAAAACTGCCTAAAATTTTCGGGAAATAAAAAAACTAATAAAATAAAAATATTTTAACATGCACGTGCTGCAAGTCCATCCCTGGAGAATTCAAATTACTTTTTTATGGTTCTTGTACATACTGTAGTATTTTTGACTATTTGAAAGAGGACACCCTGTATATCCGCTTGTTGATAATTTAAAAAAACAATTTTTTCTGGCATTATTTAAAGCTATAGAGCAAAATAACTCACACTCATGGACGTTTATTCTGCTATTCGCCACCATCAACTTATTCTATCCCTAAATTTTTCTGTTTTTCTGAATAAACCGTGAATAATACGTGGCCCACCTCTCCGTGTAAAGTTATTTATTGGTTAAAGGAACATTGTACTTACGATTTTTAGCACCTCTTTCGCTCCTTATTAAAACTTCATGGTCGTCCTCCTCCCACACCTCGCCCTCGGCCGCCCCGAGAGCCACAAAGATCGCAAACGTAAAGAAGACCAGCCACTTCATCTGAAAAATCAACACCCTTTTTAATAATAAATTCTTAACTCATTACTTTTGCGAGTCATAATTTAGACTTTAATTTTCATATTTAAAGATTATAAGCCGGCAGCAAAACATCCGCTTTCGCCTGCCGCCTTTTTTTTTAAATAAAATATCCCTCCTAATTAAGAAATATGCTGCAAACGCGACTCTTTTGCTTGTTAGTTAGTCGCTTTGCATTCTCCCCCTTTTTGGCCGTTACACCATTTTCTTTACATATTAGTGAATATTTCTGTAAGCCTGATGGTGTTTAAGATCTTACAGTGTTATTTATAATTTGCTTCAGGGGGTTTCAAAAGTTATTTCCTTTGAAATTAATGTTTTTACATAGGGGGCAATATATAATTTACGAAGCAAATCGTATTTAAAAAGCAGGAAAATATTGATTTTTTTAATCATTTTATTGCGACTCTTGCAAAACTATAGGCTATGGTGAATTTTTCAATTTTTTTTAAATCTTAGAGGAAGATGTAAAACCTTATCAAATATTTGTTACAATAGCTATATCTCAAACTTAGATCAGCTGCTCTATACTGACCCCAGACGGTTTTGGCATAAATTAAATAGTAAAAGAGCATTAAACAGATTACCAGATTCAATGTATTATAGGGAGAGTGAATTGATAGGTTGCGATCAAATAGCTGAAGTTTTGCCCAATTCTTTTCGACCGTTTATAGCCAAAGTATTAATGGTTTGGCCAACAATGAGAATCAGCAGTCGAGCGGGAGTATGTCTATATCCATCCCTAATCCTGTTTTATCTATTGAAATAATTTTTGACAAAATTTCCAAACTACTACCTGTACTTTTTAGTTTGTATCCTGTATTACCTGTACTAGTTTGGATCCTGATGATGTGCCCAATTATTTTCTGATAAAAACGGTATGCAGTGTTTCTTATCCTCTTTTTATAATTTTTAAAAAATCCTTGGATACTGGAGTATTTCCATCATTATGGAAACATAGTTACACTGTACCAATTTTTAAGTCTGGAGACCGTGAAAATATTGAGAATTACAGAAGTGTTTGCCTGCAATCTGCCTTTCCGAAACTCCTTATTTATGACGTATTATTTATGACCAATTGTATTTTTATAGTAAGAAGCAATTGAACAGTGAGCAGCATGGCTTTAGGACCAGTATGTCTACTCTGATAAACTTGTTGGTTTTCCAGCGGAACTTGTTGAGTGTCTTGGAGTGGAGGGGTCAGGTTGATGCCGTATACATCGACTTCTCCAAGGGATTCGACAAGGTTGGTCATACTATACTGCTCACGAAGCTGAAACATTTTGGTTTTTCGAATCTTATAGTTGCTTGATTTAGGGATTTTTCGTCAGGCAGGACTCAACAGACGAAAATCGGAAATGCCAGATCAAGTGGTGTGAGTGTAACCTCTGCAGTTCCCCAAGGGGGGCATTGTTCTCCTTTACTACTTATCATTCTCATAATAAATAAGTGCTTTATGAACAGTTTCTTTTTGGTTTTTGCCGATTTGCCGATGATGTCAAGTTTTATAGTTAAGTAGTTTCTTCTTCTGATCAAGTTTCATTACAGAGTGACTTAGATATGCTCAATCAATGTGTATTGCCAATGAACTGTTTCTGAATGTGAATAAATGTAACTTTATTAGTTTCTACAAGAAAAATAAAAGGTTTGACTCATTTTACAATATAGAGGGCGTTTCTCTCCAGTCATGTAATATTATTAAGGATCTTGGTGTTTGGTTTTATGAGCACCTAAACTTTAACACACATATATCAGGTTCCTAATTCCTCAAAAGTTTTAGGCTTTGTTTTGCGTAATTGCAGCGAATTTTCTGTTGAGATCTGTAAAATGATATATATGTCTCTTGTTGTGTCGCAGTTGGAATATGCATCAATGATATGGTCCCCTTTTTACACAAATTGTTGTACTGATCTAGAAAGGATCCAAAATAAATTTATTCGATTTTGTTTATATAAGCTTGGTATGAGGATTCTCAACAATCACATTTATGATGATGCTCGGAGGTTGTTGGACTTTTCAACGCTGAGGCAAAGGAGAGTTTACGCTGATTTGGTGGTCTTGTATAAAATGGTGAATGGTCAGTTAAACTCTACTGAACTCCTTGGTGCAATATCTTTCAATAACCATTTAGGAATTTTAGACATAATAGATTATTCTCACTACCATTTCATAGCACTAATTATGCATTCCACCCCCCATTTGAACGAACACTTAAATTTATTAATGCTAATGAAGTTGGGCATAACTTTACCTAGTTTTAAGAGGCAAATTAAAAGTTTAATCTAATTTCAGTGTTCAAAAATCTATTAGTGTCATCGGGTAATATTATTATTTTTATTATTATTATTATTATTTCTATTATTAATACTATTTTTTTGTTATTTAACCATAACCTGGTTGTTATAATGTGGATTAGTGAATTGCTATTGATTAATGTTGGATCTTAATTAATAGTAAATGATTTGATATATTTTTATTTATTGTTAATTTTATTCAAATATTGGGCTAATATGGATTGTTATTTGTTATTGTTTTAATAGCTTATATTACTTGTTAGAATGTAGCAACATATCATATTGACTGTATTATTTTTGTTATGGAGTGTTAAATTGGGTGTTAGGCTAAAATATTATTTTGAATTTGAATTTCTTTGTTTTGTAATGGGGTTGATCCCGTAAATAAATAAATAAATTCCTTCGAACATTGGAAGGCTAGAAGTAACATAAGGTGAAACTATGGGCAGTGTGTTTGCTTGCAACATCTCTGATGCAATTACGCTAAATGCTTATGAAGAAATTGCAATAAAAAAACACTTCATAATATTATAAACATCTATCACTTAATTTGACAGACACAAACCAATACTATATATTGTTCCTCCTCAATAAAATATCAAACATTTTTTTAAATAAACTATAAGATACTTCTTAATGAAGTCGATATTCAACAATAAATAAATGTGGATAACATATTTTAAAGGAAAAGGTAATGGACCTGGCAACGCAACTCGATTCCATTGTTGATGCCACTGACCCAAGAAATCACTTCAATATTTAATAGATTTCTTAATAGTTCATGTTTTAAGAAACAAGTTTTTAACATTTTGCATAATTTTATTGTATTATTTTAAATTTATTTATTATCTTAAATCAAATTAGATAATTTTACAGGGTGCTGACTTATTTAAAGGGACTATTGCTATATCCGAAACTAAAATCTATCTAATGTTTTTATTGAAAACACATAATAACTATAGATAGGTGTACATAGGTATTATGCCATTTTTCTGTCCAAATAAAAATAAAACATAAAATAAGTCTTGTGAGTAAAACCACGGACAAAACTCCAGTTTTCTTTTTTTATATTTATTTGTATTTTCAAAAAAATATTTACATTTAGAAATATATTCTTATTTCACTTATACCCGCCTTTCACACACCTATTCACGTTTTTATTTAGGCATATTTCTAAGATCCTCTATTCTACGTTTATGAAGACGGTTCCCCATGATGTTATGAAAGTATCGATATTTACTTGTGAAAAGATCGGGTTTAATTTCCTTCTTTCCATGGTGCGGTAAAAACAGCACAAGTTATTAATACTGTGACATTTCACAAAAACACTCAAATGCCGAGTATAACAATAGAGAATCAATAAATATGTTTGTAAACAAAACATCGCCTTAACCCTGAGCACATGTTGACCTCAACCAAAGTTGTTCTTTCCTGATTCTAGTCTTTCAATCTTTTAAAGTTAATTCTTAGAAAAAAGTTGAATTTTTGTTAAGTCTTATCTAATTTTTGACCATGACTATATACCTACTATGTTTAATTTGTCGATTAATTTATTTTTAAATTTAACGTTCATAAATAGTATTTGTATCTTACAGTTTTGAGAAATGAATTAAATAAAATAAAACATAAGATCCGCTGCCCAAAAATTGCTTTCTATTGACACTTTTTTGATCCTCTATCAAACAAACCATCCAACTATAACTAAAATATAATTATATAATGTCCATACAACAAATACCTAAATATACCTACTGGTACCATTCATAAATAAAAAGAAATTACTGATATATTCTCATCATATCAAGTTTATTGACAGCGTAGTCCCCAACAGTGAAAACAAGCACGCCATAAAGATAATGTGAAAAAGAGATAAACGCAAATTAAAATTAGCAAAATGTGGGACCAACCGCGATAATAAAAAGGGTAAAAAACGTTAAAAGTTTGCATGTTTTATCGTTCTGCAACTTTGGTTCGCTTTTAAAAATATACGCGACTTTTGGACGACATACCAGGGCGACTTTTGGACGTTTTTGTTTACTGCGGTTTTTGCTGGATAAGCTTTGAAAGCGAAACATTTTTTTCCTTTCTTGTAGTTCTTTATGTTTTTTTAATAAGCTTTAATGATAAAAATGCCATGATTAAGGATGATAAAAACTAAAAGAATTTAGCTGATAAATGAACTCGGACCCATATACTTAAATTGGCGGTAATTTTTTCAACAAAAGTTAAGAGTTAAAAGAATAGGTTCTCAGATATGCCCAACTGATTACCGTCAATCTGTTTTCTAATTTTGTGTCAATTTTTTTTTTGACCAACCTGTATATTTGTTTTAAAATTACGTAATATGGATACGACCTTAAAGTTTAGCCCTCGTTGTTAATTTATCTTTAAATAACTTTGAAAAAAACTTAACGCAGACACCCAAAAATCATTTATTATTTTCATTTTGATTAATATGTACTCTAAAAAAACAAAACATACCTTTTCCTGTACCACAGACGGATTCTTGTGATACCCCAGAACTTATACAGGGTGTCCCAGCGAAAACGAAACAGAGCTATTTTCGGTATGAAAAATTTTTTTTTTCAAAAATCTCGGACACGTCGATTTTATTTTTGAGGGGGACAACTTTTCGGGGTCGTATAATACCGTATTTTAAAGGTCTTTTAATTCTGAATATAACTGCCAAATTTGAAGTGGCTAAAAGTATTTCTCTAGATAAAACAGCTTGTCAAAATTGCGGAAACAGCGAAAATGAAAAAGGTATTATGGACTCTTTTTTGGATAATATTTTTAAAAGAACAAGGAAATCCTATTTTCGAAGGGGTCACTTATTAATTAAGAGGCCACCTAATACCTGGAATCCTTTACGAGAAGTTGAAAGCACCCCTTAAATCTTAAACAGAAAGAGGGATCGTGTTATACCTTATGTTGAAAGTGTTTTCACTTTAAATTTAAATGGTGACTTCTGAGTGACTGATGGATTTCTTCTGGATATGAAAGCCAAATAAAATTCTGGAAAAAATGCTTTAAATAAACCTTTATGCCTGAAACCCTTTCTTACAATTTTTTTATTGGATTATTAAAACATGATTAAAAATTTATTAGTATTGTAATATTATTGTTATTACACCTTATCAGCATATCATAAATAAAAACAAAATACCAAATAAAATGCAAACACAAGTATCTGAAGAATTTATTTAGCTTGCTAAATATCGTTGGTACTTTTTTCATAAAGCAGCATTTATTTAAATAGTTTTAAATTATTACCCAGTCTTTTACGTGTTGAAACACTGTTAGCAATGGTTTATTCTACTGTAGAGAGGGTTGAGATGATAGAGTTTTTCTTTCGGCATAACAATTGTGCCAATAGAACGGTACAAGAATTTAATGACCTTTATCCAGAAAAACGAGTCAACAGAAAATACGTTCTAGAAATAGTTGCTAAATTTAGGGAATCTGGCAGTGTCTTAAATAAAAAGCGTGAGGTTCAAAATGCTGTTGTTGTCAATGAAGCAATGCAAATAACTGTCCTAGGTCAACTTCATGCCTAGCCAGGAATAAGTATCAGAAAATTGGCGACGAGTACAGGAGTAAGCAAAAGTAGTGTTCATAGGATACTTAAGCATAATAAATTCCATGCTTACAAAATTCATCTGGTGCAAGAACTGAATGAGGACGATTTTGACAGACGAGTACAATTTTGTGAATTGCTTAGTGATATGATAACTGTTAATCCGCGTCTTATTTACAACATTTGCTTTTCAGATGAATGTATTTTTTTCTTAATGGCAACGTAAATCGTCATAACTGCCGCTACTGGTCAAATACAAATCCGGGCCAGTTTCGTGAAGTTCATACCCAGTTCCCTGAGAAGTTAAATGTCTGGGCGGGAATCTTGGGCGACTCCATTGTTGGTCCGTTTTTTCTGCCCGGAAATTTGAATGGAGAAATGTACCGAGATCTCTTGGAAAATGCCGTATATCCAAGAATAGTAGAAATAATGGAAGGCGGAAATCATTCTGATGATGATCAAGTCGTTTTCCAACAAGACGGAGGGAGCGCCTCCACATTATGCTGCTGGTGTGAGGCAATATCTTGATGAGATATTTTCTGATCGTTGGATTGGAAGGAGAGGACCTTTTATGGAATGGCTAGCTAGGTCACCCGATTTAAACCCATTAGATTTTTTTTTATGGGGGCATTTAAAAACAAAAGTTTACGCTACCCAACCAGACACCCTAGAAGACTTACGCCAGAGAATTATAAATGAGTGTCAGATGATAACACCTGAAGTTCTACAAAACGTCAGGCATCGTTTTGAGCAAAACCTGTATTCCTGCATGGATGTAGGCGGGGCATAATTTGAAGATTTAATAAATTGACGTAATTTAAATAAACTTGTTTTATTTAAAAGACACAAAAGGAAAAAGGTAGGTATTTCTTATCTCTTCACTTTTACTGGCAGTAAAGATTGTATTTCTTGCTATTTTTATATCCACAAGATATCCATCAGTTACCATTTAAATTCAGAGTAAAAAGGCCTTCAAAATAAGGAATGGCACGACCCCTTTTCTATTTAAGATTTAAGGGGTGCTTTCAACCCCTCGTGAAGGGTTCCAGGTATTAGGGTGACCTCTTAATTAATAAGTGACCCCTTTGAAATTAGGACTTCCTTATTCTTTTTAAAATATTATCCAAAACAGAGTTCAAAATACCTTTTTCATATTCGCTGTTTCTACAATTTTGACAAGCTGTCATATCTGGATAAAAAATTTTAGCCACTTCAAATTTGGCAGTTATATTCAGAATTAAAAGACCTTTAAAATAAGGTATCACACGACCCCTCTTTCTATTTAAGATTTTAGGGGTGATCCCACCCCCTCGAAGAGGGTTACTGGTATGAGGGTGCCTTGGTAAGAAAAAGTTGTCCCCCTCGAAAATAAAATCGACGTGTTCGAGATTTTTGTAAATAAAATTTTTTTTCATACCAAAAATACCTCTGTTTCGTTTTCGCTGGGACACCCTGTATAAGAGCGGTTTGACTAAGCTTCATTTTCTAATACTACCAGTTGCTTTCTTTCAGAAATATACGCCCTAAAGAAGTTTAATGAATTATTATCGAATCCATAATAGGTCAATTTTGCTAAAAGCAGGCGGTGATCCAACATATCGAAAGCTTTAGAAAAGTCAAGTAATACGAGCGCCGTAGATCACCTCTATTCAAAGCCTCAATGATTTCTTAAGTAACTTTTAACAAGGCAGATGTGGAGCTGTGCCGCTTTCGGAAACCAGACTGGCCTGAATAAACTGAATAAACTTTTCCAAAACTTTCGAAATTACTGGAATAATGGATATAGGTTAGTTATTGGGCTAGCCTATAATCTATTATTTATATATTCTCTTATTATATATTCTCTTATATATTCGCACTCTAGCTTTTCCGTCTTCTGGATGAGTTTTCTTGGGATTGTGAATTCAGTCATTGCATTCCACAATAGATCTTTCAGTTCAGTGGTGTGCTTGCCGAAAATCTATGAATAGATTATGGAGAGTATGATTAAGCTCCCATCCTTTCTCTAGTAGCTGTTTGAGTGTAAAAAAGTTGGTCAATAGCGAGTTCTGTGAGTTTGAGGTTAGGCTATCCAGATCACAAAGAACTTTGGAGGCCATAATGATGACTTTCCCTGTAGTTTAGGCACTTTGCCTTGTCACCTTTTTTGTGAATTTTTGCAATTTTGTTGGTATTGTATCTTCTTTTCATATCAAATTAATTGTTATTGCTTGTATAATTATTGACCTCTGTACTTCAATAGTTCTAATGATACAATATCCGATTCAGGACCCTTTGAGTTTCCTAATTTTTTTACCGCCTTTCGAACTTCGTCTTTAGATGATTCTTCTTGGAAGGTCTGCTGAGTGGTATGTATTTAAACGGAGTTAAAAAAACCTTAAATTTAAAAAATGTTAGTTAAAGTTGTAAAAAAGGTCTGAACTACATTGCTCGAAACAAAAAATTATTTATTTTAATAAACTTTCTTTAAAAATGACAGTGCTAAAAAGAAATATATTTTTAAGGTTTCAACTGCCTGGAAGACATAAAGTTCAAAACAAATATTAAAACTGTATCATAAAATATAAAGTTAGGGGGAGTGCGTCATAAAAACAACATAAACCGTTAATGGCTCATCAGCAGCCGCGTAGAATAACCCGATATAATATCCTCCGGAGATGAAGCGAAGAGATAACACGAAACCTAACAGGACCCTGGTCCTAGCATTAAGGGACCAGAAACTAACCCGAGCCGAAATTTCAATTGGTAAATTTAGCAGCGGCGAAAGAGCCCAGGGGACACATAAACAGACGGTCCATGTCAATTCAATTAATTAAGTACGCGATGGTCCGCGATGACCGCGCTTCAGGAGTCCGATAATTAATACGTTTCATCTGTGGCGAACGCTGCACGAATGCATTAATGAATGTGGTGGATTCAAAAAAATTGCATATTACTTTATAATGAAGATGTCATGGTTTTTAATTGGGTTTTATGCATATTAACATTGGAAAACTTCATTATACAAGCATATATATACAGTCCGATTCACGCATATAAAGCCTCTTGTGTGTCATTTAGGCGTAGCCTTCAGCGAAGAGTAAGCTTTTGATGTAAAACAACAGTTGCAAAATGGCGGATGTTTTGATATTGATGATAATTTTTGAAGTTTTAACTACACTAACAAAGCATTGACTCTTCTTCAAATACATAAAAGAATATACTACCGTCTAGAAGTACTTGGTAGTTTAGTAGTATTTGCTCCAGTTTAAATAAAGTGTATTCTCATCTTATTGCTTTTTTTGTAATCAAACCCGAGTCTTATCTACACTATGGACTGGACTTATTTCGACGTTTCATAAATCATAGAATTTTCTTTGCCATCCGTTTAATATAATTTTTTTGTGGCCAGTTTTTTTTCACGTCAACAATTTTTTTAACTTTTGTTTTCCTGTTATTGAATTTTTTAAAAATCTGTTTTACATCTAAGTTTTTTCTATTATTTCATTAAATGTAGCAGTTAGATTTATCATTACATCTTCTTTTTCATTATCAATTTTTGGTGTAATTTTTTTATCAAGAAAAAGTAGTAGTAGTAGTAGCAGTAAGCGTAGCGGAACCGTTTTCGCTAACCCCGGAATCACCCACCCTTACTCCTCAACTCCCAATGCACTGTCTTCACTGAGGCGGCATGCCTTCATAATAAAGGCTTGCACGTTGTACAAGTCCAGATCTTTAATATCTTGCCGTCGAAGTGACGTTGCTTAAAAAATTTTCCTTCTCCGGCAACTTCACCTATCGCAAATTTTATCGCAATATGTGGCATGAATTTTCAACTTTGTACCGCAATTCGGACAGAGCGGACGTTCTCTTATACCAGGACGATGTAGATGCCTATTTAGGCAATTACGTCCAGTTAGGATGCCCACCAAGTCTTTGATCCCCTGTTCGCTCTTTGTTAGCAGTCGTCTTACTTTACTTTCCTCGGCTTATCTACATACTTCTATCCTTCTTCCTTATTTTTCTAAAGCCTAATTATTAAGTTCCTGGAAAATTTGTTTTTTACTAAGATCGAAACGCTCCTTGGGGCCTACAAAAGGTCTAATGAAACCTAGTCTTGCTAGTTTATCCTCCCGTTAGTCTCATTTCCTTGTGTCCTTCCCATAAAGATGAAAAGCCAATGGATCTCTGCACTTCTAAACTAGCGCTGTGTTGCCCTTGGTTTTTTGGAACGCCTTAAAATCAGCTTGACTATCATAGTAGATACAAATCCTCTCGTTTCCTTCTAATGCTTCCCGTTTGCTTGCTACTTCAAATATAGCAAATACCTCCGCTTCGAAAACTGTGTTGTGTTTTCCTAGCGGAAAGGATTCCCCTGTGTTCATTTCCGTCCTGTACACTCCGGCGCCGGCTGACTTGGTGTTTTCGATCCATGACCCAGCTGTGTACCAGGCCTAAAAAACCGTTTAGCTCCTTGATTTGGTTCGTTGACCATTTTTCTTTTATCGTGATTTCCACCCGAAAGCATTTTTTTTCGAAAATGCGAGGAAATTCTTTATGAATAGCGGTAGTTCTTGAACACCCGGTAGTGTGGAACTTCATGCCTAGTTACTCATTAAAACTTGCCCAGTTGGTTCCCTGCACTGCGGTGCTCTATTGCAGTCCTATTGTGCCCCATAGATTTACTCCAACACGTTCAGTTATGTTGCTTCTAGCAAGTCCAGTATTTTGCCCAGTGGTGTAGTTCTTATCCTCCCTAATGAAGATTCAGCCGAGGACTATCGCCCTGGTCTGGTTGAATGTTTCGCAGAAGCATAAAATGTAAAGAGTGGTTTATTCCTCTTTCTCATGACCTCTACATAGCGGTGTATCTACTTTCCCGCTTCTATGTAAGTGTTTCCTGCAGGGTGCATAGCCCGTGAGCAGCCATGCTACCTTTTGCAGTTGTTGCCTGGAGTGGCCCACTATGTTCTCACGCTTACTGTTTATAGGGTCCCAGCTTTGGCAGATGTTCCCAGTAGATTTTATGTTAAGTTTCAACCAGTACCTCATATCCCTTTTCCAGGTTTTGTTGCTGACACAACATGTTAGTTCTGGGCCTATGAGTCTGTTGCTCGCCCCCTTCGTTGCAAGTTGTATTACCCTTCTTACAGCACCATGGTTGCCTATATTCTATGATAGGATTATCTCTGGGATTCTCCCAGCAGTTTTGTACAGTCTTTGACCTAGTCTTAAACTGTCCTAAATCGTTTGTTGCTGCCTGATCTCTTGTAATTATTGCGAAAGTTCGATCGCTTGGCGCTCCTTCTCTCGTCAGTTGGACACAGGTTTGGATCTCTATTTGGTTTGCTTGTAAGTCTGTTCCATAAATCTGCTTCCAGGACAAAGTTCAACGTGACTTGCTTGCCCTATTGTTCATACTTTCATGCGCCCACTGCTACCCCGATCTTCGATTGTATAGCGGCAGTATACCTTACTAAGTAGCCGCCTTGCCTAAACCCTGTAACTTCTGTTCCCAGTGGTCCCTTTTCCTTCTTAATTACAAAGGGTTTATCTGGCTGTGTGACCTTGGTTTTGTCCGTTCTTTGGCCATACACCCAAGGTCCTGTATCTTGAACATAATGTTGTATCCAACATTCGATATGAACGTTGCGCAGAATCGACAATAGCCTTTTTTACTCCTAATATTGCTTCAGTCAGTACTACTAGATGTAGTGGGATTAGCTCTCGGGTTTTCTATAATAGCAGTCAGTCTCATTGGCCTCGCTCCTGTTATACCCAGACACGCTGCTCTTTGTGCTTTATTAAGTATCTAAGTATTAGTCCTTCTTTCTGCCGCATGCCACCATATTGGCGCTGCATATGTAATGATGGGTCTCACCATTGTTGTATATACCCAGTTTGACATTTTTGGTGAGAGTCACCATAATCTAGCGAATATTCTCTAATAGTATATAAGAGTTTTCGTGGCGTTGTTTGTATTATTTATTACGTGCTTCTTGTTGCTGAGTTTTTTTTATCCAAGATCACCCCTAGATGTTGGACCTCATCTTCGAGTCGCAGGTATTTGCCAAAGTGAACAACTAGCTCTTTTATAGGCTCTAGTTTCCTCCTTTTTGTGAAGGCAACTAGGGTTTTTTTTTGCGGGATTTACCCTTAGTTATTCTTTCATGCACTAGTTCTCGACAACGTTCAAAGCTCTTTGCACTTGAAAGCCTTCCTTTAACCTTAGTTTGCCACTCGCTGTAGTACATCTGGATGCCAGAATTGGCATGTTCTTACACATCCTGAGAGCGATGGTCATATGGCCTTGTTCTAAGTGAGCATTGTGCCATTCTCCGCTATCCTTAATTCTTTTTTGAGCAGCCATGGCCTTCGTTTCAATCCATACTGAAAGTTTCGGTGGACCAAGAAGAATGTTGGCCTGGAATCCTGGCTCCAGTAATTCCCAAACAAGCCAGTATTTGCATTCTAGCCAGTTTTATTAGCCGCCGCTGGCCGCCATACCATGGATCTGTACGAGACCATCGGTCGTATGACTGATGTAAGGCCACTGGAGAATATATAAGGTTTTACACCCCATCTCGTACCTATTGTACGCCGTAATTGCCGTATTAAGGCTGTTGCTTTATTTATTTACCTACTTACTACCTGTATATTTGAGTTTTAAACGTGAGTTTGCAGTCTAAAGTAACTCCCAAGTATTTTACCTTCTGGTCCAATGCTAGACAAATCTGATACATAGTGGGAGGTTTAAAGCCTGTCAAATTCCTCCTCTTATGAAGTAAAAAGAATAAGCTCGGTCTTCTCTGGGTTGACCGACAGCCCTGTCTCCTGACACCACTGTTACACCATCCTGCACTCGGCTTGTATGCGCTCACAGACTGTGTTCATAAATTTACCTGTGTTCATCACTCCGTCCATCGTCCGAGTATGCTTGTGCATAGAATCCTTCTAGCTTCCTTAGGACACTGTCCATCAAAAGAAATTAGAGATGTGGCGAAAAGCAACTGCCTTGTGGGCAGCCTTCACTCTGGTCTCAACATGACAATCTTCTATTGTAGCACTGATCTTCCGGTCTTTCAGCGCCGTATTAACCCACCTGATTAGGTCAGCCGAACTAGCCCTCATCAGAAGGGCGTGGCAGAATCTGTTTTTGCCTTATCAAATGCTCCTTCCACGTCAAAGAAAAGAGCAAGTGCCATTTCTGAGTTCTCTATAGCTTTTTCAGCCTTGCTCACTAGAGAGTGAAGTGCAATTTCTATTGACTTCCCTTTCATGTAGGTATGCTGATTTCTATGTAGTGGCGATTCTATTAGAATCTCCTCTGGTATATATCTGTCTATAAGTGCATTTTGTTATTTTTAGCTCTCACTCCCACGAGTCCCTAGTTTATACACTTAAAAACTTGTTCGCTTCGATTCATTGATTTGATTCGACCAGGATGATTGAGTTCATCATTTTCTAAATTAATAGTTATTTATAAGAATTATTGAAATGTAATATGAGTGTCCCATAACTTAGTGGACATAGAGTAACAGCATATTCTTTGGTTGAAAATATTACCATTTGACTAAATTTGTCTAGTCCGAAAATTGATAATAACCGAGATACATGGTAAAGTTTTAATTTTATTTTCATTATTTCTTAAGAATTCTTACAAGAAGAAAAATCAACCCAAGATTTGGTAATAGAGGGTTTTCGGTGTCGAGAAATTCAATTTTAATTTATTTGTAAATCCTAGAGATCGCTCTCGGCGAGACTCTATTTTTTACCTTATGTATATGAATTTTGCATAGAAATCTTGAAATTTCAATCAGTATTATTAAAGAAAGGATTACCTTTGTCAAATCAAAAGCAACCATTTTGGAGTTAAACATTTTGAATGCTTCAGTTTTTTATTTTGTTCAATTATTGAATAGTATTGAAATAAAAGTCAAATATGTTGTTGTCTTAAAATAATTCTACTGCATTCTGGTTTCTCTCCCATATCTCCGCCCGAGCATTGATTGTGTCTTGATAAATAACTGATTTCATGTATCCCCATATGACAAAGTCAAGTGGATTAAAATCAGGGCTTCGAGTTACCCGCCTCGGGATTTGGCTCTCATGACCAATACAGTGGTTAGGATAACCTGATCGTGATATTCCCTGACAGGTCTGGAAAAGTGAGTAGGAGCACTATTCTGTATAAAAATCATGTGTATCCTTAATTGCAAGAGGAAAAGCTTGATCAGCTTATTTCATAAAAGATCTAAATAGAGTTCGCCCTTTAAATTCGGTGGTAACTCTGCTGGACCCAGAAAGTAATTACCAATAATAGCACACCAAATATTTATTTTATTGGAAACATATCTACATATCAGCGTGCTCTTCGTGCGCTAAAATTTTCTTGGGCATATTCGCATATCATATCTTGCATTCCTAAGTTAGAAAAAACGTCGTATGGTGGCATTATTGACTATCAAAAAAAATTTTTCCTTAGAATTTTCTTTTAAGGGCTCTAATGGTTCTAATTACGCTCCAAACTTTTAACAAAAATAATATTTGATATCACCATAACGCGGTCCCTACATTAATTTATTTCTATCAAAGCCTGCTATAAAAATATTGAAAATTTTATTTTTTAAAAAGTTGTACACCGGTTTGTCACCTCGTAGTGTCGCTGACAGTGTCCTCTAGGATCTACACAAAAATTACCATCGAATTCAAATTTCTCACCCTCAAAAACCCCTTACTACTAAATATTGTGCTGATATGCCGCTTTTTGAAGGAGTTATTAAAAAATAATGAAAATAAAATTCAAACTTTAACACCCTGTACCCTGAGTAGAAGAATTTGATCAAATCGTAATATTTTTGAGCGAAGAATATGCCGTTGCTTTGTGTCGACTAAGTTATGGGACACCCTGTATATTTAATTATTACATATATTTCATGTTTTATTTACTTGAAAAAATTAAGGATGTTTGGATAGTGGCCCGTATATTATTAGGCCCGGGCCCGGTTTTTCTCTAGGCGGACCTGGACGCGCCATATAATGGATACTTCAGGTCACTAGTAGGTACTTCTAAAGGTAGATAAAGCTTATATTTCTATGTGAAAACTATGCTAACAAAAAAAACGAAACGCTACAAAATAGCTACTTTTTAATCAAGCAATATTATCTACTACATTTGATGCATTCCTCCCATAGTCTGCATCATTAATTACGATATCTCCATTCTGCTTCATTTTTTAATTACGGACCTGCATTTTGTATTTAATTTATTAAAATGATTTTTTAATGTCACGAAAGTATAGCATGACTTTTTCTTTGATCTGTGCTTGCTTTTTTCCCCAGTGCTAAGATGCGGTATTTTTGAGTGTACGATTTCCAGCCGGTCCTTTTTGAATCCAAGATGGTGCCCATCTGCCATTTTAGAAATTTAAATAATAAATAGACCCGCTATGCTAAACTCCTGTTTCTAATATGCAAAGTAACTTTAGAACTTTCTGGAATTAAAGTTTTAACCGCTTAATAAGCTTAAAGGACCTAATAAACAGCAGAAATTCAGCAGCGTTATTTGATGTTCGACCCGAACGGCGCTGTTTAATCACAGATTTAGTATACAAAGTCAAACAATGGGCTCGTGAACATATTCTGATCCCTAAACGATCCAATGGCCGAGTTAAAGCCTCTTCAAATACCATAGTATTTACTTTATTTCCGCCTATAAGCACGTTATATTGTTTTATTTAATTGCTACTTCAAATCAGTTTGATGTGTTGGCATTTTTAAACAGTTATTAAAACTTTATATATCACTGTTGGCAATATTACATCAATTATATATGTCTACTTTTAGCTAGCTAGGAGCCATATGAATCATCGTTGCCAATTTGGCTTCAGAATAATTTGACTTGTGTTGCTTGGGGTATTTTTACAGGGTTTTTTTTTAATGTTGCGACAAAATTCAGAGGCGTGTTTCTTAAACAAAGTCAAGCAAAAAGCTCCTAGGAACAAATGTTCTAAACGTTTTAGATTTTACACTACAAATCCGTAATAATTCTCTTCTACTTGAGAGGAAGAAAGAATCCTTTTACGCCACTACTAATCAATGGCGAGCAAATAGGATAGAGAAATTTCGTTAAATACTTATGGACAAACACTTAACATGGAAAAATAACACATCATATATCTGTCAAAAAGCATCTATAAACAATATGTGATGCCTTGCTAAAACTTGGTAAGGCGTAGAATCATTGTGCTTTACAATTTGCAATTGCAATGGCATGGTCACTGAAATTGTCAATCTTGCTTGGGAAATGCTCAGAAGAGAACTGGATAGTATACAATTTCAGGAAATCAACGGTCAATAATATACTTCTTAGCAAAGCAGCAGAGATGATCATCGATGTTGGCGACAAAGATCACAACTGAAGCCCTCGCGTATATCAACCCACCATTGCCCTATATTTACCCTTGAATGAGAGAGCACAGTTTTGGCAAAATTATTACCATACTTATTTCATTACTCGATTTTTACCATGTTTTTTTCAGAGTATTTGATGACTGAGCGCTCTGGATTTTTCCATTTTGTGAAAGTGCTTTACAAACAGTTCTTTTTAATTGGAAAAAAACACTGAATGATAGGAAACTAATAGTGGTTGCCTTTTTGGACCTTAAAAGTGCTTTTGAAACCATTGATAGACAGTTGCTACTACTGAAACTACAACAAACAACTACAAGTATAGCATGAGTGAGCTTATCCTCAAATGGTTTGGGCAGTACTTAAGGGATCGCCAACAAGAGACCAAGTTCAAGGGACAATCTTGGGCCCGCTTTGTTTATATTGTACATAATGACATTGTAAAGATATTTCGTAAGCCTAAAATTCAACTTTTTGCGGATGACACAATTATTTATTGTATTGGGTGCAGCAGAAATAATAGAAACTTTAAATACTAAACTTAAAAATATATATCAGTGGTTAAACAACAATGGTCTACAGCTTAACATTCAAAACACAAAATCCATGATTATAAAAAATAAATAGGAAAGGCGGGCAAGATGGGGTAGGCGGGCAAATCGGGGTGCCGTGATTTTATTTTTAGTACAGCCAGCTCCATCTATCCGAAAGTTCGTACAGATTAGTTTAAGACCATGCCCGATCGATGGCAAAAAGCGCTGTCACTTCAGAAGCTGCGTGAATATCGGTCAGTCGAGCGGTGTTTGTTTTAGAGGTGCAGGTATATTTTCGTCAATAATTTAATAAAAGGTAAGTGAACCATAATTGTAATTTATATTTAATTGTGATTCTTTATGGAAAAGTATACACATTTAGGCATATTTCTGTGTAAAAATGTTTAGTAATTTTTTAATCGAATAGGGAAAAAAATATACCTAACCTCAAAATCTGCATTTGGGCAAAACGGGGTAGGGCAAAATGGGGTACTACAGAACATCTACCAGTTTTAATGTGCCTCAATCTACATTAGAGCGCCACGTTAAAAAACCTAGGGAAAATCCCGGGTATGTTGTTACTAAATCTTTGGGACGATATAAGGCAATATTCATTGCTGAACAAGAACAAGACCTTATGCAAATTATTTAATGCACATGGAAAAAAGATTGTTTGGATTTACGATGACTGAATGCAGGCGTTTAGCATTTCAATTAGCTGAGCTCAATGAACTTGATCATCCGTTTATTAAAGAACTTGCCATGGCTGGGAAGGATTGGATGCAGAGTTTTTTACGTCGACATCCAGAACTTTCAATCAGAACACCAGAAGCAACATCTGGAACAATGGGGTTTAATAAAGTGGCTGTAGGTAATTTTTTTAACTTACTTATCGAAACTGTAGATAAATATCAACTGACAGCCGATAAAATCTATAATGTGGACGAAACCGGAGTGTCAGTTAATCCAAAGGGATGTCTCAAATTATTGCCACTAAAGGAAAAAGACAAGTCGGAGCCCTGACGTCAGGGGAGAGGGGTGAGACCGTCACTGTTGAAATATGCTTTTAGGCTTCAGGAGCATACATGCCTCCCATGTTTATATTTAGTAGAAAAAAAATGCAACAAACTTTCATGGACGGAACTGTTCCTGCCTGTTGGGTAGAGCTAAATGATAGTGGGTGGATGGATAAAAATTTATTCTTTATTTGGTTCAAAAAATTTGTTAAATTTGCCAAGCCCTCAAAAGACCGACCAATTCTGCTTCTTTTTGATAAACATTCATCCCACACAAAAAACCTGGAAGTTATTAATTACACCAGGGAACATCAGAGTTATTTTGATCTGCTACCCTCCTCATTGCACCCATCGGCTAGAAGCCCTAGATGTAGCTTTAATGAAACCAATAAGTACCTATTACGCTGAAGAAGTACGCAAATGGCTTAGAGCTAATCCTGGTCGTGTAATAAATAATAACTAAATTATTTTGTGTAGCTTACCTCAGAGCAGCTACACCGCTTACTGCCATGAATGGATTTTTAAAAACTGGAGTTTGGCCAGTTAATAAGGGTGTTTTCACTGATGCAGACTTTTTGCCTTCCGAAACAACAAAACTGATCAAAATGAAAACTTACCACCTAAAAACAATAATAGTGAAACTATAAATGAAACACAACTATCGGAAATTAATTTAGTTAAAGAAAAAACTCCAGAACCAATTGATATTTCCAAACCAGGTACATCAAAAGATTCAGGGGTAAGTTTTAAGATTGTTAGTCCTGAAGGTATAACTTCAATTCCTTAAATAAAACAAACTGAAAAAAGAGTTTCTCGTAAAAGAGGAAAGACTGCTATTTTATCGTCTTCGCCTTACAAAAAGGAGCTAGAGGAAGCTGAGCAAAAAAAGAATAAAAATTCTAAAGGGAAAACTCTTGTGAAGAAAAACCTTGCACCATCACCAAAAAAGAAAAAAATTACTAAAGCCTCCACTATTCTGAAAAATAATGACTCAAGTGAAGTTAGTGATGCGGAGTGCCTCTACTGTGGAGATTTTTACTCTTCATCAACGGAAGGATGGATAGCATGCTCAATGTGTCACCACTGGGCCCGTAACTCATGCGCAGGATTTGAAGACGAAGATGACAAAGCCGTTTTTGTTTGTGAGTTATGCAAGTAAGGTCCAATCCCATTTTGCCCGACCGTGCGGGCAAAACAGGGCAATTAGCATTGTTTTGCTAAAATTACTGTAACAAAAAACTTGTATATTTTTTATTTTATTTTAAGCTCTTATAACTTAGGCATGATATGTAGAAATTATTTTTTCCTTAATTAAAGTTTCTGTGTCAATTAATACTAAAGTTATCTTTATTTGGAGACAAACTACGCAGTTTGCCCGCCTTTCCCCTACTAATATAAACATAATACATGATGTGTTAATTAGCGATCAAGTGATAGAATATGTCAACAAGTTTAAATACTTAGGTTGTATTATTGGTGAAAGTCTAACTTTCTCAGATCATTTTAACTACATAACAAACAAAACAGCAAAAAAAAATAAATCTTTTAGGTCATCTGTCAAAAAATTTAAGTGTGTGGGCCAAAATAACTGTATACAAGACAATCATTGCTCCTCAAGCTTTTGTTCAACTTTATTTTTAATGAGTAACTCCGAAATCGATTTACAACAAAAAAAAACAAAATATTGCGTTAATAATTATTCTTGGTTGCACAAGAATAGAAAAGTTAAACTGTGCCAATGTGTTGAGTATAAGACACTTAAAACACAATTATATTTATTTATAAAATTTTACACCATTTATTTCCAAGTTATTTAGTAGAAAACTGTAAGTTTGTTAGTGACATTCATCAACACAATACAAGATCAAAAGATAACTTTTATATAGACAGGGTAAATACTGGTGCAGATCAAAATAGTTTATATTTTAAAGTTTTAAAACAATACAATGAGTTGAAGGATTATGTAGAGAGCTGCAATAATACAAATAGCTTTAAAAGGGAATGTAAGCAACATACTAAAACTTTAATTCTTATATAATTAAACCAATGTATTAAATTGATGCTAGCCTAGTTCTAATAATGAAGCTTTTTTTTACTTAAACGATCAAGGAGTCTAAATCAAGGTTTCTCAAATGTATGGTAACCGAGCAATTGACATGAATTTTCATCTCACCCTCATATGCTTGAAGCTCAGTTATATGACCCAACCTTCCGTTGTGCTTATTGCGTGGCCTTTTTTGTATGGTATGAATGACTGCACATTATAAGCCTATAACCCGCGAATCAAAATATATAAATAAGTTGGGCTTCGTATATTTGCTGTAAAATGAGCCTCGGTATATCTCATCTCTAGGATAAATATCAGTGCTTCATAGATCATCTAGTGCTCATTGGTGTTTCATGAGGATCTTCAGATTTTTTTACACTGATTGTTCGATGGGAGCCGATAGATCGGTAGGAGGAATGTGGGATATTTCGTCAGTTTGTCGGAATACCCAAGTCTATCCAATAAGCCAAGAACAGAATTAAAAAATATATTACCGGAAGTCGTACAACGTAATTTTGAGCAGATGGTCGAAACAATTTTAAGTACAAGGTAAAGTTAAGAGTGTAGACTGTGCTCAGGGAGTGGTCATCTCCATAAGAACCTTCAGGTACACAGGTCCAAGCAGAAAAACAAATAACAAGGATAAATAGGATCAGATCCAAACAGTGCGTTTCACATAAACATCTATACAAGGTGTCTACTATAAAAACCACCAAACTTTAAGAGGTGATTAAAATTCATTTGCAACAAAAAAGTTGTATAACATTTTTTCGAAAAGTTGTTAGTTCTTCTGGTATATAACATTTTTTGATTTTATCAAATTTCTTTGTTTTTTTTTTCATATAAACAAGAATATCTCCGTTATTCTTACCTCCACATAAAATTTAGATATACCATCTGAAAGAGAATTAAATTTACTATAAGATGGGTATATTTAAGTTTTTAAGTAATTTTTTATACCGGGTGTTATCAAAAGTTTAATGTAACATTTGAGAAATGTGCAAAATTAGTGGTTTTATTATCTTTTTCGTTATCGTTTTTCTAAAATTTGGTAAATAGGGAGAAAAACAGTATAAACAGTATATAATAAACAGTACTTTTTGCGGAAAAAAACATGTCCGTATTTACCAAATTTTAGAAAAACGACAACGAAGAAGATACCACTAATTTTGCACATTTCCCAAATGTTACATTTAACTTCTGATAACACCTGGTATCAAAAATTACTCAAAAACTTAAATATACCCATCTTATAGCAAATTTAATTCTCTTTTAGATGGTATATCTAAATTTTATGTGGTGGTAAGAATAACCAAGATATTCTTATTTATATGAAAAAAAAAACAAAGAAATTTGATAAAATCAAAAAATGTTAGATACCAGAACAACTAACAACTTTTCGAAAAAATGTTATACGACTTTTTTGTTGCAAATGACTCGTATAATCACCTCTTAAAGTTTGGCGGTTTTTGTAGTAGACACCCTGTATAGAATTAGGGTCAAACAAGGTGACTCCTGCTCCTATAGTGAAAGGGGGAACACACACATATTTTTTAACGGTAAACCTAAAATATTCACATGAAAGACCTGCACAAAAGGTTCTTTAATATTTGCCAATTTCCCTATATCACTGCATCATTTAATGTTTAATGTCTATAAAGTCTTAGAAAATACAGTTAAAGTAATGCATGCATTTCTACAAGTTGGTGACATACAGTTTAGAAGCCCACACCTATTATATAGAAAATCACACTTCCAGAAGACTATGATATATTCCTCAGAGCAGACTATCAATTGTAATATACCAGACCTTGGTTTGGAAAAGAAAAAGAAACCACCACTGAAGTACAGACTCCAGAGGCGGGGGCAGAAGCTGGCTAGAAGAGCTTAGACCACGGTTTACCTAGTACATGGAAACCAGGAACAACGAATGAATGAAAACGGTGCTGCCATTAAGGTTGGGGCTATGTATATGGATTATTTTTTTATGAAATTAAAAAATATAAATCTGGTAAAACATCTACTGCGCCTCTGGTCAGTCAGCTTTTATTCACAATAACATCAAAACGAAACTTTTATTTCTGATTTATTTGCACGAAAATCGCGATCACGCCCTGCAAGTTCCATTAATTATGGAAGTTTTTCGTTCAATTCAGACGCAAGAGGGGCGAGGCACCCCGTTATTATGTCCCGAGAGGGTTTGGAATTTTAACCCGATTTTTAATTATCCCTAGGGGGTTCCTTTTATCTCTCACGACTTGTCACTTGTCGCCCGTAAAATATATTACTGTCATTATTTTTAACGGTGGTTATTGTCCTCCCCGGTCCTTTATTATCTGCGCGAGTAATATAAAAATGTTCGCTTCTCATTATTCTCTAGAAGTTATGAACCGCACGTCATACGGTAGTAATTGAAATAAAATGTTTGCTGTAATGTCAGTGGGGTCACGGCTTTAAGGATCTAATCTTCGCAAATACTACGTATTACTGATTAATTAATATTAATTAGTTCATAATTTATATATGGGAACAGATAATGCTAGTGCTATGAATAAGCATTCATTTAATATAGGGTATTCAATTAGTTAATGACAGTGACGTAAATCTTCCCAATCAAAAATTACACTGAAACGTTGGCAATTTTGCTTATACGTTCACTAACAAGTTTTAACAGAAGTCATTCGACATAAGCAAACCTCAAAATAGCAGCTTTGAATGAATGAATTGTAATTGTGAGGTAGTGGGTAGCAAAAAGAGCCCTCATAGGTCTCTTAAAGAACCCATCCTGCCTCACCGAGGGCTACGAAAGATCATTAGCCTTGGAAAAACCAATGAGGCACTCTGGTTTAAAAGACTTAATATCGCTGGGTAAACTATAAGTGTTATTCAGATATTTGAACCTAGCGCGCGTGAGATCTGAGTACTCTCCAATAATGTCGGCTGTGTCAACCTCCTCCCAATACCTTTCGCATTTCGGGTTGTCCGCAATAATACCTAGGGTGAAAAGACGCCATCTTAAATGCCAATGTTCGGCTAAAATATGCACCTGTCACTAGCTGGATTTCGCGTCTCTTTAAGCGCAGTAGTTTTGTCGTGAGACAGGCAGAGGATCTATCTATGCCTACACCTGTCTCATGTTAGATGCTTCCGTCCATCTCTGGAGTCCGCTTTCTAGTTTCCAACATAGTCTGAGTGGTCAGGCACCCAGATAAACTAAACGCTGCGACCATATTCACCAATTCCTCCAGAGCCTTTATGGGCTCCATTACGAACTTGGAGCTCACGTTTTCGGCCATAATAACCTTAATGGCAACTCTGCTGTCCTACTTGATTCTTGTCCGCATTTGAATACAGCAAAGACTTCGACCTAAAAAGCAGTAGCTTCCTTCCCCAATGAGTATGCCCCGCTGATATATGTGGCCTCACTACACAAAACCCTTCACCAGCTGTTGTTGATTCTGTAACCATCTGTACACCAGATTGCCCGTTGTGCTTACGCATGCAAGGCGTTGGACTCTATCCAGGTTAGCTGGAATTTTTACTTTTTTTATACAGAACCAAACGATAGCTCCGTATGTGGAAGAGATTTGACAATAGATGAGTAGATCCAGTAAAAGTTCTTATGGGATGGACCTCAGGTGCCACTGAAAGTCCTTCTGCAGGCTTAGAGCGCACAGATGGCCTTCTTAATTCTGAGATACGGGTGATCGTACCAGGAGAGTTTGGAATCTAATATGATTTTCAGAATTCGAATCGTCCTGGAATATTCCAACTGCACGGCTCGCAGAGACACAGTTGGTGGTATGCCAAAATTACGACTCTCCGTGAATAGTGGAAGCTTTGCTTTTTTAGAGTTTATCCTTAAATCCTCCGAGAGGCACCATTTGTCCACTATACGTAGGGCCTTCCTCATCATTCGGACATGCAATGTGGCGGCGTCGTTCCCGTCGAGCAAGTATTATCAGGTCGTCAGTGTAGGCCTGCTTGTATAAGCCAGCCCTGTTTACATAATTGATTAGGTTGTCGATTACTAGGCACCACAGGGTTGAGGACTAAACTCCTCCCCATGGTCAGGTCTTAGCCGCCAACGGTTTTGACAACCTCGCTGTTAAGCTGGGCAGATATATAGCGCAGCGAAAACATGGCCTTAATCTATCTCTCCAGACAGGGTTCTGAGCGATGCCATTTGAGTGCTCAGCAGTACAGATTACTGAGCAAGGGAAGTCTTGAATAGTTTGCGAAAGGCATAGATATATACCCATCCATGTATATAACACATCCATGACTGGAGATTTCAAGGAGGGGGAGGAATGATTTGATTGTCTATGTTCACGTTGCAATACAGCAAATGTTTGAATTTGGCGGATGAACCTCAAAATCTAACGGCCAGGTCATTTAAATTTGATGATCTTTATTTAGAACGTTTCTGACTATTGGTACGACTTTGGAGGGGAAAGAGGACAGGACGTGGAAGAAAGAGGACAATTTTGAGAGTAAGAGACAAGAGAGTAAGGCAGTTAGTGACACTACGCACCTTGCGTACCTACTACTTAAAGAATTATCTTTTTTTCCTATCAAACTAATTCGGCCCATTATTTTTTATTGTTGATCAATTATTGCGGAAACGCGTGTAATACATAATTAAAAGTTGCCAAGCAGAGCAGGGGTCCCTGAAGATCCAGTTGTGTAGCATACTGGGTGGGTTTCATTTTTACATAGTCACGTTGGGGATACGTTTGATATATATTTTGTTTTATAATAATTACTTACATAAATTGTTATTTATTGCCGTTAAACTTTAAATATAGTATGCTTAAAATTATCAATCTACAGGGTAGAAAATTCCCTTAAAGATTTTTAGTCTACTTTACTCTGTCGTAGGTGATTATCCTTGTAGCAGTCTCGTACTCGATACGAATCGAAACCTGAAAGTTGAGAAAACAATCGTGAGAGTGTTGAGTTGGAGGCTAGAAACTGAGTGCCTGGCATAACCCCTAAGTTCTCCCGCTTATTACCTGTAAAGCCGCCATCTGGTCGAGTGACAGCGAAGCCATTTTAGTACCATGGTCTAGGGACATTACTTCGCACAGGCAGATGTATTATAAATAGAAGGCTATGATTACAATCCATGATTTCCGTATCAAGCTATGTTCACCAGCCTACGTATCATAAGGTGAAGTGTTATAGAAAGACAAACCTATATCAATGTGTGAGACAAAAGGTTACAACGTCTTATACAACTTGCAGAAAAATAGCAAATTCTAGTCAATTTAAAGCTACATAACTGAGATTTCAAATTTAAGACATTTATAGTCGAGTACTGACCTCAATGAAAACTGACAAGGGCAGAGTCTATACAGTGTGTCTCAAATTGGGTGCACATGTATAGGTATCTTGGAAACTATAAGAGATAGAAAATTGGTTAAATGGGGAAAGTTTTAGGGCATTTAGCTGCTAATTTAGTGCCGCTTTTAGAACGATTTTATCTTTTTCCGATTTTGAAATATTTGGAAAACATCAAAAATGTGCATTTTTAAAAAAGGGCTGTATTTTTTTATTTCAACGTATTTTTAAAATCTGTAAAAACATTATTAAGACAACTTTTTAAGGACAACGCATACCTGAATTCAGTTTTTATTTTCGACGTTTCGGTTCTGAGATTCCATCCTCAACTTCTTTTTTTCTTATGGCAGCCATTTTGTTTTTTTGTTTTTTCGTTTTATTTATGGCCATGCGATATACCAGTGAAGAAAAATTTGACATATTGGAATGTTATATTACATGTAATAGGAATGCAAATCTTGCAATCGCCAGATATTTGGAACGGTATCCTGAGAGACAACAGCCAAGTCCAAGACTATTCGCTAGGCTTGTCATGAATCTTAGAACTCATGAAAGTTTTGAAATACCAACGCCAGAAAATTATCAAAGGGACAATGAAGCTCGCGATGCAAACATTTTAGAGCATTTTAATGCGAACCCGAAAACATCGACCCGAAAAGCTGCAACTGATATGAATATACCAAGGACTACCATTCAAAGAGTCATAAGGCAATGTCAAGAAATACCTAGTTTTAGCAGAAAAATTATTTGAACCGACGAGACGTTTCTTAGCAACTGCGGAGTATTCAAAAGGCATAATCATCATTTTTGGGCAACTGAGAATCCTCATAAAGTGGCTGAACGTAGGCTACAAGTAAGATTTAGATTTAGTGTGCATGTACGGTAAGTTAATTACCCACTTCACAAAAATATTTTCAAGTAAAATGCTATAATTGTTTTTAGATAATCACCTTATTGGGCCCTTTATTTATAACCAAACACTGACAGATGAAAGCAGTGGCGGATCCAAGGGGAAGAAACTGGAGCAATTGCCCCCCTCCCTTGAGTACTCTGTTTTAAAATAAAATTATTATTATTTATTTATTAATATTATTTATTAGTGCATTATGCTTCTCTACGTTTGTACGTACTTTATCGCAATTATCGTTCACATCTTGCGTCGCGTTGAAATTCGTGCCCCGCGCTGTTGACATATGGCGTGGTAGATGATTCGCGGGGAATCACTGGAGCAATAACAGTTTTTATTCTAGCAATTTTATTACCAGGCAATTTACTTAAATCAGACGATGAAATAATTAATTCGTGTGTAATTAGTCCGTGGAAACCCTTTAATCACATTTTATCTAATAACGATATATCAATTTGTGAAACGGCATTTAAATCTGAAATTATGCTCTGGAAAATGAAGCTCCTAAGGGAAATCGACAACGATCGAAAAGAGAAAACAGAACTTGCTCTAATAGATATTTTTAAATTGTGTAATAAAGAGGTTTATCCAAACTGCAGCAATCTACTACAAATTTGAATCACTCTTCCGGTTAGTGTAGCGTCAGCTGTACGCACTTTTCAGCTTTACACAGATTGAAGACATGGCTGAGAAATAGAAGGTCACAAGAATGACTTTTAGGTTTAGCATTACTTTATGTACATTTCGATCTAGACATTTGTATAGAAAATATAATTAATGGTTTTTAAAAATCAAAACATAGATTAGATTGTGTGTTGCAATCTACCTATAATAAAAGTAACTATTATTCTGGCTTTTGCTAACAATGTACTTACTTATGTTTATTTATACTTACCTACTATACTAATTATATAAAAAATATGTATGTAACTTATAAACAACTTTTATTTTAAACAATTCTCATCAACATTAATTGTATTTAAACTAGCAAGTGCCTCCCCCTTAGTGAAGTTCTGGATCCGCCTCATGGTCAAAGATATTTAAGTCTTTTGGAAGAGCAGATATTACCTGCCAGGAGAGCTATAATACCTAAAGAACAAATAGTGATGTGTGGTTTCAACAGGGCGGGTGTTTCCGCACATAATACTCGGGACGTTCAAAACTTGTTAATGCAAGCATTTACCAATAAACTTATCGCGAACCGCGGTGATGTAAATTGGCCAGCTAGGTCTCAATCACAACAAGAATAAACTATTTAATTTTTTGACGTAAACATAAAATATTTTCATAAAGTGTTATACATCATTTTAAAGGGAAAAAAAGATCTTTTTAATTTGGCAAAAAAACAAAATGGCCGGCATAAGAAAATAAGAAGTTGAGGATGGAATCTCAGAACCGAAACGTCGAAAACAAAAACTGAATTCAGGTATTCGTTGACCTTAAAAAGTTGTCCGAATAATGTTTTCACAGATTTTAAAAATACGTTGAAATAAAAAAAATACAGCCCTTTTTCAAAAATGCAAATTTTTTATTTTTTCCAAATATTTCAAAATCGGAAAAAGATAAAATCGTTCTGAAAGCGGTACTAAATTGGTAACTAAATGTCCTACAACATTCCTCATTTAACCAATTTTCTATCTCTTATAGTTTCCAAGATACCCATACATGTACACCCAATTTGGGCCACACTGTATAGTGTCTAGAGCTATGTTACCGTAATATTAAAAACTCTTACATCAACTGAACTGTTACAGTAAAAACTAAAATAAATGTATGTACTTATGGAGAATACTATTTACATTTGACCACACCGTGGTTCAGCGTGCTGTTTATAAACTTTCATGAACCGTGTCATCATTCACAACTAAGTCTAACTTTTGACAATGACACAATATGTTGCTGTCTACAGTTGCGTGACCGTAACCATAAACAACTTACAAATCATTTTCCAAAAAAAAAATTAAGAATACAGGGTCGTAATTAAAGAAATAAAGTTGATAAGGGCAGACTTTTCTCCACCCTTCCCAACCCGCTATATTATAGCCACTCCACTTATAGCCACAAAAATGAAAGAAAGGAAATGTGCTATATTACGTACGACAAAACAAAATCTTGTGTACAAGCCTCCTAAAAACTAAAAAATTCCAAATTCACTTTAAATTTCAAACAAACATAACATCGAAAACATTTTACCATAAAATTTACCCACATTACCAAAATTAATTATAACAAAACAGATTGAAAAAATAAAAAAAAGCATCTTTTTGATAAATTTGATTAAAAAATAATTAAAGCTGTCAATAAAACAGAATTTAGAGGAAGTAAATTAGAATATTTAATAGGAAACAAAACTAAAACACTAAAATGATGTCAGAGCACAGGTCAAAAGGCATCATTAAAAAAACCGTCAAGGCTATAATATGCCCTGGATAATAAAAGTGATTTTAATTTCTTTTTTAATTTCTTAACTTCAAAAATTTGTCTGATACATAGAGGAACATGGTTGTAAATTTTTTTGCTAAGGTATATAAGTGAGTTCTTGGTGAGGGAGGATGTAGGGATTGGTATGACCAGTGTTAGAGGGAGGTTTAGGACATTTATGAATAAGAGTAGCTGTTTCTAAGATAAAAGAGAAAAAAGAGTTAGGATTTTTTGACATATAAAGAGAGGTTTACAAGAATCTCTTAACCCAGCGGAACATAGGTATCTAACTGCCTTTTTTTGAATCACAAAAATTATGTTTAATAATCCCTTGTTGCTTAAACCCCAAAAAGGCAAGCCATAACGAAGATGGGACTCAATAAGAGAAAAGTACAGTGAACGTGCAACTACCCCTCCCAGCTCATGCCCCGCCATTCTTACTACAAAGCATCCAGAGAATAATTTTGATGCAAGATTTAGGATATGATCTTCGAAGCGAAGACGGCCATCAATGGTAATACCAAGGAACTTACAGCTTTCTTTGTATTGCAAGGGGGAGTTTTCACTAAACATAAGGCTCTGAACGTCACATAAAATCTTAAGATCCTTAAAAACCTGGGCTCTAACATTATCAGAATCTCTATGATTCCATAAAATGGTGGTATCATCAGCAAACTGAATCACTTTGCCCTGCAGTTTTAATGAACCCAAATCATTTACATAGCGCAAAAATAATAATAACACTGAACCCTGAGGTACTCCAGTTTTAAGGGATCTGGAATCGGATAAACATCCCGATACTGTAACTCTTTGGGTACGATTAGACAGATAGGATTCCAGCCATTGCAATGCCACACCTCTAAAGCCAAAATTATTGAGCTTAGACAGCAGTATTCCATGATCTACATAATCAAATGCCTTGGATAAATCGCAAAACACTGCCGCCGCGGACTCTCCAGAATTTAAGGACACATAGACACTCTCCAAAAAGTCGAAAACAGCGTCATGAGTCCCTTTTCCCGTTTAAAATCCAAACTGATGTGCAGATAAAATGCAATTATGTTGCAAAAAAGACAAAATTCTGATTTTTGCAAGTTTTTCAACTATCTTGGAGAGGGTAGATAATATAGAAATTGGACGGAAATTACAAACCTTACTCAAATCTCCACCCTTATAAAGAGGGATAACCACTGCCTCTTTCAAACATGCTGGAAAAATGCCATTATGAAAGGAATTGTTTATGGCAGAAGCTAAGGCACTCAATGCTAAGTCAGGCAAAAGGAGTAGTAATTTTAATGATATTCCATCAGCTCCAGCTGATTTATGGTTTTTTAAGCTTTTAATTGCATCTTTAAGGTCAGTAAGGCTAACAGGATAAAAGAAAAAAGAATTTTGAACTGACACTTCTTGAATACAACGCAAAGGATCAATATTGGTATTCACATCCTTGAGCAATAAATGAGAAATATTACAGTAATAATCATTTGAACTATTTGGTCTTACTTCTGGTTCTGAAACTTGAATTGACGAAACAGTGGGCTGCCAAGGCAGTTGTGCATATAGGTCTCCTGATGGACCCGTCATGCCCCACCGGGGGTTACCAGAGCCCAACGGCCTTAGAGAAACCGATAAGGCTCTCTGGTCTGAAGGACTTAAAGTCGCTCGGTACACTGAAAGTGTTACCCAAGTATTTGAACCTGGCGCGCGTGGAGCTGGGCACTCCCCGACTACATGGTCAACGGTTTCATTGACCTCTCCTCACAGCACCATCGGCATTCCGGATTGTCCGCAATACCGATAGTATGGAGATGGCTTCTTAAGTGCCAGTGACCGGTTAAAAGACCTGTCACTAGCCGAATTTCGCGTCTTTTTAGGCGTAGTAGATTTTTGGTGAGACAGGCAGAGGGCCCACCTATGTGCGCTTAGGCCTGTCTCATACCAGGGGACTCAGTCCATCTTCGGTGGGTCCACTTGTCCAGCAGACCCTTCACTGACGCGACCGCAACGCATTTGGCGATACCAACTATGGGTTCCGGCCCCATCGGCACATTCGCGGATCCTAGTCTGGCAAGAGAGTCCGCTTCCTCATTACCTGCATGGCCTGCGTGGCCAGGTATCCAGACGAGCTGGACCCTGCATCCAACCTGTACCAGTTTTTTTAAGACTTTTATGCACTCTAGTACAAGCTTGGAGCTTACCTTTGGGGCCGTAATAGCAGCTCTGCTGTCCGAGCATATTGATACGACTATATTGCGGTGTGAAACTTTCTTGTGAGAATGCCTGACCTCATTTATAATTGACCAACATTCTCTTAACCTATTTGAGGACACATTCAAGCGGTCACTATAATATTTAACCTTTGCTGCTTTTATCGTCTTTCTGTATAGACTACGATATTTCTGATGATAAAGAATAATGTTTGCATTAGTTGTATACTTGCACAACAAGGCAAAAAACGGAGGTTTCTAGCTGAAATTCTGAGGCCTGCTGTGACCCATGGTTTTCTATTTTTCATTTTAAGCCTCTTTTTAGGAAAACACTGATTGATCTTAGCACATGAAATAACAAAGTAAACGGGTCAGGAGCCATTTCAACTGCATTCCAATTAACCAAAGCTGTACTAGAAGAAAAAGCATTGAAATTTGCTCTGCTGAAAATTCTTCCTATATAATAAGATGAAGGAAATACAGTGTTGCATGGAATCCTAGCGAGAATGGCTTCATGGTCAGAAATACCAGATGAGAGTACTCTACAATGACACATCATTTAAATTTGTACACAAATAATCAATAGTAGTTGCAGATGAGGATGTTATACATGTAGATAAAAGAACATGCATCTTTAAGTCATAAGATTCCAATATACTTAAAAGGGATGTATGATATGATAGCAAGCTTAGATCAGTGAAGTTAGTATTAAAGTCACCAGCCAATATAACTATGGAGTGTAGAGACAATTGGGATAATAGAAAATCAAGTTTGTCCAGGAACATACCAATATCTCCAATATGGGTGGTCTAAACACAAAGAACATATAAAACACAAAGAACATATAAATTAAATCGCTTACAAAAACAAAGGGAAAATTCAAAAACCTTTTCCAACAGAAAGCTATCATACTTATTAATTTTACAGAAAAAAGCTTCAATTGTTTGTTTAACTAAAATAGCTGTTTCTCCATGTATGGAGTGTTGCCGACAAAAAATTGATATAGGAATATCATCAGATATTAAGAAACATTCTTTAGGCTTTAACCAGTGCTTAGTTAGTAATGCAATATCAGGATAATCACTTGAATCAAGTAAAAGATGAAGCTCGTCCATTTTATTTCTTAGAGACTGTATATTTAAAATAAAACTACTGAAACTTTTCACATGCTCATTTTCAATGTTATTTATAGAATGTGAGTGAGCTTCATCTTCTGTGTATTTATCTATAAAAAAGAATCCCTATCACAGTCAGTATCTAGAAGTCCAGGTTGATTACTTGGTTTTATTGTGGACACATTTTTTGATGAAATGCTACTTTTGAAATGTTTTAAAATATGGGTATACAGTAATGATGCCAAATCTGATTCAAAGTTGCTAGCATGATTAGACCCTAAAATTCTATTTAGATTAATATTATTTGCATGAAATATTCTATAGAGAGCCTTATTGCTATTATAAATTACATTATGGTTTGGATACAGGTAAGGGCTTGTCATTACTAAACTATTGCTATGTAAATGTATAAAATTTTTTAAAATATCGAATGCTGAGCAAATACTATTTAACATTAAAATCAACATATCATTTTCTGTAAATTCCTTAACCATAGATGATGCAGTATAAATCAGTTCATTGTTTCCAAGAATGGACTTCTACTTACAAATAAAATCTGAAAAATTCGAAGTAATCGGGGTCATTAAGTATATAAGTTCCAATGGTATTTTGTTGAGCACTAAAATGTGCGATTCTGCCTCCATGAGTGAGGTTGTTAAAGACTAGTTAACGAGATTATACATATCAATTTAAAATAATAATCCGTCCTGAACTAAATTTATTTAAAAATCCAAAATTACCGACGTAAAACCTCCTAACCTCCTGTAAATCTCCCTTTAAAACCCATTACCTACCCCCATATTACTTATACCCTCGCCGTTGCTTTAGAAGCAAAAAGGGTTGTTATCCCGAATATTCCGAAATCCCGGTAAATAACGATCAGCAGAGATGCGGAGGAGGGGATTTACTAAACGCGGTGTTCGCAGTACATCTCGGCTAAATTGTATTACGAAATATAATTCGAAACGCGCCCCTTGAGATGGTCTTAGCCGTAATAATTAATCTTGGTTTCTGTCTGGTTGTTTCAGGGGGTTGAATTTGATTTCAGAGACGGGCGTCAATAAAAACCGCCCCTTCCTTCTTTAAAAAATAAGGCTTAATACTTAATGGCCTGTCACTTAAACGGGCAACTAGCGATTGCGTCTACCTTATGTACGAAAGCCGCGGTCTTAACTTTAGGCGATAAATCATCCTTAAGGGTGCCCGGGTGTCACCCATATACATTTTTCTGTTCCGCCTTTTCGTGAAATAAACAGCTTTCAGCCCCAACTTGTCAGGTTTGCGTGAGAAAGGAAATAACTTAAACTTTCGTAAAGAGACCTATAAGTTTCTATATTGTGCTTTTATATACTTTAGCAATATTACTTTACCGCAAGAGGATATTTTACCAGTTTTTGTTGCCTCCGTAAGATGATTAAATTGCCCTTTTTCCTCTAAACCTCAACACGAAATAGACTCTCATCGCCCTAAACAATTTACAACTAATTACCCAACATTTCTCTAACCCCCCGGGGCAATTTTTACTCACGTGTATCCGTATTTTTCATTTCAATTGCCGGTATTGGGGTTTTCGTCCACAGGGAAATCTTCCACCTTCGTAATGTTTTCTCGCGTTAGCAGATTTGTTGTCGACCCGTGACCAAAGTTTGAGAGGTTTTTCCTCTTTTTGGATGAAATGTGATTTGTAGGTTTCGGTTTCGACGTCGACAAAAATAAATAAATTTATTTCAGTTTTCGATATTATTAAAGTTCAAAGTATTATTTGTAAGTTGTTTTACTGTTACGATTTCACAGCTGTGGATACAACCAATCTCTGTAATTGTCAAACTTTAAGTGTCTTTTATGTCAATAAATGATTCAAATTTTAATTTTTCTTTAGAAGTTAGAAATATTCAACCTATTCTTATGTTTTGTCATTGCAGAAAAACTGACTATAAGATAGTTTATTGTCATTTTTAAAATGGCTAATTCTACAAAAAAACTTTCGTTTTTACGTGCTGATATTTCTGTACTTTGGTAGAATAAAGGCCAATGTCCATTTCAGCTGTTTTGAGAAAAACAGGGTTAATAAGATGGATTGACTTTATATTTTTATAAATTGTGACCCTTTTTTCCTACTTTACTTATTTTTGGGATTTTAAATATTAAGAAGGGATTCTTTTTGCAAAAAAATGGACATTGGCCCCTAAGCGCGGACATTGGCCAAGGCGGTATTAAAGAGCTAATGGACATTGGCCTTTTTGCTACAATAAAACAATCCCAATTACGAAAATAATCTTATACACGAAATTCGTATTTTTTAGCATTAGAAAATTAATTTTCTGTGACCATAAATCTTTAATGCTTATGATACCTACACTAAAATAACAGAGAAAGTTAGTTATTTTCTTCATGCTCAGAATCTTGTATATCTTCAACATTTAAGTCGGAAGATCTTTTTAAGTTCTGATAAAATGATTTGTTATAATCGCTAATGTAAGGCAGCAAATCTAACAAATCTTTGATGCCAATGGTAAAGGTTCTTGATTTATAGGTTTAGGCACATCAATATCCAAAATCGCAGGCCGGTTTCGTACAGAACCTCTTCTCAGGTCAACAACCTTAAACTCTTCCCTATCGTTAAAGCTCGTTTTGTAAAAAATCTGAAACTGGTGTTCAACAGAGAACTTCATCCATTTAATCCACGGAACAACTTCACCAATCTCATTTTTTTTCTTATGAACCAATTTTTCCGTCAAAAGGCTGTTAAAATTTAGGAAGTCTTTTTGTAACATTTCCTTAACTTGTAGGGGTGGATTTCGGCGCACAGTTCTTATAAAATTAGTCCAGTCATGGGGTACTTCTATTTCAGCAGTCGTTTTTTTCTTGCATATTTCGATTGCTGCATGGATTTTGTCGGCCTCCATATGAGTATGACCAAGCTCCATAAATTTGTGGTTGATTTCTTGCAAATGATGTCCTAGATCTTGACATTCTTTCAAGATATAGCTCATCATAGTACACATAAAAATATTTCTGTTTTACCCCGAACATGAATCACTATAAAGATTTAAAACTTCCGTTTCCTTTGGTAATGACAAGATGTATTTTCGGACGCATGAAGCAATTTCTTGACCTCCACGAGCAGCAATTGTCTCTTTACATAAAAATCAAATTGCCGGCAGTTGAAGTCCGATGAACAGTTAAATTATAAGTCCAGAGTTGTCTTTTATAAAAAGAAACGCCATTACGCAAATATGGTGTAGGTAAGCACTTTTGTAGGTCGAATGATGCAACAACAAATTTGATGTCTTTCTTGCTGTTTTCTTTATCTAGTGACTTAAGTTTGTAAGCCATTTCAGAGAGGTTTAAGTGAGCGTTTCTTTGTTCCAAAACTTCAATTTTAGTTTTTTCTTCTTCTGTAAAATTTTTAGCATCAAATGTCTTTAACTTTACATTTAAACTGTCACATTTAGAGCAAGTGTCGTTCGCAGGGGCATGAAATGAAAAGTTGAATTCTTCAATAAAAATTTGTCTGTAAAGTGACTCTTTTTCGGGGCTTATGTTTTGTTCCTCGCAATACTGAATGTAAAGTCGATACATTTGGGCAATTGAAAGATCGGGACTTAAATATTTTTTTGTTGTCCTCTCTCTAGAGTAATGACTGCTGTATGTAGGAAAACTATTAATATGTGATTTAATAAAATCTCTTTTTTCCTCGGTAACTTTATAATGATTTTGATGTTTTCCCCGACCGTCTGAAGAGCAAATATTTGAATCATTTAATCTTTTTTTTCGACAATTACTCTCACTTTTTTAAGGGTCAAATCAAAAGTATTTAGGTACATTTTCTGACAAACCTCCAAATTCTTGTGATCTTTATTTGTGAGAAAGTACTTTCTTGAAAAGTTTCTTCGACTAGGTTTAATTTGCTTATCAGCTAATTTTCTTTGTTGTTCTCTAAATTTTGCATTTGATAAATTGTAGAAATCTCTAAATAGATTCTGCCTTTGGAGATCTTCAATTTTCTGCCAACATTTTAGTTTACATTCGCATGGCTCCTTTAGCTCTTTTGCCCTTTGTAGGATTCCTTTTTTTGTCTTATATTCTTTTCCTTTTTCTTTGCCATCCCTTCTTTCATTTTCCATCCAACTTTTTTCATTCCTTACACGTTTTTTAGTTTTTTCTTAATAGTCATCTCTGCAAAATTTCCAGGGTTCTTTTGCTCATTTTGATAATTTAACATTATTCAAACACAGAACACAGTTTACTAATAATATAATAAATTACACTAAAAATGTGAGGTTATAAAATCGCATTAAAATCTTAAGGCCAATCTCCTAAATAAAATAATGCAAAAGGGCCAATGTCCATATTATGAACTTTGGCCATTTAATTTATTCTTCTAATATATTGAAAAGGCCAGAGATTTGCCTTTTTTCTATTAACTAGAATTGGACATAGGCCTTTGTGTATTTTGTTTATTTCGCTAAAACACAAGTATTTTGCACGTGTTTTTTCAAATAAACTTTTTTTTAAAATATTTTCCCAAGTCATAGACAATGGAATATTTTCACTTATATCCTCTCCGCTTAATAAATTATTGCGAACTTAACTTTTTGAGACTTTTTGCAACTCTCTTACAAGAGATAATTTTCATTTATAGTCTGTCTACCACTTTTACAATTTATTAGTAGTCGGAGAATATAAAATATTCTCTTGTCTTGTGAATTAATTGAATTCACCCGGCTGCATGTCAATTACTCTCTTTGCTCGCTGAGATTGAATTCATTCAACTACCTGGAAGTAATCAAATTATTTCTTTCCTAGGAAATATTTTCAGAAAAATCAAATTTTTTGAGCTTTTTCCGAAAACTATATGTAAAATATGGCTAGAATTATTTCGTATATTTTTTCAAATAAACGTTTGTGGAACAAGGAAATATTTTCACTCATATTTTTCCTATTCTCTAGATGAATTATTTCAAGAACTTTTTTTAATTTAGGAGGTTTAAGTAAAGTACCGAAAAAACCATCTGGGATAGATATTGTTAATGGGCCCTGTCATTTTTGGGTGATATTACACGCAGTGCCTATTTTTGAGGCAGGTGGGCCCTAGCCCATAAAACATATCGCCCCCCCCCCCTTTCTCCAACCTTTTTAAATACATTATAACCATAATTTTTTAGATAACATGATATTAGCAATAGTCATATTATTTTTAATTTTCAATAAATTAATTTAAAAAAAACTATACAGTTTATAATTATACCGTTTATTTGCACAGATCAAACTTTGGTCTGTGCAAATTTATTAAATTACTGAGCTATGTAGTATGTGTTGCATTTATCATGTACGTTATAATTACTTAAATAATAAATAATTCAAAATTGTTTCACTTCAAAAATATACAGCAAAGGGACTGATTTTTTTATATAAAGTGACTAATTAAACCAATAATTATCATATTTAAAAAAAAGAAGTTTTATTTTAACAAATTTCTATAAAAAGCTTAAAAAAAGAGCATTCCATGAAAACGTTGTCTTTTAAAAACAATCAAATATTCTTAATATACCTATACTCGTAAGTACATCAAACAACAACAAAAAAATAAAGTTAAAAAAACTACACTAAAAATATATTAAAAAACCATAAACATATTAAAATATCTACATTTTACGTTTTCGCATTTTTAGTTCGGCAAAATCGTCTATAACTTTATCTACTTCTACAGTACTGAATATGTCGCTTTCTACATTCAGAATAGCCAATGATGACAAATTTTCTTGACTTAGAGAGTTCCTTAAGTATGATTTTACTCATTTTAGAGTTGAAAATGATCTTTCACCTTATGCGTTGCTTATTGGGATTGAAAGATATATTCGAAGGAGAATCTCGATATTGCAAAATGTTGATAATATGTTTGAGGTTATAATAAACTGCAACATATTTTTTTGATTTCTTGGTACATTGTTCGAATTGCATAGATGTTTAATTTGTGCAAGTTCGTCAGGCAATTCATTCACATCAACATCTTTTGCATAGAGCTCCTCAATATTCTTCAAATTGTTTTGGACTATTTGATCTGAACCCGGAAAATCTATGAAAAGTATATTAAAAATACCACTCACACATGTGTAGGAGTCTCTTCTTTTTGTTAATTATGTAATTAGCTTATCACATATTGGAATAAAAATATTGATTCTGAAGTATTCACTACCTTTTTTAATAAATGAAACATCTTCTGCAGGACCTTCATTGGCAAATTTTTTTCGTTTCCGACTTCTAGAAGTCAAATTTTTATAATCACTGTTGGGCTGAAGTTTTCTTGCCTCATTTTCAATAGCATTGAATTGATTTCTTAAATGATCGATGAATTGAATGAAACTGTCATAAAGACTACAAGCAACAGTCAAACTAGTGTCGATTTCTTGTAGCGATTTACTTGTTGCATTTATTCTATCTAGAATGTTTCTCCAGATAATAGTCATAAAAGAAAACTCGAATGTATTTATTTGTTTAAGCAAATATTTGGCTTCAATCGTGGTAGGTATTTTCTGATTTATGCCTTTTTGTAGCTCTTCAAAGGTAATTTTTATTTCATTGAAACCAAATGCTATGGACTTCACAGCATCCGCTCTTGCAGACCATCTAGTATAGCAAATTCTTTTCACGGTTGGCGGCTTGGCGTTGGACATTGCTACATTTTTTTGAAGTAAATTCCATCTATGAGTGGATGCAGATAGAAAATTGAATAAACATTGTATATTATCATTAGGTGGCCGCTTCCAAACAACTTCCAGTGCACTATTGCCTACCAAATTTAACGAATGACTGGTACAGGGTACAAAATGAGCACTATTTAAAATATTTTTTTATTTTCGCCTGGACTCCGTTATATTCTCCAGACATATTCGAAGCATTATCATAGCTTTGTCCTCTGCAATAATTTATATCAATATTGAGATCTTTGAGTTCTTTTATAATGACATTTGCCAAATTTTCTGCAGTATGTGAAAAAATTTTCACAAACCCCAAAAACCTTTCGACCGGTTTTCCATCTTGCAGAACATACCTTACAATTAAAGTTAATTGATCGATATGGGAAATGTCTGGTGTAGAGTCAACTATAATTGAAAAATATTTTGATGACTGCAATTCTGACACTATTGAATTTTTTACTTCTTTTGCAAGGATGTAGCGTTTTATTTTTCTACTTCTTATGTTCACTAACGCTTCATTGATATTTCATTAATTATATTAATAATTTCAGTCAACTTCTTTTATTCATATTTCTTTAAATTCACACTGTCAATGACACATTACTACTGTAACGCATCACTCTCCTGGTTTAATTATTCATGCTTTCTGTTGACTTTCTGCCACTCTTCTGATTGGTCGTAATTAATGTTTTCTCTGATTGGCTGACATTGACAGCTCAGGCGAGAGGTGGGGTCGTTACTGCATCCATTTTTCGAGGACTTGTTCCCGTGTCGCAGGTAAAAGCACACGTAAAAGGCCAGTTTTTTATTTCCGAAGTTTGTGAAGCAGGAAGTGGCCAATATGGTTTGTAATTTATAGTCCTTAATTTTGTTCCTTTAGGGAACCGTTTATTTCATAATTCTGGTGCCCAAGATTTTATTGGATAGATAATGAAACTTAGCAAGGTGAGTGTATCACATTTTTAACGCCATTCATTTTTTTATCGACAGTGAATACAATGGCAACCGTTGTTTTAGGGTTTTACTTTTCCGTTTTCCTCTTCATTCTTCGTCAATTGTTGATGGCTGTAGGATTTTGATTTCCCTGAGAAATTGCTGAAAGCGGTTGAGCTGGAGTCAGAGCTAGAGCTAATACCTATTAGAGATCCCCAGTCCAGATAGCTGAGCAAAAAAGTACAAATGGCATACATTTACAGCCTCGATTTTGAAGGCTAGCCGTTCATTTCTTGGAGGAATATACAGGCCAGTTTATTCCATTTATTTAAATATTACTAACCATAGATTTGTCTTACTTATTTAAATTTTTATTAAAATACCTTACTAAAATACCTAAAATATCAATTTATTGCTACAAATATTTAATCAATATTATAATTTAAAACGTCAAATTCTTATCTATAATTTTAGTTATTTTTTGTTCAGTACTTTTCAGTACTCTTTTTGGTAATTAAGTAGATATAACACGGTTAAGGCTGAAATGCCATAGGTAAAAAGGTTCATGAACTTTCCCCTGCCTACTACAAATATATAAAAAAAAACTTTAATAATTGCAATTTATTTTTCAAGTGCTGAAATATACCTAGTAGCGAAATCATAATTTAAATGTTACTTTTGTCAAACTTATTTTATATCAGTCATCATATCAGTCATTTCATATCAGTCATTTTCATATCAGCATTATTCATATTTTAATTCATAATAAATTATTAACATTTAACAGATTAGAACATGAGGTGTATACTTATCTTTGATGTAAATATAATTTGGTTGTATTGTTAAGAAATTTTTTTTGCCTCTTTAAATCTACTTTACCCAGGTCATTTAATTGTTAATTGAAACCTATATACCAAATCTTTTTTCTTAGTTTTCTTTCATTTAAAAAAAAACTAAGTGGCGCCCTCTTATTTAACAGTTATAATCAAGTTTATGTTCTTTAATAGCCAGGCATAAGTGAACCTTTAAACAATCCCAAGCCTCCAATAATTCTGAGCTACCGTCTGCAAACTCTTGGCAAAATAGTAACACTGTAAAGTTAACGCCACAATAGAAAAAGGATCCCGATTCTTGGATAGCTTCATGCACTACAGTCACCATTGGCTTAACAACATTCCAACAGCCAGTACTAGTAGCAGAAATCATGGATGATGTCATACTAGGATTAGATGTTATGAATGCTCAGCAGTTTAAAATGGATGTATATACCCGGATATTGACGACGAGAAATGAAGAGATTTTTATGCACCACCTATATGAAGATAAAGTAAATACCAAAGTCGTTAAGTTATTCAAGGATGTTACTATACCAAGAAATTCAGAGGTGTAGAGTAAATTGCGACATCTTCTTGAAGAAAATCAAGATGTGTTTTCCTTGCACGATAATGACCTGGGAAGAACTGATTTCGTGCAGCATCGAATTAACACTGGAGACAATAATCCGATTAAACGAGCACCTCGAAGAATTTCGATAGCTAAACAAGGAGAAGTTTCCTCAATATTTCAAGAAATGAGGACACAAGGAGTGATAGAACCTTCTCAGAGTCCTTGGACATTTCCAGTTGTGCTAGTGAAGAAAAAGGATGAATCCACTAGATTTTGTGTAGACAATCGGCGACTGAATAACATTACCAAGAAAGACAGTTATCCCTTACCAAGAATTGACGACACCCTGGACACGCTATCAGGTTCACAATGGTTCTCAACACACGATCTAAAGAGTGGATACTGGCAGGTAAATATGCACCCAGAAGATAAGGAAAAGACCGCATTCTCGACTGGAACAGGACTTTGGCAGTTTACAGTAATGCCCTTTGGACTCTACAATGCTCCAGCTACCTTTGAGAGACTTATGGCAACATTTTTACGTGGAATGACTTGGGAATCATGTTTAGTTTATCTGGCTGACGTCATCATACTAGGAAAAACATTTGAAGATCATTTAAAGAATATTCAAAAGGTATTTATTAAACTGCAAGAGGCCAACTTGAAGCTAAGTCCTAAAAAATATTGCTTATTTCAAAAAGAAGTTCGATACCTTGGCCATGTAATATCAGAAAAAGGTGTCAAGACTGATCCAGGTAAAGAGGCATGTTGATAGAGGCAATCGAAAATTGGCCACGACCCACTGACAAACACCAGTTAAGAAGCTTTCTGGGCCTTTGTACCTATTACAGAAGATTTGTAAGAAATTTTGCTAATCTTGCAAAGCCTCTACATAAGCTCACGGAGGACAAAATGGTATTTAGTTGGTCAACAGACTGTGAAGAAGCATTTCAACGGTTAAAAAGAGCACTATGCACATCTCCAATTTTAACATATCCGATTCCTGGACAAACTTTTATTTTGGATACCGATGCAAGTAATGTTGGAATTGGGGCCGTTCTATCACAAAAATATGAAGATGGCGAGCAAGTGATAGCTTATTTCAGTAAAACGTTATCAAAACCAGAAAGAAACTATTGTGTGACCAAACGAGAGCTATTGGCAGCAGTAAAAGCTATTGAACATTTCCATAAATATTTGTATGGTCAACGATTTATCCTTAGAACCGACTATGCTTCGTTGAAATGGCTGTTTCAGTTTAAAAACCCTGAAGGACAAAGAGCAAGGTGGCTTCAACGATTACAAGAGTATGACTTTACAATAGAACATAGGAAAGGCGAATATCACCAAAATGCCGATGCTTTATCGAGAAGACCCTGTATTGAAACATGTCAACATTGTTTTAAAAAGGAATCAAAACAGCATCTAGAGATATTTACTTGTAATCGTATTGGCCTTCACAGTTCTAAAGAGTGGGATGTAGCTAGTTTAATCCAAGAGCAGTGTGATTACCCAGTATTTGGTCTTATTTACGAACTGAAATCTCGAGAAATTTCAAAACCAGAATGGAAAGATATTTCTGACAAATCTCCAGAACTAAAAGCTTATTGGTCTCAATGAAATTCATTGGTTATAAAAGATGAATTGTTAAAAAGAGTCTGGGAGAGCGTAGATGGAAAAGAAAAGACATATCTGACAGTCCTTCCTCGAAAACGGATTCCGGAAGTTCTTGAAGCTGTTCATGGCGGTGTCGGCGGAGGACATTTTGGAGTTAGTAAGATCTTGGCAAAAGTTAGAGAACGGTTTTACTGGCTGAACAGTCATCAATATGTTGAACGCTGGTGCCGACAGTGTGAGCAGTGTTCGTCAAGCAAGGGCCCAAGAACCCGGACAAGAGGAAAGATGATGCAGTATCTTGTTGATGCACCCTTTGAACGAATTGCCATAGACGTAGCAGGACCCTTTCCTACTAGTAGCTCCGGAAACCGATATGCTCTTGTTGCTATGGATTACTTTAGTAAGTGGCCCGAGGTTTATCCGATTCCAAACCAAGAAGCAACGACAGTAGCTGAAGTGCTGTTGAGAGAGATACATTCAGACCAAGGAAGGAACTTTGAGTCACAAATATTCCAACAAGTATGCCAGTTGCTGGGAATCAATAAAACCCGTACAACCCCACTACACCCTCAGTCTGATGGAATGGTTGAAAGATTTAACCGCACATTAGAAACCTATTTGAGGATGGTGGTAAACTCTAAGTAAACCGACTGGGATACCTGTATACAAACATTCCTATTCGCATATCGTTCTTCTATCCACAAGTCAACTGGAAAAAGCCCGGCAAAAGTTGTCTATGGTGATGAACTTCGTTTACCTTTGGACATTATTACTGGAAGACCCCATAAGTCTGAAACCCTTGAGGAGTACGTCGACCATTTACAGGAGCGTTTACAAATTGTTCACGAACAAGCACGGGATAAACTTCATTTAGAAAGTAACAGAATGAAATCACCTTGTGACATAAAGGCAAATTCTACCGGATTTAATCCTGGGGATAAAGTCTGGTTATACAATCCATGGAAGACGAAGGGCAAGTCACCAAAGCTCCAGAAGGATTGGGAAATTCCATGTGGTCCATTCAATGTGGTCACCAGAATCAACGATGTGGTGTACCGTATCCAGCGACATCCGACAACGAAGATGAAAATTGTAAACATCGCCCGGCTAGCGCCCTATCATGACTCAGGTGGTCCCATGTTTGATCAAACTTGAGAGGAAAGCAGTATTATGAAAATATAAATACGTTAATTATTCTCCTAGTTTTTGTACAATTTTATTAGTATTCTGTAGTTAAAGTTGATTCGTAGGGTTTTTTTAGGGTTCTACTTACGTTTGGTTTATTATTTTTATCTACAGTGTTTAGTTTTTAAGTAGTTCTTCTTGTTCGAGAGTCCCATTTTGTCCCCAATTTAGGTTTTTAAGGTGATATTATTGTAAATCCCTGTAGCTTTCATTTTCTAGAAGCTTTTCTTTTCTTTTGTAGCTTTTCTTTTCTTTCTTTTACTTGCATGCTTTGACTGTCAGTATTCTCCTAAAATTATTGGTCTGTTTGGGCAAAAAACAATGAAGATAATTCTAAATATTTCGAAACTGTTACATCGGGTTTTAAAAAGGACGCGCTTCGTGACAATTCATTCAGTTTTAATTGTTTAGTCAGTTTTTACCTTGGAAACAATTAAACGACAGTCAAGGCGAGTTAGGTTAGTTTTTTTGATGTTGACAATAAAAGTGTGTTCCCGAATTTCGTTACAGTATTACTCTCTAAAATTGGAAATAACAATAGCTAAGAAACGTCCAGTTCTCAACTGTGGGAATGACATTTTTAATTTTGAACCTCAATGGTTTTTAACAATTTTATCTTTGCGTTCAGATTCTCCTTAATTTTATTAAAATAAGTGCACTACACCAAACCAATTTAACGCTATAACACAAAGGCACGCGGTTTAATTCCTATATTCAATAAACCATTTTTTCATTTTTTATATATTCATTATTTTATTTTTTTCCTTTAAACCCAGCTCAATTTGTTTTGTTTATATTTTTAAGTAATAACCAGTCTCCATCCATATTACTCCTATTTTATTAATTTTAACTTTTAATTTATACCCTTGACTTTTATCATGTAGTGTTTTTTTTTATTAGTGATTTCACAAGATATGAAGTAATTAGTTTGTAATTTTGGTGTAAATTAGGTTTAAGAGAGGGAAGTGACTGTGTTGTTCGAAGGATAGTACGCAATAATTAAACCAGATATATTCAGAGCAAAATGTTTATTATTAGCTTAGCAGAGCGCTTTCGGCGTGTAACCCATCGTCAGTGAAATTGAAACAGATAACTGAAAGTGAGTTATATTAAAGTTGTGAGTTGTAAGTTTAAAATTAAACTTAAGAGATAAAATGTACTCACGGGTTAGTTATGCACAGGAATTCCACATAGTGGGATAAACATTTTTACAAATTAAATTAAAATAATATTTAAGAATAGATTTAAGAAAATTCAAGACTACAAATAACATACCACTTAATGTAAAAGGACCTTCAATGATTAAAAAAAGGGAAACGAACTCTTCCAATCTTATTATTCCTGTATCTTCTTACAGAGATGTTGCCTAGTTCAGGAGTTCAGGCGAAGCACGTATAATCCTTTGACATATAATACATATTTCAATAGATTTGAGACCTGGGACTTGGAGTTTAATTTATTACTATTTAAAAAAGCTACATTTAATTAATTTTTAATGCTAATCTAAGTGTTTGGTGATATAAATATTAATTAAGTAAATGAAAATGCGAATGCAAGAAACCTTAAACATGTTTTAAATATCTTCAACTTAAAACAATTAATAACTGAACCTACACACCATAATTTATTGACAAATAGATCAAGCCTATTGATGTGATTATTTCAAGTCAAGAACTTAAAGTGATAAAAGCCGTTTCTACACCTGTGTCAAGAAGCTTAAACGACCATAATTTAGTATACGCCATATTAAATTTTCTAAAAATACAAAACAAAGTAAAACATTTAAAAAACCGTAATTATAAAAACATTAGTTCTGAGGATTTTCGCAGAGATGCTGAGCAAATAGAGTGGCACGGAATTTATTTCACAAACAATATTGATATAAATTAGATATTTTTAAGAAAAATATATTAAATTTAACAAATAAACACGCTCCACTTCAACAAAAATTAGTTAAAGAGAAAAATTGTATGCCTTGGATGACTGATAACATAAAACTTTTAATGCGTTTAAGAGATAAGGCACACAAGCAATATTTAAAAAACAAAACCTTGGGTAACTTAGAATATTATAAACAGTTAAGAAATTTTACAAAACATGCTATTACACGGGAGAAAACTACTTATTTAAACCAATTTTCTTCAAAAAAAGGAAATTATTTATGGGACAATGCTAAAAAATTAAATATATCATCCAATAAGAATAAGTTGAAATTCCCAATGAATTATGTGATCCAGAACAGATTTGCAACTTTTTTTCATTTACTTTTCAAGCTCCTTACTCTGACAAAATTTTTTTCACTCGTTCAAATGTCCATCCCAATGTTAATATCAAACTAAATTTTACGCTTATAGACGAGAATTTTCTGTTAAAGATTCTGAATAGTATAGCCGATTTTTCGAACAACATTTAATAGATAGATCCTTTTGTGTGGAAATTGTAAGAGATTTTCAAAGCGTTCGATCTGAAATCGTACCAATTGCCACAGGTGTGCCTCAAGGCTCAATTTTAGGCCCTCTTGTTTTCCACATATGTTGCAGATATGAGCAATTCTATTGAGAACTCGAAAATTCAACAATATGCTGATGATTCTCAAATATACACTTCATTTTCTCTAGATTATATAAATGAAACTATTGACAAATTTACCACAGACTTGAATAATTTGAAAAAAATCTCCGATGATCATAATTTAAAAATAAGCTCCTCTAAATCCTGTACGCTATTTTTTAATGCTAAATATCAGATTGAAAGAATTAGGCAATTATTTCTTCCACAAATAGATAATATGCCTTTGGCCTCAGTTTCAGAGGTAAAAAATTTGGGTATACTTTTTAATGATTCACTAACATTTCAAAGACATATTCATAATAAATTAAAAATTGCTTATTTAAGATTGAAAAAACTTAATTATTTAAAAAAAAGGCTACCATCCAAAATAAAGTATCAATTATGTGACAGTTTAATATTATCGCTATTCGACTACGGTGATGTGGTTTATGGTTCATCTTTGATGATGCAATTAGCACACCAAATAAAAAAAATACAAAACAGCTGTATGCCTTTTGCTTACAATATTCCATTGAGAGAACATATTACACCTCATTTAAATAATAAAAATATCCCTAATATGAGTTACCGTAAAAAACTTCATTTCTATACTTTTTTACATAGATTCTTAAAAATTGGACAACGATTTTTACACCAGCATCATACAAGATTTGTTAATAAATACAAGGTACCTCAACATCGCACTGCAGCTTTTCAGAAATCTTTTACATACATAGGGATTAAATTGTGGAATGATTTACCAGATGACGTAAAGAAATTTACTTCCTAAAATATGCTAAGCAATTTTTTATTAAAGAGCAAAAATAAGCTACATTTCTTCCAAACCATGCGTGCTGTGCTGTTGTCAGATTTTCCCGCAAAAATCAGATAGGATAACCTGTAAAATTAATATATTTACTGTTAGCTTCCCTTGTTTTGTCTCGCGCACGCCTTTCGCCCTTTTTTCTGCCATTTGCTGTGCCATTAGAAATTTTATTGACTTATTTATATACAGAGTGTTACTATAAAAACCGCCAAACTTTAAGACGTGATTATACAAGTCATTTGCAACAAAAAAGTCGTATAAAATTTTTTCGCAAAGTTGTTAGTTCTTCAGGTATTTAACATTTTATGATTTTATCAAATTTCTTTGTTTTTTTTTCATATAAACAAGAATATCTCCGTTCTTACCACTACATAAAATTTAGATATACCATCTGAAAGAGAATTGAATTTGCTATAAGATGGGTATATTTAAGTTTTTGAGTAATTTTTTATACCGGGTGTGATCAGAAGTGAAATGTAACATTTGGGAAATGTGGAAAAATAGTGGTACCTTCTTCTTTGTCGTTTTTCTAAAATTTGGTAATTAGGGACATGTTTTTTTTCAGCAAAAACTACTGCATTTAATAGGCTTTCCAAGATATACTTACTTTTGTGATGGCTATTTGTTTTCACAGCAATATCATGGGCAAAAGAAAGAAAACCACAAAAATTGAAAATTTTCAAATTTTATATTTCTTGATCTTTTAAGCATCAATGCGGTGAGTTCTTGTAGATCTATCTTCACTAAAGCCGGCCCCAGACGATGTGTGTATGTGGCGAACATTCGGCATTCGCGGTATTTCGCGGAGCGTGTGGGAGGTCAAGTGCGTGTAACATTCGGCATTCCGCCGCTATCCGAACTGCTGTCGGTTTTAGGGCACGCATCAAAGGAGGTCGCGCTCATTCGCGTTAGCTCCCAGACGGTGTGCTTAGTTAGCTACGCACACTTATTTGCCTATTTTGTCTTTAGTCAGAGTCGCGACAAGCTTAGCAGCGGGTATTTTTGGATAATATTGCCTTTTGAAGTTTACTTGAAAATTAAAATGAATATTATTTTTAATATTTATTGGTATTATTTATTTAAGTTATAATGGAATTGTCTAATGATTTGGTGATTGAATTCTTGGATCTGTACGAATTATATCCCATAATATGGGACCCAAAATACCCAGACCATAAAAATAGGAACAAAGTTGGCGACGCCTGGGTGCAAATACATTCATCTTTTTCAAAGGACCAAATAAGTGTCGCAGATCTAAAAAAGAAGAAAGATTCTTTAATGTCTATATTTAGAACCCTGCTTAACAAAGTTAAAGCAAGCAACAAATCTGGTGCTGGCACAAATGACATATTTAAACCAAACTGGTTTGCATTTGAAAAAATGCAAAAATTTTCTTCTTCCAGTATACCAGATAGGAAGAACCCTAAACTTAGAGGTATGTACATATAATTTTGTTTTTAAAATTTGTAAAAAAAATATTTTTCTGTAATTTTTTCTAAAAAATGTTGTTTTTTTGTAAATATTTTTTTAACGTGTGTGTGTGTGTGTAGATTTAAGTATTATAGTGGTTTGAATTTTCGACATTTTGTAGAAAATTTTGGTTAATTTAGGAAGCAGCGCTTTTAGCGAGCTGCTTCCTAAAATAACCAAAATTTGCGAAAGTGGCGAACGTTTACCAACAAAGATGCGATGTGGAATATATCACGAATGCCGCAGCGTGTGGGAGGGTAGCCGAAGCCGCAGTACGAAGGTCCATTCGCCGAATACACACATCGTCTGGGGCCGGCTTAACACAACAACTCCACGAATTTCCATTAGAGAAGCCGTAAACAAATAACATAACGCGATATTCATACCTTAAGAAAAAAGGCAGGTTTTCCTTCTTTTGTAAATGGCAATGAATCCGCAAAAGAAGGAAATTCACAAACCATGTATTACTTGATTTTAAAACAAGCATAAATATTTACAATTTGACAAGAACTGTCATTAAGTTTTCACTTCAACTTAAAGTAGTTAAATAAGTAATTTGATTCAAATGCCTAGTTTCACAAACATTGAATATCGGAACATCTTATTTATTTACGGTGTTGCAAATGGAAACTCGCGGAAGGCAGCACGGGAGTATGCCCTTCGTTTTCCTAATAGACGGCAACTCCATAGAAGTACATTTGCAGAAGTGTTCAGACGCTGTGGGGAAACTGGTTCCTTTCGAAGTTTGCGAATTAGAGAAGGTGGCAAAATGGTCAACGCTGGAGACAAGAACCTGCGATTATGACAGCTGTTACAGAAAATCGATCTGGAAGTACTCGCCGCATTGATGCTGTATTAAGGATTCACCATTCCACTGTACATAGAGCACTTTAAAAAAATAATTTGCATCAGACAGCTAGACAGGAACTTTGGTTTCAAATGGACGGATGCCCAGCCCATAATGGCAGAATTGTGCAAAATTCCTTGAATCAATGCTTTGGGGAGAAATGGATCGGAAGATACGATCCGGCAAGATGGCCGCCCAGAAGCACTGACCTTACGCCCCTTGACTTTTATGTCTGGGGCACATTAAAATTTAATGTTTATAGTATTAACATTAATACTCGAAACGAACTAATTAATCGAATTAGTGTGTGTTGTAATGAAATGCGACAAAAACGTTGAACTTGAACGGGTTATTGATAGTGTCAGAAGAAGATGCATCAAATGTATTGAACAAGAGGGAAGACATTTTGAACAATTGTTATAATTTTAGGTTTGTTTATTGAAATTTTGATTTTTTAATTTTAAGAAATATAAAATTGGAAAATTTTCAATTTTTGTCGTTTTCTTTCTTTTGCTCATGATTTTGCTGTGAAAACAAATAGCTATCACAAAAGTAAGTGTATCATTGGAAAGCATATTAAATGCAGTAGTTTTTGCTGAAAAAAAAACATGTCCCTATTTACCAAATTGTAGATAAATGACAACGAAGAAGATACCACTAATTTTGCACATTTCCTTAATGTTACATTGAACTTCTGATAACACCCGGTATAAAAAATTACTCAAAAACTTAAATATACCCATCTTATAGCAAATTTAATTCTCTTTAAGATGGTATATCTAAATATTATGTGGTGGTAAGAATAACAGAGATATTCTTGTTTATATGAAAAAAAAAAGAAATTTAATAAAATCAAAAAATGTTAAATACCAGAAGAACTAACAACTTTTCGAAAAAATGTTATACGACTTTTTTGTTGCAAATGACTTGTTTAATCACTTCTTAGAGTTTGGCGGTTTTTATAGTAGATACCTTGTATAGTTTAGGTTATACAGGGGTAACGCGCACAAATGCACATTATTTGTGTATTTTGTATTATCGGCCACTATGGTCGCGCTGTAGTCCTTTGTCCTCGTGTTATAGAGTATATAGTAAAACTGATTGTGTACAGATGCATGATTACAGTAAATATCTTGTTTTAGCACAGTCAACAATTCGCCAAATGATATTTTAGACATTCTGCAATAATTGGAAAACTTATCATTATACTGCCAAATATTTGCATAAAATTTGTCGATTTTTTTTTCTACACCATTTACAAAATATGGATGCGTTCAATGTTTACGTTATATTGGCTCTCGTGAAGGATCTTCTGCTTCAAGGCCACAAATAATTTTTAGCAATGAAGACATTATCTCTCTATACTCGTAAAATAGTCCCGAAGCAGTTAAATTTTAGAATTTTTCTTAGTGCATATCTGTTTACAACGCAGTATGTATCGCGTATATTCCATGCAGTAAAAACGCATCCGTTGAAACCGGATCGTGTATACCCGCACTTTCCCATTTTGCTACTTACAGGTCCTCTTTTGTCGATTTAATTATTATAGACAAAATTAATTGTAAATTAGTTACTTACTTATAATATGAAAAAAATTATTGCAAAATAAAAAATTGCTTTTTTATCAAATTAGTATGAGGGAAATTTTAAATAAAAACACTTTCCAGAGTTTATTACCCCCCAAGACGATTAATCATACTTTAGATAGCCAACGCCTTCCAACGTGTTATTATTTCCTCTTTGCTTCCGCCTTTTGTAGGAAAAATTGCTGGTAGAAGTGGAGGAAATTATCCAAATTAAAATGTCATAATTTGATATTCGCAAAAAAAAGGACGAAGGGCCCATTTCTTGCCCTTTTAGAATCATAAATCAATACACTAATTTATATTAATTTAAATTTGGCGGCTTTTAGGTGGATTGCGTTATTTGACGTACGTTATTTGAAAGTATGTTTAAGTGGGTAGCGACACTTGGGAAATGTTATTTATTTTGAGCTGTCGTAAATGTCGAAAAAGATGTTTGTTTTAAAAAACAGACAAGAAAAAAATATTTAGAAGAAACTCTCTAAGCGTTATAATCGAAACTATAGACGTTCTGAGAAATTTACAAGAGAAAAATTTCAGCCAGCAATCGACAGCCAGATTGAAAAAAGGTGTGAGTATATAAATCATAAATACAGTAAAAGTCGCGAATAGCGACGTCGCTTATAAAAACAAGTCACTTATTACGACGAAAAAAGTTTGGTTGGATTTATATCTAACGCAAGTCTAAAAAAGTTTGCCTATAACGACGCCGGTTATAACGACCAAGTCCCGTTGTTGACGACCTTGAGAACCGTCGTTGACGTGTGGTCTTCGACCATAGTAGTGGGTAGAAGTAGAACAAGCCACAACATGCCCCCCGCCTTGAAAGGATGGGCTTTCAACATGGGAGTGGGCAGAGTCTAACGATGGCCCTCCTGATTATCCCGTCCATAGTCTTGATTGAGGCCACTCTATTTACGTTGTCCTTTCCGCTAACGTGTTTCAAAACACATCCCAAACGCCACTTCATGGGTGGTAGATTACTGTCTTTAACCAAAAGTAACTGTCCCAGTTGAAGGTTACCCTTGTTAGTTTTCCATTTTCGCCTCCGCTGCAACTCATTTATATATTCCCGATGCCAACGATTCCAAAACTGCTCATGAACCTTTTGCACCAATTGATATTGGGAAAGTCCGTTGTCCGGCAAATGCATCATGGAAGGTTCTGCTATAGTCATTGCTGATCTTCCGATGAGGAAATGTGCAGGGGGTTAGAGGGGATAAATCATTGGGATCGGAACTCAGAGGGCAAAGTGGTCGGGAATTAAGTACTGCTTCGATGCGCGCAACTAAAGTTTGCAGATCGAACAGAAATAATGTATATGAACCTACTATTCTCTTAAAATGATGTTTGAAGCTCTTTACTCCCGCTTCCCAAATGCCACCAAAATAAGGTGAATTGGCTGGGATAAAATGCCATTTTACGCCCAAGTTTTGAATAGATTCAGAAATATGATTGCTATTTATGCATAAAAAATTACCCATGGCTTGGAGATCTTTATTAGCCCTAACAAAGTTTGATCCGTTATCTGAGAAAACTTCTAACGTGGACGACCCACGTTTACTAATAAATCGGGTAAATGCTTGCAAAAAACCCTCAGAGCTAAGTGACAAAACCAATTCTAAATGTATAGCACGTGTACTTAAGCATACGAATACAGCAACCCAACTCTTTAAGATCTTACATCCGCGTCCACGTCGGTCCTTTACCAGGAAAGGACCTGCATAATCAACCCCTACTTTTATAAAAGGCAATGCTTGTTGCACTCTTGCTGCGGGTAGATCGCCCATTATTGGTTGAATGGATTGATGATTGTATCTACTGCATTTGACGCAGTTGTGAACTATTTTACGTGCAAGATTACACAACAAGATTACGTCCTGCAATGGGCCAAAAAGTCTTTCGCACATGTGACAACAATAATTGTGGTCCTGCATGTAATAAACATCCATGCTCGTAGCGCATAATTAATTTAGTTAAAACATGACTTGAAGAGAGCACTATAGGATATTTTTCGAAAATGAATATTCTGAGTTGGACAGCCGCCCTCCAACTCTCAAAATTTCTTGCTCGTCTATAAAAGGATGCAAGCTAAGTATATTATTTGTTTTTGGAAGCTGATGCTTAGAAGATAAAATTCGTATTTCATTTGAAAAAGATTCCTGTTGGGACAATTTGATTAACTTGTTAAAAACATAATTTATTCCGTCCAAGGAAAGATACGAATACTGCCGTTTATGTTAAGGTCTTCTTGCGTTATTTACAAACCTAAAAATATATGCTGTGACACGTTTTATTCTTGTCAGATTTGAAAATCGTTCAAAAGGAAATAAGGGCATTTTTGTTTTTGTTATAAGGACACATTGTCGCATTTCCGGTAAATTGTTTGTAAGAAAATTGATATTAATTGGCCATTCATGTTCACTTAAAAATAGCCATTTTGGTCCGTGCCACTAAAGATCTGAAATAATTGATAATTTCAGATCTTTAGTGGCACGGCTTAGGTTCCAAGCCGCGTGAAACAAGATTCGCTGGGTTCTCCTGGGATCCTATATGATTCCAAATAAATTCACTAGTGAGTTTCTGAATTTCCGCGATGCGATTATCAACAAATTGTTTTAGCAAATTTGGAGACGTCTTTAACCATGCTAAGACGATTGCGGAATCTGACCAGCAATAGACCTTATTAATATTTATATCAATAGATGCTAAGGCTTTAGTAAGAAGCTGAGCTAGAATTAATGCTCCGCATAACTCCAATCTCGGTATCGTCAAAGACTTAAGAGGAGCTACTTTAAAATTGGCACACACCAGATTGCATTCTGAATCACCGTCATTGTTTTTCGATAAAATTTATATACAGGCCCCATAACTGGGCTCGGATGCATCTGCAAATCCATATAGAGCAATAAAATTTGGATTTTTGCAAGTTACCTTTCGTTTAATCATTAGTCTGTCCAGCGTATTTAATTCTGAAGAAAAACGATTCCATGATGTTAAAATATGAAATGGTAAAGGCTGATCCCAAGTTAGGTTTTCCGCCCATAATTTCTGTAATAAGACCTTTGCTAATATTATGCATGGACTCGTCAAACGGAAAAACGTCGTGGATCAAATATTGTAGCTATTCTCGATAACACAACTCGTTTTGTTATACCTTTTGGATCAATTTTCTTTGTTGGAATAATTTTAAAGGTAAGTATATCTTTTTCGCAGGCCCACTGGAGCCCTAGAATTTTTCAAATTCTAGGGCTCAATCAATGAATTCTACTATATCTGAATCTCTAGTATTAAAGTTAAAGCAGTTTGATTGTTATTAACGTAATTCAAATCCACGTTTTAGTAAAACCTTGTAAATGGTATTAACGACATATTCTGCTTCTTCTTGTGAATCTACGCACGTCAATAAGTCATCCACGTACATGTCTTCCTTAATAATTTTAGCAATTTTTGGATGTTCATTCTCGCATTCCATTGCTACTTGATATAAGGAGCGTATTGCTAGGAATGACCCCGCGGTAGTGCCGTAAGTCATCGTATTCAATTGGTAAGTTTTAATAGGTTCATTGGGATTCGATCGCCAAACTATTTTTTGCAAGTTTCGTTCCTTAGGATTTATTAATACCTGCCTGTACATCATTTTGATGTCACCTGAGAGTACAATGGCTCGCATTCTGAAGCGCAATAAGATTGATAATAAATCAGATTGAATTATTGGACATTTATATTATTGATGATATTTATATTAGACAAACATTTGTAGACTATTCAATGATAGCCCCGTTGTAGAGGGCGCTGAAGCATCAAATACTACTCGTAGTTTAGTCGTACTACTTGTTTCTTTTAATACTCCATGATGAGGTAAATAATATTCTGGCTTACCATTATCTAAATTATCTTCTGTTTCTGTCATGTGACCCAATTGTTCATACTCTTGTAAAAAGTCAACATATAATGTTCGCAACTTCTCATTGGATAAGAGCTTTCTTTCTAAACTGACAAAACGTTTGATTGCTAAGTCACGAGTACCTCCAAGCTTCTTTGGCGAATCTTTAAGAGATAAAGACACTATAAATCTTCCGTCTGTTGAGTACTCTAACGTATCAATAAAATGTTTTTCGCATAAGGCTTCCTCATTCGAAAGAGGTTTTTTGTTTGAGATTTCCTTTAGCTCCCAAAACTTAGTTAGCTGATTTTGCAGTAAAACGTTTTTACTGAGATTGCATATCGTAAAATCTTTAACAAACGTTAAAGGTCCAGACTACGTATATATACACTATAACGACCGAACGTGTGTGATTCACACAGCAATCATTTGTAAAGTCCAGTTCAGAGATCTATTAGAATCTTTGATGTGTCGCAGATGCCGCACTAACTAGTCCGTGCGCCTATGTCATATTTATTGTCGCATGATATATATGTTTAAATGGCAAAATTTTATATTGTTTATCTATGAAATCATTTTAAATATACGTAAAACCCCATGTTTTATACAATTTTTTATTTTTCTTTCGAAAATGTCAATTTTTAGAAAGAAAATAATATCACAAGAAAATAATATCAAAAAATTGACCGCGGACTAAAATCCAAGCATCTTACAAACTATTTTAAAGACTTCCAGCACTCACAGACTTGTCACCTCTTTTTAGCCAGTCTATTTAGAATTTTTCCTGTATTCGCCTAAATTTTTTGCAGTTTTTACTGTAAGGAAGTGTGTTTTTTTAATTTGTGTTTGTGGATTTGTTTTGGTATTATACCTAAAGACCTTAAAATGTTTCGACCCTGGAGAAATGGGCAGGAAAATTTGGTAAATGAAGAGGAAACTTGTGCGGGCTTATGGAGACCGTGATTGCACAAGAAAGACAATAACATTTGTGATAAAAACAATAAGAATGATCTGGACAGTAATTTAGACTTACATAGTTCTGATAGTTCATTTTCTAGTGTTCAGGAAGCAAAAAGAAGCAAGGGAATTAGAAGGGGAAAATCAAGCAGTTTTAAAACGAAATTGTTTTAATACACGCGCCAAATAAATTTATCTAAATGTCTATAACAATCTAAGGAATGATCCTCAGTTCACAAATGATTGTAGTGCTTTGCAAAAAACAGCGTTTTTAACAGGGGTTCCCTATAGTACAATATGCCTGTAAAAAAAGAGATTAAAGACAGAATAAAAAGAAAAGATGGAGTGGCTAAGGAAAGGTGTGTATTCTAAATACAAAAACAATGAGGTTCTGACCATAGAGACACCTTATCGGCAAGGGACAAATATTTCTCAGTCTCAACCGGAGATACCTGATAAAACTTGGATTTAAGCTTAAGATGGTGAACAAAAGAGCTGCTGTAACGGAATTATCAGGTGGTGTATAGAATATTTGAGGAAAATTTAAAAATTTTGGGAGGAAGAAAGATCCATATATCATTTAACCCAAACATGGTATGATACATTTATGATTGATGTATGATTTCCATTCTCTGGGAAAAAGCCCCTTTTTTGCCATAGTAAGAAAACCATATTTTTATTAATTAAACAAGTTTAAAGTTTTGTTTTTTTCAGCTTACTGCCCCTGTTTGTCCTTCAGTGACACAATAAAGACTGCTTCTTCCACCGTTTTCTGGGAAAAACTCTTTTTTGCTATGGTAAGAAAAACACTGTTTTTAATAAGAAAACAAGTCTAAAATTTTGTTTTTTACAGCTTACTACCTCTGTTGTCATTCAGTGACACAATAAAGACTGCTTCTTCCTCCATTCTCTGGAAAAAAGTCCCTTTTTTGCCATAGCAAGAAAACCCTATTTTTATTAATTAAACAAGTTTAAAGTTTTGTTTTTTTCAGCTTACTGCCCCTGTTTGTCCTTCAGCGACACAATAAAGTATATATAATGTAATGCTTTAGTATCCATATGCTGATGTGCGAGATGAACTTTCACGCAACAGAGAAACTGTTTCCTTCCTTAATAGAAGAAACTGCTAAAGAACAATGGCAAAAAAACAGAATTTAAAAAATTGTATTAACTTTTTTTAAAAGTAATACCCAAAAAAAGGAAATATATAAAATTTGAGGACAAACCAAAACATTTTACACTTTTGTGTCAAAAAGTAAATATTTAATGCCTTAATCCATAGAATAAATGGGCCTAAGTAATTCGTACCACCAATTCTTTCATCACTTATTATAAACACCCCACTGATGGCGCTAAAAACTAAACTTATTAAATTACATTTTTTGGTTAAACTCATTTTACGTATTTAAATCTTATATTTAAATTAAATATTATCTTGCTATCAACTATCCTGAATTTCTAACTTAATAAAACTAAACCCAAAAATCCCGAATAATAAAGTTTTAAATACAAATAAATTTTAAGGCCGGACCTGTGCAACTTTTCACGCTTGAGTGGCTGTTACTGAGGTCAGGCGTCTAACAACATAGTACGTGGGCGCATGCACTTAAATTTTACGAATCAAATGTATAAATTCTTAAAAAAATGCTTAAAACATTTATTTATTTAATGAAATGATTAAATATCGCTTAGAATATTACTTTATGACTCTTTCCACAAAAAATTTTGCGAATTAAACATGCATGTCATGTGACAATACAAGCAACACCGGCACACGGACTATTCGCGGCACATCAAAGATTCTAATAGATCTCTAAACTGAACTATAACCAATAACTACAAGTTATTCTTGGGGGAATTACCGGAACCGGAGGCCGGGAGAATACCTGTTTGTCGATCTCATAAATGCTTTTCTTTGTTTATGTACTCTTTTTTTAGTGCCGGGATTTTGCGCATACGTATAGACGTAGCGTATTACGTAGTGTTAAAATGAATTACAAAAAAAGAAAAGTTTTGTCCATTGAGGAAAAAGGCTTAATAATTTGGAGACTTGAGAAAGGTGAATCCAATATTGCTATTGCAAGCGAGTTAGGCTTATCGCATTCAAGAGTTTCTACAATTTGGAAGAACGGAGATGCAATAAAAATGCACTTAATGAGAATTTGCTACCAAAGAAGAAACTTAGATTATCCAGTCATGCAGATATAGATAAAGCATTATTTAACTGGTTTAAAGTTGAAAAAAGTAGAGGATCGCCAATTAGTGGTCCTATACTACAGGCAAAAGCGGAACATTTCGGCAGGGTACTGAATAAAGGACCGGAATACACCTGCACAGAAAGTTGGACAAAACGTTTTCGAAAAAGGCATAATATTGTTTATGGAAAAATAAGTGGTGAATCTGCTAGTGTACCTCCTGGAGTGACAGAAAACTGGCTTAAAACTGTATGGCCTGAAAAGGGTATACAAGTGACCAGATTTTTAACGCAGATGAGACAGGTCTGTTCTACAAAATGCTTCCAGACATGACACTGAAATTTAAAGGCGAATAGTGCAAGGGAGGGAAAATGTCCAAAGAGAGAATTACTCTTTTTGTTGCTGCCAATATGTCTGGGTCAGAAAATCGTAAGTTGATTGTTATTGGAAAATCAAAAAACACCCGTTGTTTTAAAAATGTTAAGACATTACCTGCTACCTAGATATCTAACAAAAAAGCCTGAATGACTTCAGACTTGTTTATTCAGATCTTACGAGATTGGGACTCTGAGCTAATGAAGAAAAAAAAAAAGAAAATCTTACTCCTAGTAAGAATGGAATAGGGTATCACAACAATCATTAATTGTTTTAAACATGTCGGATTCCTAGAACAGACACTGGAAACTGCCGACTCTGAAGACGACATTCCTTTAGCCGAGTTGGCAAGAAGAATAATTAATGACTGATACAGAAGATTATGTGCATCTAGCTGTAATTAAAGAAAACTTTAAATTAACTGATGAATTATAGACTAATTTCATAGATTCTGATAGTCACTTAGACACAAACAGTACTTTGGGTGACGAGCAAATTGCAGCGGAGGTGCTTACAATTGAAGATACCCAAGATCAAGGTGAAGACGGCAGGTCTGAGGACGAAGAAGAATTTAATCCACCATCTACTGAAGAAGCTTTACGAGCAGTGAAGACCCTAAACAGTTTTGTACTATTCAATAATGCGAGTGACATATATATGCGAGTGACGAAAAACTTTTAGACACAACCAGTTTTATTGAGAAAAAAATTGAATCAATTTAATTTAACTCGCGTTCCAAAAAAAACAAAGATAACAGATTTTTTACTAAATTAACTACATAATTTTTTTTATATGTACATACATACAAATGTATTTTATGTACTATGTAGGTTTACCTTACGTTACCTGTATCAGTGTAAATTTAGTTTTTTTTATGGATTTTAATTTTTGGTTTTTTGCTTTGTATGTATCTATGTATTTTCAGGGTTTTGTAAAATTAAAAAATATTTATAACATACTTAATTATGTATGTACATAGTTTTATTTGAAAAAAAAAAGACGTAGTGTATGTAGGTCCTTTAATACCGACGGCCGTCTATAACGACACATGTTCAGTAGTCCCTTCGCCGTCGTTATATCTGACTTTCACTGTACAATAAAAGCTGTTGATAAAAAGACTTACATGAAAAGTTGGACTTTAATAGGACTTTTTGGATTTTCTGGATATATGCATGTTATGGTTTTATTTTAAAACAACGTTAGTGCACATTGTTGTCTTACAAAAAACGAGTCCCTGTTGCGTAGCCTTTGCATCACAATTGACTACTAGTTTAACAATCATGTTCGCATTTCTGCTGTTCTTGATTTCGTCTTGGTTTGGCATATACCGTGATGGTGATAAACGTCCTTACCGGCATCACAGATATAACTAGCTAACGCAAGCTAGCTAACTTGCTAACTAGCTAACTTGCGTTAGCTAGTTATATCTGTGCCGGCATATATAAATCTTTGGAGTCATTGTTGGATTTGCTTGATAAACAATCTTAGACCACTGAATGCATCGTAACCAATGGACAACAATGTTCAATAAAAGCAGTTGTGAACTTGCCCATAAAGCTTCACAATCGCTTAGTTCTTATGGATATTTTGGTTGTTCCTAGAAAATCAATCCTAGGTATTGATTTTTGCACTCGTATAAGGATAATACCAGATATTAACACATTTCTACGATACTGTTCCAACCTACAGTCACGAAACAATTCAATTCATTGAAACTCTAACCCCAACACAAAAAAAACACTTGACAGAATTATCGAGGGAGTCTTTCCCAAAATTAGTTCAACTTTAGGCTGTACCAATTTGGTCAAGCTAGGGATTAAGACTAATCAGCACTTATCAACTAGCGCTATTATCTTTTTTCGCTTGCCTCTCAAATGGATGTTAATGCCGAGTTGCAACACATGATTGCCAATGGTATTGTGGAATCATTGGATGTTCCCTAGTTATCTCCAAGAGTAATGGTAAGAAAGAAAAGGAACGGATGGTTTTTTTGTGACTATTATCGAGCGTTAAATCGTGTGACTGTTAAAAGCAGTTACCCCATGTTTTGTTTTTGCCACTTTAGATAAATTAAGAGATGCCAAATTCCTTAGCACGTTGGATTTTGATTCCGATTGCACCAGAATCTCGCACTCTTACAGCATTTACAGTTCCTACTAGAGGATTTTTCTAATTTACTCGTATCCCCTTTGGGTTGACTAATGCCTCTGCAGTGTGGCAAAGATTCATTGATTCTGTTATTGGTGTAGATTTGGAGCCATACGTCTTTGTTTAGCTGGATGACGTAATTATTTCCACCCTGTCGTTCGAGAAATATATTCGTGTCTTTACCTGAAGTCATACAGAGAATCGTTAAAGCAGGTCTAATTCTTAATAAAGAAAAATTTACCTTTTATAAGCCCGAATTAAAATATTTGGGATACATTGTTAATTCTTCCAGTCTCTTAATGGATCCTGAAAAGATCCCGGCTATTCTGCGTATACCAACCCTCAAAAATGTTACTGATATTAGGAGAATTTTTAGGCTCACATTTTGGTATCAGAGTTTTATTCCTAACTTTTTCACTAGAATGCAAAGTTTGTGAAATTGCTGTCAATATTATTAAACAGTGACTGGTCAGAACTCCAGGTTTATCATGTCCAAATTTTGATCTTCCCTTTATTATCCAATGTGACCCTTCTGATTTTAGGCTTGGAGCTGTCCTTTATCAAGTATCTTACCGAAAACGAGCGTCGTTATAGCACAACAAAAAAGAAGTGTTGGTTGTCATCTTCGCCATCAAAAAACTATGACTGTATGTGGAAGGTAGCTATTTTACAGTGATAACTGACCACTATAACTTGAAGTGGCTTAAAGTAAAGCTACAGTATGATTTTGATATAGTTCATTGAAAAAGTAAAGATAATTTCGTCCCTGATGCATTGTCTCATTCGGTACCAGTCGTAGGTGAGGTACCATCTCTAAGTGACACGTCAATGGGCAATGATTGACAACCATCTAAATACCCACTTTGGTCTCTAATAATAGGCTTTATATGCGTACTAAGTCATCATACTCCTCTTTAGACAATCCTGACGATCCTTGGTTGCAGGTTGTATCTCGAAATCAACGATTTGCTATTATAGCGTCATTTCACGATCCCCCCACCTGTGGCGTGTTTAAAACTCTTTCCCGTATTTCACATAAATGGCCAAATATGAAATGTGACATATTTAGGTATATGGTCCGATGTTACAATTTCTTAAAGACTAAACTTCTTCAAAAGGTCTGTTCCGGACACCTTCTTAATCCATAACCGTCCCTGGCTAGACCTTGTCAAATCCTCACTATACTATCGACCTTGTGAGTCCCTTGCCGCGTTCTCGCTCTGGATTCCTTTGTATTGTCAGTATATGATTTATCTAGTAAATAAAAATTAATTTCCTAAATAAATTTAAGCCATTTAAGCTTTTTCCTGGTTATTTTACCTCTACTGCTTTTTATTTCCTTTTTTTCACCACGTGTCATATTCATCACATCATTAAGGTTGCTTGAGACAATTTTCTACCGGTCTGCGCTCTTCCCTGTCACTGTGACAAAACTGGATGTTGTCTACTGCTTTAGATGTTTTGAAGCCTTCCATCCAGTTGAACAATTGCTGCCTGACTGGTGCAGCTCTGTATATGTTGGCTAATTGAGCCCCAGTCAAACCAAGTTGGACCCGCTATCCATCGGAAATCCAGATATTCACGATACCTCAGGTAAAGGATCAAGAATTTTTTTTATCATCTTGATCCATATTGAAATTATATAAAATTTTTTTGTTGTTGTAATATTTATTATTAGTTCGACCAATGTGACATTGTCTTATCATCCTTCGTAACACTAAAGCTGGGTTTACCGAATAACATTTGTCTTTTCTTTATATACGACAAAGAAAAATTAGCATGAACCCTGGTACTCGCAAATCATTAAGGCGAAATCACATTTACTTCAAGGAAAAATTCCCTGTTGATGGTTGAACTAGTTTATTTCGTCTGACCAACCAACATTTCTGCGCGTGTGACGGGAAATTTGAATCGTGATTCATCGTAAAAAAAAAACATAAGTAAAATGATCCATGCAGCCATAAAATGTAAGCATGTTAAATATTTCCATATTTTATAACACGGTGTCTGTAAAGAAAGATATTTTATCTCGGCATTGGTCTTCTTTAAAAAGCATTTATTTTAAGCAAGAAAAAACAAGGAATTTCTCGAGAATTCCCAGAGCACCCGGGAATGCCGATTTCTATTTCTCTTTCCGCTCGCTTCGCATTTAAACCAGTATGGGAACTCAAAACGGCAATGAATTCGTTATTTTATTTTGGAATTTTCTCTAAGCGATAGCATTTAAAGGTCGAAAGTGAAGCAAAAAAAAAAGACTTAAAACTACTTAGAAAAATTTAAAATTTATAAAAATACTATTAAAACGTGTTACGAAATTTTGTTTTCTCTTGTCGGAATTTCTAAAATGGGACCAACTTAAAATAGAGTCTTCTCTCGTGCTAATGTTCTTTTTGTCTGCGAGCCACTTGTTTTTTTCAACAGATGGTTACCAAAATAGCTTTAAGAGAGCACTTTATGAACATCTGATATACTCTATTTGGGCTCTAGGGGTTCTTTCCTTTATATATTTTTCTTTGTCTATATAAACAGAAAATAAAGGACCGTATTGTATTTCAAACATTCCATGAACGTGGGATCGGGGTTTCTATTGTCTGTACATGCCTTAAATATACTGGGGACACTATAAATTATACTCAGCACTTTTGATGTAGGAATTACAGTTTGAATCTTGGAAAAATCACCAAAATTTAACACTAATTAAATTTCTTCTATTTAAACCCAGGCCTATAAAAACAAAAAAATAACATACATCAAAAATTAACTTATAAACGAAAGACTAATAATGTTAAATAATTACGCTTAAATTTACAGGCTTTAAAAAATATACATAAAATCACTTACAATAAATAATACAAAATAATATACTGCCTAGTTATTAATGTTCGAATCTAATATTTAACAATAATTATTTTTATTTAGCTTAAATAAACAGTCTTCATGGCATCTTAAAATATAACCATTAAGAACAAATTTATGGGTTCGGGGACTTTTATCGAGATACCGCAGCATAAGCACATCTTTTATAATTGTATAACACTATATGGATTATGTGGTTTTTCGTTCGTATTTAGTCTGTAAGTTTATAAGGTTGAAATAACATCTTAATTTCTTTGTAACAGTTCTTATAATATTCGGTTAATTAATCATTATACAATATATTCATTTGTGCCTTTTATTATCTTCTAACTCGAACAGGTTATGGGCCCAGGTACGTCGCGTTAGCTCACCTGTATAAAGATAATAAAAAGTGTACAATCGCGAGTAGTATTCGTGTTTTGTGGAAAGCCGGAATAATGGCGGAAAGTGTAAAGTGTAACGTCGAAAAATTAAATGGTCAGAACTATCAGTCATGGAGTTATTTAGTAAAAATGTTGCTTATCAATGCTGACTTATGCGGAGTAGTTTCGAGTGTATTACCAGCAGAAGAAGGTCGAGACACTGGAAAAAACAAAATGATAAGGCTTTGTCAACTATAGCCGTACTTGTCGACGTTAGTCAATAAGTGCATATCAGAAATAAAGAATATGCATGTGATGCGTGGGAAGCACTAAAGGAATATCACCAGAAATCAAGTTTATCTAGCATGGTTTTCCTACTAAAACGAATTTGTAGGTTGTCGCTGGAGGAGAATGGTGATATGGAAGCATATATCAGTTTATTCCTAGAGTTGTTGAATAAATTGGCCGCCTTAGGGGAAGAAATTAAGGACAGGTTCGCAGCAGGAATTTTGCTGAGAAGTCTTCCAGACTCGTACAGTTTTTTAATTACAGCGCTGCAAAGTAAGTCGTAGAATGAGTTTACACTGGAATTCGTAAAGAGTAAATTAATCGATGAGTACAGGAGGCGTCAGGGAGCTTCAGGAGGAAATCAGGATGAGTCAGTTATGAAATCAGTGTATAAGGGTAACAGAAATAATGGTACTGCAAGCACAGAAGTAAAGCAGCGTTATTTTTGTAACAGGAAAGGCCATTTTAAACGAGATTGTTTTAAGTACAAAGCGTTTAAAAAGGAAAAGGCCAATAAGGTCACTGAAAGTAATACTGATGATGCATGTTTTATGGCTAATTATAGGTCATTCTGCTTCGTGGTATGTGGACTCGGAAGCTTCAAGCCACATGGTTAACTACAAAGGATTTTATACCCAATTTGACGGTAGCAGAAAGGGCGTTGTGAGGTTAGCGGAGAAAGGGCAGCACTCCGAGGTTCAGGGTATAGGAATAGGACTCATTAAGTGTGCGACTGGTGCGGGAGTGGAAAATTTAAAAATCGATAATGTTTTGTATGTGCCGCGACTAGATTCAAATTTACTATCTGTGAAAAAGCTAACAAGTGCGGGATATGATATGCAGTTCGATAAAAATGAGTGCAAAATCGCTTTACGCAGAAAAGTGATTGCGAGTGCGATGCCATCACCCGACTTATACAAGCTTTCGACTGTGGACCATGCATTGAGGGTTTTTGAGCTTTCCAGTGATTGTCAACATACATGGCATCGACGGTTTGGACACAGGGACATGGATGCAGTTAAACACTTAATGGAAAGGAAAAAGGCACACGGGATTAATATTAAGGATTGTAGGATTAGGGAAACTTGTGACTGCTGTGTAAAAGGTAAAATTATTCGTAAGAGTTTCCCGAAATTTTCTTAAGGCAATACGTTTAATATTCTTGACTTAATACAGATGTTTGCGGTTCCATGAAGACTGTTACTCCAGGGGGTAAACGGTACATTTTAACACTAATTGATGATTTTTCAAGGTTTTTATTAAATCATAAAAATGAAACTGTAAAATGTATAAAAGAGTTTATAGAATTTACGAGTAATCACTTAGGCAGGGTTCCGAAAGTAATTAGGTCAGACAGGGGTGGCGAGTACGTTAATAATAATTTAAGGGAATTTTTAAAGGGTAAAGGTATAAAAATTCAATATACAGCGGGGTACTCTCCAGAACAAAATGGGGTTGCAGAGAGAAAAAATAGGTCGCTAGTCGAGATGGCTACGTGCATGCTAATCGATACGGATTTACCAAAGAAATATTGGGGGGAAGCAATAGTGACAGCCAACTATTTGCAAAATCGCCTACCTACGAAGTCAAAAGAAAAAACATCGTTTGAGTTATGGCATAAAGTAAAACCAGATGTGTCGACTTTGCAAATATTTGGATCTGAAGTGTATAGTCACATCCCAAAGGAAAGATGTAAAAATAAATTTGATCAAAAAGCTGAGTTATTAATATTTGTAGGTTATTCTCAGGAATCTAAAGCATATAGGTTGTTAAACGTAGATACAGGGCGTATTAGCCGTAGTGTAGTGTTTTCTGATAGGAAAATATGTGTCGAGAAAAAGAAAGAGAAAAGTGAAGAAGTATCCATCGAGTTTATGATGGAATAGGAGGACACAGAAACAGTAGAAGAAAAAGAGGTAGCAGATTTTGAAAACACAGAGGATATAGAAAATTCTACGGAGACATCTGATACGTATGACAGTTTAAGTTCAGAACAATCCCATGACAGTGATTCAAGCTATCAATTAGATGAAGATACGGATAAAGAGAATTTAGGTGAACGTAAATCCATCAGCAGAGTAAATAAAGATGTTCCACCTGAGCGCTACATAGCAAAGTTAAGAACTCCAAGAAGTAGAACCTAAAACCTTTAAAGAAGCGCTTAAAAGCAGTAATAGTGAAAAATGGAGGAAAGCTATGGAAGAAGAGACCACGTCATTAAAAAATAATAAAACTTGGAATTTAATACAAGCACCGAACGGAAAGAATATAGTGTCATGTAAATGGGTATTCAAGTTAAAAACCGGTGAGGATCAGAACTCGAAGAAGTACAAGGCACGACTGTTAGCAAGGGGATTTAGCCAAAAATTCGGCGTAGATTACGATGACGATGAAGTGTTTGCTCCAGTTGTACGGCAGGCTACTCTTCGAATTTTATTAACGGAGTCATGGAGTCAAAATTTCATAGTAAAACATCTAGACGCAAAAACAGCGTTTTTAAATAGAGAACTAACAGAAGAGATTTTTATGGAACAGCCAGAGGGATTTAAAGAAGAAGATACAAACTTTTATTTAACTTGCAAACAAAAATTAGTTTGCAAGTTAAATAAAAGTTTATATGGTCTAAAACAATCTGCTGAGACTTGGAACCAGAAACTTGATGAAGTTTTGACAAGAGAAAAAATTTGTAAAAGCAATATTGATTCATGTTTATACATCAAGGAAATAAATAATGAAAGGGTTTACGTAATAATATACGTGGATGATATTTTAATAGCAGCGAAAGATACTCGAGTAATTGATACGTTTGAAGAAAAACTTAAATGTAATTTTGAAATAACGAGTTTATGATTGCTGAAAAATTATTTAGGCATGCAGATTGAAAGAAACGAGCAAGGAATATTTAGTTTAAATCAGGCCAGTTATATAGACAAATTGCTGGGTAAGTTTATGATGAAAGATGCCAAAGAATCTCATATACCGTTGGATGTTGGATATTATAAGCTTAGCAGAGAAAATCCTATGAAGAAAAGTGAAATATACCAACAACTAATTGGTGGTTTATTATATGTTGCAGTAAATACAAGACCGGATATATTGGCCAGTGTCACCATATTAAGCCAACAAAATAAAAATCCAAAAGAAGTAGACTGGAATGAAGCAAAAAGAGTATTAAGATATTTAAAGAAAAGTAAATATAAAAAGCTTGTTCTAGGACAACAAGGAACAGATAGTACATTATATGGCTACGCAGACGCTGACTGGGCAGAAGACAAAAAAGATAGAAAATCAAATAGCGGGTATATATTTATCCTACGTGGTTCACCTATTAATTGGGGATGCAGAAAACAGAATTGCGTATCTCTATCATCAACCGAAGCAGAGTACATAGCATTGGCTGAAGGATGTCAGGAAGCAATTTGGTAGAAAAAAGTAATAAAGATATTTGTGAATATAGAGCCAAAAGTTGTTATATATGAAAATAATCAAAGCTGTTTAAAACTTTAAGCAAATCACAAATTTAGCAATCGGACGAAACACATTGATAAAGTACCATTTTGTCAAGGAATTATATGAGAATAACGTTGCTACTTTCAGGTATTGTCCAACTGAAAACATGATAGCTGACATGTTGACTAAGCCTCTGAATAGGGTTAAGTTAGAATACTTAAGTAATAGAGGGGGTCTGTTTGACTAATTGAAAAATAATTTTAGTTATAAGGGGATATTCGATGCTAATATTCAACAATAATTATTTTTATCTAGCTTAAATAAACAGTCTTCATGGCGGCATCGGGATCTCAGAATATAACCATTAAGAACAAATTTATGGGTTCGGGGATTTTTATCGAGATACTGCACCTTAAGCACTTCTTTTATAATTGTATAACACTATATGGATTATGTGGTTTTTCGTTCGTATTTAGTCTATAAGTTTATAAGGTTGAAATAACATCTTAATTTCTTTGTAACAGTTCTTATAATATTCAGTTAATAAATCATTATACAATATATTCATTTGTGCGTTTTATTATCTTCTAACTCGAACAATTAAATTGAAATATTGGCAAAAATTTAAAGTATCGACAAATGGCAACTTTTAAAATCTCAATAAAACTTTAGCTTGCCATAAAGAGGTTTTTCGTTTAAAATTTAAAGACTGCCTGACTAAGAGATTTGATATTAATTGGAAGTTTGTTATATTGATTTACTGCTTGTAATGAATACGATTTTTGGATCAAGGCTGTTGGTATTTCAGAATATGCAGATTGGTTATATTTCTGAGCTAAAGGTTATACAGTGTGGTGACTTTAACTGGAATAAATTCAGTTAAAACTAATCAAAATTTATCTCGCAAAATTCCTGAGACCCGTCGATTTTTGTTTTTTTTTTTTCACATTTCAAGATAGTTTTTGTATTTTTTCACCTACAGGGGGGTCCAAATTAACCCAAACTTTTTTTTTCAAATGGAAAGCCACTTTTTTTAAACTCTCTTTGAAAAGAGCCCTTTTTCCTGATTAAACTGCCCTATTTACTTTTGTGATTATCTAAAAGAGAAATCAAAAAAAAAATAAAAACCATTAAATTATTAAAAGTCTCGAAATATTGTTAAAAAATTTTTAGAATGTTAGTTTATTTCATTGGTATCGAGACATTTCCTGACATTGTTGTAGTGTTACTGTTAAAGTGAATTTCAACCAGTTGTTAAATAAGTTAACTTATATTGAAAAAATGCCTTATTTATCCGAATCCAACAAGATTGAAATCTTAATGATGATTGGTTATGGGGACAGAAGTCGTACTCAGCTAGAGGTTGTCCACTTATTCAGGCAGAAATATCCAGATTTGCCACCTATTAACCAAGGTACGGTTAGTAAAATCGAAAGCAGATTTCGAGAAGTTGGGCACGTGAGGGATGTTTCAAGACAAAGGTCTTCTTAAATCGATGAAAACACCCAATTAAATGTATTGTTAGCGATGGAAGAAAATCCGGTAACTGCAGCCAGAAGAGTAGCTCGCGAAAACTCTATTCATCATAAATCTGTGCTAAAAATTTTAAAAAGTGCAAACAAACGACCTTATAAAATACAACCCGTTCAAGAGTTATTGGAAGACGATCCAGATCGCAGAGTTCAGTTCTGTGAATTAATGATGAACGCCATTGACAAAAATCGCATATCTTCGGAGTGGATCCTTTTTTCTGATGAGGCTACATTTACCCTAAATGGCCATGTTAATAAGCAGAACTGTCGCTACTGGTCTGACGAGAACCCACACTGGGTAAGGGAAACTAATACACAATATCCCCAGAAAACTAATGTTTGGGCTGGCATAATTGGCAGGGAAGTTATAGGTCCCATATTCTTCAGTGATACTTTAACTGGGGAAAGATATCTAGAATTTCTTGAACATGAACTAGTTCCAGTCTTACGTGCCTTATATCCGAGTCAGTTTGATCCAGATTTGTATGATGAAAGAATCTGGATGCAACAAGATGGTGCTCCCCCACATTATGCCCGTAATGTACGCCAGTATTTAGATGACAATTTTCCAAACAGATGGATTTGTAGAAGGGGTGTAATCGAGTGGCCGGCACGTTCTCCCGATCTCACTCTACTTGATTTTTTTCTGTGGGGACATTTTAATTTATCATAGTCAAATTTATATGAGCAAACCAGGAAACCTAGACGAACTCAAAGAACGTATTAGGCAAATCCGACAAATATCTCCAGAAGTATTAAAAAATGTCAGAAACGAATTTTATTATCGTCTTGGGCTTTGCCAACAAGTAAATGGTGCTCATTTTGAGCATCTTATACATTAAACGCAACTTTTAATAATTTAATGGTTTTTATTTTTTTTTTGTATTTCTCCTTTAGATAATCACAGAAGTAAATAGACCAATTTAATCAAGAAAAAGGGCTCTTTTCAATGAGAGTTTAAAAAAAGTGGCTTTCCATTTGAAAAAAAAAAGTTGGGGTTAATTTGGACCCCCCTGTAGGTGAAAAAATACAAAAACAATCTTGAAATGTAAAAAAAAATAAACAAAAATCGACGGGTCTCAAGAATTTTGCGAGATAAATTTTATTAGTTTTAACTGAATTTATTCCAGTTAAAGTCACCACACTGTGCTTAACCGACCTAATAAAAAAAGTTCAGAAAAATTATATTACGGGGTTGTGCCATATTTAACCAATATAGTTGAGACATGATAGTATGTATTTCATAACATGTATATAATTTGTGTAAACTTAAGCACCATAATTAAACAAGGAAAGAGAGTCACAAATCATTCTTTTTGTCGCGATATTAAGTGCATAACGAGATGCGTAAAGTAGTTAGGGAGTAGTAAGGGACAGAATAGTGTAAACTTTAGTTTATTATCCAATATAATATGCAGATTTTTAGAGGATGTATCTGCCTCTAAAACTTTTTTAGCTATGTGAATAAAATTCTTCTTTCTCTATATGAGCCGCTCAGAGGAAAAGTGGTATATGTCAGTATTTTTTAATTTTTGAGTTATATTATTAATTATGTTTTTACTGGTCTAATATATTCAGTCGAAAACTGGTATAAGTCAAAATTTTAACTTAGCTAAGATAAGAGCTTCCTAACGTTATTCCTCTCAACATAATGGATTCGTTCGCTGGAATAGTGGTATAAGTCAAGGCACCACGCTGTTCCGATGTCGCGCCAGGTCCTATTAAACTCGCTTTTTCTTGTTTAGTCAGGTTTTTTTAGTGTTATGGTACGTAGTGTGTAGATCAGTTACTGTAGCTAATAAAAAAGATATGATAGAACTTCTTTAGTGGATTCCCCCGATTCAGCATCAGTTCTTCCTGGATTTACTGACAAAAGAAGATGCTGTTGACAGTGGTCCATTATCCGATTCTGATGAAGATTAATTTGTTTAATAACTTGTTCTTACTCTCCTTGCTGTAAGTTTAGTATGTAAGATAAGTAGTAGTAATGTTTTGCTCTTCAAGCTCTATATTTTTTGAACACTTTTATCAGTAATAGATATCATAGTAAATATACTACAGCTATTATTTTTCTTTGGTTCATCAGTTTTGTGAAATTTGATTAACTTTTACGAGGAAAAGTGATATAACTCTCCAAGTTATACCACTTTTCCGCTATGTTTTTGGAAAAAACTTACTGGAAGAATTACATTGGGCGGCAAAAATATAATTAATGGGCGCAATCAGTAAAAATGTTTACCATATGAAATTTTACAGGGTTATTATAAATATGTACAAAAAAGTAAAGAATATGTTTTGTGTGGGTTTTGTGATTTTTTAATTCATCTAGATGCAAAATATCAATTTTCTAAATTTCTACTTTAAGGGAGTTAGACCACTTTTCCGCTGAACGGCTCATATATCTTGAGTGCCGTAACACTTCTTCTATTAATATTGGTAGTTATATAATCGACGAGATCTCTTCTGAATCCAGACTGATGGAGTTAGGATATTGTTTCAGTAAGTGTACGTAAAGTACACTATAAGAATAATACTACTATTTTTCCATTGATTTGGATAAATAAAAATATTCTATACAATTACGTAAAACAAGAGATAACTATAACGACACTAATTTACGTAATGCAAGAGTAAATAATACTGTGGGAATCGTAGCTGCAAGTCCAAAGCAAATGAGATCATGTATTTACTTAAATAACTTGTGAACTGCCATGACCAAAAAATATCCTTTTATTCATCTAAAGAAATTTGGAGAATCTATAAACTTTAAAGTTCAAAAAATCTTAGTCACCAAGATTATTCCAGCTACAAGGTTGAAGCACCTTAAAATATGCCAGGACAACTAATGTATCCAAATAATTGGATAGAAAACATTGTAGTTAAAAAGTTTCAATTCTTTGTAATATGGGATTTTAATTTGAATGAAATAGGTGGAGCGTATTATGATCTTGGCAAAGGTTTTGAACAGTGCCAAATTCTCTATGGCCTATTAGGTGAAAATAGTTTTTATTCCATAAACAATATTTTAAACTTTTTAGATAAAACATTAGATTTAGTTTTAACAGTTCTGTTAGGAAGAGGATAGCCGCATAGCTCCTCTTGCTCATGTAGATAATTCGTCCCTATTAAGTCGAAGGGGCATATCTCAAAAAATAAGAATTTTGAGATAAGCCTGCCAAACGTACAATTTTTTTATATATTTTGGTATGACATACTAGCGTATCTCTTGGTTTTCACATAAACAAAATAGGTCTGGGCGTAACTCCTAATGACAATTTGAAGATTTGTCGAACTGGCGAAAGTGGACTTACGCCCCTTTGTCGTATACTGCAAACGAAAATATTGAAGTTTGAAATACGACGAACGGGCGAATTTCGACTTACGTCTCTTAGACTTTTAGTAGAATTAATAATGTAAAGTTACACCCGATGACAATTACTTTACTAAACTATGCGTGATATTTACAGGGTGTTCATTTGAAAACTTCGGATTTATCGAAAACCACTGTTTAAAAAAAACGCCGAAATACGTCAAAAGGTTTGTCAAGGGGGACAACTTTCTACCCAAAATTACTTCACCCCCTTTCACCCATTACCCCCCAGGGTCATCCACTTAAAAATTTTAAATGGCAAGGGGTATCGAGTAATAGCTTGTTTAAAAGGTCTTTCTATGTTTTTTTTTTGACGTTTGATTTTTTTAAATTGGTCGATTCGTTTTCGAGAAAATTAGAAAAATCTTTGTTTGTCGTTTTTTGTTATTTGTTATTTGTCGAAAATATTCATTTTAAAAATAGCCACATGCAATTATAATTATAAATAAATTACCTTAAAACGAACAGCCTTTAAAATCTGGACTTTACCACCTATGTTAAATGATCCTATTGGACCAAAATTATCATCTAAAAAATATAAAGATTTGATGGCCTTATGTAGTGGCTCCACGCCAATAATAAAACTCAAAGAACATACTGATTTCTTTAAAAATTAACCACATTAGCACATTTATTGAGTATGAATTCATTTACTTTGCTTTTCTTAAGAATATTTTTTAAGTTGTGTAGTGCAAAATAAGTGTAGTTAAAGTTATTAAAGTTTTTATGTTTATATAATATGTTTATTTCTTTTTCATGAAATATAAGTTCACTCAATTTTAAATGGCAACCTAATACGTTTTCATAAACAAACTTGAATTTAGTTTTTGTTTTTGAGTGTTTATGTTATTGGTTATATCTAAAAAGGAGTATTCTATTTATATGTTTCAATTTATTTATTTTTCCCTTTTGTTATAAATAAAGTTTAAGTCGTTTGAAGCAAATTATTTGTATTTTTTATAGGTCGTAAGTATGTATTTTCATTAAGATACAAAATTTTAGCATACGATAATAGGTGTATCTCTTTTTAGGGATGATTTCACCCTATCATATAAAGGGTAAAGATCTGTAACTTATAATAAAAATCCTGTAAGCACATATTTTACTTTATATAGGGAGTATAAAATATTAATACGCATCTTTAATTTTTACCACAATTTTAAAACTTATTTTTTTAAAACTCACTTTCCTTAGAACTTTGACTTGGGGACTAATTATCACCCACTTGTAATAAATTATCACCCTAAATTATACATGACTCGTATAATTTAATGCAAGCATGTGATTCGAATAATTTAGATTATTGTTATGATCCCTGATACTTGTGTTGATGCTGTATATCAAATTACATATTACATGTTAGAACAAACAGTAGAAAAGAGTGAATATGGAAAAAAAACTATTATAAATAGATATTCTATGTGGTTTAGCCCTGATTTAAAAAATACTATCAAAGAAAAAAATTAATTATATTAAATTGTCATGTATTTATCCATTTTTTAAGGAAGTACAGTTGACAAATAAATGTCATAATGAACACAAGGAATAGAAATAAAAATTGGCGAAACTCAAAAACGATTTTTGAAACTATGTAGATAAAAAAGGATAAATAATAATATTTCATACAGTCTTGAGAATAATAAGATAACATATGAACAGGATGATGAAATTGCTAATGCCTTTGCTGATTTTTTTTAAATATATACACTGAGAATACATCTTTTGACAGGTCAATTTTTAGTGATAGCTTAACTACAACATTGATATGTTTTCATAAAACTTTATTACAGAAACATAAATAGGTATGCTATTAAATTCTTAAAATCCAAAATCGACACTTTAAAAAACTAAAATTGACCAGGCGTTGATGGTTTGTCGGCCTGCTTATTTAAGGTCTATCGGTTAATTAGTCAAACTACTGCTAGTTGTCCTATACGTAAGAAAGGTAATACAAGTATGTAATAATCAATCAAATCAATGTAGTAATGTAATAATCAATGAACAACATCGATTTGTAAATAAAAAATCCACAATTTCCAATTTTTTTTAATTTTCTATGAATGTTTTATAGCAATTTTCTAAGAATAATCAAGTTGACTTTTTCCGATTCTAATTTCATATAAGGATGACCTAAAGATTTAGATGTCTTGATCAACATCGATCAAACACTAGGATACTCTATTTTATGTTTACTCCATTAGAATATTAGCTCTTCACAGCTTTTAGAGCAAATCCCATAAATATACTCAATATCAGATTGAGAATGGATATTTCATTTAGATGTCAAGGTACCAATACCTTAGAGTTAGGTTGAAAAGAATGTAATCAATTAATTAAATTATAAGATTTGGATATATTTTGCATAAAAAAATCAATTTGTTCGGCACATCAATTATGTACGTGAAATTTGATAGCAGATAAACTTTGTGGTATTACTTTTATTTAGATAGGTATTATACAGTGAGAGCCAAAAGTCCGGAATAAATTCATTTAAAATTCAGGGGTATGTTCAAAAAAAAAACGCTCGGACACGTCGATTTTTATTTTTAACTGCGAGTTTTCTTACTATAATTTTATGTATACAGGGTGGTCCAAAAATAAGTTACGACCATCAACTTCAATTTTTGAAATGGAAATACCCTAAAAATATATTTCATGTACAATGTCCTATACCTATCTTCATTTGTTTTTGAGTTATTGACAGTTGAAGATCGGCATATTTGCACTTTTGACATGTTATAAAATCCAAACGGTTAGACATAGACAAATGCGGTTTACACTTTTAATCGAAGCTTTTTTAAAACCATCTGTTGACACTAGCTAGTAAGTGTCAACAGGTACTGAGAAATTTACGGTTGAATTTCTAAAAAAATATTCAAAATATTAATGTATTTAATCAAAAGTATTGTATAAACATTGAACAAAAGGAAACTATTCTAATCTAGACCGAATTAAATGTTCAAATTGAGCCCCATTAACTTCTTGACAGTAAGCGAGTCTTGATTCGAATTCTCTCAGAACGTTGCGTATTATTTCTTGAGGTATTCGTTGAATCTCAATTCTTATATTATTTCTCAATTCTTCTAAATTGTTGGGTTTCTTTACGTACACTCTATGCTTTAAATAACCCCATAAAAACAAGTCCAAAGGAGTCAAGTCGGGGGACCTAGCAGGCCACTCCAATTGACCCCTTCGCCCAATCCATCGACCCGAAAATACCTCACTTAAATATTGGCGCACGGCTCTGCTAAAGTGTGGCGGCGCGCCATCTTGCTGGAACCAAATTGAAGCTTCTGGAATATTGGGATTATTTGCATTTGGAAACATCAAACATAAAGCGGGAATCAGTTCGTTCCTTAAGAATTCCAAATAACGTTGAAGAAAAATGGACCTATGACTCTGTCATTGATAATGCCGGCCCAAACATTCACAGATTGAGGATATTGGGTATGAGCTTCAATCACCCAATTTGGATTAGAGGAAGACCAGTAACGGCAGTTCTGTCTGTTCACTGTACCATTGAGGCAGAAGGTCGACTCGTCAGAAAAAAATATTCTACGAGTAAAAAGACGGTCGTTATGACAGACATTCATTATAGTTTCGCAAAACTCTAATCGACGATCTGTATCATCTTCGTTAAGTTCGTGGATTAATTTTAATTTATAGGGATAATATTTTGCCTTTTTCAAAATCCTTCTTAAAGATGTTTTTCCAACATCGTTATCTAGTGCTGGCTGTCTAGTCGGTGTATGAGGATTTTCTTCAATGGACAAAACAAAATTTAACTTCTTTTCCTCGGAAATTCAGGGACGACCCGATCTGGGTCGATCTCTGACGTGACCTAATTCCCTAAATTTTCTTTCTAGTTTGCTAACGGTAGACTGAGATATTGTCTTATCAGGATACTTGGTATTAAACATTTCACAAACCTGATGTTGGGTCCTAATGCGATCACCACATCCTATCATAATTAGTATTTCTATTCTCTCAGTTTCACTTAACTTATTCATCTTTTCAGGCAATATTAAATTTTACAATAAACAAGAATAAGACTGCTTGATACCTGTCACTTCAAAAAATGATGACAACATCATTGCAACAATGGATGAAAAAACACAAAAAACAAGGTTACCTTAGTAAGGGTGTTACATAGTTGCATGAATTATTGTATGTTCAGAAATTCAACCGTAAATTTCTCAGTACCTGTTGATACTAACTAGCTAGTGTCAACAGATGGTTTTTAAAAAACTTCGATAAAAAGTGCAAACCGCATTTGTCTAACCGTTTGGATTTTATAACATGTCAAAAGTGCAAATATGCCGATCTTCAACTGTCAATAACTCAGAAACAAATAAAGATAGGTATAGGACATTGTACATAAAATATGTCTAGAATTTTCTGTTCTTTAAGAATACAGAATAAAAAATAGGTATTTCCATTTTAAAAATTGAAGTTGATGGTCATAACTTATTTTTGGACCACCCTGTATACATAAAATTATAGTAAGAAAACCCGCAGTTAAAAATAAAAATCGACGTGTCCGAGCGTTTTTTTTTTGAACATACCCCTGAATTTTAAATGAATTTATTCCGGACTTTTGGCTCTCACTGTATACATATTTAGAGAATAGATCGATATCTGTGAGAGAGTTTGTAGGACTGTGTATCAAGGATCGTCTTCGTTGGTGGTAATGGTTGTGGAGCCATATAATTGTGGGTGCAGGGATTTGTGGGACTTAAGTGGTCTGTTTTTTTTAATCTTGGGCAATAAATATGGATAATAGCTGTGAGTCTCACACATGGATGGTTAAAAGAATTAAGGGGCTCTGGACCGCGAAGGTCCTGTAAGTCTTTATGCTTGTTATCATTTTACAGTTATTGTTGTTGACGGTGCCGATCTGCAATGTGTGATCCCGAGGAACACCTCATAAAGGTTGAAACTTACGACGAAAATATATAAATCGATAAATGGGCTACTCTACTTCAGCATTAGTGAAGATATGTCCTTGTAACCACTTGCATATCTTTTAAACTGTTTAATTAGCGTAGAAATATCTTCTATATCGGGCATTTCGAGGCTAAAAGAAGCATCGGGGCTGTAGTGATTATTGTTTAAAAAATCAACCAAATCCTGATCTCCTCCATGTCTAAAAGATGCTCCAAATATGACAAGTTCCCGTAATCTTTTACGTACCAGCTATAATATAATATTCAGTAAAACTTTTCCAATTTCCCTTGTCTAAACAGTAAGTGGTAAAAAGCATATACAAGACTTTTCCGCCCGCTACGCTTATTATTTATAGCTTCCTGGAAAACATATATAGGTATGTATATATACTCTGAAATTCTGAAACGGTGAAAGGAAGTATGAGTGAAAGAATTATCCCGAACGGAACTGGCGTACTATTTTCCATGTTTTCAGGACTTTTCTGCACTTTTCAGTCGAGCTGAATAATGACTGTTTCAGTTCACCCTTTACATAATATACCCGCTCGGGGGATACGGAGATTTTTCTCTTTTTTATTTTTTTGTTTCGGCCCAGAAGTGGGATTTTTCGCGCTGAACCCTCGAACGGATTCCACTATTGTATATTTCAAGAGCTTTCATTTTGGATATGTGGCAACTTGTGTCTTAAATCCTTTTATGCGAAATCAAATAATCGGATGTTCTTTCTTTGGGATTTTTTAAAATCCTCATATTTGTCTTTAAAGTGGGTCTTTGTTCTCCTGGGCTGAGTTCAACAGTGCCACAATTAATTGACAACATTGTGGTATGATTTCGGTTCAGACGCAAATCGTCAAAATTTGTGAGTTATGTTATGTGTTTTTGTTTTGTATATTAAAACAATCAGCAACATTGGTGTAAGTTTAAAGATTCTGACGTTTGCTTAGAACACGAATGCCTAGATTAGGCCTAGCGGCAAACCATAGGCAAGGTTTTTGAGTTCACCATGTCTCGGACAACTATGTCAAATCGAGTTTTCGTACAATATATATTTCTCTTAATCCATTGAATATTTTTTTGATGTTTTGTGTTTTGTAACAACTACGAAATGTATTCTTTAAAATTTTCTTTTATTTGCTAACTAATAATATATACTTTAAGACTAATCAGCAAACTTCTCAGAATTAAAAAAATATTATTAACAAAAAATTTAATAAAAAAAGCAACTTGGCAATGTAGAATACTTCAATGTTTACAATGCAAGTATCCAATGTTGCGAACTTGCGTTTTTTTTCTAGATATTTTTGCATGTGTGTGAAGCTAGCTCCGATTGATATCCAGCAACCAAAATTATATATTAATAGTCCGCGCCCCCTTGTTATTTAATCGATATATGCCCGTATCTCCTATAATTCCCAGGGTATTTTAATCATTTTTGAATGTTAAAAAATGTAAACGGCTGTAACTCTCAAAGGAAAAGTTTTATCCATATCCTTTGGGAGTTTTGTTAATTTAGTTATTTATTGTTAACGTCTCGACAAAAAATTATTAACATTCCTTGGGAATTCAAGAAAATAAGGGCCCTGATTCCAATTGATATTTCGAGCGAAAACAGGTCGAAATAAATATGGCGACGTCGAATTGCGGCTGAACTATGAATATGACGTCATTGAATCTCGACTAATCGAAATTAATTTCAACTTAAAGAAAGTGGTTGAAATTTATATTTCGAGTCGAAATTATGGAATGGAATTAGTCAGCTCTCAGACGTCTATTATTATTGTGTTTTGTGGGTAAAAGTGATATTTTTTTTAAACCTTTCAACCTCTAAGATAGAAATACTCATAACGGATATTATTTACTAAACTAAAGTTATTTCTGTGGTTAGACATAGGTTAATTTTATAGACCTAACCCTAAATTTTAGTTTTGTGCTTCTTTCTTGTGTTATTAATAAATAAGGTTTTGTTTTATAAATTAATATTTCTCATTTTACAGTGTCCTGCAGGTACTTAGTAAACTTGGCAACAAATAATGGCATTAATTTATGCATATTTCCTTTTTTTGGGGGAATTATGTAGAAGTTGAAGATAATAGATTTGCTTTACGACTTATTAAAAAATGCTCCTATTAGTAAGTTACTGAAAAACTCAACAGAACCGTTTAAAGTAACTTAAAATAATCTTTTATAAGCGTTTGGTCTAATTGACTTTTCTCATAAGTGTTTAAAAAAATAAACAAAATCTTGTTACTGAGACCTTAATAGCCTTTTTATGCCTTACATAATTAAAAAAAATTGTAGGCTATGAAATATAGTGAAATAAAACTTAAACTACAATTGTAAATTATGAACTTTTCAAAAAACGCGAAAATCGCATTTAAAAATATGCCGTATATGCGCCACAAATAATAAATGAAGAAGTGTAGCCAATATAATATACTAGTATATGCGATGCCCACATTATTGACTGAATATCCCTAGATGTAACTAAAATCAAAATGATTGAGAATCGCTTACAAATGCGACTGTCATGACAGACATCGCTTTGAAATTTCGACATCGAAATGAAATAGAATCAGCGCTATGGGCATTATATTGATTAAGTAACATCGGGCGCGGACTATACATAGGTTGTTGCAAACGAAATACGCTGCGTTTTCGATTCTGGTTGGTGGATACCGACCGGACACTAGATTTACACACACACTAATTTTGCGCCGTTTACTGGTTAGAATAAGGCGAACGATTTACCAGATTATAACAATATACTTAATGACATATTTTTATTAATATTTTCCTAAAAAAAAATAAGGGAAAAGGCTTAATTTTGGTATTTAATTAGTCAATAAATTCATATATATGTAGTATTTTACAATATTATAACCTATAAGGATGACACTCGTGAAACTTGTGAAAAGATCGATTTGAATTTCCTTTTTTATATGTGACCCACTTCAGACTTCTTTATCATTTTTCAGCAAGAAGGTAGTGTTTAATTTTATTATTAATTAAAGAAACGTACTGAAATCACTCAAAATATCCTTTTAGTACTCATGATATAAGTCTAAATGCACATTGATACGTAATTACGGATTCGTTGGGACTACGTGATTGCTGAAAACATCTTGTCGGACTTGCATTGTCTTATTTGTTTATTGTAACACGACGTTTCGGTTGGTAAGTATCTCCAACCGTTATCAAGTGTAAACTGAAAGCAAACTACTATTCTATAGGCTTATATACTAGATGTGTGCAGCGATATGGAAGGGGAGGGAAGGGAGGGAAAGTCATCCGTGAAAAAGAGTTGGAGGGGGGGAAGGACACGCGTCTCTCTAGATCCTACACTGTCCTGAGAGTAGAGGCTTCCAGATGTTGGGTATATCGACGCTTGGCTGGCTGAAGATCCTCTGATTCTGTGAAATGAAAGCTGCCTCTACGAACTTCCTTTTCCGCCAGTGCTGTTCCTTGTGCAGAATCTTGGCTTCTGACCAATGGATATTGTGTCCATTATGCCACGCGTGCTCTGCTATCCCGGATTTGGAAACCTCTCCTCTTTGGGTCCAGCTGCGATGTTCCTTCGCTCTGATTTCTAGGGGGCGCTTCGTTTCACCTATGTATGAGTCACCGCACTCACATGGGATCCGGTAGACGCAATTTTTGGTATCCACCATGCCATCTGGTTTGGTCTTTGAAACCACGCTTCTGATAGTGGTGCTAGATCTAAAGGCAGTTCTAATATTGTACTTGCTGGCAATGCGTCGGATTTGTTCCGATGTACCCCTAATGTAAGGTATGGGTAGAAGTCTGGTTGTCGTGGTGGCCTCGTCTCTGATTTGATTTGGACGCGTCCTTTGGATGGTCCTACTTATTAGCTTCTTTGGATATCCATTCTGTTGTAGGTCTTTGTAGATGCTATCCACTTCAGTCTTGAGATCCTCGTCGTTTCTACAGATGGTTCGAGCTCTATTGTAGAGGGATCTTATGATGCCTACTTTGGTGGTTGCAGGATGGTTGGACTCATAGTGCAGATACTGGCCCGTGTGTGTTGGTTTTCTATAAACTGAAGTTCGTAGATTTCCGCGTACGTGATTGCTATCAGCCAATAAGAGAACCGAAAGGTTTCACATACTTACGTGAAGGAAAATTCGAAACTATTCTAATTCGAACTTCAGTCTGTATTTTTGATCTGTTGTACTATTTGTTTTTTATTGTTCTTTTTAAGTTTTTACCAATTTGTTTTTTACTAGTTGTTATTTTGTACCAATCTTTTTAAAACGTCGAATTTGGGTTCGACCTCAGGTTCTACATATTTTAAATGTGACCATTAAAGCTTTTTAATTAACAGTCAGTGCCAAAATTATTTGAAACACCAAGGTTTCCTAGTATATATGGAGAAGAACCAGAGCTTTGTTTCAATAAGGACAATATTATAACTTTAGTGGCCAAAAACACAGCAAATTGGATGACGAAATGTTGGTTTTATTCATTTATGTCAGAAAACCTCAAAAAAATAAGTTGAAGCAAATGTGGAACACCAAAAACTCGAGTGAAAATACAATGTTATTTTACTGATACGCTTGTCTCTAGTGGATGGGATAAAAATCACGGATAGGCTTGACAGCCTCACGTATCCGTAATTATGTTTATCCAATATGGATTTAGGCTAAGAAAGGTACACGATCCAAACGTAAACAACGAGTGCAGTTGCCAAATACCTTTATCGAGACAATATCTCCGGGCAAGCTTCACAGCGTTGCCGTTCTGTGTGGAAATTTAGATTTAAAGAATCCCAATTAAGAATATTAATTATTATTAGTGATTAGTGTAAATATAATATAAAATAGTTCTGGTTAAGAAACGTATCTTTCAAATCCTATAACTTTAATCAAGGTGAAACTAGCAACAAAAAGAGGAACCAGGCAAACTTCAAACCTAAAGAAGAAAACCCATCTAAAAGAGTAACTAGACAAAAAAAGAAATAGAATTTCATAATATAATATTTTCTGTAAAAAATCTTCCTGCACTTTATAAAATTTATATTTTTATCTTATATTAGGTTCTATTTCGGCTTTTAATCCTTTTTATTTATTTTGATGTTTTTTGTTTTAATTTTTGTATAAGATGGATATAGGAGAACTGGTAAATGATATTGACAATGGCTTAAAAGTACCAACAAAGTTATTCAATGACATTTATGAGTTTAATAATTCGGTGCGAAATAACATTTTAACCCAAAAATTAGCAAATTATAATTTTGATGTGATTTTATTTACGGAAACGTGGAAAGTAGATTGTATTGACTATTTCAGAATAAAGGGTTATAATACTTGCTATAATCATGGCAAGTTTAACCAAAATGATCGGATTGTAGTATTAATTAAAAACCAATGGCAGTCTCATTTCACAGAGCAAATGATTGGAGGAATTAATGTTCTAAGGTTTCAAATAAAAATCTCAGAAACAAAAGCAGCATCAGTTTAAATGCATTATATAGACTTGAGCAAAATTTAGATACTTTCCTTGAAAATCTGTCTGATTACCTTTCACTTCATCAGCCCTCGTCGCATTAGGAATTAATGGGAGATTTCAATATTGATATCTTAAAAAAAGAGAGAAGAAATAAGGTGGAAGATTATCTAAACATTACTCATGAACAGGGATTTATTTATTTAATTAATGAATATACCCGCCAAGGAAACGATCAGCAAAGTTGTTTAGATCACATTTTGATTAACAAAGTGCAGCATCTCAGTGACTGTCAAACCTTTATAATTAAAACAAAAATAACGGATCACCATGCAGTAGGTATGTCAATTCCATTAAACTTTGCAAAAGAAAAATAGATCGCAGCAAAAATTCTATTGTAGATTTTAATAAACCAAAATATATTTTCGCAAATGAAAAATAGAATGATATATATAAACATCTAAATCCCGATACAAGTATGAACGAATTTGTACAATAGGAATATTCAAATATCTATGAAAGTAAGAACTCACAACAGGACAAAAAAAGAACCCCTTGTATAACAGATGAAATAATAAAATCAATTGAAATGCGGAACAAACTTTACACACTTTCCAAAGAACACCCCAATGATGAAAACCTTAAACAGCGCTACAGGAGATATAGGAACATAATTCACATATTATTACAAAAATCAAAAAATAAATACTACAAAGAACAGCTTTTGGAAAATAAAAAAAAAACCCTCGTACATTTTGAAAAACGATAAGAAATGCACTAAATATAGAAAAGAATGAAAATCAAATAGGAGAAATAAAAAATAGCAGTGGGAATACTCTAATAAAAAACCAAGACAAATCTGAATATTTCAATGAATTTTTTGTCAACGTGGGAAAATCTTTGACAGAAAAAATAAAAATTCAAGAACAAAAAACATACTTACAAAATTTTAATGCAAAATATAGAATACAAAATTCTGCTTTTTTAAAACCCATAGATAAAACTGAATTAAAAAGCAATATACTTAGCTTAAATACTAATAAAGCACCAGGATTTGACAACATAACCCCTTTATTAATAAAAAATATTGCTGACTCATTGATAACTCTGAGTCTGTCATTACATATTTTTAACCTCTGTTTTACAACCGGTATATGCCCAACTTATTTTAAAGTTTGTAATGTTAATCCCAGTTTTAAAAGTGGAGATAAAAGTAGTTGCACAAACTATTGCCCAATTTCCTTAATTTCAGCATTTTAAAAAATTTTCGAAAAACTTCTTAAATCAAGTAGACTTTATATAAATGAAAACAAAATTTTACTTGAAAATCAATTCAGAAAAACCTAGGAACTGAAGAGGCACTCACGCATGTCACAACAACAATCTACTCAAATTTAAACGCACCAAGAACATCTACAGGCATTTTTCTCGATCTGCGAAAAGCATTTGATACCGTCCATCTGAATTTATTACTCTTTAAAATGGAAGTGTACGGTTTTCGAGGAGTAGTATTACAGCTGTTAAAGAGTTACCTTAAAGGTCGTGTCCAAAGAGTTACTATTGGTATTAGTGAAAGCTCACAAAGGATTGTGGAATATGGAGTCCCCCAAGGAACTGTTTTAGGTCCGGTGCTGTTCATTCTGTACTTAAATGATTTTCTGCATCATCAGGAGGATTTTGAAATTGTCTCTCTTGCAGACGATAGTGTGTGTCTCATAAATGGTAACACTTGGGAAGAAATAAAGATTAAATGCGAAAAGACCTTAAAATGGGTTAAAAATTGGCTAGACCTATCTTAACTGGGAAAAGACAAAAGTCCTACCATTCCACATAAGATTCTCGATCGAAACCCCTGTTGGGAAACTTAATAATAGTACACGAAGAAGATTGTACAAAAACGCTACCATGCAAATGCGTTAATAACGTTGAAATGGTCCAGAAAATAAAATATCTTGATATAATTTTGGATAGCCAAATACATTTCAAATATCACGCAGAAAATATAAGTACAAAACTACAAAAAATCACATTTATTTTATGGAAATTAAGGTCTTATATGCATAAAAGTAATTTAAAGACTATATACTATGGCTTATTTGAGTCTATTCTTCAATATGGCATAATAGTATGGGGAAGCAGTTATGAAACTGCAGTAGCGTGGAAAAAGCACAGAAATGGTGTATAAAAACCATTTTATATAAAAACCGCATGTACCCAACGGATTTATTATTTCAAGAGTTTAGTGTTCTTAGGGTAAAGCAACTTTATGCAACCAGACTCTTATGCTATGTTTCAAAGTACCCTCGAAAAATAAAATTGCTTAACAAGGAGATTTACGAAACTAGACAAATAAAACAGATAGTAGCTGAAATACCAAAAAAAATCTAATAGGGTCTCTCAGAAGTGCATTTCTTATATGGCACCTAAAATATTTAATCTGCTTTCTACCGATGTAAAGAAAATAATGCACTTCAGAGTAAAGTTTAAAAAAGCCGTAAAAGCCTTTTTGAACTTTGATTATAGAAAGTTGAAATCGAGCTTTGCATAAAAATTCCTTTTGCCTGTATCCATACTAAATATTTTATTCGCGTTATGTATTTATGTCATATTTTCTTAGTCGTTTCATGTTCATTGAAGATTTTAGGTTGCTCTTTAATAAGTACTTTTTTAATTGTGTACATATGTTCATCATGTAGTTATTTTATTTATACTTGTTATAGTTTAGTTCTTGTCGATTTTATAATTTTATATTTTTAAAATTGATTAGTATAGGTTAATTAATGGAACTACTTAAGATAAAACTTACATAGCACTAATTATTAGAGCAAGACCGAAGGACGAAGAAACGCTACGCGCTGGCGCACTAGTTGCCTTAGTAGATGTCTTCTTTTGCATAGTTAAGCAATGTCGCAAGACTGTAAATGTGCTCTAACTGTTCATTCATTTAATAAATTTTTTTATCTAGTTGTATTTTCAGCAATTATTGAATAAACTATTTTTGAAATTTTTAATTATTACACGGATTTCATTCTTTCTTTTGCTTTATAATAAAGAATGCAATTCAGTTTCTACTAATTATAATAATTTATTAAATTACTTTATTTTCTTCTGTTAAAATTGAGTTAACACTGGCAACATAAAATACTAAGCATGTTTATCAACAAAATATCTAAATACCTCAAAATACTAAACAGGCAATGTTTATTCTAGTGTATTCAATGTTATGGTAAGGATGTTTCAGTTCAGTCGTCAAAATTTGTAGGTTATTGTTTACTGTGGAGTGTGAACAGTTTTTTAAAATGGTGGTTAAGTGGATTCTAATATCATTAGATATAAAGATATAAGAGATAAAATAATTTAACAACTGTCAATGAATTAAACACCTTATTTAATTGTTTTTGTGTAATAACGACAACTTTTGATATGTTTATACATTTCAATACAAGGTGTGACAGTTACTTTTTTGTTTTATTTTAAATTTTAATCCAGGTGTGCCATGACTATTTTAAGACAAGACCTCAGTTTTTTAGTCAAAGAGGCTTTGAAAAATAGTTTTGACTTTTTTTTTTAGTCGGTCGTGACTCACTAAATTTATACTTCATATTTTTAAGTTGACATAAGGTGCAAAGTTGCCAATTTTTTATTTTGTTCACCTAAAATAAAGTTATTTTATAGGTACTTACCTTGATGTTTAAGATTGTTGGTGAGTTCGGCAGCAACTGGAAGAACCCTAAAAATGTGAAAAAAATATTATAAATAGACCAAATAAAAATGTTAACTACTTCTGATAAACCTAAGTAAATATTATCTTGGAGCCAAAACAACTCGCTGTAGCCAAAATTCTGATAAACGGTATCTACCGAAAACAACGTTGAAAAAGATAAAAAAAAGCGGCGATGCAATTTTTGTTTATCTGTATTTTATTCCAAAATAAATTAGGGATTTTTATCAACGAATACGGGCGGCTTAAACGCGTCATTCGGCCCTGCGGAGGACGAGTCTATTTTCAGTAAATTAGAATTCCTCGTGCGTTTCCGGCAGGGAAAAATGGATTAGTCGAAGGAGAGATAAAGAAAAGCGGCTTACGACTTAAAGGATTCTCTTATATTATTTCAGTGATTGCGGCATTAATGGAAAAAGTGTTCCGAATTTAGATTAATACCTGTCCAATTTCCAATACTAAGCCCAAATTTTTATCAATAACATATAAGCCTCGACTTGCACGGTGCATAAATGGTCCACAACAAAATAATATGCACCTCCTTGTTGCACTCGTTGTGAAAGACGAAGAGTGAAGTCACTTCTGGAAATTTGACGCAATGGCAATTAGAAACTCTTCAAAAGGTTAAATTATTTTATGTATTTTCCTATATACATGTAAGTGGAAAAAAATCAGATTACTTAAAAAATAAATATGTAAGTAATAGAATAATAAAGTATGAAAACCCACCTTAGATTAGATTCTTCATGAAGAATCGTAGACTAATGATTAAGGTAAGAAAAATGTAATTTCAAGATGATTGAGGCAATAAAGACGAATCTTTAGAAATAAAGGGTTTTTTTTTGTAGAGGCGGAGAAATTTAAATTGAAATTAAACACAAAATATTTTATTGATATGAACGAATTTGCTTTTATATTTGCTTTTATATCAAGTGTTTCGGGTTTATCAGCGTAGACATGCGACTTAACAAAAAGAAAATAATCTAATGGCGTCAAGTCGCACGAACGAGCTGGCCAGTTTACAGGTCCATTCCTTGAAATTATTTGTTGCTCGAATGTCTGTCTCTTGCAGTAAATGAATTGTTTGGCGCGCTGTATGGCACGTGGCACCGTCCTGCTGAAACCACATTTCTGCAACGCCTGCAACGGCTTTCAATTGAGGCACAAAAAAGTGGGTTATCATGTTTCTGTATCGCTCACCGTTTACTGTAACGTTCTGACCATCAGCATTTCTGAAGACATAAGGACCAATGATTCCACCGGCCCATAAAGCGCACCAAACGGTTAGTTTTTCTGGATGTAACGGTTTTTCGCCAATAGCTCGTGGATTCTCATCCCCCCAAATTCGGCAATTCTGCTTGTTTACATAGCCATTTAACCAAAAGTGTGCTTCATCACTGAACAAAATTTTCATATGAAATCGTGGATCAACAGCAATCTTTCCTTCCGCCCATTCAGCTAATGTACAGGGCAAAAGATGATCCTGGGGTTTCAACTCCTGGACAAGTTGAATTTTATATGCTCGCAATCCGAGATCTTTGCGCAAAACTTTCCATAAAGTGGATGGACATAAGTTCACTTGTTGAGAACAATGACGAATTGACACATTTGGATCGGTATCAACAATATGCTGCACAGCACCTATCGCTTGTTGCGTGCGCACTGTACGGCGTCTTACGGGATGTGTATTGTCGACTAGAGTAAAAGTATTGCGAAAACGATCAACAGTTTCTCGAATTAATCTCTCTGAAGGATGATTATGAGCACCATAAAACTCACGTAATGCCCGATGTGTTTCTCGAATAGAACCATGTCTTTCAAAATAAATTTGAACAATTTGGAAACGTTGCTCCGGCGTGAGTCTGTCCATGATGAATTGCCAAACCAAACTTATCTAAAAATAACCCAGAACTGTCAGGTCTGCTGTCATAAAAAACAGTGTTGCCAAATGAAAGTTCTCCGCCTCTAAAAAAAACACCCTTTATTATTATCTTTCTAGTTTCAGCCATAATAACATATCATAGATCTAACTACTATATACAGTGACTTCATTCATTTCAAAACGAACCACCCTTAATAGCTTCTTGTCTGGGAATAATGGATATTTTATCGACCTCAAACTTTTGTATTTCAAATGGCTACTCTAAGTGTGATACAATATTTTATCATTTTAAAGGGCATACAATCTCCTATCTAACCAAACCGAAAAAAAACATAATTGGCTGACGTATGAGCAAATAGTAAGCAAAAATGTGTGGTAATAAAAGCCTTTTTATCAACTTAAACTTTGGTAGGTTTGTTGTGAGTGGGGCACCTTGTGTCCATCATTGTGTCCTTAGGTCTATTGTGGCAAAGCTTTAGTGGGTCGAATGGTTGCCTCATAGTGTCACACATTATTTTAAATTGCAAACAATTTCCCTCTTACTTCGCCAAAAAAATGTTGCTGAAAAAAAAAGTTGAAGCGATTTACCAGTAAAAATGTATGGTAATAAGCAGTTCATTGACTCCAAATGTTTTTGTGTAGATGAAATTGGTGTTGAGATACTAAACGAAAATAATTTGTATTTCCAATAAGATTGAGCTCCGGCACTGCGCTTTGACAGTTCAAGAGTGACTTAATGAACACTTTTCAAGGATGTGGATTGGTAGGCGTGGTGCAATTGAATGGCCCGCGCGGTCGCCAGACTTAACACCACTAGATTTTTTCCTTTCGGAGTATTTGAAAGGCAAAGTGTATAAAACCCCACCTGAAAATATTAATGATTTAAAGGATCGAATTACTCGCGAATATGGAAATATTAGCGAACCAACCAGCCCCATGAAACTTGATTCGCCAAAACAGAATTTCGGACGGCGACCATCTTAACATTAGGAAAATTTGACAGTAGCGATGTTGTGACACTTTTGACATTGATTTTTTTCTATTTTTATTTTGGTAAGGCGTCGCCTCGTGAGTCAAGGAAAATTTGCTAAAATTAATTGAAGTTATATTTTTTGTGGAATTAGGGTGTAGAATTTGGAATGGTATGAGTTTTCTACACATATATACGTATTAATTTACCATTAATTATTCTTTAGTTTACCAATACTATCAGGGTTTGCTCGAATTCTTCAACAAAATTTTTTGATAACTATTCTTTTCTCTTAGATAATAGAAAAACCATTCTTATTAATCCTGGTCTTTCACAAGATAGCTTAAATGCTGAACAGGAAATTGTTGCTATACAAAAGTAATTTATAATGTCCATAAATCCATCATGAGCAAGTTATCTAAATTGACGTTACTTCTGAAAAATGAAAGAGTGTATATTGCTTTTTCAATGTCCCTTTATAATGATGGAAAGTTTGAGTTTATAGAATAAAATCTTAATGAAGTAACTAAATAATTCATTAGCTCTCAATTGGTCTGAAAAAAGTCAACGAATTTCAGGGTTTAAAGACTTTAAAAGTTCTCGGAGTAAAAACTCCAAGCAAACACAGTGTCCTACTTTTTTACACAATATACAGTTTAGGCGGAGGTTGTTGTGGTCTTAAATGCCTATAAAATATATTCACCATGTGCTGTTCGGTGCTGCTCCTTTCAGATATAACGTATCGGCTATTATCATTTGCAGCCATTTTCAAAATTATATTTTCGGATTGAAATATTTATAATCACTGGTATATGACAACTAACTTTGTTTTTGACATATTTGTCAATATCGCAGAATACTTGATTCAATAACACATATTTGGCTGGAAGTCGATGGTAGATACATAGGTTTTTTAACCCAATTATTAACCGTTTTGTTGCTTTTCTTTTCTAGCTAATGAAGGGAAACGTGATGCTTCTCTCGTGCTAAAAGAAATCACTTCTACACCCAAACGAGCCACTACCTATAAAAAAGCGTTCAGTGCAAGTAAATCCAAAGAGAAGGTACAACTAACACCGCAACAAGCGTTATCAATGTTCATCGAAGCAGACTTATCAAAGAGGTAGTACGAAATCATAAGAAGTTATAGTCCATCTATGTATCCATGCTACAGTAAGATCCAAGAAGTCAAAAAAGAGTGTTACCCCGACAAAGAATCTATTACTGTCACCGAAACTTTAGCAGATATTAAGCTTCAGAATTTGATGGATCACACTGTATCCAGATTACTGACAGATTTTTACGATTAAAACGCTTGACGAAGAAGAAAGAAATGCCTTGGAACTCATATATAAATGGGGATGCGATGGAGCGCACATTCAAACAAAAATTTGTATGTGACTCCGACACGGACGCTAACTTGTTCCAAAGCTCACTTGTCCCTTTACGGCTTATTTGTTCCTTAAATGGAAAAATACTATGGCAGAACCCCACTCCTTCATCTCCTCGTTATTGCCGCCCAATCAGGCTGAGATTTATAAAAGAAACCGCAGTTGTGACAAGAGAAGAAATATCATATATCGAAGATGCTTCAAAAAATTTGAACAAAACGAATTCCAAATGAAATAAAAAAATTGCTTGCGAGGTATCGCATACAATGATTTTGACCATGGTCGATGGAAAGGTGAGTAAAAAAACAAAAATTGAAAATGTTTATTACTATTTTTAGAATCGAACCCGAAACATGATTATTAGGTTTTATTGTTGTAGTTCTATCTAATAATTTAAAAAAAACATTTCAGGTGTGCAACTCTGTGACAAGCACATCATCTACAATGAGGTGCTACATATGTGGCTTAACTTCAAAGGATTTTAACTGTATCCAAAAAAGGGGACAGTTAATGTGGAAACTTTTGAGTTTGGTTTATCTATTCTTCATGCCTGAATACGATTTTTTGAAGCTGTTTTACATTTGGCCTATAAACTACTAGTACAAAAGTGGCAGCTCAGAAGCGATGAAGAAAAAGAAAAAGTCAAACTCAGGAAACTCGCAATCCAAAGCGAATTTAAGTCAAAGATGGGTCTCATTGTAGTCCTCGTAGTATGTCCCAAAGGCAAATTTCGGCAACACCAGTAGACGATTTTTTGCAAACCACGAACTGTTTGCAGAAATTACTGGTATAGACGCGACATTTATCTATCGCCTGAAAATTATTCTGGAAGTTTTGTCGAGTGAGCATGAGGTGAATACGAAAAAAATTTCGGTTTTCGCTACAGAAGCGGCAGAACTTTATATCCAGCTGTATCCTTGGCATCCGATGACCCCCACGCTCCACAAAATACTTATCCATGGGCCTCAAGTGATAAGACATGCTTTGCTGCCAATCGGACAACTGTCTGAGGAGGCTGCTGAAGCCAGGAACAAATAAATACGCCTCTATCGCCAAAACTTCGCAAGAAAATTTTCTCGACAAGAATGTAACGCCGCGGACATATTAAACAGGTGAATTATCTCTATTTATTACTAATAATAACTGTTATGTACCGTCTTTTTTTACAGACTTCTTCTAAACTCGGATCCTGTAATGACGGGAATGACACCGAGAAGAAGAAAGTTGTCGGAACCTTTCTCAAAAGACACACCATATTATTGGTACAGTCGACTGTAGTTAATTAGTATTGACTGTATTAATTGTTATCATGTTAGAAACATGATTACAAACCAAAAATAATTTTGGCCGCCCAGATTGATGAAATACTCCTATGTGCATCACTAAGAATATGAATACGAGTAATGCTTCTGTCTGGCGGGTACTACACGAGCAACAACTCTATCCTTACTACTTCCAGAAAGTTCAAGGTATGACTGCAGCCGATTATCATCCTAGAGTTCAATTTTGTCGATGGCTTCTGGATCACATCATTGCACAACCAAATTTTTTACGATATGTTTTGTGGACCGATGAAGCCTCTATCACAAGAGACGGTATTTAGAATAGTAAGAATAGCCATGTTTGGGACGAAGAAAATCCTTATGCAATTTTTCCAAGAAAACATCAGAATCGTTGGTCTGTCAACGTATGGGAAGGCATTGTTGAAGATTATTTAATTGGGCCATACTTTTTACCGGAACGGTTAACAGGACCTATTTATCTGCGTTTCTTGGAGGAAGTTCTCCCAGAACTCCTTGAAAATGTTCCATTAAACGTTAGACAGCAAATGTGGTTTCAGCATGATGGAGCTCCGGCTTACTTTGCTGTACAAGTACGCGAGTATTTGGCTAGCAAAGTTAAACTCCAGTAGAATCAGATCTATATTTAATTAAGCGAATAACAGCAGCATTTGAAATCATTCAAAACGAGGATCAAATTTTTAGTGTAGTCCGCCGAAATCATGTGCGGCGTTTAAATCGGTTTATTGAAGTTGGAGGAAGACATTTTGAACAATTCTTGTGATGGTATCATATACAAAAGGTAAAAATAAATGCATCAGATCCTATTTAGGTAATTATTTTTTTTTTCTAAATTTAAACGCGTCTTAGGGCCGTAGTGGCGTAGTGACATATTTCCGGACATGGGTTCCTATACTCAAATGGATTCTACTGTTGCACTGAACAACCCCTAGAAGTTTGATTCCATTGTTCTGAAACACCCTGTATGTGCTATGTACTGAAGAAATAAACAATATTATTATTAATATTTTATGAAGACTTTATCTCAGTCACATAAGTACTATAGTTTTTATAGTGATTGTTGGTTGAGATATATTGAAATATACTTTTGTTTTTTTGCATTAACATAACAAATATATTTTTTCTTACTTGCTATTCTATATTTATTTTTTTAGAGAATTTTAGGTTTTATTTTATACATTATTATTTTATTTTATATTATTAAACTACATTTCACTTAATACTTTTTCTATATTTAACTAAAGAAAAAAATTAAATATGATACAATTTGCTTTCCAATTGCAGTTCTAATCATACTGATATGTAGGATATTATAATTTAAAGAGAATTTTGGGTTTTTCATACTCTTTGTTCTATTTAGAAGTTTAGACAAATTTACTATTTTCAAACATTTTTTATTATTGAATTAATTATTTATTTATTACACTTTTTGGTACACAAATAGAACATGTCCCAGACTGTTATCATTATATTGCAATTTGTATTGTATTATAAATTAACAATGTTAATTATATATTGTATTAGAATACTTGAAATCTTGTGTTTTTATTTTCCAGATGATTAAATAATATATTTTTGTGTATATAAAATCATACAGTTGTGTTTTATTTTCATACCTGTAATTTAAGTAGACATTATTTACTCAGCTGTTCTCTTGGTTAAAATAGATTTGTATATGGGAAATTTGGTTCTTTTTTTGCAAATTCTTTTTATACTTTTTGTAACATAAGAAATATAAAAAGGAAATGTGAAAGAACAAGTATTGATGACATTCTGTTTTAATCGAGTGGCGTACCCGCAGGTTGTGACATTTAGTAGTTTTCTTAAGTTGGGCCTATCTTAGAATTCGAATTTCCCGCGCTATATTCAAATTTGGTACCGGATTTGACCACGACTTTTTTCAAACCTGGTTAGTTAGACGGGTTGCCAATAGTTATAGCTTACAAATGTCAAAATTAGTTCGAATTATTGCACCTTCAGTAGAGGGCCAAAATTTCTATTTCTTTTTCTTTCTCTCTTTTCGGCCAAACCCGCATTTCTTTTGTGTTCTGTGGGACTAACACTTGCCAAAGGTCATGAGGAGAATCGTGAGGTGGTTATTTTTGAAACGCCTTTTTACACCATTACTGTTTATAAAACTAAAATTTTTTATATGTATATTTTTGTATACCGTTGGGAGATTGTATGCCCTGTAAAACGATGTATCACACTATACTATAGGATAGCCATTTAACATATCAAAATGAGGTCAGCTGTAGTTGATTAACAGAACTTTGTCAAATATAAAACTACACGTCCTCCTGTATATCTAAATTGATGTGTTTTTTTTTTTATTTACAACCTTATAAGAGGATTTCAATTGCGATAGATATTAGGAATATTTTTTCTCCTATAGATACGACAACTCGTATTAAATCCAACGAAAAAAAAATCATAAAGGTTTTGAAATGAAAGTATGTTAACCACTAAAAATAACGAATCACAAATTCATAGAATTTTTGATACATTCCGTGAATTTTCTGTATGCGACAGAAGAAATTGGAAACACTTATTTTTATGGTAGAAAACTTTTAAAATTACTTTTTCCGAGTAATAAGTATTTTAATATTGAAATGTCTATCATAGTGCATTCATGTATGCATTCTCATATTTGTAGAAAGTAAATTTTGAAAGCAATAATATTTTATTTATAATGAATAATTATAACTAGTGGCAAGATATTATTCCTTCATCGAATAACTCATAAACTATAATTTTCACATGAATTATGAAAGCGAGAACAATTTTATTACAGATTTCTTTAGGTTATTACGTCGTAATTACTCGATGCTGAAATAAGGTTTTGCTACTAATTATAACTATTAAGTTAAAATCTGGCTGTCTGCACTAATAAGTAGTTAATTTCAGGCGTCCTACAGATCTAAATTAATCATTTCATTATACTTAATTTAATAAAAAAAAACGAATGTAACATCAATGTTTTCATGTTGACTAAGGTTGTATCTTACTTAAATATTATAATATATACCATAGCTAATAAACTGAATATTAATAAAATTAAATACATTTCATACATATTTCTTTAAAAGATCATAACAAATACATTGAAACACAACATTAAAAAAAATTGAAGTTTTTTTAATTGAATGCAGTCGAACCTATATTTGTTTTGATTGTCTATATCGCCTGTTTCCAAGAAAACCGGCACAACTCAAAGAATAGTCAATTTTAAGTTGTTATGGTCATTATACTTAAAACAGCAAGAGTTATTTCCAGAAAAATCGGCACACGTGTATTTCGAATATTTTCCGCGGAGCGCGACTAGCGTGATCGTCCCATCTTCAAATTTTGTTAAAATAATTCCGGCAATAATGTCTCAGGTCAGTACGTTTTGTGCCATTTCTAAGAGACGCATCACGCTTTTCACGGAAGACCGTCATTAATCGAAAAGAAACATTTTATTAAAAGTATTATTCGTGAAAGACCGTCCTAATTAGTGTTAAGCTAGTGTGTTTTCAAAAAAGAAATAATGATTGTGAAATTATTTAAGAGAAAACCGTCACAATTAGAGTTGTGCCAGCTTGTCCCGAAAAGTAAGTAATTTTTTTATTCACGATATTCAGGAAAACCGTCACAACTAGACTTGTGCCGGTCTGTCGCACAAATAGGATATATTTTATATAGTATTTTAAAGAAAACCGTCATAAATTATAATTGTGACAGTCTTTCCCCATAAATAAGTAAACTTTGGTACCAGTCATGGTACCAACAGGTTTATAGTCAAAAATAAAGACAAATATTTAGTTTTCGTGACAAAATATAGAATTTTATATAAATTTATTTGACCTAATGATTCCTAAAACTTTGTAATACTTATAACGTTAAATTTTTAGAAACAAGATGCAGAAACAAAATAGGTCTTCTTTAATTTTGAAATTAACCAAAAATAATGTCGAAGTACATAACATAGATCAACCTATGTGGAAAATAGAGCAATTCATGAGAGAGGATGAAAATGAAAATGAAAAAGAGATCGAAATAAGGCAAGGTAAGTTTAAAACTATAATACAGATTGTATAATAATATTTAATATTAAAATTAATCTTTTATATTTTAGACATTTGCCGTTTATCGGAAAATTCTTCAGCCCCATTGAATGATAAGTGTGATTTAGGTACTTTACAAAATCTGGAAAAAGAACCGAACGGAGATGAACTCTATAGTAATCAAAGTAAGTGTAAATGTTAATTTATTTGCTATTTTCAAATTAACTGTTTTTGTGTGTGTGTAAATTACTTTTATGCGCGTCATAAACGATATAAACAAAAAATTAAAAAATATATAAATTATTACCATATTATTCGTGCATAAAGTTTTGTTTGAATTTCTGGCATAACTAGTTGTTTGCCAGTTTTGGATATTTATGATCCTATGGCTGTTTTATAGTTATACAAACATTTCTATGTTCCTAATACATAAATAAATATTTATTAATAAAACCTAATGTCTTCCAGATATTTTTCATCAATCGGAAAATGATTTGGGTCATCTAAATGATAACAATGATTCAAGTAAAATTATTCAAAATCTAGAAGAAAAAGGGGAAGAGGTTTTTGATATTAATCAGGGTGAGTTATGTTTTTAATTAACTGTGTTTTGTAAGTTTTGTTTAAATTAATGTCTGTCTTACAAATCATGATAATTACAAATAATAAAATTCTAGATATTTGCTATCCACCGCAAAATTCTGCATCTCATTTTAATGACGATTATGATTTGGATAAGGAAAATCCAGAAAATGGAAAAACAAGAAAAGAACTTTATAAGAATCACGGTGAGTTGAAGAGTGAGTTGGCACCTAGCTATGACATTTTGATTTGAGTATGAATAGTATGTGGTGTATTGTGTAATACGTGTGGTAAATAAATACCTAGATTGTTAGTATACTAGGTAGACATGACATTTTTTATATTAAAAGTTTTCACTTCCAACGAGGTGAAGGTAACTAATAGAATTGTTTTATTATGTAGATGATGTACCTAGTACTTCCGGAATAAATACTGCTAGAAACATTTTAACTGAAAGAATTCACAATTCAGATTCAAAGTCACAAAGTCGTCACAAAGTTCCTCCAGCGATAGTGAATCATTTGGTTCTTCACACTCAAATGATCCTGATTATGACGCGTCTTCAACTTCAGAATCATCATCAGAATCAGACACAAAAAATACCCCTACAACATTAAATAACAATATGGATTCTCCTAAGAAAATAGGCAGAAAAAGAACTAGAAACTCTGCTGATTGGAAAAAAAACGTTGCTAAGCAATGGCGAAATAGTGGTCAGAGTTATCATTCAATTAAGGTAACTAACAAAAATGGAGACAAACAAAGAACCTTGGTAGAACGAGCGGAAAAGAAAATGTTACCTCCTTGTACTGACAAGTGCAGATTAAAATGCAAAGAGAAAATCTCTGAAGAATCTCGAAAGAAATTTTTTAAAGTATATTGGAACCTTAATGACTTACACCGACAAAGCGGATTTATTGCATCTTCACTGAGTCCTATAAATCCCAAATACTCAAATTCTAACAGACGACGAGATTTAAACCACGCTTGTTATTTCCGCTTTGAGGAAACAAAAAGTAGAGTTTGCAAGCATTTTTTTATGTCTACTTTAGGGATTACTACAAGGACTATTAGAACTGTGCTTGAAAAACAAGGATTTTTGTTTTTCTTGTTTGTAAAACTGGTGGTATTATAGCAGAAGAATTTAGAAGCAAGTATACTACCACCCAAAAGTTAATCCTCAGATTATACAAGGAATTAAAAACCACATAAACTCAATTCCTAGAGTCCCGAGTCACTATACAAGAGCTAACACTGACAAGGAGTATATTGAAGGTTCCCAAACTATTGCTTGACTTTATAGGGACTATCAGGATCTGTGTAAGAGGAAACAGTTAAAATATGGCTCTTATCGAGCTTACTATGACGTGTTTACCCGAAATTTCAATCTTGCATTTTTTTTCCCTAGAAAGGATCAATGCGTTGAATATGCTAACTCGCCAAAGGAAGGCAAGATGTTAATTTAGGAAAAATATAAGACTTGCCTGAAAGAAAAAAATTTAAATCGTTTAGAAAGGGAGAAGGATAAAGAAACCAGAACTCATGTTATTACTTATGACTTACAAGCTACTTTACCTTGTCCATCTGGAAAAGCGTCTTCTTTTTACTATATTTCTAAATTTAATCTCTATTATTTGACTTTATGATGTTTCTTGCTATGTCTGGCATGAGGGTGCTGCTAAAAGGGGAGCCAATGAAATAGGTTCTTGTGTTTGGAATTATTTAGAACAACTAGATGACAAGGCACTTCAAGAAAATAAATTAATTGATGTCATACAGATTTTACACAGATAATTGTTCTGGACAAAATAAGAACAGGTTCCTTTTTGCATTGTACGCTTATGCCGTTACTAAATTAAAAAGTATCAATAAAATAACTCATAAATATTTGATTCGGAGCCATACACAAAATGACGCAGATAACGTGCATTCTGTAATTTAGCAGAAAATCACCAGGTATAAGAAAAGCACTGTTGTATACGTACCCGATCAATATATTACCCTTATAAGAGAAGCAAAAAAAAGGACAGCCCTACAAAGTTATTGAGAGAAGTCACAATGATTTTTTTGACTTAAAAGACTTAGCCCAAAAAACTGGATTTAAAGATGCGTTTAAAACTATTGATGGTGAGAGCGTAAAAACTGCCGAAATTAAAGTCTTTGAGGTGAGAAAGGATGAGCCTGGAAGCTTTTTTTAAATATCCTATGAGCAAGAATCTTTTTCAAAGGTAAACTTTACTTCGCACAGGAATTCAACAGAGTAAAATTGTTTACGCCGCTGCCAAAGCAACAGTATCGATCGCCCCGATTTGCATATAAACAGTGCCGTTGCGTTAATTCTTATATTTGTGTTCTGTGCCTTTAAATTAAATTAAAAAAAGGCGCGCTACTGTCGCTAATCGCGCGTTATTTGGGGACAAAACTTGGCGCAGCTTTGAAACAGATGGTGTACCTTTCCTTAGCTAGACAAACTCTATCACTAGTGGAAAAAAAATATAGTTCCCAGTTACTACGGAGAATTTTATAAGAATCTATAAGAATTTAGTTTGTGAGTTCTAGAGAAATGCTGTTATGTTTTATTAAGTTTTGTTTGTAAAAGATTATCTTTAATTTGTGCTAAATATAAGTTTCTTTTTTGTTACAAAAGAATCAATAAACAGAACGTATTTTTGAAAAATAGATCATTTTGAACTTGATAAACTATAGTTATTCTACATTAATCGATACATTAATAATTTTATATTTCCTGGAAGACTGTCACAATTTTATTTTTTTTTTAATTTTTATCAAAAATCATATTTAAAAAAAAATAAAACTGAAGATTACTTTCTTACAAGTAAAACTATGTCATATAAAAAAATAAGAATTATATCTTTAAACCACAGGTCACAACAAAACTTTCAATACGTGTTAAAACTTTAATAGCGGATATCACAAAACAGATGATTTAAGAGTTGTGCCTGTCTTCTTAGAAACAGGCGATATTTCCATATAGACAATCGATCTTTATTTCCTTCAAAACAACACAAATATCATCCACATACATATTTCCTATATGCTATTATTTATTTTGCGAAAGTGCTATTTATAATTTTATTCTCTAGGTTAGTTCTAATAACTTTATTCAAAAAAGAGGAAAGGCATAATCCCATGGCTAAGTCAACTTTCTGTATGTATATGTTGTCATTAAATTTGAAAAAGTGTTGGTCTAAAACCGGTTTTAATAGGCAAATTAGGTCTGAAGAGATCAACCTGAATTTACCAGAATTTGCAGGTAATGATTCTATTAATTCAATGAAGTCAGTAGGTGATACACTGGGAAAAGGGTATTTGACACCTAAAGAAATTAGAATTGCATTTTCTGGTATAATTATACCTTACCTTAAAAAATTTGCAAATTCGATGGAATTTTTAGTGGAAAAACAGCTTTCAAAGCTCGTTACCTCTCTCAAAACTTCACTCAACCAAGAAGAAGGTTTATAGCAACGGGTATCCGCAAAAGATACCAGTGGTCTGATCGGCTGTCCTTTGTCAACTTTATGTAGAACTTTGTGAGCCATAGAGTAGGAGAGTTCTGGGGTTCATAGGGTAAGAACCTTCCTTTCTAACATTAGAAAATTCCAATATGATATTGATAACAATGATTTATACCGGGTGGTGCGTCGCCGAGCGGAACATAGGAAAACCCATGTAAATTTTAAGGGGGTCAATTATTGGCTTCCCTGTACATTTTATAGAAAAAATTTAAGATAACTTTTTGAAGAGACCAATCTGGCAAACCCTCATGCAAAGTTTCAAAAAATTTTGATAAGCGAATCTTGAATTATTCAATTAAATGTAATTGCAAAATTACCAAATTTTCGGTTCAGGTAAAACCAAACAGACACCAGTAAAATGAATATTGTCACTGATGTGAGAAAAAGAGTCAATAAATCAGTGACAGTCGATATTTGAAAACAAGTATGAAAATTTAGATAAAAAAGTAATGTTAACGTGTCTTACTTTGATGTATGGTTGTGAGATTGATAAAACGAAAAAAAAACATTTCTTGTATTCGGCTGTACGTCAGATTTGACAAAGCCTTATAAAAAATTGTTTGCTGGTGATTGGTGTCTGGTTTTACCTAAACTGAAAATTTGGTAATTTTGCAATTACATTTAATTGAATGATTCAAGATTTGCTTATTAAAATTTTTTGAAACTTTGCACGAGGGTTTACCAGATTGGTCTATTCAAAAAGTTATCTTACATTTTTTCTGTAAAATGTACAGGGAAGCCAATAATTGACCCCCTTAAAATTTACATGGGATTTCCTATGTTCCACTCGGCGACGCACCACCCGGTATACAATACTTTTCATTTTGGTAAAAAATGATATTGTAGGATCTCTAGTAAAACATTGAAAATCATTGGCATCAAGAAAATCCGCGAAAATCGTTCTTCATGTAATCTGCCGTGCTTAGGGATAACGTCGCATTTCCAAAAAACAAAGTGTGGGGAAAAATGCTTTTTTCGTTTGTTCTTGAGCCACGTTTTCTCTATCCCTGTTTATGTCATATACTGCATTTTTCTTAGGCAAGAAATATAAATATCATAATATAAGAAATATAAAGAAATAAATATCAAAGATTTCGTAAGAGCAATGCGGCATTACGTCTTTGCTAAGTAAAATTTAATAATTTTTGATGGATATAATCATAATCATAAATTTCAAAAACAGATTGTTTATTTTAATTTTTTTTAAAGTAAAAATATCAAAAATACCAACATACAAACATAATAAAAATATGCACTTAATAAAGAGGAACATATTAATTTGAATTGCTTCTACAAGGTATATTTCGCTAAAAATATTTTCTGTTATCAGGTCACGTAATGGTTTTGACAATTTCATACCCTTTGGCGAATAGTTGCTTGAGACTGAAGAAAATCTAAACAATTATATAGTTCCCATTCCGAATGTCTTTAAGATAAATTTGATTTAGTTGTTTCTTTGGTTTTTGTTGTGATACAAAATAATTTACACTTATGAAAATCTGAAAAAGATATGTTTTTAATTTTAACTGATCCCTTATATGCTTGGGCTAAAGCATTAACAAAATCCAAAAGTCATAGGTTTTTTTTTAAGGAGAGCTCTACTTGATGGTGGAAATGGTCTGCTGACATATATATATATATATATATATATATATATATATATATATATATATATATATATATATATATATATATATATATATATATATATATATATATATGTCCCGGTTCAATATAATTAAATTTTCGTTGACACTAATTTCACTTTATAATACTAGTATAAACAAGATAACTTAATAGGTACCAAAGTTTTACAGATCCACATTCTTTATTGCCAAATCTAGCAAGCAAAAGATATACAGATTTTTCTTTTTAATTTGACTTCGATATACAGTGCGGCTCTTCATTGTCCTCTTCACCCTCTTATCTTTTGAGTGCGTTTATATACAAATTTGAAAGCTGGCACACATCATTAGCAACCTAATACTACTTTTTGGTCCCTACCTCTTTTTACAAGACTTCAAAATACCGGCGGGACGCCATTTTGAAAAATAAAACTAAATAGAAAGGGGGTCATGCGATACATCGTTAGAAAGCTCCCACTGAATGCTTTATGATCCTAGAATAATAAACCATTACTTCTACCCATAGCAAAGTTGCAGCTTTTCAAAATCTTATTATCCGCATTTTTATCTCCACGTAAAATAATTAAACTTTAGGTAATACAGAAATGTAGCTATTCCGCTACAAAAGATGTTGAAAATGTGCACCATTAACTTTAAGACATTGGAGACTTCAAAATAATCTATTGGAGAACTCTTCATGAACATTTTGGAAAGTGGTGACAACAATATTGCGACATGCATCAATTATTCTTTGACGTAGATCAAAGATAGATTCTGACTGGGTGACGTAGACTTTGTGTTTTAAGTAGCCCCATAAAAAAAGTCCAGAGATGTAAGATCGGGCGATCTCGCTGGCCACTCGATAGACCATAGACGACCAATCCACCGATTAAAGTATTACTCAAATATTCTCTAACATTTCTGCTAAAGTGATGCGGTGCCCCATCTCGTTGAAAAACTGTTTCCAACTCAAATTCATGAAAATTGTATTCGATAATCTCAGGGATCAGTGGTTCTACTGCATTTTCCAACATGTTTAAGTAAAGGTCCCCTGTCAAATTTTTGGTTTAAAAAGAAACCCAACAATATGATTTCGTAATATACCAGCCCGCACATTTATTTTTTCTGATAATTGCGATGAACCATTTGACTTTTATGCGGATGAAATGTATGTTTTTTAAGTACCGTTTTCATAATAGCAGAAGATACATCATACGTGTCACCAACTGTGGAAGTAGACTGTTGTGCAGCTCCTATCACAGCTGCTATTATAATCACCTGTTTTTCGTCTGCATAGCTGGGACTGCCTGCATTCTTTCTACTGGCAACACTACCCGTCTTAGTAAATTTCTGAATAAGCTCGCGCATATACTTTAACATACTCGACGGTCAGGAAAGCGAACTTTAAAAATTCTGTCCGTCTCATGTACCTACATTATGATTTCCATCGTAAATGAAAATAATTTCAATTTTTTTCAGCAAGGGGACATGGATCAGGCAATCTCGATTAAATCAAGGCACAAATAAAAACTGCACTGAATGAAATAGCAAAAATATTCTCTCCTTTCGGTATTATTCGCTTTTAAAGGTATTGGTAAACCAAAGAAGTTTTTGTGTGAAACAGTCATTTTTATGATAATAATGTGACAAACAAAATACCCCTGCACAGGTCTAGTAAAGAAAATAAAAAGACGAAAAATAAGATTTTGAAAGGCTGCCATTTTGCTATGGTTAGAACTAATGACGTAATATTCTAGGACCATAAAGGATTCAGTGGGAGCTTTTAAGTGATGTATCACATAACCTTCCCTTTTTATTTAATCTGCTAATGATGTGTGCCAAATTTCAAATTTGTATATAAACGCATTCAAAAGATAAGAGGGGGAGGGGGACAATTTGAACATATTTTTTACGTTTCCTGAAAAAAATAATTAAAAAGTAATATAGAATAAAAAAGTTGATATTGCCACGGCTATATGAGAAAACCTATATACAAAATTTTAAGATACTTATTTAATCATCATTATATTAAAAACAATATAATAAACATTATTTTAAACACATACAGTAAAAGTATAAATTTCTACCACTGGTATCAGACTTCATACAGTCTTATTATTTATCCTAATAAACAACATATTTGGGTTTCATCGACAAATAAAAAGAGAAGTTAGTATTTTATTAATATACTTTCTCCTTTACATATCCCCAAAAGAAGAAATCCATCTAAGTCTACCTCTACCTATCCATCTATTTAGAAACCGGTCATCTAAATAGTGCCTTACAACTTGACTGTAATGAGCTGGAGCTCCATCTTGCCGAAACCAAATCCTGTCCTGAACATAATGTGCAGGCAACGTTTCCAACATTTCATTTTGTAAAAATTCCAGGTACATTTCACCTGTGAGATGTCTATGACAAAAGCGTGGTCCAATAACATAATTCTCAATAATCCCTACCCAAACAATTAATAGACCATCTGTGTTGGTGAGTTTCACGTGTAAAGACAGGATTGCTGGTATCATAATAATGAAAATTGTGCCTGTTAACGCTGCCAGTATTATGAAAAGTACCAAATAAAAAAAACCATGTTGCTGCATCATATTTTGTGCCCATTGACAAAAAGTAAGTCGTCTTTTATAATCTTGCGGCTGTAATTCATGCAACAGTTCGACGAGTTCTTTCCGTGGATAATTCATAATTTGCAAGTAATACAATAATTTTAATCTTTAAAACTTATTTCAGCTCTAATGCGAAATATTTTATTAACAATATTCAAAAAAAAAACAGTAAACCAAATGCAACTATTTAAATGTCAGATCAGTATTTTTGCTGAGAGTCTGTCAACAATAGAAACAAATTTTTCTAAGCATCTTGATAAATTTTTTTTAAATACATAGTTATGGGCTTTTATTGACATCGTTTTTTAAAGAATGTAAAACATCTCAAAAAAAGTCTTTGTAAGAAATGTAGACAAGCAAACTTCATGAAAGAGAAAACTACAGGGTGTTCCATTTAAAAAAAATCGAGTTATTGCATATTTTATGAATAAATTGGTAAATTTATATTAGTCACTCTGTATGAAAAAAACTTCAGACTTTTACTGAAAAATAAAGCTGATACCGTAAACTAACTATTTCGTTTATCCAGATTGAACACAGCGGTTGCTATAAGAATTTTAATAAACCCCTTAAAACACTAAAAATATCCTAAACATACGAATTACGTGGCAACGCCGTGATGAAATTTAAAAAATAAAGTATTAGTATAAATCTCGTTGTCCCCAAAAGCATAACGCCATTAAATACAGGGTGTTTCATTTGAAAACGTACATGTTTTTCCGAAACTTCTTTTTTACGCACCCTGTAATGTGAAATTATTTTTAGTTTGTAGAGATTTGTCAACCTTTTAACCATGTCAGATAAGTTTTTTTCTACTCGGTATAGTTTAGGCGTACGCCTTGCTGACGCACCCTGTATAAGAAGCTATCTGTGTGACATAAGTCAGCAAGTAGTACATTCGAAATCTTCGTCGATAAATAATGCTAAAGACGTGCCTCAGGGAAGTATCTTGGGACCTTTATTATTCTTAATATATACATACTTCTGATTTTCCTACTCGTATCAAAAATTGTAAGTCGCATCAGAACGCGGTTCACCTGCAGATTTACCACTCGTTTAAGTTATATGTGACAATCTTGATCACGCTTCTCAACTTATAAATCATGACTTAAATAGTATTTTTGAAATTTCAAGAGCCCATTGTCTCAATTTAAATACTTCAAAAACTAGAATGCTTATTTTTGGGAAAAAAAGGAAGCTATTGAGACTAACAACAAGTTTAATATTGAGTTAAATGGGACCTCTCAATGTAAGCAAAAAATTTAGGAATATACCTTGATAAGGATCTTCGTTTTAAGTATCATGTGTCACATCTCCTCCAGTCATCTTTCGTCAAGTTGCGACTGCTATATACCTACAAAGAATACTTTACTAAGGATATAAAGCTTAGATTAACTAACTCCTTAGTATTTTCTCACTTAACCTAGGGCAATATTGTTTATTGGTCTGCACTTACTGAAATCTTTGCAAAGGCTACGCAGAACTCTTGCCTACGGTATTGCTACTCTCGCAGAAAGTTTGATCACATAACACACTTATCGCGCGAATCTGCTTGGCCTAATTTAAAAGAAAGGTTTAAGCTGTATATGACTGCAATGGTTTTTAAAATTAACAGCACGGGGTGTCCAAGTTATCTACATTCTAATTTTAATTTCTAATTAGTCAAGGGAAGTGATAGACATGAGCGTGTTATCCGAACCATACGGTTCCAAAACATAGGACTGCCATGTTTCAACGATCCTTTAGGTATAATGCTGTCAAACTTTTTAATTCTATACCTCCTGAGATCAAATGGGCTCGATCTTTAAGTAACTTAAAATTAAAAATTAAAAAAATTATTAATTTGCAGAGAGACTAACTGCGTTATCACATCGCAAAAAGTATCTTTACATTTGAGCTAACTGTGCATCTTCTTATATTTGAAATTGTTTATTTCATTTAAATTTAATATTTATATTTTATTAAGATCCAAATATATTATACTTTTGGAAGGTCGCCTGTACTGTTCACTCATTGTATTATAACTTATACCTATTTTTTTTATCAGTGGTTAAGTTGAATAGCTATGCTAGACCCCGACACGCTTAAATAGTAGTTTTTATATTTTTTTATGGTAATAAAAAAACGTTTATTATTATCATCAAAATTATGCGGCCGTCTCTCCTATTAAGAGAGACTCTGAGAATAATTTATGAATAGCTGATAAAGTTATGTATTCCTATATTAAAAAAAAAAACATTTTCCCTGTTAAGTTTTAACAGTACATATTTATACATTAAAAGGAAATTTGCCTATAATTTTTAAAATATTTTTGTTAGAAATTTAATATCTTCTTAATTTTGAAACATTTGTTTTGTAGATCATGCTAATTCAAATACACCTCTTTAAATAATTTTTTTGTTTTGGTTTTTATTTATTTGATCTACCTACACTAAAAATGTCCATAATTGCATCACTCTCAAGCTAGGATGTATACCGTTTTTGTTTAAAAAAGGATTTGCTATTAACAGGTAATATATAGTTTCTCATTTAAAAATTCAGCAGAAAAATTTATCACTTACCAATACCAAGCTGCTACGTGAAGAAGAAATCAGGGCAGTTAGCAACATAATCAGAAACGAAAATCAAATTTTTACACTCGACCAGATAAGTTCTGCACGCTATATATTTTTTTCCATATTTAAGCATTAAATCTGATTTTAAACTTCTTAAATAAAGTTAAGAGAAAAACTATAATTACATATAGAGAAAAAGGGTGTAGATTTGATTTTTTTGCAGCATAAAAGATAAATGTTTGTAAAATAATAAATAATTAAAAAAATCACAGTAATTTTTTTTGTAAAATTTTTTTACACCTTCACGGTACATAAATAAAAGATTATTAAATACATCATATATCTCAGAGACATTATTTTTCAGGGGTTGAAGAAGTGTAAGCCATCCCGAAATACCTTAAAAAATCGTAGTAATTAGTAATCATTTTGTTAGACCTTCAAACTTGGTGTATAAATAAGAGATTATAAAATGCACCATATATCACCCTTACACCCCCGAAAAAACGTGTCTCTGAGATATATGATGTATTTTGTAATCTTTTATTTAAAAAAGGATTAGTGCAGTAAACGAAATTAAATATTTGGGTGTCTACTTCCATAGGCATCTAAAATGGGAGACACATGTGCAATATATCTGTGGTAAACTAAGAAAACTTAGGTATAAATTCTATATGCTAAGACAATGTTTGTCACATACAACAATATTAAACATATAATTATAAAGGTTTGGTAGAATCGATTAATAACTACGGAATTTGTATTTGGGGGGGGCTGCCAGTAAGACTCTGTTAAATCCTCTTGAAATAACCAGAAAAAAAATATTAAGATATCTTTTTCAAAAAATATAATGGATCCTACCGAATTATTATTCCAAGAATTTAATTTAGTTATCATTACCAAATTATACTTAAAAACAATAATTAGAGTCCTGAGTAATCAGAAAATTGACATTAATACATCAACCCACTCAGTACCAACTAGATTTGTACAAAATAAATCAATGATTCAACAAAGTATGGTCTTCTTAACTCCCAAAATATATAATCAGTTGCCTCAGGAACTAAGTAAATTAAAGGAAAAGTTTAGAGATTATTAAAAGAAAAAAAACTCTTTGCTACTAAACCTTCAAGCAGAAAGATATGCTTGAAACAGTAATATAGGATAATTTACTAGTATATATTTTTCTTTAATATATGTGTGTAGATTTTTGTTTCTCTTTTTACGCATTTTCTGTTTATATTTAATAGTTGATGATTATATAGACACGCGCACAATTTTTAAAAGTAATTGTGTGTCTAGTCCTAAGTAAGTGTTATGTTGTATATTTTCGTGAAATAAAGAAATTATTTATTTATTTATTTATTTATTTTATAGTATTTTACCTATTTAAACACCAAGTTTGAAGGTGTAACAAATTTTTTAAGAATTACCGTGATTTTTTTAATTATTTATTATTTTACAAACATTTATTTTTTATGCTGCAAAAAAAATCAAATCTACACCCCTTTTCTCTATATTATGCAATTATAGTTTTTCTCTTACCTTTATTTAAGAAGCTTAAAATCAGATTTAATCCTTAAATATGGAAAAAAATATATTGCGTGCAAAACTTATCTGGTCGACTGTAAAAATTTGATTTCCGCTTCTGATTCTGTTGCTAACTTCCATGCTGTCTGAAGAAGAACTTTTATATAGATAATAATTGTTGGATCCCCAAGATACTTAAAACTATAAAATAAATAAAAAGTTACTATGCACTTACCGCTTCAATAGAAAAAAAGCACTGGCTTATACGAACAACCTCCTCAAGAGGATCAAACACGCGAGATCAAAGAAAAATGGCGACCCGAACCGTTGAGAAAAAAAATTCTGGACAAAATAGATGTCCCACCAAAGAAATATTCTCAAGTCGCGTACGTACTCCGCGTCTCTCCGTACCCAAACGCGTTATGCCAGAAGGATGAAAAGTAAAGAGGCGGGCAGAGTGGAGAATCCAGCAGCAGCAGCAGCAGAACAGGCAGACACTCTCTCGGTTCCCAAAATCGGTCGTTCTGCACACGCGATCGATGCGGTCGCAACTCGGAAGAGAGAAGGAAAGAGAGCGAAAGACCGAATCAACTCGAGATATTGTCGGGATTTTTTCCTTCTTCTCTTGTGTGTGTGTTTCGTTGTCAATTTTCAGGCCAGGCGTAGCCGCACCACTCAACCGATATATAACAAATGTGGGCTTCTGGGATAATAATATGTGACATGCCCGGATTTCGACTGTTTGTTTATATCTGGCCTTTTGTTTGCTTTCAGACACGTGCAGATAAATGTCTTGATAAATATTGCACCCGCCCCCCAAATATATATTATGAAAACGACTGCTTTTATTTATTATTTCTTCGTTGGGGTATGGGGCATACAGGGTGTTTCAGGACCAGGAAGTTTACAGGGTGTCCCATTTTGGGTACGTTTGCGAAATATCTCCGTTATTTTTTGAGATTGAGAGTTGCAATTTTCACGACTGTAAAACATATTTGATTTTTATCATTTTATTATATTATATATTTTTTTATTTTATATTTTAATATATGTATTCTCATTTAAAACAACACTCTTTTAATGATCTATAATAATTCTATCTCAATTTAATTAATTCCATAATCAATTAATAACTTGATATATTTAAAATAACGTATATTGCTAAAGATCTCTAATATTCATTGAGTTAAGGGGACACCCAAAAATATTAATTGGCGAGTCAGTCAGAAAGCAACGTTTGAGAGAAATGTGTGTAAGTTGGTGTGTTGGGAAAAGTCGTGTTTACTGGTTAAACCAGGCTGCTAAATTTAATAGTGGTGAATATGTGAGAAATAGTTGATCTTGAGTAGATATGTGGCCATTATGAGAAGTTTGTACAGATCTGTTTGCGCATCTTGAAGATGCCCGCACAAGTAGGTGTGAAAGCCTCTGTTCAATTAGGAACGAATGCGCAATTCCTCGAGTGCTGTCTGGTAAGACTGGGGGCCTTACCTGGGGCTCGATTGACACGAATAAACAGAAGGATATAGTAGAAATATATCCTTTGGCTAATTCGTTGAGATGCTTACTGTTTAGCGGCAGTGGAGCGTCTGGGGAAGCCCATACTATTTTAGGTGACACTAGCTAGTCGTCAAATAAAGGAAGATAACATGTTTGACATATGTATATATTGAAATGTGACATTGTGTAAATTGATGTTGACTAAGATTATGCAAGGGAACGGAAGTTCCCCGGTGAGTATATTTTATTATTGCCAAAAGTTGACAGAACAGTAAATATTGTTTTTTTATTATTTTTATGTGATGTTCGAGTTTATGTCTAACAATATGAGAATGATGACTGTTGAGTGAATTTGCATTGTAGAGACCCATTGGCTAAGAACAACTATGACAGGTAATTAAACCACATTTTAAAGCGTATTTTACACGACACTGTTCTACTTTTTCGTAAAACTAAAGATGCCGTCAACAAAATGTTCATAGCCCTTTTTAGAATATTAGATTTAAATGAAAGTCTAATAAAAAATTAAAAACACACTGTATTTGTCACTGAAAATGAGGAATATCGAATGTGACCGTTTACACCAAGGCTCGTGGTGATTCTGTCTTTTTGTCAACGATCTCGAATTCCGCTGACGCAAGACCCTATCGAATTACCACTTGGACTTGTCTTATTTATATAATAAATCTTAAGATAAAGCGGCATTGTTGTGCCTAATTCGAATAACATAGAACATACAGACTAATTCATAATATATTGTAACTGAACGCTAACAGCCCTTTTAGTTTTTAAGATACTTTGGAACCTCCCTCGTATCCTTGCTATCCTTAAAGTTTTTGTAAAAGTGAAAACTCATTCTTATAGTGTGGCACCTCATAAATATGGATTTAAAAATAATATCCAAAAGACATTTATAGCATTTAAGTTTGTTTAATCTAGAATATGTGAATAGGCAGTTTCTTATTTATAAGTATGTAACTAAATATCTGTGTGTCCAGAAAAGTCATAAATAAATACTTAAGTGCCCTATTTAGTTGACAGATGTAGGGCCCCGGCACGGGATAATAGTTGTTTGGGACTGAAGAGAGTTTAGTTTTAAGTTGAGACTCGGAAAGTAATTGTATTGAGATTGTGCGAACCATTTTTGAGTTTTTATTAAAACAGTTAATTCAATAATCACTGTTTTATTTTGCCCACAACAATAGATTTTTTTCCGTTGAACCCAAACTTATGTTTTTTTTAAACAGAACGCCCTGTATATTTAAAGTTCATAAAGTTTACCTTTTTTTACGGCACAAAATGCTCAAAATGCCCAACGATTTGTTTCCGGCAAAATTGTCTGAATAGCTATTATTATTGAAAAATTTCTGAATAACTCGAATTATATCAGAAACTGACAGGTTTCCGCGCCAATTCGTAACAATGATATGTGAAATCTAAGGCCAACTTACTATTGTATTATAAATAGGGATAAAAAACACTTCAAAAGGTCTTTAATTTATCGTTATTAATTAGACGGTATAAGGGTGAGTAAAAGGTCCAATTTATCGCTAATCTTGTTTGATGTTTAATAGATGTTAGGCAAATGCTACTAAATGCTAAAAAGTCTCTACAAAGTTTGTTTAAAACGGAAACATATTTTATTAATTCACAGCAATCTTTGGGTTTTTTAATTGTTAAAAACTAGGTAGGTATGTGGCGCTAAACTGTTTTTTTGTAAATTCAGACTTATTAGAATTAGCAAATATCGATTGTCTGATATCAAATTGTTTGTAAAAAAATACATTTTTTAATTATGGTAATGAGCCACCCTGGTTCCATTTGAAAAAAATTTGTAATAGCCGAAAATACGATTTTGCAAACTTTAGACGCTAGGATTACTTGATGTAAAACTAACGATTTTAAATTATTCATGGCCCTCTAGATTGAAATATAAAAAATTAAATAATTTAAAGGCTTAAAAATTGGGGGTCATATGGGCTGTCATTTTTCTTAGATTGTCATTTTCTATTTGGAAAATTGGGGGTCGTATTTAAAATAAGAAAGTTAGGGTCATTTCCGGTTAAACCGGAAGTGACAGAAAACAACTAAATACGTCATCCAATCCCAATTTGGGTGCTACACCCACGTACCAAATTTCATTTTTTTAACTTAAAAATTAAAAAAGTTAAAAAAGTTATAGGGGCGAACCACTTTCCTAAGACACCCGGTATAGTGCATCCGTAAAGTAGCGGATAAATTCAATAAAAGTGAAATGGACCATTTTTGAAAAAAATGCGCGAACCCGTCATTTTTAATAATTGGTTTAGGGTTTTTCTACATGGAAATTAAATATACAGGGTTACTTAAAAAAAGATATGACTTCATCAATATATTTTTTAAATGGAAACCACCATTTTTTAGTGCAGAATCATTTATTTGGTTTATGGAACCACTATTCATATGGTGCAAACAAATAGTGGTTACATAAGCAATTTTGAACGAAAAATTATGAAATATAAAATTAAAGAAATACCTACCTATCTAAATTAAATGTTCGAATTGAGCACCGTTAACAACCTGGCAATAACGAGTAATATTTCTAATTTCCTGGCGTATTGTTCTTTTTTATCTTCTAAACTCGCTGGTTTAGTGACATACGCTTTACTTTTCAAGTATCCCTATAAAAAGTAATTGAGGGAAGTTAAATCTGGCGCTCAGGGTGGCCATTCAATGAACCCTCGTCTACCTATCCAACGATTTCGAAAAACTTCATCTAAATAATTGCGAACGGGTAAAGCATAGTGTAGCGGGGCTCCATCTTGCTGAAAAAAAATATCACGTTGATGCATGTCGGGTTCTTCAAAATCCGGATACAAAGCTATCAGAGCGGGGATAAGATCATTTTGAAGAAAGTCGAAATACCATAGTGTCATCAAAAAAATAAGGTCCTAAAACTCTTCCTTCCACTATAACGCACCACACTTTGACTTTTTGAGGGTGGTGTATGACATTCTGTGAACTAATGAGGGTTTTCGGTCGCCCAGTATCGACAATTCTGTCTGTTCACTGGCCGTTTAGAGTAAACGTTGCTTCGTCAGAAAATATTATCTGTTTTAACAAATTATTGTTATCATTACATAATTGCTGCATTTACTTTACATTTACAAAATTCATTTCGGCGATCAAAATCATCTTCCGATAGCTCTTGAAGTAAGAATATTTTATAAGGGTTGAACTTTGATTATTTCAATACTTTATGCATAGTGGATCGCGATAAATTAGCATTAGAAGCCGTGCCTGTGATTGGACTTGAAACTTTGCTTCAACTCTGCTTACCATGCTTTGGCTAATAGGCGACCGATCAGGATGAGTTGCATTAAACAACTGAACTACCTCCTTTTGAGTACGCGACATATCTCCGAAACCAATGCACAAGATTTAGATTCTTTCACGTTCGGTTAATTTTCTCATATTTCATACAATAAAACTAGGTAATACTCAATCAATCAATAAATCAATGCTTTATTGTCAAGAAATTGTTACAATTTGTAGACAAAGCTGTAAAACAAAAAAGACACAAAAATACAAACAAAACACAATTAAAGAAAAGAAAAACAAAACAAAATTTTAAAAAAATAAATAAATAAATAGAATAGAATATCAACAATATATACAGATTAATACAATTTAAGAATTGTGAGTAGTCAAAAATATTATTATAAAATATACAATTTAATGTATACAATGTCAAAAAAAATGTAAAAAATGTTTAACAAAGTAAAAAATTATAAAAAATCCTAAAATAGCTACACAAAGCAGTATACCTAAACATGTACAGATAGTAAAAATACATAATCAGCTAGTGCGAAATTTCAAATCAATGATTACTAAAAAAAATCGTTAACTGTCTAAAAAGCTCTCTCCAGTAAGAATGCTTTTAATGCTTTACGAAATGTAAAAAAAGATGTGATGGATTTAATTTTCAATTGCAGATGATTGTGCATTTTTTTTTGCATTATATAATATGGAACTTTTGACCAACTCTGAATGTGGGGTAGGCAGGTATAGATCATGTTCCGTGTTTCTAAGTGGATAACTATGGGAAGGCCTATCAGATGCCTAAAAATACGCTCAAATTGAGTTGCACTACATGTACCCCAGAATGGAAGGGCGTATCGAAGGTGCGATTCAAAAAGGGCAAAATAAACTGTTCTAAAAGTAGACAGGCTAAGCTCCTTAGAAATTGATCTTAACGCAGAACAAGCGGAACTTAATTTTCTTGATAAAGAGTCAATATGTGTGTCCCATTTTAACAAGTTGTCAACAGTTAGCCCTAAAAACTTTACAGAATCAACTTCGTCAATTGTTGAGTCAATGGTCATGTCATGTCAAGTCAATGTCAAGGTATTTTTATAGGACAACATTTTAGTTTTGGAAATGTTGAGACAAAGGAGATTAGAGTCGCACCATGATTTGATAGTAGTTAAATCACTTGATACGGTTCTATGAAGTGTAGAAATATCCGGATTACTCCAGGTAAAACTAGTATCATCAGTAAATAGACAGACTTTACCGTTAATATTTAGATTAGCAATGACATTGATGAAGATAAGAAACAAAATAGGGCCAAGTACGGAACCTTGAGGCACTCCACTTTGTATTGGCTTGCAAGAAGACATAGTCGCTTCATAGTCAATTCTTACAGCTTGGCTTCTGTTATTGAGATACGACTTAAACCATTCAAAAGGCGCTCCTCTGAACCCGTAGTATTGCAACTTTTTTAATAAGATGTTGAAAAGAAAATTGTTGTTGTAGGGTGTTGGTTGTTTAAACTAGAGTATTATTAAAAAGAGAAAACATAGCATCATTTGTGCATTTGTTATTTAAAAATCCAAATTGATGGGAAGTAAGTATTTTATATTTTAGCAAAAATGAAAGAGGTCTTTTTTTAACCAATCTTTCAATAATTTTTGAAAGTGTGGGAAGAAGAGCGATAGGGCGATAGTTGGAAGACTGATCTTTGTCTCCTCCTTTATGTAGTGGAATTATTATCGCCAATTTAAGGCAGTTAGGAAAAACACCTTTTTGAAAAGACTGATTAATTAGAGTAATAAGATGACATAATGTACATTCGGGCAGATTTGAAAACATTTTGAGAGTAAGTCCATCAATTCCAGAAGAGCCTTTGTTTTTGATTTCCCTAATTGAACTGGAAAGCTCTGGTAACACTACGGGCGTAAAGAAAAAACTGTGGAAATTCTCATTTGCAACGGGAAGATATGAAAGTGGATCATGGGAAGAAGTTATGGTACTCATTAAATTATTTGCCACATTTACAAAATAATCATTAAGGTTCTCAGATGAAGTGGAGATAGTATTTGACAAAGAAGGCTTATTTCTCAAAGCATTAACAATCAACCATGTTTCCTTAGCCACATTTTTAGATTTAGCCAGTCTCCTATTAAAGTAAATATCCTTGGCGGCTTTTAAAGTTCTCTGATAAATCTTTTTGTAAAGTCTTACGTATTCATGAAAAAAAGCGCTGTCTGAAAATTTCTTAAGATGAGATAATAAGCGCATGTTCTTAGCAGATGTACGCAAGCCTTGGGTAGAGCAGGGGTTATGTTGCTTCTTTTTAAGAGGTCTCAAAGGAAAGGATTTGTTAGAAAAACTAGATAGCGTTTTTACAAATCTTGAGAATTCTGAATCAACGTCGTCAGAGAGAATATTCCAGTCAGTTGATTGACAAAGGTGCCTAAAATGTAAAAAAATTTTATCCGAGAAAATACGGCCTAATTTGCGTGAAACATTTTTACTTTTAGATTTAGTTATGGAAAACTTTGTTAACACTGCTTTATGGTCTGAGAAACCTGAGCCTAAGACAGTACAATCGACGAAATCTGGCTCAAAGGAAGATACGACATAATATATTGTACTAGAGCTGGTTTTAGTTAATTTGGTAGGTGATTTAATGTGCATGATTAAGCCAAAAGAGTCGAAAATGGACTGGAGAGATTCTTGAGCAGCACACACACTGGAAAAATCAATGTTTAGGTCGCCACATGAAATGAGTTTGCTTTTTAACGGCAGAGACTCAAGCAAGCTTAGTAATTTTTGGAAAAAAACATTTACGTTAGCATCAGGTGTTCTGTAAATACAAACAACTTAAAGTTTAAAATTATTATTGTAGACAATGGAAAATTCAAATATTTTTTCAGAAACTAAATTATCGAACTTGGTTACCATTGAAAAGTCGTTGCTAGTAGATAATATCACAGTACCTCCATGAGTTACATTTGTTCTATCAAATCTGGCAACTGTAGTGTAATTATCCACCATCACAGGCTCACCAACATGCAACCAATGTTCAGTTATGGCAACGATTTCTGGAAAATGAAGCTCTTCTAGTAAACGAAATAAATCATTAGTTTTATGTCTTAAGGACTGAATATTTAGAGAGAAAATACTAAGCTTGCCATTGTCCAGTATTTCAGAGGGTGCTTGATCCTCTGTTCGCGTCAAGTCATTTAAAAAATTTTATTCCTGGCGGGAGATCCACCAGAATAATAATTGCTATGACTCTCTCTGATTTTTTGAAGGCGTAGCAGCTTTTGTGATGAGAAGAAGGACCTGAAGGCTGACAGATCTGCTTCAACTTCAGTTGGACCAATACCATAGGCATCATGGTAGCGAAAGTAGAGCCTCCGCAAAGAGTCCACGTCACCAGGAAGTCCCTCTGATGCAAGTGCCAATCGGATGCTGGTGTTGGTATGTCCTTCAAAACACACACTGGAGGGTTGATCATACAGATAGGCAAGGAATAGCTTAAGAGGTTTTAAGATGGAAGGGTCTCTTAGTCTGGCCAATAAATAGCGAGTGTACTTAACTAATAAAACGCAGGATGACACTGCTTTCGCCTCTCAAAAAAAAAACACCACTTGCAAATGTAAAAATACTTCAAATAGTTAATACATTCACTTTTTGACACTGACAATAACAACTAAAAAAAACCAAAATACAAACATTTAATTTAGATAGGTATTTCTTTAATTTTATATTTTATTATCATTTTTTGTTCAAAATTGTTTATGTAACCACTATTCATTTGTACCTTTGTAAAAAAAAGCGTTCTTTCTGATTCTGCATTAAAAAATTGTGGTTTCCATTTAAAAAACCTATTGCTGACGTCATATCTTTTTTTTTTGAGTCACCGTGCATATTTAATTTCCACGTAGAAAACCCTAAATCCAATATTAAAATCGACGAGTTCGGGCATTTTTTTCAGAAACGTCCATTTCATTTTTATTGAATTTATCCGGTACTTTACGGATGCACTTTATAGTTACTGCATAAATATATAGGTACTGCAGAATAAATACTGCAAATATATATACTGGTATTGCAGAATAGATACCAGCCGATGAGCTGAAACAAAATGCTAATTACCTCATGCTTCAGAATCAATAAGTGTCTGCATACGAAATTAAAAAGAAATTAAATCAAATTTAAAAAACCAAGGAAAGGATTACATTTAAAGTGATATCCGTGGTACTCACCTTGCCTGTGGATGACCCCTTCTTAATTTAAAAGAAGCTCAAAAATATGGGCCGACACAAAATATGGCTTAAGCCAACTTGAACGTTCGGCTGTTCAGATCAGAAAGAAAGCTAAACGTCTCTTTAACAAAGGTACCCACATGTAGATTCACCGGAACTCAAAAAATTACAGTGGAAATTCAAAAAAAAAAACAAATTTAATACTAAAAAGATGAAGGATTGCCCGGAAGCCCCCCACCTAAGCGTGACGCTTGCAAATAATCAAATGACTGTCTTTATCATAAATGACACTGTCATTATTAAAATTAAGGCCTGGTTTCTCTGACCAGATCGGTCTGAAATATTTTGGCGATATGAAACGAAAAGTTCGTCAGCGGTTCCGGTGAAACCCAGGATATGCAGAGTACATAGTAGTGGTTTTTATAAAAGATCGGAATGAAATTTCGGGGAGGTGTGGCGGATAGCAGCTTCGTCGAAATCAAACAGTTTTTGATTTGAACGATTTTAAACGGCTCAGTTCGCCGATTCGTTTGTTATTGTATAGACGACTGCATGTTAATACAACAATATTTTTATAAAAAATTACTTTTTAATACTGATATATGAATAGAAAAATGTCTGTGCTTAAAAAGTACCATAAATTAGTCTTTTCTGCGTTAGAGGATGAAATATTAATCCAAAAAGTAAAAGAAAATCCTCCGTAATATAAAAAAAATAATAAAAAGTTACAAGCTTCCTGGTCAGGAGATACCACCAGGTTGTACATTAAACAGCTACTTAGCACTTAAAACCCATGGAATAATACACAATAATACGTAAAATATTATACATCTTTTATAATTAAGGTATATTTTTATCATTTTTTAAAACTTTTTATAAAAAATAAATAAATAAGAAAAATATTATTTCCTAGATCTTCCTCAATTTGACATGTTCACACTTCATGCTGAGATATAACTTTTCCGCTGGAGAAATAAGAGTCGGATTTTTATTTGTAGGTTGTGTACTAATTTCATCCTATATATGATGTAAAACAGTGTAAGTGTACAGTGTAAAACAGTTAAACAGAAAAATTCTTTAAACTTTGTGTAGTTATCCGAAAGATGATTTAACACTAACAATTTATACACTCCCTCTTTACTCCCATTCTCGAACATTTTTAAAACTATTCTTCTATTTTCATTGTCTACTGCTAACAATGCAGATACATCATCATCATCCTGTTCTTCTTCTAAAATCATACCAATAAAAAATCCTTTTTTAGTTTTTAAACGCAAGATGTACTGCACGTAAAATTTTAAAAGACTGAAATATATCGCAACGAATTAATTCTGAAGCTAGCTTCAGAATTAATTATATTATAATATAATATTAAATATATATATTAATAATAAACCAGGCCTTAATTTTAATAATGACAGTGTCATTTATGATAAAGACAGTCATTTGATTATTTGCAAGCGTCACGCTTAGGTGGGGGGCTTCCGGGCAATCCTTCATCTTTTTAGTATTAAATTTGTTTTTTTTTTTAATTTCTACTGTAATTTTTTGAGTTCCGGTGAATCTACATGTGGGTACCTTTGTTAAAGAGACCACGTTTTCTTTCTGATCTGAACAGCCGAACGTTCAAGTTGGCTTAAGCCATATTTTGTGTCGGCCCATATTTTTGAGCTTCTTTTAAATTAAGAAGGGGTCATCCACAGGCAAGGTGAGTACCACGGATATCACTTTAAATGTAATCCTTTCCTTGGTTTTTTAAATTTGATTTCATTTCTTTTTAATTTCGTATGCGTAATGTCAGACACTTATTGGTTCTAAAGCATGAGGTAATTGGCATTTTGTTTCAGCTCATCGGCTGGTATCTATTCTGCAATACCAGTATATATATTTGCAGTATTTATTCTGAGCACGAAAAGACGAAACTACTGAACGAACTGAGTTCGGAAATCTGGAACGTTTTTTACACGAATATTCACCGAAATATTTTGAACCGATCTGGTGAGAGAATCCAAAGCTTTAAAGAGAAATATTGATAGTGAAAAATAAAATAAATAAGTCCGGCGAATCTACATTGTTGTGAAAACAAAGCTGATTAAAAATATATTAATCCATCTGATCTACTGCCTGACTACCTGCCCGCAATCCGTCAACGTCATGCCCGCCGATAAGGTCACCATAATAAGGGCACAGGCAATGAGCACTATTATTGACATAAAATACAGTGTTTTCATTTCAAAACGATCCACCCTTAACAGCTTTCTTAAAACGTCAAATTAGATATACAGGGGGACGTTTAATTATGCATTTACTGAAGTTCTGTCAATCACCTCCTCACCTCCAGCTAACCTCACTTTAATATGTCAAATGGGAACCCCCATCGTGTGATACATCATAGCGACGGTACCAAAAAAAATGAAATCGGTAAATGTGTAAGCAAATAGTTAGCGAAAATGTCTAGAAGTAATGAATATTTTATTTACGCCAAACTTTGGTATTTTAAATGAATACTTTTAGTGTGGTACCTACATCATTTTAAAATTCTTACATTTTTTATAATAGAACATCAAAAAAAAAAAATACAAGCAATTTAGAAGTTAAAATGTGTGGTAACAAACAGTACATTTAGTTCAAGCAAATTATTTATTTCTTTAAGTAAAGAATGTGTACCGTTATTTGGAGGTGAGCAGGTGATTGACAGAACTTTAGTAAATGCATAATTAAACGTCCCCCTGTATATCTTTGATGTGTTTTTTTTTTAAGAAAGTTATTAAGGGTGGATCGTTTTGAAATGAAAGCACTGTATAAACATATAGTGAAATGTTGGACATGGGCAACCTGCACTCAGGCACTGCCAAGTTAAAGAGAGAAAAGTTGAATTTAGTTATTTCAAAATTACAACTAACATTGTTAACGAAAATTATAAAATAACGGTGAACGCGATAAGATTTTAAGTAAGTTCCTGTAAATAGAGGATAACAAAATGTCTACAAAATTACGTTACCGTAAGGTCATACAATTCAGGTGATACATAAGACAAAATTAATATAAATGACAACTCACATCATATCTAAATAACAAAATACCTACATAGTTAAAGTCCAGTTCAGAGATCTATTAGAATCTTTGATGTGCCGCAAATAGTCCGTGTGCCGGTGTTGCTTGTGTTGTCACATGGCATGCATGTTTAAATCGCAAAATTTTATGTGGAAAGAGTCATAAAGTATTATTGTAAGCGATATTTAATCATTCCATTAAATAAATAAATGTTTTAAACATATTTTCAAAAATTTATACATTTGATTCGTAAAATTTGACTACATACGCTTACGCACTATTTTGTTAGACGTCTAAGTAAAGGTTAAGACCTCAGTCACAGCCACTCAAGCGTGAAAAGTTGCACAGGTCCGGCCTTAAAATTTATTTGAATTTAAAATAATAATTATTCATTAATTATTAATTAAATAAAGATTTTTGGGTTTAGTTTTATAAAGTTTCAGGAATAGGATAGTTGATAGCAAGATAATATTTAATATAAAGGTAAGATTTAAGTACGTAAAATCGAGATTTTACGTACTGAATCGAGATGTAGATGAGAGAATAGGTGGTACAAATTACTTCTGGCCAATTTATTCTGTGGATTAAGGCATTAAAGATTTACTTTTTGACACAAAAGTGTAAAATATTTTGGTTTCAAATTTTATATATTTCCTTTTTTTTGGGTATTAAGATTTATTTTTATTTGTTGGTTATTATTAACGGGGATTTTGGCTACCACATTCAATATCCTTTATTATTGTTTTTTTTAAATTTATACATATTATGATATATTATTATAATAACTTACTCATGAAAACCCCATCTCTATATTTAGTATCAACATCTTTTAATAAAAAGTAATGACATGACTACATATCAGAAAAGTGGAAGTATATTTTTTAAAATAAACTTTTACATTAAAAACCATCTAGCTGTCTATATCTTATACGTGTAAAAACACAAGTTAACTATATTATAGTTAACACTTATAAAACTTATAAAACACACTTTGCATCCTGAATGTAATATTTATTAATTTGTTTGTCTCATATTTAGTTATTGTGCATAATAAGAGAGATTAGATGAAAATTAGGAAAAATAAATGCTTATGCTAAACACTAAAAATCTTACACAAAACACTACATTTTAAGTATAGTGGATCCTAAAATTACAGTGAGTATACTAAATACTTTTATAAATTTAACCACTCATTTGAATCTGGCCCAAAGAGATTTTCTAAACTCTGCTTTTTTTGCTTTTTTTCTTCAGCACATTTCTTTCCATTAAAGAAGCAAACAGTTTCTCTGTTGCCGCTATGGATTCCAACTTCATTTCGCACTGAAGCATTTGGATACTAAGACAGATTTAAAAAGTGTACACGAGTAGCAGAATTTATTTATTTTTTTTATTTAATTAATAATAATAAACTTACAATAATTTTAGCCTCTCTAGGACAGAACAAGTGTGGAAGTAACTTTAAAAAAAAATCATTAAAGTGGTTTTATAGTGTCCCTGTAAGACGCATGATGGACAAAAATCTGTAAAAAATAAAATTTTAAACTTCTTTAATTAATAAAAATAGGGTTTTCTTACGATATGGAGCAATAACTAGTGTAGCCACAGATCTTCAATTTCTGCATCAGATTCATCATTATCCAAATTTATAATAAAACGGTCCCCTCCAATCAAAATAATCTGATGCAAATTACGATATTCCTCTTCATATCTCATAATTTGTTTCTCCACTCTTCGTCTCCTAAATTCATAACTTCCTCCTTAATCAAATTTATAACTTTTTATTAAAGTTTGGATACTTATTTTTCCTGCGAATTTTCCTTTTTATTTGTCCCCAAATCAACTCGATAGGATTTAATATATAATAATACGGAGAAAGGCTGAGGACAGTAATCATACTTTTTAGCTATGTTATCTAGTACATACTGCTTTTCCCATGACTTGGTATTTACAACTTCCAATAATTGTTTTTTTGTATAAGATTCGTGAAAATAGAGATCATATTTTAAACAGATAAACTATGTAATTACAAAAACTAGGTACCTTGTAACCAGATTTGCTCATTTAAAAATAATATTCGAAGTTGACAAGCTTAAAAAAATTTATTATGCCCTAGTTCAATCTGTGTTAAAATACGGAATAGTTGGCTGGGGAAGTGCAAGAGAATGTTATCTTAAAAACTTGAATGTAATTCAGAAATGGATTCTTAAAGTCCTCTACAATCAAAATAAAACTTATGCGAGCAACCAGATCTTTGCTCAATCCAGAGTGTTCGATTTGCGACAATTATATTTCTTCAATATTATTATGTGCATTGCCAAAAACAAAATAATTCTCCGACCTGTTCAACATAATAGACCAACACGATACAATACTGACTGTCAATGGTTCCTTATTTAAAAAAAGAAATTGGCCGTAAAACTGCTTCTTACTTAGCGGCAAAATTTTATAATTGTCTTCCAGAACCCCTAAAACTCTTAATAAGTAATGAGAGATCGTTTAAAAAAAAAATCAAAAGACTGGATTTTTGAAAAAGATTTTTAAAAAGAACATTTTATATGCTTTGTAAGCACAAACATTATTTAAATAATTTGAACAACCATTAGGTATAAATGTATTTGTAATGTATGTACTACATGTTCTGTGTGAGGATAAAATGTTACTAGCTCTAGTTACTTAATTAGGTGAATTGCCCCTTATTTGCGTAGAACCCCGAAATGTAGAAGTTCTAAAAAATATGAACGCGAAACCGAATGTGACTTTATACTCTACGGACCACAGATTTTTTTCTTGCCCTAACAAGCTTTACCGCTTCAGAGCGTATTTATGTTTATTTATGTATTTATATTTGTGAATTTGACTGTATATGGATTTGAAATCATCGTAAATAAACATTATTAATAATATTATTATGTTTTACTAAAAAAGTCTTAATTTCCAATTTATGTGAAGATGTATTTGGGATTTTTTCTAAAAGCCTTGAATGGTATGATGCATTATTATCCATAACAATTGCACTGTTCTTCTTTAAATTTGGAATTAATGTTTTCTCAAACCAGCTTTTAAATATATCTGCATGCATGTTTTTATAGTCCACATTGCACAAAAAAATAGAATTTTGCCACACAATTTCAGTCCATCTTTCACCCAATCTTCTTTTGAACCACAATGGATAATCATCATCCGAGATCCCCTGTTTGGTGGAACATCAAATGTGTCCTATTTGTTAGAACTATCAGTCCAACCCTTTTTTGCCGTGTCATGTGTATCATGTTTCATCTAAATAATATATGGATCTTTCTCCCTCCCGAAATTTTTTAATTTTCTTCAAATTTTCTATACGCCACCTGACAATTCGAGTACTTTCCATTACAGCAGCCCTTTTGTTAACCATCTTAAACTTAAATCCAAATTTTATTAGGTATCTCCGCAAGGTTAAGACTAAAAAACGTTTGTCCCTTGCCGATAAGGTGTCCTTATCCATCTCCATGGTCGGAACCTCATTGTTTTTGTATTTAGAACACATAACTTCCCTTAGCAATTTGGCAATAACCGTGTCAAGTCCCTTTGATTATCCTGTATCTTTAATTTTTTGTGGGTTTTTAATCCCTGTTTTACAGAATAGTATATTATACTATAGGGAACTCCTGTTAAAAACGCTGTTTTTTGTAAAGCACTACAGTCATTTGTGAACTGAAGATCTGATGATTGTTTGGTGTCTGTACTTAAACAATTACGTTTTAAAATTGCTTGATTTTCCACTGTAGCTTGTACTTCCCTTGCTTCTTCCTCTGCTTCCTCGACACTATAAAATGAACAATCAGAACTATCTGAGTCAAAATCACTGTTCAGATCACTCTTATTGTTTTAATCACAAATGTTGAACTGAATGAATTGTCGAAACAGTGGGCTGCCAAGGCAGTTGTGCATATAGGTCTCCTGATGGACCCGTCATGCCCCACCGGGGGTTAACAGAGCCCAAAAGTCTTAGAGAAACCGATAAGGCTCTCTGGTCTGAAGGACTTAAAGTCGCTCGGTACACTGAAAGTGTTACCCAAGTATTTGAACCTGGCGCGCGTGAGTGCTGGGCACTCCCCGACTACATGGTCAACGGTTTCATCCTCCTCACAGCACCATCAGCATTCCGGGTTGTCTGCAATACCGATAGTATGGAGATGGCTTCTTAAGTGCCATTGACCGGTTAAAAGACCTGTCACTAGCCGAATTTCGCGTCTTTTTAGGCGTAGTAGATTTTTGGTGAGATTAGAGGGCTCATCTAAGTGGCGCTAAACTCTAACGAGGTAGTGTAGGGCCAGGTCCGTAGATTTGCCCGCCTGATAGGCGTATTGGTGCACATGCAGTGGTTTGTTGACCATTTTAGATGTTTCCTGTCAATATAAATAATATTGGGAACCAAATTTGGGTGCCTTTCACATATTTGCAAAAGAGTTTCCCAGTGCTGGGAAATCACCCTCATTATTTTGTGGTACCTATTTTATTTGGCCGAGTAAATATCGAATTAGTAAATTGCGAGTAAATATTTTTGAAAGTAAATATCGAAAAAAAAAACCATCACAGATCACATAACCTACAAACTATTAACCAATACAAACACAATTGAAGAAATATCCCTAGATATTTAGTAACAAAGAAAAAATACCTAGAATTTGCTCAAACATTTTCAGAATGAATAGTATCCAAAATGCGACATGTTGATAAATCCCGACTTTTACCGAACCGGTAACGATGGGTACACGGAATACATATTTGGCGACGTGTTGACTTTAGAAGTGGAATTCAACACTAGAATTCGACATGTTGAAAGCGATAGAACACGGAATCCGCGTACAGGATGCTTTCCTTAAGGTACCGATCAATCAGCTTTTCCATCGCCTATAGCATAAAGCTGATAAGGCTGATAGGTCGGTACGATTTGGGATCTGTACAATCGCTTTTTCCGGGTTTCGGAATGAAGACGACTTTCACTTGACGCGATAACTTTGGGACGTAGCCCTGAGCAAGGGACGACCTGAAGTGAGTGCGCAGCATGACCTCCAGTGACTCCCGCTCATTGGTAGTAAAGCCGCCATCTGGAAGTGACAGCGACCCCAATTTAGTTCCAGGTTCCTTGGAGAGTACTTTGCACAGTCGTACTGCGGAGGGTGTGTTTTCAACGTCATCGCAGAACCGCCTCCAGCACTGTCTTTTGGAGTCCCTGAGTGTCTTTTTGTATTGCCTTTGAGCTGCGTGGAACATATCCCAGTCAGTGGCAAACTTAGTGCGCTCAGCCCTGCGAAGAAGCCGACGCGTAGTGTCACGGTGCTTTTTCGTGCTATTGTTCCACCAGGCATTCTTGGCATTGGCGGGTCCCCGTCTGAGGGGACAGCAGCCCTCGAATGCCGGACTATCGCACGAGTCAGGTTGACAGTCCCGATTTCTGTGTCGGCCGTGTGTACATGTGTGTACCTTGCCGGCATGTCCGCAAGACCACCGACTAGTTCCTCTCGAGAGTGGTCCCAGTCAGTGCACCTTGGGTTTCTGCAGGCTTAATGTGCCTGTGGTCCGACATTGTGACCTCAAAGGACACTTTCCCTGAGCTGAAAAGGTTCACAGTACTAGGTGAACAGATAGTAAGGTCAATAATTGATTAACTCCTATTGCAGTAGAAAGTTGGGACACTGCCTCGGTTGAGTAGTTCTAGGCCATTTGAGCACAGGAAGTCATTGGTGATTCAATTTCGATGGGAAAGTAGGCAGAGCAGACTACCAGATCCTTTCCCGTGTCCATTGACAGTTTGACGGCTACTAGGTCCCTCGTACAGAGAGCACCGCACCTTCCTAGTAAGGATGATTGCGCGGGGATTCTCACAAGGTACATGTTTATGTAGTGTGCTGCCAGTTAAACCCAGGCCTTTAACAGAGCCCTGGTAAGTCCAGGGCTTCTGTAATAAGGCGCCGTCGATATGGAGCTTAGTGAGCCTTTTGCACAGAACAGCGGTGGACGCTCTTCCGTGCTGTAGATTCGCCTGTTAAAGGCATGCTGTATGGTGTGGGGATGGGTGACTGCCAGCATGCTTAGCTCTTGGAGCTGGAAGGGCCATCGTCTACGGATTGCCCTGGCCCCTCGGAAGCTGCGGTGTCAACAGTAGTGGCCTTTTCTAAGTCGGCGGCCAAGGGGCCACTGTGGAAGTAGCCACCCTGGTGTCATCAGCCGCTTTCTTGCTCTCGATAAGGGAGACAGAGGCCCTGGTGATGCTATAAAATAGTGAGCCCTGTCTGTCCCTTATCGTTTTGGCCGATCCCTCATCCACCCCCACCACCAGTCTGATGTTCTTAGCTTCTTCCTTGCGCTCCCACACTCTCCACTGGGAGCACGGGAGGCCAGGATTTTGAAGCTCCAGAAGCCTCAGGATGTCCTTGTCAGACTTATGTCTAATACCCGGGATCCTTAAGATGGCCCGGCGTAAGCGAAGCATGGAGGGATCCACTGTTGTCAGCGTGACCCCCTCCCAAGGGGAAAGACTTGGGAGTGCCCGACGGAGCCACTCCAGACTTTCCTGGTTTGCGGCCGTTAACAGAATGTGGTTGCTGATCACTCGCGATGGATGGAATTGCAGTGACTGTGCCTCACTGCCGGACGAAGTCCGCAGTATGGCCTGTCACCGAGTCCACGAATTGTAGCAGCTATTCGCCAGTGAAACCAACCTCAGGCTGTCCCGTTCGGCATACTGCCAGCTGACCGATCGTGCATAGCTGACTTGAGGCCGGGACTCAGCGGTCCGCGGTCTCATAGCCCCGCCAGCGCGCTCGGTAGCCCCAGGCTTGCAAGCCTCTGAGGGAGTAGATGTCAGGGTCGCCGAGCCCAGGGAGCCCTTGGCCTCTTCTGCACCCCTAGCCTTCCTTCTCCTTCTTTTCTCAGAACCGCAGAGGTTCTTTCTTTTCAGCTGTGCTCTATTGAGAGCTTCAGCTAGATCGTCAATGTTGACGTCGGGGATTACCGGGTTCCCTGCTGAGATAGAGCCCTCGGGGGTGGGAGAATGTGTGAGCCTATCAGAGGAAGGGCTCGCAACAGGAGCTGAAGGAAAGATGGGCTCTGATGTATCAGAGCCCGCCATAGTGGAGGGGGAACGAAGGGGAGAAAGAGTTTCTCTTTTTTTTTGATGGTTCATGTTGGTCCCACGAGTATATCGGAATAGCGGTCCACCCAGGCAGAGCCGTTTACGTAAGGCTGGATACTCTGGAAGGTCGCCCGGTATTTCAGAGGGAACGTCAGCGACCGTGTTTTGCCCCATGGCCATTCATCCCACGTTGCCTACACACCTTGGATTGGGCTAAAGAAGAGAAGAAGACACGCAGGAAAAGACGAACACTAAGAAAGAAGAACAGCAGGCCAAGGGCGGCAGATAGTAAGCAGAAAGAAGAGAAAGCAGAGGCACACCCAAGAATAGCGGAAGAAAGGTGTGACTCTAGTCCAACAATCCCAAGTGTTATTGCCGGGTTTATCGACGAGTTTATCGACGTCCAGTCTAGATTTACAGGATTTAGTTTCAACAGGGTTACCGTGTGTAGGATGCAGGCTAGGCCTGCATACTCCCGATTATTGATGGGAGTATCCTGTAGGTGCTAGCCAAGAAGAAAAACAAAAAGGTCCCCGTGTAGGTCCAACAAACTACCCAAGAGGTGTGCTTGGTTCAGCCTTACACCGATTAGAGCCCAGACCACCTCCCCAACCCCATCACAAGTGTTATTGACTTTCTTGTGTACCCACGTTCTCCATAAGCCCGCATACACTTGCCTCTTCATTTGCCAAATTTTTCTGTTTATTTTCGCAGGGTCGAAACATTTTAAGGTCTTTAGGTATAATACCAAAACAAATCCACAAACACAAATAAAAAACACACTTCCTGACAGTAAAAACTGCAACAAATTTAGACAAATACAGGCCAAATTCTCCACTTTCATAAACGTGTAAAAAGCAAAACCAGCAAAACCCATTAAATAATAATAAGCTTACATGACCCCTCTCCCAAATATTAAAGGTCATAGACCCATCCTTAAAGATCTCTTTAAAAACACGACGAAACTAATACACAAACAGCCCAAAAATTTATCTGGGTACGGCCCTGTAATCCTTAAAATCAGTGGGATAGAGAGAGATATACATTTACTTGCACATCCTAAAGTAGGAATCGCCAGAACGCAGGTGTTTTATCTTTGTTTAATAGACTGGCTAAAAAGAGGTGAGAAGTCTGTGAGTGCTTTGAGTGTTTCAAATGTTTTGTAAAATGCTTGGATTTTAGTCCGCGGTCAATTTTTTGATATTATTTTCTTGTGATATTATTTTCTTTCTAAAAATGGACATTTTCGAAAGAAAAATAAAAAATAGTGTAAAACATGAGGTTTTACGTATATTTAAAATGATTTCATAGATAAATTATGTAAAATATTGCCATTAAAACATATATATCAGGCGACAATAAATGCGACATAGGCGCACGGACTATTTAGTTCCGTATATGCGGCACATCAAAGATTACGGGATAATTACTTTGTTACGTAACGTTACGTTTGTACTTTGTACGTTTCTTACTAAATTACCATTGTAAGTGATTGGGGCAGCTTCCTAGAAGCTCTGCTGCCATTACTAAACTTCCCAATTTTCGGTTACAATATATGGCATTCCTTTTTTTCTTATAGTATATTTCTTTCATTGCAAAAAGTGTCTATGTAATAACTTTTTCCATACAGTCCACTAACCACAAACTTTCTACCATGCATAGACAAAGGTTTTAAAAAATATATATTAGTTGTGATACATCATTAAAAAGGGAATTTTGCAAAGATTTTAAAAATGCAAAAATTTAATATAGCGCTCATACCAAAATTGATAATGGTTGGCAAAAGACGAAACGTCCTATTGAAAATCTGAAACTATCTACATGTAGCACGAAAAAAGTGGCAATGCAAAAGTGCAAATTGTTTTAAAATCGGATAAGAAATAAGTTCAGAAAAAAATAAAATCGATTTTCCAAAATTTCGGATTTTTTCGAATACCTTCGGAACCATTCGGAATTCTTAAATTTTCTAAACGGCATATTGTTAAGCTCAAAAATACTTAACTTTGCCTTAATTTAACCATCTTCGTATCTCGCGAACCTTCAGTCATATCTAGCACCCGATAGGCATCTTGAAAAAATAATTAAATGAAAACACTTTATTCCAAAATATTTCAACTTAAATTCAGCACTTATTATCATCACATTCGCCACAAGTTTTAACATTTAGCTTACGTCATTCATATGACAATTTAAAACGTTAATCAAGCCAAAATGACCGATCCATCTAAACGTCCCCTTCAGTTCCCAAAATGGCACATTCCCTACTTAGAGAAGCACCGTATCCCCGAGCTTTTTTACGAAATTGCCCGGGAACTAGTCATTCAAAAGCCAGAAGATCATCTCCTCTTCATAAAACAAATCCTGCAGCAAGCTTCTGCGAGTCGAGACTCCTCGAGGGTTATCTTAATCGGTTCTTTAAAGATTAACCGTGTAGCAGTAGCTGAGCATATGGCCAAACTTACTCAGCAAGTAGTCATCACAAAGTCTGACTTAAAAAACATTTTTGAAATATCTACTCGTTTAAAAGCAAACACTGTGGCTAAAGCTCTCGCCTGTCTAGTGCGTAGCCAAAATATTTCTAGTGATGGTTGGATTATTGCTGATTGTATTAACACAGAAGAGGAAGCGAAAGCTTTATTGAAATTAGGAGTGCTGCCCACTCACGTTATCCATCTTATAATACCGTTTCAGCCTAAACTAGATGAACTACTTTACTGTGATGTTCCAGAACAATGGCCCCAACTAAGAAGAAATCTTTTTGGCTTAAAACAAGTTTTCAATAAGAAATTACGAGAGATACCATTGACTGACAAGGATCTAACCACTCTAGCAGAAGAATGTGTGGTTATATGCAGCAAGAAAGAGGCAATTAAACATGTGAAACCTAGAGTGGTCCTCTTTGGGCCACGAGGAAGCGGTAGAAAAACTCAGGCAAAGTTATTGCAAGAGATGCTCGGCTTAGTACATGTTGATTTTGAATATTTATTATGCCAAGCCTGGATATCTGAGACTGAGCTAGGAGAAAAACTAAGGAAGTGCAATAGAAGAGTAAGGCAAATCATAAAGTCTAAGATTTTTTCGAAATCATTTTTTGCTATAGGTCTGCTTCCACTCAGAGTTGCTCTGCCAAATAATTAATAAAAGAATACTAGAAAAGGATGCTCTGGATAATGGATGGGTTCTCACTGGATTCCCTTACACGGTCACTGACTTACAGTTTTTGGACTCATTACAAACGCCTCCAAACAGGATAATAGTTCTCGAATTGGATTTGAAAATTGCGGCAGAAAGAATAAATAATAGATATACTAATGTGTATACAGGATCGATAACAAAATTGAATTTGCCTCAAAGTGAGGATAACAAAAAGAAAGAAGAACGCATCGAAATAGGTAAGATTGGGCTATTTTTATGGTAGCATTATATAAAATTGTATAAGATGGTTAATACAGGGTGTTTGAAAGTAGATGGGACATTTCAGGTAATAGTTTTGTAAGCATATATTCAAAATGCTTGTATGAGATGTCCAATTATCTCCTGAAATACTTCTCACATGTTATGAAACCATACTAAGAAGTTAAAAGATGTTTTTGTATCCATTACTTTATTTTTGACGTTTCAGGATACTTTATAATATCGACCAAAGAAGGAGTATATTCTCTGTACAGTTTGTCGATCTTTTTTCTTCTTCCCCTGCATTCTCTCCGTTAACTTTTCTCTATCTTCAATAAGTCAGAGTTCATTAAACTTATTGTTTTAATTTAAAAAAAAATCAAAGTAAAAATATATATAGTAATAGATGAAAATGCACTAATTTGCAGCGAGGAAGATGCCGACAGAATTGTTGAGAAAGTCAACATATCACTGAGAAACATTAACAGATGAGTTGTAGAACTAGAATTATGCTTATCAGCTGGAAAGTTATAGGAAATATGTTTCAGCAGAGTGGCAACACAAGTACCAACCATTCCAGTTCAGATCACCAGCACAAAATTACCATAGATGCAAGAAGTTACTTATCTGGGAATCATTTTGGACCCTAAATGGACAATGAAACCTATGATTTGCAAAATGATCAGCAAAGCTGAAACAGGAGCCACTCTCTTAACGTTTTACGAAGCATATGTTCATCCTTACGTAGACTATCGATGTAATCCATTTTATAATACAACTGAAAAAACTAATAAGCTGCTTGGAAGAAATCCAAAACAAGTCACTGAAAATTGTCTTAGGGGCAATGAGGACTACTCCTATAAACATTCTTTGAGCTGAATCTGGAGAGATGCAATTACCATATAGAAGGAAAGTAATTGGCAATCAAATACATTACTAAAATCCTTAGGATGAAGAATCATCTAGTTTCCCTTTATATTTTAGACCTTTATGCAGTAGCAAATACCGGACACTTATTCAGAAACATAGACAATATGCCCCTGATTAAAGCTTTTGACTTAGTAGCTAGCAAAGTTGACAAGTTCTACAAGTGTCCAATATTTCCATATTCTGAATTCGAACACTATAGCCAAAAAAGAAGGAAACAGCAGTCAGCAATGACTAAGACATACATACATATAGGGTTTTTTTTTAATATTGCGACAAAAATCAGGGACGTGTTCCTTATTGGACGAGATCAAGCAACAAATTTCCTCTGAACATTTCTTTTAGACCATATTTGGTTTCTAGGTAATTTTTCGCCCAATGCACGGTATTTTGAGTAAAAAAAAATAAAAATCATTATTGTGGATAGCCATAACGCCATAGGTTTACAGCCAAGTATATCTATCCTTGGTTAGATACTTAGTGCTTTAAATAGACTAGCTATTATATAGACATACCAGGAAAAAATTATAATATTACTCTTCTAACGAAGAAAATCTATTAGGACCTAACAAAGAACCACAAAGAAGCGAAATTCGCATGGATCCCAAACAACTCAGGTATTCTGAGAAACGATATATTCTGAGAACGGCCTCCTAGCAAACAATGGAAGATGTCTGAAGTTGGAGGACCAATATTTGGACCTTCCAGAGTTCATTCCAAGTTTTAAGAAGAAAATATGGCAGAATTAGTCTAATAAATCTCAGGAGGAAGCATTGGCCATGAACTCCCTGTATTCTGGTGCTCTCTTGAAGAAGTTATGATTCAAGGATATAGGTTCGATACCTAGAAGAAAAATTATCAACTTTATAGGCGGCATAGGCTTCATAGAGGCTACGACTATAGGTATGCCATAATCTCTTACACCCAGTCCCGCATTCTCTTGTGGAGAGATTGCAGATGTGCAACATGTAGTTATGGACTGCTACCTTTATTTCGAACAATGAAAACATCAACAACCTCCAGAGCAATGACTCTAAAGAAAAGCCTCCAGAAGGTATCAACATAAAAACGTTACTAGTCCAAGAGGTTAATCAAAAATAGACGATTTTAGTTTATCATAATATACAGGGCGGTCACCCTGTCAGACAAACAGTGAATCCTGAAAATCTTGAAAAATAAATTGTTTAGCCAAAAACGGCCAAACACATCAAATTTAATATTGAAGGGGGACATTTATTTGATAAACCCTAAATTCACAGGTGTTAACTTTTATCACAAAGGGGAAACCCACGCTAATACAATACTGCTAAGCCTCCTAAAAGAAGGGGAAATTCTCGCATCTGTCGCTTGTCTTAAACACTGTCAACAGTGTCAACTCCCTCATGTTGCCAATTAGGCAATTACTTATTTGACAGTCAGTTGGGGCAACAAAAACATTGGGTTGCTTTTACGACCAATCTTGACAATTTTGATATATTATTATGACAAATACTCGATAGTTTTTAGATGTTTTGGAAATCCTAGTCCTAATTACTTTGTTGACTAGATCAACATATAAATTACATACATTTATAGGGTATGTTAGCCCTTTGGAAAGAGGGAATCTCGATTTGACAGTTGTTGTTTCATTTATAGCAAATTCGTTGACTTTTTCTATCAAAGCAATGAAGCATGCAAATAGATTTTTTTTTGTTTACCCTTGTGGTACAATAATATAATAGTGATATATGTTATTTATTTTCAAGTATCATACTGTATATTAATTTGTTATACAATGAATTATTATTGTTAAATATTTATGCAATACTACTGCATACGTATGCACGACAATTATGTAGAACACTGTTTTTAAAATAACTACTAATATACCAGATATCATCGAAGAGAGTAATATACAATGGTGTAAGCGCATTTGGCATTCTTATTTATAATTCCTAAATCGAACCTTCACATGGCGATCCTGCCAGTGCCAAACACCATTTTTTAGTGCATTTTTCAGTAAGAGTAGTAATTGTTCTGTATGTATATGGTACAAAAAGAAAAATGTTTATAGTAAAACCGTGGTAAAAGTATGGAAGCTAGTTGCTGTAAAGTGTGCTAATGTACAGTAACATACAGTGTGAGTCAATATGGGTACTACTAACACCAAGCATGCTGAAGTTACGGACACAGGTGTTGTAAACTCCAATTTTATAGTGGAAGAACAAGCTATAAATGTCCCTATGGATATCCGTATTCTGCTGTATATAATGACTGTGGCTGTTGTAACCTTGGTGTTACTAAAAATTAGGAAGGCTTACCGCAGAAACATGAAAAGAGACTTGTCAAGAAGTCTTATGCTGAAGGCTCCAGTTGGTGATGTCTACTAATAGTAAGACTATTACATAGTGGTTTGTGTTTGTGAGTCCGTGTTAGTGAAAGAAGAAGCAATGTGTTGGTGTAGAAAAACATTTTAGTAAAACCTGAAAGCAGTGACATTAAGGACGAGCGATTAAACGCCACCTGTTTATTAGAAGATGGAAGAAGGAGATGTAATGGAGATTTTGCATCCGTCCCAGGACATGGACCACACAAATGTTATATTATAGTTGGTATGTAATTTTATTTATTTGTGTATATTTAGAATAAGATTTTTTTGGCTATTTAGCAGTTTTAAAATATTTTTGGGGGTAAAACTATTTTTTTTATTAGTTCATAAAGTAATCGAAAGTTATAATATTATAATATATTAAATAATATATTATAAAGTTACATATTACATATATATAACTGAATAATAATTTTTATGTTGGATTTTTGTTTACATTTTTCATGTACTACTATTATGTTAGATTTTTTTTACCGTAATTTAGGCTAAATTTAGTTATTTTTATGTCATCAGCTTGGGAAGAACTTTATACCAAGTTATCAAATTTAAAAATATTAATTACCAACGAATCAAAAAGAGTCTTAAAGAAAAAAATACCTAAATCAGAGGAAATTAAAAAAGAAGTTAGGGATAATTTACTTAAATACTAAATACCTTTGTGCAACTTGTATTACATGATTACAAAAATTTAAGTCAAGAACAGTATTTTGCTATTAAAAAACTTTTTTCCGTCTCAAGAGATAAAGTAGTCAGGGTATATCAAGTATTAAATGTTTCGTATAAAATTCCTACATCGTGCACTGAACTAATTGATCCAAACGTGATTGAGGAGGATATTATTGACAGTGAAAACTCTTCAGAGGGTTCAGACGAAGAAAATACAAACACTGAAATTAAAATTGAAACTGGCAAAATGGAGATAACTAAAATGGATTTTTTTAATTTCACCAGCAGGGTTTTGTGCAATGATTTTGATGGCTCAGCGGATAAACTTCGATCTTTTATTGACGCACTAACTTTAATCCAAGAAAATTGCGAAGGGCACGAAGCAAATGCCGTGGCTCTTATTAAAACTAAATTAGTTGGTAAAGCAAGAGACCTTATTGGCGATAATGATACCATACCAATTATAATTCAAAAACTAACAAGCAATATTAAGGGTGAAAGTTCGCAGTTAGTTTCGGCAAAATTATTAGCTCTTAAACAAGGATCCAGCGATACATCAAAATATGCATCTGACATAGAAGCTTTAGCAACAAGCTTAAAAAGAGCGTACATAAATGAAGGTGTACCAGTAAATGTAGCAGAGGGTTATACAACTAATATTGCAGTTAAAGCCCTAAAATCGAATGCAACCTCAGAAAGATCCAGGTTGATAATGGAAGCAGGCACATTCAACACAACTCAAGACGCCTTGACAAAGTTTGTTAGCGTCGAAACTAAATCAAAAAATTCTACAGTCCTTTTAACACAAAATCGATTCAACAATAGAGGAAATCCAAATTATAGAGGTCATTATCCTAGGGCGCAAGGACAATGGAAAAGAGGAGGATTTAATAGAAATCCTGAAGTTCCTATCCATAATAATTATCATGGTGGCCATAGCAGATATAGAGGTCACAGAGGCTATTCTCAACGAGGCAGAGGAAACTATTGTGTGCGCAGCTTTGAGACAGATAATTCGGGAAACGAACTATCACCCCAACCAGGTCCATTAGGGGAGCAATAAATATTTTTAACATGGACCTATCGTTGTCAAATTTTATCCTCGTTCAGACCCAAATGACACAAAATGAAACAATAACATTAATCGTAGATACTGGTGCCGATATTTCTTTAATTAAGCGAATAAAAATCGATAAAAACCAAATAGTTGACAGAGCAAATGCTAGCAGGATAAACGGTGTTACAGAAGGACATATAACTTCCATAGGTACTACTAAAACTGCAATGTTTATTGACAATTTTTCTTTAAAACAAAATTTTCACATAGTTGAGGATAATTTTCCCATACCAGCAGATGGAATTCTTGTTAGAAATTTTATTACACAATATCAATGTCAATTGGACTACTCTAATTGGACAATGCAAATAAGACTGCATAATAATTTAATCTCTATCCCAATTCATAACAGCCCTGCAAAAGATATGTTAATTATCCCCCCCAAATGTGAAATAATTAGAAAAGTAGAAAAGTTAAAATATCTTAAAGAAGATTCGGTTGTATTAAATAACGAAATATCCCCAGGCGTTTTCATAGCATCAACCATAATTTCTAGGTCAATTCCAATAATTAAAATTCTAAATACAACATGCGAAACCATAACCATAAATAATCCTAAAATTGTAACCGAACCCCTAAAAAACTTTTCGTGTTATCAATTGCATTGTAATCAAAATAACCGAAAAGATCAACTATTAAAGGAATTAAATAAAAACATCCCGGAATGCGCGAAAAAGGAAACCACCGAATTATGCATGGAATTTGCTGATATATTTGGGTTAAAATGTGATAAATTAACAACAAACAATTTTTATAAACAAAAAATTAAATTAGCTGATGAGCAACCTTTCTATATAAAAAATTATCGAACACCGCTTTCCCAATCTAAAGAAATAAATGCACAGGTAAGTAAAATGTTAGAGGAAAACATAATAGAGGAATCTAATGCTGTTTACAATAGTCCAATCCTTTTGGTACCTAAGAAATCTAAGGGTCATGATAAAAAATGGCGACTAGTAGTGGATTTTAGAGAGGTAAATAAGAAAATTATCCCTGAAAAATTTCCATTGCCTCGAATTGACGATATTTTAGACCAACTAGGCCGTGCTAAATGGTTTTCAACCCTAGATTTAAAGGCGGGCTTTCATTAAATACCACTTGCAGAAGAATCTAGAGATTTCACAACTTTTAGTACAAGTACAGGTAGCTACAGATTTACAAGGTTACCATTTGGCCTCAGAATAAGCCCAAACAGTTTCCAGAAGATGATGAATATAGCATTTGCTGGAATAACACCTGAAAAGGCTTTCTTGTACATGGATGACGTAATTGTAATTGGTTGTTCAAAAAATCATCATTTACAAAATTAACGTAGTGTATTTGAAACGTGCAGAAAATACAATTTAAAATTAAATCCCGAAAAATGCAATTTTTTTTCGCAAGAAGTTACTTACCTAGGTCACAGGATTACTAGTAATGGAATTTTGCCTGACGAGTCAAAATACGACATTATTAATAAATACCCAGAGCCTAGAAATGCTGATGAAGTCAAACGCTTTATAGCATTTTGTAACTATTATCGCAGGTTTATTCGAAACTTTGCAGAAATTGCAAAACCTCTTAATATGTTAACAAGAAAAAATACGCAATTCGAATGGAGTGAAAAATGTAAACAAGCTTTTATTTATCTTAAAAATTCGTTGTTGCAACCCGAAATTTTGCAATACCCAGACTTTAATAAACAATTTATTTTAACAACAGACGCATCAAAAAATGCTTGTGGCGCTATATTATCACAAAACTTTAATGGGCAAGAATTGCCAATAGCTTACGCTTCAAAATCATTCACTAAAGGAGAATCTAATAAAGCGACTATAGAACAAGAATTAGTAGCCATCCACTGGGCGATTCAGTATTTTAGGCCATATTTGTACGGAAATAAATTTTTGGTAAAATCTGACCATAAGCCTTTAGTGTATCTCTTTTCTATGAAAGACCCATCTTCAAAACTTACCAGGATGCGATTAGATTTAGAAGAATATAATTTTGAAATTGAATATATTCAAGGAAAGGACAATGTAGGAGCAGATGCATTATCGAGAATTTGTATTAGCGAACTAAGCGATTTGGCGATAAATAACAAAACAGTCAACGTATTTGCAGTAACACGGGCAATGGCAAAAAAGGATACTACCTTAACAGAAAATAATAGCAAGAATGCTAGCATGCCGTTTACGGTTAAACCAAAAGTCCTAGAGACTTTAGAAAATAGTAAAAATGTTTTAAAATTAGCTTATGTAAAATTTAAAATTCAGCATAAATATCTATGGATACTTATGGGTAAGAATAAACATTTTATGATCGACGATAAAATGTTAATCAGTAATGACAAAACATTCTTAGGAACAGTTTTGTCTAAGCTGGAAAAAATGGCTGCTGATTGCAACATTAAGGAACTAAAGCTAAAAATAACAGATGAAATATTTAAATTGTGCACAATAAACGAATTAAAAAATATTGCTTTAAGTAAATTAAAAAATCTTACTATTTTTCTGTATGAAGAGCCCAAAATTATTAAAAATAATGATGACAAGTTAGCGTTAGTACAGGAATATCATGATAATCCACTTACCGGAGGTCACTGTGGGCAGAAAAAATTGCTTAAGAAGCTAAGAGCAAATTACCGATGGAAAGGAATGTCCCGCGATGTCAACATATACGTTAAAAAATGTCAAAAGTGTCAAATTAATAAGAGAAAAATAACTCATTCAGAGCCAATGGTAATAACACCTACACCACAAAAAGCATTTGACATCACATGTATCGACACGATTGGACCATTCAGAAAAACTCCTAACAACAATATTTATGCAATAACAATCCAGTGCGAGTTAACTAAATTTGTCAAAATTATCCCTATTCCGAATAAAGAAGCTAAAACTATAGCTAGGGCAATGTTTAATGAATTTATTCTTAATTATGGCCCAATGCAGGAAATCAGAACCGATATGGGCACTGAGTATAAAAACGAAGTACTTACATCATTTTCTGAACTTCTAAAAATTAAACATTCTATTTCGACAGCCTACCATAGTCAAACTATAGGTGGTTGCGAAAGAAATCATAAAGTCTTAAATGAGTTTCTTAGAATGTACATAAACGAAATGCAAGACGATTGGGATGAATGGACAAACTATTTCAGCTTTTGTTATAACACAACTCCCAGTGTATATCACGAATATACGCCATTTGAATTAGTTTTTGCACGTAAGGTTGATTTTTCTAATATTTTAAATGGTACTTTGATAGACCCTGTATATAATATCGACGCATATTATCAAGAAGTCAGATATCGCTTACAAATTGCAAATAGACGAGCCAATGATTTTATTCAAAAAGCAAAAGTTCAGCGAAAATTAGAATACGATAAACAGTCTAAAGAAATATATTTAAAACCCGGTGACTCAGTACTTTTAAATAATGAAAATAGAACGAAATTTGACCCTTGGTATAAAGGCCCTTTCGTAGTAGAGGAGGTAGAAGGTGTAAATTGTATATTAAGTAATAGTAAAAGTGACGCTAAAGTGAAAGTGCATAAAAATAGATTACAGCATTTTTATAAGTGATTAAAGTGAAAAAGCCATTTTCAGTGTTTATCGTAGAAAAATTAAAAGAAAAACAATTAATTATGTCAATTATAGCAGTTGTACCGAAAAGAAAACATGTACTAGTTTTAATTTACTAACCTTGTAACCTAATATTTTATAATACATATTATGTACTCATAAGTCAATGCAAAGCTTCGCAAAAATTGAGGTTCATAATTTAATAACTTAACACGTATTGTTTAGGCTTCGAAATAGTTATGAATTATGTAACATTATTTAAATTAAACAACTTAAGTACATGTGTACTTTAATTAAGTAATAAGTTTATTTAGGTAATAAGTTTGTTTAAGTAAAATCAGGGTTAACATTTTAGGTTTCATTTGTAAATTTAAAAAAAAAATATTTAAATCTATACTCGATCGATAAATACTTTTCTTTTCTATCCTTTCTTTATTATTTATTTTCTTTCTATTATTCCTCTTATCTTTTTCTTAACACTTTCCTTAAACCTCTAATAATTTTATTTTTATTGTAAAATAGAAGTGTAAAATGTAGTAAAAAAGCGCATATACCTTATGAATATTTATTTTTGTACGAAAGTACTCCATTTTTATTTCATTAAAAATGTAGTTCATTCTTTCAAAAGGGGGAGATGTGGTACAATAATATAATAGTGATATATGTTATTTATTTTCAAGTATCATACTATATATTAATTTGTTATACAATGAATTATTATTGTTAAATATTTATGCAATACTACTGCATACGTATGCACGACAATTATGTAGAACACTGTTTTTAAAATAACTACTAATATACCATATATCATCGAAGAGAGTAATATACAATGGTGTAAGCGCATTTGGCATTCTTATTTATAATTCCTAAATCGAACCTTCACACCCTACTGAATTTAGAAATATTAAAAATAAAACTTAGAAGTATTTAAAAATACGTGTATTTGAAATAAAAATTATTTCCTGGCATATAGTTTTGTGCATTAACAAAAATTTAAATGTTTTTTTCCTCCTATAATCCATAGGAGCTAAAACATTTTCCAAGCATTTATATGTACATGTATGTACGTTTGCGAGACCTAGCTAATGTACGTACGAACTACGTATCCAAAAGTACGTACTAAATACGTTATTTTTATATTACAATGGACGTACGGACATAAATATGACATAAAAATTACGTACCTAGGACGTATGATACTGTTTGGGAAGAAGAAGGAAGACTTTCTAGACAATGAACTGTTTCAAAAAGATGGGGCACCACCACATTATGCTGCTGCCGTTCGTCATTTTTTTAACGACGGATTGGCGGAAGTGGTACCGTTGAATGGCCTGCTAGATCTCCCGATTTTACCTGTTTGGATTTTTTTTTAATGGGATCATCTAAAAATTAAAGTCTTTGCCACAAAGGTTTACTCCCTTAAAGATCTTCGAAATCGAATTATTAGCGAAAGTCAGTTAATAATGCCCGAAATGTTCGCTAATGTGCGCAGACCTTTTTAAATTACAATTGTATTTTTGTATGTGGGTCAACGGAGATCAATTCTGTCAATAAATGTCCCCCTCAATGTTAAATTGGACGTGTTCGGCCGTTCCTAAATAATTTATTTTCCAAGATTTTCAGGGTGGACTGTTTTCTCTCGGACACCCTTATGTATACTAAAGAATAGTAATTATCCCAGTATTGCCTTTAAGGACAATATCCGCACGAAAATCATAGGTTCCGTCGGATCCAGCAAGCAGATAAGAAGAATTTGACCAGTAGACTGAAGAAGTTGAGAGACCCAAGCCGAAAGCAAAAAAAAAGATATAGGAAAGTGAGGTTATGGCGGTTGACCTTACAATAAGTCATGCAGGCAGCTAAATCAACCACGATATTTCTGAATAATTAACGATTAACGGACGAATTTCAGGGTTAAATATTGATTATAAATATTAATATTAATATTCAGTTAAATATTGATTGGAGGTTGACTTTCTTAAGAAAAGTAAAAAATGTTATACAATATAGGGGATTTTTCATCTCTCATCTCGCGTTTAGCAATATTCTGGTTCGATATGCTGTCTGCACGGCTTCCTGCTTTTGGCGGGTTATGATTTTGACGTGACAGTTAGACCTTAGTCCTTGTAAGGTACCTGTCCTAAATAAGGTTATGTACCTAATAAAGCCAGTGCCCTCTATTGCCCAATACTGAAACATTTATTTACAACCTACAATAATATTTCAAAAGAAAACTATAATGCAAACTAATAATAAAAGCAAAGTTCCCCAGCCCATCGCTAGATGGCGAAAAATGAGCGACCGCATTTTGCCACCTGTCACCTTATAACTTTGAGGTAAGAAAGTTGATGCTTTTATTTACGGGTCTATGTGTTCAAGCAACGATTATTATTTTTTCTAGGAACCTTTTGAAGTTACGAAAGCAACAGAGTAAGTACAGAATAAATATTTTACTGAGTTTATACTTTAAACATAATTTATTAATTTATTATGATGTTGCTATCAAGGCCATGTGGCCAAAAGAGGCCTTATCAGGATCACAGTGTTTTTGAAAAAAAAAGATGCTAAATTGTAATGTGTTTTTTTCAGGAATACCTGGATTACGAGCTTTGTGGACTAAAGTAAGCCTACAGCAAGCCTTACAAGCCATTTAAGATGGCATGCCCGTACTGCAAGCATTGAGAGAGAACGAAATCCCTCGCCGAACTCTACGAAACTATCTTGCAACTGGAAGTAAAAAGAAAAAGTTGGGGCGTTATAGCTTGTTAAACGCTGAACAAGAACGTGAATTGTGTCAACGATTTTTTAGGTTGGCAGAAGTTGGAATGCCGCCCACTTAAAGGGTTCTTCGAAGAAGTGTGTTTTCTTTCCGAAGAACATTACCCTAACCAGAGATTTTCTCAAACTACGAGGATGGATGGAAGAAAATGGATGCATTTATTTTATCAAAGACATCCAGAGGTAAAAAAAAAGCAAGCACATGCTTTAAATCCTGCAGGAGTACTAAAATTAAACAGACATATCATAACAGATTATTTTCAAAAACTTCGGAATACTTTGGTAGATTTTTTTTTAATTACTCGTCCACAATGCATTTATAACATGGACGAAAAAGGGTGCCGTTTGACGCTACATCACTAGCACAAAGTCCTCACAAGGAAAGGGATTAAAAGGACGCATCTAATTGCACCAGAGCATGCTGAAAATGTGACGGTGGTTGCATGTGGAAATGCCTTATTCCGCCTCTGATGCTTTTTAAGGATGATCTGATACTTTTTTTAAAAACCTGAATGGATTGATTCTATGCCTCCAGGATTCGTCATAGAAATGACAGCTAAAGGAAGCATAACCACTGCAATTTTTATCAAATAGGTAAAACATTTGTCTAAATTTAAAGCACCTGGGCGTTGTTTGCTGGTGTTTGATGTAGCTGCCTCCCATTTATATGCCGGTATTGTTGAGGTTGCTGATGCTGCTGAAATATCGTTGTAATGTCTTCCAAGTAATAGTTCACATTAATTGCAACCCCTTGATAAATCCATTTTTCGCCTTTACTGGATGCGTCAACCGGAACGAAAAACTACGAAAGGAAGATTTGGATATATCCTTAGTGAAATTTGACCAAAAGCAATGTCACCATAAAATTTAATGTCTGGATTCCGAGTAACAGGGATATACCCGTTAAACCCGGATGTTATTGAGGAGGTGGCCTTTGCACCTAGTCTATTAACAGCAAAACCTCCGGAAAGAGCAGAAGTAGAGGAGCATAATCCTTTAACAGATGACTGCCTCTCTCGATTTTGAGAAATCAAGGAGAAAATCAACGAGAGCAACGAGAAAATCTTGGACCAAATAAGACACCTGCTAATTATCAGCAAGTTAATAATCCATATATGGAACCAAAACCATCATGCTCACACTGGCCTGAAAATACCGAGATAGAGCCTACACCAGACCCTTCTACGAATGACCCTTCAAAACAAATTTGTCAGCCACAAGTTCCAGAAAAGGCAAAACGAATTTGTCTGCCACAAATTTTAAAAAGGGTAAAATGAAAATGAATAAAATATATGATAAAAAGAAAAACGAAGCTAAAGAATCATGGTATTGCTTCCTTTGCGGCAAAGATGAGGTATTGGACATGCGCAAATGCTGTTTATGCTCCGTCTATGTGCACGAAGCGTGTGTCGGTCTAATCAAAGAAGAAAAGCTGCAGTTCGTTTGTCCTCGTTGCTCGTCTTAGACAATTTAGAGCATGGATGCACAGACCGCAAATACTGGTGGCCCGCCGACAGCAAAAATAATACTCTCGTGAATTCGAAAAATATTGAATTCTATCCCAGATAAAACCAAAAAAAAATTGTTCGAAAAGTAATTTGAATCTCGCGCCCAAAAAAGCTAAGTCAAGTAACATCGCTTGCCGCCTTTATGTAAAGTTCAAAATAGTAGAGAAATCAAGAATTTTCTAGCTCGATGTGAGCAAGTGAGATAGCAATAGTCCCGAATTTCCGATTGCTTGCGTAGGTAGATACACGAAGCTTCCAGAGTCGTATGCGCGGTATAAAAGCCACGCTAACCGCAGAGATTGACAGTTCAGTTTTAATTTGAGTGAAGTGTCAACAGAAAGAAATATGCGCGAAAATACAAAGCGAAATAATAAGTGATTGAGAATAAATGCAGTTTAATAATGTTTTGGGAAGGCAATAGTTCTAGTGTAGATTTTAACTCGACTAGCCGGTGTCGTATATTTTGATCCACAATCAACATAGATTTCCTGTTGCAGTGTTAACCCGTCAAGTGCCGTGTATAATTGAATTGTGAAATCGTAAGTAAAACTCTGTTATTAACTCTGTTGGTTTTAATCAAATTTAGCTTAATGTTGGCCAGATATTAAAAAAAAACAAATAAATTACTATTTTTTTTCAGAATATCTCTAACTATAATAACTACGTCATTATTTCAGATATAAAATCTGTATTAAAATATTAAAATTTCTGAGGGTAAAAAGGAGGGTAATTTAAGTAGGTACTGTAATTGTTTTTAGGCGATGTTTTAATCCTCCCAAAATTAGAACGCAACATGGAGAAGCCAGGACCTAGTAAAAAAAGTAAGGTTAAAGATGAAAATCGGCAGTTTCAAGAAACTTGGACTGAGAAATACTTTTTTGTATGGTTGAATAACAAAGTTGCATGTTTAATTTGCAAGAATTCTGTTGCGATTGCAAAGGAATAAAATGTAAAAAGGCAATATAAAACGCAGCATCCTTCTTTTACCAACTTGGTGGCGCATTAAAAAAGCAAAAAATGTTGTCTTTAAAACGGGAGCTTATTGGTCAGCAAGCTATGTTCACAAAACCCATTCAAGATTCAGAAACAGCTACAGAAGTTAGTTATAAATTTCTCGAATGATAGCAAAGCGAAGTCGACCCTTTAATGATGGCGATTTTGTAAAAGAATGCTTAGAAATTGCCGCTAAGAAAATGTGTTTAGAAGCAGCAAAAAAGTTTGAGAAAATTCAACTGAATCGTATGACTATCCAAAGATGAATTATGTCTTTGTCAGGTAATACTGCGAATCAATTAATTGAAAAAACTAAGATCATTGAATTTTTGTCATTAGCACTCGACGAATTCACTGATATTAGTTCCACAACTCAACTTCTCATATCGTACGAGGTGTTACTCAAGATTTTGAAGTCTTAGAATAGTTATTAGGAATGTGTTCATTGAAAGGTCAAACCAAAGGAGTTGATATACTCAATGTACTTTTGGGTGAGTGTTCAAAAAGTGATTTGGACTTCAAAATTCTCAATCAATTATCAAAATTCTCGGGAGTTGCGACTGACGGTGCTCCTTCAATGATTAGTGTTAATTCTGGGCTAGTTACTTTGCTGAAAAAGCATCTGCAAGAAAAAAACATAAACGCTGAAGATCTCATGCAGTTTCTGCATAATACACTAAGAAGCCCTCTGTTCTAAAAAAATTGAATTTCAAAATGTCATGAAAGTGGTAGTTTCGACTGTAAATTTCATAAAATCACAAGGACTCAATCGCAGACAATTCCTTGGCGACATCGAAAGCGAATACGGAGATTTACTGTATTATACAGAAGTAAGGTGGCTAAGTCGTGGATTGACATTGAAACTATTTCTAAATTTAATAGAAGAAATTGGAATATATCTGGCGGAAAAGCAAAGGGATGTTGCGGAACTTAAAAATCCTAATTGATTGTGTGATTTGGCTTTTGTAGCTGACATTACAAATCATTTGAATATCTTGAACAATGGTTTCAAGGCAAAAATCAACTGATATCCCAGCTCTACGCTCATGTATCATCCTTTCAATGCAGGCTGACACTTTTCAGATTACAATTGAATTCTGGAAATTACAATCATTTTCCGAATTATAAGAAAATTGCTGAAAAATTCAACAAAACTGCGATTAATTTCAGTTATGTAGAAAAGCTAGATATTTTGATTTAATCGTTTAAAAACAGATTTTCGGAGTTTAAAATGCGCTAGAGTCAATGCAGTTAGAAATTATCGACATTCAAAACGACCAAGATTTACGCAACAAATTCAACGAAGGAGACTTGCTAAACTTTTACCGCTGCGTTGATAAAAATATGTACAAAGAGTTGCGCATAAGCGCTCTGAAATGTGCCAGCTTATTTGGTTCTACCTTAATATGTGAACAAACTTTTTCAATAATAAATAATAATAAAACAAAGAATCGAAATCGCCTTGCAAATGAAAGTAGTTAGCCATGAAAAAATCTGAAATTCTCGTTTTTTCCTTTTTCCGATACGATAATTTGATTTGACAGAAGGTAAAGCAGTCACGGCTCACTTCTAATTTGATAGTTTAATCGGGTTAATAATGCTTTGCTCCTCTTTTGCTTACGAGCGATTTTTTCAAAAACGGTTGGGTTAATTGTATCGGAAAACGCAAGAATCCACAATTTTCAAATTTTTTCAAGGCTAACTAGATGGTGTTGCTAGATTTTTAATTTTCTGATCAGAAACCTAGGATAGGGGCTATCAGAAATCTTAGCCTCCCTGAATGCACCCCTAAAATTGGATTTACACCATTTTTGGGACGGAAAATGAAAAAAGCACCCAAAAACGACAATTTTCTTGAAAATTTTCAGGAGATTTGACGCATAATTGTAGTCACGGTTCCAAATAATCGATTTTCATCAAAGAATTTGCGCGGGTTATAGCTTTGAGGAAGAGCATTTTAGGCCACGTGTTTAGGAACATAGAGGAAAAAGTCTTATTTTGACTTCAATATTACGCTCTGAAAATATGTGCATCGAATTTTGTAACACCCTGTATATGTACTAGAAAATAAATTTGCGGTTTTTATGTAACATACCTACGTAATATGAATCGAAAATGTATTACACAGTAATAATTAGGTACTCAGTTCTTTTTTGGTATCATACTGGTAATTTTGGAACATTGCGGGTGATTCTTGAGAATTGAATGAATTCCCAATCATAGACAATACTAGAATTAATAAATTTATTATATCATTATCAAACCCCTAGTACATACATTTGCATTAATATAAGTTGTATTCACAGTATAATCACAGGGGGCGTAGCTCAGATGGTAGAGCGCTCGCTTAGCATGCGAGAGGTACCGGGATCGATACCCGGCGCCTCCAAGTATTTTTTTTTCATTTTACTTTAAATAGATTTTTAGCAATAAATTCAAACGTGTATATTGAAATATGAATTTCTAAACAATTAAATATTATTTTTTTTATTAGGCCGCAAGATTCTTAAACAGCACCCAAAAGACACAACAAAACTGACCCAAGCTGAGCACGATTTTTACTGCCAAAACTATGGAGAAATTAAAAAGTATTGTGGGAGTACCTTTATGGTTGTATGCGGCGAGCCCCACGAACGATGGGTCTATGAATGTATTGTCGGGCACATAATAGGCCCCAATCCACCTGGACCTCCAAGGAAAGGTTTTGGTGTTGAAATTCCAGAAGTATGCAGCTGCGACTGCATTCATATACCTTCTGCTATTACTAAGACATACACGATGAATATTTAAATTTCATACTATATTTTTATATATTACATACAGTGGTGGCCAAAAAAATAAGAGTGCCTGGTTTTATTTGAATATTTCTAATAATATATTTTGCTACATAGAGAAAAAAACAATTACGATTTCATATTTGTACAACATATGCCATCATTGATAAAAAATAAATACACATTATTCTTTGCTAGTTTAATTTGTAATTATAAACAAATTTCTTATTTTTTACATGTTTTATGGTGGACGAAAAAATAAGAGTATTTTTCTAAAATGGCCATAAAAAATTATAATTACAATGTACCGCAAAACAAACGACAGCATTAGATAAGTCAATACTTGGTAGAATAACCATTATTCTTGAGGACGGCTGGGCATCTTCATGGCATCGAATTGATCAACCATTGATTCCATACATCTTGTTTATTTGTTGTTTTTTTACAAGCTACTTGGTTTTTCAGTTCCTTTCAAAGGTTTTCAATAGGGTTAAGGTCAGGCGATTGTGATGGCCATTCCAGAACCGAAACCCTATTTTGTGTAAACCATTGTTTAACAATGCGTGCCGTACGTTTAAGGTCCTTATCTTGTTGATACATCCACCTTTTAGAGATATTTTCTTCGGCATATGGTAGCATGACTCTATCCAATATATCCAAATAAATTTCTTTTGTCATGGTCTCTTTAATCCAAAATATGGTACCTACTCCATTGTAGGAAAAAACAGCCCCATATGATATTTCCACATCCATGCTTAAACTGTGCCTATTGTGCTCCTAGGATTATATTGTTCATTCTTCCTCCTTCTAACGAATATTCTTTCATCTGATCCGAATAAGTTGATCTTCGTCTCATCACTAAAAAGAATGTTGCACCAATTTCTTTGAAAATTTTTATTCAGACACATTTTCCGTTTTATTTTGTGTTTTTAAAGCTCTGGAGATTACGCATAGGATTTATTCTCAATTGCAAAATTAGACGCATATTGTTCCTTATTAACCATCGCGATGCAACGATCTTGTTAAAACTGACTTTCATGAAAAATATTACAAACAAATCTTTTATATGAATAAACAGAGACCAAATAGTTACAATAAACAAATACTCTTATTTTTTGTCCGCAAGATTTTTAAACAATTATGAAAAAAATTTACTTTCAAAAAATAATGCCTTCTTGGTTTATTTATAAATTTTATAAAGTAAAAAGATTAAATGCCGAAAGAAAATGCGTAGTATATAATATTGCGAAGCTAATTCAGTTTGATTTGAAATTTGATATGCACTCTTATTTTTGTACCCACAACTGCATATAAAACTGTAGCATAGTATATATAATATATAGTTTTACCAGGATTTTTTACAAATTATATAATTTGTGTAGGTAAACCCAGTTTTACAATTAAAAAAAGTATCCAGCTACTTGCGTATTATTAAAGGCCAGAAGTGTTGTACCTATGGTCATGATGAAAGGAAAATAATGTTAGTTGTTAAATATTTAATAAATGTTTAATGTTAGGTATAAATTACTATAATGATCGAACACAAAGGAACTTAAAAACCATTTATAACAAATGCATGAGCCTGTGCTATTTTCCGGTCGAATGGAAAAAAAAGCAATTGTGGTAGCAATACCTAAACAGGGTAAAAACATTAAAAAACCGGAAAGTTACAGACCCATTAGTCTGCTGCCATCACTGGGAAAAATCTTTGAAAGACGGTACTAAGCACATTATGGGAGGAGCTAGATGATAGGAGCTTAAAATAATCCCGGAAGAGCAGTGCGGATTTACAAGAGGATTATCAACTGAGTTGCAGCTTGTACGGATACAACAAAGTCAGGTGGATTCTTTTAATGCGAAGGGATCTACCGCCATGATCACGCTCGACATCGAAAAGGCTTTCGATAGAGTGGGGCATGACGGTTTGATCTATAAGTTGCAGAAATTTGGGGTGTCCGCAAGGTTTACTAAATTTATGAAAAATTTCTTGAAAGACAGGGAATTTACTGTTAAAATAAATAGAATTATCACCTCCTTTAAGAAGATGAGAAGCGGGGGTTCCCCAAGGCTCCCCGCTCGCACCAATTTTATTCAACATATACCAAGCGGACATTCCAAAAAGCACACACTATTCGCGAGTGGCATTATTCGCGGTCGACGCTTGTGTCTTTGCGAGCTGTAAAAATTTAGTTCAGATATCAGCGTACATGCAGAGTCATCTAGATAAAATTATAGAGTGTGCAAACTGGAACATCAAAATAAATAGTAAGAAGACAGAGATCATTCTAATAACAAAAAAGCATGACCGCAACATCTCAAATTTGGCAATTTCGGGCACGCTGGTCCCATGGAAAGATGAGATAAAATACCTAGGAGTATATTTCGACAAAAAGAATAACTTCAACACGCACATTATAAAGCAAATTAATTCATGCAATGGTACCATTCATGCGCTCTACTCCTTTCTCTGCAGGAGCAGTAAGCTCTCTTTGACTAATAAATTAATGGTCTATAAACAGGTTCTACGTCCTAGACTACTTTACGCCTCAAACATTTTCTGGAATACCACGAAGACGAACATCAGAAAGCTTCAGGTGATTCAGAATAAGTGTTTAAGGATGTTCACAAATGCGCCCTTCTTCGTAAGGAATGTTGATCTGCACTCTGACTGCAAACTTGATACAATTCAAGAATACATAGTTCATTCAAAAAACATTCAAAGTTCAAGGAAAAAGTCAGAAGTGTGGACAACTCCCTAATAGGAGAATTTCTCCTGAGACCAAGAGAAAACCGGCCATGGAAAGGCGTAATGTGATATTAGCCGCCGAATTCAAATACAGGGTGATTTTTAACCTATGCGCATAAACTTGGGAAATGATAGCTGATGAGTAATAATGATGAGATATCTATTTTTTTAAAATAAAAAACGTGTATTTTTTAACGTGTTTAATTTAAACTAATTTAAAGCAACTGTTTGAAGTTGTTTCCATTATTTTCGATACAGACTTGAGCTCGAATCCATGAAGACGTACATGCACGGGCTAAACCAGGCTGTAGGCGAATTGCGTCACCGATTTTCCAGAATAAAAGGTGCGATGAGCATCCCGTTCAGAATTCCAGCCAATACATTTACAGAAAAACGTTGTTGAAAGTATGTTCTCCGTGTAATATGCGGATTTCCAAAGCCCAGTAATGAGTGTTATGAAAGTTGAAAAAACGCGCGAAATTCCATTGCGCGTAAAATTTACCTCATTCGTAACTAAAATGTTCATGGTAAAGTTTGGGCCTAACTGCTGGTGATGTAACAACCACTCACAAAAGTGTACTCGAAGGGGCAAATCTCTTGGAAGTAGGGCTTGTACCCTCTGCACATGAAACGGGTACAGCAACTCGTGCCTTAAAAATTGGCCAACTTGTAGTTTGCGATATTCCAAATCGCGCTGCAATTGTCCTAGTGCTAATTCCAGGTTGTTTTTCGATAACTTCTAAAATATCCTCCTCCAGATTTAGAATGTGCCTAGGTCTAATAGCTCCTCCATCTTGTCCAGGCCGCGGCCGCAAATTGCCAGTTTCTCTACCCCGCTGAATAACACGTAAGAAAGCCCCACGTCTCGGGTGATATCTTCGGGGAAATCTTTGGGCATACAGATCAGCTGCTGCCACTGCATTCTGAAGCGTTTCTCCGTAAACCAAAACCATGTCGACAAGTTCTTCGTTTGTAAAAATGTGCGCCATTACATTTGACGCTTTTATTTTGTTCGTGTGAAAATAACGATCGAAAACGATCACAGCCACCAACAAACTAAGTACTGCTAAAGATTCCAAACAATAAATTTCAAACATTATGACTTGTTTACTATCAGTTATTAATAAACAAAATAAGTTCGTCTGATACACGTTCTGTTGTTTAACTTTATTTCGGTAACCAAAAATATTTAACTAAATTTTTTTCTCATTATTACTCATTATTGATCTTCATCTACCATTTCCTAAGTTTATACACATAGGTTGAAAATCACCCTGTATACTGACTAAAACAGTTCTTTTAGTATCTCAGGCTCTGTTTTCTCTGCGAGGAGTGGGGCTCGGGCTCTGGTTCCGCCCAAAGATAACTGGCAACCTTTCCCCGAAGCCTAATTACTCTTTCCTATCCTGAAAGTTAATCCGAAGTTAAAAAATTCTTTAATCCGAAGTTAAAAATTCTTTAATCCAACCTCAGCACCCAGATGCTACAGAGAAAAGTAATATAGGAGCTCAAAGTACCATAGCACGCAGTTACCACTGAGAAGACCGGCAAGAGCAACAACAGCTAGTCCGGAAGAAACCAGTGTAACAAAGGAAGGAACACAAAGGAAATTATCTTCTGATTATACGGTTGTGATAAAAATTGTACTGCGGTTCAATATTATACAGGGTGGCTAAACAAAAACGAAGCGGCGGCCAAAAGCATTAGTAGGTCGAATTATACCTTGTTTGAAAGATCCTTCGATTCTCTTCACGGCTCTACCTAGTTTAAAGGATTTTACTTCAGCGGTTCTCAAACTATTGACCATTTTATCAATTAAGAAGATGGCCGACATACGATTCCGATTTTCACCATACAAGCTTCATACCCACAGAACACAAATATATAGAGAGGTGGTGGTTGCATACAAACTGATCGAAATTCTTGTGACAAATCTGCTAGCGTCCTCTCGCTTGGCAACGGAAGCTATTGTAACTAACTTTACAGTTTGACGTAACTAATTGGACCAATCAAAATGGTAGAAAGGCGTGGTCCAATTAGGGCGGGAAAATTCAAATTTCATTCATTAATAAGAAATCTCATGTTATTATTTAATCGCAATATCCATAGCAAACACCTAATCATAAAGGTTACTTTTTGATTAGGTTTATTTACAACAGATTAATTTACAACAGATTAATTTACAACACCTAATCATAAAGGTTACTTTTTGATTAGGTATTGCAAATAGCATCATATATTGATCAGGATAAAATAAAATTCTTTAGCTTTATTTCACATACATATCTAAATGAGTTCATGTACTCCAATAATCAGTTAACAATAGTGTACAATATCACCAATTTCAAAATGGAAATAAAACAATGTTTTTCTTTAATACATTTATTATTTAATTTTCCTGAAAAATAATTCCTTGTAAAAAATGTATAATATAACAAAATAAAATTAAAATTATATACATAACATATTATAATTAATTATAACAGATATTATAAAAATTAGAATTAATCTAAAAGTGTTTAAAAGTATTTTATTAGCACTGAACTATGCCAACCCAATCAGATTAGAAAATATTGTGAAGATTTTTGTGTTATTTTCTTATCATACATGTAAAAATATTACCATTAGATTAATAATATCCCTATTTTACTAACACAAACAGATTCTATAGAGGATAACAATATATTAATAATAAATATTTTTTTGCAAAAATACAATACACAAAATAGTTATAAGTGTAGTACAAAACCATACGTGCAAATAAAAGGCCGACAAATTCAAATTTCTACAGTACAAATTCTAGTCTTCAACATTATGACCCGAAAAAAAAGGAACATTTTTATAAGGTATACCTAGTTAGTTAGTATACCTAGTTAGTATAGTTCACCTAGCAGACAATTAAGATAATCTGTTCGGATAATACTTAAGACTAATGACCTAAGTACTGACATTCATGTACTAAACCTACACAAGTTAAAAGAATACATAATCTATGTTATGTCATATTACTAAAAATGATTGAAAAAACTTTATTTAATATATTCTACAACTTATACATAGTATGGCATATATCACATACATAAAATACAGGGTGTTTGGCGGAGGGTTAGCCAAACTTGGTGGGCATTTAGATAGGCTCAGATAAAAGATATTTTCTTAATAAACTTGTGTTCTAAAAGTCTCGGGTTTTTTTATATCATGCCTTTTGACATCTTTAAATTTTGTCAGCATATTTTTCACGTTTTTTTTACATTTGTATTTAGTCTGTAATGTATCCTGAATCTAAAAAAATCAATATCAAGTACAAATAAAACCGAAATAATTCGTTTTGAGCTCAAAAAGTTAATACAAGTAGCAAAAAAGTTATGAAAGGTAACTTTAACTTGAGGCAAAAAAAAACTAAAATCTATCAAGATGTTCAGGTAGTTTTAAAAACATCTCCAGTTAATACTCTTTTCAATGATATACGATGTGTAACACAAAGCCGACTAACTTGCTACAATTCATGACTTTACGACGGAAAATAAAGTTAAAAAAAAATATTTTTTAAATTTTATGTATTTATTTCAAAATTACAAATTTTGTTGAAACTGCGCTCCCCTGGCTCTTATACATGCCCTACATCGCCGTCGCATTTCTACTGTCGTAAGGCGAAGTCGCATCTCTTCTCTGACGGTTAGAAGAGCGGCATTGATTCTTTGAATTAAGTGGTCTAGATTGTCAATATCCATCTCGTACACGAGTTCTTTCACACGTCCCCATACGTAAAAATCGAGAGGGGTTAAATCAGGGGACCGTGGAGGCCATGCGATGGGACCTGCTCTTCCGATCCACGAATTGGGAAAAGTATTGTCCAGAAATTCTCTAACGGCGACCCGATAGTGTGCAGGACACCCGTCATTATGGAAGACTTAACTTCATTAAATATGGGTATATCAGCAAATAATTGTGGGAGATCATTTTGTAAAAAATATAAGTAATTGTCCCCGTTGAGGTTTCTCGGCAAGTAGTGTGGACTTATAAGGTATCTCCCAATTATACCTGCACAAACATTAACACTGAATCTTGTTTAGAAAGACTTGGCTCTGGTCAAATGCGGATTTACGTTTTTGTTTTCCCAATAATGTAAATTATGTTGGTTAAATATCATGTAAATTAGCCGCTCAGAGGAAAAGTGATATATGTCAGTATTTTTTAATTTTTGAGTTATACCATTAATTATGTTTCTACTGGTCATATATTCAGTCGAAAACTGGTATAAGTCAAAATTTTAACTTAGCTAAGATAAGAGCTTCCTAACGTTATTTCTCTCAACGTAATGGATTCGTTCGCTGCAATAGTGGTATAAGTCAAGGCACCACGCTGTTCCAATGTCGCGCCAGGTCCTATTAAACTCGCTTTTTCTTGTTTAGTCAGGTTTTTTTAGTGTTATGGTACGTAGTGTGTAGATCAGTTACTGTAGCTAAGAAAAAAGATATGATATAACTTCTTCAGTGGATTTCCCCGATTTAGCATCAGTTCTTTCTGGACTTACTGACAAAAGAAGATGCTGTTGACAGTGGTCCATTATCCGATTCTGATGAAGATTAATTTGTTTAATAACTTGTTCTTACTCTCCTTACTGTAAGTTTAGTATGTAAGATAAGTAGTAGTAATGTTTTGCGCTTCAAGCTCTATATTTTTTGAACACTTTTATCAGTAAACATACTACAGCTATTATTTTTCTTTGGTTCATCAGTTTTGTGAAATTTGGTTAAGTTTTACGAGGAAAAGTGATATAACTCTCCAAGTTATACCACTTTTCCGCTATGTTTTTGAAAAAAAACTTACTGGAAGAATGACATTGGGCGGCAAAAATGTAATTAATGTTTACCATACGAAATTTTAGTACAGGGTTATTATAAATATGTACAAAAAAGTAAAGAATATGTTACTGTGATTTTTTAATTAATCCAGATGCAAAATATCAATTTTCTAAATTTCTACTTTAAGGGAGTTAGACCACTTTTCCGCTAAACGGTCCACTTTCAACGTCTGCGTGAAGCAAAAAGCGGCAAAATTGTACCCGTCGCTCATAGTCGGCTTGTAGAAGACCTAGAATAGAGTATCACGATGCCAGTAAAAATTGCGGAATTAAGTTGTTGATGTAGTATGAAATTACCTTGCACTGGGGTGTAATTAAAAGGATGCCTTCCTTCTGCATTGACAACTGCCATGCTTTCCATGTAGAAATGTTCAGATCTGTAGCTACTTTCCTTATACTAGTGGTGGGATCCTCATCGAATGCGCGAATTACGTTTTCATCTACAGCAACATCATACTGCCTCCGATTGATCCTTGGTTCTTGAAAATTTAGATTGCCTGTTTCTCTTAATCGACGAAAAGTGTTAGCAAAAGTGTTGTGGTGAGGCACACGCCTATTTGGGTATTGCTCCTCAGAAATTCTTTGTGCTTCTCGCGTATTACCATTGGCTCTTCCATAAGCAAAGACAATATCGGCGTATTCTTCGGTAGTTTATGCAGCCATTGTGGCGATAATGATACGAAAATAAGGAAAGTCACAAAAACAATATAAAAACTCAAGTAACAGCAACAATAACAATAATAACTACAGAAAGGATACAATACTAAATTAACGACTTGCGTACGTAAGAAAGCTAAAAAGTTACACCACGACAAATGTCAAATGACAACAACAATATGTAGCACATATTGTTGTTATCACAACAACAATCCCATAGCATGTTCCACGATCTCCTCATTTGACCATTTAAAGAATCGATGCCGCTTTTCAAACTATCATGGCATGTATTAGAGCCAGGGGAGCGCAGTTTTAAAAAAATTTGTAATTTTAAAATAAATATTTTTTTTTTACTTTATTGTCCTTTAAAGTCATGAATTGTGGCAAGTTAGTCGGCTTTGTGTTACACATCGTATATCATTGAAAAGAGTATTAAATGGACATGTTTTTAAAACTACCTGAACATCTTGATAGATTTTAGTTTTTTTTTTGCGTCAAGTTAATGTTACCTTTCATAACTTTTTTTGCTACTTGTATTAACTTTTTGAGCTCAAAACGAATTATTTCGGTATTATTTGTACTTGATATTGATTTTTTTTTAATTCAGGATACATTACAGACTAAATACAAATGTAAAAAAAAAACGTGAAAATTTTTTGTGATTTTTTTTTAATTCAGGATACATTACAGACTAAATACAAATGTAAAAAAAAAAACGTGAAAAATATGCTGAAAAAATGTAAAGATGTCAAAAGGCATAATTTTTTGAAAATCCTGAAAATAACACAAAATAAATTATATAAAAAAACCCGAGACTTTTAGAACACAAGTTTATTAAGAAAATATCTTCAATCTGAGCCTATCTATATGCCCACCAAGTTTGGCTAACCCTCCGCCAAAAACCCTGTATATTGTTAGTCTCCGATAATACTAACGACATAACTTGGAACTATAACATAGAAAAAAACATAATTTAAAGATAAATCCCTACAGAAAATAAAAAAAACAAGTTATAACAAAAACATTCACTCTGATCCATTCTGGGCGCTCAGCTCTGTTAATCTCTAACCTACGTCTCGTCTCACTGAACATAGGAAAGGTATGATGAAAATTTGGTGAAGAGAACTGATCAGAACAAAGTCTTAATAAAATTTACATTGCATATCTCTCTCCATGTTTTTCTTGTAATGGGGACTAAAGGAAATTGAAAAATCTTTTATTACTATATGTATCTGAACCATTCTTACATGAAGGATACTTACATGAAAATTTTAATCAATTTTTTAATTGTCGGAAGGAAATGAGAGGCCAGACATTTTAATATGTATTTATAACAATCAAGATAAAAATTAAATATTTGAAAGGTGAAACATCTTCATTGTAATCGACTTTGAGGAAAAGTACTAACCGGAAGTAAAAATGGGTTTGTGATGTCATAATAGCGGGTAATTGACAACGTCAATTCGAATTCAAATTCAATAGCGGGTAATTTAAAATTTGATTATGGCGTCAAATTTGAATTTCGCTCTACTATACCGTGCATTTAAAATTAGTAGGAAATGCGAGGTTCTTTCAGAAATTATAGTACAAAAATAGAAAGTGACAAGTCAAATCAAATCGTTTATTTCCATCGACATTATAAGACGACACTTTTTCAGGCAGATTGAAGTGTTAAATTGGGACTTTTTTGTCTCCATATTAAATAAATTCCTCGATCTGTCCCTTTTTCTGTTTGCGTACTATAATTTCTGAAAGACCCATACATTTCCTACTAGATGCATAGCAACCCATGGCTGGGTTTCAGAAATTTAACAAAAAATATTTACAAAATGTACTACTATAATATAGTAGTACATTTGAAGAAAAGCGATTATGGCAAAAAAATCACAAGTTATACAATAAAAATTAATAGTTGTACATCCTTGCTAAAACATTAAATAAAATATAAAAATTCTTCCAAGTTCCTTACTGTATAAACTTATAACTTTAATTAGGAACCTTGTCGCATCAAGAACAAACTTTGTAAGTTTATTCAGGGTATTACAAAAGGTTACAGTAAATAATGTATAAAGGCCAATAAAAATTTAATAAAATCACCAAAAAAATACTGCATATTCAATTCACCAATGATGTTCCTTAGTAAATATTATAAATTAAATAACTATCAACAAATTAGCAATGAAAGAGGAACAACTAAACGTAGCAGCAAAAACAAAAGATACAAAATTCACAATTTATACAATTAAAATTAACAGTGCTTATTACAATATTAAATAAAATATAAAAATTCTTAATTCTTCCAAATTCGATAATGTTTAAATTTAGTTTAATGAGAAACATTGTTATATGAAGAAAAAACTCTGCAAAATAGAGTTTATACAGGGTGTGGCAAAAGGTTATAGTAAATGTACAAAAGCAATAAAAATTTTATAAAATTACCAATGGATTACCCCTACTCAATTCACTAGTAATGTTCCTTACTAAATATTATAAATTATACAAATTAGTAACGAAAGAGGCAATAAGTAAATATGTTAAAAGTAAAATTTACAGGAGTTACAATTTTTCTATTTGCCTTTAAAAATTTCAGACTACAAGATTTGTAAAAGATCCAAAATTGGTCATGCATTGAAGCTGCTTAAATTGAACTTCTCTCAGGTTTGGCATCAGATTTAAAGTAAGTTTTGACATTGAGGCTGTCAAAAAGTATACAGAAACAGGATGAATTCTGCTCCATATTAAGCTTCACTGGGCCATTTATTTTGGAATCCAATGTCTAGAAATAGAAATCATAATTTGAAGTATTAATTTTTAAAATCATTCAAAAAAATAAAATCTTACCATATTTTGCCATATCCTAGGATCCGATAATATTACTAAAGATAGAATAATGCTGAAAATGACTTATTCTATAATATATTGTAGTTAGATTAAAGTTAAGGTATTAAATTTTTTTTTATATATTAGGCAATTTAATATTTTTAAGTACATAGTATAATATGGTTATATAAAACAACAGGTTTTTAGTATTGCAATTTTTTTCTTATTTTTAATGGAAAATAAAAATGCTAGTTTTAAATAGTTTATCTTTTACTTAGATATCTTTGTTCAATTTTTTTAGGTAGCACTAATTTTCATCAGCATTCTTTTATTTTATCTCTCTATTTGCTTTACTGCTTTAGTTGTCCTTCACCGAATGTGTTTATTTTTTGGTTTTTAGTTTAGCTGGAAAACTAGAATAGTTCAAAACTAATCTTTTTCACTTTTCTAGGATAATAATGTAATTTGCTGAAAAAGGACAATTTATTAATATTATAAAAGATAAGTTTACAAGCTTCAACATTGTTTTTTATTAAAAAGTACCAAAAATGTCATACTTTTTTATTAAAAAATAACAGCCATTTGTATCATTTAACTTCTTTATTTTCTTCACTCGTTTCTATTATGTCATCCTTATCAACAATATCATTTACATTAGCATCAACTGCATTAGTGCTTTCAGTATCACTAACAAAAGCTAACAAATTATATTTTTTATATTTAATAAAATTGGGTACTACCCCAATAAAAACGAAGCCCCGAACTACTTCTATAATTATTGAAATTTCTGCATTCTTGAGATCCACTTTATGCTCTAGATTGTGCAGCTTGCCTTGCTTGTCCACCATGTCCGCAATAGATTTAATAACTTCATCTCTTGAGACACTATTGTTATTTCTGTGATTAAAAACAATGGAATAAGTCTTTGATTGTGAAGAAAAGTGTTTCTTACATAATAGCTCAAAGGCCTTCTCGATATCTTTAAGATAAGCCTTACATGTGGTCTCAATTGGAATTAGGCGAAGCAAAAACTTTGTTTCCTGACTTTTCTTCTCAGATATTTCCTTAACAATACTTTCAGCCAGCTTGACTGGGTCTTCTAGGGTGGTTTTAATAAAAAGGAAATTTTTTGCACCCGAGTCAACTACTTGGAATCTTCTGGTCTCCTTTTTCTCTTTGTGTAGCTCCTGGAGCTCCTTTTGCAGATCATCCTCAACCTCAGTTTTTTCTTCTGAAACTTCAGTACTAACCTGGGGCCATAGTACATCAGCATATTTGTTTAACAAATTGTATGACTCTCTCACACAGTCTTTTTCTCTGTTGTTGCAGCTGCATAAGAATCCTTTTAGGTTAATGTCAATGGTCGGTCGTTTTTGGGCATTTCTATTGTAGAATTGCCTTTTGTACGGTTTCTGTACCTTGCTCATGATTGCTGAGAAAATATTACAGTGGCCGAATCAACAAAATTATTCAATGTTATGAGAAAGAAAAGTAGGGTTAGGTTAGGTTAGGTTACAACATAAACAGAAATTAGGCGGTCGATTTTTAAAGTATCCTGCGTTGCCAAGCAGGCCTAAAACTAGTCGACAATGGGGGAAATAAACGAGATACAAAGTTAATTTTATTTAATTTTATTTAAGTACCGTGTAATCCTAAGGAACAACCTTATCCCAGAAACTCGATATAGCAACCATTAGACGAGAAGTGGAACTTGAACTGAATAATAACCCTGCTTTACCAGAAATACCAAACGCGGAAGCACAAGCTGAACACCAGCTACTTGAACCAATTCAACAACTAAAGGGGGGTTTACACGATGCCAGTGACTTGAACAAGTTACTAGAATCCAGTTCCAAAAGCAAGTGCTTTGGAAGATAGTTCTTGTCTACATGATGCCAGTCATTTGATCAAGTAACTTGCATAAAATCCATTTTATCAAGTTTTTGTAGTGTAGGTTACAGGCGAGAATTAAAAACGTTAAATTTAAATGATGAGTGCGAAGCAGAAGGAATATGTTTTACTTAAAAGAAGCTTAATATTAGGTGTTAAAGTACTGATAGAGAAGTTAATTGACATTGTTCAGAGTGAATTAACAACAAATCCCAAGAAAAGAATTTGGGTTAGAAAATGGCTGGCAAGGAGAAGCACGCATGGTGCATCTAACATGCTTTTAAAGGAACTTGCCATCGAAGACGTTCAAGAATACAGAAACTGTATGAGAATGTCTCCTGCTTCCTTTGACGTTCTTCTGAAAAAAATATCGCCAGCTATACAGCGATCTGACACCACAATGAGAATGGCTTTACCTGCCAGAACAAAATTAGAAATTACTCTGTCATATTTAGCTACTGGAAATAGTTATCGAAATTTGCAGCAGCAATTCCGTGTTTCCCGCCCTGCAATTTCCAAGTTTATTCCAGAAGTATGCGATGCCATATACGATGCATTGGAGGATTTTATACAGGTAAATAATATCGTATTCCTTTTTTTATAAAATTAAAATCATAGTTTTCAACAGTAAAAAAATAATTATTCATATATCATATTATTCAATTAAACGTAAAATAACACATTATTCTTTAAACTGAAATCTAAATATTAAGTATGAATGAAAATAAAGTATATGATTCTAACCCCAATTATCAGTATCTAGATCAAAAGCGGATCTATATGCTTCGGAAAGAATATTGCTTGTGTTGTTATCTGCCGGTGGTAGGGATGTGTTGGGTGATTCTGGAGAAATCAAGGTTTCACCTGATTCCGGGATCGGCAAAGTACTAAATGCACTGGTGCATCTGGAAGAACCTAATGAGGTGCTTGTACCTTCTATATTTGACACTCTGGAACGAGTCAAAATATGCTGAATTTCAGCTTGAGCCGTGACGGCCGCTAAAAGGGGCAACTTATTTAATTGTGCAGCTACGCTCTTCCCGAAAATATCGAATTCATTTTCAGATGATTCCGTAGATTGTAGATCTCGAATAGACGTCGTTAAAGAATTTAAGTCTTTGATGCAACCAGCAACTTCTTTAATCTTGGACTTCGCTGCCTTATGGCGTTTTGGAGTAGGTTCATTAATAGCTCCACTAACATTCGCTTTTATTACCTCTGCTGCTAATGGTACTTCTTCGTGTGTTGCCTCTTCAACTTCATCTTCTACTTGTAATGTATTCGATCCATTATATGTTTCTGAAGCCTAGAAAATATCTCATATTCACACATTTGGCATAATAAGAAATTATTTAGTATTTTTTATTTTAGGTACCAAAAAGTAACAAAGAATGGAAAGCTATCGAAAGTGATTTCAACCATAGATGGAATTTTCCAGGATGTTATGGTGCCATTGATGGAAAACACATACTTATTCGAGCTCCTAAGAATTGTGGCAGTAACTTTTTCAACTATAAGGGACAAAACAGTATTATTTTTATGGCAATTGTAGACGGAAATTACAATTTTATATACATTGATGTTGGCTACAATGGAAGAGCCTCAGATGGAGGAGTTTTTGCGCAGTGTTCTATTTTTGCTGCTTTAGAAAACAATATATTACCGGATGGTGGATTTCTTGTTGGAGACGACGCTTTTCCGTTAAAGCATTATTTACTTAAACCATATTCAAAGAATGCACTTACTGTTGATGAAAAAAATCTTCAATTATAGATTGTCTCGTGCAAGAAGAATTGTGGAAAATGGTTTTGGTATTTTAGTGTCTAGATTTCGAGTTTTTGAGAAACCCATAGCTTGTGGACTATCATCAGTGGATAAAATAGTCAGAACATGTTGTGCCTTACATAACTGGCTTAGATGCACTACTGTAAATGAATATTTGCCAAAGGGATCCGTTGACGAAGAAGATATCGATCAAGGTAGAATTATTCTTGGAAGTTGGAGGTCAGAAGTAGCTGGTTTGCCATCAGTTTCACGTATAGGAAGTAATCATTCTTCACAATTTGCAAGAAATTTAAGGGATAAATATAAACACTATTTTATGACTACAGGGGCCGTTTCATGGCAGGAACGAATGATTTTTTAATTTCATTTTAATATATTTTGTATTCAATTACTAATATAGGTACATATAATAAAAAATATATAGTAGCTTCTTACTTACCAAATTACTGCATGTTACCCTTCTCTTATCCATTGTTTGTAAAAACATATGCATAACTGAAAACCACTTCATTTTTGGTTTATATATTTCATCGGCTCCGGCCCCAGAGCTTTGCGATTTCTTAATTTTTGCTACCTCTTGTACATACGTCGACCTTTTTATTTTGTTTTTTACATCTATTGGGCCAAAATTCTCGATTTCCATTGTTTCCACAATTCTTTTTATAGCCGACTCACGGGCTTGTTTATTTCTATAGATTACCAACTGTGTATTCCAAAGGCACTCTTCCTCCATATATAATTCTACAAACTTTACTGTGGTATCTTCAGTCCATTTTGCGCATATTTTGATAATATTGATTTTTGAGCATATTTTAATAACACCTACACTTTAAAACAATTACTAAAACTAAGTACTGATTTATTTACTAAAATCGAACGCTGGAATCATCGTGTCTACACAGGTTTAGTTAAGAGAATAGTGGGAGTGGGGGTAACCACTTGCTCCAGTAAATAGAAATGCTTTCTATTCACTGTACTGGAATCGTTACTAAAATCAGTACTGGAATTTAGTATTGGAATATATGTTTACACAATGCAAGTACTAAAATCCAGTGCTGGATTTTAGTAACTTGTTCAAGTCACTGGCATCGTGTAAACCCCCCTTAATGCTCACTGAAATCCGTGACAATGATACGCAAAATGTTGAAGAGAATCTTGAAAAACTGCAGGCAGAATTCAGAAGGGCATTGATGGAGTTCGATGGAACTAATCCGCTGCTTAGACCCCCAATACCAAAAGTGAATTCTTCACGTAGATTGGCAACAGTTCTGGAAACGTTGAACAACAATATTTTACCAGAACACCTACAGAAAGCTGGCAGTTTAGAACAGTTACACCTGCTGATCTACTGTGCAGCGACAGTTGTCACCAGAACTCTGGGTGTTAAGCCTAATGCTAAGCGTGGTAAAAACAATTTGGTATCAAGGGGACCACCGCCATGGGCAAGAAGGTTGCAGAACAGGATTGACTCCATTCGGAAAGATATAGGGCTCATCGCATTTATCGGAGGAGTGCGAACATCTAAGACATGAATGAGTCGTTACCAGCATCATGCCCAATATAACCCAGAAAATCGAACACCTGAAGAAAGTTTAGATACACTGAAACAAAAGTGATCGGTATATGCAGGACGGTTTAAAAGATATAAATCCAGCAATAGCAGAAAGCAGGACAACGCGCTTTTCGTACTCGGAGAAATCTTTTTATAGAAAACTTAGGTTTTCAACCAGTCCTTGCGAAAATAACTATCCAACCAGCGATAAAATTTCAACATTCTGGAGTAGTCAATTAACAACGACAACACCATGTAATAACCAGGCAAGTTGGATAGATGAAGAGCGACAAAAGTCTCAACTTTTCGAGTAAATGCATCATCAGCCATTTATCGTTGAAGAGGTCTCCACTATAATTAAAGGCCTTCACAACTGGAAAGCCCCTGGTCCAGACCACGTACATAATTATTGGATCAAAAAGCTGTGGTGAACCCACAAACAACTGACCACACTAATAAATGATCTGTTGATGGAACCGAACAAACTTCCAACGTTCCTCACTCAGGGATCAACTTTTCTGCTATCAAAAGATCCACAGAACACACAAGATCCAGTGAAATATCGGCCAATAACATGTTTACCAACACTGTATAAGCTGATAACCGCGTGTCTTACAGAGCGCATATACCAACATTGCGAGGACAACAACATTATTGCTGTTCAATAGAAGAGATGTGCTAGGGGAGACATGGGCTGTAAGGAGCAATTGACCATCGACTCCGTAATTTGCAACCAGGCCTATAGTAATAAGATAAATCTCTACACCGCCTATGTCGATTACAAGAAGGCTTCGATTCTATCCCACATAAATGGCTTATTGATGTCCTTAGGATATATAAAATAGATGAACGCATTGTGACTCTACTGGAGAGCACAATGGCGATATGGAGAACAACTATGCATCTACAACTTCCTACTGGAGAGAGTATTGAGACAAACACAATACCGATCCGTAAGGGTATATTTCAGGGCGACTCTCTGAGTCCACTTTGGTTCTGTCTAGCCATGAATCCTCTATCATCTCGACTCAATTCCACCTCTTACGGCTTTGCTATTAAGAAGAATAGTAGGGAAATCGCAAGAGTCAATCATTTGCTCTATATTGACGATCTAAAGCTAATGCCACTAGGTGCCACTAGTAATCAACTGGATCAGATGCTGAACATCGTGGAGGAATTCTCTGCTGATATCAGAATGAGGTTTGGGCTGGATAAGTGTCGTATTAACAACATTGTACGAGGAAAGATGCAGCCGGGATCCTTCGAGATGCAGGATGGCCAAACTATAGATGCCATGGAAGAGGGTGATACATACAAATACCTGGGAATGGTGCAGGCAGCGCGAATAGACCACCAAACAATGAAAGATAAAGTCACTGCTGAGTTTACAACAAGAGTAAAGCACTAAGTGAAAACGAGCCTCAACAGTAAGAATCTATTCAAGGCGTTGAATACGTATGCCTGTACAGCACTAACATATTCCTTTGGAATTGTGGGATGGAGCAAGACGGACATCCAGAACTTGCAACGGAAGGCACGAACATTATTGACTAAGGCTCAAAAACACCACCCTCGAAGTGCCACAGAAAGAACTACGCTACCAAGACATCAGGGAGGTAGAGGATTGGCAGACATTGGCAAACAGTTGGACCGACAAATTTCAGTTCTGAGAAATTTCTGTCATGAAAAGGCTAGATCGTCCGCTCTGCACCGTGCTATATGCGAGGTCGATGACTCTACACCTCTGAAACTAAAGAATCGCGAAATCGAAAGTCACCACGTCACTTATGGAGAAAAACATCGATCATGGGCACAAAAACCACTGCACGGGAGACACGTCAACGAGGTTAGCCAGGGACATGTCGACACCAACGCGTCGAACTACTGGTTAACTTCGGGACAACTGCTTCCCGAAACGGAAGGTTTCCTCTTGGCCATACAAGACCAAGTTATTCCAACTAGAAACTACTTGTGCATTATTTCGGATCCTTCAGTACAGAGTGACAAATGTCGATATGGATGCTAAGTGACAGAATTCATCCAACACATAACGGGAGGATGTCAAACGTTTGCCCAAACTAAGTATAAGGCACGTCATGACTGCGTGGGAAAAATACTGCACCAAGAACTTGCAGTTAAACTGAACCTCTTGAGGACGGACAAAGTTCCATATTACAATTATACTCCAGAGCCAGTTCTTGAAAATGGCGAGTATAAATTGTACTGGGACCGAACTGTTCTCACCGACCAAAGAACTGTCAACAATAGACCAGATCTTATCCTGGTGGATAAGCGACTAAGGAAAACCACGCTGATTGACGTTGCTCTACCTAATAACAATAACCTCCAAGGAAAACACAACGAAAAGATCATCAAATATCGAGATCTTAAAGGGCAAATCAGACGGCAATGGGAGATGGAGCATGTTCAAACAATTCCGATAATAATCTCGTCAACTGGAAAACAGGGTTCCCCGTAAAACGGGAGTGTGATTGCTGCAAGGCAAAAATCTATAATAATAATAATAATAATAATAATAAGAATAATAATAATAATAATAATAATAATAATAATAATAATAAGATAAGGATCCACAATTACTCTGCAAGAACCAAGCTCCCGATACCGCCATGGGAGACCAGACTTCAACGAAAAATTCAGAGGTTTCGAAAAGATATCGGCCAACTAACAGAATATCTGAGGGGGTACACGATTACACGAACAAACAGACTAAAACAGAAAGTTGATGAAATTTTGCAGAGAAACAACATCCACACTCGGTATGAACCAGAAAATAATACAGCTCAACAATGCCTGGATACTCTAAAACAGAAACTTTCCTAAATTAAGGGCGCCTACGAAGATACAAGACCAGTTATAACCGAAAACGTGACAATCTTCGTTTTGAAAAGGCCGAAAAACAATTTTATAGAGAGCTAAATTCAAAATCAGATCACCCAGATAAGCAATACCCCACGAAAGAACAAATTCAAGATTGGGCCAAACAACTTGCAACTCAAACAACATGCAATATCAACGCAAGCTGTGTTACTGAAGAGAAACAAAACAGTAACAAATATAACCAGATGGAACATCGACCATTCACTATCGAGGAAGTCAACCAGATTATCCAAAAACTGCATAATTAGAAATCACCTGGCCCAGATGGAGTTCATAACTTTTGGCTAAAGAAGCTACAGAGTATGCATCCTAAACTCTCAGAATTAATTAACCACGTTATTCTTAACCGACAGGAAATGCCAGCATTGCTAACGCAAGGAGTAACCTATCTACTGCCTAAAGACCAGAACAACACACAAGATCCGTCTAAGTACCGACCGGTAACGTGCCTACCTACTTTGTATAAAATTATCACTTCATGTTTAACACACCGCATTTATCAACGCTGTGAGGAAAACAACATCATACCCGCACAACAAAAAGGATGCGCTAAAGGTTCTATGGGCTGTAAAGAACAACTTATTATCGACTCTGTCATCAACAACCAGGCATATCACAACAAGAGAAATATTATTACTGCCTACGTCGACTATAAGAAAGCCTTCGACTCAGTACCACACGAATGGCTTATAAACATTTTAAAAGTGTATAAAGTTGATGGTAATACTTTGTCTTTTCTAGAGAGCGCTATGACAAGTTGGAGAACAACGATCCAGCTCGAAGTACAGGGTAAAAGCGCAGTACGAACAACATTCCAATTCGAACAGGAATCTTCCAAGGGGACTCACTGAGCCCATTATGGTTCTGCCTTGCTATGAATCCTCTTTCGAACCGTCTTAACTCTACCAACTATGGATTTAGCATCCGAGATAATAACACCGAGATTGCAAAGTTAAATCACTTACTGTATATGGATGATTTAAAAATAATGGCTGCAACTAGGAACCAGCTAAACCAAATGCTGCATATAGTAGAAGAGTTCTCCAACGACATCGGCATGCAATTTGGACTAGATAAATGCCGTACTCTCAATATAATCCGAGGAAAAATTCAGCCAGGCGAATATCAGATGCAGAATTTCCAGACCATCGAGGCCATGGGCGAACACGAAATTTACAAATACTTGGAGATGAAGCAATCACAAACGATTGAACAACAAACAATGAAATGCGAACTGACTAACGAGTTTGTGAAAAGGGTAAGACAAGTTTTGAGAACCAATCTCAACAGCAAAAATATGTTTAAGGCACTTAACTCCTACGCATGTTCAGCTCTTAGTTATTCTTTTGGGGTAATTAATTGGAGTAGGACAGGACAGACATAGAAAGGCTACAAAGAAAAGTGAGGACCCTACTTACTAAAACGCACAACCACCACCCTCGAAGTGCCACTGAAAGAACAATGCTTCTCCGCCACCTTGGAGGAAGAGGATTAATAGATCTGGGTACACAACTTGAAAACTTAAGATCCTATTTTTACAGACAAGGAGAAAATTCCACGCTGCATCTCGCAATAAATCAAATAGACGACTCCACTCCTCTACAACTTAAGAGCGAGGAAGCGCGCAGCTACCATCATACGGACCAGGAAAAACTCCGCATCTGGATGAAGAAGCCCCTTCATGGGCGGCATCCTAATGAGATCAGACAAAATCATGTCGACACTGCTTCGTCGAACTATTGGTTGGTATCAGGCAAGATGTTTCCAGAAACCGAGGGCTTTCTACTCACCATCCAAGATCAGGTTATACCAACAAGAAATTGTCTCAAGCACATCGTCAGAGATCCGTCCGTACAAAACGACAAATGCCGGTATGGATGCCAAACATCAGAGACAATCCAACACATAACAGGAGGATGTCAGGCCTTTGCAGCGACAGAATACAAAGAACGGCACGACTCAGCTGGGAACATTTTACATCAAGAGCTGGCAATGAAGTTGGAACTTATTACAACAGAGAAGGTTCCGTAATATAAATATACTCCAGAACCCGTAGTGGAAAATGACCGTAGTTAATAAGTTATATTGGGACCGCAGTGTACTTACCGATCAACATGTAAGGCATAATAGACCATATCTTATTTTAATAGATAAAATTTCCAGGAAAACAACTCTAATTGACGTAGCCATGCCGAACAACAATAATCTGCAAGAGAAACACACTGAGAAAATCGCTAAATACAGAGATCTAGAAATTCAAATCGGAAGGCAATGGAGAATGGATAATGTTCAGACCATCCCAATTGTTATATCGACAACGGGTGTAATACCAAAGAGTCTACTGGAATACCTTAAACAACTAGGAACTGGCGAACATCTATATAGGCACATGCAAAAGGCAGTACTACTGGCAACTGCTCGCAGCACCCGAAAATTCCTAGGAGATAACTCTACATTTCAGGTCACTTAAGGGCACTGAAAAGGCCCCCACAGACCACAGAGCTTAATCCTTTTGATATCGGAGGTATCTGGGATAAGTAAATGATCCCCCCCCAACTCCCTCTTAGAGGGAGTGCGAGCCTTAACTGGCTGTAAATAATAATAATAATAATAATAATAAGAATAATAATAAGCTTTATTTCCAACAGGTTACATATACCCAGTTACAGGAGAATCAATTAAATATATAAATGTACAAGTACGAATGCATGAACTGTATTAGATTCATGCAACTAAACTATAAAAGAATTGCTATATAATAAAAAAAGTAGTTTGAGAAAATAAATAATAAAAAATCAACACTAAATTAGGATAAGAATCAAGAATTAATTTAAATCAAAAGAGCAGAAAAAAATGAGTAAATAAATGTATTCAAACTAAATAACTAAAAATTAAATAAGTTAGCCTCCCCCACCGACCATACGCAGGTGACTCAAAATAAGTGCCAAATTGTCATGGTGAAGAATCAGCAATAGTGTTAAAGTTTTGACACATAAAGTGAATAGGACTCTGGAACAGAATGTTGGACCTGGCTGTGTCCAAGTTAAAAGCTGGACACTGTCTAGATCCTGGGCGTGGTATATGAAAGCGTTGATTGAAAAGGGAAAAGATGCGCAAATACTGTATAAAATTTCGTGACCGCGGCAGCCAGCCGTTCTTTGCTTTATCTAGCAATTTAGAAGCTAAGAGGTGGCGCCCCCATACGTAGGAATGATGAAACTCGCTTGGCAGCCTTGGTATTAAAAATTACCAGACATAATATCGCAGAGAAATGGGAGTTTTCGCATTGCGCTATTTCTGTTTGAGGACATATTCCCATATTCCATAGTATAAATTTGGGAGAAAATATTGAAAGGTTTAGTTTCATATTTTGTTTTTTTTCTAATTTTTAAGTATAAAATCTAATAAGTAATATATAAGACTTTAATTTCTTCCCGTTTGGGTAATAGATTATGATGTTCCTATGCTTTTTACATAAAAAAAAATGCTCTTAGTAAAAGTCGGTAAATGGTAAATATCACCGTTTTTGTGAAAATTGACGAAAAGCAAGTTATGAGATACAAAAATGAATTATCTATTATTATTAATAAACAATTAAAAAAAAATCTGGCGTAAATATAAAATAAATGTTTAAAAAAAGTTAAGGTAGCCACTTTATTAAATTGGTACTCAAATTAATTAACTGTCACTTTAATTACCTTGAGGCATAAAATGTTTAAATGATTTTAAGTGTAATAAAAAACCAACAAATTAACAATTTTAGAAACGTAAACAAATTTTACTAAAAATTGGTATTACAAAAATAAACTTAAAATATTAATTGCTTAAAATGCCGGTCGCCACGATCGATACATTTTATTATACATTTTATACATATTATCGATACATTAAGGTTGACGTGGTTAAAAATATCAGGCGTGGTTTAGATTACTTCAGCAGCTGCGGAAATTTTGGCCACCAGGTCTTCTTCTGACTCGACTGGAGTTTCATATACGAGACTTTTCATATGCCCCAAAAAAAAAATCTAAGGGTGTCAAATCTGTTGAGCGCGCTGGCCAGGTGACAGGGCCTCCGCGGCCAATCCAGTGCCTTCCAAAATTTTCATTTATAAACTCGCGGACAATAAGTGGAAAATGAGCTGGCGCTCCATCGTGTTGTAGACATAAGTTCTGTCGTATATTTAGAGGCAGATCATCTAATAGTTCTGGCCGTACATTTCTTAAAAAAATTAAATAAATATTTCCCGTTAAATGAGGAGGCAACATAATTGGACCAATTAAGCGTTCTCCAACAATGCCGGCCCACAAATGATCGAAAACTTATGTTGATAGCTGCTAAAATGAATACCATGGGTATTCATCATCCACCAAGGGTTTTCCTCACTTCACACATGATTATTCTTAGAAATAAAAATGCCTTCTTTTGTAAATAAAGCATCGTCAGTAAAAAGGACATATTTTGGAAATTGAGGTTCTTCTGTACACCGGTCAAGAAACCACTGGCAAAAATTCACGCGGGGCCTAAAATCATTGGGTCCTAATGATTCCACCTTTTGCAGATGGTAGGGCCGAAGAAGCTATTCATTAACAACGTTCCATACCCTAACATGATTTACATGCATCGCATCAGCAACTGCTCGAGTATTTACTGATGGGTTATCTTCAAATCGCTGAAGCTTCTTCTTCCTCAAAATCCGGGATTCGGATGTTCCTTTGCGCGCCATTATCGTTTTATTTTAACAGAGCCAGTCTTCCTGAGCCGTTGATTGACCCTTTCAAAAAGTGTGTGAGCTGGGATTCGCCTTTCGGGAAACCACTCTTCATATAGTCCAGAAGCAGCTCTACCATTACATCGAACTTCCCCATAAATTAAAAGCATATCGGCGTATTCAGCAAAAGTGTAATCCATTACTTAACCATAATAAAAAAGGGAATTAATATCATGTAAAACATACTGACAGTGACAAATTTAAAAAATACTGACAGTGGCAATGAATTAGCATTATTATTATTATTATTAAAATAATTAATTCAAGATACAGCATCTTAGTTTGGTTTTAGTCAATTTCCACAAAAACGGTGATATTTACCGACTTTTACTAAGAGCACCTTTTTTTTATGTAAAAAGTATAGGAACATCATAATCTAATGTCCAAACCATGTTGGGGCAGAAATTAAAGTCTTAAAGAAATGAGCCTAAATTTACCAAATACTCTCCTGATTCTGAAGCCCCTGGTAAATATTTTTTTTATTTAGTAGGTTCAAAAGAATAAACGTACTAACAATAATTTACCTCCCAAAATTGGTTGCGGTAGCTAAAGTAGTTCCAGAGCTATAAAAAAAAACTAGTTTTTAAAGGTTATTTTCAAAGAGCTCTAGCTCCCTGAGGAAGCTTTTCCGGACCCATGTTTATATGAACTTTTGTTTTTCTTTTGACGTTTTCTATCTGCCATAGAAGTTTGTAACATGATCAACGGAAGACCCTGTATATGTTACTCACCTTTAGATTGACTTTTATATTTTATAGGGTAAGTTTTTAGCTGAAAACTTTTAAATGTATTTTTTTTTAATCTAAAAATGTCTATTGTAGATTTGATAAATGTCAAGAATATGAAGACTGAAACGTTATTAAAATTATATGTTAAAGCAAGATAAATTTTATGTTTTAACAATTACCAATACCCAAGAAAATAATTGATTTCAAAAATACATAAGCAGCATATATAACCCAAAAACAATCCAACCCTATATATCCAACCAAAGAAAATGGTAAAATTGGATTATTTTTGGGTTAATATTCTGGTTTGATAAATAGCATCATATTTCTTAAATTGCCCGGGCATTGGGCATTATGAATAATCGCCATGTAATTACATTGTTCATATTATACGAGCCCCGTCCCACTTCAGTTGGCCCAATTGAAAATTCTTAATAATTTCTGTTTAAACCCCCAAAAAAAAAAGACAAATTTTATAGTGTTATATAGTTTTAAACAAATAATAAGCTTTACTTACTCTATAAACACAACAAAATGGGAAAGTAAACTCATTTATATTGAACATATATTTATTTTTTAAAACAGTCGCAATTCTTTGAGGCATGGGGTTTATTAAGTTCTGATACTACCCCTGATTAAAACTATCCCAAATTTCTTGCTAGTGGATTTCGAACCTAATGAATAGAACCCTTGTATATGCCTAAAGAGTTAAAATAAAATAAAAAATAGGAACAAGAAATTTATTTCTACTATTTAAAATATGATTCAAAAATTTATCAATGAACCAAAATCTAATTTTAGAGATAACACATAATGTTTATATGAGATACTTTTTGGTATTGTAATATTGTGGAATAAAGATTCGATAAAAGAATAATAAATTCATTTTTTACTAAGCGGGTCAACTGAAATAAGACGGGGCTCGTATATATTTTTAGCAGAAAATTTTACATAACGAAATAATCATAAATAAATGGTAGTAAAAGTATTTACATATAAAGATTATTTAAACAATCTTTATCAATATTTCTTATTTTATTTGTTGAAACATTGACTGAAGAGGCAAGATTTAATTTTCAATCATTGATTAGATACGATACGTATTTTGCTATGCGGCTTCTTAGAAGTTTATTTTTCTCTCGTTTGCTGGTATTTTTCAGTTTCCCATTTAAAAAAAACTAAAAGAATTTTCAAAAAACTAAGAGAATTGTTTTTTCTCTTCCTAGTATTAGTACATCCCCGATAAGCACACTCGTTAATTTTGCTTGAATTTGACATAATTCAAAACAATAATAATACAAAATAATACGCCAAACATGCAAAAACTCCCTTAGATGATGCTGGCGAGCTCCGCTAAACAATAATGAGACACAAACGGCAAAAAGATTTCCGCGCGCGTTTGAGCGTGGCGCCATCTACCCGCCGCGCGCTTTTTGGGTTACGTTTCTGCCCGTAAATATGCGTATCTTCTCGCCTCTTCAATCAACGATGAAAGCAAATCCTTTGCAAAAGGGATGGGCAGTCAATTTTATGGTTAAGTAAATTAAACAAGAATTTCACCGAATGCATTTCTCTCCTTTTCGCAAGTGACCGTTCAGTATATCTAGAGGGCAGCAGATTATGGTCAAAACCCCTTGGAGGATAGACTGACTAGAAGAATGCTAGGTTTGTAGTACATGAGCGACCAGCAGCAAAGCCATGTTGATCGTTGGCCAGCATGGACTTAACCTTGGGAAAAATTAATTTATAAAGAGCCAACTCGAATCACTTTGAGAAATTACACAGAATGGATATAGGGCGGTAATTCTCTATTGCTCCAGCATCGCCCTTTTTAAAGATAGGACAAACTTTGGCTTGCTTCCAGATATTGGAAAAAATACCTGTGTTAAGGATCAGATTAAAAATGTGGAGCAGAGGGTCTGTAAGTGCAACAGAGCAGTCCTTAGCTAAAAAACTAGGAATTAGATCTGGGCCAGAGGTGATTTTGCTTTTGAAACACTTGCTCGCCATTATAATGTCGGTAGTCGCGAGCGACGACGTCTATGCAAGTTAAGGGAGGTTCAGAGACGACAAGATGATCGTTGGGAAGTGAGTTCGTGTGAAATAATCTCCAAAAGCGGACACAATGTTGTCAGGCGTATTGTATGATTGGTTAGAAAGCTTCATTGAGCCGGGGATTTGAGACTGATTACGTTTGCTTCGAATAAAAGACCAAAATTCACTCGGATCGGAGGTTATTTTGTTCTCAATACTATGGATGTACATTTTGTAGGCTTGTGTAGTTAGAGCTTTAATTGTCTTGCACAGAGATCTAAATATCTCTAGATAATGATTAGACTTGGAAATCTTAAAATCACGAAATGCTCTTTGCTTTTTATATATATTACGAATTATGTCCCCCGAAAACCAGGGAGGGAAACGTCTTTTACGTTTTACCTTGAAGGGTACCGCTCTAGGGAAAGTATATCATAAAAAACATCACATGCAGAGTTGACGTCCTGCTGCACCATGACAGGCGACCAATCAGTATCTAGCAGCAGCTGACACAAAAGCGGAAAGTTAGCTTTCTAAAATGAAATTTCTTTATTTCAGCTTTATTAAGGGGTAGGTTATTAAAAGAGATAAGGCCCGCATGGAATTCAAATGACAGAGAAGGATGGTAGGTATCCTTCGGGACAAGAGATGCACCGCTGTTAAGTACAGAGATATTAAAACTTGCAAAGATTAAATCCAAACAGCGAAGATTGTTATTTACCACGTTATTGAATTGCTTATAGTTTAGGATATCAAAAAAATTACTTAGAAGTTGACGTTTACTATTGGGAGATACCGAGTGTTCAATATAAGTGGGGACATTAAAGTCTCCCAGGATAATCACATGTTCAGAATAGATTACATTAACCATGGAAAAGGCTTCGAGAAAGCGTTCTAATTGCACGGAGTCGATGGAAGGAGGAACGTACAATACAAAAATATATAGTATTAAATGATTAAATTTGACTCTACATCCTACCAGGTCGATTTCCGGTATTTCTTGGCTGATCGCAGAGAGGTCGAGGGCTTCCGAGGAGAGGTGGTTGAGAATCCCCAGTAGAACACCACCACCCCTTGAAGCAGCAACAAGGTCAGTTCTTCTGTCAGAACGGTACATTACTTATGAATTAGGAAGGATTTCACCATTAAGTATATCATTTTGGAGCCAAGTTTCTGTGATGGAGATAATATCATACCCAGAAGTAGACGCAGCACTGAAGAAGGTATTGGTCTTGGAGCGCAGGCCGCGGGTGTTCTGGTAATAGCAAGAAACTAGATTTTAAGGAGTGGGAGGAGGGGGAGGTGGTTGCCCTTGGTTTTTTGCCGCTATTAAGGGAATACCATTGCTATACTTAATAAAGAGGTTATCCTCACCACCGTCCCTGCGCAGCCTTAGTTCTTCCTTGACTTTATTAAGGTGTTCCAACTGAGCTGGAGTAAGGTCAGACTCAATGTATATCTTTCTTCCTGAGAACTTACTCCTGTTCTTTAGTAGGAATCCGACATCCCTATAGTTCACCAGTGTGATCTTAACTGGTCTGCAGCCATTACAGTTGGGTTTTCCAAATCTAGACGCCTTGGATATAGGAATATTACGGCCACACACATCATTAAGCAGAGTAAAGATGTCTGCTGTGAAAGTCGGATCTTCAGACGACTCGGACTTTAGGTTAAAAAGCATTAAATTACAGTTACGTTTTTGCCTCTCCATAATTTCCTGCAACACAACATTACTAGCCTCGGCGTTTGATTGAGTAAGTGGTGGTTGTTGAGACTTGCCATTGGAAGCCAATGGCATCTTAGATGAGGTAACCTCCACCTGTAATGCATCCAACTTTGTCCTGACCCTTTCAAATTCATCCAGTACAACAGGCAGTTTAGATATTTCAGTCTTCAGCACTCCAACATCCCTTTCAAGTACTCCTACAGGATCGATTAGTCCCAGCAGCTGCTTGACGCTGCCTAAGCACTCTTTACAGTAGAAGGGCATAGATCTCTTGCTTAACACCACTGCCTTCATTTCAGTAGCACTTAAATCACTGCAGCTTTGACAGACCATGCTTCTACAATGGTCGCAAGGGTAACCTATAATATTCTTAGTTTGGGGACATTAAGAATATATTGTTCGAATGGACCGTACTCAAATTAAAACACACATTCTCTACTAAAACCAAAACTATATTATTTCCATTCAAGTATAATAACTTTTGTTCGATAGCTAAATTGCTTACGCTATCATAATTAATCGACCTACTTATAGGCTAGAGGCAAAAACCTTACATTTACAGGTAACCTATAAGGTTTAACATACACTGAAGATGAATTCTCTTTTACTCGAATTGTTTGCTTATAAATATTGGTTACTGTTAAGGGGTCATTGTCTAGATGAAAAATATTTGCAAATTTGGCACATATCTTATCGATTGAAAGTTTCTCTTCCTTGTTAAGTGACTTTGTATTAATTGAATTTAAATTTTTTTCTACACGTTCAACAGATATGTTTGTTTTTTCAAATTTGCATACGTCATAATCTTGTATATTTTGTACTCTAGGATGAAAATGTTTTAGTTTAATTTTCTTTTCAGTTACATTTAATATTCGAACTGGCATTCTATTCTCTTTAACATTCACTATCATACTTGCTACCAATACTTCTTCGCATAATTCATAACTAGCCATTCACCCTCTAAGTTAGTGTCAATATATTTAATTATTTCACATCTCAGGGGAACAAAAATAAAATTATCGTCTTTTGATTCCAAAGGAATACTAATTTTCCTATTATTTACCCATAAGGGAAAAAGTAAAATTTTCATAGTTAATTGTAGAATTAAATTTTTCGACAAAATCCGATCCTAAGACACCTTGTATACTACTATTAAAGCTCTCCATTACATAAAACTCGTAACTAATATTTACATTGTTTACCGTAAATAAAATATTTGCTGATCCTCGCGAAACGGTAGACCCAGAGATTCCTATTATTTTTATATTTTTTGTTTTGTCAGTATAATTTGATAAATTATTCAATGCATTTGAAAAAATAAAACTTAAGCTTGCTCCTGTGTCACAGAAAAATAATAAATCTCTTAAACCACATTTTACTCCAATAGTATTTAATCCATTTATGCTATTTAAAAATCCTACGTTCGCATTTAAATTAGACTCGAAAAAACTATTTACTTGTAGGGTCATCGCCATCGTTACCTGCACTTTCTGCACTCTCAGTAACATATACGAGATTTATATTATTCCTGGTGCTGGTAAAATTTCCGCCTTGTGGTCTCCTAGAAAAATTCCTACCCCGACCTTGATTCCGATTTATTGCTCGCTGGTTAGTTTGATAATTTCGGTTTGCATAATAATTATTTTTATTATTTCCCGGAGTAAAGTGCCTTGCACCTTGTCTACCCCTAAAAGAACTACTAAATCTACCCCTATTAATATTAGTATTTCCACGAAAATATTGGGTACGACCACGAGTATCAAATTTATTGGACGAAGGGACACTCGAAAAATTTGCAACTTCTTCATCTTTTGCTCCTGTTATAGCGTCTTTTAGATTCTCGTAATTTCTAGCTTTTATTATGGTTTTTAAATTACTGTCTCGCAAGCCATTCGTAAAAGCATTTATAGCGTGTTTTTCATTTACCGACTTAAGAATTTGTAACGAATTATTATTGTCAGCTTGTGAGATGGTTATATCAATCATTAATTTTTCTATATTACGCCCATAATCATCAATACTTTTATAACCTTGTTTTGAGTTAAATAATTGGGTTGCAAGAGCAGCCGATGATTTTTTCGTAAGAAGGTGTTTTTTCATGTCATAAATTAACTCTTCGATAGTGTTATAGGTTGGTTCCAAGCGTATTTTAGCATTTTGTGTTAATTTTACCTTAAGCACATATTTGATAAGTACAGCTTTACCCTCATTACCTAGCATTTCGCTATACATCTCAATTGCATCAATTAGCTGTTTGATGGAATCTTCCGATCCATCCATGTTAGGTAATGTGGATGCTGCTGTTTTTATGTCAAATGTGTCTATTATTTTGGTCACTGATTTTTTGCCTATAACACTACTCTGTTCGACGACTTCTGTAGTTACTCGTGTATTTAATTTTAATGCATTAATGATTTCTACTCTTCCTAACAAAACTTCCTTACACTCAATAATATTTTAAGTCATTTCTTAAACAAATTCACTAGCTAACTTAAACACATCTTCCTGGTGTTCAGATTTGTCAAAATTAATTTTTAACTCATTAAATTGATCATCAAGTTTCTTTAACTCATTAAGAAATTTGTTTACGCGCTCAATATTTTCTCTACGTCCTTGAGGCTCTTTTCTAATATTACGTCTTAACTGTACAATATTTCCTAATAATTCTTTAAATTCGCTAACCATTGATAATTACTTGAGAAAAAATATATAAAAATAAGCGTATATACTACTAAAACATTTAATCTGTTCTTACTCTTTAACCTCCATATAGACGACTCTACTAGAATCCATAAATATAGACACTTAACACTAAAACTCACTAACTACTAAACTCACTACTCACTCACTACTCACTGAGGTTCTGCTTAGTTCATTAAACTAGTTCTTGACTTCGCGTAATTTCACGTCTTATTTTAGTCTATAGGGTTTTCTTTGCCCGACGACAGCAGTACCAAAGGATACAGATTACTACGACTGTACCGCCAACCAACTCCAAAACTTCCATTGCCGATACACCATTACGTCCATCAGCAGTAACGCCGCCGCTATTTCCAGCATACGTTAAAATACAAATATGCCTAGCCAATGAGAGCGCTTCGACATCCGCGAGGGCGCGGTATGCGAACCGCCAAATTCAAAATAGGAAATTTTCAATGTATGTAGAGTTTTTCTATTCATATTTATATTTAATTAGGTTTTTATGATGCGTATATATTTTAGATAAAGAAAAGTGCAATATGCATTAATAACATTTAATAAGAAGATATTTTAGCTATTATTAGTAAATGGATTATTGATTTTTTTTAATATTTACAGCGTGTGATCAATTATTATTTTAAAAATATTTTATAAATACTTGCCAAATTTGGTTTTTATAGCAAATTATCTCTTTTATTGACGAAATTTGTTAATCATTTGGCATAGCGGTACGTGTAAGCGCAATGTATGAATTATTTAATTATTATTGTTAGTTAAATATTAAAAATGGGGTGATACGAAATTAAATTGGTGTGTAGAACTGATAAATTAATTGGTTAATAGGTGGATAAATAAAAATTAGAAAGTAAAAATAAATGGCAATTAAATTTTTTAACAATATATGGTGAACATTTTAAAGTTCGCATTTTTACATACCTCTGTGTCATAATTCTAATAAGCACCTTAGTAATATAATAATTGTCAATAGTTATTTGAAAGTATAACATTATTTTAATTATTTTAAATTGTCCACTACCACTATACATATTCTATACATTATACTTTAGTGGTTGATATAAAGTATATATATGGTTGGAAAAGCTGGATAAAGGTGACTAAAAAGTCAAAGTATAAGAACAGAAAACAAAAAAAAACGTAGAAATTATATTTTAACTTTGTTTATTTCAAATAATAAAAAATCTATAAATTTATTTGTTATTTAAATATAATAATTTATGGTATTTTTAATATCAACAACCTCAAAATTAAATGCAAAGAGGCTAAATGTATTAATCTGGTATATAGTATCTAGACTCGCACTTCTTTAGCTTATTTGTCATCTCTGCTGGTCATGTATATACAGCCCAAACCATTCAAATTTCCATACAATAGTAACATGGAAAAAAATTACTGCTCTGTATACATTTTAATTAATAAATATATACTCACAGAGGATCTTCCCCCTCGTTCAATGTCAATTTCAAGTTAATCCAATTAGCTTTTCTGTACCCTAAAAAATATGAAAAACATAGCAAAGAAAATGTAATAGAAAATGATTAGTTGAATATTAACATACAAAATAAGCTAACATTTTAGTCTTAAAATAAAAGATATAAAAATAGTTACACAGAAACCAACACCTATGACGTCTTAAAATTTGTTTTTACAATTTGAAACCTACACCAAATTAAGCCTTACAAAAACTATACCTAGTTATGAATATGACCTCTTACATAAAATTTGTATTTACAATTTGAAACCTGCACCAAAACCTTACAAAAAATATACAGTTATATTATACTGATTATAACACAAAATACCATATAAAATACCACATCCTATTTTTGTTAACTTCACAGCTATACAAGCATAAAAAAATAGCTACAATTCAAATATTATCTAGCCATTAAATACACAAAGAAATCTAGCTTATTTTTTATTTGGATAGTACATTTGTTTTTCAATTTTTCTTTTCTTTTCAATGCCCTGAGAATTTTCTTCCTCCACTTCTTTATTTTTAAATTTGTTGATTACAGCCATAAATCTGGCAAATGCATTTTTATCTAAACTTCTACCATAGCTACAAATTTCTTGCAAAGCAATATTAAAAAAGGTATAAACAATATAACTTATATTTTACTCAAACTACTTCTTGATTTTCTTCAAAGTCCATTGCAGAACTATTGACTTTCATTTTTGAACTCTCCTGAATAAAATGGTTTACATCCTCCTGATAATTGATTTGGCTAGTTGTGTGTTGATCAACAAATAACTCTTCCTCTTCAATCACAGTTGGGGAACCTAGAACAAACTCGCTCCTCTGGCTTCTATTACATTTTTATGCTGATAGCTATTTGAGTTTGGTCTTGTTGACATGTTCCTTAAATGCGAATGCTTCCCCCAGACTTCTCACTTTGCACGCGCTATTAAATCCTAAAAGTAAACACAACAAAACATACTTATGTATGTTTGATAATGATAACTAAGACTTTGTACAACCTCTGATATCGCTCCTGTTGCAATTGTAAAATATGTGTTCTTCCCCATTCTTAAACTTGTTTCGCGTCTGACAAGCATAACCTACTTCCCTATTATCTTGTGCCCTCCAAAATGTGAATTCTTTAAAATTTAAAATTGATTCTTTGACAGTTATATGGTGAATATCAAGCAAATGTTTGTTTAAACAGTTAAAATATGAAAATGTCTGGATATCATTAGTACATATTGGACATATAATGTGTTTTATTTATTCCTTCCCAACAAATTCAGGGTGAAACTTTTTCCAATGCCTGTTTCTGGTAGATGTGCTTGAAAATTCCTTATCACAAACTTTACAGATTGCATTTTCTTGACTGCGAAATAAATAATTATTGAAATTAGAACTAAAAAAATTATATGTATCTTACCTTAGTGATGCCATAATTGTCTAACAAACAGCAACAGATAAGTGCAAATATTGGTTTAAGTGGAAGGAAATTATGCACCATAGAGAAATTAATATTAAAAATACTTTTAATTGCTCTATGTTATGCACTAAGAAACACTGGCAAGTTTATTGAAAGGTAATGAAACTCAAGCATTAAATTGTTTGTTTTTGAGCCCAAAACCAGCACAGATATAGATTGTATAGATAATGGAGTAAACACTCAACACTACACACTATGAATTTTCACTCAAATAGTCGCAAATTTGATATAATTGTTGATAATTAAATCAATTATTAGGAAGCAAGCAAAGCAAATAAAATCTGCAATATAGGTTAAGTTAAACAAAACCAATGCCTTGATTTTCAATTTCCGTAGCTAATCGGCAACGAAATTTGACGTACGAACTTTCACGAAAGGATCAGCAGTGCTGCTCCACTCTCAATTTCTCTGATTGGCTGGGCATATTTGTATTTTAACGTATGCTCGCTATTTCCACTTTGTGCTATTATAACTTCTTCCTTGGATTGTGTTTTACCCATTTTAAGTATCGTTTTTAACTTTCTTTTCAGGGAAACTAGACTCTTTTCAAATGTAGACATTATGCTACCACTATAAAACTTAACTTAAGCACGTGCGGCTGGCAGGATCGCCATATAATATTCTTAGTTTGGCGACATTAAAAATATATTGTTCGAATGGAACGTACTCAAATTAAAACACACATTCTCTACCAAAACCAAAACTATATTATTTCCATTCAAGTATAATAACCTTTTGTTCGATAGCTAACTTGCTTACGCTATCATAATTAATCGACCTACTTATAGGCTAGAGGCAATAACCTTACATTAACACTTATTTCCTTTATGATTTCGCATAGAAACAATAAGCCATCGCAGAATTTTTTAAAAACTACTTTTAAGGGTCTTTAACCTATTGCATACTACCACAAACCAAAAACCTCCCCATTTCTTTTAGGTTCTCTGCAAGTAACTGCAGTCTTACACTTAGTGCAAGAGCCAGACATTGCGATATCGGTACCCTCGCCCAGCTCTACTCACACCACGAAGGCAAGTGGAAAACGCATATTTGGAAACACAGGACGTCAGGGGCATACGGTCAAAACAAGTTTTTAACTATTTTTATTTTTTTAAATTTTACTTAATTACTTAATTTTATTTATTGTTAATAAGAAATTGACATATTTCTATAATTCTATCAATTGTTTACGTATATTTAAATATATTAGGCATAAATGGTAATAAAAAGCATTAAGTATATTAAGAAACATTATAAAAAGTCCGACAAATAAATGGAATGCACATTGATATAGCGTTGCTTTTTTTTAGATTATGTATTCTGAAAGTAATGAAGATCTAAATGAACACATGTTAAAGCTGCAGCAAGAAGCGGAGAATTGTCCAAATTTTTGGGCAAGATTTGAAATTTATTTTTCTAGAGGACAAGAGTGATTGTATCTTCACAGGAAACATTTGGTCATAAGAGGGAATAATACAAACAATTACGCAGAAGTAACCATCAGAATACTTAAGGACATTATTCTTTATTGTACAAAAGGTTACAATTGTGTGGCATTAGTTGATTTCATTGCTTTTGTTTGGGAGGAGTATTTTAAATGCAAGCTATTAGATTTTGCCCATGGAAGACGAAACGAAATAAAAAATAATTACTTAAAGCAATGTTCAAAAGTAAATGATTTTAAACTGGGAGATATTGTAACTTTGGAAGATGGATTGTATCAAATTAGTAGTAGTTCTAATATCTTTTTAAAATACATTATTGACGTGCCAATTGGTGTATACAGTTGTCTTGCAGGCATAAATGGGTCATTTTGTAAGCGCCAAGCTTACCTACATAAACATTTAAATATTCCATTTTTGATTGCCCCTGCTATTAATTTTCAAGAAAGAGCATCACTTGGGTGGCTAGCTCTTGGCGAGCAATGCCCCGAATCCAAATGGTTTTTGGCCCTAAGTGAGTTTTCAGAAAATGCAGATAATATACAAGATTGTGGTTATCAAGAAAACCATCTGGAAACTAGAATCGATGCACCATCTTCATTATTTGACGAGACAATAATGGAGATGGATGACACGTTGGAAGATGACAACAAAAAGCATTAGAAAGACTTGCAAACAAACTAAAAAGAATACAAACTGCGCCGCAGCTATATTCATATAGACAGTAAAGTTTTTAGGGTCAAATGCAACTCAAAAATAAAAGTCCAGCCAACAACTGCTTCTCGAAGACGGCCTGGAGCCACTCGTGGAAGTTCAATAATTCCTTCAGGAAGACCACCTTGTGGCAAACGTAGTAGCCAAAGTGCTGTCAAAGGTAGTGGTAAAAGTAGTGGAAAACGAAAACATAACATAAGTTTAAATATATCTTTAAATCAACGAAACGCAATTATTCATGATCCCGCGCATTAAATACATAATATGTACAAAAGTAATAAAAAATATTGTTTAGATTTTATATTAAGATTTTTTATTTTTTATTTATTATTTATTTATTATTTAAGATATTATTTAAGTTTAGATTTTATTATTTTTTATTTTTATTTTTAATCTGTAGTTATGTAACACCTATATTCGTTACAAGTGGTTTCAATAAAGTTTATGCAGTTTACTATTTTAATAAGTAAATTATTTTTGCAGATCCATAAACAAACACTATGAAAAAAACCATCCTTTTTATTTTATTTGCGAATTAACAAATTTAAGCATTAAAATACATGTAATTGCTCTCCCCTAAATATTTCAGAAAAAATATAAATATTTATCTATAAAATTTAATAATCACAAAAAATCCACGTAAATTAATGAACTATAATTTAAATCGCCCGCCACGTTAATCTAACCAATCACACGGCACTTTTATCCCGTATGCCCCTAGCGTCCTGTGTTTCAAAATATGCGTGGAAAACGCCACTTGATCATGGGAGGAAAAACTGTGTCGATATTGCAGTCCAACACTACTTAAGGTTTAATGCACAGAGAAAAATAAAAATTATGTGGTTAGATGCACTCTTGATAAATGACACTGGTTTGTTTATGCCGTTCGTTAATAAAGATCGGCAGATATTATCAGTTGTTACTTGTTCTGCATTACCAGAGCCACAAACACTTCCAGGGCTTCACCAAAATATTCTCGATTCTATCACCAACTTTTCCGTTTTTTTAAATAGCAAGACGTATAAGAAATTTTAACTTTACGGTCGCGCGAGCATTTTTCATTTATATAATTTTATAGTATGAAAAATCCAAATTAAAACCAACATCTGAATAAAAATTGTGTATACTAGAAATAGTCAATTAACTCTGAAATTACAAGAAAAAATAAATAAAAAAAACTAATGGCCCATGAGGGGATCGAACCCGCGACCTTCGCGTTATTAGCACGACGCTCTAACCAACTGAGCTAATGGGCCGTTGGACTCAGGCTTCAATATATCTTTTATACAGTTGCGGTACCTCAATATGTTTATTTAGAATAATTATTTATGTAATGTATTACAAGGCTGTCTATTATAGTTATTATAAGCGGCAACATTTGACAATTTATCAAAATGAGGCTTATTTCTGGATGTTTGATGTTTGTGAAGCTAGCGTCCAATCGATATCCAGCAATGGTCGAGAACGCAGCATATCTCTAAATCTTTAAAAGTGTTATTGTTGTTTAAAAATAATAAAAATAAACTAATAATAATTTTTTTAAGGCTTAACCTTGTCCTTCTCTTCCTCTTCTTCTTTATTTTTGTGTACAAAGTCAAAGGGAAGTATACAAACAATAATAAACAATAAATATTGATATCAATTTTTTGATATTTTTTTAGAGTAGAAGCATTATATTTCTTAGTATTAGTTTTAATTTATTTAATATTAATGTCTCATATACATTAACAGTTAAGACACCCAAACCAAATAAAAATGCAGAAAATAATAAATTATCAAAAGAGCGAATAGATTTGCAAAAAATACAGTGAAGAACGAAAGGTGAGGTTGTGCGGATATTTTTTTTAAATTAATTTTTGATTAGTTTGTGTTTATTTCTGTGTGAAAAAAAATGAGTGAGGTTATGTTTACGCCAGTAACTTTTTTGTCTATTGTATTTCCTCTTTATCTGATCCTTAAAATGTATGAGATCGGATTTAGTTAGTTTAGTATTTAGACTCAAAACGTTTTGAACTTAGACAAATAAGTGTTTTCATGGTTTAGGTCAGTCTCCAAAGCGAATGCAATACCAATGAAAGGTATAGCTATAATATTTACTAATATTTAGACTCTAACAGCTGTTAGACATGACGTCATTCGAGCGCAACCATATGATGACGTAACGCTTAAGGCATTGTAGGGCAACCGAGTAAGACGTGAAAATGATGAAAAATGTCAATCTTGTCATTTTGGTACTTCAAAATAGGTCCTAGATGTTTACACCGAAAAAAACTAAATTTATTCTACTCTGTTTGGGACGTATCAAATTTTAGTGCGCTGCCATTTACACCGAAAAAATAGTCCTCATGATGTCATTTGATCCAAGTATTAAATATTTGGTACATGCGTTGTAAACGTAGCTAATGAATACCTAAATCATAAAGGCATACGATGGTCCCAAACTAAACCCCAGTATTTGTCAAGAACGATTTGAGTTGCCAGCGGGAGGAAACGCTTGAACCTGCGAACTTCGACGTCATGTGGTTCAAAATAATAGCCAGTAGTGCCACAAAATTTATCTGCTGTATCTACAGACCACCAAGCGATACCCAATATAGACGGCTCTTTTTGAACCTGGTTGATTGCATTAACCATCTGCGAATTGACTACCCCAGCGCAGAAATCATCGTCATGGGTGATTTTAACGTTCACAATATCAACTGGCTGCGCTTCTGCAACAAGAACGACGATGAAGGACGAGAAGCTGAGCTATTTGCCACCAAATGCGGGCTTACGCAGCTTGTGGAGGAACCTACCAGAATCCCCGATCGAGACGGCGAGTTCGCGAGTCTCCTAAATCTGGTCTTGGCTTCAGACCCTGATTCGTACACAGTATCAGTACATGCCCCCCTAGGAACATCGGACCACAAATTGATAACAGTCTCTTGCCAGTTGGAGGTTAAAACGCAGGATCCTCCGATGCCGCGGAAGGTATGACACTATAAATCAGCAGAGTGGAACCATCTTCGGGAATTTTATCGCTCATTCCCTTGGAAAGAAGTCTGCTTTAGAACCAATAACATCTCAGAATGTGCAAACCAAATTACAGAGACGATTTTGGCAGGAATGGAAGCTTATGTCCCTTTTTCTACTAAATGCGGATCAAACAACAAGCAATGGTTCAACCTAAATTGCAAAAAGGCAGTAAACACTAAAAACGCAGCATATCGCAAATGGCGTCAACATCCTTCCATCGAAAATCGGAGGAACTTTTTAGCCTCCAGAAATAGTTGCAAGCGAATTATTGATGAATGCAAAGAGAGTCACAACAACAGGATCAAAAACAAACTGCTAAACTGCCCAAATGGAACAAGATCTTTCTGGTCGGTATCGAAAGCCGTTAGTCAAGGATTTGCTAAGTCGGCCTTGCCACCCCTAACAGCAAATGATGGTTCTATCGCGGTAACAGCGAGGAAAAAAGCCAACTTATTGGGTAAACTCTTCGCGTCCAATTCTACTCTGCACTCGCAAGGCAAAACACCGCCATATTTGCCAAGGGTGAATTCATCGATGGAAGAAATTTCGTTTCCTCAACGAATTATAAATAAAATTCTTAAAAGCGTAGACACCAACAAAGCTTCTGGACCCGATGGAATTCCAGCCCTAATACTAAAACGTTGTGCAGACGAATTGACTCCTCCCTTATGTAGACTGTTCACGGCATCGTATAAGCAGGGCCAATTTCCAACAAGCTGGAAAACTGCTCCAGTGCAAGCTGTACCCAAAAAGGGTAAGAATACGAAGCCCTCCAATTACCGCCCGATTGCGCTAGTTCCAGAAATATCGAAGATTATGTATAAAGCAGTCAACCAACAACTGTTAAGATATCTGGAATCATCTGGACTAATCAGCGATCATCAATACGGCTTCCGAAAGCTTAGATCCACCGGCGATCTTCTGGCCTACGTCACACACTTGTGGACGGAGGCCATGGAGAGTCCCGCTCAGTCGCTCTTGACATTTCCAAGGCATTTGACAGAGTGTGGCATGAGGGACTACTAACCAAGCTTTCCTCAATCGGCATACAAAACTCATTATTGAATTGGATCAAAAGTTTTCTTGAACAACAAACAATCCAAATAGCCGTGGATGGATACCTCTCCGACAAATTTAACATTAACGCTGGAGTCCCTCAAGGATGCATTCTATCCCCCACCCTTTTCTTGGTATATATCAACGATTTGTTAGGAACCACTGTCAATCCAATCTACAGCTTTGCAAACGATAGCACACTTATTTCCACATTTAAGTCCGCCAAACCAACGACAGCCGCAAGTTCTCAGAATCTTAGGCAGCAACAAGTAGCTTCAACCAACAACGATATTAGAGCAATCTTGGAGTAGGGCGATAACAATTTGGTCAATTTTAACGCTAAAAAAACGCAGGCTGCAGTATTTACGATGAAGACTAACCTTGGTGGCCCGGAGCTGGTTATGGCAGGGAAAACATTGCCAATGAAATCATCTTTACATCTTCTAGGAGTCGAGATCACCAACAGTGTGTCCTGGCATGACCACGTTGCCGAGGTCGCCAGGGCAGCTTCCAAAAAACTCGGAGTGCTTTTCAAAACGAAAAAAACTGTATACACCAGAACAGCTGCTGACTCTTTATAAGGCTCAAATACGCCCTTCCCTCGAGTATTGCTCGCATGTCTGGAGCTCTGCACCCAAGCATAGTTTAAACCTGCTGGATTCTATACAGAAGAGAGCTATTCGTCTTATCGACAAACCAGAACTGACAAAGAGTTTGCATAGTCTGGAGCACAGGAGAAAGGTGGCTGATCTCTGTTTATTCTACCGTTATTATCACGGTAAGTGCTCCTCTGAGCTGGCAGGCCTGATTCCACCCAGGGCTGTTCCGGCAAGAAGGACGCGTCTAGCAGTTGCGGCTCATCAACATCGAGTCCACCTGCCTACCCCAAGGACGTCGCTGTATCGGGACTCATTCATCTGGAGAACATCTTCTTTGTGGAACGGGCTTCCACCTCACATATTTCCCGACGCATACAACCTACAGCGATTCAAGATAAATGCCCACAAATATCTTCGCGCAAGCACCACTCCAAGAGTGACATAAGACTTTCCTCTGGTGCTTGTGTTTACCATAAAAAAAAAAAAAATGTTGTTGTTCGTGGAAGTGCTTTGTGTTTGTGGCCGGTAAGATGTTTAAAATAGCTAAAATTTTATATCACTTTGAAAATAGTTGTTTTAAAGTTGTTGTAAGTAGTTTGTGTTTAATTTATTTTATAATAATTATAATTTTTCTTTACCTAAACCACATTTTTTTCCAGGTAACACTTACGAGGTCCTGCATTTTTTTAAATTTAAATTGTATTATCGCTTACGAGTTGCTGTTTAAGACTACTAATACAATTATAATATCTAGCCGAGCAAGAAAAAAGGTGGCAATGGCTAAAAATCTAAACTCAAATAAATTAAATACAGTAACTAAATGCCTAGGACAAGAAAATGACCTGAACTTGTCAAATATAAGTGATTTTAACAATGAGTCTTTACTCGAGCTTGAGTTGGACCAAATTCTAAGCCCTGAGGATATTTCTGAACTAATCAATAATGCGGAGGTCGTATTTAAAAGCTATTCAGAGCCAGGAATTCTAGGCACCTCTCCCGATCAAATGGCAAATATGGAAATTAAAGAAGCTACGATATCAGATCCCATCCTTAAAACAAACTCTACGAAAGCCAGTTTGGGTGAAAGCGTTACAAATTCATTTACTAATGATGTACCCGAAGAAAACACATTGTCTGATCCTGATTACAACGCCACTATGAAGCCCGATGACCCCGACTCATCTGAAGAAAGTATGGTCGAAGATAATTCAAATGAAGGACCGCAAGGGCAACTTTCAGAAGAGGATAGCGATTTAGAAGAACAACCTGTAGGTGAACATGAAAATAGAAAGCGAAAAGGATACAATAAAAGGGCTATTAATAAAAAACTAAGGCTGATAGGCAAAAGCTACATGGGATTCACAAAGCCCAAAAATCAAAAAAATACGTTTCAAAACAAAAATCGCCAGGAAAGGAAGATAAAAGAAAGGTGTAAGTGTTTAAACAAAGAAAGAGTGAAGGATGCTACAAAAAAATGTTTTCTTATTTCAAACGAGGATCGAGAAAAGTTATTCAAGAAGTTCTGGGAAGATATGACTTGGGAGCAGCGAAAAGTGTTTGTTGGAAATACTGTCAAAGTATGCGATAAAAAGAGGCCGTCGAAACAAATCGATTCATCTCGTAGATCCCAAACGCTAAATTATTCTTTTATTATCGTTAATCAATCCATTACTGTAAGAAAATGTACTTGAATACCCTTAATCTCGGATAATGATCCGTACGATCCTGGGCGATGAATTCTGAAAATGGCATGGCTAGTAGCAACCAAACCGATATAAACAGGAGAGAAAAACGACAAGATATTTTTAAAAATGACAGAAACTTTCTTACCGAGTTTCTTCAAAATGTAAACAAGCTTCCTTCACATTACTGTCGAAAAGATACCAACAGAATGTACTTGGAACAGTCTTTTCAGTCATGGTCCGATTTATACCGTGTCTACATGGGGCAATGCCAAGAAAAGGGTCAAAATCCAATGTCAATTATTACAATGACTAAACTTGCCGACGAAATGAAAATCTCAATATTCCGACCTAGAAAGGACCAATGTGATGTCTGTTTTAAGTATAAGAACGAAAATATAGAAGCGGAAGAATATAAGGAACACATTGAGAAAAAAAATTCAGCAAGACGTGAAAAGGAAATAGATAAGGAGAAGGCGATAAAATGGTGAGTTTCACATGATTACCATGGATGTGCAAGGTGTGAAGCTATCTCCGCAAATACCAGCTAGCACGTTATACTATAAACAGAAATTGTGTTGCCATTACTTCACGATTTATAATTTAGTCAACAACCAAGCCGTTTGTTATTGGTTTAACGAAACTATTTGACTACTTACAAGAGCAACTTTAAACCCAAGAGGCCAAAAGACCTATCATTATTTATTCTGATGGCTGTACGGCGCAAAATAGGAATAGTGTGCTCGCTCATGCTCTTCTTTATTTATCAGAGAAGCATGATGTTTTAATTACGCAAAAGTTTTTGGAAAAGGGTCACACTCAGATGGAGTGTGACTCTGTCCATAGTGCTATTGAAACCTGCTTAAAAAACAAAGAAACCTATTTACCAAGTGATTATTTAAAAATCACTAAGCAAGCAAGTATTAAAAATCCCTATTTGGTAAAGAATATGGGCTACGAGTTTTTCAAAAACTACGGCCATAAAGATTTTTTAAAGTATCCCTCGATTCGGCCTTCAAGAATGAATAATGATAGGGCTTTTGTGACCAATATTAGAGCGTTATAATATTGTAATGGGCAAATTTCATTCAAGTTAAAATTTTCTGACGAAGACTTTCACCCCCTTCCCCTAAGACCAAAAAATGTTGACTTTAACAATGTAATATTTCCGCCTCTTTACCAATCGCCTCTTCCAATTACGAAAAAAAAGTATGATAATTTACAGAGCATTAAGGCTACAATTCCTAAAGATTGTTGGAGTTTTTATGAACAGTTGCCTTACAAGTAAAAATATTTTGCAAAGAAAAGTTTTGTCAGCTTTTATTTTTCATTTTTTTAATTTAATTTAATTTATAATAGGTTGCTACATAAAAAATACTTTTATAAAAAGATGTTGTTTTTAAATTTAGAAAAAGACCAGATCACAAACTTTTTGAAGTACCTGATAATGTGATGATATTATTAGAATGTTAATAGGTATTTAATTATGTTAGGAAACGTTTAGGGTATTAGTACACAAATTTTTATAATGTTTAATACTCCTTTGCAGAAAATATTGAATATTCTCTTATTTTATTTTCTGTAATAAATAAACAAAATTTATTTGTGTTTTTTTCGTAGTTTTTTAAGAATGCAATTCCTCGTATCTGTATTATTTGGACACAGTACCTCGTAAATGTAGTTTATTTTATAAAAAAAAGAAAATTATTATTTTTTTCTAGACTGATGTCATTATGTTCCTGCTAAATAAATAAATGTATGAAAAAAATGTCGTTTATTACAAAAATTAAACAGTTTTATTGAACTCCTGAAAAATTTCCAAAATGTTACTTACAAGGTCCTGCTTTTTGACCCTCGTTATGCTGCGTTCCCGATTTGGTAGCTGGATATCGTTTGGACGCTGCTTTACACATTATTTCTGTGCTGATGTGTGTGAAGCTAGCGTCCGATCGATATCCAGCAACCAAAATCGAGAACGCAGCATATGCCGGTTGCCAGCGACCAATTTATAGTCCGCGCTCCCTGTTATTTAATCAATATAATGCCCGTATCTCCTGAAATTCCCAAGGGATTTTAATAATTTTTTGTCCAGATATTAACAATGAATACCTAAATCGACTGACGATGGTCTCAAGCCTCTACAAACTAAGGTTTTGTTGTGAAAATTAATTAAAAAGTCAAATAGTAAAAAAATTAAAAAGGCTTAACTCCCAAAATTCCCAAAGGATTTGGATAAAACTTTTTTTTATAAAAGATAATAAATATCTAAATTGATTTTAGATGGTTGCATACCTCTACAAACGAAAGTTTTTTGGTAAAAAATTATTGAATTTTTAGATGTACAAAAATATAAATGGCTATAACTTCCAAAACTCTTAAAGGATTCGAATAAAACTTTTTTATGTAATTATTAATAAATATCTAAATCGATTTAACATGGTTGCAAATCTCTACAAACGAAAGTTTTTTGGTAAAAAATTATTGAAGTGTTAGATGTAGAAAAATATAAACGACTATAACTCCCAAAACTCCCAAAGGATTTTTTTTATACAACTAATAATAAATATTTAAATCGATTTAACATGGTTGCAAACCTCTACAAACGAAAGTTTTTTGGTAAAAAATTATTGAATTGTTAGATGTATTAAAAAAACTTAATGGCTATAACTTCCAAAACTCCCAAAGGATTAGAATGAAACTTTTTTATGCAACTAATAATAAATATCTAAATCGATTTAACATGTTTGCAAATTTTTACAAACGAAAGTTTTTTGGTAAAAAATTATTGAATTGTTAGATGTATTAAAAAAAACTTAAAGGCTATAACTTCCAAAACTCCCACAGGATTTGAATAAAACTTTTTTTAATATTAATAATAAACATTTTAAGTGATAAGATTTAAGAAATGTTGCAAAACTCTCTATTTAAACTAATTAAATTGAGTTATTTTAACCAATCAAAAGACCATAATAATTTTCCAATTGTTTATTTTTTTATATAACAAATACAAAGATAGTGATTTCTGAGTAGAAATACAAGATCCAAGTCCAGCCAAATATAGTAGTATGGAATTAAATGTTAAATCGATTTAGATATTTATTATTAGTTGTGTAAAAAAGTTTCATTTGAATCCTTTAGGAGTTTTGGAAGTTATAGTCGTTTATATTTTTCTACATCTAACACTTCAATAATTTTTTACCAAAAAACTTTCGTTTGTAGAAATTTGCAACCATGTTAAATCGATTCAGATATTTATTATTAGTTGTACAAAAAAGTTTCATTCGAATCCTTTGGAAGTTTTGGGAGTTATAGTCGTTTATATATTTCTACATCTAACACTTCAATAATTTTTTACCAAATAACTTTCGTTTTTAGAGATTTGCAACCATGTTAAATCGATTTAAATATTTATTATTAGTTCTATAAAAAAGTTTCATTCGAATCCTTCGGGAGTTATAGCCATTTATATTTTTGTACATCTAAAAATTCAATAATTTTTTACCAAAAAACTTTCGTTTGTAGAGGTTTGCAACCATCTAAAATCAATTTAGATATTTATTATCTTTTATAAAAAAAAGTTTTATCCGAATCCTTTGGGGAATTTTGGGAGTTAGAGCCTTTTTCATTTTTTTACTATTTGACTTTTTAATTAATTTTCACAACAAAACCTTAGTTTGTAGAGGCTTGAGACCATCGTCAGTCGATTTAGGTATTCATTGTTAATATCTGGACAAAAAATCATTAAAATCCCTTGGGAATTTCAGGAGATACGGGCATTATATTGATTAAATAACAGGGAGCGCGGACTATAAATTGGTCGTGGCAACCGGCATATGCTGCGTTCTCGATTTTGGTTGCTGGATATCGATCGGACGCTAGCTTCACACACATTTATTTATGTTCTGGTATAATTTGTTATACTTCGGTTGGCAACATAGATTTTGACAACCCCGTCAAAAAATTTAACCTCAATCTTATAACTTGTCAAAAACGAATTTAAAATAACAAAGCCTATAGATTTAAATCTTTTAAAAACATTCCCGGTTTTACAATAATTGAAGCAAATCATTCACTAACAACATGAACGATTGGGAAATAAAACAACCCCGAATAAAGAGGCGTCGAAGTAGTGGAACTCGAGACGTCCCAATCAATCCAAAACCACCTAAAGTCCCCAGTTTGAAAGCACTAATTGTCGACAATGGTGCTTATTCAATTAAAATTGGATACTCCAAAGATGAGGAACCGCGTGTTATTCCCAACTGTATCATGAAAGCTAAATCGGAACGTAAGAGGCTTTTTATCGGACAACAAATTCAAGAATGCAGAGATTGCTCAGGGTTGTACTTTCTATTGCCTTGTGAAAGAGGATACATCACCCGCTGGGAGGTGCAGAAGCCTGTATGGGATAACATCTTTAGTAAGAACGTTTGCCCTATAGAGGAAAATCCAGTGGTCATAACACAACCATTATTTAACTTTAAATCAATCCAGGACTGTACTGATGAGATATTTTTTGAGGAGTATGAGGTGCCCAGCCTGTTTAGGTGCCACCCAGCGGATTTGGCCTATTTAAATTATGCTAAGGAGCATAAACTTAATAAAACCAATCCCTGTTTAGTTATAGATTCTGGTTATAGCTTTACACATATTGTTCCATACATTAAAGGCAATAAGTTCCTAAGGGCAATTAAAAGAGTAAATGTAGGAGGCAAACTTTTAACAAATCACTTGAAAGACATCATTTCTTATAGACAATATAATGTAATGGAGGAAACATATGTCATAAATCAAGTAAAAGAAGATACTTGCTATGTTTGCAAAGATATAAAGCAAGAACTTGCCGAAGCCGCAAAACCATCAAGCTCAAACTCCATAGTTAAAAACTATGTGCTACCAGATTTCAATGTAATTAGAAGAGGTTTTATTCAGGAATTAAACAAGGATGGTCCAAAAAGTGAACTAGAAGAAAGTTATCAAATATTAAGGCTTAATAATGAAAGATTTGTGGTGCCAGAAATCCTATTTCATCCTTCAGACATTGGTATGAAAAGTATGGGCATTGCTGAAGCAGCAGTCAAGTCGATTTTTTCTTGTCCCAAAGAGCACAGGGAGTTGTTAGCTAATCACATAATTTTGGTAGGTGGTAACTGCAAATTTCCAGGTTTTAAGGAGAGAATGTATGCAGAATTAAGATCTCTACTGCCAGACAGCTGGGAAGTTAATATATTTCAGCATGAAGATCCCTTGACTTATGCATGGAAAGGTGGCAGTGCCTTATTAAGAACCCACGATTTTAAAAGTAATTTGGTGACAAAACAGGACTATGACGAACTTGGGTCCTCAATAATTCAGGAAAGGTTTAACTGCTTTATGCTGGATGATAGAGAGTTAGAGCAAGATAACAAAAAACCTATGGAGCAAACTTATCAGTATTTACCCAATTTAAAGAGCTGTGGCATTTTTGGAAAATTTGAACCGCAGCCTAACACTGAGGAATCCAAACTTGATATTGAAGAACAATCATGTGGCAGAGGGGAAGGCAATAAAGAAGATAATGGGGAGGATATAACTCAGGAAATTGAAGAGGAAAAAACAACCAGGAGAGGACCAGGGAGGATGAAAAAGGGATTTGAAGAGGAGTTGTTCATGCCTGATGTGTTTAAAGAAGATGATGAAGAACAAGACTTTGACTTGACACAAAATTCACAGCTTTTTCCATTTGGAACTATGTCTTATTTGTAAATATATTGTGTGTGTTATAAGTGAGAATAAATTTATATTTTTATACTGCTATGTGAAAATTATTTAGCCTTGTAACAGCAATGACTAAATTGGTTGAGGTATCTTCCTTAAAAACCTAGAAACTTCCAGAATAAGTGAAAATTTTCAAGTAAAATAAAAAATTGATTTCATAATCAATTTATTTTTTATACATATTACCAATACAATGAGTACTTCTGTTAAAATATGAGAAAGTGGTGTTAAGATACAAAATATGCTTTTAGAATGGATGATTTGGCTTAGGTTTTTCATTTAGGTGCCACCCAGCAGATTTGGCCAATTTAAATTTTGCCAAAGAGCACACACTCACTACCCCTGTTTGATTATACATACACTGCACCGCAGAATTAACGCATAATTTAAAATTTTGAAAGTTTGGCCATATAAAACACATATAAAACTACCAATGGATTTTTTTAATCTCTCTTAATATTTTTGGGCACCAAATTCATACTTTTTTCACGGATACAGTAACAAGAAACAAAAGTCGCTAAAAAAGGTTTTTGTATAAAGTAACAATATGTCAACCGAAAACAAATGTATTAATAATGGACAATAATATATAAAATTTTAAATGTAAGTAGATAGGTTAAAAGAACCAATAAAATTAAAAAAAAAACTATGTCAAATATTCAAGACATACAAAACATCTCTATAAAACTCTTCTAGGCAATAATATGCTTTTTTAATTAATAAATCCTTCCCATAACAGCTAAACCGCTTGCTACTACTCATGACTTTGCATTCCAGGGGCACATATATAATTGAGTATTTTGTAAGGGTATTCTTTGGGGTGCATAGACGTAGATTGGTAGTATTAAATCTTGTTAGATATATGTTGGGCTCATTAGTACTCTTGTATTTTTTATGAATCATTTCTACCGTCATCAGTATGATAATACAAGTTAATGTGAGTATTCGCTCCCTAATAAATAGCGGCCTGCAGTGGTCTCTAAAGCCTACTGCACACAAATATCTCACAGCACGCTTCTGTAAGACAAAAAGCGATTGAACCAGACCTTGCCCAGCGAAGCCCCAAAATTGAATTCCACCTCTATGCGGACCACTCTAACAGCATAACAAGCAGAGGCAATCTTCCCCTTCAAAGTAACCATGTGGGTCTTAAATTTCAATTTTGAGTCAATAAAAATTCCTAGAAATTTGGAGCAATCTCTATTTATTATAGACTCCCCATTCAATGAAGGATTTGTAGGATTCGTTTTGAAAATATTAAAAGAAAGCTTGTTTGCGTCACACCAATTTTTAATAAGTTTAATATCATTGTTTATTGTTTCTTAATTCTTCCAATGTATTGTTCTTTGTTCCTAGCCACAGAATAGTAGTGTCATCAGCAAATAACGTAAAGGATTCATTAGTACTGATAGACGCTAGGTCGTTGATGTAAATGAGAATAAACAATAAAGGGGCAAGAAAGGATCCTTGAGGAACTCCTCGGTCGATATTCTGCCTCTATTTCTGGCTATTTGCTAGATATGACTCAAGCCACATCAAAGCACAGCCTCTAAATCCATAGCAAGGTAGCTTTTGCAGCAATATTTTACTATTCACACAATCAAAGGCACAAAATAAGGAAAAAATTATTGGAAAAATCACAAAATACTGCCGCAGCCATGTCTCTCCTGTTTAAGCTTAAATAAAGTTTCTCCAAAAGATTAAAAACTGCATCATCACAGTTCTCTTTCCGTCCCGAAAGCAAACTCCGTACCTCACAGCAAAAGTGTATTAAGTCACAAATCAAGAATTTTACAGGAGAGCGAAAACAAAACAAAAATTGTGTTAATAATTTTATTTTTCTGATAGTTTAAGCAGTTTTTTTAATATTATTGAAGAATTTAAATACTTAGTAAGGTCACAAACCAAAATATTTGTTTTGTTTTTTATTCAAGTATTACTTTTTGCAAAAAAATGGATTTAATATTTATTTAAAAAAAAAAACAAAATAATAGTTTACAACAAAAAAATGTATTGGCATTTTCTAGGGAAACCTCTAAGAAATAGGTTAACATGAAAACATCATAACTATTAGGAAAAAATAAAACAAAAAAAACTTTAAAAAATTACCTTTTTTGATTCTTGAAAACTACAGTCACTTTTACTACTCTGCATGATTCTCTTGAATGGTTTCCTTATGTTTGAGATTCTCAAAAAAATTATGAAACCTTACTGGCACCCACTTTAGAAGTTTTTGCAGATCATTAAATTTTTTTGTGCTTATTGGATTTAAAGTATCCCGTAATAAGACTACTGAATCCTTAATAATTTTATGACTTTCTAGCTGCTCTTCTGTCGAAGTCCACGCTTTGAAATTCTTGATCAAAATTAGTTTTAAATAACAAAATATCAGGCTGATCTTTCCTAACCTGCATGAATACTGTTAGGTAGATTAAAAATTTATCGCCATTTTGAGTTTTTTTACTTCATATAAATATTCTGTTAAAGAATGTAAAAAACTGCTTCAAAATTCTCACATACAAGGCACCTATTTTTAAACACTTTGTAAACATGTGTGCCAATACTTTTGTCCATGGGAATTTTGATAGAATTTTAATATGGGTTCTTTTGTAAAGCCTTTATTTATTAAATTTGTATTAAATATTAAGAAACGAATGCTCTTGGGTATACACTTTAAATTAGAAAATATTTAAATGTAATAGGTCTAGTAGCTTAAGAGGACAGATACGAATTTTAATAAAAATCAATATGTGCCAATACTTTTGTCCCTGACTGTATATGAATAAGGATAAACAAGCTTAGACTCGCAAGTATTACTTCAATATTAACAAGTAAACCTTTTTTGATATTTTGTAATGGCGAATTGGGTGAGTTGTACCACAGATTTAACTAGCTACGAGCGTACGCTCGTAGAGCGCGTACATTTGAGATGCGTGTACATTTTATTAAAATCCTTAAATTCAGTTGTTGCCATTTCAAATATTTTAAAATCTTTATTTTCACCCGAAATCCTAGCAAGCTGGAGCCAATCCCATGGAGTTATTATTTGAAAGTTTGGACATTTTTAGCTTCCCTTTCTATTACTGAATGCACATTATCCACCTCCATGTGTGTGTGGCCACGAAGAAGATATTTGTGACTTATTTCTTTGATATGGGGATTTAATGCAAGCAGATAAAAATAACACATTATCATCTGTAAATTGCGGTTTTGTGATGGGCAATTATCAGTCCAAATAATTATTGACGATTGACGATATAGTTTTTGGTAAAGATTGTATTACATTCTATTTAAAATGGACGTAACTATTGGCACACTAAATAAAAATAAAATTTAATCCCAGTTCTAATATTTTGTAGGACCTCCTTTTCTTTTTATAATATGAGTGAGCGTCCTTTTCATTGAATGGACCAGCTTTTGCGTATAGGAAGGCTCAAAACTATTCCATTCTTGCAGCAAAACACGTTTAAGCTCTTCCTTACTGGAATAATGGCGTTTCCTTATTCGTTTTCCTAGCTCACTCCAAAGATTTTCGATCGGGTTGACATCTGGAGATTGAGGAGGTGTATTTAAAGTATGAGGGACATTAAACGCAATCCACTGCTTGACTATATAGGCTGTATGTTTCGGATCGTTGTCCTGTTGAAATAGTAATAATCATTTGCCAAATTAAGTTTTTCCGCACTAGCTCTTTTTTTTTAGTTTTTTTTTAGAATATTTAAATATACATTTTTGTCCATAATACCATCTATAAAAACAAGATTTCCGACCCCTCCCGATGACATACAGCCCCACACTAGTACACTACCACCACCATGTTTCACAGTCTTATGCACATTTTGTGCATCTAGTTCACAATTGAGCTTCCTCCACACAGTCACTTTCCCATCTGAATGAAAAATATTGAATTTACTTTCATCAGAGAATATTACTTTGTCCCAAAATATATTATCTTGATGAAAGTGTGCATTCGCAAATTCAAGACGCTTTTTTTGGTTAACCTTATTAATAAATGGTTTATTCCGAGCTACTCTGGCACTATATCCAGCCCTATGAAGAACTCTTCGTACTGTTTTTGAGCTCACGTTGATGCTATCTTCTTCTGTCAATATAGCCGCAATTTCAGAAGCGCTAGTTCGAGGATTTTGCTTAATTTGATTCACAATTTTTCTTTTTTGCCTCTCCGTTAACTTTGGCGGACGTCCAGTTCTAGGCTTATTTTTGACATTTTCTGCAGTTTCAAACCTTTTTAAGACACTACGCACAGTAAATCAACTTTTCTTCACAATTTGGGCAATCGCTGAATACGATTTACCCTCTTTTCGCTGCTGTACAATTATTTTTCGCTCGGATTCCGTCGTTTCTTGGCCTTTGCGACTCATATTTGCAATGTATGCACTTAAAATAAGCACTAAACCTAAAGAAATATTTTACTTCATATAAATATTCTGTTAAAGAATGTAAAAAAACTGCTTCAAAATTCTCACATACAAGGCACCTATTTTTAAACACTTTGTAAACATGTGTGCCAATACTTTTGTCCATGGGATTTCTTTTGTAAAGCCTTTATTTATTAAATTTGTATTAAATATTAAGAAACGAATGCTCTTATACGGGTATACGGGTATACACTTTAAATTAGAAAATATTTAAATGTAATAGGTCTAGTAGCTTAAGAGGACAGATACGAATTTTAATAAAAATCAATATGTGCCAATACTTTTGTCCCTCGCTGTAAATGCTTATAAGTGCTTACTTGATTTTATTCACCTCACCCATAAATGGCAAAAATGCCTTTACCGAAATTCAGGTTTTTAAAATTATGCGGTGCAGTGTAGATTCAGGTTATAGCTTTACACATATTGCTTCATACATTAAAGGGCATAAGTTCCTAAGGGCAATCAAAAAGAGTAAATGTAGGCAAACTTTTAACAAATCACTTAAAAAACATCAATTCGTATAAACAATATAATGTCATGAAGGAAACATGTCATAACCCAAGTCAAAGTAGAGGACACATACTATGTTTGCAAAGATATTAAGCAAGACGTTGCAAAGGCTGCAAAACCATCGAGCTCAAACTCCATTATGAAAAACTATGTGCTGCCAATATACAGGGTGTCCCAAAATTAGTGGACGAAACGCGAACCCTGTATTCTTTGGTCAAAAATAACCTCACTTTTTCCTATAAACATATATCGGCAAACGCCCCCCAAGGGAGCTACGCCCCTTTTAAAGGGGGCACCTGAAGATGGCTTTTTCCACTTATTTTCGAAACGGGTAAATATAAAAATTTTAAATTTTGGTATTAGGGAGTGACCCTAAAAAAATACCTAAAAAAAATTGTGTGCAAAGTCTTTTTTTTTTTTCTTTAAATTTTAAAAATTTGAAGCTTTTTACGTAAAAAGGTACCTCTTGGTCAATAACTCTACGAGCTACCATTTTCGTGAAAAACGCATTTAAAAATAACGCTGCATATATTATTTTCACTACCAATTTTTATGAAAACTTAGTAGCAGGCTTTAAAAAAAATTGACACACTGCATAATGACATTAACATTTGTTGTAATTGATTAGTTGTCATTTTGCATTCAAATTGTTAATATCTTTTTAACTATGGAAGACTTTCCGACCCGTGAAAAAGTAGATATTCATTTTATGTATGGGTTTTGCAATGGAAACGCACATGCCGCTGCACGAGAGTATCGGCGGAGGTTTCCTGCAAGAAGGCTTCCACATTGGAAAGTTTTTGTTAGAATTCATAGAAATTTACTTGAATATGGATCCTTCGAACGTGCTCGAGGGCAAGGAAGACCAATTGCAAAAGATGGTTATGGGGAAGTACTGAATTTAATTGAAGAAAACCCTCAAATATCATTGAGATTGAGAACCTTAGAAGAGATTACCAATATCCCAAAGTAAAATGAAATATGATAAATAAATAATTAAGTACCTAATTTGTTATCCAAAAAATTAAATTTAAAGTACTTATAACTGAAAATTGAGATTGGTATAAATAGTGTTGTTATTAATTATTATCGTCGGATCGCATTAAATTCATTTCAAAATACTCTAATTACTATTATTATTATTATTTACATGGATAAGTCTTATCACAAACACCAAACACCCCAAAACAAATCCTTTTGACGACTAACTGGAATGTTTAGTGGCTTACTAAGGTTTAGGCTTATTTCCTATGCAATTTAAAAATAATTAAAAATAATTTCAGATTGGAAGAATGACGTAAGATTTTATTGGATTTTAAATCACCCAAATCTTCGTCAAAAAATTTTGTGGTCAGATGAGGCAACTTTTTCTAGGAGTAAGGGCTTTAACAGCCGTAATACTCATTTTTGGAGCATCGAGAATCCGAGAGTAGTTACCGACGAACTAACTTTCAGCATAGATTTTCCTTTAACGTATGGGCGGGTTTGATAGGAGATAAATTGATAGGCCCAATTATTTTGCCACACAGGTTAACTGGTCGTCATTATTTAAATTTTCTTCAAAACAATCTCAGAGATTTACTGGACGATGTTCCCATAGAAACTCGGCTGGAAATGATTTTTCAGCACGATGGGGCACCAGCTGACTTCAGCCGACAGGTGAGAAACTGGCTGGACAATAATTTTACAGACAGATGGATAGGCCGAGGTGGCCCAATAAACTGGCCTGCACGATCGTCCGACCTTAATCCTCTGGATTATTATCTTTGGGGTAATATGTGCAATATTATTTATGCCACCGAAATTAATACTCCAGAAGAGCTTCAGAGGCGAATTCTCGCAGCTGCAGGCCAAATAAGAGAAAACCGATTTGAAATTCTTAGATCGACCCAAAACATTCAAAAAAAATCCAGGTTATGCATTCAGGAAAACGGAAACTTGTTTGAACATTTAAGGAAGTTTGAACATTTATTTCATGAAGAGGTACTTTTTTACGTAAAAAGCTTTAAATTTTTAAAATTTAAAGAAAAAAAAACAAAAACTTTCCAAACAATATTTTTTTAGGCTCACCCCCTAAATGATACGCACCTGACTAAATAATGAAAATTATGATATGACAACTAACTGCAGCATATCAAAATTGAGAGAATACCAAAATTTAAAATTTTTATATTTACCCGTTTCGAAAATAAATGGAAAAAACCATCTTCAGGTGCCCCCTTTAAAAGGGGCGTAGCTCCCTTGGGGGGCGTTTGCCGATATATGTTTATAGGAAAAAGTGAAGTTATTTTTGACCAAAGAATACAGGGTTCGCGTTTCGTCCACTAATTTTGGGACACCCTGTATACAGGGTGTCCCGAAAGTAATGGAACATAGAACAACAGTAGATTCGTTACGTCAAAATAATGTGATTGAGGTCAACTTGCCTTATCCTAACTTTAATAGTAACTGAAATACAAATAGGGTGGAGCGAAAACTGGACCAAAATAACTAATTTTCGAAAACGAATATGCCTGGGTGTGCAAAAGATGCCTTTCGGGGTTCTTATTTACCCAAAAAAATCCGAATGACTTATGACGATTCCATCGGCTGCCGAAATGACCTTGAAAATTTTAAAATTAAAAAAAATCTTTAAAACTGAAAAAAAAGCCAAACATGCAGCTCTCAGCTAGTTTTTCATGAAAAACTACCCAGAACTCACCACGTGGATGAATGGTGCAACGTGGAGGTGGCTGCATCTCGAGTTCCACCCTACCCTCCCACCCTTAGAATAATTTTTTTAATTTTTTCTGTTCTAGAACTGCTAAGAATTGTTTTTTACTATCAAATTGCGGCAATATTTGTCTTGATTCAATACGAGCTCTAATAAATCCGTCTCGTGCTTCAGGGCCATAAACCGCCATAGAGGCTTCAGTAACTAACTTAACTGCTCGTTCAACTGCCTGTGAATGACAAGGGAATTTTAATAACCCTATTTCATCAGGAACCAAAGAAATCATGTTAGTTAGTTCTTCGCTCGAAATTTCCATTGTTAATGGGGGCTCGCTTATAACAACATTTTGCCAGTCAATTAAGTCGACATAATCTTGACAATCAAAATTCAATTTATTCACGCGAAATATTCTAACATCCTCGGTTTTTGCGGTTGATCTGCATTTTAAAATCCTTCTTAAAGCTAACTTTCGAATATGTTTTCTATCATCTGCTAACATGGCTAATAAAATATTTTCTGGGTGCGCAAAAAATCCATTTCTCTCAATTACGGGATCAATACCTTTTTTTATTTCTTCAGGGAGGTAACGAGATTTATTTATAATGCTAAACAAGTTTCAGCACCATCCTTACAAGACCAATGGCATTTAATTTGAAACCAGCATGCGGCATACACTTTTACTCTGTTAACATTTTAAGGTTTTGAGAGGGCTCATTGGTAGCAACGTATAACCTTAGGACTCTATTGGCTGTGGTAAGCCATCTAGAGTGTGACATTTTCCCTGGCGCTTTTAGAGCCCAATCGTCTTTTAAAACTCCAGTAGAGATTCCTTGACACACCTCATATAAATACTTTGCATCGGTACTTACGGTTTCTAAATCAACTAATGGTAAAATTGTATCAATTTTCTCAAACTGTACGACTGGTAAATTTCACACGATTCAAGGGTCTTCCCAATGGCTCCCTCTGATAATTAAAGATAGATGGGATTCCATCTTTAATTATCGAAACTTTGAGGAGGTTTCGGCAGCCGAAGATATTGTTTTTGGACGTTTAGTTTTTTTTGGCTCACTTGAGAGTACAATAGGCACCTTTTAAACATACAGGGTGGTTAAATTTTAAGAAATAAAAAATTCGCTAAATTAATAAAAAACATAATAATTTCCGAAATTTTAAGGCACTTTCGGCAGCCGAAGAAGCTGTTTTCTGACGTTCAGTTTTTTTTGGCTTACTAACGACTACAATAGGCACCTATTAAGCATACAGGGTAATTAAAATTCCAGAAATAAAATAATTTCCCAAGATTATTGATATTTATTTAAATTTAGAATAGTTACTAAATAAAAAAATATTACGACTTTTTTGTTAATTCTTATATCATAACCAAAATAAATGATATCTATTTATTTTTTTAAATATTTTATTTTCAAACAAATATACCAAAAACAATAATAAACAAAGAAACATACAAATAACGCTACTATAACAACTGTTCAAAATGCCCTCCATTAACTTCAATCGATCTTGAAATACGTTTAACAAATGACGTAATGCCGTATTTTCAAAAGAAGATCCTCATTATTTTTTAACATATTTACAGAATTTACAATTTTTACATTTAGTTCATTTATATTATTTATAGGACTATCATAAACAATTGATTTCAAATATCCCCAAATACAGAAGTGCATGGGGTTTAAGTCTGGACTACGCGCAGGCCAAAGCAAAGGTCCTCCACGGCCAATCCAACGTTCGGGATATTGTTCGTCGAGAAAAATGTGCTGGCATAAAATATATGTTTTGCCCGAGGGGTAAATATCTGCCCAGAATGTTGTACACCATAATTCCTTTTTGGCTATTAAATCCCATTAAATCACCATAGATTCTTGTAAATCCCTCTAAAAATTCCATAAGTCCCGATAAATCCCCATAAATCCCTATAAATCCCCATAACTTTCTATACATCTCCATAAATCCAAAATAAAACCTTAGTAGTTGATAATTTTATATATATATATATATATATATATATATATATATATATTCTGTTTTTTATTTAGTTTTTAACTAGATATTTAGCATAAACACTATTTATTTAGCAATACCTTTATGATTTGGGATGGATTTTCATAAAATAAGACGCATTCGAAAAACTATTTTTTTTTATTTTTAAATAGTGCCCTTACGAGGTAAGATATAACAGGTAAACAAACATTTAAAACTAACTAATATCTAAACAGTTTTGCTGTTTCTTTTTGTAATCTCTACTGAAGTTAAAATTACGGATAAACCGAGGGATAAACTAGAATTTTTGTAGGGGAAATCTTTTTGAGCGTTTTCTTTTCATTTACATTAGTTTCCATATCGATATCATCTTCAGAAAATGTTTCTGTATTCTGACAGTCCTGTCATCGTATTTTATGATCGAGGTATCTTCCGAACTATCTGTCTCGCTTCTCTTTCTGTATTTTTCTTTATATTTTGATAAAATATTTTTTTTCCTTCCTTCTTTTTTAGTCCTTTCATGTCTTCCTGTAGTTCTTACGACAAAACGATTAAGTCTGTCTGTATTAACCCTATTTTTAGTTTCCTCTAGCAACCATGATAATCTTTGATTTATCAGTAATAGTGACTCTGATATATGGACCCTCTTCAATCTTTTCATCCATTAATTTTTGATCATAATTTCTCAAAATAAGGTTATCCATAACTCCAATACGAGATATATCGCATAAATCCTTAAATAACTGGCTATTTGGATTGTTTAAGTCATCGCCATTAAATCTTCAGTTTCTACTAACTACTTAGGTGAAATCTCGAGTAAAACATTGCATGAATTATCATCTTTGAATTGAATTGAATTGACGAAACAGTGGGCTGCCAAGGCAGTTGTGCATATAGGTCTCCTGATGGACCCGTCATGCCCCACCGGGGGTTACCAGAGCCCAACGGCCTTAGAGATTATCATCTTTAATGTCAATTATATTATCATCTATCTGCATCTCCTCCTCGTCGTCTGGACTTCCATCTTTTACAATGTCTGTTATTGGTGGAATTGCGGAATAATACAAATTATTTTCTTCGACAGAAATGCCCAGCGCACATATTAGAGCGTCTTGCATTGCACGATCTACTGCATCAGCTATCATAGTATCTGTAAAGTTTTTTAGATCTGTTTAGAACTCTGTTTTGATCTTTTTAGAACTCCTAGCAAGCTATTTGTTTCACTCTCAGTGACAATATTTATTTTCTCTTGATGTTTCTTTTCCCTTGGAAATACAATGACATCTTTGAGATCATGTATAATATGATTTACTGTCTTGATTCTATCTAAACGCCCCAAAATATCTTTAACACTGAAATTAACCACTGTAGAATATGTGGAGGTCATAGACCTGGTAGTCCTGAAAGCTTGTTCATAATTCTGGCTTCCAAAAAGTACTGTTAGGAACATGTCGCTTGACAAAAGTGGATTTTCACGGATGTTTATTATAATATTAATTAGTGAGTGCGCATTTAATTCTATACAAGCATAGCAGTTTGATGAGATAAAATGTTCTCCAATTTTGTATTTGTTTTTTACAAGTCACTGACGCTAAATTCTAAAAAAGAAAACGCAGTACCGAATAGATTCTACTTCTGACACCCATTTTGTGATCTAAAAACGAACTAGTAGCTAAGCGCATCAATTTCAAATAGGCAACAGTACCTGAATTCTCTGAATCTTGCTCTAATAAGCTAATAACGTTATTTGAACATTTTCTCTGCTGCTTTAAAATTCATTTTATCTTCTAATTTTAAATCAGAATATGTCAACAGGTGCTTGTCTTTGGAGTGCTCTGCAATTAATTGCTCCAATTGTTTAGAACTTGCATAAACATTACGGAACTTTAACTTGATTTTAGGGTTAAGCAGTCTAGTCCGTAACTTGGTAGCTATATGTACCGTGTCTTGAATATAAAAAGTACCATCTTCTGTACTATAATTTGTTTGAAACCACCTCCATTTGGATCGTAGCAGGACTTCGGTACAGCACAATTTAGCGCCTTGTCTCATTGCCTTTAAAAGACGTGTATCCCCATCTGAGCCAAAACCCAATACAATAACACCTCGCTCTTTAAAATTTAATTTTATATGGTGCCATCTTTTTGTAACATCGGCTGCTGTAAATATATTATCTGTGCCAAACACTGCAAGACAGTATCCTGGCGCGTTCTGTGATGTGGGTTGGGCCATAATTACATATGCATAATTTGACCTGGTAGCGTTTTTAAAGTGGTCCTGTATTGCTTTTGCAGATGTTGCTAAAAACGAGTGTCTTGCAGGTATTCAATTTACCAATGGCATAGTAAAACCAACCAACTTATTAGTCCTCGAATCATATTCAATTTTGCTGGTTACTCTAGTTGCATCCTCGCTGATCCATGAAACGTTAGAGAAATTTCTTTGCTTCATAAACGTACAAATGCCATCATAGTCAAAAAATCCTTCCTCTATGCTTAAAGAATTTTTGGCAATAAATTTATTTAAACAGCTTATGGATGGTTAAATAAATTACGTGAGAACTGCCTCTCATATTTTCGTGAAGCGTTTCATAAAGTAACCGCCCACCTACATAAAATAAATATAACGAGAAGTACTTTATTGGGTCATTTTATGCATTCCGATATTTTGACTGGCTTGAATTTTTTACAGATAAGTCAAACAACCAGGTCAACAGTTGGCTTGCTGAGTTGGTGTGATTTGGACATCTGGGTTCTTGATTGCTTAAATTTGCCTCAAAATTGTCCAGAACAGTTTGTAGTTGCAATCCCATGTCATCTTTTCGTTCGATAATATTCTTAGTATAATTGCTAACTTGTCTTGATGCGAAGGTGTATTAACAATGCTATGCGTTTTCACGTGTAACTCTTGGTGTAACTCGACAGCTAGCGGCGCCGGCGCCTGCTGTTTCAGACTTATTGCCACACGTTAAATATGTTATGCGCATGCGTCAAACATAAACAGATGATTTAAATCCCTTGTAAATCCTTAATAATTCTTTATAAATCCCCGTAAATCCTCAAAAATCGCGATAAATCCCCAAACATTTTTATAATTCCATAATAAATCCCGTAAATCCTTTAGAGTGTAGTGTTACTTTTAGTGAACTAGTATTACGAATAAACACGTTACGTAAATTAGGCCGTGTTTTTGGCAAAAATAATTTCTTACAATTCAAGAGCTTATGCCAAACGGCTGATTGGGATTTTCTTTCTGACGATATAGATAGTGAATTTTCTAGTTTTATAAAGTCTTTATCAAGTATTGCAGATAAGTCGTTTCCTCTTAGACCTATCAAAATTAAACATCATAAGCCATGGACCACTAAAGGCTTACGTGTTTCTGCAAAAAACATGCGCTCATTATCACACCTGAAAAAATGTACAGACAGCGTATTTTTTCATAACTATGTCAAGCTTTATAGAAAAATGTACCTTAAGACTATAAAAGCTGCAAAAGATATTTATTATAATAAAAGGATGATCGAATCAAGTAATGTTGCCAAAGAAACATGGTCTATTGTAAATGAATTAAGAAATAAGACTTCTTCATCTAGCACTATCTCTACTTCACCTGAGGACCTTAATCACTACTTAAAATATTGTTACATAGTTAATGTAGCTAAAAATCTAATGGCTACCATAACACCTTCTTACGATCCTCGTTCATATCTCCCAAATGAAAATTTACACAGCTTCTTTTTTACCCCCATTGTATCAACAGAGCTTCAAACTACAATTAATAAAATAAAAAACAAATCATCATCTGGTACAGATGGGCTCACTCTCAAAATGTTTTCCAATCTGCCAAATTGCCTCTTAATCCATCTAAATCAAACTTAATTAACAAGTCATTCCAAAATGGAGTCTTTCCTACCTGCCTTAAGACTGCAATAATTATTCCTTTGCATAAGGGAGGAGATAAACAACAAGCTTCAAACTATCGCCAAATCGCACTCCTTCCCACTTTATCAAAGATCATTGAACGATTGGTTACAAAAAGGCTCTTATCATTTCTGTTTAAATATAAAATTCTTACTCCTCACCAATTTGGATTCTTCAGTGACAAGTGCACAAATGATGCTATGTTTTCTCTCTTTAATAGTGTTTACACCAGTATAAATAATAATCATTCAACAGCAACAATTTTTTGTGATTTCTCCAAGGCTTTTGATTGTGTAAACCATAACATCTTAATTGACAAATTGAATCACTATGGGTTCAGAGGAACGCCCCTTGAGTGGTTTAAATCGTATCTCAGTTACAGAAATCAGCTTGTAAAGGTTGATACGTCTTCTTGCAAACCAATAGAATGTGGGGTACCTCAAGGTTCAGTCCTGGGCCCTATTTTGTTTCTGATTTTTATAAATGACATGGCCAATCTTAACATCAGTGGCAAAATCTGTCTTTTTGCTGACGATACTAGCTTTACATGGAGCAATCCGGATCCTAGGGCACTACATGCTACTATTTCTAATGACTTAATTACCATTAAATCGTGGTGCGATTCTAATCTTCTATGCCTAAATGTCTCAAAAACTAAAGTCTTATCATATAAAACTACTATTCAACCCTTTGTACTTACAACACCAGTTTGGACGTTGTAGAATCTGTGAAGTTCTTGGGACTTAATGTTGACTACTCCCTAAAATGGGACTTGCATATTGATGCCTTATATAAAAAATTAAGTTCAGCATGTTTTGCCTTAAGATCAGTTTCCAGGGAATTAAGTTTTCAAACATCAAGAACAGTTTATTATGCCCTTTTTGAGTCACATCTACGTTACGCCCTTCCATTCTGGGGCACATGCGGTGTGACTCAATTTGAGCGCATCTTTAAACTCCAAAAGAGAGCAGTTCGGTATCTGCTTGGACTTAATAGCAGAGTTCACTGTCGAGAAATCTTTAAAAAAATATAAGATACTTACTCTTCCCTCTTTATTCATATTTGAATCTATTTGCTTAGTACGCAAACATAAGTCAGAAATGCCAAGTAGGCCGTCTCACAATTATTCACTTCGCAACGCAGTACATGCAACCCCCTCGGTCCGAGTTAGTAAAAAGCTCTATTCTATACAGAGCCAAAAAGATGCGTAATCATTTGCCTTTGGAAATTAAATCAATTACTTCTTTTCCTCGATTTCATAATGCTTTGAAGGCATACTTTCTGGAAAAAGCCTTGTACGCAGTGAAGGATTTTTTTCTAGGATAACTTTTTGGGTATCACACACACTGGCTCTTTTTATGTCTTAAAAGAGAGAATATATTAGTTTTTTTTCTTTAGTAAATGAATTGCACTTTCATTTTGTATTTAATTATCTACTGTTATTGACTATTGTGTTTATTTTTATTGACATTTTATACATCATGATGTATAGGTACATTGTTTTTGTACAGTTTTGCATGTATTTATTTTGTTTGTATATTTATTTTTATTTTGTGTGTTTTGTTTTTATATGTTTTTTTTTTATTAGCTTTGTCTACAAAATTTTGTAATTTTTTGACAATAAAGCATATGATTGATTGAGAGTGTACACCATAAATCCCCAGATATTTACCCCTCGGTTTTGCCTAACATTTAATGGTATATCTTCTTAAAGACCTCCTAAGTTCATTTCGTAAGAAATTTAAAAATTCAAATTAGGTGGTAGTTCACGGGGGCCTAAATGGGAGCCATATGGTTTCCAATAATACCACACCAAATGTTAACTTTAAATTCATGCTGGAAATGACGACTGACAACTGAATAGGGGTTTTCAGCATCCCACATATGAGCATTTCTCAAGTTAAATACCCCAAGTAACATTTTCTCAAGCAGTTGGTTTTTAAAGTTGCCTTTTAGCCGCACCAAGGTTCTGCAAGAGTCATTGGTTTGCTTGATGGAACTATTTAGGTTAAATTTTGTGCTAATAGGAACTAGGAACCTTAGGTAAATTAAAAATCTAATTAGTTCTAGTCAAGTGTCAACAATAACGTTGTTATGGCCATAAACGAGGGCTTGATGGTTTTGAGATAATAAGGGTTTGGAGAGGTTATATTTCAGCATTAATTTGGCAATCAAAATTCCAATATAGAACGATTTTAGCATTAAAATTATCTATTCAGAACCATATGGTCTTGAATCAATTGCCTAACTATTTGGCACTTTATACGGCCTATTCCGGAAAATATAGCATTTTTTAACACCTAAAGGACTTGCTAAAAGTCATATGGATAATAAGATAACTTTATGGGATAAGGTTTAACCAACTAGTCACAATAAAACACAGTTTGCGGACGGTCGCGACTATTAAATCCTACGACATTTATTCTTAGAATACAGGGATGTCTTGGCACAAAATTGTAAGAAGTGGTAATTGTAAAAGAAAAGTGAAGCGAAATTTCCAACGAATTACAACTGGTCAGGTAAATATGACAAATAAAATATTGACAATTTTGGTAGATTATAACGTAAAAAAAATTGGTTTGCAATAGATACACCGGAAGAAGATAATTCTCGTAATTTACCTGATGGCGGTCTTGGCATTGAACCTGATCCTCTAGAATCAGATATTCACGATGCCACTACCAGTGGCTTAACAGACAAACAAAAATATGAAGTCCAATACTATACAATTTTTAAGTTTTAAGTATTTAAAAGTCTGCTTTTTATATGTATTATATTTTTGTATTTATTAAATGTACTAATAAAAAATCCAAAATTTATAAAGAATATAAATCTAAACATAAATTACCTTTATTGCTGAAGCTTTTTTTTTAACTTTAAAAAGTCAAAACCCATTAAAAAAGAGTAAATTTAAATAAAAAATGTAATTTGTTATGACTAGTGTTGTGAACGTTCACGACTTATTCGTGACGTTTATCCTCAACAGCACGAATAAGCATGAATCCGAACGTTACTCAAAAATTTAAACGATCCCATAGCGTTAGCGTTAATATTAAGTATAAACGGTCCTTTAGCAACAAGACATGGCAACACCGGATCGCCTCGCATTAGGTTGGTTGTCGATTGTTGGCAGCAAATAACATCTGACAGTGTTGATTTTCGGGGATTCACATTGTATTAATTTATTGGAAATACATACAATCTTAAAATCATTATATTTCTTCAATTTTTTTGTGGTGCCAATATACTTTGAATATACTAAGAAATATTGCATGGGTGTGTTAAGAGAAAAATGGTTTGATACTCATAACCTCTAAACTTGCAACAATCTGTATTCATCTTTACCAAAATCGCTTTGCCTATCTTTATTATATGAACTAAAATGAACTTACCTTTTTATGTACCTAAATACAGCCCTGTATGCAATTTGAACAATAAAAAAACACACTTTTATTTTCACAGTAACTGGAACAACCAAAACCAAACGCAAACTGAATTGCAATAAAGAAGACTCAAGAAATCCCGCGTAGTAATAAATAATGCCAATAGATCCTACTAAATGCCATTTATTGAAATTCGCCCAGACTTTGCCAGCTAATTGGTTATTAAAAATGGCCTATAAGTCCTGGAAGATGCTAGTTAGCCCTGTTTTAGCTTTTTTTAAAACCCACTGCCATTTTTTTAAGCCTTTTGTCCTACGACATAGCTTTTGATACTTACTTGAGTTATTATAGCAGCTTAAAAGCATACCCTGCTAGGCGTCCATTTTGAAGAAAAAATTTAATTCTTCCATTTTTATAAGCTATTCAAATACAGGCAAAAATAATGTAATATGTAAACAATTTAGATAATATATAAAGATACTGGAGCATTTAAGTACATATTATCACTAAAGCATCTCAGAAATAAAAATATATTAATTTTTTATTGGCACTGAATGTTTAATTTGTAAGATATCAAAGGCGCGCGTGTTTTACAGTTAAATTACACCCAACTTTTTCAAGAAACTGGTGTGCGCAATGAAAATCGGTCATCTATTCCAGTATAATATATTTTTTTCTAAAATAAAGTCATACTTACTGAAAATGTCGCCATTGCTTTTTATTTTGGCGTTGTCTTATTTTTACCCTGGCTGTATCATATTTAAAACTAAGAGGTCAGATTTTTATACTTTGGTATCTCTGAAATACCATATTTAAAACTAAATGGCAAAATTTTAATACTTCAATATGTATCTGAAATGCCAAAAGCCGGCGATCAGGCCAAACTATATAACCACCTAAAAGTCTAAAAGGACTTTGCTAAAGGGTTGTAAACAGGTAGGCGTAAAAGCTTTCAGGTTCTACACAGGTTACTTTTAGGCATCTTCGGGTTCGATAAAGGTTATTTCTATTAGCTATATAGGTTCTGTGATATGCGATCTGGTTTCAAATTGGTCAGGGCCTATTGGCAACGACAACCTCTTTAGGGCTGGGCCTTTTTTTACTACAGGAGGTTATGCGGGCTAATAAATAACGTTGTTTGTGCTTATTGGCATAATCAATAATTTTTCTTAAACAGGTTCTAGGAGTTATTTATAACCTTTTTAGAAGCTAAATTGTTACTTGGGACGCTGCGTCTAGTAAATGTAGCTACGTATGTGAATAACACTCTGCTAATAAGCTTTGGATCTGCGTTTTGCATATTTTTAAACTGACGACAAACTGCATTTTGGCTGGTAAATCTGGTGGGATCAAACGCTGAACTGGTGTACTGCCAAAGATGCGATTTAAATGAAGTAGTAAATAAATATTATTTAAAATTTTTTTTTGAAAAATGGTGGTTATGTCGAAAATGGTTGCTCCTAGCGACTTTAATAGGGTATACATTTTTTATGTAAAATTAAAAAAGGAATTTATTTTGATACTTTTTAAACCGATATACGGGACTGAAAAAAAGTTAGGGGTTCTAAAAAAGTAAAAACTAACGCAACGAGCGCCCTCTACCGAAAACACGAAATTTTGTTTTTCTCTTTAAAAGACTTGCTAAATGTTTTAAATGTCAGTTGGTTCAAGACCTATGAGAAAAAACGATAAATCAAATAATACTTTGACACCCTGTATTTCAGTTACTATTAAAGTTAGGATAAGGCAAGTTGACCTTAATCACATTATTTTGACGTAAAAAATCTACTGTTGTTTTATGTCCCAATAATTTCGGGACACTCTGTAGACTATGTAAACCATCAAATATTAAGGCATGGTAAGAAAAGTAATGTAAATATATTGTGTGCATTATGAGTGAGAATAAATTTATATTTTTGTACTACTATCTGAAAAATTATTTAACCCTGGAATAGCAATGACTGAATTGGTTGAGGCATCTCCCTTAAAGACCTAGAAACTTCCCGAATAATTAAAAATTTTCAAATAAAACAAAAAAAATAATTTCATAAGTAAAGTAATTTATTTTTCATACACATTACCTCTAAGTACTTCTATTATAATAAGACAGTGGGGTTTTAACATACAAAATATGCTTCTAGAATAGCTGATTTACTCTGCCTATAATGATATTTGATAATGTTAGATAACGGCGTTCTCATAACTTAATATAATAGAAGTTATATGCATAATGAAAAAAAATCTCATCACTATCCATTACAATTACAATACTTGAATTATGAAATAAATACATTGAAAAAATGTAACAAAATTTATAGAAAAATTTATTAGCTAGTCTTGGTAAAAGTGTAGCATTAGATACTTCTAACAACACTTCCAGAGTGGCACTAATACCTAAGACTGAAAAAAACAAACCTTAAATCTAATGGCTACCTTGCATTTAATCATGAGTAATTTTACTCCGCATCAAAGTAATGCACTCTGAAAAAGAAAAAAAATAATCAGCAAACCTAGAAATGATTAAACCACTATTAAAAATACCTTTCCCTCCCAGTGTGTCTCTTGCTTAATCTTCTTTCTTTTTCGTGCATCGAAAACGCCAGTCTTTCCACAGGTTTCCTGTTTACCCTCAATTTAGATTCTTTGCCCTGGCAAAACAAAAATTGTTACTGGAAAAGAGATTTACTGGTATATATGGAAAAAAAACCTCGAATTTTTTGGCCTCATCACATTTTGCCATATATTTTGCTATGAGGTCTTTACAATCCATATTGGCCTCTGGCTCCCAAGAGTTATCTGACGCGGGATAGCCTTTCCAAGATACCAAAAAGTCTTTAGAGCCGTCTTTGTGGAAGTATACGTCTATTATGCGTTCAACCTAAATGATGATGTAGGTGTTAGCAGAATTATTGATTTTTTTATTCACTTTAGATTTATTTCTTTATTTACTGGAGTTTAAAAAAAAATAAAACAATATAAAAAATTTCCTAACCATAAGAAAAATATAACAATTAATAATAATAAATAAAATAATAGATAACTAATCTACTGTTATTGGTAAATAAAAAAATGAATCCTAATTCTAAAAGAATACTTTTATATATATACTTTTTTACTTTTTATACAGGGTGTTTCAGAACTATGGGATCAAACTTCTAGGGGTTGTTCAGTGCAACAGTAGAATCCATTTGAGTATAGGAACCCATGTCCGGAAATGTGTCACTACGCCACTACGGCCCTAAGACGCGTTTAAATTTAGAAAAAATATTAATTACCTAAATAGGATTGATTCCATGATTTCGACGAACTACACTAAAAATTTGATCCTCGTTTTGAATTATTTCAAATGCTGCTTTTATTCGTTCAATTAAGTCTAGCTCTGATTGTACTGGAGTTTCGTAGACTAAAGACTTTACATGTCCCCACAAGAAAAAATCGAGCGACGTTAAATCGGGTGACCTAGGAGGCCAACTGCTCCACCTCTGGCAATCCAACGGTGCCCAAACCGCTGAGCCAAATACTCGCGTACTTGTACAGCAAAGTGAGCCGGCGTTCCATCATGCTGAAACCACATTTGCTGTCTAACGTTTAGTGGAAGATTTTCAAGGAGTTCTGGGAGAACTTCCTCCACGAAACGCAGATAAATAGGTCCTGTTAACCGTTCCGGTAGAAGGGATGGCCCAATTAAATAATCATCAACAATGCCTGCCCATACGTTGACAGACCAACGATTCTGATGTTTTCTTGGAAAAATTGCATAAGGATTTTCTTCGTCCCAAACATGGCTATTCCCACTATTAAAAATACCGTCTCTTGTGAAAGAGGCTTCATCGGTCCACAAAACATATCGTAAAAAATTTGGTTGTGTAATGATGTGATCCAGAAGCCATCGACAAAATTGAACTCTAGGATGATAATCGGCTGCAGTCATACCTTGAACTTTCTGGAAGTGGTAAGGATGGAGTTGTTGCTCGTGTAGTACCAACACCACCGAAATAAAGAAGGCCGAGGTGCTCTGACGTCACTAAAGTAATACGTCACGCAAAGAAGGCGAAGAAATTCGCTACCGACTTCCCCCTTCAAATCTTATAATGCAACGACCCATTTCTTTTTCCTTTGCCCGAGCCTCGGTGCCAAATCAACCGCAATATCATTGAAAATATATTCGGCGTAATACTTATTGACCGCGACATCTGTGGTTATTATACCCACATTGTGGCAACAACGCTGACTCTTTTACACTTTACACATTATCCCGTTAAAAGGCTGTTTGTTGTTGACAACTTGTAGTATTTCTACAGGTGAATATGACAGGTGTTTCGGTGCCGGTTTCGGTGTTATTGTGTTATTATATAAACTAAATATTGTATAATCCGACTGCCGTTCGCAATTATGCCTAATAAGTGCTGTGTACCGGGTTGCAAAGGCAATTACGATGCCGAACATACTCGGCACATGTTTCAATTTTCGAAGGATGATGAACTGTGTAAAAAGTGGCTAAGAATGATTCCTAGAGACAATTTTAAACCTACCCAGTATAGTAGGGTTTGTGACGAACATTTTGCCAAGGAAAATATAATTTGGGTGACAACATATTTTGATGAAGAGACAGGCAAGATTTTACAAGTTCCATTGAAATATCCCAAACTTCAACAAGGTACAATCTCTGTAAAGTTCTCTAATTGTCCTTCATATATTTCAAAGTCTATACCAGTTATTAGGAAAAGTAGAGATGAAAAGAAAATTAAAATTGAACAACAAAATTTGTCTGTAGCAATTCAAAACAGTATTGATGAATTTTCAGCCTATCAAAAAACTATAACTTAAAAATTTCCAAGAATTTTTACCTATTTTTAATGCAATGGTACTGCCTAATGATTGGCTAAAATCTGTTAATACCGAAAATAATATTGTATTGTATAAATTAAAATACTCACCCGCACCAATCATAACTTACTCTCTTATTATAAACCAACATTTAAAACTAGAAACTTATTTATACGGTCAAGACATAGTACTGCAGATAAATAAATTTAAAACTCCATTCACTATAAGTAATATTAATGATTTATCAGATTTGTTAAATAAAATTAATAAATTGAATTCAGAAAATCAAATAGAAAACAATAATGACATAAAACTAAATATGACATATGTAAAGAAAATTTAACTTTTAAAGATGACCTTCAAATTGATGATAATCATACTCTTATTAAAAATTTGACAAGAGGGTGTCTTAAATTTCCTAAAAATTATATAAGTAACATCGTTTTATATGAATATCTTATTTTTAATCAAACTGAAGATGACTTCCTAGCGATTCATAATAAAAAAGTTTTTAGCAACGACCACATTGGAATATCTTAAGAACAATAATTTTCTAGACAGCTTTCCAAAATGTCATATTCATAGTAGTGAAACTAATTTAAAAATTATTATTAATTCTGTTACCAATACTCTTTTAAAAAATTACTGTGGCAAAAAAAATGATGGACTTGGGAAAGGCAGTAAAAGGAAATTAGATACACTAACTTCTTAAATTTGCTTAAATAATATCCCCGCCAATTTATGACATGAATTTTTGAAGTTTAATTTCTTTTTCAAATCAGTTTAAAAAAAAATAAAAATACAAAAAAAACCAAGAAATTAAAAAAAAAACAATAAAAAAGATGAAATATGAACATACTAGTTAAGATAGGTAATACCTACAATTAATAATACTAAGTATTATTTTTGATATTAGTATGAGCCCCAAATACTATATATAACCCTCGATACAAATAATTTTTTTAAAATTTCAACCCTCGTTTCAACTCTTATTTTTGCAATTACCCTTATTGAAATGAAGGTTAAGACAATTTATTTTTAATAATTAGTTTGTTTACATTCCTCATGAATTGTTTTTTTTTTTATTTTATCAAAGCCAAATATTTTTTTCGTCAAAGAATAAAAACCATCCCTTATTTTCTACCCCTTTTTCAGAACCGATATTGCTCAAAAGAAATCCTAACTAATAGTTTATAGGAATGCAACATGTGTACCAAATTTCAAATTAATATCTTAACTTCTTCGAAAGTTATCGAGGCAATACACAGGTTATGAGGTTATTCCAGAGACAGATAGAGGCATAATTATTTGCCTAAATTAAGTTTTTAAAAGTCTTAACACCCATACTCGTTAAAAAACATTCTACTTTAAATATAACGGCCGATATTATCCTAAATACACGTCCTTATCGCTACCGAGATGTATAAACGTGTGCAAAGCATTTGCCTTCTTGTGATGACGTCACAGCGAAGCCCCGCGGCCTTCTTTATTTTGGTGGTGTTGGTAGTACCCGCCAGACAGAAGCGTTACTCGTATTCATATTCTTAGCGACGTCACGTGTGCTATTTGATGGTTCATCGGCAACTCGCTGAAGCACCTCTTCTTCAAATTCGACCGTTCTTACGGTTCGAGCAACACCAGTATTAGTGCTAGCGGTATAACGGCAATTCTTGCATAATACTGCACTTTGTGATACCAAGATGCCAGATTGGTACAGATGTTCTTTAGAACCATTTAAAAGATTTGGCCCGAAGAACACTCGAAATTTTCCGTGTGGGTAGATTTTAGAGGGGGTGGGGGGTTAAAATTAAAAAAAAAAAATCAAAAAATTAAATTAACCCTAGAGGCGAGATCTGGGTGTCAATTTCATATAATTTGAACCGAAGGAATTTAATGGTAGTACTAAAAATGCCATACAGATGCTGGCAGTCTGTCAAAAGCCGCCAGCTTTAAAAAATGGCCGACTTTTCATTGAATTTTATCTTTAACGTAAACCGGATCGTGTAAGGTGTCTAGACTTATGTTTTTGGGGTCAGGAAATTCATTTATGGCATTAAAAATAACCTACGGTTATCGAAAATGGACGCTATGTACCATAAGCGATTTTCAGCTAGATAACTCATGCATTATAACCAATGCAAAATGTTAAATTTTATCACGTGGAGTCAAACCCCGGTAAAATTTCCCGCGAAACGGCCGAAAAAGTATCAAACAATAATATTGTGATACGCTTTAAAAACATTGACAGTGCTCCGTGACTCCTGCGCGATTCCTATTATTGAGATTGAGGCCTACATTCGATCTTCATTTATTGCCAATCATGGTGTGAGACGCGTGGATATTGCATGGGACTTGTACCTACAGAATAGCCTAAAACATGCCACCCGTTCTGCTTGTGGTATTGGAGTGCGCCGTGTAAATCTTCCCGAAAAGGGTAAATAAACAAACTTTACATAAAAGATTCCGGCCTTAAGGTTTTCTAAAAAATAAGGTTCAAATTATCTCTTTATAGATAAACTGCCTTCTGACTGGACACACTATTTATGCAACGATACTAAAAAAGGAGATCTATTTCGATTTTGAGTCGTACACTTCTCATCAAATTTAAAGACATTCAGCTTGTGACGAATGTTGACTCCACAATTGTGGCATCACATTCCGACTTGACAACTCTCAACGGAGTTTCTTGCTTGAATATGGAAGAGGCTAACGGAAGAATAGTGTTACACTTGCAAGTGAGTTCATTCCATTATCAAAAAAGTTTCACAATAAAATATATACTAAAGAGGTAAGACAAAAACGGCATAACCCACTTATTATTGCAGAACGCCATCGAGAATGCGGGACTACATAATATAATTGTTAGTTCTGATACAGACGTTCTTGTACTTCTAGTATCTTTCTTTCCAAAGCTCAGTCAGAAAGGTTTAAAGCATCTGTGGCTGCAATATGAAGTAGGATCTAAATAACGCTATATTAGTGTGTTCACCAAATTTCGCAGACTCTTGGAGACGACAAATCTGAGGCACTGCGAGGTTTTCACGCTTTTTCGAGTAGTGATTTCACGTCCTTTTTTTGTGGCAAGGGCAAGCATTCTGGGCAGCATGGGACGAATCTTTCACTAATGCCTTTAAGGAGATTTCCAACCCACAAACCGAAATTAGTCCGATCGTATATACGGACTTAGAGAAATTGACCATAAAATTGTATGGCGTATGCACATCGGAATCAAATGAGGTAAGACTATTTTATCTTTGAATGTACTGGGAAAATAGTACACAGTAAATTAAACATTTATTTTTCAGGATTCACGTCCAGGTATAAATGAGGTGAGAAAGCAGATGTTTGCTTCAGATGGTAAACACCTAGCTTCAATTCCTCCAACACGCGCTGCATTGGAGGAGCACATAAAGAGAGCAGCATAATATGTCGCTGGTCACATCTGGGGCTGTACAAATCTTGTAAAGGAAAATTGCACAAGTCCTGAAGGATGGGGATGGACTCTTGATCTTGAGGTAATCATTGGAAGGTTTTGTGGTCCAAGTTGCCACAGGTTTGGAAGGCAGTTCGTGCTTTAGATAGATGTGGCTGCAAGACACTTCGGTGCAGCTGCCGGCGACAGGGACTGCCATGTTCCCCTGCATGCCAAAAATGTATGGGGGATTGCTCAAATAAGGGTTAAATTTATTGAATATTTCCGATACAATCTACTACCGAACCTCCTATATTTATTTTTATGTGCAATTTGTTTAAGTGGGAATAACGCCGAAAAAGACAGGGACGTACTTGGCGATAGTTCATAGTTTAGTAGTTTATAATTTAGATACTTCATATTTCTGTACCTACATTTTTATACCGTCCCTTATATTTAGTTTTTATATTAAACCTTATATTTTTGTTTTATTTGTTGCTGTTGTTTATTTTTATTTGTTAATGTGTATTTTTACGTTGTTTTTATGGGATAAAAATACATAAATATATATAATAAAATATTATTACAGTCTTTCATATACACTTTCGATACCCGTGGGCTATTTTCAATATTATAAATGAACTCCTTGACCCGGAAAACATAAGTTTAGACACCTTACACGACCCGGTTTTGGTTAAAGACCAAATTCAATCAAAAGCCGGCCATTTTTTAAAAATTACGGCTTTTGACAGACTTCTAGTATCTGCATTACATTTTTGGCAAGACCATTAAATTGCTTGGGTACAAATTATATGAAATTGACACCCAGATCTCGCCGCTAGGGTAAATTTATTTTTTTCAATTTTTTTTCCTAATTTTTACCCCCACTCCCCTAAAATCTACCCACACGGAAAATCTCGCGTTCTTCGGGTTAAATCGTCTAAATGGTTCTAAGGAACATCTGTGCCAAGTGGCACCTTGGTATCAAAAAATGCAGTATCTTTTGGCGTACCGCTAGTACTATATCATGCATCTTCGTCTTAAACATGCCTGTCTCAGCGAGCCGCCGATGAACCGCAATAAACTTTTTGTATCCAGGATGCTGTCGTTCGGGATAACGTTCATGATACAACCGCGATGCTGCTCGTGCATTGCAGTTTGTTGCTCCGTATGCCAAATGCATATCCGCCAATTCTTGATTGGTAAAGTTTTTCATTAGCAATAAATGTTTAAAAATTGTAAGCTATAAAATTTTTAAACATGACATTGAGAATTGACATTGATAAGCGTTGATTTTAAACAATTGTTGGTATGGTATCATGTAAAAAAGTAAAAATAAATGCAGCAGATTCTATTTAGGTAATTATTGTTTTTTATAAATTTTAACGCGTTTTAGGGCCGTAGTGGCGTAGTGACGCATTTCCGGACATGGGTTCCTATACTGTGGTTCCTATAATGGATTCTTCTGTTGCATTGAACAACCCCCAGAAGTTTGATCCCATAGTTCTGAAACACGCCGTATAATTTATATACTTTAGTTTAAGTATTTACACCCATTTTCAGGAATATTACAAAAAAATTCAGGGGGAGTTTCCTTGCTTAAAAATAATAAAAAAAGTCCTTATTAACCTATGTTCGCAAATGCTTAATTTCTAAGATACAGGGTGTTACAGTTTAATTTTTTCTTAATAATTTTAATACTTATGCAGATATTTCAACGAAAATTGGCATCTGGGGGTTTTTTGATATGGTAAATAATTTCGTTTACAGTCAAGACGGCCGACATGAGTAGTTGTTGTAAATGTCGTCGTGGGTTTTCATCAAACTCTAGTTCAGTCGAGTGTAGTTTGTGTAATTCTTGGTTCCATTATGGAATTGGGCTGTACGGGCCTTTCGGTTTTCAGTTTTAATAAAGTTGTCGCACCTTCTAGGAAGACTGGTTCACATTGGTGTAGTGAAAAATGTGCCGCCGTTAGTAGCTCCGTGCGGAGCTATTTACATCTGTAAGTCCGACTCATTACCGCCGCCTGCGATCGCCAACAGCGATTTCGTTACAGCCCGTAAACGTGTTTCGCAGCCGTATGCTTCGAACAGTGCCCAGATCAATTCGCCGAAACAGCTGACGACTTTTTGAGATTAGGAGAGAAAATTCAAGATCGTCTAGTAAACAAACAGAATATTGAGATGTCGGATGTTGTTTTGATCATATTAAATATTTTTAATGCTATTAACGATCAGAACACTAAGTTGACATGTCTGTTACATGAAATTAAGGCTATGCAGACAGGCGACCTTGGCTCAGTGGTATCTGAGCTTAGATCTGAGGTCTAAGACCTTAAGTATGAGTTGGATCAATTAAAATCTCAGGGGGTAGGTAAGACTAACATGGCTGCTGAGCATACCCCTGCAAGCTTCCAGATCCAAGAATGTTATTTTTTATGATGTCCCTGAGAGTAATGCCGAAGAATCCAAAGTTCGTTTAGATCACGACAAGAAGTATGTAACTGAGTGCTTTCTAAGACTAAATATTACCTGGCCAAGTTTTAAAGCCTATCGTCTAGGCAAATTGAACGAAGACAAATTGAGACCTTTAAGAGTGGTTTTCCCTAATAGTGAGCTGGCATCCTCTGTTTTAAAAAATCGTAAATCACTTGATAATTTACAAATTAAAATAAAAGCTGACCTAACACCTATTCAACGTAAGCAAATAAAAAATGCGTATGAAGAACTTACTTTGCGCTCACGTACAGAACAGAACTTATGCATACAATATTTTAATCGCATTCCTAACGTGAACTCCAACAAAAGAGGAATAATATTATTAAGCAAACTCCAAAAAACTAAATGTATACTTTCATAATGCCGGTGGTTTGCGAACTAAAATAGCTGATCTGCGAAATGCTGTCAACAGTTGCGTATATGATGTAATTTTGCTGGAGTCTTGGATTAATGAAGATTTTCTGGACTCGGAGTTATGGTTCACCGACTTCAATATTTTCCGTCAGGATCGAAGTTACACAAATACGGGGAGGCAAAGGGGTGGTGGCACTTTGATTGCTGTTCGTAAATATTTCAAAGCCAGGTTATTACAGACCAGTGATTCAACCCTGGAACACATCTTTGTGCTTGTATCATGCAGTGACCCGAATATCATTTTTGGTGCTGTCTACATCCCTCCTGCTTCTCCTTTATAAATTTATGAGGAATTTGCCTCTACATCCATGGATCTTGGTCATACTAGTTGTGATATTCTATTGTAAGGTGATTTTAATCTGCTACTTGCGGTATGGAGGAACTCTGTGAACGGACTGCATGTTGAGACGGCTGAGTCTATAACATCTGCAAATGTGCTATGTAGTTGTAACTATCTTAATCTTAAGCAGGTGAATGGCTTGCCAAATTTGTTTGGTACATTTCTTGATCTGTTTTTCTCAAGTTTGTCAAATGTTGAAGTCATATATGCCACTGAAAATTTATCACTGGCATCAAACCACCATCCTGCTTATGAAATAAGTATTCCTATTAATTGTGATTTTAGTCTTATGTATGATGTTTAATATTATGATTTTGTAAACTGTGAATTTCTTGCCATTAATAATTACCTTGCTTGCATGAATTGGGATACTGCTTTTAATCAGAAGTATATTAATAAATCCATTGATATTTTTTACAAAGCTCTCTATTTTGCTATTGAGATTTTTGTTCCAACTAAACATTTTAAATCATCTAATTTTCCCACTTGGTTTAAAAGATTGCTCACACAAAATTCAAAAATAGTATGGATCCCTTGGATTATGTTAATTTTTCAAATTTGAGGAATAAATGTAAAACTCTTCATGAGATCTTATATTGAAAGATTAAATACTGAAATTTCTCACGATCCTTCTTCATTTTGGAAACACATCAATAGATTGCGTAGGTCTGATTTATACCCCAATAGCATACATATGGAAGCCGAGGTTGCTAGAAATGGTCAAGATATTGCAAACTTATTTGCTAGGTATTTTGAAACTACATACAGGCAACCTGTCCGCAAGGCTGCTGACTATAAATTTGATTACAGTCTGGATTTAAATCGCATCTCTTTTTCTTTATTGAACATATCTGATGACATCTTACGCCTTCCTAACAAAAAATCTTTTGGCCCTGATGGTATCCCATCTGTTTTTTTTTTAAAACTGTGTGTGCACTCTGAGTAAACCTCTGCATCACCTTTTCAATCTTTGCTTGACATCAGGCAAATTTCCTGATTATTAGAAGGTAAGCTTTTTAACACCAATTCATAAAAATGGCGATAGAACTGATATTTGTAACTATAGAGGTGTGTGTATTCAGTCTGTAGTTCCTAAGCTGTTTGACAGTTTGTTTTCTGTGCGATTTTCGTGGCACTGTAGGCGATTGCTTAGTGATCATCAGCATGGTTTTTGTCAGGGTAGATCTACGGTGACTAACCTGTTGACTTACCAGTATGATTTGATTAGTGTTTTTGAGAGGTCTGTACAGGTCGATAGTGTGTACACAGACTTCTCGAAGGCCTTTGATAGGGTTGGTCATGAACATCTGGTTCGGAAGTTTGGGGCTATGGGCCTTGGTAGGACTTTGGTCGAATTTAGTTAGTGAGTTTTAGTAGTTATTTTTAGCTAGTTAATTTGTTAAAAAAATTACTTTAAATATTAATGAGTGTAAGGAAATTTTGTTAGGAAGAGTAGAAATCATTAATGCATTAAAATTAAATATACGAGTAACTACAGAAGTGGTCGAAGAGAGTAGTGTTATAGGCGAAAAATCAGTGACCAAAATGACAGACACAACATGGATGGATCGGAAGATTCCACCAAACAGCTAATTGATGCAATTGAGATGTATAGCGAAATGCTAGGTAATGAGGGTAAAGCTGTACTTATCAAATATGTGTTTAAGGTAAAATTAACACAAAATGCTAAAATACGCTTGGAACCAACCTATAACACTATCGAAGAGTTAATTTATGATATGAAAAAACACCTTCTTACGAAAAAATCATCGGCTGCTCTTGCAACCCAATTATTTAACTCAAAACACGGTCATAAAAGTATTGATGATTATGGGCGTAATATAGAAAAATTAATGATTGATTTAATCATCTCGCAAGCTGACAATAATAATTCGTTACAAGTTCTTAGGTCGGTAAATGAAAAACACGCTATAAATGCTTTTACGAATGGCTTGCGAGACAGTAATCTAAAAACCATAATAAAAGCTAGAAATTACGAGAATCTAAAAGACGCTATAACAGGAGCAAAAGATGAAGAAGTTGCAAATTTTTCGAGTGTCCCTTCGTCCAGTCTATTTTATACTCGTGGTCGTACCCAATATTTTCGTGGAAATACTAATATTAATAGAAGTAGATTTAATAGTTCTTTTAGGGGTAGACAAGGTGCAAGGCACTTTACTCCGGGAAATAATAGTAATAATTATTATGCAAACCGAAATTATCAAACTAACCAGCGAGCAATAAATCGGAATCAAGGTCGCGGTAGAAATTTTTCTAGGAGACCACTTTGCGGAAAATCTCTGGGTCTACCGTTTCGCGAGGATCAGCAAATATTTTATTTACGGAAAACAATGTAAATATTAGTTACGAGTTTTATATTATAGAGAGCTTTGATAGTAGTATACAAGGTGTCTTAGGATCGGATTTTTTCGAAAAATTCAATTCTACAATTGAAACTATGAAAATTTTACTTTTTCCTTATGGATAAATAATAGGAAAATTAGTATTCCTTTGGAATCAAAAGACGATAATTTTATTTTTGTTCCCCCGAGATGTGAAATAATTAAATATATTGACACTAACTTAGAGGGTGAATAGCTAGTTGTGAATGATGAATTATGCGAAGGAGTATTGGTAGCAAGTATGATAGTGAATGTTAAAGAGAATAGAATGCCAGTTCGAATATTAAATGTAACTAAAAAGGAAATTAAACTAAAAAATTTTGATCCTAGAGTACAAAATATACAAGATTATGACGTATGCAAATTTGAAAAAACAAACATATCTGTTGAACGTGTAGAAAAAGTTTTAAATTTAATTAATACAAAGTCACTTAACAAAGAAGAGTAACTTTCAATCGATAAGATATATGCCAAATTTGCAGATATTTTTCATCTAGACAATGACCCCTTAACAGTAACCAATATTTATAAGCAAACAATTCGAGTAAAAGAGAATTCATCTCCGGTGTATGTTAAACCTTATAGGTTACCTCACTCTCAAAAGCAAGAATTGGATAACCAAATTACAAAAATGTTAAAAGAAGATATAATTGAACCATCAATTTCGGAATATTCTTCACCACTATTACTGGTTCCAAAGAAAGCTTATTCCAACGGTGAGAAAAAATACAGAGTTGTAATAGATTACCGATTATTAAATAGGCAAATTCAAGATGAAAAATTTCCTCTCGAAAAAGAAATTTTGGACTCTCTTTCGGGTTCTATTTATTTTTGTCATTTGGATTTAGCTCAATCTTATTTTCAATTAGAACTTGAACAAAGTAGTAGACCTGTAACATCTTTCACAACAAATCAAGGTCAATTCCAAATGAAACGGCTACCAATGGGATTGAAAATTAGCCCTAGCGCTTTTTCAAGACTCATGACTATAGCGATCTCAGGGTTAAATGATGCCTGTTTTGTCTATTTAGATGACCTTTGCATTTTTGGGAATTCCCTTCAACATCATAATAAAAATTTAATTAAAATAATGCACAGACTTAGAAGTACAAATTTAAAACATAATCCTAAAAAGTGTGAATTTTTGAAGAAAGAAATTTTATATTTTGGTCATCTAATATCTTCTGAAGGTATACTACCGGATCCTGAAAAGACCAAGGCTGTTATGAATTATCCTATTCCTAAAAGTGGAGACGAAACTAAACGTTTTGTTGCGTTTGCAAATTACTACCGCAAATTTATTAAAAATTTTGCAGACATTGCATATCCCTTAAATAGGTTAGCAAAAAAAGGTGTAGTCTTTAAGTGGTCAAAAGAGTGTCAGGAATCATTTGAAAAATTAAAAAATTCTCTTATAAACCCACCCATTTTACAATACCCAAATTTTTCGCCAAATCATGAATTTATTTTACGTACCGATGCTAGCGGATTTGCATTGGGAGCGATTTTGTCAAATTTCGATGACAAACCCGTAGCTTTTGCATCACGGTCACTAAACAATGCTGAGAAGAATTTTTGTACAATAGAAAAAGAACTTCTGGCGATAGTGTGGGCGGTACAGCATTTTCGTCCAATCTTGTTTGGTAAAAAGTTTAAAATATTAACTGACCACAAACCATTAATATATTTATTTAATATGACTAATCCATCTAGCAGATTAACCAAATTTAGATTAGTTCTAGAAGAATACCAATTTTCTATTCATTACGTGCCGGGTTCGGAGAATGGAACTTCAGATGCCCTATCTCGTGTGTGTATAGATGTTGATGAATTAAAAAGTATGAATGAAAACGTGAGGGGTATTATCATCATCATATCAGTTATTGTAGAGTTGCTTAAACGTCCAGCTAATTTAATAGAACTACAACTAATATCATCTACAGAATATTTAAAAATAGAAAACAAAAAACTAGCTAGTAATAAAACGAAGAAGATAGGCAACAATAATATAGTATATGACGTCGATATGCAAATTATTTATATTATCCAGAATGGTCGACCAACGTATGACTTAGGTACTTCGTTGGGACATCTGATAAGATTTTGCAATGAATAAAATATTCCGGAAGTCGTTATTTTAAGAAATGAACGTTCAGAAAATTTTTTAAATGACTTAAGAAAAAAGAAAAATATTTAAAAAAATAGTGCACTAAAAATTATAGTTATAAAGGATAAACAACGCGTTATGATGAATTAAAACAATTGATAATGATGAATTAAAACAATTGATTATGAATGATTACCACATGCTACCTACAGGTGGACATGCAGGTACAACTAGAATGTGTAAAAATATTAGGAAAAACTATTTTTGGTCCAACTTGGAGAAAGATGTAGCAGCTTTTGGTAAACGGTGTGATGACTGTCAAAGGTATAAACATTCAAATATGATTAAACAACCAATGACAATCACTACAACAGCTAGGTACTTCAGCTTTTGAAAGAGTTTTCTTAGATTTAGTAGGTCCGTTACCTGAAGACATACAAAATAATAAATACATTTTGACAATCCAATGCGATCTTTCTAAGTTTGTCAAATGTTATCCATTAATAGATAAGGAAACAATTACTGTAGATAAGGCTTTCATAGAAGGGTTTGTATTGCGTTATGGTATCCCACGTGATATTATCACCGATCAGGGAACTGAATTTATGTCAAAAATCTTTAAAGAAACTTTTCAGTTATAAAAAATTAATCAATTACATTCCACCGCATACCACCATGAAACCTTAGGAGCTTTGGAAAACTCGCATAAACATTTATCAGCATATCTTAGAATGCAAGTTTCCAAAAGTTTAAATAATTGGAGTGCTTGGGTTCCATTTTGGTCTTTCTCGTATAATACCAGCGTGAATACAAGTACGAAATATAAACCATTTGAACTTGTTTTTGGAAAGCCTTGTATAATTCCAAGTAATGTTAAGCATGGTATAGATCCCTTATATAACTTTGACAATTATCCAATGGAAATCAAGTATAGACTGCAAAAAGCTTGGAATGATGCAAGAGCTAATATTTTAGAAACAAAATGTAAGCGGAAGGAAAATTTTGATAAAAACTGTAAACAAATTATTTATAAACCAGGTGAAAAAGTATTGTTACAAAATAATAGTAAAGTGAATAAAATGGACACATTGTTCCAAGGACCATATACGGTTATTAAGGAAAGAGATGTAAACATTATTTTAGACATTGACGGTAAAAGTGTGGAAGTGCATAAAAATAGAGTAAAACGGTATAGTGATTAGGTTAAGTAGAGCTATAATGGTGTTTATTATGGTTATAATAGTTAGTTATAAGGTTTTAGTTTTAAGTTTATTGGGTTTTAGTTTAAGAAAAAAAAACAATGTTGTAACATAGTTTTGTTTTTTTTTAAGCAGGAAAGGTGTGGTAGCGGGAATCCAATAGGTTAAAGACCTTTAAAAGTAGTTTTTAAAAAATTCTGCGATGGCTTATTGTTTCTATGCGAAATCATAAAGGAAATAAGTGTTAATGTAAGGTTATTGCCTCTAGCCTATAAGTAGGTCGATTAATTATGATAGCGTAAGCAAGTTAGCTATCGAACAAAGGGTTATTATACTTGAATGGAAATAATATAGTTTTGGTTTCAGTAGAGAATGTGTGATTTAATTTGAGTACGTTCCATTCGAACAATATATTCTTAATGTCCCCAAACTAAGAATATTATAGTATTTATATTTTTATATTATCTAGTATTTTGTATTATCTATTTTGTTTTTGTAAACTGGCTTTGCGGTATATTGAAATAAATAAATAAATTTAAATTTAATTTTACGAGGGTTCGCACTTGTAGAGGGCGCTACATACCCGGTTTTTTATACTTTAAAAGTGTTTATATCTTTTTTATGGCTGCGTAAATTATTATTTTTAAATAAAAAAGTAGATTTATCTATTATTTTTAGGGAAAAAAAGTATCTTGGTCGAACTCGCTACAAGCCACCGTTTTCGAGATATTTAGACTTAACATAATGAATGCACTACATTTTAAAAGTCACAATAATTGTTTTTTTTAAGTTGTGTGAAATTCCTTCAAAAAATTTAAATAATAAATATAAAAGGTATGTTGTGTATAACAAATTCCTAAAGGCAACAGAAATACTAACAAAAATGTGTATATACACATACTATTAGTACCCATTTATCCATTATACCGAACGGATATTTTTTTGCAATGGTTTACAAAAATAGTGAGATGTGCGATAGATGCGCATTTTGTTTATGGTTTGGATAACGGCAATTTATTAGCAGCCGACGTCTTTATGAGGATAAATATTCTAATCGTGTTATCCCGCATATATTTGCGATATTTGCCCGTCCCCATCAACGCCTTTGTAACACTGGAAGTTTTCAACAACAAACTACTGGTAACATGAGACCGCGCACAGCAGCAACTGCACGAGTAGAAGAAAATATGTTTCATGAAATTGAGGAAAATCTTGCAACAAGCACTAGAAAGATTGCTTTAAACTTAAATGTAAGTCCTTCTACGGTTTTCAGAATTTTAAAGAATAACTTTCTATTCCCTTATCATATCGAGCGGGTACAAGCACTATTACCGACTGATTTTGCGTCAAGACTAAATTTTAGCCGTTGGATGCAACAAAAAATTGGCGAAAACCCCAAGTTTTTAAGACAAATATCATTTACGGATGAAGCAAATTTTTCCAGAGAAGCCATAATGAACTTTCACAATAATCACCTATGGGCGGATGAGAATCCACATGCAATTTTAGAAGGCCGTCATCAACATCAATTTTTTCTTAAAGTATGGGTTGGAATTGTTGCAGACCATTTGACAGGCCTATTCTTTTTGCCATTGAGGCTTACTGGAGAAGGTATCGTCAATTCCTCGAACACGAATTGCCCATACTTTTGGAGAATTTTCCATTGCACTTAAGATTGCAAATGTACCTCATGCACGATGGAGCCTCATCTCATTTCACTTTAGTTGCACGTGAATATTTGAACACAGTATATCCGAATCGTTGGATAGGCCGAGGAGGAACTGAACCTTGGCCTCCTAGATCTCCAGACCTTAATTCCTTGGACTTTTTCCTTTAAAACTTTTTCAACCTTAAAAATTTGTTTTATACAACCCCAGTAGATACTGTGGAAGAATTACGAAATCGCATCCTGTGAAACAATTAAACACACACCCGGAATATTTAAACGAGTTCGCCAATCAATGCGTCGTAGAATAGAGGCCTGTAAGCTTAGGGGTTCACATTTTGAACAACTGTTATAACTTATGTTCCACCAAGTGGCTTTTTTAAAAGAAGACATTTGTCGTAAGAACTGTGGGCTATTTTTTTTCACTAAATAAAAAATATTTTGTAACAGAAAAATATAAAATAAAACTTAATAAAATATTGACGTTTATTTTGAAGTTTCAAAAGAACATTGAATAGTGAATAAAAACTCCAGATTCCAGATATTTAAAGCTGATGATATCTCGAATCTAAAACGTTAAAATGTAATGCATTTATTATTTTAATTTCAAAAATCTCGAAAACGCTGGCTATGACCTAGATATATTTTTTTACGTGAAAATGATAGATAAATTTATTTTTTTGTAAAAAAAAATAAATTTAGGCAACCATAAGAAAATTATCACGCTTTAAAGTATAAAAAACTGTGTATGTAACATTAAATTTGAATTTACCATATCAAAAAACCCCCAGATGCCAATTTTTGTTCAAATATCTGCATAACTACCAAAATTATTAAGAAAAAACAATAATAAAACCTTAACACCCTGTATCTTAGAAATTAAGCATTTGCGGACATAGGTTTATAGGGACTTTTTTTATTATTTTTAAACAAGGAAACTCTCCCTGAATTTTTTCCCAATATTAATGAAACACCCTGTATAGTGGGTAACTAAAGTGTTAAATGTCTAGTAAATAGATAAGTACGTAGATCATATTTAAAGAAAAGAAAATTATCTTTGAATCATAATATATATACATAATATATATATTTAGTAAACTTTAAATTGAGTAAGTCATGATGCTCAATAAAAGCATTACCCAATGTGTGAAATCTGTTAATTGGCGAGTATTTGCCATAATTAGTTTGGTGATGACCTAATTTAAATAGTGGTGTATCTCTAAGAATCCTTATATGGCACATAAAATTAATTAAATTTAATCAATCAGAGCAATCAATATTATTATTAAGCAGCTTAAAAACAAAAATTAAATCTGACCGTGTGTTCTGCATTCCTCAAGGGAGAAAAGGTGTAATCTTGATCTTAGCTCTGTCACAGATAAATTCAAACTTCAGGCACAATTTTTGGGAAATATAAAGAAAAAAATGCAACTGAAGGTTTCATAACAATAATAGTAATAATAATGATAATAATAATAAATTTTCCAAAAAAATTGGTTTCATTGCAAGAGTAGGAAAACAATTATCAATGGCTACAAAACTATTACTGTATAATAGCATAATATAATGTATAATGTATAATGTATAATAGCTCCGCATCTTGAATTTTGCTCAACAATTTTATACAATTTACCAAACTTTAAAATTGAACAGTTACAGCTTGTACAGAACAGGGCAATGAGAACTATTTTGAAATGCAATAGATATACACCAATCGTAATGATGCATAACGTTCTGAATATGTTGTCTGTTAAACAAAAAATTATGTTTAGCATCTATGTTTTTTTGTATAAAGTTAAAAATAATATGTTACCACCATATATTTGTAAGAAGGTGAAGTTTTTTAGAGATGTTCATCATTATCAAACTCGAAACTGTAACAATTTCATACTAATCGATAGGTGTAACTCTAACCAGATGTTAAATTCTGTCCTACAGAGAGGCTTACAAGATTTTAATAGATTACCAACAAGCATAAGAGACTGTGATTCTTTAAATAATTTTAAAAAGGCTGGTTAGGGCACATATATTGTCCTAGGATTTTTGTTACCTTTGCCTAATTGTTTTTTTATTTTCATTTTGTTTATTTTTTATAGTATGTTGTTTAGGATCACTATTTTAGTTTAACACTTATTTTAAGTTTAATTTTAGTATGTGGCTTGAATTATTATAGTAAATATATGTGCAGATAAATATTGTAGTGAAGTGAGAACAATGATGAGGTGTTTGTGGGTGGCAGAAGAGCTGTGTTTGCTATCCATGGAACAACCGGGATACTGAAAAAGTATTCATGGATTAACCGGGATTTGACGTGGTCTCTCCAAAAAAACCAGGACACCTGTATTTGATCTATTTCACCAGCCCATAGGTAATTAACCTCATGACCGAGATTCACCTATTGGCGTAACATTTTATGGTTATTTGCGAGCACTGCAAATTTTGATTACATCAATTGTTTTGTTTAGATCCACATGTTAATAGTAACCTCAAGTGCATATGTATATTATATTTTTTACACAATAAGCTTATATGGATTAATTTATAAGGGTATATTAATAATTAATTAATTAATAATATTAATGTAAAGTTAGTAAGAGCGCTTTAGGTTTATGTATGTGGTAATTTTTAAAAAATGTCTGAACCAGTTTTTGGTGGCGGGGTGCTTAGGTCGCCGACATGGCAATGTTTAGACGGACCGGAATATTGCGGTATTCCTTGGATTAACCGGGATGCTGCTGTTCCTGGTAAAACCGGGGCGTTGCAAGTGTCGGGGGTCGGGATACCCAGCATTTGATATTTATTGCTTATTTATATATGTACTCTTGCTGACTAAATATGTTGTTGAATTAGCTTTATGAACATTATTATTGATATATGTATCTTTATTTTTATTAATTTTTTGGGAAATTTGTTGTTTTTGTATGTAGCTATTTATGCTAAATAAAGATTATTATTATTATTATTAAATTTCAGTTAAATATTTTGCTTGCTATAAAATAAAGCAATAATATAAATATAGCTGGTCAAAAGTAGATAGACAAAAACAATTTTGGAATTATTTTTTTGTCTAGATATTTATAAAATAAAATTAGTATAGTATTGCTTCTCTTTAACTCAAGGTGCAACATGCCACGCGGAATTAGATTCTCTCTTGATTTAAGACAACGCATTATTAATGTATATCGCGCGGGTGATCGTCAAATTGATATTGCTCGTAGATTTGATGTTAAAAGAAAAGCTGTTTGGGCAATTATCAAAAGATATGAAAGGACAGGATCATTAGAGCAAAATAAATCTGGTCGACCAAAAAAAATGGACATTAGAGCTGTACGCCAGAATAACCCATTCATGACTTCTCGTCAAATTCAGATAGAATTACAGGCTCTAGGGATTTGTAATGCGTCCTCAAGGACTGTAAGACGAAGGTTGGTAGAAGAGAATCTATTTGCACGTAGGCCAGCAAAAAAACCATTGCTTTCAAAAAAGAATCGCTAAGCCCGATTGGAATTTGCCCGTCAGCATATACACTGGACAAAGCATGAATGGAAACCTGTTTGCTGAAGCGACGAATCGAAGTTTAATTTAATTTAAATATGTTAGACGTCCTTCTGGCCAGCATTTGAATCCCAAATACACAAAACCCACAGTTAAGCATGGAGGTGGATCAGTGATGGTTTGGGGTTGCTTCTCAGGTTATGGAATGGGCCCGTTACATCGCATAGAGGGCATAATGGACAGGTTTATGTACAGGGATATTCTCAGAGATGCTATGTTGCCCTATGTCGAAGACAATTTACCACTGAGATTCCAATTCCAGCAAGATAATGACCCGAAGCATTCCTCCAAAATTATGAAGCAATTTTTTGAAGAAGAAAAAATACCAGTTTTAGTCAAAGTCAAATATTGCTTTATTGTTATAACATTAAAATGTTTTTAATAAAGCTAGAAAAATTAAAACTTACAAACTACAAGTATAAATATAAAATTAAAAAATTAATATTTAAGACACAAATATAAAATACGAACATACATACAAAAACATAACCATTGATCTTATATATATAATCAGTCACTTAAAGTATATCATTAAAAAATTCTTCTACAGAGTAATAGGTCTTAGCAGCAAGCAATCTCTTTAAATGTTTTTTGAAAATCCTAGGCGAAGTTAAGTTTTTAATAATGATAGGCAGATGATTAAAGATAGAAATACTGTCGTAAAATTTTTTTTTGTTTAAGCTGAAGTAGGTCGAGGAAGGTGCAAAATCATCTGATTCCTGCTTGGGTACCGAGCACTCCTGACCATGAACCTTTCTCTGTACTTATAGATTATGCAAGCAGTCTCAAGAATATACAGACATGGGAGAGTTAGTATTTTATTTTGGTGAAATAGAGGACGACATGAATCCCGAGGGTTAGCCCCACATATATATCAAATGGCCCGTTTTTGAATAACAAACAACATTTGAATAATGTAACTGCTTGCACTGCCCCAGAAAACGATACCGTAGCGAAGGTGGGATTCAAAGAGGGAACAATAAACGGAGTTGCCAATTTTTGGACCAAGTTCCTGTACACTGATCCTGACAGCATAACAACCAGATGTTAGCTTTTTGGCCAGAAGATTTATATGTGTGTCAAATTTGAGATCTTTGTCAATGAAAATTCCAGGAATTTTGCTGTCAGGGTTAATCTGAATTGGATCACCATCTATCGAAACATCTTTAAGATTACATTTAAAACATAGCAAATTAGTTTTTTGGTGGATTTAATGTAAGTAAATTAGAGTCACACCACCTTTTTACCATCTTAAGATCCTCCAGGATGATCTTATGGAGAGAATCTGAGTCCAGAGCCTGCCACAATATTGTGGAATCATCTGCAAATATAGTGAAGACACCGGGAATAGAGAGACCAGCCAGATCATTTATGTAAAGCAAAAATAGAACTGGGCCTAAGACTGAGCCCTGAGGCACTCCCCAACTAATAAAGTTATATTCTGAGTATTTTGACCCAACCGAAACCCGTTGCCGTCGACTTCGCAGGAATGAAGAAAACCATGATAAAGGAAAGCCTCTAAAACCATAGCGGTGTCAGTCAAAAGTTTTTGACAGATCACAAAAAACAGCCGCCGAAACTCCCCCGCCATTGATATGAGAGTACAAGTCCTGAAGAAGATGATATACAGCATCATTTGTATTGGTATTCTCGCGAAAACCGAACTGACACTTACTAAGGATGTTATTTGCGTTAATAAAAGACAGCATACGAGTTTTCACCAGTTTTTCTATGATTTTTGACATGGTGGATAGAAGTGATATTGGCCGGAAATTAGAAGGATTCTCCATGTCTCCTTTGTGGATTGGAATGACTTTGGCTGTTTTTAGACAAGAGAGAAATGTTCCTGTTTCCCATGACTGGTTAATTGCTTTTACCAGGACCGTTAAGGCTGAATCAGGAATATTGAGAAGAATGTTTGCAGATATGCCATCCTCACTGAACTGTTTTTGTTTTTTATCGATTAAGACGCCTTTTAATTCTGTCAGATCAGTTGGAAAAAACAGAAAGGAGTCTGAAACGTTGACAGCTGACAAGTAAGTCATTGGATCTACTGATGGAGTCAAGCGTTGTTGGAAATTATCTGCTATACTGCAATAAAAGTTGTTAAGCGTGTTTGGGGAAACATTGGGAACGGAAGCAGGGCAATGAGAGTTTTTATTGCGTATGTCGTTTCTAATATTCCAACATTCCTTCTGCGAATTTTGGGACTTGATCAGCCTGTTGGAATAATATTGTTCCTTGGAGAGTCTTATCAAGCGACGAAATATGGAGCGATATTTAGCAAAATACTCATTGAAATAACGAGATGACGTATATTTCCTGATGGTATGGAGCGAACGGAGATTTTTTGAAGAAATAGTTACACCCTTAGTAAACCACTCTTTTTTAGACAGTTCTTTGCGTTTTATCTTTTTAATAGGAAAGCATTAAACAAGTCAACAATCCTATTGTGTGAAGCAGATATAGGGTCATCTGATTCAAGAATTGTGTCCCAGTTAGAAGAGACGCATAAGTTGTTAAATTGTTTCTAATTTGTAGTGCTAAAAACTCGGCCGAAATGTGGTACCGATTTTGCTTGCTGTTTAGGTTGTAAAACGTTAAAAAAAATTGCTTCATGGTCGGACAGTGCAGCATTTTCCGGTACATATAGTGATCTCAGAACAATAGTTAGAGCACATATAGTCAATAGTACTCGAAGAGAACGAGCAATACGTGTCGACGATTTAACATGCATTTGCAAGTCATAACACTCAAGCAGATTACTCAAGCGAGTTGTGCATGCAGAGCTCCTATCATTAAAATTTACATTAAGATCCCCCGCTACAATCATGTTCGCAGAGCCCGAAATACCAGACAGAATCTCATCCAGATTTCTTAGGAATACCTCAATGTCAGAGGAAGGCGACCGATAGATGCATACTATATATAAATTTCGAGATCTAAAAAAAATAATGGTGAATTCAAAGACCCGTTCTAGTAATAAGTAATTAAATTTCGTTATTTGTTGAAAGGGGCTCTGTTTTAAGAAGACTTCATCCATCAATATCATACAACCCCCGTGTACAGATTGATATCTACAAAATTTAGATACAACCACGTAATGGGACACCTGAATCAGCTCATCCTGCTTCAACCAATGCTCTGTTAATAAAACAATTTCAGGAAAGTTATGGCTTTCCAAAAAAAGAAAAAGTTCGTTAGTTTTATTTCTTAATGACTGAATGTTGAGAAGCATAACTGAGAAAATATCACATGCTCCATTTGCCACTATCGATGTGGAGGAGCTCCTTATTTCGTTTGACCTAAAAAATTCAGATGATGAGATGGATCCTCTACAGAACTGGGCTCAGGCGTCCTCTGAGACTGCAATGCCATATCATTATTCACAACAATAATATGGTTCCGGCACCCATTTCGATCTTTTGATATCTTTTTTTTTTCTAAATGAAATGAATGGGGGAACCGATGAATGCCCAAGTTAATCAAAAGAAAAGAAGTACTAAAAATAGTGAATGGTTTATGGCCTTAAGAGGGTCTCCAAAAGTTGTTTGATGCCTGGAGGAACCTAACCCCTCTTACCTGAAACGCCCAGAGAAGGAATCCCTCACAATGCTGCTAGCTCAAGCCGATGTGGGTTCTAGCTTCTTTCTCAACCAAATGAACCAACATTTCTTAGGTAGTAACTACCCAAGAGTTACCCAAATAAATGTCAAAGTCAGTATGGCGCCACCAAGTTTTGGATTTTATATAATCCCAATGGACGCCCAATATTTATCAAAATTTATTTAGGCAAGTTCAAAACGAAACTTGGAAAACAAAATCAAGGTCAAGTCGGTATACACTATTGTTTCCAAATTACCTATGATATTCTAACCTACTCAACTCAAGTGAAAAACAAAATAACAACAGAAAATAACAATTTATTTAAGTCTTGATTATCACAGCGAATTATGTTATGTTATTTTATTTATCTTTAAGAGGAATAATTATTTAAGTTGGTAATAAGGAACCACAACGTTTAAGTTTCTAATTACAAGAAAAACAAAGTTGTCAACAGATAACGTGCCATAAAATTAAATTTTCCAAAATGGTGCACTGTCATTCGTGACCATGCTTATAAGAAATATATCTAAAAAAAATACGCAATCAAAAGTGTGGTTGTCAAAATAAAATATCTAAATTATGTTACACCCGAACCTCTTGGGGAATGAAGCTTCAATTCGAATTAAACTAACAATTTACGTGGCCCGGTATATCCCGCCACGGACATTGACCTAAGCAAAAAAAAAACTGTTAAAGCTTCCCCAATCAAAATTACCCTTTTATTATTTTACTCTAATATTTACTAGTTAATCCAAGAAAATTTGACATCTTAGGAGTAGTCTGAAAATAAATAATATAACCCAAGTATACAAAGTACTACGAAGCCGGCTGCGTCTTACCTCACAGGAGTCACTTGTCACATATATACGTACTCTTATCAGTAATATTCAATAATAAAATAGCATCAATTAAATAATGTCAATGAAATTTTAAATAAACTTTTGAGACAAGTACAGTCGAACCTGGTGGGCCTTGGATTATCAAAATAATATAAATATATCCAGCCTTTGAATGGGAAAAATAATTACATCCCTTAACCACCACAATTCGGCTTCACCCCGCTCAGATTGTAAAGTCATATATGTATGCGTCTCAACTCAATAGATAAAAGTTGTGATAATAAAAATAAAATAAAATAAGTGAATATCAAAAAAAAATGTTATGTTGTGTTACTTAGCACACAGCAGACTACTTCAGATTCAAGACTCTCCCAGACATCCAATTCCCAGTCGAAGAAAAACTGCAGGCTTCCAAGCTTCACCTCTTCCACCTCACAATACGCCAAGCTCTGGTAGTCGTCCAGGTTAGACGTTAGCTCACAGTTGTTTAAAATCTCCTCTAGATTAGAGCAAGTAGGGTACATAACCCCAAAATAAAAGTACCAGGTGGCATGAAGAAATCAGGTCCGTACAAAAAAAATCCATCCAAAATCCATGTTATGTAGCTTTGTTAATTAAATTATCCCCTGCCAATGCCAATCAGGACCGCCATTTTGCCGATGTTCGAGGGCACGTGAAAAATTATTAGGTTTTAAATCGCCATAAAGGCCAGTAAATTTAACAAAAAAAAACAAATTATAGCATTACGCCCAAAAAGAACTAAAGCACTCTTCACTTCATGATGGCGGTCTGGAAAAAGGGACGACCGCAGAGGTTAAACCCGTATTTAAGCAATCACGCACGAAATGTATTGCCAATCGAAAATAACTGAACTTTTTTTATAAGTACCATAAAACCTTTTATAAAAAAATAAATAACTAAATTTATGGCCCAAGGACGTTGGCAATGAAAATATGTGTCACTATGACACTCAATTTCGATTTTCCCTAGACCAGTAACTTCTTGCTATCTTCCAAGAAAACTAATATTTACATAAGATAAAAAGAGACAAAAATTAGATAGGTCAGTCCGAGTAAAATCAACCAGCATATCTGGTATGGTCAAGACAAAATCAGTTATTGTACTATGGACAGTACAACATACATGCATGTAATTGTACATGCCCAATTAATCATTATTCATTATAAAAGAAATAAATAAAGTATGGAATAATCAATATTGGATATAATTTAAATTCTAAAATATTTCTTTAGTCCAGAACCGGGTTTTATAAGAGTATAAATAAAATTTCATTAACAACCAGTACAATATGAAGCTGGAATGTACAAGACTAAATGTGTCATTAAAAAAAAAGAATACTGTAATTTGAAATGGCTAGAGAACAGAACTATGGGTTACTTGGGAGGCTATTACAGAGAGGGCATTACTAGTACCAATCATTAATATTTGTAAAATATCTATTTTGAAAATATAACTGTAATCAGTGCTTTTAATAATCAGTATAAAATGCCAATTTTAACCTGTAACAATTTATATAGTTGTGACATAGCCTGGCGATGAAATCATGTTTAAAAATTGGGTAACGTAGATGCTCCGTCGTGCGGAAATTTAAAGGCAAAAAAGTAGCATTGGAATTGCCGAAGTGGTGTTCAAGAATTCTATCTTGCTCTGTAATAAAATGGCCAACCCAGTCACCCGATCTTAATCCCATTGAAAATTTATGGGAAATTGTAGATCGTGATATTAGGGATACCAACTATTCAAATAAAGGTGAATTATTCGAACAGTTGCAACAGAAATGGAAAAATATTGGTTTTAAACTCATAGACAATCTTATTGAATCAATGCCACATTTTGTCCAGCATATATTTAGTTATTTCTTATTATTTACCAAATTAGGTGTTCTAAAAAATGTTTTATTATTTTTATACATGTTTATGTTGCCCATAATATACTTAAATATCTTTATTATAGAATTTTTATTTCCTTTGATTTTTTTAAAAAACCATTTGTCTATCTACTTTTGGCCATTACTGTACGAGCTAAAACTTCTTCTTCATCATCGACGTTGATTTTTTTTTTTGGAGCATCGTTTAAGGTTTTAGGACAAAAACAACCTGTTTTGCCTAGGCGGGTATAAATACGTTACAGTTTGTGATTGGATTGTCTTCAATTTGGGTATAATTCTAAATACCTTCTGGCTGCCCCAAGTCCACTATAATTTGACTGAGCAAAAACGCAAATTATATCACACATTTCATTGTTGGAATAATTGGAATTTTTACTACAAATAATACACTCTTACTTAGTGACAATAAAATTATCATATAATTTCTTTACATGAAAAACTGATAAGTGCTGACACAAGCCTACTTGAAAAAAAGGCAATGTAATAAGGGTGGTTTAAGATTATTTACTCTGAATGTTTAAAATGCAAATGACTTAAAAACTGATACAGTTACATGAAATAAACAAGAGTACCTTTTTTATTTGCTAAATTCACCACAAAATTCGTAATTTTCATGTCAAAACACATAAAGTCACCAATTTCCAAGATGATACTGCTTAAAATCACAAAATTATTCAGAAATTTCAAATTAAAATTCCAACTTTAAATACCCTGTATCTTGTAAACCTGCAACATTTGTATACAACATGTTATGTCAATAAAATTACAAGCTTTGTCAATAAAATTCGTGTACATGTACCAAATTATCGACAATAAAGTACTTGAAAAAAAAAAAAAAAATTTATGCTCAATTGCCATATTTTGGTGTAAAGTATTTCCAGTTCAGATTTTACCCATTTTTATTGAATCACCCTGTATTGAAGCCTTGTCAATGATGGAAAAAATATTTCTTGTAAGTCTAGCATATAGCATATAAACATAATAAATCTAAGTAAGCCTTGTAAATCTTACTACTGTAAAGTATTACCTCAAAATCATCATTTTCATCCCAGGAATCTTCCACTGAATCTTTTTGTTCTGATCTTTTTTCTTTCTTAATCTTCCCCTTTGGAGTATCCTTCTTCGAAGATTTCTTGTTCTTTTCCTGGAAAGCCTTAATAAGGTCACTGCAGTCCAGTGTGTCTTCTGGTTCCCAAGTGTCACTTTCTTCGGTGTACCCCTTCCATCTGATTAAAAAGTGCTTTACTCCCTTGATTGTTTTTTCACCTACAATCTCATCAACCTTTGCACAGAAAATTAGTTGTGAAATTTATGGTAATTTTAAAGCAAATTGTAAGGAATTTACCTCATATTCAGCATCGTCAGCATCATCATCTTGATCATCACCCAAGGGGTCAGTTTCTACCTCTGATACCTGTTGATAAAAAAATATTTATGACATTATTTATTAATGTCACAGTAAATAATATACCTGTGGTTTTTCTTTTTCATCTTCTTTTGATTTTTTTCCTTTTTTTCCTTTCTTCTTTTGGGTGCCATTTTGACTGGGGGAATCTGTATCTTGACTTTCACTAGACTGGGAGCCAGTCTAAGTTAATGAAATGAATAAATAGTAATGTAAGTATTTTAAAATACAGAAATGATTGAATTCACACTGTACAGGGTCTTTCCCCATATATTGACCCCCCTCCTACAGGGGTAATGCGAAAAGTTAAAAAAAAAATTTAATACAAAACTTTTGGGGTTTTACTTTAAATTTTTGAATCCGATGTCAAATTTTTTTTTTTCGTTTAGAAACGTCAAATTTTGATAGATTATCAGTTTTTTCTTATGGAACACCCTGTATATGACTTCATAGTTAAAAAGGGCCGAATTTTCTGATTTCAAATATATATAGTTTAACTATGTTTTATTAAACCGTTTCGGAAATATCGGGCTCCAAACTTTAAACAAATAATATATTGAAGATCTTGGTAAGCGCTGCATTGTTATTGTTTGGCGTTTTTTTTAAGATAAATGAATTGAGTAGAAACAATAAAAACAGAAGATTTATTATTACTAAGGTGATATTTAGCATCTTTTTGTTGACAAGGATACATTATTTTAACAATTGTTAAACTTTAATTTAGACGTAATTATAACTATAACTGCTCTATATGACCACCACCATTATCAATACAGTTTATATAATCCTGCTCAATTTTGTGTATTGTATTCCTTATAAATTGTCTATGATTTTGATTGATATCATTTATCGCAGTAATAATTTTTCTGCGGAGCTCCTCGACATTTTCAGTCCTCTGTTCGTAAACTTTATTTTGCATGTAACCCCACAGAAATTCAATTCAATTCAATATATTCAACTTCAATATAAAATATTACAATTCTAAGAATATAAAGCACCTAGATACCAGAGTATCTGTATGTGCTATGGTAGAAACAATTTAAAAATTCTAATATATCAATGTTGTTACCCTTAGCAGACTAGCCGTTATATAAATTAGTTCACAATATTTAACATTTTAAATAAGTTTACCCAAAACTACATAACAAAAATCAAAAACCAGACAATAAAAATGAGAAAAAGAGAAAAAAAAAAAAAGATTCATATACTATATACACATATACATTTTACCTACAAAGGTATTATGTAGTATTTTACAGAATTTTCTAGTCTTTGGTACCTAAAACCTATAATATTTGAAACAAAATAAATAATTGAATAAATGTCCATACTGAGATTTTTTTCTTTTTCCCTTATGTATTTATGTTGTGATTGCTATCGAGTAAGAAAATAAAAAGTTTGGTGAAAAGCAGAATATTGATACAAGCACATATGATCAATCAACAAAATTTTCTTTTGTTTCCTAATATATAACTTAGGGCATGCTCATTAAACTTTTTGAAGTATTTCTGTTGTTTGACATTTTCTGGGAGAAGGTTATAAAATTTTGGAGCTAAAAATACTGTTGAATATTGCTGACCAAAATCTCGAATCATATAAGGTAGTACAATTTGCTGGTGTTTATTAGCTCGGGTTTGGTGTCTATGGTTTATTATACTTTGTTTACCATAGAATTTATGAACATAAGAGCAACAGGTTGTTATAAAAAGAGTTTTCAAATCTTGTATTTCGGAATTATATAATTGCTTTGTTTAAAATAACCTAGGTCTCTTTAACATTATCTTTACTATTGAGTTTTGTATTGTTTTAAGATTTTTTAGACTGTTTTCATATGCCCCACCCCAAATCAATATCCCATACCTTAATAGGGGTTCCACGAGAGCTTTATAGATCAACACAATGAGTTTTCTGCACAAAATTTCCCTTAATAAATAAAATTTATGTAAGAGTGCCTTTATATTTTTTGTTAAATAATCAATGTGTATATCCCATTTTAGATGTTTGTCTATATGGACTGCCAAATATTTTATAGTTTACCTGTGCAATTGGTTCATTAATATTGTTTACAATAATATTTTGAAAGTTTGGTCTATTTGAACTCTTTATGGAAAATGCTATATATTTAGATTTTTTTGGATTTAGTGACAATTTAAAGGTGTCGAAAAAATTTTTGATTAATGATAGACCTTCTTGAAACTTAACTTTTGCCTCTTGCCATGTGTCTCCAATAAATATAATTCCTGTATTATCTGCATAGGATATTACTTTGCCAGGAGTTTTTATATCATTCACTGCATTTATATAAACATTGAAAAGTAGGGGTCCTAGTACAGTGCCCTGCGGTATTCCAATTTTAATGATATCAGGATCGCTAAGGTTATTTTTTATCTTGGTGTATTGCATTCTGTTTGATAGATAACTCTGTAAAAGTTGTAATACTTTGCCTCTGATACCATATTTTTGTAATGTTTGTAATAATATTTGGTGTGACACTGTATCGAATGCTTTTGTTAGGTCGAGAAACACCGCAAGGCACTTTTTATTTTTGTCCAAACTTTTAGTTATATCACTAACAAGCTCATATATAGCATCTATTGTACTGACTCCTCGAGTAAAACCAAATTGATTTTTTGATAGTACATTATTTTGGTCAAAATAACATAACAGTCTATCCTTAAAGCATTTTTCGAAGACTTTTCCCAGGTTAGAGAACACACTTATTGGTCTATAATTATCCATCAATTCCTTACTGTAAAAAAATGAATCAAGAGGTGTCAGGTCTGGACTGTTTGGTGGCCAACGAATTAGCCCAGTTCGTCCAATCCACAGGTTATATCTTTCATTTAAAAATCTCAAAACAGGTAACATATTATGCGGTGGGGCACCATCTTGATTCCAAACTATTTGCGCGTATTGCCTTATGGGTAGATCTTCAAGTTTAGCTTCAATTTGATAAGTAAGCATCTCTAGGTATCTCTCTCCCGTCAAGTTGCCGTTATAAAAAATAGGTCCTATGACCTGGTCATTTAAAATTCCATACCATACATGTAGAGATTGCCGCCCTTGAAACTTAATTTCCCTTGTTATTCGGGGGTTTGTTCTTGACCAAAAGCGAACATTTTTTCGATTGTAAATGTCCGCGGTTGCAAAGGTGCACTCGTCGGTCCACAAAATTTTTTTAAAAAAGTTATCTTCTTTTTTTAGCACTAGCATCTCTTGACAAAATTCCACCCGTTTATTTCTTTGCTCTACACTTAAAGTTTGAACAGGTAATATTCGATAAGCAAAATATTTATACTTTTTTCAAATTCAAATTCAAATATGCTTTATTGTTTGAACAAAATATTGTTATAAACAAAGCTTCACCTAATCCTAAAGAGACAGAGTTACAAGGTTAAAATTATATTTAAAAATACAAGTTACAATGACGAAACAAAGTTAAACAGTTAAAATTTAATTTTTTTCTTTTTTTTTTTTTTTGAATTAATAAAATCAACTATATCTAACTTTTCTTAACTAAGTACAGTTCAACATTTAGGGATAAAAAAAAGAAAAACATTTAAAACAAACAGGTTAGGAAAAGAGCTAGGTCTCCCTTAATTAATTAAAATCTGATTGTCGTTGAAATATTCAGCCACAGAGTAATAAGCGCGACCACTCAGAAATCTCCTCAAGAGAAACTTAAATTTGATGACAGATTTTGCCCCTGTAATGTCCTCTGGTAGGTGGTTAAAGATTTTTATACCTTCATAAAAAATTGATCTCTTCACCAAGGCAGATGTTGGAAGGGGAAGCCGCAAAATATTCCGCTGGCGGGTGACATATCGTGGATTCTGTAGGACAAACCTGTATTGATGGGAGAAAATAAGGCATGCCACCTCCTGTATGTATAGGCAGTAGATTGTAAGAATGCCCTCCCCGATAAAATATGGTCGGCATGATTCCCTAGGTGATATCCCGCATATATAACGCACAGCACGTTTCTGTAGAACAAACAACATCTGTAGAAGATAGTTGCTTGCACTATAACAGCAAAACAACCCGCAGAAACCCTATTGCTGAGACTCCGTATATGGTCCTCAAACTTAAGTTCCTAAGTTCCTTGTCAATCACCAGACCCAAAAACTTATTGTTAGAATAAGGTGGGACAGGGCAGTTAGCAATAAGAATATTATCAAGACTATGGTTATTTGTAAAACAAATTAGTTTGGTCTTCTCTGGATTTAATGATAGTAAATTTGCCCTGAACCACTCATATATAAGTTGAAGATTAGCCAACATGGGTATTCTCAAAGAGTCGGTATCATACCCATGCCAGAGAACGGTGGTGTCGTCAGCAAAGAACGTGAATTTTCCCTGGATATTAAGTCGGATGAGGTCATTAATATATAGGAGAGAAAGTATTGGTCCCAGTACCGATCCCTGAGGTACTCCCCAGGCAACAGATTGATATTCAGAATACTCCGACCCCACACACACTCTCTGACGACAGACCCTTCAGATATGAACAAAACCAACTCGCCGCCAAGCCCCTAAAACCATAGTAGAAGAGCTTCCGCAGCAGAACCTCGTGACTGACGCAGTCGAAGGCTTTCGACAAGTCACAAAACACAGCAGCGGAAACTCCACCACCGTTAATCTGACAGTAGACATCACTCATAAAGTTAAACATTGCGTCATTTGTGTTTTTATTTTCTTGAAAGCCAAACTGAGAACCACTAAGAATAATCTTTGATTTTAAATAAGACATCACACGTTTTTTAACCAATTTTTCAATAATCTTTGAAAGTGTGGACAGAAGGGATATTGGTCTAAAGTTTGATGGTTCAGCGAGGCTGCCCGTCTTATGAATTGGGATAACCTTAGCAGATTTTAGGCAAGCGGGAAAGGTGCCCATAACCCATGATGCATTTATAGCCTCAACAAGGATACTCAGAGAGATGTCCGGCATGTTCAGGAGTATTTTGGCAGATAGGCCATCCTCCCCGGCTGAGTTTTTGTTTTTTATAGAAGTTAATACCTCCTTAAGCTCAACAAGTAGGTATAAAGCAAGTCTGTAGTATAAAGTCTGTCAAGTCTGTAGGTATAAAGCAAAATGATCCTTGATAAATAAATAAGTGGATCTGTTGTTGGGAAACCCAAATCTTTATGGATTTTATCAGCAATTCCAATAAAAAAGTCATTTATATGACTAGGAGAACATTCAGGGACTGCCATGGAATAATTGCTGTATGATTGACAGATATCATTAACAATCTTCCAGCATTCTCTAGACTTGTTTGTGGCCTTATTTAGGCAATTTGAGTAGAAGGATCTTTTGGCGATTTTTATTAGTCGCCGATACAAAGACCTATAAGAGTTAAAATATTAATGAAAAGCCGGGCAATTCGTGAACTTTCACAAGTCAAACACTTTTAAAGTTGAATAAATTTTTTTTGGCAATCAATCAAAGTAAATTCTGGCATCTTCTATGGAATGATTTGGGTGTTCTAAAAAGAAATTTTACATTTTTGATGGGCAATTTGAGGGAGACAAAGGCCCGAACATGATAGTGTAGATCTAAATGTATTTAAAAATTAGTAAAAACTTACCTACCTTCGAAATATAGCAAAATATGTAATTCTTCTTCTGGATAGACAAGAACTGTCCGACGTTTTCTTCGTAGAGTTTTCCTGATGCAAAATGCTCGTTCTATATTTTTAAACGTTTTTTGCCGGAATTGCACGTAAAGGAAAGGTTCGACGATATTCCTCTCTGGCGGCATTTGCGTTATTATTATTTTTATAAAATATACGGACGATGTCACATTTTTCTTCATCACTGTACGCCATTTTTTAACATTTATGGGTCAACAAACAAGAAATGACAATGTCATCTGAATGATTTGTTTTTTAATATGGGGTGCCACAGGGCTCTCACTCGGGCCCTGTTTTGTTTTGCCTCTTTTTGATTGATTTAGTTTGGAAACTTGAAAATTGTCGTGTGCTAATGTTTGCTGATGATGTGAAGCTATTTAGGCTTATCACATCCCTTTCTGATGCTGTGCTCCTGCAAAAAGACCTCAATTTATTCTTTGATTGGTGCCACTTGAATAGAATGTCCCTTCATATCAATAAGTGCCATAAGATTACTTTTTCTAAGCAAAGAAATCCTATTGCTTTTCTTTATAAAATAAATAATGTAGCAATTGGTGTCAAAACAGAGGTTTCTGACTCCAGGTTGTCTTTTAAAAGTCACATCAATCAGGTGACTGGTAGGACAATGAAAATGCTGGGTTTTATCCAACGGTCTACAACTTATTTGTCTTTGTTTACTTTTAGATTACTTTATTGCTCTCTTGTTAGGCCCATCTTGGAGTATGGCTCAATTGTGTGGTCCCCATCATATAACTGCTACATTGAGCAGATTGAAAAAACTCAAAATAAATTTTTAAGGGTGGCGGCTTTTAGATGTGGTTACAGGAGACAGGAGTATTACTATCAGTGGGTCAGAGATAACCTGAACTTACCCACATTGGAGTCACGAAGAACATTACTCGACTTATGTTTTATGCATAAGGTTTTAAATGCTACTATAGATTGTCCCAAGTTATTGTCTCTTTTTAAACTTAGGGTGCCTTCCAGATTGAATAGACAATCAGAAATATTTTCAGTCCCATTCCACCATACCAATTATGGCATTAATGAGCCAATTACATGAATGGCTCGAAGTGCTAATGGTCTGTCAGATAAACTTTTTTGACTCTAGGATAACATCTTTTAAGGGGCAGTTAAAGAATATTATTTCATAGGGGCTTTAATTAATTAACTCATCTACACCTTACACTGATTTATAGATAGTTTTGTATATAATGTTTCTGAATATATATGTTTGTATGGGTATGCTATGTAATACTTTTGTAAATGGATTCCGTTAATAAATAAATAAATAATAAATGTCAAACAATAATAATGCAGCGCCTACCAAGATCTTCAATATATTATTTTTTTAAAGTTTGGAGCCCGATATTTCCGAAACGGTTTAATAAAACATAGTTAAACTATATATATTTGAAATCAGAAAATTTGCCTCTTTTTAACTATGAAGTCAAATACAGGGTGTTCCGTAAGAAAAAACTGATCATCTGTCAAAATTTGACGTTTCTAAACGAAAAAAAAATTTTTACATCGGATTCAAAAATTTAAAGTAAAACCCCAAAAGTTTTGTATTAAATTTTTTTTTTAACTTTTCGCATTACCCCTGTAGGGGGGGGGGGTCAATATATGGGGAAAGACCCTGTACCTCTGGTTCTTCTTCCTGATTCTCTTGGTCCACTTCTTTTGATTTTTTCCCCTTTGGTTTTTTTCCTTTCTTTTTTTGGTTCCCATTTTGACTGGGGGAATCAGAAGCTTCACTAGTCTGAGAGCCCCTCTAAATCAATGACATCATACAATAATAATACAATAAATTCAGATTTTAGGAATGACAAAAAAGCAAATTATTTATGTTACAGTCTGTCCCAACAAAAGCCAGAGAAGGTGGGGATTTGAAGTAACATATGTTAAGACAATTTAAGCTTATAAATTATCTTTAAATTTAAATATAAAAAAAGAATTAATTTATCCTGACTAGAAAAAATTTGAAAAAATATTTTATAAAGAAAAAAAAAACGAAAAATTACAAAAACAAAATGGCGTCAGTTGTTTTAGCTTGGAGGGAACTGCTGGGGGGCCTAAATACACATTTTTCATAAATATATTAAAAGTTATAGCAAAAAAAAAACAGTATAGACCAGTGGGGAATTAATTATTTTAATACATTTACCTCATTTTCAGAAGTTTCTTCATAAGACGGCTGTTTGTCTTTATTCCTGCCTCTGCTATTCCTGCCCTTCTTCTCTAGGGGTTCATCTGAGTTTTCCGCATTTCCATTTTTTTCATCGGCGGCATTTTCGCTTTTCCTTAAACTTTTACGTTTCATTTTGAGTTATAACCGTAAGAACTGAATATTTGTTTGGCTTTTTTTAATCTCAGCTCAGAAGCATCATCTAAATCTACACAACAAACAATCACAACAAACGTGCAGTCTTACCAATTCACTAATACTAATGCCAATACTTAAAAAATAACAGGGGCAAATAAATGTATTGGTTGGCTTCACTGTCAAAGAATCAGCTGACCTGCAGTTTCCAATGTTGCCAATAGAAGATAAATGAACTAGATCTTATAAGATACTTCTTATTATTTTATATATTTTTATATATTTTGATTATTGTTTTTAAGACACAACAAACTTACATTTGCACCAATTCAATATAAATATAGAATATTTAAAAAAAACTACAAATCATGCGTTGCATCTAGTAAATGTCAATAAATCAGCTGATTTGCTAGTCCAAATTTACAATGCTGACAAGAGCTAAAGCTACGTTTCCACCAGAGAAACAAATAGCAACATTTTTGTTCCCTTGTGTTTCTTCTTGTTTGTGAATTTAGGAACTTCTTAGCAACAAATCTAAACTTTTTGTTTCCACCGCGGTTGATAAACATGGATCAGATAAAATAGCTGGAGCAGCGGCGGCCAGCGCCGTAGCAACAACATAACGGGCCTGGTCTCTTGCAAGTCTTGCATAGAGAAATGAAAGTAAGAAAGAAAGAAAGAAAGAATGTGCTATATTACGTAAAAATAATCTTGTGTACAAGCATCCTACAAGCTAAAAAAACAAAACACAAATACAATTTCAAAAATTGACAAAACAATGAACAAAATTAAACACAAGAAGACAAAACTTTTTGAACATACTTGAATTAAAGATAACTAAATAAAACAATCAATTACTAAATAAAGGTAAACTTGTTGACAAAACTAGAGAAGAAAAAAGGAAAAAAAAGAAAACTTTCCAACATGTCCAAGGTTAAAACCTATCATTAAAAAAGTCATCCAGGTTATAATATGCCTTAGCCAATAAAAGCGACTTTAATTCTCTTTTAAATTTCTTAACATCCGATATCTGTCTAACACACAGAGGAACATGATTGTAAATTTTTAAGTTTTTGGTAAGGGAAGACGTAGGAATAGGTAGGGGAACATCATTTACACGACGAGGCAAATGGCCAGTGTCAGAGGGTAGTTTGGGAATTTTGTGAATAAGAGCAGCTGTTTCTAAGATAAAGAGTGAAAAAAGAGTTTAGGATTTTTTCAGAAATGAAGAGGGGTTTGCAAGAATCTCTTAACTTAGCAGAACACAGGTATCTAACTGCTTTTTTTTGAATAACAAAGATAATGTTAAGTAGCCCCTTATTGGTTAAACCCCAAAAAGGCAAGCCATACCGAATATGAGATTCAATAAGTGAAAAGTACACTGAACGTGCAACCACCCCTCCCAGCTCTTGCTTTGCCATTCTTACTGCAAAACATCCAGAAGATAATTTCCCAGCTAAATGTAAAATATGATCTTCAAACCGAAGGCGACCATCAATGGTAATTCCTAGGAACTTGCAGCACTCTTTATTCTGCAAGAGGGAATTTTCGTCAAACATCAGACCCTGAACATCGCACTTAAACCCCATATCGTCTTTCTTACATTAAACACGAGCCTGTTGGAAGCACACCACCCTGATAAAATCTGAAGGTCTTCAAGGATACAAGTCTTAATATAGTCAGAATTTTTATGGCTCCATAGTATGGTGGTATCATCAGCAAACTGAACCACCTTGCCCTGCAGTTTCAATGAACTCAAGTCATTCACATACAGTAAAAATAACAGTGGTCCCAACACTGAACCCTGGGGAACGCCGCATTTTAGGGATCTAGAAGCAGACAAATGCCCAGACACTGTAACCTTCTGAGTACGATTTGATAGATAGGACTCAAGCCATCGCAACGCTACGCCTCTAAAACCATATTTATCGAGCTTAGATAATAGTGTTCCATGATCCACACAGTCAAATGCTTTGGATAGATCACAAAACACTGCCGCCGATGACTCTCCAGAATTCAAGGACACATAGACGCTCTCCAAAAAGCTAAAAACAGCATCATGAGTCCCTTTACCGGCTTGAAATCCAAACTGATTTGCAGACAAAATGCCATTATGATGTAAAAAGGACAAAATTCTGCTTTTTGCAAGTTTTTCAACTATTTTAGAGAGGGTAGACAAAATAGAAATGGAACGAAAATTACAAGGCTGATCCAAATCTCCACCCTTATGAAGAGGGATAACCACTGCCTCTTTTAAACATGAAGGAAAAATGCCATTATGTAAAGAATTGTTTATGGCTAAACTAAAGCATTTAAGGCTGAATCAGGCAAAAAGAGTAACAACCTCGAAGATATCCCATCAGCACCAGATGATTTATGGTTTTTTAGGCGTTTGATTTCATTTTTTACTTCGGTAAGTTCGACAGGATGAAAGAAAAATGAATGCTCAACCGACACTTGTTGAAGATAGTGTAAGGGATCAATGTTACTACGAATGCCCTTGAGCAAGATATTAGGTATATCACAATAATAGTCGTTTAAAATGTCAGGTCTTAACTCCGGTTCCGATATTTTTCTATGGCAATGTCTAAAATCATTAATAATCGACCAACACTTTTTTTGCCTATTTGATGACATATTTAAGCGATCCCTATAATAATTAGATTTTGCTGCTTTAATTGTCTTTCTGTACAGACTACGGTATTTCTGATGATATACAAGGATATTTTCATTTGTGGTATATTTGCACAATTTAGTCAAAAAACGGAGGTTTTTAACAGAAATTCTAAGGCCTCTTGTAACCCATGGTTTTCGTTTCTTAGTTTTAAGCCTCATTTTAGGAAAGCACTGATTGATCTTATCACACAGAACTTGAAAAAATAAAGTAAGTGGGTCAGAAGCCGTTTCAAGTGCATTCCAATTTACCGAAGCTGTAGCAGCAGAAAAAGCATTGAAATTTCTCCTGCTGAAAATTCTTCCCATATAATGAGATGAAGATGATACAGTATTATATGGCATTTTAGCAAGAATAGCTTCATGGTCGGAAATACCAGATGGGAGTACTGTGCATAAAACGTCATCAAAATTTGTACAGAAATAGTCAATTGTAGTTGCAGATGAAGAAGTTATTCGTGTGGGAGAAAGAACGTGCATTTTCAAGTCGTAAGAATTTAAAATACTTAAAAGAGAAGTACGTGGCAAGGTTTCATCAGTGTAGTTGATATTAAAGTCACCAGCCAATATAACCTTAGTGTAACCTTTTAGTGTAGGGACAATTGGGATAAAAGAGAATCAAGTTTGTCCAGAAACATAGCAATATCTCCTGTAGGTGGCCTATAAACACAAAGAATATATAAATTAAAACGCTTACAAAAAGAAAGAGAGAATTCAAAAACATTCTCTAACAGAAGATTATCATACTTATCAATATTACAAAAAATCGTTTCAATTGTTTGCCTAGCCAAGATCATGGTTCCTCCATGTATAGATTGTTGACGACAAAAATTTGATATAGGAAGATAATCAGATATTAAAAAACATTCACTAGGCCTCAACCAGTGCTTAGTTAGAAGTACAATATCAGGAAAATTACATGTGTCCAGCAAAAGATGAAGCTCATCCATCTTGTTTCTTAGGGATTGTATATTAAGAATAAAGATACTTAAGTTTTTCGAAGAGCTAATTTCAATTTTACTAGTAGAATATGAACATGAATGAGATTCAACTTTCGTGGACATGTCTATAAAAAAGAAGAATCCAATTCACGATCAGTAACTAGTTCAGACTCATTAATTTGATGATTCAAAGACAATTTATTCGATGAAATATTAATTTTAAAATATTTGAAAATATGTGCGTGTAATAATGATGCCAAGTCTGAACCAAAGTTACTGGCGTGATTAGACTCCAAGATCCCATACAGATTGATATCATTCTCATGAAAAGCACGATAAAGGGCCTTATTACTATTATAAATAACATTATGGTTTAAATAAGTATAAGGGCTTGTCATCACTAAAGTGTTTGTATCAATATGATTTTGAATTAAATTTTTTAAAACATCAGATGAAGAACAAATTCCATTTAACATTACTATTAAAAAATCTTCTTTCGTAAAGTCCTTAACTAAATTTGATGCTGTCCTAATCACCTCACTGCTTGAACTGCCCGGCTTCAGGAAACACTGGACCTTGTAGTAAGCTTCAAACTTTAAACGTAAATGTTTTAGGAACACTCTGCTACAATTTCCACCAACAAAGAGAAGCCGAGGTCGACTATCGTCAGGTGTATTTGACCTAGTTGGGAGCTGTGTTGGAGAATTAATAACAACAGATTTGGATATCTGTAACTGTTCCTTCAATGCACAAATGTCGGAATAACAGGTATCTTTTTCTACCTCCAACACCTTTACGGAGTCTAACATCTTCTTATTTAAATTAGTTAAGTCGTTTACGTCTTTTTGTAGCAAGTTTATTTCAGTCTTATAGGTTGAAGACTCATTTTCTAATGTTTTTATTGTTACTATTAAATTTTTATTTAGGATATTTAGCTCGCTTATTTGTGAATTGAACTTAAGACTTGCCCTTTCGCTCACTTCCAGTAATGCCAACAATTCACCTTCTTTAATTTTTAAGTTTTCCAATTCAACTTTAAGCTCTTCATCTTCAAAAACCATGCTGTTTCTTCTCATTCTCTCTATATGTCTATCCTTCTCTTTCAATTCTCTCAACAAATCATAAATCTTTTGCTCATTAATTTTTCCTTCCTGATCTCTTTCATTAAAATCATCTTGACATCTTTGTGAGCATAAAATCCTATAGCCTCCCAGTTTTATGGCATCAGAATTTCTTTCCAGACAACTTGGGTGGAATATTGAAATACAAGAGATGCAGCAATAATTTGGAAAATCCCTCTTCTGACAACATTTGAAACTGCGGTTCATTTTAGATTATAAGGCAATGTTATTAAATTGAAATAAATATTAAAACAGGAACTGCAAGTAAACAGTAACTTGAACTTAAACCCAAAGCAGGAAACAAACGTACAACAAAACACACAATTGCACGTCCTACGGTTAATGTTCAATTATTTCAAGTTAAGGTCAGTGTTAGCCAGATAATTTAAATTTAGTCAAAACAGGAACTGATTATAAAACAAAAACATTTACTGATGCAGGAACTTAATTCGTTTTTTTGGAAATACTTGTACCGCGAAAATATAGCACGTTAATGTAAAGACGCAACACTAGATCAAAACAATTTAAATTAAATCAAAACAAAACAAAACAAAACTGAGCACCGGCGCCTCCTACGAGTATAGACGTCTACTCTGTACGACTGCTAAACCGATACTGACTATACTATACTGAATATGAATATTAATATACTTTTAATTACTCTATCTATGGTCGCTTGTAAACACTGGACCTGTGGGTCTTATTTCCCGATATAACCTCAGTTTTTACAAATATTGCCCAAAATTTATAATCAACCGAATCGCTTTTCCACACTGTAAATTTTAAACCATTTTTTATGTACAACATTATAGTACTACCTGTATGTCTGCTGTTTAAATAACATATTACAGTATCATCCTGATATTTGTATCTCATGTTCATTTATTTCAGAACTAACAAGTGTGTTTCACTAATGGAGAATTATCAACAACAAGCTCCCTAAATTCATCTATGTGTTACGTGACCCCCTGTATATTAATATGCAGAACCATCCTACCTATAACAGATACTCGATTATGTAAATTTTGTAATGGCTATATACAGTGCGAAAGTAAAGGTTGGAATAAATTCATTTAAAATTCAGGGGTATGTTCAAAAAAAAAACGCTTGGACATGTCGATTTTTATTTTTAACTGCGGGTTTTCTTACTATAATTTTATGTATACAGGGTGGCCCAAAAATAAGTTACGGTCATCAACGTAATTTTTTTAAATGTAAACACCTATTTTTTATTTTAGATTTAGGTTCTACATCAAATTCTAAGTACATTTCATGTCCTATACCTAAACTCGACCGTTGACGATTGAACACAATAAAAGGCTATTTTTGGAAGAGTTATTTATATCAAGCAAGAATACATAAAAATATTTTAATTAATTTATTAAGTGTTGAAAATGGCTGCCACGAACCTCTTGGCAATATCCCAGTCGATGCTGAAATTCTTGTAAAACGTTATCGATAACAGAAGGTTCTATCAATCTTATTTCTTCCGTTATTCTAATTTTTAAGTCTTCAATGTTGTTTGGCCGATTAACATAAACTTTGGACTTAAGATACCCCCACAAAAAAAAATCTAAAGGAGTCGGCGATCCGGCGATCTGGCCGGCCATTCAATTGCACCCCTCCGACCAATCCAACGTCCAGGGAAAACGGTATCCAGGTACTGGCGCACGGGACGAGTGTAATGGGCTGGAGCTCCATCTTGCTGATACCATAAGGAATTATCTAATATATCCGGGTCTTCTGGATCGGGGTATAAAGTGGCAAGGCATGGAACCAAGTCATTTTCTAAAAACTCTAAATACCTCTCACCATTCAAGTATCCTTCAAAGAAAAAGGGCCCTATAACCCTGTTTTCAATCACCCCCGCCCAAACATTTACTTTTTGAGGGACTTGGCTGTGGCACTCCATCATCCAGTGCGGATTTTCAGTAGCCCAATATCGGCAGTTTTGCCGGTTTACACTACCATGAAGACAAAACGTTGCCTCATCAGAAAATAATTTTTTTTTTGAAAATTGTGGATTAGCATGGCACAAGTCCATAAGTCTCTCACAAAATTCTAAACGCCTATCTGGGTCATCTTCATTTAGTTCATGAACCAATTGAACTTTGTAAGGGTGCCATTTATTTATACCTAAATACTTAACGACGGATGTCTGGGATATCTGATTTTCTAACGCAATATTGCGAGTCGTTTTATGGCAATCTTCTTCAACTGCCAGCAAAACATTTAGTTGCTTCTCTTCTGATATACTTGACCGACCTTTCGTATAATTATCCCTGACATGACCCAAATCCCGATATTTCTGTTCTATTTTACTGACAGTACTTTGAGATATACGTGGCCTATCAGGATACTTGGCATGATAAATTTCACAGACTTCTATCTGAGTGCGCATCCTGTTTTCATAACCAATCATCATCAAAATCTCTATTCGCTCTCGCTCACTAAGACGTACCATTTTTTTAAATTTTAATTTTATCTTTTGATAACCTTAACACAAGCAAAACTTTGCTTAGGCATCTAAATCAAACTAAATTCACTCAAAATTATTTGATGTCAACAAATTGTGACAAGTTAACAATCAAAAACACCAACCACAAATGTAAATAACCAAACAATAACTGATAGGTTGCTTGATATAAATAACTCTTCCAAAAATAGCCTTTTATTGCGTTCAATCGTCAACGGTCGAGTTTAGGTATAGGACATGGTACATGAAATGTACTTAGAATTTGATGTAGAACCTAAATCTAAAATAAAAAATAGGTGTTTACATTTAAAAAAATTACGTTGATGACCGTAACTTATTTTTGGGCCACCCTGTATACATAAAATTATAGTAAGAAAACCCGCAGTTAAAAATAAAAATCGACAAGTCCGAGCGTTTTTTTTTTGAACATACCCCTGAATTTTAAATGGATTTATTCCAACCTTTACGTTCGCACTGTATATTGGCTTCTTGCTCTTAGTTTTTCTTGTGTTCTTTGATAGCATACACATTTTTTATCAAAAACACTATGTTTATAATCAATATCTAATTTTTAAGACATCATAAGCATACTTATATATTAAATAAATTAAAACGAATACTAAGAAATAAAATGCTTCTCAAGTCTAAAAAAATATCAAAAAATTTATATCAATATTTATTGTTTATTATTGTTGTATAGTTTCCCTTTGACTCTGACATATCAAGTTTACAACGCTTAAAGCGCCTTATACGGTGACGTCATGACTTCATCGCTCGAATTAGACGCTAATATAGCCGCTTACTCGCTAAAATATGGCTAAAATATGAACTAAATTAGTTCGTGACAGGTCAAACGTCAGCGTGAACTTCATTACTGTTATTTAATATTATTTTTGTTGGCAACACTAAAAACGTTCAGAGTGACCAATATCAAAAACCACTATAAAAATGGCTGCCACCAAGCAGTGGCAATTTTTGGGTATGGTGGCCATAATATATATGCTAATATATATGCTTTTTCGGCTACAATCCGCTATGTCGAGTAAAATCTGTAAAAAATGTAATACCTCCATAGGCAAAAAAATAAAACTGTATTGTGGTGTCTGTAAGGGCTATTTTCATCTATCTTGTGGAGGCGTTTCAGAAGTTGACGCCAGGTTAATGCAGGCTGAAAAGGCTCCCTGGAGCTGCAATCATTGCACTAATAGTGGCCCTTTTAATGCTTCCTCATCCTCCCGTAGAACTACAATTTTCTCCGTACCTGGTGAAGATTTGGAACTAAAAATGCTAATAAGAGAACTGCAGGGTGAACTTCGAGAAATCTATGGAATTTCTAAACGAGAAGTATGAAGAGGAGAAAGCGAGGGCCAAGGTTTTGTCTGACATAATTACCGAGATATCCAAGGAAAATACTCTGCTTAAGCGGGAGGTACAGAGTATTAAGGATTATCACAATATTTTAGAGCAGAATAAAGTCAAGTCCAATATTTGTGTGACCGGTATAATGCAGAGGGAAGAAGATAAAGTAACCACAGTGGGAAAATTGAAGAAGCTTTTCAACTACATTGATGTCCAAGTATCTGAAACCGCATTTAACACCATTAAGTATGTCCCTACGAAAACTAGTGGTACAAAGGATATCCTTACCCTAGAAAACGCAGACGCGAAAAAAATGATTATTGATGCACGAGTGAAAAAGGGTCGTATAACGAGTAGAGCCATAGGACTGGGTGAGTCAACAAGCTACATCTTTTTGGATGAGGAACTAACTCCACTAACCTACCAGCTTTTTAAAAAGGCGAAACTACCACTAAAAAATCACGGTTTTAAATATGTTTGGCATAGGAATGGTAATATTTTAGCTAGAAAAAGTGATAATGATGATTTAATCGTAATTAAAAATGAAAGCTTCTGGAAGAACTACTTAATTAATCTAATAATTTTCCTTTATTTTCTCTATTAATTTATTTGTTATTTACTCCTTTCACTTTGCAATGGATTCTTTAGGAAAATATCTTAAAATCGGTCATTTGAATGTAAGATCCCTGCTGCCTAGTATCAAGGACGTACAAAATTATTTACTGGCTTTAAACCTAGACATTTTGGCGATTTCGGAGAGCTGGCTAGGAGTAAGTGTATCTGACGAGGAAATTTATATCGATGGCTACCATTTTTATAGAGTTGACAGAGGGATTAGAGGGGGTGCAGTAGGAGCTTATATAAAAGATAATTTACAGGTTGATAAAATTAATGTAGTAGACTCCAACGCATCATTGGAACAAATGTGGCTTACAATTAAATTTATAGTAATCACCCTCGGTGTGGGTATTTTTTATAGACCTCCAAAATATAATGTAATTGATGCACTTAATATTTTAGAAAATTCAGTCGGGTTTATAATGCCCTTGTGTGACGAATTGGTACTGTTGGGGGATATTAATATTAATTTATTACGTCATAACAAAATTAGTAACGATTTTGATAATTTTTTGGAATCTTTTAATTTTAAACAAATGGTTATTAATCCAACTAGAATTTCACCATCTGACCCTAGCTTACTAGATGTTATTATTCTCTCCAATGAAAATTTGTTGATAGGGCCGGTGTATCACAAGGATTTGCATGATATTTCTGATCATCAATTAATATACTGCTCAATTAATATTACGGTACCTTCCACCATTCCTAAGTATATTGAATACCGAAATTTTAAATATTTTGATTCTGATCGATTTCACACTGATTTGTGCAACTGCAACTGGTCAAATATTTTAGACTACGATAACGTTGAGGACAAGCTACAGTTTTTTACTGACTTAATAGTTGCTCTATTTGATATACATGCCCCTAAGCGTAGGATTAAAGTCACCAAACCCAAATCACCTTGGTTTACAGATGTTCTAAAGTTAATGAAAGCTGAAAGAAATAAAGCTTTGTCAAAGTATAAAAAATCTCGTGAGATCAAAGACTGGGAGGCCTATAAAACCTTAAGAAATATGTTTACCCAGGCTGTCCGCAGCGAAAAGAAAGCATATCTAGAATATGTGACAAGCAGCAAAAATGATAAGTTGATGTGGCAATCTATAAATCAATTAAATGTTTACAATAAAACAAAAAATAATTTTAACTTACCATTAAACTTAAATAGCCCAGACAAGATTAATAATTTTTTTATTGAGTCAGTACGCAAAATATGTCCCACTGTCGACCAAGACACAATAAATTACTATAATACAAACCGCGGGACTAATGGCAGGTTTAAGTTAAATCTTGTTACTGAAAAGGTTGTTGAAAGTGCTCTATCCCAACTAAGATCGAATGCTGCTGGCGCTGATGGCATAACTCTTTCCATGCTTAGACTATGCTGTCCTCTTGTTATTCCATTTTTGACCAATATATTCAATACATCAATAGAAACGGGTGTTTTTTCATCTCAGTGGAAGACAGCTATTGTTATTCCTATACCAAAAACTCCAGGTGTAAAACAACTGTCAGATTTGAGGCCAATTAGCCTTTTGAGTGTTTTGTCTAAGGTATATGAGCGGCTTATATATAAGCAAATGCTGCTTTATTTTCACGAAAATCATTTACTTTTTGAGGGCCAGTCTGGTTTTCGTAAGGGATTTAGTACAGCAACGGCCCTGCTCAATATTCTTGATAACATAATTAAGGCATCAGATCGTGGATATACGTCCGCGGTTGCGTTTCTCGACTTTAGCAAGGCATTCGATACTTTGGATCCAAAACTTTTTCGAACAAAGCTGAAATATTATGGTTTTGAAGAAATAACTTTAGATTTGCTCGGGGATTATTTGGAGGGGAGATGGCAGCGTGTGTCTTTAAATAATAATAAATCTGAAAGTCTTCGCGTGGAGAGGGGTGTGCCACAAGGATCAATACTGGGGCCACTGTTGTTTATTATTTTTACAGCAGACATGTGGAAATCTGTTAGAGGCTGCAATCTAAGTCAGTATGCTGATGACACCCAAATAGGAGCAGAATTCTCAAAAAATAATTTTAAGGCGGCTGAAGACAGACTTAATGAAACGCTAAATAGTATATTAACATATTCAAATAATAACGGTTTAAAGTTAAATCCCAATAAATCCGCAGTAATGTTCTTTGGGCCAAATACCGGGTGGGCTAAATCGAATATAAAAATTCAAATGGGTGGTGTTGATATACCAGTGGTTGCAGAGTACAAGAACTTGGGAGTTTGGTTCGATGAACAATTGAGATTTAGGGGACATATTTCAAGGGTTAAACAAAAATCCTATTTTTCATTGCGTAATTTATATAAAAGCAGGCACTTTCTCAACTTCGGTATAAAGAAGCAGTTATGAGACCCTGGTTTTGTCCCAGTGCAACTACTGCAACTTTGTCTATGGCCCTTGTCTTGATATGAGTAGTAAGTACAAGTTACAAAAAATACAAAACTCCTGCATAAGACTTATTTTTAATCTACGCTTAAAAGATCACGTCAGCCATAGACTAAAGGAGCTTCAGTGGTTAAGTATTGAGGACAGACAGCAGCTTCATTTTGCTTCTTTTCTTCATAGGATGCTCAAAACTGAATCGCCAAACTATCTATTTGCAAAAATTACACCCAGATCAAGCCTTCATAACCGAGATACTAGATATAGAGACTATTATGAAATTCCAAGGCATAAGGGAAGCTTCTTTAAATCTTGCTTTAGCTATACTTCTGTTAATTTATTAAATCATTTGCCTAGAAACATAAAAATGTTTAATCAATCAACTTCGACTTTTAAAAAGAAGTATAAAAGTTACCTTTTTTCTAAATATTAATTACTTTATTTATTTTATTTGTTGTTTTTTTTTTTTTTTTTTTTTTTTTTGATTAATCACCTGTTTTTGTCTTGTGGATTCTGGAGAGAATTTTGCCTTATTTTTTTTGCTTTTGATTTACTTTTGTCTGGTAGACTGGAGACTATTTTGTGTTGTTAGAGACTATTTTTTATTTTGATTTACTTTTTGTTTTGTAGATTTTTTAGGGACAATTTTCAATTGTATTTTCTATTTATTTGAATATTTAATTTACCTTACTGTATGTTTCGACGTTGTTGTAATTATTGAAATCTTATATTTTGTTTTTGCTATGAATACTCGGCTAGCAACAGCTGTGCTGAATCTCACCGAGTATAAAATAAAGTCGTTTTTTATTTTTTTTTTTAATTTTTTTATATGCATTAGCAGTCCAGATATATTTTATCAAGTTTGTGACTGAGGGCAAATAAATAAAGTTTTCCCCACTGGTTGTTGGACTTATGTGGACAATGTTGCCAACAGAAGAAACTAAAGCTCGAACGTCTCATTTCAATTTTATTATTGTTTCCATCTCTCTTTCACACATATCAATATCGCGTTGTTTTGATCGGTCCATGGACCTCCCGTTTGCATTTTAAAATTTATGAATAAATAACCGGGTTAGTGATAATGCCCAGTAGTGCGAGGGACGTTTTAGCCTTAATTAAGTTCAACACCACCGCAGACAATCAGGAAATTCATTGTTTATTCAGCCGGATTTTCCTAAGGTAAGAAGAAATTCATTCTCGTACGTCCCCACCGTTTTCCTAATTTGACAGATCGAGTTGTCACTTTTGGGGGCATCGGCATGTTTATCGAAAAAACCGTTGTTCGAATCCTATAATTCCAAATGAAAAGCAATTAATTAATTAATTATGTGCCTGTGGTGAGTGTAATTTGAAGCGGTTTTCAAACCTTCAGTGAAAGCAAAGGAAAATGAGCGGATGCCCTAATGATTCAAAAAAAATTGAACTCCAATCAAACAGTACGTGTAGGCCCCCAGATATTCACGATTTTTGCATTATAAAGCCAATAAGTCGAGGGGCTTTCGGAAAAGTTTTTTTGGGGGCTAAAAAAACCAACATGGATACGATGTATGCCATCAAAGTGATGAAAAAAACTGAAATGATAAATAAAAACATGGTGCTACAAGTGGTTAATGAGAGGAATGCATTGGCTCTTACGAAAAGTCCATTTTGTGTTCAGCTGTTCTATTCACTACAGACGTCTTCATCAATTTACTTAGTTATGGAATACATGGTGGGAGGAGATTTGAAATCTTTATTAAGCGTCTATGGGTTTTTTGATGAGTCTATGGCAACATTTTATATTGCAGAAGTAGCTCTAGCCCTAAAGTATTTGCACCAGCACAGCATAATTCATAGAGACATTAAACCGGACAACATGCTGCTATCAAAAGAAGGACATGTCAAACTCACAGACTTTGGTTTATCCAAAGTACATATGCACAGAGACTTGGAAATTACGGATTTTGAAAATTGCACTCCTAATTTACATCTTAGAACCCCAGGCCAGTTGTTAAGTTTAACCTCACATTTAAGTTTTGGATCTGGTGTTTCTAGGTGTAATAGTTATTCAAACAATAGCTCATTATTTTTACATTCTGAAGAAATATCTGTGTTGAAAGAGAGCAACACATCTACCCTTGGCAATTCTAATAAATCAAATGAAAAATCTAATGAAAATAAGAGTAAAAACCACACAGGCTTGTCAGGAGTTCATTTTTTGTCAGCCGATAATTATACACCCCTTAGGTCTGTTGATAATACAGAAAACTCTTCTTACCATACATGTGCCTCAAGCTTACAGACTTCACATGATACCTTGAACAATAGCAGTTCGTCTCCACTTAGCAGAAAGATTCCCAGTAGATTAGGATTGTATTATAAAGGCAGAGAAACTGAGAGGAAAAGGAAAAATAGAAGCCCAAGTCCAGGAAGTATTAGGAAAACTTATGTTAGGACAGGCTTAACTGGGGAAATGGAAATATTAAGAGTTGATTCCACTAGTCCACCTAAAGGTAAGTTTTTCCATTCAAAATAATTTTCTTTTCCCAATAAAGCAATTAGAAAATAACATTACCAAAACAATTAAATAATATCTTAGACACATTATTTTTAAAATGATCTATATGTGAGTCACTGAATTTGATGACCCCTTTAACATCATACTTCTGAATTAAAAATACTCGGAGCATCACTTTACTTATCCCTAATGACTAAATTCATAGCATTGAAAAGTCATAGGTAGTTAAATACCCAATAGCTTTGAGTTATTTCAGGAGAGGGTCTGACTTTTTGAAGTCAAAAAGAAACTATACTAGGTCTTGGTTTCAATTACTAGGTTTTGCTTTTTAATATCCATTTAAATGATCTAGTTACATTCCTAAAGTAGTGTCCCACCAATATGGTGATGATGCAGTTTCTATTAATTTATTCTATCTAACTTTGTTACAAATAAAAAATAGAGGAAGATCTAAATACATAATTTGATTCATATTGTCAAAGCATCATTATCCACTTGTAAATCTGGTTAAATTAAAGATATTTGGTACAAACTAAACCCACTTACAATCAATAGTAGATGTATCATTAGATTGTTTGGGTGGATTATTTGCACTTTCAATTTCATGTTAAAACATGTCTTCAAGAGGCTCACTTTGCTTTAAATCACCTTAACCCTCAGAGAGGCTTTAAAAATAATGTAAACTGATGCATACTGAAGTCATAATTTTTGTGATGCAGTCTATTCATCTTGCATCAATTTACTAGATACACAAAAGATACAATTTGTACAGGAGTCTTGCCAAAAATATGTTTGTCTATGGGATTAAGAAGCATGAAATTGTGTCTCACAGATTGGGTTCATCTTAAGTTGTTTAAAGTGAGGAAATTTCACTCTTTGGTGTTTTTTCATAAAATAATAACTAGCACTTGTTTATTGAAAAAAATTCAATATTGTAGATCTGTACATAATCTAAATTTAAGATTTCTCATAGGATTGCTTTCTTTTGTCAATGTTTTTCATATAATGTATTAGGCTTTACAATGACATTCCTATGAAATTGAAAGGTTAGTTGAGGAACTTGCTTGGGAAAACCAGTATATCTCAAATCAAATATGCTTTATTGTCTAAAGTACAGTAATTTATTGACAGAGAGGAAGAAAATTTAACATAAGTACACGGTGATACCTTCACATTAAATTCATAATGTAAAAAATAAAAATGAAATAAAACACTTAAAAAAACACTTTGTGGATCATAGAAACTGTTTCCAAGATATAAAATGAGAGTATATATTGTTAATGAGAGTATATATTGAGTCAATATATTGTTAGCAAGAAAAATAACGAGAGGTTTACATGAATCTCTCAATTTTAACTTATTTTGATTAGCAGAAGAACCCCAAAAACATCTTCCATACTATTCCATTCCATCTTCTTTAAAACAATTAGAAGATGATTCCTTGTTTAAATGAAAAATATGTGTTTCAAATTTCAGCTTATTAGCAATACATAATCCTAAAAACTTATTTTCTGTTACTTTTATTAACATCATTTAAGAAAACTTACACAACACTTACTAAGGTATGTATAGTCATGATTCACAATTTTGCTTAAGTCCTCTCCATTTGCAAACTCCATTAAATTGCGGCATCAATGTAAATTTATCAAAAACACTCAAATATGCAATATCATTAATGTACAGTACAAGCAGAACAGGACTTAACACTGAGCCCTGGGGTACTGCACAATTTATAACCCTCATCATATTAGACTTTGATTCTTTATAGACAAGTGATCAAACTAGGACAAGCAGAGATTCTTTGATTTCATAGATCTGCAATTTTTGCAGCAGCATTCTATGATTGAGACAGTCAAAAGCTTTTGCTAAATCACAAAACACAGCTGCTGAAGTCTCTTATTCATTAATGCTTAAATTTTAAAATAGCATAATTTGTAGATCTGGGCTTATGTTAGGACAGGCTTAAGGAAAGAAACCATATTGTGCTAAATTTAGTATTTTATTTCTCTCTGCAAAAGTAATGATCCATTTCCTAACCAGTCTTTCTATAATATTAGATAGCATTGGTAAAAGAGTGACTATTTGGCCTATAGTTGGAAGGATTATCCTGATCATTACCCTTCTAGAGAAACAATATTAGCTATCTTTAAACTATCTGGTAAAATACTACTTTTGAAAGATAAATTCATGAACTTTGCTAGAGTACTTGCAGCCATATCAGGAAGTTTAGACACAACTTTAGTTGAAATACTAACTCATCCAGGCTTTTTGTTTTTGTTTAATTTTACTAGAATTAATTTCATGATTTCAGAATGTTTTCAGAAAATTTAGAGCCACCTGTACTGAGATCTGCTTACTTGTTTTTAGTTGAGTCTCACATTGCTTATGAGATACCATTTCAGGGGTGTAGTAGCAAACTCTATATATATATATATATTTCAACTACATATTTGAAATATATAGACTTTGTAGTAGTACCACCACTTTTTCTTCATAACAATACAGAAACAAACTCTAAAGGTCATGTTAAAATGTATTGGAGGTATCCAGTCTTGTAAGCCTATTTTTATCTCACCAAATATCTTTACTGCCCATACATGCTTGTACTTGTAAGTGTATACCTATTATATACAAGAGGCATTCAGTTGTCCCTATCCAATCCTATGTTAGAAGGCAAGTGAATAATATTCAATTAGTGACTCCCAGAGGCACCTTGGTGAAGAAGTTTTTGTTTTACTTCACTAAAAAAGCCTTTAATCATCTTTCCTTAGGCATTCATATACTTACATGGGTTTAGAGAGAAATATCCAATATTAATAACATTGATTAAGCAAATGTAGGCACTGAATCATTGTTATTAGTATATTTTGAAATTTACAATCTTTTGAGCATCTGAACATCATTAAATGACAGAATACATATTTTGTTATCAACCCAATGACTAGAAGGTGTTATTAATTAGAGAATTTATAATTTTTATAAGTTTACTTTATTTTTTCCAAAATTTATTCAGAAATAATTTCACAACATGATAGCTTAGAATAGTTTGGAATCTCTGCAATCTATGGTAAACAGGTCCTAAACTGTTTTTTTTTTCTTGTGTTGTAATTATGAATATGAATTAAACAGTTATATTTATTTGTGGTCCATATGTAATATACATAAATGAAAAGTTTTTTTTTAGGAGTAACATTTTCAACACCAGTCTCAGCCCAAAGGACCTCACATCTAAAATCCACAAGGTTTCAAATACCAAAGTCAACTCCTGACCAGTCAAAGAAGCAAGAAGAATTATCCAGTCAAGTAAGTCCCATACCAAGCGAACATGCGACCCCCAAATCCCCAAGAACTCCTTACAGAACCCCAAAATCAGTGAAAAGAGGCCAGTGGAGCTCTGACCAAAGAATATTGGGAACACCTGATTATTTAGCTCCTGAATTGCTTCTGAAGAAGGGCCATAATCATGCGGTTGACTGGTGGGCTTTGGGAGTGTGTTTTTATGAATTCGTGACTGGAGTTCCACCTTTCAATGATGAAACACCTCAGCAAGTTTTTAAAAATATATTGGAGCATAATATTGAATGGCCTACAGATGATGAAGCTTTGTCTGATCCAGTTGTTGCAGCCATTGAAAGTCTTTTAATCCATGATCCTGAAGGGAGGGCTGGGGTGAAGGAATTAATGCATCATGAGGCTTTTAAGCACATCGATTGGTCAAATTTGTTGAATATGACCCCACCATTTGTGCCGGATCCTTGTGATCTGACTGACACCGCCTATTTTCAAGCTAGAAATGAATTGCTTAATTTTAATTTGTCTAGTTTTGATTTGTAATTTTTTTGACCTACAGTTAGGTTCCTGTGATACTTATTATGTTTTTATTGTCTTTTTTTAACAGTTGCAGTGTAGGAATAAAAAGGTAATATAGTATTTTAATTTATTGAAAAATTGAACTCAATTATTGAAAAATGTGTAATATAAATGTTATATTTTGTAATGAGTAAACATAAAAGTGAGTCAGATTAATAAATTACCATTAGATACACAGCTTAATAACCAAAAGATAAAATGGAAATTTTTATTTAGTTTTATAAAACACTATTGAAGATTTATAATATCAGTATTATACTATCAGCTTTTCAATACTTATGTCATTGATATGAGAATTATATAGCTGTATAATGAAATTATTTATATTATATCATTTAATCATTAACACGTTGAGTGCCACATGTATCCAACATGGATGCATATATCATGATGATTGAGTGGCCGCATGTATCCACAATGGATACAAACTGGTTTTTGTATTTCTGGCCGCCTGCATCCGCATTGGATGCACGGTTTACATGTATTGTTATGGGAGCTTTTATATGGTGGCCTCGGGTACCCAAAAACGGTTTGGCCTACGAAATTTATTTTTGCTCTTTGTTCTGCAGAGGAATTTTGAAATAAATACATAGAAAAATGTGGTTTATTCACATAAATTTATTAAATATAAATTAAACTAAACATGAAATTAAACGTAATAAAACAAAACAAGTTAAAACAAAAAATGTGGTTTATTCACTTAAGGCAAGTGCGAGTTTCAAAAAAACAAGATAAACAATAAAATTTCTCACAAACTTCACACCTAAATTTACTTTGAGTCGCTAATTTACTCCCAACCTCTTCAGATTTTTTTTTGCATCAACAGGTGGAATGCGAAGCATTTCTCCTACAACCATTTCTTTAAATTTTGTTATTGACATCTTTTCGTTGGCAACTTCTTGGTGCAAAATGTAGGCATTTACGACTGCAGTTCCCGCTAGTAACTCTATAGCTAATTTTCTGTACCACTTTACTCCTCGCCTCAATGATGTTCCATATGACTTCATCTGGTCAGATAGGTCAATAAACGCCTTACATTTATTATAGTCGGCTATAATTTCAGGTTTTTCAACTTCGCCACCTTTTTGTCTAACAGTTACTTGTTTTAGGGCACAAGAAGGGGTAAAAAAAAGTCTTAAATATCCAGAAAATTCCTATTTATTGGCTACCAGTTTCGTGACTTCCACATGTCACATCATCAGGCCAAGGACTAAAGTAAAAAGAAGACATTACAACTTTAAAATATAGTAGAAAATACAACGTTTTTGGCGATACAAATTATGTTAGGTACTTACAATTATAAAACGAGATTTGTCAACATCATAAAATTAAAACACATAGAAACACAATGGACATTTATATTAGTGTACGTGGACAACACAAATATAATAAAAACTTTTAAAAAAAATTACGTTCACATTAATATAAACAAATAAAAAACCCAAGATCAATACTGTACTATACGTGTATGTAGGTGTATATAATTTTCAATGTTAAAATCGTAAAAAACGGACGCCACATTAATTTATTCAAACAAACAATATCATTACGACATCTATCTATTTACAAACCAATCATCAATTCGTGTATATAGGTTACTTACAGTACTATATATCTCATAAGTATAAATTGCCTAGACGCGCGAAAGATGGCTCTACAGCTGTAGATCGTTTATAAGTAATTATTAGTCAAATAAAGTTTTAATTAGGTTATTTTCTCCCATGTGAACTTAAGGAATTATGATGGTCTTTCTTAAGTGATCTTTGAACTTCTAAGTACTCTAAGTTGTTCAAAAGGCGATTATCCTGTAAACGATGAATTATTTTAAAATTACTATTAAAATCTGTACAATGTCCAGTTTCAATTAGATGTTTAGCAAAAAGAGATTCCGAATTGTGTTGTCTGATACATCTGTGAACTTAAGGAATTATGATGGTCTTTCTTAAGTGATCTTTGAACTTCTAAGTACTCTAAGTTGTTCAAAAGGCGATTATCCTGTAAACGATGAATTATTTTAAAATTACTATTAAAATCTGTACAATGTCCAGTTTCAATTAGATGTTTAGCAAAAAGAGATTCCGAATTGTGTTGTCTGATACATCTGTTATGCTCTGGAAATCTGCTCTTTAAAATTTCGTTTTGTTCTTCCAATGTAATAATGTCCACACTCACAGGAAAGTTTATATACACCCTTGCACGCTAAAATATCATCTTTATCTTTATTATTTAAAAAGAGATTACCCAATGTCTTCTGAGATTTAAAAGCAACTTTGATATTGTGTGAAGTTAAAAGTTTTTGTATTTTATAGGAAACAGGGCCATTAAATGTAAGAGTAACGAATTTTATAGGGTTTTGATCCTGGTCCTCATTCTGAAACGTGTTTAAATATACATTATGAGTTGAGTTACGTAATAGTTTTTTATTTTTTATTTTATCGATAATTGTTGAGGAAAAACCATGTTTTGTGGCAATTTGCTTAATAATATTAAACTCCTTTTCTCTATACTCCGATGTCATTGGGATATCTATGGCTCTATTTACGTAACTGTTTAATGCAGCAATTTTATGACTAGTGGAGTGAAAAGATTCGTTATGTATTATTACCCCAGTATGGCTCGGTTTCCTATAAATCTGAAAATCATGGCTATTGTTAAAGTTGGTTATAGTTAGGTCTAAGAAATTAATTTTATTATTAGCTTGAATTTCTAGTGTAAATTTAATATTATTGTGTATGTTGTTTATGTTTGACAAAAAACTACCAAGATCTTTTCGATTTCCATTCCACAATAAAAGACAATCGTCGACATACCGATAGTAGTAAGCGATATTATGACTGTAGGGATTATTATTTAAAATGTGGTTTTTCTCAAAATTATCCATAAATGTGTCTGCAAGAAGAGGAGACAATGGAGAGCCCATCTTCTTGTACATATGTCTCTCTATTGAAATTAAAAAAGTTTTGTTTTAGACATATTTCTAAAAGGTTTAACATATGTTGAGCTTCAATGTTTGTTAGGGATGAACTGAATAATTTATTTTTAATTAAGTCAATAGCTTCTACTAACCGAATATTGGTGAATAAATTTGTAACATCTAGAGAATTCAGAAAAGAGTTATTGGGGATATCTACATTCTTTAGTTTATCAACCAGACTGACATTATTTTTTACTGTATGTATAAAATTACAATTAATGTTTTCCATAAGTTTTTTGTTGAGCCATTTTGCGAGCTTATAAGTTGGAGAGTTAGTAAAAGAATGTACTGGTCGGATAGGCATCTGGGCTGGTATATCCGATTTATGTATTTTAACTAAACCATAAAGTTTGGGGATTGTGGTATAGTTCGCTGAAAGAGAATAACGAAGTTGTGGGCTAATTATTGAAGATGCAAATTTAAGAGCATCATTGACATTCTTGATAAAAGTTGGAAGTTTAGCAGATCGTTTCTTAATGTTATTGTTTTCTATAAAATTAAAAACCTTAGTATCATACTCGACTTTATTCAATACAACCACACAGTTTCCTTTATCTGCTTTGGTTAACGTTAAATTAGAAGTCTTAATTTTATTTTGAATTGATTTTATTAAATTTGTCTGTCTGTATGTTTAGTACTCAGAACCAAGACGTCACGTTTATCTTTCCATTTCAGAACTACTACACCAGTGTCACTTTCGGCTGCAACAACTTCGTTCTTTAGAAGTTTTTAACTGACTACATCTTTCGGGTTCAGTTTTCGGTTTGCACGCAGCGTTCCAACTAAGTGAGTTTTTCGTTTTGTCAGACAATGAGCTAACCCGACACTGGTGTAGTAACTGTCTGTATATAAAGTTCGTCCTTTATCAAGTAAGTTATTCATAAGAGACATTACAACTGCAGTAGACACAGGCATCCCCTTTTTTTTCAGCACCGCAATATACACTGAGGTTATAGGTATTTGGATAGGTACTTGGAGACACACAATTTGAACAGCTTTATGCTTCTTGTTTTTTATTTACTGTCGGAAAGAGAGACGTCCTCTAAAGGGGACGAGAGTCTCGTCAATACATACCTCATTATCAGGTATAATAGGTGCTTGATAACTGGTTATGAGTTTTTTGAGAAGTGGGTCTATTTTATGAAGACGATTTTGAACAACACCTTCATTATCGTTAAAATGAAGCATTTTTAGAAGCAGCTGGAATCTGTTTCTGCTCATAAAAGATCTTAGTTTATTGAAGTACAAAAAAGATGTCTGCCAATATGCTTGGATACTTGGCAGCTGAAATAGTCCCATCCACATAATTATACCAAGGAACCTTTCAATTTCTTCCGAATTGGTGTCCACCCATTTCTGTATTCTGAACTGAATTTTTGTTTTTAGATTGTGCTGCATAACGATTTGTTTCAACGACTATATGATTTATAACTTCAGCAGGTACCATAAGTTTATAAATATTATATGGATCTTTATCAAAAAACTGGTCATGAAATTCCGGTTTTACGCCAGGATCATTCTCTATAAACGAAATTTTTTTTAAATTAATACCTGTAACTGGATTCCAGGATGATTGGTTATCAGAAGCTTTAATATCTTCATCGTCTTCTGAATTTGAGGTGGTGTGTAATCGAATGTTTCTTATCACATCCTCTATCGTTTGTGAAATCTGGCTGGTAACATTATAATGCGTGGGAAAATTGGAGGTTGCTTCGTCGTCTGAAGATATCAAGGTACGTGTACGATCTGGACTGGATTGCTGAGTTTCCAAACCCACGTTAGTGACTACACCTTTGCTTGTACTGGGTTGAGGACTATCTGTAAAGACAAAAAGTCCTTATTACAAATTACAAAGTGTAACATAGAAAGAATTTTTAGTTTATAATAATTAAAATTAATGTTATTGCGATTTTGTTTTATTGAACCCCTATCAAACAACTTCCTCTATCTTACAATTATAAATAAGAATTAATTAATTAAAGCGATATAACACTTAGGGGAAGGGTGTACAAAATGACATAGGGTTTCAAAAATCAAAATTGTCTATGAAAACAAAATATTTTAATTCTACAAAAGTAACAAAAAAATACAGGCATCTCTACTCTATTTTCCAAAATAAAAATCACTAAATAAACTCAAAAAGAAATTCTCATTTTAAAGTATTTAATTTAAAAAGGTAAAAGTTCATCTTACCCTCCTAAGTGGGTAAAATGACATACCTATTAAATATTGCCAAAAATTTCTGTAGAAAATTAATTATCGCAACACAGTTCACAAATAAACATCTTAGTTTTTTTGTCGACTCCAGCACACTCAGCGTGTGCCCATTTCGAGCAAGAACAACATTGCAGCCAAATTTCCTTTGCCTTTGACCTTTTAAATTCTTCCACACTAATCCACACAGTAAATGCAAGTACAATCTTCGTCGTCTTCTATTAAAAATGGGTTGTTTTCAGGTCAGTGTCAACAAATACCTTTTTAGTTGCAGCTCTTTTTTTATTATCGACTGTGGGTGTAGTTCTTGATTTTGCTTCCTCCAAATTTGGAGTAGAATTTAGCACGGTAGTTCCCTGACGCTTTCTCGGCTTCCTCTTTCCCTGTTCTGAGATAAATGGTCCTACTGGAATGGGACTCAGATCGGAGACAGTAACGGCAAGTAAACTTTTATTTTGTTGATCTAATGTACTGGGGATTACTTTTTGAAGATTGGTTACGTCCTTTAAATTGCCCATCCCGTTTGAAGTTTGTAGAGATAGCGCTGCGGAAGGTTCTTCAGCTAGAGTGTTTTTTATATTTATATTACCTTCAGATTCTGGAATATTTGTTGTCTCTGCTGCTTGAAACATGTATTCTGGAAATACAACAGTATTTAGTGGGTATATTCCGGTTTTAGAAAAGCCGTTGGTTGCATTTTTAATAGTGGCAGCTTTTCCATATGCTTCAGTAAGTAAGGCACCTATTTGAAATTGCGTTACAACTCTGCCTGGGTGTGCCTTAAGCCACTTGGTTATAGCTTGATCGAAATAGGTTTTTAAGGGACCGAAGATTGAAACATCAAGGGGGTGCAGTGAGGAGGCACGCAGAGCTGAACAATACCATGTTCTTTGGAGAAAATCAGACCATCAAGGTACTTATGGCTGGAATAGTCATCGACAATTAAAAGCACCTTTTCGTCTGATGAGGCCTTCGTAAACTTTTAAAAATGTTTTAACCATTGGAAAAATACTGCTCCAGTCATCCAACCAGACTCCTGAGCAATGCCAAGAGTCCCTGGGGGAGCATTATCAGTAAGTTCGTTCTTCATGTTTTTTCTCGGAAATATTAAGGCTGATGGGATAAAATTACCATTGGAACTCATGCAGCAAACAACGGTTACATGGGATCCCCTTTCGGCACTGGTTATGGCTCCTACTTGCTTACGACCTGTTGTTGCAAATATTTTTTGAGGCTTTTGCACAGTAGAGAGTGCTGATTCATCGACGTTATATATGTTAAGTAGGTTGATATTTTCTTTTTTAATCACCTTTTCTAGAATCTCAAAAAACCGAGCAACTTGTGGTTTGTTGAAAGCCTGGGCTCTAGCAGCAGATGTCGCCTCTGGCTTACGTAATGCTATATCCGGATTTCTTCTTCGGAATTCTCGCAGCCAATCTTTTCCTGCTGTTTTCTTCTCACGGTTAAAGTTGTGTTGAAAGTCATTTTTAAAAGCTAACTGGTAGGCCAAGCTTAACACATCCTTCCTTGTGAGACCAAAAAATCTTGACTCTAGAAGTTTTAGATGTTCAACTAACTGCCGTTCTACTTCTGGTGGAAAAGTAGGCTTAAATCTACCGAGGCGTTATTCCCCCGTCTTTATTGTTTTATTTGTTTTTAAAGCATGTCTTCGTAGGGTTGCTTGTGGTGCCCCGTAAGTCTTAGATGCCTTTAACCAGCCCATTTCACCATTATTGACCGCGTCTATAGCTTTTAACATCAAATCTGTACTCCATGACTGCCTATTTGTCTTTCTTTCGTACAATCGGGGCATGACAATCTGCAATAACAAATAAAATAATTATTTCTATAAGTCGGGCAAAATGACATACTATGTCATTTTAGCCGACAACGTACTATGTCATTTTACACGACTAGAAAAAAAAAAAAATTTTTTTCTAATATTTGCATTATTCATCTTGTAAATCTCTTATTACTAAATGTTAAAAAAAATCGTTTAAACCTAGTTTACCTAGCGAAATGTTGTCTAGTATTATAACCAAATTAAACAAAGCGCGAAAAATATTTTTGCACCACAAATTTAGAAATATCGAGCGTACACCTCCGTTAGTGAGCAGAGACAAACTGAAGTCGTTGGAACCTGTTGGGTAAATAATTTAGCGCATGCGTATATTCTTACGACGTTAGCAAGTTACATATAATAAGTATGTCATGCCCACTATGTCGTTTTGTACACCTTTCCCCTACCATAAATTGGTTGTTGAGGGATTGCATTTTTTTTACGTCGCTTAGGTGTAATAGATAAAGTAGATGAGTCACTGCTTTCGTTTCCGCTTTCGGGTTGATACTCGTCTGACAAATAAACGTCACCAAATACAGAATCTTCATCTTCAGAGAGAATTTCCTGCATCATTTTCTCTAATTTAGCTTGTTCTTCTTCGTACGCCATTTTGAAAAATAACACACACAGCAAACCACTCTCGGCGATGATAATAAAACTACTGCAATTAAAGTACTAAAGTACTCATGCGCACGAATGTTTACAGTTTCCAAGAACTGACAGACGACAGGCACAACAAACAACCGTCGGCAAGTAAAATATCTAAATGCGCGCAACCGCGATGCGTCCGGCTTCATATTCAAGCAGTGTTGTCAAATATATCTCCCATGTATCTGGGTTGGATACATGCGGTTACAATAACCATTAAACTAATCAAACTAATATAATGGCCACGTGTATCCAATGTAGATACATTTTCAAATCCACGTTTTGAGTGCATCTATTTTTTTTTCTAAATTTTTTCTTCATTTTATGTGTAAATATGGATTTTTTAAACAAATTAACAAAAAAAAATTTTTTGGCCAGAAGACCCACATTTTTTGGTACCATTGTGGCACTCAACGTGTTAAATACTTATTTTGTGACCATTATGTACGGACTTAATAGTTATCGGTTATATTTTACGTCAAGGCAATGGCAAACTTATTAAATTGGCAACAAAATGGTTTTCTTCTTCCTCATTTTTCATGAACTGGAGTTTTGTCCACAACCGCCCAAGCCTGGACTTCTAGTACTCATCCATACCTCTCATGGTGACTCAAGGATTTTCAGGGGAGTTGCCATTTTAATAAATAAAAATATGTTTTTTAAAGAGTTTCATAATGTAAAAGATCTGTCCATTCAGGGTCAAATTGAACTATGCTGTGTATATTCTGTGTATATTGCCAAATACAAGATAGATCTATATTGATATAAAGATAAATATAGATATTTATTAACTTTATATGGGCCTCCATAAGACTCTTTTGATATTTTTATTGAAGTACTGGAGGGTGCTTTGAAATCACTTATCCTGCTTATAAATTCTTTGTTATTGGGGATTTTAACATCCATTTTAATACAGATTCTCCACAGTGTGCAAATTTATGTAACTTAATGCACAGTTTTGGATTTTATCAACATATCTCTTCAAAGCCACCAGACTTGAAAACTGTCTTGATAATGTATTTTCCAACGTTGATCCTAAAAACCTTGGGCTGCAGATTGTTGATCCAAGCTTATCTGACCATAAAGCTGTGTATCTGGAATGCACCTTGCTGGGAGGGGAGCAGCTTTCAGGGCTTCAAAAAGTTAGTGCTATAATAGAGGACATGTCTTGGGACTTCGTTAATGACATCTACATAAATGTGAACGATAAGTTTTCCCATTTTGTTCACCTTATTTCTACTGCATTCCTGGATTGTTTTTCAGAAAAGACCTACTCTAAGAAAAAAGATCAGGTGACTTGGTTTAATGTTTACTTGAGAGCAATGCGGCATAATATTCAGTACTTTGTTGAACTTAATAAACAGCTCGATGCACCCTAATACTTACAAGATTACATACAAAATTTTAAAAATGAATACCGAACAGCAATAAAAGCTGCAAAGAAAGCTAACGATGACCAACCAATTTCTCACTCTCATAACCCAATGAAAACAATGTGGAATGTTATTAATGAATATAGGGGCAGCGCAAAACCCCCAATATAACACTTGATTAATTTGTTAAATTATACTGAATCCTTATTATAAAAAATAAACATTTTTATTATAAAAAATTATAGTAAAAATATCTTTATTAAAAAAATTTTTATTGAATTTTTCATAAATTTTTCTATTTCTTAAGCAAACTTTTTGTAATTCTTGTCTGGAAATTTGTTGACATGCTTGTTTTATTCCAGTTTTCAATTCTTTTAATGTTCATGGACGGGTTTTATAAAGTTTATTTTTGATAGCATCCCACAGATCTGGAGACCTAGGGAGTCAAGCTACAAAAGGACTATGGCAACCAAAACCAATCCATTCAACTTGAAAATGGTCATTTTCATACAGGGCAGCATTACAGATCGGACCGTCACCTAGCTGAATGTACAAATTCTCTCTATAAGTTAAAGGCAAACCTTGAACAGTATCCCGAAATTTATTTTACAAGAAAAGCAAAAAAAATATGACGACATTTTCTACCATTCATCATGAACTTATCAAATTAGATAATTATTTTTTAAATATTGCTTCCGAGCTACATAGCCGTGCTCCTGTATCCTGCAATGACCCACTCAACCATGTGCTTCTCATGCTGACCAGAGCTTTAAATTCCAACCAGTCTCTTTTATTGAGGTTAGAGATATTATCAACTCCCTTCGGAATAAAATAAGTAGGGACCCACTTGATCTCACAGTAAGCTGATCAAAGGCATTAAAAATATAATAAGTCCTCTAACGAATTTTATAAAGCTGTGTATAGCAGAAGGGATTTTTCCTAAGGTTTTAAAAACTGCGGTTGTCATTTATATAAATACTTTGTATCCTGACATCAATAAACTGAATTGAAGTGATTATATGGCATGAAATATCGTGGTATTTTATGTGCAGGATATAAATTGGATGTGGCAACTAGCATAAGAAATAATTCTAGGATAGTCTTATAGTCACTTGTGTTGTGATTTTTTTTCCTTCAATTATACTGTTAAATTGTTTTTGACGATGATGTCAATAATTAATTGTTTATTTTTAGAATTAGGTTGAGCTAAGTTAGTTTGTGCATTTGTTGGGACCCTTATTTCCATTGTTGCAAATTGGTATCTTATATTGCAATATATATTCAGTCCATGGTACAATCCAACAAGATATGGATAAACAAACAAGATAAGGTTAACCTTTCCTGATTTTCCACAAATGCAATCGGGGTTGTCACTAATTCCTATTTTATTCTGGTGTATTGGCGTAAGACAATGATTCAATCTCATTCTAGTGAGAAGTGTTTTGTTTCCTACTTTTGTATTATGCTCTCATGGAAAAGGCTTGCATAGTCCAGTCCTTTTGCCTTGTCCAATTTCTGTATGCAATTCCCATTTCTTACATATGGCTGCTTTTCCATCATTCAAGAATCGCGATCCATCTACAAGGTTGACCAATTCGTTTCATCTGTCTTCCTGTTTGTGCCAATTCATCTGCTTTGTCATTTCCTCTAATTTCAGTGTGGGATTCACAAAAGTCTGATGTCCATTTCCTCATTGTTAAGAATTTCTTATTTTGTTACCAGTGTTATGTAGTCTATATCTTTGTTTATTCCTAGGGTTGTAATTGATTAAAGCCTGCTGAGGAAATCTGAGAAAATGAACAGTTTGCTTATCCACTTAAATTTCTTACAGGCCCTCTGATTGGTACGGTTTCTGCTGTGCTTATTGAATTGCTGTTCCACATGTTTTCCTTATGGGTTCTGCAAATGTATCTGTAAAAGCTGTTGTGGATTCTGGGCATTGCGATACAAGTTGACGCAATTTATTTTTGTTATCTTCCTCTTTTCTTAAGTTGATTTATTGAATTTAACAGTTTAAGGTTTCTAGCAAGATGGGAATTCATAGCATGGGAGTAATCTTGATTTTTGCATTTGCCGTTCTCCAATACGGTGATCTCCTATTGACACTTGCATGAATGTTAAATATATTCTTGAATATTGGGTCTTCATAAATGCTTCAGCTTTCTTGCTCTTCTAAGAATATTGCTCTCATTGTTGTTGATTGCATGAAGCCTAAAACTACTATGTCCATGTATTGTGCTCTATTTAATTTGTTCCAGTTGGCCTTGAATGTTTTAAACATGCATTGGGTTCCATAATCGAAATGAGTTATTACTTACTATTTCTTTATATATTGTTAATAGGATTTTAGGGTTACTGCCCCACCATACCTTTGTTCATCAAGTGGTTGTCAAGAGTTACTCCTAGGTATACTCATTCTATAATTTTGTTATTGATTGTTAGGTTTATTCCGTTTCTTAGAGGTCCTTTGGAAAATATCATTGCCTTGGTTTTATTGTTCTGCAATATTAAGTCCATGATTGACGATCGCAGCCATATGTTGACTATGTTTAGGTGGTTTTGAACTATTACTCTGTGTTTTTGTTACTAATACTAAGTCGTCTGCAAATTGTAAGATTTTAACTTTATCTCTCTTATAAAAGTTTACTGTAGCCATGTATATGTTAAAGAGCAGTGAGGTTAATGCTGAGCCCTGTATTAGATATAGTTAGATAAAATGGTATACAACCAAATTTGTTTGAATATGCCGACCTGCACCGGCTTTATAACGTAGCAATCCTTCGCTAACCTCACTTTATTTCCACTATAACAGTCGTAGATCGCCCTGATTTTACCGCAATTTTTTCGTTTTACTAAATAACTAATTTTAACTAAATTTCGAGCAAATCTCATTAGTGACCAGTATTCCCTAAGTAATCAATCTTGTGTTGTAGGTAAGTCTCCAATCTGTGCAATAGTGCAATATCAAGCAGTTGTCATAATAGACTTTAAACTTTTTGTTAACTTTCAACTCTTGGTCCCCCTGGTTTTTGACGTTTCATTTTACCGCCATTTTTAAAAGATTCTTTATAGTTATTTGTGGAAAGAAGATCTACAATTTGAGTCCAGTGTTGCCGCAGCGGAATTTTAAAATGTACTGAATTTTTTTTTTAAATGTACTGAATTCACGAAAAACGTACTTAATTGAAAACCCAACTAACAACATGGTTAAATCTGTTAAAAATGCTTTAAAACATTAAAAAAAAAACACATTATTTTATAAAAAAATGTAATACAAATATTATTGTAACATAAAGGAATTATTCTAAATAGTAGTGCAGATTTTATCCTTATCTTAATTAGCCTAACTAAAAGTACTTATGCACCTTAAAGTCAATTAACGCTTTGTCGGGTTCCCATGAAAAACAAGTATTTCCCTTTATAGATTCTTTGCTAAATAATAGCGCCTGTACAGTTTTTGTTTCTAGTTTGGTTCTATATTTAGTTTTAATTATACTTAACATTGAAAACACTCTTTTAGCAGTAGCGCTTCCATGGGGTAAGCTAACAATTGCTTTGAACAAAACTATTAAGTTATGTAATACGAATTCCCCAGAGTAATTTTTAAATTTTTCTATATGCAAAATGACCTCCTCAATATTATTAATTTCCTCATTAATTTTATATTCATTTAAAAGCCTCCATTCTAGGTTTAGGTCTTCAAGGGATTCTTCTTTAATTATGTTGGGAAACTCTGCTGCTAAAATAGATATTGAAGGCTTATTTGGCTTTAAAATATTAGTTATATTTAAAACGTTTGGTATTTGCTTAAGAATTTTGTTAGAAAAATCTACCCTTGTTATTTCATAATACAAGTTAATATAAAAATTAAGACAGTTAAGACGAATTTGATGTATTTCAATTGTTGATAGATTTATGCTTTTTTCCAAGGTAAGTTCAAATCCTGCACCATAGTAAATATGTTCAATATTTTTAAAATAATCTGGGTTTTTTGGATTTATACGGGATATATCAAGACTATCAACGATTTCGTCCTTCATGTAAAATTTCAAAATCATCTTATAATTAGCAGTTATTGTAAGGATCAATGTAGTAATTCTAGGACGTTCACTTTGGAATTCCAAATTCATTTTACATACAATTTTTAGTATATGTGATAAAAAATAAAAATATAGTTTAATTTCTTTATTGTTTAGTTCGGTTAAAATTTGGTTTGCTCCGTATATATCTTCAAGTAATTTACTTTGAAAATATAAAATTAAAGCATCCCATTGCTCCAAAATACGCTTCACAGCTGCTTCTAAGGATAACCACCTCGTTTGAGCAGGACGCAATAATTTATGTGGCCCTGCCTGTACAAACCGCTGAAATTCCTTGAAGTCATGTTGCCTTTTAACACTGTGTGCAAAATAATTATAAACTCTTCTGACAAAATCCTCTACATGATTTGGTAAAAATGCACAGGCCTTGGAAGCACATAGATGTAATGAATCTGATAACCAACCCATAACAAATTTTGCTTTTTATTTCAAGAAATTTTGCTTTTACTCCATTAGGGTGGCCCATCATGACTGAATCATTATCTGAAGCGAATCCGATTATATTTTTTATTGGAATTTCATGTTTTGTAATATTAAAAATTACTGCATTAAATATTGCTTCGGCATTAGCTTGCTCTAATTCTATAAAACCAAAAAAAGAATCTGCTACTTTTTTTTCTTTTTTATTAAAATACCTAACAATAATTACTAAGCATTTTTTTGTTGAAACATCCGTGGTTTCATCGATAATGATGCTAAAGAAAGATTGTTTTAAAATATTAGCAAGAGACATTTCAGCAAATGGTCCTAATTTCTCAGTTACTAAGCCGGTTGCTTTCGTACGGGAACATTGAATTGACTTTATTAAATTTTTTTCCGGCAGAGAGGCAAGGAACTTAGGGAGATGCTCAAAAATTAAAAATGGCAAATTATGTTCTACAGCAAGAGTGAATAATTTCAATTCTGCTACCTTAGCTTGATCCTGGGCTATTTTGTTAGAAATATTAAGTAATGTTTCATCAATGCATTTTGTGCATTGGGTACTCTTCAGAGCCTTTTTATGGGTCTCTGAAGATTCGTGACGTTTCAGATGTTTTTTGCCACCTACCAGGGATTTCTGGCATGATATGCAGAAGGACTTTCCAGACCTTTGTGTAAGCCATCTAAAATCCTGAAAAGAAAATATTAATATAAAAAGCCATACTATCAATTAAACTTACTTAAAGTCGAAATTATACCCATTTGTAGTTACGTCATCCAGGTGAGAAAAAATGTATGGCGTAGATATTTTTGCTAATCAATATTAGGTTAGAAACTTTACTATCGCCTTCAAAAATTAATAGCTGCTATGTATTTTTATACGTTCAGAAATTAACAAATGATTTATTTTAGCAGCATATTATTATATTTTCATATTCGTGTATATACTTTCATTCCCAAAAAAATTTTAAAAATCTTGTAGTATTTATTGTATTATTAACAAACTTAGCAATTAATAAATATTATTATAATTAATCATAAATAATGGGACATAAACAACAAGTCCGAAACGGAATTGCACTTCAAATTGAGAATGTGATAGAGCGAGCCGCAGATGCAACAAAATTGAGCACAACAACGGTCGCAAATATAAAGAAGAATGGGATAAAATCAGATCAGGATTACGCTGCTCATATATTTTCCAAGCAAAAGACCGCAAAAACCAAATCTACAACATATTTGAAAAGTAGAATTCGGCACGAGCAGTAGACGTAATAAAACCGAGCTTACAAAAATTGTGAATAATGGTATAAAATTATTTTAACTCACTGGGAAAAATTTAAATACTGACAATTTAATTTACTTGTTCATGAAAAAAAAATGCTGCTTGAAGGAGCATGTTAACACATTAAAATGAAAATACCATTCCAAAAAATAAAACATACAAACTAAAAAAAAAACGCCATATTGCATTACCAAGTTAATGAAATTGCAACGACATGGTTGAATACTTAAACAACGATCATAAAATAAAATTTGCTAGAACAAGAAAAGCTTAATCAATCTCGTCAGTACTGTCATAGTCAGAAGTGAAATCAGAGATATTGTCTTCGTCATCGTCGTCTTCGTCAGTCGTAATCACAAGTGGCAGAATGTCATAGGAATCACACACTTGTATTCCCTCCCAAGCCTTTTCAATTACCTTTTCTGTATGAAAAACATATTTTTGCCAATGATCTATAGAAATTTCGTTTATTAGCCTTTCCCATGTAGTCAGAACTTCTGAAGGTGATCCCTTAAAATTGGAAATATATTGATCATATTTTCGTTTACATTCCGACCATACCATTTCAATTGCATTAAACTGGCAATAATATGGTGGCAGTCGCAAAATTTTGTGTCCTAAAGGTTTAACATATTCATCAAGGACGTACTTTTTATCACTAGGGCAGTTTCTGCGTGCAATACTCCATATTTTATCTTTCATGGCTTTTTCTGGAAAGCCAATATTCTTTTTCTTCAACCATTCGGTCAGTCTCTGCTTTGTCCATGATTATAAATGACTTTGGGGGAAGATTTTGACCCAGCTGAGTTTTAAACCAGTTCTCGAAGTTTTTCCTGTTCATATTGTCATGATAATCTCCCGTTTTTAATCCACTCTTGAATATTAAATTTGCACCCTTGATGAAACCATCTTTGCTTCTGGCGTGGACCACGATATAACGATGACCTTAAAAATAAAAGATAATTCAATTCTCTTCGTTTAGAAATCATTCTTCCAGAACATAAATTTAATATAATTAATAAGTAATGTTCCATGCACATACGAGTAGTGTATGGAGTTAAATTCCCTCATATTGTCTTAGAGAGAAATTATATGAAACTATGAAACAGATGAAATTATGAAGTTAGAGGGCCCTTACAAGGGCAATAGTTTTTATTCAAAAAAAAATCGAAAAAGATAACCAGATAATTTTTACCTTCACTGTTTTTCCTTGAATCCGTGTGCTTGGTGTCATCTTGCCAGCTACTACGAAATGATCCCTTGCTAAAAATCCACGTCTCGTCAATGAAAACTGGAGTAAAACCTTCCGGACCTGCATTTCTATTTTTGATATACTCCCTTAAAAAATTGATTCTTTTATGAACAATATTTGGCAAGTCCATCAAATATTTTCTGTTATTTGATTTTTTCCACTTGAAGCCTATACTATTGATCCATGTTCTTAAGGAGTCAATGAAAAACTCAAAATATTCAATTTCTTCCCTGAACTTTTCTCTTATTGTTGCCAATATTACATATTCTTTTCTGGCGTACATAGAATAAATTGTGTCCCGAATTCTATGTTTCAAATATGTTGTAATTTTGGTTTTTGCTGTCTTTTGCTTGGAAGATATACGGGCTGCGTAATCCTGGTCTGATTTTATCCCATTCTTCTTTATATTTGCGATCGTTGTTATGTTAAATTTTGTTGCATCTGCGACTCGCTGTATCACATTCTCAATTTGAAGTGCAATTCCGTTTCGGACTTGTTCCTTTTCCAGTTGAAAAAAAGCCAATAATTTAAAATCATCAGCTGCGATTGTTCATTATACCTATTATATCTTTTTTTATGCATTATCTAACACTTTTCGAAATAACTTTCAAGAACAAGTTGACAAACCAATATTTTTGATTGACAGTGACGGATATTTCACATAATCTAGTATATAAAAGATGAATAATCATCAGACACCAATTTTTTTCAAAAGTTTGTTGTCGCTGTGTGGAATATACTAAACAAAAATGACGTCATTACAAATGGGTATAATTTTGACTTTACCATTTGCCACTTTTCACGAAACTTTACATCATATAATTTTCGCTTTTTGGCAGGCTTTCTGAATGATCACTACTATAAGCTATGATTTTGTCAATTTGATTTACTAATCACAAAAAATATGATGGGAAGAAGAGGGGACATTTGCATAGTAGTTGCAACATGGGAACTTTTTTTCTGATTTATCATTTACGCAAAATATTTGTCGAAGTCAGTGGCGCAGCGTACGAGTAGACAAGGTAGACACTGTCTATCCAAAATTAATAAAATTATCCAGTTATTTGTCATTAATTTATCACGTAATTATTGAATTAAAATTAAAAAAAATTAACACAGAACGTAGTCGCTATCCTTACTATAATTATATAGTATCTAAACATGATTAATCCGAAGGCGCGCCCCGCCTGCCGCACTGATTAAGATAAAAATACAGGGCTGATACACCCAATTAATGTATACGAGCCCCAGGAAGACACATTGATATTTGTCTTCCGATATTTGGAGCGTATAATTGAACCAAATACGCATCAAGCAGGCTACAGAGGTCCGGCCGCATCAGCATTCAGCCTATTACGTATGCAAAATTCACTCACGGGAAAGACATTCGAGCTTTTGTCTATCGAAGTCGACCAGCTATTTTAATATACTGTTGAGGGTTATTGTTTATGGACATGCTTGATCTGGTCGGCCGCAATACATCTTCAGTTTTGTTTTGATTTGATGAATCTGCTTTTGAACGACTGTTCGATATTGGCAATTGTATTTTAGTTGTTTTTTTTTGTAAGTAGTATTTATTTTTATCTATCTATCTTTTTATGCTAGTAGTAATTATTTTTTTCTTTTTTATATCACTACATAATTTTTCTCTTTGAGTTAGTATTTCATACGCTTTCATTATCTATTTCATTAAAGTGAATAATACTGAATACACATTTTTTCTAATTAACGATTTTTATTGTTTGTCTACCCGAAAAAAAAGTTCATGCTTCGCCACTGGTCGAAGTAGATTAATAGCAAAGTCGATGCTCTTGAAACACGCGTCGATCAAATTTAATATATTATTACAAAAAATCAGCCTCCGGCCAATTTTTTCGTTTAAATGACGTTTTCGGCCTATAGTTTGACTAGCCTATAGTTGAATTTTAAAGTGCTATTATTTTTTTCTCAACCGATTATTAATGTTTTATCGGTACTTTAAACGCCCAATTCAAAATTCAGTTAACGCAGCAAAACCAATTTCTTCCTGCCATTCAAATCATTCCTGATCTAGACCTGGATCGGTATATTTTCAACGAGACGGCTGACCTGCTAACTCGCTTATTGTAAAATAATGTTTAAAGAATACTTTTCCTAACCGTCTTATCAGTGGGACAAGTTATTTAATGGTCTCCTACTAGATCTTAAGATCTGTCCCTAAATGACATTTATTTTTGAAATTATCTTAAGAAGACCATTTACAAACACGAATTTAGTAGAATTAATTCGGAGCAGTTGCGAGAGAAAATTGTTAAATGTACCAATTCCATTTCACCTGAAACTCCTTTGGAAGTACGAAATGTTTTTTATAATAGATTAACTTATTGTTTAGCCAAAGAAGGAGGTCTGCTTGAGTCTTTTATTTACATAATTACAGACTATGCTACATATTAATATTATATCCCAAGACATTGATGAGGCCTATCGGATTGAAAGATCTGAAAATAGTAATAGAGTAAGACCAATATTAATTAAGTTTGTAACGAACTCTGCCGCTCGTTCCATGTTAAAAGGCGTATAAACTAAAAATCACTGAGTATGCGATCTCAGAAGACCTACCTAAAGAGCTACTTGATTTTAAGAAAAAGCTCCTATTTTATAAAAAGTCTGCCAAAAATCAAGAGTACTCCATTAAGTTGAAAAAGGATTGTCTAATAATTGATAATAAAACATGGCGCCTGGAAGATCTGCAAAAGCTTGTTCTACAAAATCCTTAACCATCTGAATCAAGCGCTGACCTACCACCAATTGAAACTGCACTGCCTAATGCCCCACCAGTTGCTAGTAAGACAATCTTGGTAGCAAGTTCCTGAAACGAAAACTACAAACACCAAATACAACTTTCGTTCAAAAAACTAAAACAACACAACATGTTCGAGAATAACACTCCATCACGCTATTATCAAAATGTGCGCGGCTTAAATTCCAAAATCAATTTATCGCGTGGAGGTTGGCTGTCAAAAAACCAATAGTGTGCTCAACAATAGACACTAATTATATCTCTAATAGTTTTTCTTATATAGATTTTATTCTGTGAAAATGTTTACTTTATTATAAACCACTGTTTGTGCTTGTAGTACAGCTTGTATAACTTCAAAAATAACCAATGAGAAGTTTGAAAGATTCTTTGATATGCTATTACAATTAGACAAAACTGGCGACTTTTTAGTAATTGGCGATTTCGATGTGCTCAATTATGTTAGTAATCAAGGCCAGCGGGATAGAAAGAGCACCTATGTTAATTCATTTTTTGTAATTTTTTCAGTTAAACCAATATGTTAAATTAGTCTAATAGGCTTTTAGATTTGGTGTGTTGTAGTGCTGAACGTAGAGTTAGCCAAGATGAATTACCAATTCTCGCTCATTGAGATTTAGGTATACAAATATATATTCTTTTTTAGGGTTAATGATTTGCGGTTGCTTATTTTTATATAAGTTTGGGATTATTACTATAAATGATTGAAATATAGTTGGTAAATGGTTTATAGTGCTAAAAATAAATAAATAATTCATTTTTGTTAAGTTTATTTTTCAAAGTTTATACTTTATTTTTATTAGAATAACACTTTAGTTTTCATTATGTAATATACAGCCTAATAAGGTATGTAGTAAGGACCATAATCTGAAAGAGTGTAAGTCCAGTGAGAAGAGTTGTATAAATTGTGTTAGACTAAACAAGCAAAATAGGCATAAATCACCAATCGATTATTACGCTTATAACAAGGATTGTCCGGTATATGTAGGTTATCTTTCGAAACTAAGATTGTTAAATGAAAAAAATAAATAAAGAATTAATCAATATAATTAATCAATAGAAATTTATTACTTTAATATTGCTTTAATTATACTTGGATTAAATGAAATTTGAATGGAGGGATGGAGAATAACAGGAAGGAAAAAGGAGAGTAAAGATATGAGGAGTGAGGGTTAGGAAGTGGGTACCAGGGAACCAATGGAAGGAGGGAGACTTACTATAGGCTATAGAGACAGCTCAGGGGATCTTCTCAAAGGGAAGCCGACTAGCACTAACCACTTTGGTAGAGTGGCGTGGATTCAACAAGAGATCAATAAAATATAAGCGCCACCTGTTTTATCCTAGATGGATAAGAAAATCCCGATGACCAAGAAAACAGGAAATTACTAAAAGCACTATACCTACCTATAAACCTGAAATAAAATCTCACAAGGAAGAACAGACAGTTTTAAGTGAATCTATATTAAAAGAAAAATTAATAATCAAACTTATTATTCTAAGAACAAGTTATGTTGCCCTTCCTAAATATAGTGTTTATATCAAAACTAAAATCTTGTATTATGTTGTTTGGGGCTAAAAGTTTGCACGGGTACTTTCGAAATAGGCCTATTTATCCAGTTTACAAGATCTATACGGTCTATTTCAATAAAATAACTAATATGTACCTAGTTATTATGAAACTATTCAAAACAATGGTGTGGTAGTAAAATCTAATGATCAGAGTGGTAACAATGTAATTTTGAGGTTAGTATTTAATCTAATATACTACAGTAAAGCTAATGCATGTTGACAGGACTTTGGTTTACTGGTTAGGTTGTTTTACTGACTGCATGGTTCACTAAACGTCACAAACATTAATCAAACCTGGCTCCAAAAGGGCTGCATGATTGCGGTGGGGGACCTGGGTGGATCGGTTTAACAGTAAATGTCAATGTAGATGTTGTGGACGTTATTGGAGTAGATGAGTGGAGATTTCTACCTCTTATAATCGTGGATAAAGACCATACGGGGGGGGGGGGGGGGATAAAAGAAAAAGCCTGAAAGTGGAAGAATACCCAGATTGAGGAATCGCCAATAGAGTAAGTAGATATAAGCATTGATGGTTAAACTTAACGGTATGCGTGAGTCTACTTATATAAAATTACATGTGTAATATGTAGATTATCATAAACCAAGATGCCAAATCAAAATATTAGGACTTACCAATGGGATTGGCCTTTTCTCGGGAACACAAAACTGGACACTTAAACAAAGAACCTTGAAAAAGTTGGGATTTAACTACACCACTTATAATCCTGCACTATTGCAGTATGGCATTTAGTATCCACAAACTAAAATACCCAAAAGGTGAGTTTTCAACTTTTCATGGGAGTAAAATCGGCAAAAATACCAAGAAACAACCTTCTTCAAAGGCTTGTTCTTCAAGACTCCTAGAGGTCAAAGATTTTCGCGCCAGAAATGGTTTTAGTAGGGATATAGGAGAATGAGCTGGGATCTTATTGGCTAGGATATGACTTCTGACATTAGTGAAATCAAAACAATTAAAAAAATTAATGTTATGATTAATAATTTGAGTTTCATCATAAGGGTTGAAAATTATTGATATCAAAAATAGAATTAATACTGAAATGATAACTGTTTATTTTATTAATTTTAGCACCAGAATAATTTAGAAATTGCCTCTTAAAGTTCTATAATCGAGCTATGCTTTCGCTAACATTTTAGATTCATTTTATTTTCTTATTCTTTATGTATCTGACGAAAATAAACTGTAACAACACCTCCCCTTCCTCAAAAAAAAAATTTTTTTTTTTTTGAGAAGAAAAAAAAAATTTTGAACAAGGAGTCAAAAAGAATTATGTGCTACATATTGTAATTACTACAAAAAAAAAATCACGAAAATTTGGCCTAACTCAGTTAATTCACTTAAACCTTTTAATTAATTTACCCAATTAATTTACTCTAATATATCTAGCCTAATAAACCTAAATTAACTTATTCTAATCCTAATCTAAAGTCAAATCGGGGTTTAAAGTTAAAAATTGGGGGTTTAGTCTGAATCAGGAGGATGTGCTTTGAGATCCTTTGCGTGCCAGATTCCTAAATTTTTACCGTTATCATCAATAAGTTCGTAAGTCCAAGGGGACACAATACGATGTATAGAGAATGGTCCAGCGAATTTTGGCGCTAACTTAAACGTGAAATTTTTAGTGGCATCCGAAAGAACGATGTTCCGTTTCCAAACCTTTTGACCAACGGTGAATCTATCGTCGCGCTTTCGCAAATCATAAACGCGCTTTGATCGGTAGAAAGCTTGCTGAGTTCGCTTTTGGACGTCGCCAAAAATCTTCTTGAGTGTTTCAGATCTCCTCAAAGCATCAGGTTCACTATTAGGGTTAACATTTTCGGTATCATGGTCAAAGAAGATTTCACGGCCGAACATGATAAAATTGGGGGTGAAATCGGTGACTTCATGGCGAGAGGAACGAATTGCACAACCAACTTTTGCGAGATATTTATCCCATTGACGGTGGTCATCAGCAACATAGGCTGACAAACTGGACTTTAGAACTCTATGTACTCGTTCTACTGGATTCGCTTGTGGGTGGTAATTCGCAGTGTACTTTATTTTAATATGGTACTTAGCCATGAGTTCCTGAAAAGATTTACTTCGAAATTGCGCGCCATTATCCGTGATAATAGTTTCAGGTGCACCATAGATCAGAATGATATGATCTTCCATCCATTTAAGTATTTCCCTTGTAGTAGCTGAACGTAAGGGATAGAATAATACGTATTTACTAAATACGTCACACACAGAGAGAATGTAACTATATCCAGATGTTGACCGTGGTAAGGGACCTACAAGATCTATGCTGATGGTCTGCCAGGGTCTAGAGTTACTTGGTTGGGAGCTAAACATTTGACCAGCAGGGGCTTTTTGTTGTGGCTTTGTTCGCAGACAAACATGACATCGCCGAATATATTTGGCTACGTCAGACCGCATACTTGGCCAGTAATAACGTCTCGCTATTCTGGAATATGTTTTGAAAACTCCTAGATGTCCACATTCTGGGGGATCGTGGTTGGCTCGTAATATAGCGGACCGTTCGTGTTTTGGTATAACTAATAGCATTGTAAAGGTCCTTCCTGTAAGCTCGGGGTACCTTTCTTTGACTTTTTTGTAAAGTTTCCCATTTTCAACCCACCACAAAGGATATTTTAAAGGGTCCTGCTCTACCTTTTGGCACATACCCGCATACCAAGAATCGGAATTGATTGGATCGATGGTGGCGATGAAAGGAAGAATGGAATCCACGGCAGGTACAGAGCGAGACAGGGCATCGGGAACAACGTGTTCTTTTCCCTTTCTATGTATAATATCGAAGTCATATTGCTGCAATCTTAGGCTCCATCGGGCTATTCTACCCATAGGATCTTTAATGGAATGTAACCATTTTAGGCTATAATGGTCAGTTATTACGGTAAATTTTGTGCCTTCCAGGTAAGGTCGTAACTTTTCTATGGCAAAAAGGACTGCCAAACATTCCTTTTCAGTGGTACTGTATCGTCTTTCGTTCTTATTAAGAGATCGACTAAGGTAGCAGATAACTCGTTCTTCACCATTTTGTACCTGCGACAATACAGCTCCAACCCCTAAATAAGATGCATCGCATTGTACAGAAAAGGGAACACTAAAATCGGGACACGATAGTACAGGAGCTTGGACAAGATATTCTTTGATTTTCTTAAATGCCGCATCACAGTTTAAATCCCAAATAAATTTTGCATTTTTGCGCGTCAGGGCAGTAAGGGGTGCAATAACTGTAAAGAAATTCGGCACAAAACGACGATACCGGGACGCCATACCAACTATGCGTCGAACCTCTGTAGCATTTTTAGGAGAAGGTATATTTAAAATTGCCTCTACTTTCTCAGGATCAACTAGCAGTCCTGAAGCATTGACTACATATCCCAAGTACTTTAGTTCAGACTTACAAAACTGACACTTATCGGGGTTAAGAGTGAGCCCTGCGCGAGTTATTCGCTTAATCACTTCTTGCAAAATCTCAATGTGTTTTTGAAATGTAGGAGTGCAGATGATTACGTCGTCAAGATATACAAATACAAACTGTTCGAGATCAACGCCGACTACACGATCGATCAATCTTTGCCATACGGCGGGGGCATTTGTCAATCCGAAAGGCATACGTTTAAATTGAAAGAGACCTCGAGATGGAACAGTAAATGCAGTTAAAGGACGTGATTCTTTTGATATAGGGATCTGCCAGTACGCAGACTTAATGTCTAACGTTGTTAAGTATTGAGCGTCTCGAAGCTTATCTAAGATTGAACTAACAAAGGGAAGAGGGTAAGAATCAGGGGTAGTGACCTTGTTAAGGACACGGTAATCGACACAAAATCTCCAACCTCCAGACTTCTTTCGTATCATGACTATTGGAGAGGACCATGGAGAGTCGGATGGTTCTATTATATCTTCAGACAACATTTTTTCTAACTCCATATTAACTTCCTTCTGAAGAGCTGGGGACAAAGGATAATACCTCTGCTTGATAGGGGGTGAATCTGTCTTGATGACAAGTTCGATGAGATTTGTACACCCAATTCTACTTCCTATAGCCGAGCGAGTGTCCTCAATAAATTTGTCTAGGATTTGTCGTTGCTCGGAGGTGAGCGTGGCGATTGACTGAATGGCCGACAAATGACTAGTTTCCTGCAGGTCGGAGCGAAAACTCCATTCTGAAGAATAAAGATCGGGGATAATCTTCATATTCTTCCAAAAATCTATACCTAGGATGACGTTATGGAATAGAGACGGGACAATGAGAACCTCTAGTAGGATCACTCGATCGCGAAGCTGGATAGGCACTTGTGCAGTTCCTAATCCTTTAACACTTTCGCCATTTGCTACAATACAACTGGAATCATTACTAGGATTTATGCAACAGAGTGGTTCTAAAATCTTCCATCCTTTAGAACCAATAATAGTTCGAGTAGAGCCGCTATCTAATAAGGCAAGAAAGGATTTTCCGTAAATTTTTATTTCTAGATGGGGCCGCAAATCGCCTTTGGCGTGTGATAAGATAAAGTCGAGGAGTTCATTCTGGTTGACCGATACATTAGAATTAACTAAGGAAGACGGAGGGCCTACTGACGTCTTCCGATCTCGGAGTTTTTTGTACACTTGCTACAATTTTTGGAAATAACATTCGGAGAGCCACATCTGAAGCAAAATTTCTGGCGAGGCTTCTGGTACTGCCTGAAATTATGACCAACTTCTTGACAGTTCCAACACTTTTGTGTTGAAGAAACCGGGCAAAGAGTAGTCGTGTCTTCCTCAAAATGGAGAAGATCTTCTGACATAGCTGGTTTAATTGAAGCTAACTGTGAAGGTTGCCAGGAGGGTTTATGATAAGCTAACGATGGTTCCAACAAATTCCGGTAATTTGTAGGAGGAGAAGCAAATCTTTGAACTCGTGCTTCAGTTTCCTCAATTGATCTACTTAGATACAATAGTTCATCAAGAGTGTTGATACGTTCTGTAGCAAGTCTTCGCTGAATGTGAGGTAACAGATTTCTTCTGATAACTTGTAACCGGGTGGTTTCTGAGGGCAAATTTGGGAGTTTTCTAAATAATGCTTCCATAGCTACGACAAAACTAACCACACGTTCGTGGGAACCTTGAGTTCGGTGATGAATCTCATCCCAAAGGCCAAACTCATAATCAAAAGGCTGGAATGCAACTCGTAATTGAGCTTGAAGATCATCCCATTGGGAAAAGCGTTTTGTCCGAAACCAAAGGAGAGCATCTTTTGTAAAGAGTTCTGGGGCAGACTTTAAAAGATGTTCTTTGGAGACTCCTCTAGAGACACGAAGCTCTTCAAGGCGTTCGAGAAAGTCTGTCACACTAGACTGACCATTATATTTTAAGTTCCACGACGACACATCGTGATACTTGTAAGGCGGAGAATTTATATAATATCGACTTGATTGTCCTCGTAATGGAGAAAACTCAAAATTGTCAAGTCGATTGGCAAGATCCACAACTGGATTAGGGTGACTTAAAGTTTCATCTATGATATGAGATGCATTAGTATGCACTTGTCGTGAGGCATCTACTTCCGAATCCATAAACCTTATTCGAGAACGTCTTTCATTAGGTCCACCATGTTGGAAATAACCTGGATCATACTGATCATAAGATGTGGTACCTAACTGATTATTTACACGCCCGTTAGAAGTTGAGTGAGGAACTTGAGAGGAATGTCCTAAAAACTGACGGTAATTGTCTGATACTCCATTTGTCGGATTCCAAGTTGCTGAGGGTGGAATTTGTTCTGGAATTCCCTCTGCGACCATTGAGTCACGACGTCTCTGAGATATAGGTAGGGAAGTATCTACACCTTGGGGGGAAGACAATTGTAAAGAAGGAGGTTGAATATCAACAGGCCTAAAAGAGGAATGTGGAATATTTGTGTGACTATTAGGGTCAGATGACTCCGGATAGTTTTCTCTTACTAAGTGAGATGGTGGACGGATCACTCGACGGTTGTCAGTTACTGGCTCTAATCTATCGTGGGATACAGTTAGAACAGACTGACTAGATGACTGTCTCTGATTTTCATCTAAACTAATCAGATCATGAACGATGGCTGGGTCTTTGTGGGTAGTTGTATGAGGAACTAATAATGGTTGAGAATCATTGGGGTTATTTGTATCCAATATACTGTGATTAGCGGATTCGAGTCGATGATGGTTGGCTGCAGAATGGTGAGTTTGTACGGGAATATAGTTTCCTTCTTTTACAAGCACCAAGCGATCGAACAGTTCATGGCAATTCTTCTCAATCTTTATTTTCGCATCTCGTTCGGATCTTTCGATGCATAAAATCCGGTTTAAGCGAGATCTAGTATGCGTAAGTAAGGTAAAAATGCGACGAAATTCGTTTGCTCTGTTATTAAAATCAAAATTTGTTATATCGCGAGAAAGGGTAATTAATTTTGCTTCACAAATTGACAACTCGCTGTCAGAATCGTAACAGGAAGTAGTCGGTGGTGGCATACGTCCATCACGTTCTAATTGTATGACCTCGCGCAAAGTAGTACGTTTTTGAGCAAAAGTACCCGATAAAGGAAGACCACGTATCGCTAGTTCATATTTAATTTCTTCCGTGCCAAGCAAATTAATATCCATTTTATCTAAGCCGTGTAGTAAAGACAAATTATAAAAGAAAACCCAAGCTATTCGTAACCAGTATCTATCCTAAAAAATCACTAACGAAAAGTAGACTATAATTAAATAAAAAAAAAAAAAAAAGATGAGAAAAGAAAACAAAAATAGTAAGTTCCTAAAGCAAAAAAAAAATATATTAATAATATCTTTTGTTAACAGAAATTCAAAAAAAAACAACGTTATGAGTTGTGAATAAATTCACAAACCCGCCCAACAGTTCAAAAAAAAAAACAAAAAAAAAAGACATAAAACTGCTATATGAAACAAAAAAAAACAAAAATCTAAACTGGAATTATCCAAAAATTAAAGGTAAAAACTAAACCACCTAAAACTAAGGGAAAAAATTAACTATCATTACGAACGCATATATCATTAATGCCCATCACTTTAAAATATATAATAATACAAAATAATATAACCAAAAACTGTTGTATTGTAGTATTTGCAACCTCAACAAACAGTAAACCTGAATCGCAAAAAAAAATCGAGTCGCAACAACAAGTCTGCTAAGATATACTTATATCGATACTCAAACAATCTTATCATCAAGTGGTCCCTATACTGTAGCAACACCAAATATAAGGCTGAGTACTAATCGAAGAAGTAAGGATGCGCTAACCTATAAATTTTTTTACTGTCAAAACATATTAAACGTTTTTCAAAAGATACTAAAAAAAAAAATGTGGCAAAAAAACAAAACAATACCCGTTGTCAGGCGCCAATTTGTTAAATGAAAAAAATAAATAAAGAATTAATCAATATAATTAATCAATAAAAATTTATTACTTTAATATTGCTTTAATTATACTTGGATTAAATGAAATTTGAATGGAGGGATGGAGAATAACAGGAAGGAAAAAGGAGAGTAAAGATATGAGGAGTGAGGGTTAGGAAGTGGGTACCAGGGAACCAATGGAAGGAGGGAGACTTACTATAGGCTATAGAGACAGCTCAGGGGATCTTCTCAAAGGGAAGCCGACTAGCACTAACCACTTTGGTAGAGTGGCGTGGATTCAACAAGAGATCAATAAAATATAAGCGCCACCTGTTTTATCCTAGATGGATAAGAAAATCCCGATGACCAAGAAAACAGGAAATTACTAAAAGCACTATACCTACCTATAAACCTGAAATAAAATCTCACAAGGAAGAACAGACAGTTTTAAGTGAATCTATATTAAAAGAAAAATTAATAATCAAACTTATTATTCTAAGAACAAGTTATGTTGCCCTTCCTAAATATAATAATAATAATAATAATACTTCTTTATTTGCTCAAATACATCCAACAGCTTAGCATCGTCAAAAGGTATAGACTGTCAAACGCCAATAATACAGTGCACAAAGGGAGACATTAATCTATCAGAGTTTTACCTACATAACATAGCAAATAAAAAAAAAAATTAAACAAAATACAATTTTGGTTCGCATCAGAAATGCTCACAAGTATATGAAACATTTGCTATACAGGTATAAAAGTATAGTATTCGATAAATTTTGATAGACTAGGTTAAAGACTATTGTAGAATTCGTCCAATGAGTATGGACAGATCTCCAAAATCAGGTTTTTCGTTACTTGCTTAAATCTATTTAAATGTAGTTGTTTTGTGGTTTCGGGTATTGCATTAAAAAGTTTTATGGCATTAGTCATATAGCCCTTATGGGTCAGACTAAGCCTGTGTTGTGGAAGTAAAAGATTTCCCCCATGTCTGGTGTCATATAAGTGCCTACTATTTACTGTGCTAAATCTAAAAGAGTATGTTCTGGCAAATATCAGACATTGGTGAATGTATAGGCCAGGCATTGTCATGATTTTTAAATTTTTGAATAAAGGTCTACAACTATCTGTTGGTTTTTTGTTTTCTAGAATTCTGAGTGCCGATTTTTGCAACTTAAATGCTCTCTGCCAGTCAGCCGAGTTACCCCAAAATAACAGTCCATATGACAACTTTGATTGAAAAAGTCCCATATACGCCGTTCTACATACTACTGGAGGCGCCAATTGAACAATTCTGCGCAACAGAAAAAGAACCGACGAGAGTTTTATTGCCAGATCTATTATATGGTTCTTCCATGATAATTTATTATCTAGATAAACACCCAGAAATTTGATCGCGTCTATTCTCTGATGTCTTTCCCTTAAAGAGAAATTAACCACCTCTGTTTTATTTAGATTCAAGCATAGATTATTGTCAGCAAACCATACTTTTAACTTGTGAAGAGTTGCACTAGTTCCATTCTGTAGGGAAATCAGATTTGAATGCTGACTGAGAAGAGTTGTGTCATCCGCATATTGTACAGATATCACCTCTGAGAAGTGGGCGGGTAATTCATTTACATAAAGTAAAAACAGAAGAGGACCCAAGATTGATCCTTGAGGCACCCCTGTTGTTATTCGAAGTATGGAGGATGTTCTTCCTCCACAAGTCACCATCTGCTGACGCTCACAAAGGTAGGACTGGATAAGTTCCAGGCAAATACCCCGAATACCATAAAAAACCAACTTGCTCAACAAAATACTATGCGAGACACAGTCGAACGCTTTTGAGAGGTTGCAGAAAATTGCACTCACTGTCTTGCCCCCCTCAAATGCATCAACCAGGTAGTCTACCATTACCCTGAGTGCATCAGCAGTGGATCTTCCTTTTCGAAAGCCAAACTGCGCTGGTGAAAGTAAATTATGTTTATCAAGAAAAGATATGAGACGTTGGTTTAGACAGAGCTCAATGGGCTTGGATAATATCGGTATTATTGATATTGGTCGATGATTTCCTGGATCATCCATATTACCCTTTTTAAATATAGGAACAACTTTACTTATTTTAAGCTTTTGTGGAAATGTACCAGATGAAAAACATTTGTTTATTATTAGAGATAGTGGTAGGGCCAAACCATTTGCAAGTTGTTTCAATATTTTATTGCTCAAACCAAAGATATCTTGAGCAGAACTATCACTTAAACTTTTTAATAGATCAATGACTTCTATTTCGGTAACAGGTGAAAGAAATACTGTTGAATTGTTATGTACATATTTTGCTGTAAATTGTACGGGATCATTAGATTTTTGCAGTGTATTTGTAATTGAGTCAGCTATATTCACAAAGAATTTGTTAAACTCATCGGGAGTTACATTACATTTCGAATTACTAGGATCATTATTTTTTGTTTCTTTAATGATGTTCCAGATGGTTTTGGATTTGTTATGACTATTTCCTATTTTGTTTGTATAATACGAGTGTCTCGCTTGTTTTATTTTAGTTTTATATTCCTTGATACGAATTTTTAGCCATTCTGAGAGATCTAGAGTACTGTTATGTTTATTTAAGGTAGAAAAGAAGTTTAAGTTATCTCTCAATCTTTTCAGTTCATTATTAAACCATTTTTTTTTCTTTATTTGTGGTGAGAATTGTTTTAGTTTTTTTGGGAATATAAAAGTCTATAATAGACATTAGAACATTGAGAAATATTTCAAAAGAATTGTCAACGTTACAATTATCAAGTACCAACAACCAGTCAACGTTTAGTAATGAAGTAACACAGCGGGAAAATCTCTCTCCACAATACGGTCTGAACTCTAAGACCGTTGTGTGGGTGTTTTCAGTAGTTTCATTTATTGATTCATATGTATTAATAATAGCCATATGATCTGACATATAAGTGTCCCATAGAGTACATTTACAATTAATTGCACAATTTGTTATGCAGTTATCAAGGCAACTGCTTTTTGTGGTTTTTGAGATTCTAGTTGCGCTATTTACCAGGAATTTAAAGTCATATGTGCTGACAAGTTGGGTGAACTCGGCTGAAGTGAGGTTATCCTCTAGAAGATCTATATTAAAATCACCATAAATAAAGGTACATTTGCGTCTATGGAATAAGAAATTTAGAACTGTATCAAGACTCTGAAAGAACACGTCTAATTTACCTGATGGAGATCTGTAGACACTCAAAACTACAACCTGCAAGGCTTCAATCTCAGTCGCAACGACTTCAAAGTGTGTCTCTATTGACATGTTGTCTATAGTTGGGATCTTCTTTACAAGAAACGGTTCTCTGGTGTAGATAAGGACTCCACCTCCTCCTGCTTCAGTACGACTGAAACTGTTGGATAGATGGTATCCAGGCAGAGAGTAACTTTCTACTGCTTGTTGAGGAAGCCAATGTTCTGATAGACATATTATATCAAAATTCTTGTTTTCAATCTGGATTTCCAACTCATCCAATTTTTTTGTCAAACTTCGGATGTTAAGGGACATCATTTTGAGATTGGAAGTCGGCTGTATGCGGGCAACTCCCTCTAATTCAGATTCTGTTTCAGATTTTTCCATCCATCTAAAAAATTCCGTCCAAGTGAGAAGTTAAACCTTTCAAATGCAACATTCTTTGGCCAGAAGGAATTGCTGTAGATGGTATCCTTTAGTTCTGGAGTCACTCCTACCATAAACTTTTTTTTGTCTGATTGGTTTTGTTTTGGGATACACTGTTTAACGTAGACATCAGTGCAGTTGCTATGCTTGGTAACATAATTTTTTATATCCATTTCGGTGATAGTTTCATTAATTTTTGATAAGAAGACCCATACCCTTCTGTTTTGTTGGGCAGACGTGGAACCTAATTGTGTTTCATGATCTTCTCGACTTCCAATTTGAAGGTTTTTTTTCCTAAAGGATCGACGTTCTTGTCTTTCTTGATGTTGTTCGAAGCTTCGCCTCTTTGATGGGGATTCTGTTTCAGAGTTTTGAATGTGTTGTTTACGAGATTTTTTGCCTTTTGCAAGCACCCAGGCATCACCACCGCCAGGCTCGAAACCTGGAGTATCATCGTGTGGATTTTCAAAAGATTGTAATGAAGAGGCGGCATTGGATTGTCTGGGTACTGGGACCATACTTGAGCTACCGCTATCTTCACGTTGTTCAATGACTGATAACATTGATGACAGTGACACTTCAGTTTGTTTTTGTTTATTTTGTTTTCCCGCCAATTTACTAGGATCGTGGGGCCCTGCTTGCGACTGAGGCAGGTCCTGTTCAGAGTTTTTTACTTCCTTAGGGTGCACTTCCTGCTCGAGATTCTGTATTTTTTGGATCAGCAAAAGATTATTCTGCTGCAAAATAGTGTTTTTGCTTGACGATTCATCAAGCAGTTTTTTAAGGTAAACAATTTCTATATTGAGTTTTTCCTCCGTAATTTTTAAGTTTTCTTTTAATCTTTCAATTTTCTGCTCACCTTGTTGGACCAGAGCTTCCAGATTACTTATTTTGAGTTCCTGACTTGCCGATTCTTTTGTGGGTTTTGAGGTTAGGTCTTGCACACAACAAATCATCCTTGAATCATCAAGAGGTGTTAATTTGGGAAAATCTCTTGATAGGCATGATTTGTGATAAGTTTTTCCACAAACTATACATATTGTGTAGGCACAAACTCGCGTTTTACAGCATTCAAACGTATTTTTTGCCGGAGCATTGTTTGTTGTTTCTTCGTTTGGCGGCGCCATCTTGCCGAAAATATAGTGTTTATATCAAAACTAAAATCTTGTATTATGTTGTGTGGGGCTAAAAGTTTGCACGGGTACTTTCGAAATAGGCCTATTTATCCAGTTTACAAGATCTATACGGTCTATTTCAATAAAATAACTAATATGTACCTAGTTATTATGAAACTATTCAAAACAATGGTGTGGTAGTAAAATCTAATGATCAGAGTGGTAACAATGTAATTTTGAGGTTAGTATTTAATCTAATATACTACAGTAAAGCTAATGAATGTTGACAGGACTTTGGTTTACTGGTTAGGTTGTTTTACTGACTGCATGGTTCACTAAACGTCACAAACATTAATCAAACCTGGCTCCAAAAGGGCTGCATGATTGCGGTGGGGGACCTGGGTGGATCGGTTTAACAGTAAATGTCAATGTAGATGTTGTGGACGTTATTGGAGTAGATGAGTGGAGATTTCTACCTCTTATAATCGTGGATAAAGACCATACGGGGGGGGGGATAAAAGAAAAAGCCTGAAAGTGGAAGAATACCCAGATTGAGGAATCGCCAATAGAGTAAGTAGATATAAGCATTGATGGTTAAACTTAACGGTATGCGTGAGTCTACTTATATAAAATTACATGTGTAATATGTAGATTATCATAAACCAAGATGCCAAATCAAAATATTAGGACTTACCAATGGAATTGGCCTTTTCTCGGGAACACAAAACTGGACACTTAAACAAAGAACCTTGAAAAAGTTGGGATTTAACTACACCACTTATAATCCTGCACTATTGCAGTATGGCATTTAGTATCCACAAACTAAAATACCCAAAAGGTGAGTTTTCAACTTTTCATGGGAGTAAAATCGGCAAAAATACCAAGAAACAACCTTCTTCAAAGGCTTGTTCTTCAAGACTCCTAGAGGTCAAAGATTTTCGCGCCAGAAATGGTTTTAGTAGGGATATAGGAGAATGAGCTGGGATCTTATTGGCTAGGATATGACTTCTGACATTAGTGAAATCAAAACAATTAAAAAAATTAATGTTATGATTAATAATTTGAGTTTCATCATAAGGGTTGAAAATTATTGATATCAAAAATAGAATTAATACTGAAATGATAACTGTTTATTTTATTAATTTTAGCACCAGAATAATTTAGAAATTGCCTCTTAAAGTTCTATAATCGAGCTATGCTTTCGCTAACATTTTAGATTCATTTTATTTTCTTATTCTTTATGTATCTGACGAAAATAAACTGTAACAAGATCTAAAAGTAATTATAACTGTTGATTTCTGTTTCTTTTTTCTTAAATGGTTCAAAATGCGCCTTCTTTGTTAAATATTGCCAATATAAATGTTAGATCTATTTTGCCTAGCATTGCAGAGCTTAATAATTTAGTAACTGATGTATATGATATTATAGGAGTATCAGAGACTTGGTTAAATCCAGCTATCTCATCCAATAATGTATCTTTACCCGGCTATTCATTTGATAGGAAAGATAGAGTTAACAGGAGAGGTGGTGGTGTGGGGGTTTATGTGAGGTCCGTCATTCCCTGTGAGATTGTTAACATCGAGATCGATGTAAGTTTTGAGCTTATTTTTCTAAAACTAAATGTCTCTAGTGTAGTATTGATTATGATTTATCGTCCTCCTCACACAAGGGTTACTAACATTCTTGAATTTTTGATGAATACATTCCTAATTTGCTTACTTTTTATGACTTTTCAATTATAATGGGTGACTTTAATATTGACATGCTTAAGCCAAATTCATTATTCAATGTTCTAGATGCTTACGGATTCAATCAACATATAAATGAGCCTACACGTATAACTAACTCATCAGCTACATGTCTTGATCCAATTTTTATAAGTTGCAGAAATATTTGTCACAAGAGTGGCACTATAATTTCAAATATAAGTGACCATAACTATATGTCATTCTGTACTTTAGATATAAAAATGGAAAAACCGAAGCAAAAAATTATTAGTCTCCGTTGTTTTAAGAATTTTAATTTAATTAATTTCGAAACTGATTTGCAAAATATTGCTTGGGACCACTTATTTTACATTAAAGATATAAACGAAAAGGTTTTATTCTTGCAAAATAACATAACTTTCTTATTTAACATACATGCCCCACTTAAAAAAATTAGAGTTAGTAAGAAGCCAGCCCCATGGCTAACAGATACAATTAATGACTATTTCATAAGCATTTTCAATAAGTCAAATGCTTGTCATAACAAAATTAACTATTACCAAAACCATAAGTTTTGCGCAGATCACACCTTTCATTTTGCCCTGGTGGACCAGATTACTGTTTCTAAAGTCATTGATGATATTAAATCCAATGCAGCTGGAAATTATGGCATTTCTCTTTATATGTATGTTGCGTCTATGTTTGCCACATCTTATTAATCATATTACTCACATTGTAAACACTTGCCTGGAAACTGGTTATTTTCCTAGACCATGGCGCGAATCTATAGTCTGCCCAGTTTCCAATGTTCCTAATCCCAAAAATGTTTAAGACCTACGACCCATAAGTCTCTTGCCTCTTGTCTCTAAAATCTTGGAAAGAATAGTACATAGTCAACTAATGGATTTGTGAGACTAATATTCTGCCAGCTCAACAATCCGGATTTAGAAAGGGTCATATCACTACTAGTGCTCTTCTAAATATTACAGATAATATCATTACAGCCTTAGACAAAAAGTTGGCTGTGATTTTGGTGGCACTGGATTATTCAAAGGCATTTGACTTGATTGATCATGACTTGCTCGTTGCCAAGTTGTCTTATTTTGGTTGTGACGTCTTATCGTTTTTTAAATCGTATTTATGGAGACGGTCGCAGCGAGTACGGGTGCAAAATGAATATTCTGAATCAAAAATAATAGTTTCCGGGATACCGCAGGGATCTATATTGGGGCCACTTTTATTCCTAATGTATATCTCTGATCTACCTAACGTAGCCTTACACTCGGACGTCTACCTGTATGCGGACGATACTCAGGTTTTTCACCTATTTAATCCACATAATGTTCAGCTTGCAGCAGACTCCATTAATTTTAATTTGGAACACATGATGAATTTCTCCAGTGAACATAATTTGCAGATTAACCCTATTAAAACTAAAGTTCTATTGTTTGCGGGTCGCAATCAACGGCATAACATAGAAAATACACTTAATGTTACGCTTAATAATACTACTCTCACTTTTTCAAATCACGTAAAAATTTTGGGTCTCATTTTTGACACATCTCTCAGATTTAGGGATCACTGCAATATGTTATTACAAAAATGTTATTTACGCTTGCGAATGCTTTATGCAAATAAAAGTATTTTAAATTACAAAACAAAAAAAAAGCTTTCTGAATCCTTGATTATGTCTATCATTAATTATTGTATAATTGTGTATTACCCATGTCTAGATAGAATAACGCAAAATCGCTTGCAGCGTATTCAAAACACATGTTGTCGTTTTATTAATAATCTTAGGAAATACGACCATGTATCACAAGCTATACTACAACTTAAATGGCTAAAAATTGTGAATATATTTAAGTTGTATTTATTAGTATTTTTATATCGCCTATTTAAAACACGCACACCTGTGTCTTTGTGTAAAAAGATGATTTACAGAACTGAGGTTCATAGTCGTAATATAAGGTATAATATACTTTCAATGCCACGTCATACTACATCAATGTTTGAACGTTCTTTCACCTATCAAGCTGTCATTCTATTTAATCGTTTCAGGCCAAATTTTCATTTTACCATTTATTTTTATCGAAGATTCTATAAAGATCTATTCTTGGAACAGCAATGATTGGTTGTTCTCCGTTAATTTATTTAATTGTTACTTAGCTGATGGAACATATGTTAGTTTAAAGTAGTATTAATTTTAGTTTATTTATTTTTTAAACTGGATAGGTTAAGAGATAAAAAGTAGCTTTTAGCTAATCTTCGCCTGTTCAGGCAAATACTGTAATTTGCAGGGTTTGTTAAATAAAGACGATTTATTATTATTATTAATAAATATTTTGAGATTATAATTCTATGTAGGTTGTACTGATATATGTAAAGCCTGCATCAAAAATATTTTAGAAATGCATTTTGCTTAATATTTTGCGAAACTTTATCGTAAATAACTGTTATCCCATTAAAGTCAGACACTAACGTCGTACTGAAAAACGCGTGCTCGTTGACAGATTTCGCCTTTAACCCTTTATAGGGCAGAACTCTGGGGGTTACTTAATACAGACAATTTTGAAAAATATTTTCTAAGTATGTTCCTTTTAAGAAATTTTAAGTGGGAAAAGAAAGTTTTTTTGATTTTATTTTGAGTTATGGGGTGGTACATATTTGTACCAGAGAGCCATTCCGTAAACTTACTAACCAATATGTTTAGTGGTACATATGTGTACCACATAATATATTATAAGAAATTATTTATAATAAATGAAACATATTGCATTTGCTTGTATCTGATTTATTAACAAAACTTAAAATAGCATTTATTATATATTTAAAGTTAAAACAGTAAATAAAAAAGTTAATTCTTAAAGAAATACATATTATTTAGTATATCATCAGACTTTTTTTATATCAGGTTGTATTCTAGTTATCATAAAACAATATTATTGTTTTATGATGACTGATGATAAGGAAGGAAACATTCCAGACAAAGAGCAACTTCGCATTTTTTGCAGATAATGATCTTTGTTGTAATTTTTTTGTGCTACAATGAGCACACCTGCGTCTTGTACCTTTTATAGGTGAGTTCCAACATTATTAAGTCGTATAGCATTAAAAACAGTAGGTCTACCATCCGAATGATTTCTTTTTCTTGCACGTCCAAATTGTGAAATTGGCCCGGCTTTTAGTCGTCCACGGAATGAACCTATTAGCTCTGTCGCTAATTTTGGTCGGAATTGCAAATGAGTCATGGGCTTATCCTTGCTGTTCGATGGCTTGACAGTTGTTTGATAGATTTTATAGCTATTTACAATACATAAGTCTAAAAGGTAATAGAAAATTTTCATCCACCATCTTCTACTTTTCCATGAAACACTATAAGCTGAAAGCAGTTGGTCGAAATGATCAACTCCACCCATATAGCGATTATAGTCAGCAATTCCTTCAGGACATTTGACATCGGCTCTTTCTCCTGTTTTTTGCGTTCGCAGAACCTCAGTTTCTTTGAGGGGATCATGCATAGTACTTATAATACAAACAGACTTCTTACCCCTGTCTTTCCACTTAGATATTCCCAAATTCCCTTGTAGGAGCCCATCTATTTTTCCAATACTCATATTTTTATCATCTTTTAGCATAGTCTTTGGAAACAATTTTCTAGTTTGTCGAATGGTGGAGCATGCAAAGAATTTTTTTTCCAAAAGCTTTCTTGCCAGCGGTATTGATGAAAAAAAGTTGTCAAAGAAAAGACAATATCCGAGCCCTTCAAAAAATTGTGATAATTTTGATACTACTCTTTCTCCTAAACCCATAGCTGTCCCTTCTTTTTCAATAGCTCCTTCATATAAATACATCCCTAAACAGTAACCTGAAATAATCAAAATAAAGTCATCATAATTTTCTTAGATATTTTGTGTCTTACCTGTAACACCACATGCTATCACCCACATTTTGAATCCCCGTTTATGGGCTTCATTGGCATATATTGCCTCAAACTGCTTCGTCCTTTAAATTTTATCATTGATTCATCGACGGAGGGAATCTTGATGGACGAAAAATAAGCTTAAAACGTTTTGTGACGTACTCTAAAAATGGCTTTACTTTATAGAGCTTATCGTAATCTTCTTCTCCCTTTTTTGGCATACAAGTATTATTATTTAGGTGCAAGAAGCGCGTAATTTTGAGAAACCTTTTGACAGTCAATACATTTTTTATTCGCGTCACTTCAAAATTCTGGTCACAGCTCCAAAATAGCCTCATACTGGGTAAAGAATGAAATCCCATAATTACAAGTATACCAATGTACACCTTTAGCTCGTCCAAAGTTAAATCTAATACTTTATTGCACTGAATCGCATATAAATTTGATTGCTCGACAATGTATTGCAAAAATATATTACTAAGTACTGATAAGAATATATTACATGGCCGAGATATATCAATTTTTATATTTTTAGAAACACCAAAAGGGCATGAGAAATCTTCTCCATGGTCTTTATATTGCTTTAGTGTTTGTGATTGGCGCGCCCATGTGGTTGGGCCCGCCTCTTCATCCGAAACATCTGATGAGCTTGTTTCATCCCTTTCCTCTTCATTTATATTTCTAGAAGCTTCTTCCGGTTTTTCGGCAAATTTGGTTTCTTCTTCTTCTTCGTTCGCGCTTTCTTCTCCAATCTCACCTTCATCTACGTAAGTACTTAGAAAAGATTGATCAGAGAGAGTTGGACTTGAAAATCGGGTTGAAGAAGTATTCGGAAATGTAGATAGAGGCAATTCGTCATCAGCGTCTGAATCACCTTCAGGTTCTGAATTTATGGCCATGTCATCATCTATGACCGATAAAAGATACTCGACATCATTGGGATTTTCTAGATTGAATTTATTTTTTTTATCCATCTAAAAAAATACTTTATTATGGTATATGTGTATAAATTATATAAAAAAAAGATGTTATACAACAAGATTTTCAATAAAAATAAGCCTAATGTACGACTTTTGTGCCAAAATACGTATCTTCAAAAAAGACCTGGCAAAACATGTTAAAAATAACGACAAAAAAACAAAAATAAACAAATTTCGTTAAGAGCTATGGTTAACGGTTAGTGGTACAAATATGTACCAGTTTTGTTTCTTGGAAAAAACATCGTAGCGGTACTGATATTTCATCCGTGGTTGGAATAAATATTTACTATGGTATATACCACACTAGTTTAAAGTAGTAGAAACTCTGTAATAAGTATTTCCTACAAAATATATCAGGTCATTGAAAATGTTTATTATAACCTAAAAATGAACATTTACCAATATTCGTCGTAAACAAGAATTATTTATACTGACATACTAAAACTTTTAAATTAATCTATAACTAACTAGTTTGTACTTACCATCTATATCAAAATTTCCACTAAAAAACTTTTACCACATTTAAAAAAAAAAAGGCCGAAAACTCTAAAAAACTCTCTAAGAGCACTGTTTTTTTTTAAATGCCAGTGGTATATATTTGTACCACTTTAAGACGAATAGTGTACTTATTTTGTACTAGATGGAGCTGAGAGTAAATGTGGTATACAAATAGACCACTGCTCGCTAGTAGATATTATGCCTACGTTTTAAGAAGCACCATACACCTCCATCTATTATTATTTTGTTGAAACATCAAGTGGTACATATGTGTACCAGAAACCTATAAACGGTTAAAAACCTCTCTATGCTTAATAATCGATTCCCCAACCTGTTTAGTAAAACATCGTTAGAAAATGTATAACTTATATTAATTCTGTTGAAGGTTGCAACTTATTTAATGAAAATAGCCTACCGGATTAAAATTTTTGTGCATCTAACTCATATTTATGTGCTTATTTAAAAATTAACTACTATTGGTGTTGGTGATTTATTTTTTTAATTCTTTTGGTAGTTCAGAATCTGAAGTGATTATTTTTGAAAATTCTCTAAGGTAAAGGTTTTAGAATACCCTACGCAAAGAGACAGTATACAAAAAAAGTGTTTTTATGCAACCATCTCAAATCGGTCTAAATATTTATTATTAATTACAGAAAAAAGTTTTATTTAAATCCTTTGGAAGTTATAGGCGTTTATATTTTTTAACATCTAAAAATTTAATAATTTTTCAGTGGCGTGTCGTGAGGTTTGTGCCAGGAGGGGCACAGTAAAAAAATAAATTTTTGCAATGCCACGCCTAAAACTCTTGTTAAAAAATTGTTTCTTTTTTTTTAATAATGATGAAACAAAAAAAACGAAAACAATGGCGTGCCATTGTTTTATCATTTTGAATAAAAGTTTACCTATCTCTTTTACCTAAATTGAATCCAGGATCGATTGAACTCAACGGAAAAAAAAACTGTAATATCAGAGTAGTCATTTAATATCATATAAGTCAGTTCACTAAGAATAAAGGCATTTTCTTAGTACGAAAAACGAACCATTAAAATAAGGTAAATATTTACTATTTACATGGATTATTGTTATGTTTAGGTATATTTTAGAATACTAATTTCGAGATCATTTTATTATAATAACATACTTACACATTATAAACAAGCGAGAGGAGCTATTTTTTAAAACAGAAATCCGCTCTGCGGTCCTTCATGGAAATAAATTTTTCTAATACTTTGTCATCAAAATTATTTATTTCATGCACCAAATTTCGATTAATGGACATCATAGCCAGAGCATTTAGTCTATCATTAAGAATGGTATTTCGCAAAAAGTCTTTATGCGTTTAAGCGTAGAAAAAGTACGTTCTGCTTCTGCCGTGGTCATTGGAGTTGTCACGATAATTTTTAATATTTTTGACGTTTCAATAAACGTCTCATGAAGGGCGTTGTCCATGATAAATGAAAGAAGATTCATTGCTCCAACAATTTCTTTTAAATCCTCTCTCGAATAGATTACCTCTAATTCTGTTCTTAGCCTTGATTTGGTCAGCATTGGATAAAATGAAGCTACATCACCTAAAACTGCTACAGGAAACTTTTGAAAATTCTGAATATTTTTCTGTATTAAACAGGTAAGCGGCTTGCAAATGACCCCAATAGGAAAAACGATCCTTCATTTGAGTTGTAATTGTATCACAAATTTCTTTGGCAATAACACTTCGAAAATTATCACCGGTTCATCTTCTTTTAGGCGTAGGAAATTCGGATTCGACAATCTTTTTTCAATTCGGATATTAGAAATATTTTTCTCAAAAATTAACAATTCTTTTTGCAACTGAACGCTGTCTTTATTTTTAGATTGAAGCTGATTGTACAACGTGTGGTAAAATTCTGTGAAAAAGTGTTAACCAAAATACAAACCCTGGATCTTCCAATGCTCTTCGTAGACCGGAAGCTTCATTTGACGTAACGCCTTTTTCACACCTACTTTCAATTTCTTCAAACACTTCTATAAGTGTTTCGCGATTTTCATAAACAAAATTAACTGTGCGAATATTATATAAGATTATATAAGAACACGCGAACTTTAGCGTTTTGTGATGCCGATTTCTGCATTATTGGGTTTAATTGATGAGCATAACAATGAATGAAATGAGCATTTGGGTATTTTTTTTTAATTTGAGCTTGAACACCGTTGTTCAAGCCGCTCATAACATTTGCACCGTCATAAGTTTGTGCTATTCATTGTATCAATTTTTGAGGAGTTTTTAAAACTAGGGGATCAATTTGATCTTCTATGCATGTTTTTAATCCAGTGGCTGTTTTATCTGTAACCCTTAAAAACACCCAAAAATGTTCACGGATGGATCTTTCATAAAAATACCTTAATATTAACACCATTTGACAATCATTCGAGACATCAGTGGTTTCGTCGCATTGGATTGATAAATAGTCAGCATTTTCAATTTGCTTGCAAATTTCTTCTCTACATACTTAACATACTATCGAGAATTTCGTTTTGGATAATATTTGAGGTCCCTTTAAAAACAGTAGCCGTACGCAAGTGTTCCTTTAATTTATTGTCGATCTGTGCAGTAAAGTTAATTAGCTCTTTAAATATTCCTTGATTTTCTGAGGATTCTCATTCATTATGACCTCTATGTGCTATTTCAAAAGCACTACAAAATTTTACACAACTAATTATCCCTTTTAAAATATGACGATTTTTCTCGACCTTATTATTATGTAAAATAATACTTTCTCTGTAAGCAGAGCTTAACTGTGTCATAATATTAACCTTACCGAGTATATCTAAAGCAGTGCAAGTATTGATGTGCTCACGAGACGATACATGTTTTCTTATTTTCTCAGGAAGATGGTGTAAATCACTGATTCCTTTCCTTGCCCAGTTGGAGTCCATTCTAGAGTCAGCTTTAAAAAACAACAGACACAGGAAACAGAATAACAAATTTCTTATTTCACACCCACATATCCACTTATTTTTTTCATAAATATCCTTAAATATCCTCATAAAAATCGTCGGGTAAAAGATCTGTTCTCGGCTTTTCGCGTACTAGTTTGCATTAAATTTAAATTTGGCAAGGGCCTTCCCAGTTCTTTAATTTTGACTTTATCGGCCAACGGCAGTCTATCAAAATTGATTTCAATAATATTATCTACAGTATTCATCATAAAACGTGAAAAAATCCTCAAAACCAAATAGGTATAACGATACCACCAACACAAAAATCGATAATATCGACAAAACAGTACCTCGTCAACAACGAATTGCCGATTAAAACGCGCCTTTCCTTGCAGAATAAAAACATCAGGCCGCAGAAAATCTGCGCCCTAATTGACCTTATGCAACCTGAATATTACAGGGCCTCGTGCATGCTCGTACCGCCGAAAGAGAAGGCGGAATTAGTCCTACTCAGATTTTAGCTTTGTTTTGGTTCCGATTTTGGGATGATTCTAGAACTGCGCAGAACTCGTTGCGCCGTAAAGTAAAATCCGGAATCGCTCCCGTTTCAATTCTGCATGGTATGGAACCACGAACTTAAAAATATACCTGGACTGCTTAATGCATATGGCCACGATACCCAAAAATGACCACTGCATGGTGGCCGCCATTTTTATAGTGGTTGTGTCCTTTTGATGTTGGTCACTCTGAAAATTTTTAGTGTTGCCAGCATAAAATATGTTAAATAACGGTAATGAAGTTGACATTTGACGTTTGAGTATAGCGGATTGCCTAGTTTTTGACGATTTGTAAACGACGCTTGGGTATATCGTCTGCATTAGGCGATGTATCTTTCTCCTTATTTAATACGTGAATAATGTATCACCATCTTTATTTAAAGGTATTTGGTTCAGTTTCTCAAAACCGAATTATTGTGAATAATTGTCCGTCTGTGTTGTTTATAATAGAATGATATATCGAGTTGTTGACAGAATAATATATTTTTTTCTACATAAACCCTTTATAATTACAAACCCTCATAAAATCATCTATATTTTGATTCTTATATATGGTTGTACCTATTAATGTGGAAACACTGTACATGGAGGGAAAGTAAAACTTGTAATAGTAAAAATAGAAAAAAAATAAGTGTTTTTAACTGAATTTGTTAAGTAAATAAAAGCAAAAACTTAAATGAATATCATGATTTTAATGGTATTAGGATTTATAAGATTCAAGATTATCAGAGTGATAAAACAAATATTTTAAAGTGCACGCATCTATTCCAAGTTGATTGAAACTTTGTCTCATTTTAGGTGAGGATTACTTTCTTTCATAAATTTTAACGAAATTCTTAAAGAAGTACCAGAAAAATCGAAGATCTAACGCAACTATCTTAAATTCTTACCTATATGTAACTTTCTATTTTGTCTTTTTGTAAACATAATCTCTCAAAAACTTTAATTGTTTTGTTTCCCTACAGTTGGCACAATTAAAATTTGTCAGAGTGACCAACATCGAAAGGACACAATCACGCAAAATGGCGGCCCCCTAGTAGTGGTCATTTACCTTTCATTGAATTGGCAGTCCAGGTATATTTCTAAGTTCGTGTATGGAACCCGAACGCTTGACGCACTGACAGTAAACAGCTGATTCTGATTATTTATTTACTAAACACAACTTGTTTTGAAATTTTGAATATTGCTTTGGTTTTGGACCTTTTTAAAACTTTTTTAAACATTAGGACTGGAATAAAAATGTCAATAGATTTAAAAAAAATCAATAGATAATTCTTAGGTTAAGTGAAATCTATCTACAAGAAAAACAATAAACATTAACAAAGCATAAAAAATAACTTATTTACTTCTTCTTCTTCTTCCTCTTCTTCTTCTCAAATTTCGTGAAGTCGAGTAAAATTGTAAGGATATATTTTTTACGCATGTGCGAACTGCCTGATTCTGAATTGATCCCTACTCTCGAGCAGGGATTTTTGGACGATTCTAGGACAATTCTGAACCGGTCCAAAAAAAAAAACCAAAACACCAAACTTTCAATTCGGAATCAATTCTAATTTAACCAAAACGCATAAAACAATATGCGCATGTGCAAAACAATTCTAGGACGATTCTAACAGGAACCAAAACAAAGCTTTTGTCTTACGGTCGATCGGAACGGTTCGGCTTTTCCTCGAAAATCCTGGGTTTGTATTTCGATATAGAAATAGAAGCAAGGAGGAGGCATTTATATTTGACAACGTCGTATTTACGCATTTCGGCGGCTAAATAGCGACCGATGCGATGGATTGTCTGTGTGGCAACTGTTAATAGCTAGATGGCGCACGCGGGCGGCAACTGTATTATTAAGTTATCTGGAAATATGGGGTATTCTGTATAGTGTATATGTTACGGTTACGGTCAAGGATGCAAATTCGTACATTAACGATAATGGCCGGGCAATAACGTAACGATCCAAGTAAAATAGGCAATATATGAGGTAAATCGAAGTTTTATAACCAATATTCTCTATTTTCTTAAAATATTTAAAACCTGACCCAACCTTGTGCCAACCCAAGTCACCAGGACGTTGTGTAGCCAATTAATTCTGATAATGCTTAAATTGACGTCCAGTCGTTTCATTTTATAACACAAGTTAGGGCGAGTTAGGTTGGCCCAAGGTTGGATCAGGTTTCGTATATTTAAAAAAAAAATAGAGCATATTGATCATAAAACTTCGATTTTCGTCATGTATTGTCTATTTTATAATAATTTGTATAGGTATAAAACTGATTTAATTTTAAATTTAAATTTTATTAAAAGTTTCATACCTTCTGGCTTCATTAATAAATTCTTGATCAAAAAATCTTTGATTACCAAATCCATTTATCTTTGCAACACACACACACACACAACAATAAGTTCTAGGTTGAACGGCCTTATTCGTTGTAGTTGTTGTATGGTGGGTATCACCACAGCATAAAGAAACCAGCAGTCGCACTTCAATAAAAATACATTGGCTTGAATAAGCGAGTTCGGTGCATGTGTACTAACGCAGGCACGGCATATTTGCTTATAGTAGGGATGACGGATGACGCTGACACTCGCTACGGTCCACGCGGCTTTTGCCTTGGCTAGAGCCGGACTTAAACATTTTTTTAGATATTATTATCTTGTAAAATAAAAATACCTACATAGTACAAATATTTATTTTTTAATATTAATAAAGTTCATATATAAACAAAATATTTAAACAACTTTCTACATCTAACAACGACGATATAGAAGAATACGTGCAGGAAGTTAATTAGGTATGTACCATAAATTTAAGAGAATATTCTTTGAGTAATTTTAATCAAAATCACAAAAGTTTTTATAAAAAACACTACGCTTTGTAAAAACGCTATCAAAATAGTCACTAAGTACGGCGCTATACTAACGATAACGACGCGAACTAAGCGATACACCTATGAACACAGTTCGATAAACAGTGATCGGTCACATTAAATTAAATAACAGCAAGCGCGGACTATATATAAGTTGCTGGCAACTGACATATGCTGCGTTCTCGATTCTGGTTGCTGAATATCGATCGGACGCTAGCTTCACACACAATTACTTCTGTTGGCCACCCTGATTGTTAACATTATAATTTGGCGCAATTTTTTCATAACCTTAAATAAATATAAATACTCTCTTGGCCAATTTCAAACACAATTACTGCACAATTAATATAAACAATGAGCGTCTTAAACATTTCTGCCCGCGAATGGATCTTGGACGAATCAGGAAACCTAAAACGCCTGCTGGAACCCGAAACCTGGCAAAAAATACCACTTCTAAACGCAAATTCCGTTCAGAATTTCAAGGATGGTACCATAATTCGTTTTCGTGGTATGGTACAGGATATGTCTGGTACTGAATACTATTTGGAGCAGTACCAAGTTATTAACTGCACTACCAACGAAATTTCCATGAGGAGTGGCAAGTATTGTGATGAAGCTGTCAGAAATCAGGATGAAAAAATAGATCTGGGTAGTAACATTCATAAACCGAGTGAAAGGCAACTTTATGTCATTACATCTATTCCTGCCATTAATTCATGGGCACAGGAGCTAGAAAAAGGCTTACATGCTATACCAGCTGCTACACAGCAACATATAAGCAGTTCACATAAACGAAGAATAGATGAAATTATGGATACTGATGACCCAAGTACAAGTTCCAATGTTAAAAAAGTAACTACAAGTCCTCCAGGCAATGAAACTTCCAAACCCTGTACCATTGTGTCCAAGGAGCATTTATTAAACCACCCCTTGGCTAACCAAGAATCAAAGGTGTGTCACATGAGGGTGTACAAGGACAGTAAATCCTTAAAGTTAAATGATGTTTGTGATTTTGTTGGGTTCCTTAGTATTAGTTCAGTAGATGATGAAAATGATGAAGATGAATTGATAAATCAGATGGAATTTCAGACTCATCACCCCCCTGGGAGTTTGGTTCCTCGAATCCATGTTATTCATTTTAAGCCTTTACTACATGCAAATCCATTATTAGATCAGAACATGATCATAAATTCGAGCCATTTTGCAACAATAAAAAAAGAATTATTCATCTTGCTAACACAACTTCTGTTAGGAGACACCTGTGCTGCTGAATACCTTCTATGTAATCTTATATCTGAAGTTTACCTAAGAAGAGAGTTAATGCCTTTAGGTAAGTTTACATTGAATATTTCCAATGTGCCCAAGCTAGAAAACATTGAATATGTGCATGAAGTTTATAAATTCTTAGAAATGATGTTAGTCAAAAGTCATTATCTACCTCTAACTTTAGAAAATATGAACACACTGCCAATCATCCCTAGAAAAGATTATGATTGTGACAGATTAACTGGTGCAATTCTACAATTGAGCAAAAACACCTCGGTGGTATTAGATGAAACTAGGTTGCAAGAAGGGAAATTGGATGCAGCAGGAGTTAAAGGAGTCCAAGCCATTGCCAATGCTATAAAGAAGCAAAAAGTCAATTATGATTTCAACTATTATCCTATAGAATTCGACTGTGACATTCCATTTGTGATTTTCTCAGAGGGCAAGAGCATGCTTCCGTCTGATGTGCATATACCACTAAAACCAGATGATCAGTGCAGAGACACTTTCTCAGAAATCCTTGAGGCAGCAAGGCATTTCTTAAAGCCAGAACTGTTACAGGACATAAGGAAATACCTAACAGAAGCCAGATTGTTGAATTATGAAATGTCAGACAACGTTCAGGAGCTTGTTCAGCAAGAGTTTGTGAATATGAGGCAGAATGATGGGAATGTTACAGCAGATGATCTGCACAGTTTGCTCGTTTTGGCAAGATTAGTTTGCATATCAGAAGGGAAAACCACTTTGGATGCAGATTGTTGGCAGAGGGCTTGTCAGATGGAGAAGGAGAGGAAGAGCCGATTAAGTAAATAATTTATTGTTAGATTAAGTTGTTTACCTTTATTTTGTGTGTTTTGTTTTATTATTTATTTTGTATTATTTAATTTAAGTTCATAATTAAATTTTTTATAACAATCATGTGTATTATTTGAGCGTATGTATTCCAACACTTCTTAAACTGTGTTAAAAAAATCATTTCAAGGCTTTTCTAGACTCAATAACCATGAATTATGATGTGTATAAAATTTTAGATTCACACTTTACCTACATTTTAGAAAATATATTATGAAAAGTAAGCTCTTTAGAACTCAACTCAATTAACTGATACATTCCAGTTACCTGTTCCACATTCTGAGCAAATACATGTTTCTTTTATATAGATAGGAATGAAGATGTTTAACAAGAAATTAAAGACAAAGAATTTATGAAATATTCATGAGTAGGTGATTTTAATGTTAATAAATCTATTACAGAAACAAGCCAATAAAAATCGAACAAATCACAGAAGCCACTGATACTGAAGAAGATCAAAGTATAGGCAAAGCACACTTAGAATCCATTGATAATCAGGTAGAACTATCATTTATTTTATTCTGTTCTATTATACATTATGAATTTATTGCAGACTGATGATAACCTTATACTAATAAAATCAAAAATTAAGAGCAATAAATCTCTGGGAAGTTCTGAGGAAACTCCTCCAACTTTAGCTGCACATCATTGCAGCAAATATGAGGTAAAGATTTTACTAATTATACTATTTGTTGGTCTTCAGAAAAACAGAGAATTATTATGGGGAAAGCTGCAGCACAGTTTTCCATTAGATTAAATAGTAATGAAATAAACTCTCGGTCATAGGTCTCAATTTTATTAAATTAAAGTCAAAGGATTACACGTGTTTCGCCCATACAAGTCAAGGGTAGAAATTAAGTTAAAATTTACGAAATCGGACGGAGACTAGTTACTACATATTAAATTAATTGTAATATGTAGTAACTAGTCTCCGTCCGATTTTGCCAATTTTAACTTAATTTCTACTTAGAGTTTATTTGATTACTATTTAATGTAAACCAGTCTTTTTGAGAAAAGATGCAATATTTCTTGGAATTTCCATTAGATGTTTATTAAAAACCCTCTTGAATTTCCCTATAATTGCTATTTACTTTCCAATAGGCTGTAATTCTCTTAACATGTTGATCCAGTTCATTCCATCATATTTCATGTTAAAATAAAAATTAGCATAAATAGAGTGTCACTGAACAACAATAAGAGCGAACTATTTCATTAAATATGGTTATTGCTTCAGTTGAGGTTCTATTCGCTAAGATTATAACAACGGATTACTTTTGTAAAACGTATGCAATTAATTAATTTATAAAAAAAAGTATATATCATCAATTTCTCTATAAACTTTGTATCCTTCTAGACTGATCCAGAAAATCTAAGTTGTTATCACAGCGCTTCACACACCGACAATATATCAACAGACGAACACGATAGCGTTCGAGATATCCAAGAATCAACCCATCATTTTAAAGAATTGCATATCTCAGACAGTGGTACTGACCTTACAGAACTTGCTACAAACGAATCGGAACAAAAGACTGATTTGGAAACAGAGTGGTTAAAGTTTTGGGCCATTAATGGTACCTTAGACCACGATTTCACTAAATTCTTATTAAAGTTACCTGTTTTAGGTGAAAAACTAATCTGGGAATCCTGGATAACCAAATATAGTGCCTATATTAACCCAACCTACTTGACTCAAGAATCGACAACTAACCAGCCAGGATCCAGTAGTTCTAATAGCATTGAGGCCCCTAAAGGGTATTTTGGATTAGTTTGCGTCATTTTTGTGTTAAAATCGTCAGTTTTTAGGTCCCACTTTCCATTTGACGAGAAAATTATAAGAAAACTGTCCGATCCCGAGCCCAAGCAAGAGTTTCAACCCTTAACGAAAATCCTAACGCGTTTCTTATCCACAAGCGACGAAAAACTATCCAACGAAGTCTCAGAAGGCTGGAACCCTTTGTCTCCCCTAAGTGTGGAAGGAGTTACAGAAGCGGAAAGGCTTTTAAGTTCCAGGTGCGGCTCGCATACGAGCAGCAAATCGTTCAGGACGATCGATTCTATGACAAACGTGACTCGCATGACGGTAAGTTCTTTGGAAATTGGCAGCAGTCAGAGCAGCGATAGTATTTCTTCGGTGAGCTCTGTGACCAGCTCGGCGAGTTCTGAACAAATAGAAGAAGATCACCAAGGGCAGTGGAACGAGTTGTGGAAACGCCACTACGAGCAGGAGTATACGTTTTGGTACAATAAGTTTTTGTGTGAGAGTACGGAGCAGCCAAGTGACGTTAGTAATCAACAAACTGAGGCAGTTGTAGTTGAGGGAGGTGATTACTTATATCGTCAAGATTCGGAAGATTTGGATTTAATGGCCAATTTGGGACTGCCTACTAAATTCGGGAGAACTATTGAACCTGATGCGGGCTTAAGAGAGGAAGAAAATACTGAACGGTAAGATTTATGTACTCCTTATCCATTGATGTCATTTTAAAAAGTCGCTTTATTTAATTCATGTTATTATTTCTTCAGTACAAACCACATGTGTGTAAACACAGTAAATCCCAAAGTTAATATATATAGCCTATGTGCTGTGAAAGAAATTTTTATTGCAAGTAATTTTTATCGAGGGATTCCATGGTATTTATTAAAATTATTATTATCATATCATACAAAAAACTAATTGGTTGATAAAGGTTGTTTTGAAGTAAAAAATTAATTTATTATAGAAAACCACATGAACAAAATGCTTCCAGGCAACAACTGAGGGCAGCTTTAAAACTTATCGGTGTAGAGTATATTGAAGAGAAATCTGACGATTTATTAGCAGAAGTAGAATACAAAATGAAGCATATCAGGCATCAGAATAGAAAGCTTACTTTCCATAATAAAGACAAACCTAAGCATATTTTCTTTGACGAAGAAGGTAAAGTTGTTGAAACACAGATGGTAAAATCGGAAGAGAGTTGGTTAGAAGAAGACGATGATGAAGACGAGGAGGTAAGTTATTTTCGCTTTTAACAAATTAAATCAAAAAGGTTTATTTCCCAAGATTTATACTGAAAAGAAACTCTAAAATTATACAATATTCTGGAGCACTATAGGCAGAGTCTATGGAGCACTTTTCAGAATTGCAATTGTCCCAAACAACATTTTTTTAAATTACTCTTACTTCGAACAAATTTTTTTCCGGAAAAGAATGTTACACGAACAGCTATTATTTTATAAGTATTTTACTGTCTGTGTTTTCTAAAATTCTTTTTTTTTCTGAACACTAAAAAAGAAAAGCATTAATCGCAATTTTGTTTTGTAGATTTACATGATTTTGCTTGATTTACTTGACTTTACCACGGATATCCACCATCAGATTTATCTAATGAAATGAAATATATTTTTTTTTCGACCAAAAATAAGCAACGACCATCAACTTCAATTTTTTAAATACAATACAACTATGTGTAGTAATCTCTTACAGGCTAATATCACTTATTACATAATATATAAACTTACCTAACCAATGACAAAAAGATAATCATACTGCCAATGCCTCTTTTTTTATAGATGCACTATGGTATTTACAATACTGTATGTGCATCCTTAATTATTAGTTTCGACAACAATAACAAAGTAAAAATATATATTTATTAAACAATATTATTATATACAGGGTGTCCGGAAAAAGGAAGCCAATCCGCCGGCCACATATAAGGTGGACCAAAATAATGCGACTTTCGTTATGCCATTTTTTAATTGGGCGCTCGCTATTCCATATACAGGGCGTCAAAATGAGAAATATTAAATCGTTTTTTTGATGTAAGTCGAATGTTTCATGAGGTATTAAATTAAAATTTGGTGTAAGGGGTTTTTTTGGAACGAGAAATAGAAATCCGTTCACGGATTCTCTATACCTTGCAGGGGGCGCCACCTGCGGTATATTGCATGTGTTAAAAATACCAAAACTTTTTTGTACCTCTGTATAATAAAGTTCTAGTAAAAAATTTTAATTACCCAATCTTTTCTTGTAAAAAAAGTATTCTTAGTAAATGTCGGCCTGAGAATCCGTTTATTCGATATCTTATTTTTAAAATCTAGATATTTCCAAAGTTTACTGACTAAAATACATGTTGCTTCACTCGGCTTCACGCGCCGAATTACCTATTCACCGCCTCTCACTTCATTTGCCGGGCGACGCTTCTACAATCGAATCTGTGGGGGTTACACAGTGAGTAGAGTTTAAATCGTTTTGATGTGCGAACTTTTTATTACTAGTTGTACCGGGTGGACTCAGTGGACTGCCAAATTATTATAATCTATTATATTAAAATGTCGACTTATTGTTCGGTAGACAGTTGTTTTACAAAGCGTGGAAGTGGTTTAATGTTTTTTAGATGTCCGAAAAATGAAAATATATATATAAAATATATATTTATATATATAATAAAATAACAAATAAGAAATAAGGGTAACATGCCAGGTTATAGTACCTCTCTGTCTTGAGAGGGTGTGTTGTGACCAAAATAACGTTCGCAGTTTCGTTTTCACATAAAATAAAATATGAAAGTTGGATTTTGGTCAACTTCTTATTTTATTCTTATATTATTTTGCTATATAAATGCGTTATGGAACTTTTGTACATTTAACTCTTATTTTATTTTTATTTTACTTTATTTGACTGTATAAATCCAGCTTAAGAGACTACATTGTTTACATTTTAAAATGGCAAAATATATTTTCCTCGCCCTCTTTTGTCCTTCTTTTACATTATTGCACTTTTGCCAGAGTTATTTATCCACTTTTTAAGTATTACAAAATGTAATACCTTTTAAAGGTTATTTGAGTCGGAAACATAACTGAGCTTATAATGAAAAAAAAACTAATCGAAAATTAATAAAATTCATAGAAAAATCGACTTAATTTAAAAGCAAAAATATTAATAAAGGCAGCAGTCAAAACAAAAATATCTTGGAGCATTAAAATATTTAGTCACTTCGACAACGTTGCGCTACAGTATTACGCACGTTTTACTATTTTTCGAGTTCTGTCAAAAATTATGAATGAATGAATCCCGAGCGATGTTGCCAAGGAATTAAAAGAAATAAACGCTTTAAGTTATTGAGTCTAAGGGCGTATTTTGTGTTTAGAATGTGTTTTATCAGTTGTTTGTTGTTTTCGTACTTTTTTGGAGAAAATTAATGCCAAGATAAACGATCATGGTGCATTCTTGTGTAGTAAAGAGACTAGAGCATTAAAATCCAAATTTAACGTTTCATCGGTAAGTTTATTTGTTTACGTTTAAACAGCAAAAGACTTTTGTATTTTTACCACCAGCATCGTCACATGTAAAATATTAAGGTTAATTAATTATGTAATGACATTTTTCGCCTCTATTTAAAATTGCACAAGAGCGACGAAAACAACACGTATAGATATAGAAAATTATTTGTACAGAACACAATCCTAACCCGATTTGTAAGGGAGGGAAAATGAAAATTACAAATTTGTCGATTATTATAATATTATTTGCACTAGTGCATAAGCTCTACCCCACTGGCAACAAACCAAACAAAAATTAATTGAAAATATGCATTGTTGCCAAGGGGTACTAACAACACTTTCTCCATCCTTTTCTCTCTCACTACTAATTTTAAACAAATAAAATTGCACATTTTTGGGCTGGTTATGAATGAAACATTACGTTTATTACTTATAATGTCTTTGGTAATGCTATTATTAGTCTGACAAAATAATAAAAACGTCAAAAAGTGTAGTAATCAATCATTGAAAATTCAAACATGTCATTACTTAGTAGTTATGTCTATCTTTAGTTGTTACGTTTAGTAACAGTAATATATGCATTTTTTCACACAAGCTTTTGACTTTGATTTAAAAATAAATCCTAATGAAACCAGTCGTACCAAAACGACTGGTTTCATTAGGTACTGGTAGATAGATGGCGCTTTTGGCGTAAACAACAGTTTAATGTCGCTCCGTAAATTCATCTAAAAAAAGGAGTAAAAGTGGAGAATTAGTTACTATTTGGTGTGTGAAGTTAATCCTTGAAGGATTGTGTAGATATATTGTGAGAGTTTGTTTTTGCTTAAACACGGGCTTGGCAAGTGCGGATGTTCGTGAGATTAAGACCATTATAACTGCTATGTTTAACGAGAAATTTCTAGAGGAAGTAGCGGAAAAGGTGGTTAAAATTATTGAAAAAAAACTCGAACGTCGGCAACGAGAACAAGAGGCCAGGATTGCGTCACTGGAAGAAAAATTAAATAAGGTTATGGAGGTCAATAAGCGTCTTGAAGCATCATTGGATGCCCAGGAGCAGCAGTATCGCAATAAAAATCTGCGCATATTTGGACTTTAACCAGCCGAAGGTGAAAACCCAACAGCGTTGAAAGATGCCGTATTGAATCTATTTAACACCGAGCTCAAAACAAAAATACCAACAAACAACATACCGGTAAACCAAAAGCAGTGATAGTTCGGTTTTCTTGCAGCGAAGCTAGGGTATCGGTGCTTAAGTCGCGTGCATTACTTAAAAATAAACAAATACAAATTAAGGAAGATTTGACCAAATCGCGACTTAATTTGTTTCAGGCGGCTGTGAAAAAACATACCTATAAAAGTGCGTGGGTTCATAACGGCAATGTGTATATCAAGAAGAACGATCAAGTGTTGAGGATCCTGGATATCAGTGATTTATGAAGTAATTAATCGGTGAGTTCAAATTTCTATGACTTGAAACTGTAAATTAAACATTGTGTTCAGTTTTTAGAATGTTGAAAGTCTATTACCTATAAAAATTCTTATATGCTAAGCTTAATGTAAGATCGAGCTATTTTTAATTAATTAATTTCTATGAATGATCTTAAAGATTAAAAGAGGTTTGGCAGGGCAAAAACATTTTCTTTTGGCAGGCCTTTTGGTTATTGGGTTAATTTGTAGATTTTGGATGAGAATTTTTGCTGGTCTGTATGGGATTGTAGTTGTTTTATTTAGTATGCGAGTATATGTATTCATAATTGAGTATATATCGTAATATATATTCGATATATAGCTGGTGTTGTATAATTCTTCATTTTTTGTTTGATAAAAACGATTTTAAACTTAGTTATAATAAGTTCGAATTGAGTAAGTGTTTAATAGCATTGACTTTTTTGTTTTTTTTGAAAGCATACTTTTGGTACTGATTAATTTCCTTTTTTCTGCTCCTTTTTCCCTTTCCAAGCTATCCCTCTAAACTTTATATTGTTAAAAAAAAAATTTTTTTTTGTTATGTTTTTTTGTGCGCATATCAATGCAAGATCTCTGCCAAATAATTTTCCTATTTTTCAAAATCATATAAATAATTTACATTATGATGTGATTGGTGTTTCAGAGACATGGTTACATACCGATATTAACGACGAAGCTGTACATATACCTAACTATAGTATTGTCAGACAGGATCGATTGGGCAGAGGTGGTGGCGTCGCAGTGTTTATTAAAAATATTTTTGAATTTCGCATAATAATTAGTGAGTCGAATATGTATTTAGAACAAATTTGGATTGAAGTAAAGCTAAATAATAAAAAGATTCTTATTGGTAATATATATCGCCCTCCTAAAGGTGACCTTAATTTGTTTTACTCAAATTTAGATAATATTTTAGAGAACTTTTATGCTGTTTATGATTGCATATTTTTGCTGGGAGATTTTAACATTTATGTTTTGGGTCTGAATTCGAACTTACCTTTGCTTGAAATAACTGAGGTTTATGGTTTGAAGCAATTGATCATTGATCCTACAAGAGTGTCAGATATAACGGTGTCTCTGATAGACCTAATTTTCTCTAATCATGAGTCTATCCAAGATTGCGGCGTTAGGGATGTGGGTGTGTCTGATCACATGCTTGTTTATTGTACTGCCAATTTGGAGGTTCCAGAACCGCAGACTTTTAATTTTGTATATAGAAATTTAAATGATATAAATTACGAGCAATTGCAGGCCGATTTAGTCGAATTGATTCCCTGACATACTATGTATGATATGAGAGATATAGACTCCAAAGTTGACTTTTTCACGGAGTCATTACATAATATTATGGATATGCATGCTCCCTTAATTAAGGTTAAAAATAAAAATAAACCTTACAGTCCATGGATTACGGCTAATATTAGATTAATGCAAAGACTTCGCAATAGGGTATTAAATAAATTTAGAATCACTAAAGAGCGAGAGGACTGGAACATCTATAAGCAGTATAGAAATATAACAACAAGCGCAATAAGAGCAGAGAAAAAAGCTTACCTTGAATATAAGTTTAGTACTTGTAAAAATAAAGAAGTTTGGCAAGAATTGAAAAAAATTGGTGTTTCACAGAAAAATAAAAAACAACTTTGAGGAACTTAAGTTGAAGAACTTAATACTTTTTTTACGAATGGCAATAATAATAACAATATTGTTGGTGCTAATTATGTTAAATATTTTAAAGAACATAGAGTTGTCGCAAATGAATTTAAGTTTAACCTAATAACTCAAGACTTAATCGTAAACATTTTAAAAACTATAAAAAGCAAAGCATTTGGGGTCGATAACTTAAACATAACTCTTATCTTACTTTGTTGCCCTGCTATTATTAATCCATTTGCCATATGTCATTTAATAAATATTTGTTTAGAGGAAAACTACTTTCCAAAAAAATGGAAGCAAGCTGAATTTGGCAATCTTCGATCAGTCTCCGTTCTTTCTGTTTTTTCTAAAGTAATTGAGAAAATTATGGAGCAACAGATATTGGACTATTTAAAGAATAATAATTTGATTCCTGAATATCAATCTGGCTTCCGTAAAGGGTATAGCTGTGCCACCGCGTTGGCTCAAGTGTCTGATGATATATGATATAGAGCCCTTGATAATAGTCAAGCAACCGTATTAATTTTACTAGAGTTTACTAAAGCTTTCGATATGGTTAATCATCAGATACTTTTATCAATTTTGCATTATGTGGGATTTTGTGAGTCGGCTGTAACTTTAATATCTTCTTTTTTGTCAGATCGTAAACAGCGGGTGATTTTGAATGATAATGAATCGGGGTTTCTAGGCGTAGTCAGCGGTGTTCCGCAGGGTAGCATTTTGGGCCCATTACTCTACATACTTTACACATCTCAGATAACAAAGAAGATAACATATTGTAAACATCATAACTACGCGGACGACACCCAGATCTATTTCTCTTTTGAAGAGACTGATGTTTGGCAGGCTAATATAAAAATTAAAGAAGACCTTAACAATTTATTTATAGAAACGCAAAAGTTACTTTTAAAAGTTAATCCCACTAAGTCCACAGCCATTCTTTTTTGTAGTGATAATAAACGAACAAATATTTTAAATAACTTGCAACTTTACATTAATAATGACAACATAACTTTTAAAAATTCTGCTAAGAATCTTGGACTTTTAATGGATTACAAACTAAGATTTAAGGATCATGTTACTCTTAAAATGAAAAGTGGGTACTCCGCACTAAAAATGATTTTTTCGCAAAGGGATTACCTAAATTTGCAATTAAATTTTTGTGACACCATCTATCTAGGCCCTTGCCTTGAGTCTTCTGACTCATATAGAATACAAAAACTTCAGAACTCCTGTCTTAGGTTTGTATATGGCATAAGAAGGAGAGAACATATTTCACATAAGCTAAAGGTTGCGGGGTGGTTAAATATGTACAATCGTAGAGAGCGTAGGGCATCTTATTTGCTTCTTTTTCAAAATTCTTAAGTCAAGGATTCCTTCATATTTACATCGAAAAGTTAGATATCGGACTGACGTGCATAACTTGAATATTAGAAGAAAACAATTATTAATTATTCCTTCACACAATAAAGAATTTTTTAAGAGATCGTTTTCTTACTTAATAGCACACTATACTAACAAATATTGTATAAATGATTTTACCATGTCAGAAAAAACTTTTAAAATGAAAACTAAACTAATTCTAATAAATCAATAACAAATTACTCACTTAAGTATTTATAGTAAAAAATTGTTTTTTATTTTTATTTTTAAATTATAAAATCGAATTATTTATATGTGCCAACCTTTTCCTTGTCCAATTCCAGCTCCTTTTCCTATTCTCTCCTTATTCCATCAGTATGCTTTTTATTCGTGTTGTATTAACTTTCTTCTTTTTTTTTTTAACTGGGAAAATGCTTTTGTTTATTATTTATAAGTGTCATTTATAATTTATAATTATTAAATATATATAAGGCCTCAATAGAATTCAGGGAATCTCACAGGGGTTGTTCCCTGGAAGTCTGAAAACATGGCCTATTAGTCACCTTCTGGAATTTTATTTGTATTTGTATAAAATTTAAGTTCTATAGATATTTTTTAATTGTTTCAATACACATTAAATGTGCTCTTTGTAAAGAACGAACTATTAAATATGTGATATGCATTTGGTTTATAACAGAATTGTAATTTTTTATTTTTCTGGTGATTAATAAAAGTCTTATTATTATTATTATTATTATTATTATTATTATTATTAAAACAACCTTTAATAAGATACCTAAGTACCTAATTATTAACAAAAAAAATTTAACCATTTAGTTCTTGAATTACGTAAACTTTGATAATGTAAAATTTATTTAGTTTGGTGCCTATAAAAACAAATAATTTAAAGTATTATCAATTTGCATATTTTTCCTAAGTAGGTACATTAAATAATAATTTTATGCCAGATAATAAAGTTATTATAAAATTGTGCTCCGTCTTCCCCTACAGTTCGAATTAGACGAAACTCGTAAAATAATAGCTATCTTTTACCAGAATTCCCCTTTACATTTTTTGCTAGTTCCCAGTCGGCGAGGAGCTCGGCGGCCTGCCTTTGAGATCGAAAGATAAAAGGTTTTTCTCCGAGTGAAGCAACTTGTATTTTATTCAGTAAACTTTGATATTTCTTTCAAAACAAATTGACTGACCTCGGGCACCAGTAACTTTTTACGTACTCTCAAAGTGACGAATTTAAACGTTTCTGACGCTCGTAACAATCTTCTCAATCACTCCTAAATCTACATTTTTTAAATACATATTTGTATTTGGTGTGTTTTCTTACATCTTATAAAACCATAATGGCTCATAGACTAAGAAATGTACTCTTTTCCGAAATGGCGGATATGGTTTTGATGTTTGGTAAGTTTTAAATATTATTGTAAACAGTAAATACCTGTGAGTTCTCAACTAGGAAAATGTTGCTCTAATGCTAGTTTAGCCGCTAGCACTATGCCCAGACATTCCCAAACCGATTTCATCCCAAAAGAAAATATTTTTTAAATCTGATTAACCGCCTAAGGGAGACTGGAAGTTTCAGCGAAAGACGGTTCAACCAGGGCAAGAGGAAGAAATTTTAAGAATTGTCGAAGAATCACTAAACCTTAGTACTAGGGTTTTGGCTGAACAGATGAGAAATATTGGGAAAACCGAAACACAATATTTTACGGAGTCAACAACTTTACTCATTTCATCTTCAAATAGTACAGGGTCTTTTACCCGACGATCCCGAGGCAAGACTTGGTTTTTGTAGATGAATAATAGAAATATGGATTTTATAAGGGCGATTCTGTTTACTGACGAAGCCACGTTTACGAGAAACGGCATGAAATATCCATAACGCACACATATGGGCTGAAGAGAAACCTAGGGCCATAGTTGAGACACATTATCAAGTAAATTTTAAAGCCAATGTGTGGGCAGGTCCTGTGAATAACTTTCTTTTAGAACCTGTCATTTTACCAGATAATTTGACTGGTGATTCAATTCTGTTTTTACAAGAAATACTGCCCGAATAACTTGATGATTTGCCTCTAAATTTAAGACAAAATCTTTGGTTTTAACTCGACGGTAATCGATTTTCTCGCTCATTTTGCTATAAATGGGATAGATATAGGAACTATTTACATCAAGTATTTCTTAATCGCTGGATTGGTCTGGGTCGTGATGTTCCTGTTACGTGGCCACCCCGTTCGCCCGACCTTACACCTTTGTAATTATATTGTTATTTTATTCGAATAATGTAAAAAAATTGCTATAATTAACTTTTTTTCAATCTTCTCAAAAATATTTACATATTTGTATGTGTTCCCTAGACCATTGTGATGTGTGTATATGATTGTATTATTCTAAAATCTAAATCATTTCCTATCTCTTATTCTAAAATAAGAGATAGGAAATTTTATTTTCTATTATCCACCTATTAATGTCTTTTTTTACCTTATAGTATGGACTTGATCTAATTTCATTTGGCAGCATATTATAGAGCTTATGTCCTACATAGTATATGTGTTTCTGACATAGGGTATGTTTAGGACTTTGTTTAAGATTACAAGATTTTGCGCAGCCATGATCAATTTGTTTTTTATAAAATGGTGATTTAAGCATTAACCTTATAGTTGCCTTAATATGAAGTTGTTCAAGTGAAAGCAGGTCGCTTTTCTTGAAGACAAGTTCTGTAGGGTATCTTCTGTTTTTAAAAAACATAATTTTAATAATCCGTTTCTGTGTTATTTTTAATTTAGATAAAACAGTGCTACCCGCACTTCGCCAGACAACCAAACCATAGCTGAAAATTGATTCAATTAAGGCAAAATAAACTGATTTTATTGTTTGCAATGAGAAAATATTTCTTAATTCATAAAGATTAAAAATAAGCTTTCTTACTTTATCTGTTACATATTTAATTTGTGTTTTCCAAGAAAAAGTTTCATCTAAATAAACTCCTAGGAATTTGATTTATTCTGTCTTTTTAATTTTATCATTACATTTACATAAGAGGCCAAAGTTACAATTTGCTTGGTGTATTTTAAGGCTCGGTATATTCGGTATGCTCTGATTTAAGAATGTTAAAAAAAAAATTTAGTTTTGTCCATATTTAGTGTAAGCAAGCTGTAGTCCAGCCATTCTTTTATTTTTTGTATTGCAATCTCAGCACATCGAGTTGCTTCTTCCCATTTTTTTACCACTGACATTATACTGTTTATATACACATTAAATAGTAGTGTAGAGAGGACGGTTCCTTGTGGCACCCCGATTTCAACAGTTTGATGTTTACTGTTTTTTCTTCAAATGCTTACCCATTGTTTTCTTCCTCTAAGGTAGGATTTAATTAGGTTGTTAGGAACACCTATAATAAGCGTGATAAGAGAACTGTGTGTGCCACTGTGTCGAATGCCCTCTGGAGGTCCAAGAAAATACCTATGACCTTTTCTCCCTTGTCCATATTTTGTAGTATTTTCTCAGTTACCCTGCAGAGTGCATTCTCCGTATTTGACCCCTCTCTAAAACCGAATTGCTTATCATTTAATAATTTGTTACTTTCAAGGTTTACGTTACTAGTTGTTTTTTTTTAACATTTCTCTATTATTTTACTTATTGTGCTTGTCATAGTAATTGACCTGTAATTATTTGTTAGTTTTTTATCGCCCTGCTTATAAAGTGGAAGTATTTTGGTGCTTTTTAGTATATCCGGGAAAATTCCACTTTTAAAGACTAGATTTATTAGGTGACATAATGGCTTCACAAGATATTGTTTAAATTTTTTAATTAAATTTGAGGAATTATTGTCTTCCCCTCCCCTTACCCCATTTTTAAGTGATTTTATTTGATTGGTCACTTCTATGTCAGAAACAGCATTTAAGAAAAAAATTATCAAGTGTTTTTGTATATTCGCACAATAGTCGTTATTTTGTTGTAAAATATATGTAAACAACCACCTGCTTCACTTAACTAAATATACAATATATAATCAATAATTGTTTTCAGGAAGGTTTCTACCTACAACGATTGTTGCTATTCTGACCTTTAACTTAAAAATACTGGAAAAAAATTGCAACTCTAACCTTAAATCAGTTGGCATTTATTATGATTTTTAAAAGGCATTTGACAATATTAATCGTGTCTGCTTAAGAAATTATATATAATATTATATATTATTATTAATTTATAGTGTATTATATATATCAGTCTTGCTAGATATTAATTTTAAAATAAAACACAAGTCTGAATTATTACGCCTTAACTCAAGTGCGTCCAAAGAGAGAACTGACATTACCGATTTGTAATCAGTATGACCATTAGCTAATAGAACCTTAAGTTTAAAAGAACAATTTCTTAAGAATTTATTTTGGACTTTCTCAATATTTCCAATATGCGATTTATAAAATGGAGACCATACAGAACTAGCATACGCCAAACTAGAACGGACTAACGAACAGTACAGAACTTTATAGACAGAGCATGACAAGTTTTGACATGCATCTAGTTATAAATCTTAGATTTCTATACGGTTTCTGAACTAACTTTTCAGCATGAGACACAGATATCAACTTAGAATCGAAAATTACTCCGAGATCCCTAACTTCCGCTACCCTTTTTAAAATAGTGGAACCTATAGTATACTCAAACAATGTAAGATTGCTTCCGAAAGTTATTGAATAACACTTCGGAACATTAAAATCTAAACCATTAAGGTTGCACCATTCATAAAGATTATGCAAGTCATCCTGTAACAATTGACATTGAACATTTTAATCAATAGACAAAAACATTTTTAAATCATCAGCGAATAATAAAAATTAACAATTTATTACGAATAATCCTATATCATTAACAAAGATTGTAAAAAGCAACGGACCCACATGTGACACCTGAGGAACGCCAGATGGCACAGAAAAACTGCCAGATAAGATGTTATTAAGCTGTATAAATTGCGATCTAACCAGTAGATAGTCCCTTAGCCAACAAATAACCTTTGATCCAAAACCCAAAGCTTTGTCAGTAGAAGCGCATGATTAACTCTGTCGAATGCCTTCGAAAAATCCGTATAAAAAGCATCAACTTCTGAACCCTTACCAAAAGCATTAAACAGATAATCTCCATAACATATTAAGTTAGTAACAGTGGAACGACCTTTTTGAAAACCATGTTGATTGTTAATAAGATTTCAAAACAAGTAAATTGCCTGCAAAGTGGGAGTATTACAAGCAACTTAGGAACTATACCACGACAGCCGTTAGAGCAGAAAAAAAAGCTTTTTATAGTAATAAATTTAAGAACTGTACCATCGTACCGAAAAAAAACTGGGACATTAAAATTTAGTCTCCTAGTCTATTATAGTAAAAATCATTCCTTGGGTATGGTATTCATATTTACGCATTATGCATTTTTGGAGTCTTAATAATTACATATTTAAATCATAATATTGATACAAAACATTTTTATTTTTCGATATTTATTTTTATTTGGAACACATTCTATAAATAAACCAAAACTAAATAATATCTGTTTTGATAATATGGAATAAAAAATTATTAATACTAAGTAAGCGCACCGTCGTTATCAATTACAGTTTGAAAACGTCGTGACATACTTAAAATTAAGTTTCTGGTATACTCTTCGGTTATTTGGTCCCATGCGTCATCTATCTTTAGGCGTAATTCATTCTGATTTCTAGGCCTAAAGTTATCTTTATACATATATTTTGCCATTTTACCCCAAACGTTTTCAATTAGGTTGATATCAGCGCTTGTCGAGGGCCACGGTAAAACTTGAATTCGTCTTTCGTCTAGATAGTTTTGAACTTTATGGGCTGTATGTATAGGAGCATTATCATGTTGGAAGATAAAATCTTGCTTATAGACTACACCAACCGATGGCATCATAACATTGTTCAGGATATTGCAATATCATAAGGCATTAAGCCTTCCCTGCACTATTTGACAAACGCCTGGTCCTCTAAAACTAATCCAAGCCCAAACGTTTATACTAAATCGTCCACAAGACATTCTGTTTTTCATGTAATTTTTTCCTTCATTATACCATTCTGAATCATTTGTTTAAGATTGTTATGGATTTATCAGCAATATCATTATTAATTCAAAATATCTTAACTATTTGACACTGTAGTCTCACAAATTTTGTAAAATCATTGACCCAATGTGTATTTATTCACATTTTTTTACTGTTTTAACTAAAATATTCATAACAATTGTTTTAAGTCAGTTATATAATTTTCTTGCCATCGAGAAACTTTACATTAGTTATTAAGGTATTTTTGTAGGTCTGGGAAACGAGTAAAGAGGCTGTTCATAAAAGTAATGAAGAATCAGCTGGAAGTAACTCTGGAGCAGATCTGCTAGAAAAGGTTGATGCGGGAAGCGATATAATGATTAAAACCAAAACTCAGAAACGCAAAAGGAAGAAAAAGAAAATTGTGTACCCCCCCGAGATGGAAAGCAATAAAAAAATCAGGAAGTATTGGCCTAAAAGGTTTTCACTTTTTAGTAAATACGACGAAGGTATTAAGCTGGATGAAGGTAATCAACTGTCTTAATTTCTCTTTAAAACACCAAAAATTTATGCTGCAAACAGCTCAGCATCTAATTATTAAAAGCAAAGCTTTGGGATCATGGCTGATTCTTTTCTTTCCATTATTCTGATTTAATGGAACTTAAGGAAGTTTCAATTGCATTTTTCCTATTTTTAGAAAGTTGGTATTCAGTAACACCTGAAATAGTTGCAAAACATGCAGCCGACAGATGTGCGACTGATGTCATCGTGGATGGGTTCTGCGGTGCTGGAGGAAACAGCATTCAGTTCGCGTTAACATGCAAAAGAGGTATTTTTCTATATTTAATTTGGTTTTATTTATCTTGAAACCGGTAGTAGAGTTGATGAACAAATCGTTGGCCCAAGTTAGGATTTTTATTCAATAATTTAGTTTTTCCTTTTAATATTTAGAAAAATAAAGTAAGGTAGGATATTAGATATGAAGAGTTACTTATTTTTTTGGGTATTATTTGTCACTTATAGCAAAAATCAATTTAGAAAATACTATCTCACACGCTCAAAAATTGAAAAGAAGAAGAGAATAGACTTATTCGCGTATTTAAAAGTAATATGAACTTAAATCTATAATGATATCTTTCGATATACTTAATTTAATGTAAGTTCAATAAGTTTTAAATACAATAATTTACTTGAGATATAATAGATTTTTTTATATACCCAGGAGCTGAGGTATCTATTCATCTCTGAGCTTGTTTCTTCTTGGCAATATCCTACCTAACATTGTTATGAATATTAAAATTAAAAACGATAAAAACAACGAAAAGACCTATTTTTTAAAAAAATACCTAATTTGATATAAGTAAATCATTATGGATTCGTCACAATACAGATTTTAATTAAATATGAATACGAGCTCATGGCTCCATAGATATAATAATTTAAAAAAATCAATTTTGATAATTCAGCTTATGAAACAGTATTTGCTAAATTTAATTATTGTTTATGTAGTGTCATAATAACCAATAAAATATACAGGGTGTTTCCTAACTACGGTACGAAACTATACAGGGTGAATCGTTAGGTCGTTTTATGAAAAAAAGTTCCTATGAACGTATGTCGGGTTGTCGGCAGTTGCTTTGTTTCTGAGATACAGGGCGATGAAGGTTCCAAAAAATAACGGTATTTAAAAAATACTATAACTATCCTTAAACCGATTTGGTTGAAATTTGGTGCAGTTATTTGAAGTTATAAGACGCTTATTTAGCTGTAACTAGATTGAAATTATTAGGTCCAGTGGCGTGTCAGTGGGCACTACATGCTTATTGTTGAGAAAAAAACAAGGCCAATAATTAATTGTTTTGCAGCTTTTTATTTATTTTTGTATTTAAGCAACTAAAAATACAACGTTTTCGTATCTTATATTATCTGCATATCTGGCTTTGTTTTCGAAAAAAAAAATTTAAGTATCTTTAACTCATTCTAAAAATTATCCATGGACGACAACATGAAATAAAAACCAATTAATTCGATAAACAATTTCGATCTTAAAGTAAATGAGCAAAATGTACACCTTCTGATAAAATACACGACTGCAAACGATTTGTCATTGAGTGTCTGACACGCTCAAAAATACCTGGAGTATCCCTTATGATATTGCAATTGACAATAATTATCCGATTCCTCAAGTCATTCACATCTAGAACAGGAGTTTTATAAACAAGAGCCTTCAGATGACCCCATAAATAGTAATCCAGGGGATTCATATCAGGACTGCGAGCCGGCCAATTTTGAGGTCCTGCACGTCCAGTCCAGCAATTCCGAGGCAGTAGAGCTTGTACACGCTGTAAAGTCGAAATTATACCCATTTGTAGTTACGTCATCCAGGTGAGAAAAAACGTATGGCGTAGATATTTTTGCCAATCAATATTAGGTTAGAAACTTTACCATCGCCTTCAGAAATTAATAGTCTGCTATGTATTTTTATACGTTCAGAAATTAACAAATGATTTATTTTAGCAGAATATTATTATATTTTTATATTCGTGTTTTACTTTCATTCCCAAAAAATTTTAAAAAATCTTGTAGTATTTATTGTATTACTAACAAACTTAACTATTAACAAATATTATTATAATTAATCATAAATAGTGGGACATAAACAAGTCCGAAACGGAATTGCAGTTCAAATTGAGAATTAAGAATAGAGCGAGCCGAAGATGCAACAAAATTGAGCACAACAACGATAGCAAATATAAAGAAGAATGGGATAAAATCAGATCAAGATTACGCTGCTCATATATTTTCCAAGGTTCCAAGCAAAACACCGCAAAAACCAAATCTACAACATAATTGAAAAGTAGAATTCGGCACGAGCAGTAGACGTAACAAAACCGAGCTTACAAAAATTGTGAATAATGGTATAAAATTATTTTAACTCGCTGGGAAAAATTTTAATTATAAATAATACTGGCAATTTAATTTACTTGTTCATGAAAAAAATGTTGAAGGAATATGTTAACACATTAAAATGAAAATACCATTCCAAAAAATAAAACATACAAACTCAAAAAAACACGCCATATTGCATTACCAAGTTAATGAAATTTCAACGATATGATTGAATACTTAAACAACGATCATAAAATTTTGTTAGAACAAAAAAAGCTTAATCAATCTCGTCAGTATTGTCAGAGTCAGAACTGAAATCAGAGATATTGTCTTCGTCATCGTCTTCTTCGTCAGTCGTAATCACAAGTGGCAGAATGTCATAGGCATCACACACTTGTATTGCCTCCCAAGCCTTTTCAATTACCTTTTCTGTATGAAAAACATATTTTTGCCAATGATCTATAGAAATTTCGTTTACTCCCATGTAGTCAGAACTTCTAAAGGTGACCCCTTAAAATTGGAAATATATTGATCATATTTTCGTTTACATTCCGACCATACCATTTCAATTGCATTAAACTGGCGTGGTATATGGTGGCAGTCGCAAAATTTTGTGTCCTAAAGGTTTAACATATACAAGTACTTTTTTTCACTAGGGCAGTTTCTGCGTGCAATACTCCTTATTTTATCTTTCATGGCTTTTTCTGCTTGGTATCTGCTTTGTCCAAGATTTTCTCGGGATTTCTTCTAATAAACCAGAGTGGTAACTTGCATTGTCCATGATTATAAATGACTTTGGGGGAAGATTTGGAACCAGCTGAGTTTTAAACCGGTTTTCGAAGTTTTTCCTGTTCATATTGTCATGATAATCTCCCGTTTTTAATCCACTCTTGAATATTAAATTTGCACCCTTTATGAAACGATCTTTGGTTCTGGCGTGGACCACGATATAACGATGACCTTAAAAATAAAACATAATTCAATTCTCTTCTTTTAGAAATTATTCTTCCAGACATAAATATCCAGACATAATCTAAACATAAATTTGATATAATAAGTAATGTTCCATGCACATACGAGTAGTGTATGGAGTTAAATTCCCTCATATTGTCTTAGAGAGAAATTATATGAAACTATGAAACAGATGAAATTATGAAGTTAGAGGGCCCTTACAAGGGCAATAGTTTTTATTCAAAAAAAAAATCTAAAAAGATAACCAGTTAATTTTTACCTTCACTGTTTTTCCTTGAATCCGTGTGCTTGGTGTCATCTTGCCAGCTACTACGAAATGATCCCTTGCTAAAAATCCACGTCTCGTAAATGAAAACTGGAGTAAAACCTTCCGGACCTACATTTCTATTTTTGATATACTCCCTTAAAAAATTGATTCTTTTTTGAATAATATTTGGCAAGTCCATCAAATATTTTCTGTTATTTGATTTTTTCCACTTGAAACCTATACTATTGATCCATCTTCTTAAGTAGTAAATGAAAAACTCAAAATATTCAATTTCTTCCCTGAACTTTTCTCTTATTGTTGCCAATATTACATATTCTATTCTGGCGTACACTGTGTCCCATTTTGGATGAGACTGCAGGGTATCTCTGTCATTTTTTAAGATAGAGCTTTGCGGTTTTCGCGACCCTGTATCACTTTTTTGTAAAACTTTTAAAGCCACAAACAGAAATATTCTAACTACTTTTGTTCCTGAAATACAGGGCGACAACGAAAATGTTCACTTTTGGAGATGCTATTATTTCTCAGGCCCTGTATAAGATAGAATAGAAATGAAAACTGCTTATAATAGATATTTTTACATAAAAGTCAGTGGCGTATTTAATTTTTTTTCCCAATGCACTGTTTTTAAGATTGGGCACAAACTTGGTATTTTTTAAATGGAACACTCTGTATATTTTAACGTCAAATTTTTGCATTTTTTTTTCTGAATACATTGATGTATCACAACCTAATCTTAAATGCTCACAACCTAATGATAAATTTTAGCTCAAAGAATTAGAAAATCCATATTTATGTTTATTTTTTTAATAGTAGGCCATGAATTCTTTGACACATGCATAAAAAAATGTTTTGTTTATTGCATTCATGGAAACTAAGTCACAAACAGACTCAATACATATCAATAATGATGGCTGACGGTGAAAATATGGAATTCCAAAATTTTGAAAAGTATGATATTATAAAATGTTTAAACCTTTCTAACGAAAATGTCGAAGCGGCGCAGCAATTATATTTAAATAGGTAAAGCTCTAGCTTATTTTATTTTGTTACAAAATTCAAAAAATAAAAAAGATCTTATTAGGTTTCCAGAAAGACGTCAGCCATCTCGGGCTACGGTATTCCGGTTAAAATCTAATCTTTTAAATTATGGCTGCTATTCAAAACCTAGGCAACCCCATGTTGATAGAAATGAAGCTGGCGAAATTAATGTTTTAGCGTGTGTGGAAGCAAGACCCCAAATTTCCTGTAGAAAGATAGAGGAAGAGATAGGAGTTTCCAAAACAAAAATGCAAAAAAATTTAAAAAAGCATAAATTTAAACTGTATAAGATAAATATTATTCAAGAATTGCATCCTGACGATCCGTTTAAACGACTAGAATTTTCTAATTGGTTTTTAACCAAAACTAATGAAGATCCGGATTTTGTAAAAAAGGTAATATGGTCTGACGAATCCCATATAAGCAGTAGTGGCATATTTAATAGGCAAAATACCAGACATTGGTATCAAAAAAACCAACATATTACTTTTGAACGACAGCAACAAGGCCGATTTGGTTTTAGTGTTTCCTGTTTTGTATGGGGCACTAAAATTGTATATATATTTGAGGGTAGCTTAACTGCCCAACGATATCTAAATATATTGCAAAATAATTTGCCAGAGTTGCTGGAGGACATACCTTTAGCCCAGCGACATCAAATATATTTCCAGCAAGATGGAGCGCCCGCTCATAATTCAAGGGTAGTTAGAGAATATTTAAGTACCCATTTTGATAGACGTTGGATTGGCACACACGGGCCAATCAGATGGCCCCCGAGGTCACCGGACTTAAGTGTTTTGGACTTTTTTGTATGGTCGTACTTAAAAAATAAAATTTATGCAAATCGGCATAATAATATAAATGAACTCCGAGCGACAACTGAAGAAGCATTCATAAACTTACAAAGGCAACCCTTTATAATTTTAAATGCCTTAAGACGAATACAGACTGTATGTGGTTTTTGTATAAGACAAAATGGACAGCAGTTTGAACAGTTTTATTAAATTTATATTTGTTGTTTTTTTTTTGGTTTTTGTAATTAATTTTCTAATTTGATTCTTGTAATTACTAATTAGTTTTTAATGTTAAACCTGGTCCGATATATTTTTTTTGTTTTTAACATTTTTATGTTTATATTAATATTTTAAGTTAATGTTCAAAATATAGTTAAATAAACAGGTTTAAATCACATGGCGTTTTAAAAAAGTAATAATTAAATGCATGTGTGTAAGAATTCATGGCCTACTATTAAAAACAAAAATAAATATGGATTTTTCTGATTTTTGAAGCTAAAATTTACTAAAGAATAGGTTGTGATACATCAATGTATTCAGAAAAAAAAATGCAAAAATTTGACGTTAAAATATACAGGGTGTTCCATTTAAAAAATACCAAGTTTGTGCCCAATCTTAAAAACAGTGCATTAGAAAAAAAATTAAATACGCCACTGACTTTTATGTAAAAATATCTATTATAAGCAGTTTTCATTTTTATTCTATCTTATACAGGGCCTGAGAAATAATAACATCTCCAAAAGTGAACATTTTCGTTTTCGCCCTGTATTTTAGGAACAAAAGTAGTTAGAATATTTCTGTTTGTGGCTTTAAAAGTTTTACAAAAAAGTGATACAGGGTCGCGAAAACCGCAAAGCTCTATCTTAAAAAATGACAGAGATACCCTGCAGTCTCATCCAAAATGGGACACAGTGTACATAGAATAAATTGTGTCCTGAATTCTATGTTTCAAATATGTTGTAATTTTGGTTTTTGCTGTCTTTTGCTTGGAAGATATACGGGCTGCGTAATCCTGATCTGATTTTATCCCATTCTTCTATATATTTGCGATCGTTGTTTTGCTCAATTTTTTGCATCTGCAACTCGCTCTATCACATTCTCAATTTGAAGTGCAACTCCGTTTCGGACTTGTTCCTTTTCCAGTTGAAAAAAAGCCAATATATTTAAAATCATCAGCTGCGATTGTTCATTATACCAATTATATCTTTTTTTAGGCATTATCTAACACTTTTCGAAATAACTTTCAAGAACAAGTTGACAAACCAATATTTTTGATTGACAGTGACGGATATTTCACATAACCTAGTATATAAAAGATGAATAATCATCAGACACCAATTTTTTTTCAAAAGTTTGTTGTCGCCGCTGTTTGGAATATGCTAAACAAAGATAAACAAAAATGACGTCATTACAAATGGGTATAATTTCGACTTTATGTGATATGGATGCAGGAGGTTTCTTTTTAGAGCTGCAGTGCAATCTTCCTGATACTATTGGAAGGATCTTCTTCTATCGCATCAAGTATAGCTTCTTCCAGTTCAGGCGTTTTTATAGTTTCTGGTCTTCCACCACCTATATTTTTATTAAAACTCCCAGTTTCACATAATCTTGCATGTAGTTTTATAAATGTTTTTGCACATGGAATTACTCTGTTAGGATATCTCTCCTGGTAAATTCTTCGTGCTTCTTCCGCATTTCCATTTGCTAATCCATAAATAAAGTGCATGTCGGTCATTTCATGGTTAGTAAAATTATTCATGATGGAGTAATAAATCACTGCTAATTGACAGCTGAATTTTACTTATAGCAATTCTATCACTGTCAGCTGGTCTCCAAAGCAGGTAGGTACAAAGGAGGTACTTGAATGGACTTGCCAATTATTTGTCATAAGAAGCAATGTATTTGTTATTTTGTTGTATTACAAAAATCTGATAATAAAAATCGTAGAAGTTGAATGTTTATTATCATAGTAAACAAGACACAAGAGACCAAAAAGTCGTGCATTGGAGGGTGAACATTTTGCTTATGTACTTTAAGGTCGAAATTGTTTATCGAATTAATTGGTTTTTATTTCATGTTGTCGTCCATGGATAATTTTTAGAATGAGTTAAACATACTTTAAATTTATTTTTTTCGAAAACAAAGCCAGATGTGAAGATAATAAGATAAGATACGAAAAAGTTGTATTTTTAGTTGCTTAAATACAAAAATAAATAAAAACCTGCAAAACAATTAATTATTGGCCTTGTTTTTTTCTCAACAATAAGCATGTGGTGCCCACTGACACGCCACTGGACCTAATAATTTCAATCTAGTTACAGCTAAATAAGCGTCTTATAACTTCAAATAACTGCACCAAATTTCAACCAAATCGGTTTAAGGATAGTTATAGTATTTTTAAAATACCGTTATTTTTTTGAACCTTCATCCCCCTGTATCTCAGAAACAAAGCATCTCCTGACATACGTTCATAGGAACTTTTTTTCATAAAACAACGTAACGATTCACCCTGTATAGTTTCGTACCGTAGTTAGGAAACACCCTGTATAAGTAATTTTAATAGACAATAACAAAATGCGAGAAGCCATTTGTATAACGTGTATATAATTTTAAATTGTAACGTACGTCACAATTTAAAAATTAAACAAATTATACAATTTAAAAATTCTGATATAGAAGACAATAACCATCATTCAAAAGACTATATACATCAGGCTGCGTTAGCAAGGCGTATGGCTAAAATAGCGCCTAAACTATACCGAGTAGAAAAAAACTTATGTAACATGGTTAAAAGGTTGACAAAAATCTACAAACTACAAATAATTTTACATATACAGGGTGCGTCAAAAATATGTTACGGAAAAATATGTAGCTTTTTCAAATGAAACACTCTGTATTTAGTGGCGTTATGCTTTTGGGGACAACAAGAGCTTTACATTGATACCTCATTTTTTAAATTTCATTACGGTGCACTGTGATCAATTAATTCAAATTAGCAAGAAAATAGTAAAGAATCTCGAATAATTAAGCGACGAGAAAAAATGTGGTAGTAAGCTTTGAAATCGTTTCCATGGATATTTCTAATACAAACATGTTTAAACTATTTGTCAGTTTTGAAGTATTTGAATTTAAACTATTTTTGTATTCATGTTTTGTTGCAGATATTAATATACAATTTTAAATTACAAATTTAATATAGTAAAGTGTAATAAGTTTTTAAATCTTTCCACAATGGAAGGAGCAGTTATACGTATAAGTATTTAAAAATAGTTACTTCTTGTCTTTGACAGAAGTAAATATTTTTAAATTCACTATTGTAAATTATTTTGATAAATAGAGAAGTCCGAATTACCAGGTTTTACTTTAAAATATATTTTAGTTGATAGAAACATTATTAGAGAATCTTTCCATATGCAAAAATTTGCCATCCAGGTTCGTCTTTATAATTTGCATAATTTTTTTAAGGTGCAGACTAATCAATAACTAGAATTCTACCATATACAGTATTGTGCATAAATATAGCAACATTCTTGTTTCGCATTAATTTTATCAGTTAAATATCGATTTACCTGCTGTAAAGTTGTTATTTTTAAATCTCAGAATTAACTTAAAATGGGTCGCTCAAAAACCGTCTCTGGTGATGTAAGAAAAATTATTGTGGAGCATTACGAAAATGGTGTTAGGGAGAGTGACATTGCAAGAAGCTTACGGCTTCACAGGTCAATCGTATCCAGAGTTTGCAAAAATTTCGCCTTACTGGAACAGCTGCACCAGCGCCCATTCCTGGTAGACCCAGAAAAACAAATTTGAGGATGGATAGGCAGCTGCTACGAATTTCCAAAGAAAATCCTTTTTTGTCTTCTTCCCAAATTTTGGCAAAATTAAAAGAGGGTGGTGGAGTAAACCTCAGTTCCAGTACCGTAAGGAGAAGATTACTTGATGCCATCTTACCTGCTCGTCGCCCCGCCAAAAAGCCGTTACTCTCAAAAAAGAACGTCAAGGCTCGTTTTCACTGTGCCCAATCTCATGTCCACTGGTCTGTAGCTGATTGGAAGAAAGTCGTATTTAGTGATGAATCTAAATATAATTTATTCAGGACTGATGGAGTGATGTACGTCAAACGCCCCAGTGAAGAAAGATTAAACAAAAAGTACATTTGCCCCACAATTAAACATGGGACCCATAGTAAGAATAGTGGGCAAAATGGATCGTTTCATGTACAAAGACATTCTGCAAACACATTTAGTGCCATATATAGATGAAGTCATGCTAGAAACGGCCATATTTCAGCATGAAAACGATCCAAAACATGCTTCTCAATTTGTTAAGAGGTGGCTATGCGATGAAAAAATAAATGTAATGGTCTGGCCATCTCAATCGCCAGACCTAAACCCTATAGAGAATTTATGGCATTACATTGACACCAAAATCAGGCACCTAACATGCTCTAATACAAATATTCTCTTTGAAATAGTGGAAAAAGCTTGGAAAGAAGTGAACAATGACTATATTATGAAATTAATTGAGTCCATGCCAAGATGATGTGCAGATGTTATAAAGGAGAAGAGGTATTACACGAAATATTGAATTGATTTTAATTTAGTTAGGTTATATTTTTTTAGAATCAAAACTATTTTTTGTTGCTATATTTTTGAATAATTTGCATAAGCATAAAACAATTTGGTGTTTTATTTATTATGATACGAAAAAAATTATAATATGAAAATATAAACAGGGTATAACTATTCTTGTAAATAATATATAAACCTTACTTATAAAATAGATACAAAAAAAATACAGGGTGTCCTAAAAGTGATGGATAATCTCAAACAGGAGATAGAGGGAGTCATTTACAATCAAAATCACCCCCTATGTTCTTATGCAATTGTGAATAGGTTAAAAGTTATAGCCATATATGTGTATTTTTTTAATTCCAGCACCTTTGTCAAATAAAAGCTTTACAGTTGATTAAACAATCTGTTTTTTTTTATTGTACCTAGAAATGATGTGCCTCTCCAACAAAAATATGTTTCTTAAACATTGCTTTTTAAGAGCACTAGAAAAACAATTTTTTGGACTTTTTACAACTTTAAAAATAAGTACTTAACTTTAATGCCATTTTTTTGCGAAGAAAATATGTCATGCGAGTGACCCTGAACCTTAAAAACTTCTTTAAATCATACTGATTCCAGCAAAGTACAACTTGAATAGATTATTAAAATTTCCTATTGTCTAATTAAATTTTTATTTTTTTAAGAAATAAGCAAAAAAAATATTCCATGGCTAAATCAATATTTTGCTTTATTATTTTACGAAAAAATAATAAAATTAAGATAGTAAAGTGTCTCAAAAATGTTTAAAAAATACATAAAAGTATGTCGACTTCTAATACTGACCAATTTATCTGCGGTTATTTTGAAGAATGTTGATTTGTCGTGTTTTTTGTCGTAAACAAAATTTAAAAATAATTTAAAATAGGTAGTGTTGTGTTGTCCAGGTACTGGCTAAGTACATACAATTTTGTATTATTTATACAACTGAACACATAATGCCTTATACTGTCCGTGAGTATGCAGAAATGCATTATGTTTATGGATTTTGTAATGGGAACGCTCGAGCGGCTGAAAGGGAATATCGTGAACGATTTCCTGATCGTTAACGATATCCTGACTACAGGGTGTTTCAACGAGTGCATAACGCATACGTGGAGGGGCAGATTCCTGGAAATCCTCGCAGAATAGGAAGACCTGATGAAAATGCTGAGGCAGAAGATGACATCATTGAAATGGTATTAGAGGAACCTTCAACTAGTGTTCGCCGCATATCAAGACGGTCTGGTATTCCGAGAACAACAGTACACCGCATTCTACGAAGAAACCAGTTGCATCCCTATCATGTACAACGGGTTCAAGATCTATTACCGGGTGATTATGACAAGAGGGTGGAGTTTTGTAGAGAAATGCTTCATCGTAATAGGCAGGATCCACAATTTTTTAACAAAATTTTATGGTCAGACGAATCTAGTTTTCAGAGGGCGGGAATATTTAATATTCACAATTTACACCACTGGGCATATTTTAACCCCAGAATTGTTAGAAATGACCGCTTTCAACATCAATTTAGTGTAAACATGTGGAGTGGCATTCTTAACGGTTCATTAATTGGGCCGTTTGAACTACCAGCCAGATTAAATGGTGAAATCTATAGGAGATTTTTGGAAGAAAACTTACCTGTTTTACTTTAGGATATTCCATTAAATATTCGTCAATCAATGTGGCTGCAGCACGATGGAGCACCCGCCCATTACAGCCTTCAGGTGAGACAGTTTTTAAATGAGGCCTACCTTGGTCGTTGGATTGGACGGGGAGGTACAATTCGTTGGCCACCGCGCTCCCCCGACCTCAATCCAATTGATTTTTTTCTATGGGGGTACTTTAAGGAGTTGGTATACGCCAGGGAAAATCGTAATGAGGAAGAGCTACGCCACCAAATAATTACAGCAACTAGATTAATTACCCAAAATGAACTTTCATTCAGAATGATTAAGAGAAATTTTATACGCCGATGTAGGTTATGGCATTAGATTTCGCGGCAGACATTTTGAACACTTATTGTAAATGATAGCAAAATTATCATGTAAAACAATAAACCATTTTCTAATGTTTTTTGTACCTTATTGCAATCCACCAACCCAACAAAACACAATTATTTATTTTAAAAAATTGGTAAATATTGATTTAGCCATAAAATTCTTTTTTGCCTCTTTTTTGAAAAACTCAAAATTTAATTAGCCAATAAGAAATAATGTATTTAAGTCATGCCTTGCTGGAATCGGTAGGAAACGTAGAAGTTTTTAAGCTACAGGGTCACTCTTATGTCTTACATTTTTGAGAAAAAAATGGCATCAAAGTTAGGGGTACTCATTTTTAAAGTTGTAAAAAGTCCAAAAAGAAATTTTTTTTAGCTCTTTCAAAAAGTAATATTTAAAAAAATATTTTTATTAGAAAGGTACATCACTTCTAGGTAAAAACAAACAAAAAAACGCATTGTTTAATTCACTGTATAATTTTTTTATAAGCTTTTATTTGACAGTGTGCTTGAATTTAAAAAATACATAAAAATGGCTATAACTTTTAAACTATTCACAATTGCATAACAACATAGGGGATGATTTTGATTGAACATGACTCCCTCTATCCTCTGTTTGAGTTTGATCCATCACTTTTGGGACACCCTGTATAACAGGAAAGTTCAATGTTGCTATCTTTTTGCACAATACTGTATAAGTTTTTATTAGGCCTCTTCTTTGTGATACAATTTTTAATTTATGTTAATTGTCAAGCAAATTAATGTCAGTACAATATTATACCTATAATATTTCAATAGGAAAAGCACTATTTGTGTAGGCAGTATACTAATACTATAGATAAGATATTTTCTTATATTATACAATATGTATATAAATTGTCTACAGTTAACTAATTTTAAATTCCTATCAACTTGAGCATTTTTTACAAATCTTGTAGTCGAACAAATAACATCTTTGCTCCATATTATTTTGCAGTAATAGCAATAGACATTGATCCAAAAAAACTAGAATTAGCAAGAAACAATGCCGCAGTATATGGTGTGTTGGACAAAATCGAGTTTATTCAGGGAGATTTCTTCCATTTGGCTGAATCGCTTAAAGCGGATGCGGTATTTTTAAGCCCCCCATGGGGCGGGATCTCCTATGGAATGGAAAAAGTTTACGACTTGGAAACGATGTTGGAACCAGTTTCGTTTTCAAAGTTATATGAAGCGGCTTGCAAAATAAGCAGGAATATTGCGGTTTTTTTGCCTAAAAATAGTAATACCACTATGGTAAGTAAAAAAAATATATTATTTGATATTGAAACGGGTTGTGAATATGGTTTTGTTTGAAGATTCTAAAAATGGCTGGACCAGGAGGAAAAGTGGAAGTTGAACAAGATTTTATTAACTCAAAGCAAATAGCGATTACTGCTTACTATGGAAACCTCATAAAGGAATAACCCAATCCTAGTAACTGGCTTATCTATATTCACATATGTTTTGCATTAATTTAAGTAAAAAGCATGTAAGCTAATAGTTTTGTTTATTGTAACTTTTTCAGAATATATATCAATCTGTGATATTAATTCCTGTTTTTGTTTTACCCATGTAAACATGCTTCAATGAAGTGGATGAAGGAGCGAACACAGTTATTCTAATTTTAATTTTTTTTGTTTGTGTGGATAGGTTCAGGGTGTTGAGAGAATATTCACTTGCTGACCTTAGTGGGCATGCGTTCCATGAATGCACGTTTTTGGACTTCATCGGGATTGCTTATTAATTCTATTAGGAAGTTTAGGGATTGTTTTTTTGGGAAATATTAGGGATCTTTGGGGAGTTGCTTTTTTTGCTGCGGATTGGGCAAATGATTTGTGATATTGTTATATGGTGTGAGACATACAAAAATTTGCTTATTTTACGCCAATTCAATACCTACAAAATAAAGCAATTAAAATATTCCGAATTCAAATATCAAGTACTTAAACCTACGTTGTGGTCTTGGTTTAATAAGAACAATATTAAACAAGAAAGCTTATAACATGGTATGATTCATTTTTTGAACCAAATTGATGAAAACTCACTAAAACAGTATTTCTATTGAGATTACTTTTTGCTATTTTATTACAACAATGGGCTGTGGTATGCACATACCATAGACTAATTAAGATAAACAATTTGTATAATAGTGAAGCGAATTTTCAACATTGATAAGGACATAAATTGGTTTAAAGAATCTAAAACAATGCTTAGGTATTTGTTTAATTGTTGTTATGCTAATATTTTGATATCTTAATGTGTCTTTAGTAATTATAACTAGTTTGGTCAAATTAAAAATTTTATTAATAAACGTTTTAAGTGGTATAGGTATTTAATATGTCTCAAGCTTAGGTATTGTGTGCCTACTATATCATCTGACATGGTGTATTGAAGTGGCGGATCTGGAGGGTTTTGGTAGGTGAGGCGAAATCCAGAAAGTAATTATAATATATGTTTAATTTCTCTTAATGAAAACAATGGCCCTAATAGGTATTATAAAACAACCAAACATATTAAGCCCTAAATGAGGGGGTCAGTGGAAAAGTGGTATAAGTAACATTTTTCCATAATTGGAGATAAGTGCACTACTGTATAGTTAAAGGGTATATCCTTGAAACTGGCTATTTATTTTAAATTAGAGTAAGTTACATCCTTCATCTCTCTATACATAACTGCTTATTCTATTCTCAAATGTAGGTCTTACATACTAGCGGTTTAAAGTTATACAATAGTAAAAAATATACAAAAATATACTTAGAACTAAAACTATAACTACTGACGTCCGCTTCTGTGGGGTCCTGGGGTGGCTGACCTGTTGGGGGGGTGGGCTGAACCTGGGCGGGCAGGGGGTGGATTGGGGTTAATCCTTGGCCTTATCTTTATGTGTACTTTATTTGGGGACGTGGTGATGATCGCGGTGTCATCGGCGTACTGCAGGGTGGTGTTTCGAGGGGATGGGGGAAGATCACGCATGAAAATGTTAAACAAGAGGGGAGACAAGGGGGAACCTTGGGGTACTCCCGCTTTGATCGGGCGGAGGGTGGAGGCGAAACCGTCAGCGCAGACACGAAATGATCGGTTGGTCAAAAAAGAGTGGACAAGTCTTACAAGACTAACGGGAAAACGGGCAACGACTAGTTTATGTAATAAACCATCGTGCCACATTTTGTCGAAGGCTTTGCTTATGTCCAAAAATACTGCCCCGGTGTGCATCCACGGTTAGCTCCGGAGAGAATGTGGAAAGCAAGCCGGGTTGTTTGATGGGATGTTGAGTGTTTGATTCTAAAACCAAACTGACCGTCGGGGATAATTTGGTGTCTGTTGCAAAACGTGGTGAGCTGATTGAGGATAGCTCTTTCGGCGATTTTACCCATTGCTGAGAGCAGACTGATGGGTCTGTAACTCGCGGGGTTTGTCGCTAATTCTCTCTTTTTTGGGAGAAGAATGACATCAGCGGCTTTCCATTGGGTTGGGAAGTATGCGAAACGAAACACACCGTTTATTATATTGGTGAGATCGACGATTTGGGTTTCAACAAGATGTTTGAGGGCCGGATTGCTAATGCGATCCGCGCCGGTGGCTTTTTTGTTTTTAGTGGCTTTGATTATGCCACTGATTTCGACCTGAGTTATTCTGGGTGCAGGGGCTGCAATTGGGGCTTGAAGGGCGGTTTGGACAGCATTGGTGATGCTGAGGGCCATTGCGGGGTTTTTTGGGGGATTGGGGGAAAATTGCCCTTCAAGTGAGTCTGCGAAGACCTCAACCTTTTGTTGCGGGTCAGAAACTTTGGAGTTGTTGTGGTTAATGAAGGGGAGGGGTCTCCTGCCCCCTTTAACCAAATTTTTAGCGAGGCGGAAAACCTCCCCAGGATATTCAATGTTTTGTTCGATATCATCGAGTTTTTGCTCCCATCTCTCGGAGTTAAATTCTTCGAGAAGTGTTCGCACTCGTTGATTCGCTCTATACGACTGACGTTTAATGAAAGGATCGCCTGTTCTAATGGCTTGTCTTCTTAAACTGTTACGAATTCTAATTTCCTCTCTTATATCGTCAGGTATATGAGTTTTATTGAAAGTCCTTGGGAGCTCTCTCTTAGCCGAAGACAAGGCTTCAGAGATGTTTTGCGTCAACCTGGTTACGGCGCTTTCGAGGGACGGGGGATCATTTATGGGGGGGACCGGGAGGCAAGTTTGGAGGTGATTTTTATATGCAGCCCAGCTGGTGACGAATCTGGGGCTGTAAGTGGCGGGGGAGTTTGGATGTTTACCTATTTCCATGTAAATGGGGAGGTGGTCAGAAGAAAGCTCATGCAATACACTGACTTGCGTAGGCCTTTGGACATTTTTGAAGAAAAACATGTCAAGGATGTCATGAGTACCACAGGATGCGAGGTGAGTGGGTTCTTGGGGGGGCCATACATTCAATGGAATGGCTTCCGCCATTTCCTGTACGAGGAGACCCCTTTGGTTGTGGCGTCTACATCCCCATTTCAGGTGTTTGGCGTTTAGGTCGCCACCTACCAGGATTGGGGTGTCAGGGGAGAAGAGGTTTGTCAACTGGACCCTAGTGACTTCTTTGTTGGGGCTTGAGTAGACGGATCCTATCAGAATAGGACCGCTGCTCATTTGGACGGTGACGAAAGTGGATTCCAGAGTGGGATCGGGGTTTGGCGAGTGAAAATGGGGGACTGATTTTTTGATGGCTATTAAAGTCCCACCACCTCTCTCGTTTAGCCTGTCAGACAGTTAAAGGGTATATCTGTTTAGGAGAAAAATGGTACAAGTTCTATTTCAACATTCTAGCGCCATCTATGAATTAGTAGCTGAAGCTCAACTCTTAAATGGTCTTTTCCTTTGGGAAAAAGTAGTACAAGTGCACTTATACCATTTTTCTAGTTAGTAAATTAGTAAACAGTGCTTGCATATTTGAATACGTTCTAGTGTTTTGCCAGTGACTAAAGTGACTTTCAAATAATAATCTTGGTATTTTCTACTAAAATGGAGAATGGTAAGTTTGTTTTATTAACTAATTTGTAACCATCACATGTTCGTGTAAAAATTTAAATTGCCGAAATTTATTTCTAACCTTACTTTTAGAGTTTTCGATTTTTAACGAGCCTGGTACTTCCAAAACAAATTTTCCTGATAGAAAATCTAATAATGGGAATACTCAAGACAGTGACGATTTGCCATTATCAGTATTAAGAAACCGACAAGGTCCAAGTGTTGAAAGTAAAGTTCGAAGTTGCAAATTTAAAGTAAGTGTCTGCCCTTACAGCAGCATGTATACGGTTTAAAAACTTTGTTTGTCTGCAACCTCGTTTGAAGTGAAACGGTGTTTTGGGTAAAATGTTAGACTTGCATTCTAAAAATTCGATGGGTTCGAATCCCAGAGATTTATCCGTAACAGTAGACAGATCCAAATTTAAAATCGTAAAATAAAACTATTAATTTCTAACTTTACTTTCAGATTTTTCAGAGTTTGACGATTCTGATGCTGACAAAACATATTTTCCTGGTAATGATTCAAGCTATGGAGGTTCTGTGTGTGACGATTTGCCATTGACAGTACTGAGCCATACAAACAGTCCAACTATTAAAGGTATAAAAAATAAAGGAAAGAAGAGAGTTAGACCAGCTGGCCATAAGAAGCAAGTGCGAAAAAAGTTGCGGACTAGCAAAGCATACGTGGGACATCGGAATCAGCCCAAAGGTGCTAAAAATTTTACTTACTTTGTCCACGATTGTCGATACAAGTGTAATAACATCTCTGAAGTAGACGCACGGCGAATTTTTGACGGTTTTTGGGAACTGGGTAATTGGGATTTACAGACTGCATTTATCTCGTCTTGCATTAAAATTGAAACTCCCCTGAGAAAGAAAACTAATGCAAAATCCCATAAGTTGAAATCTGTTAGTGTGACCTTGAAGAATCAAAGGGTTTGCATGGATTTCTTTTTAAAAACGTTAAAAATAAGTAACAGAAGATACTCACGAGTTGTTAACAAAAAGACAGATGTCGGGTTTGTCATACTTGATGGAAGAGGAAAGGCGCCAAATCCTAGTAGAATTTTAGACGAAGACTGCGATCTGGTCAAAGATCATATTAACCGATTTCCAAGAAAACTGTACAAATGCTATTTGCAGTTTTGTGAAGAACAAGAGAAACGTCCTGTTAAAGAGTGGCTTTATCGTGAGATTTTTAACACGGAATTTAATCTCTCATTTCATCAACCGCACACTGATACATGCAATTAATGCGACAGTTTTGATATTTTACTGAAATCTGGAGATGAGGAACAGAGAAGGAAGGTACAAATAGAAAGCAGAGAGAAGCACAGGAAGAAAAAAGACGGGCGAAAAAGCTTGCTCAAGAGTCTGCAGGTGAAACTGTAGCCATTTGCTTCGACCTTCAAAAAACACTACCAACTCCTCGTTTGACGACGAATAAAGTATATTACCTGAGAACTCTATGGACTTACAATTTTGCTGTCCACGATCTTGGCAGTAATAAGGCTTTTATGTATACATGGGATGAAAGCATCGCTTGTAGAGGATCTTCCGAGGTTGCGTCTTGTTTATTGAAGTTTGTTAAGCAACTGCCAAAGACGACAAAAAATATTATAGCCTTCAGTGACTCCTGCGGGGGCCAAAATAAGAATAAGAATGTATTAAAATTTTAGATGTACGTTGTTCAAAATTTTGACATACAATCTGTGGACCATAAATTCTTAGAGCCGGGGCACACTTATATGGAGTGCGATGAAGACTTTGCATTAATTGAGAAGCACAAGCGCCACGTTCAGTACGTATATGTACCTACTGATTGGAATGAAGCCATTAAAGAGAGTTGCAAGAAATTCTCTGTAACACAAATGACAAGGGCTGACTTTTTCTGCTTTTCAGAGCTTGAAGGTATAACTACCATTGTTCGCAATGACAAAGAAAAAAGGAAGATTGCCTGGAGACAAATTAGATGGTCTTGAAAAAGATCAAACATTTACAATGAATTTTAAAGACACTCTAAGTGCAATAATTGAATTTTATGAAGCAGATTGGGCCCTAAGAAGCAAAGGAAGACCATCGGCACAAAAACTTTGCCCCTTACAATTACGACTTATGCTACTTCTTTTACCCCAAATCATCATGTATGGCAAAATGGTACAAGTGAGAAAAACTAAGTTTTTTAGAAAAATACAATATTTTTAAAACCCGGATATATAACTCCAGAAAACATTAAAATTTTTTAAATAGGTATACGTAACCATTCTTGGATTTACTTTTACTAGGATTTTACTATTAGCCATTAACTTTGACTATCATTAAACTTTAAGGACTAACTCAAGAACCCGATTTTATATTTACTAAAAAAGTTTCTATAATTCTTTCGTAAAATCCTCTTCGTCTGTTTTGGAACTAGTCATATCATTAATAAGCGACTTTTCGATTGATACGATTGCAAGGTCAGATAACCGGTCTTGATTCATAGTATTACGAAGGTAAGTCTTTATTCTTTTAAGGCAAGAAAAACGCATTTCCACACTCGCATTTGCAATGGGTAAAGTTAATATGAGCGTAATAAGTTTAGGTCTATATATGTAAAAACATATTTCAGGTCCTTTGTGAGAATATGACATATTTGTTGCGGGCTACACCCTGAAAACTGTTCATCGCTAAAAATTTCAGTTCAGTTTTTAACGCAAGTTTTTCCTTGTTAAAAATTTTGTAATTTTTAACCAGGTTTGCCAACAAATCTTCAGGAAATGTTTTTTTTTAATTTTACAAAGTTACTGCATGCAATTAATGTTAAAAATTGGATGACATTTTATATTTTCATCAGAATTTTCTTTAAGAGTATATGAAAAACTGATTATTTGCTTAGCATTATTAACTAAATTAGCTGCTTTTGTTTTTAAATTGTAAAAAGTATCATCCGTCCTTAATTCGCCTAGTTGCGTAATACATGTATCAACGTATTTTTTGCATAGTACAGCATCAAATGTTTTTTTTTTGTAAAATGTCATAAAGAAAATCTGTTTTTAAAAAAATTTCGCCAAACACATTTAAAAGAAATTCAAATTCTAAAAAATATTTGAGAAATCCTTTAGCGCTATTAACGGAGACCGCTCCTGAAGATCGGCCGACTGATGACAAAATTAGGGATTCCAGATAAAGTAGCAAAAAAGATTCTACATTCCACAATAGATTTGCATCCGTCGTGAAGTATCAAATTTAGTTTATGGACTAAACAGTGAATAAAACTTCAGGGGCAACATTTTTAATTTTCATTTGCAAGCCGTTAATGTGACCAGCCATGATACTTGCTCCATCATAGCACTCCAAATAGTTCATAATAACGACACAAAAAGTTCCTGTAGATCCTTGTCCTTTTTTGGTTCAACCTCCTTAAATTTAGCAAGATTCTTTAAATCTCTAAATGTAAAAATTGCTTTTAAGACAGTCAATAATATAAAGAACGCATTAAAGAACACGTAGCGTTTGCTAACCATTTCCTGGCCTCAACACATAATTTTTTTAAGTTGCTCGCTAATTATGTACACAAGCCGGCGAACTCCTTTTAAAAAACTTATATTATTTACTAAAAGATACTAGCTACTGCAACAACTACAACTAGCTTTGACACTGGCGTAATGTTACCTGTAATTATTTCATATGTCTATCTATACTATTAATATGATTATTCGGCATTATTCTTATGGTTTGTGGATATTACTCCTTCACCCTTACAGTGTCCAACGTCCTCGTTGATTAACTTTTGTAAACATTTTACAGGAATTGTTTTATCTAACCAATTTTTTTGACACAAATAAATGCCTAAAACTAAAATACGAAATGTTAAAAATAAAACAATAATTATTATATATTTTTGTTGCTTAATTTCTATATCTTCAAAGCTTATATCTTCTATTAAATCTTCTTGAATTTTCTTAGGGTTAGTAAGATATCGAAGTTGTATATTTATGGATAAGTTGGTATTAGGAAGAGTTTTAATTTGTGGCAAAGCTACGGAGATATTGTTAATTGACAGAGAAAATTTATGGTTCAGTTAAAGACTGTGAAAAAGTGACTATGAATTTTAATGGCATGCTGAATCAAGCAAAGACGTAGCAAACTTATTTGTTAACCACTTCTCTAGCGTCTATCACTCTAATGAGATAGATCTAGGAAACTTTAATTTTACAGTAAATAATTCTGTTGACATCCCATTTATTCAGTTTAAACTTGATGAGGTATTTGATTCTGTAAATGGCCTTAAGGATAAACTAAGTTATGGACCTGATAATATTCCTACATATTTCCTCAAAAGATGTGTTTTCAGTTTAACAAAACCTTTGCATACCCTTTTTAATTTGTCACTTACAAACTTTTCCTGATAAATGGCGTGGTAGCTTTATAACCCGTGTTTACAAGAATGGTGACAGAGATAATATAAAAAATTATAGACCTGTTGTTATGCTGTCTGCTATTCCTAAACTTTTTGAGTTCATACTTAACAAACACCTTATTTGGCATTGCAGAAATCTGCTGGTCAATGAGCAACATGGGTTTTAACACAGGGTAAATCCACCTCTACAAATCTAACATTGTATCATGACTACATTATTGAGGTCTTTGGGGATGGATATCAGTTAGTTCGATCTATACAGATTTCTCCAAGGCGTTTGACTCTGTCATTCATTCCTTGCTTATTTTTAAATTAAAATGTTATGGTTTCCCTGAGTGGCTTCTTTTTTGACTAAAAAATGACCTAAGCAAGAGAATTTAGTTTGTTCATATTAGGGGTCCACTCTCAATTCCAATTTTGGTAGCATCAGGGTTCCCACAGGGTTTCCATGTGGGACCTCTACTTTTTAACTTATTTATTAATGATATTCATGGAATTATAAAATACTGCCTATTTTTATTATTTGCCGATGATCTGAAACTATACTTATAAATTTCAAATTTATCTGATTGCCATAGAATTTAAGAGGATCTTAATTCATTGTACAAGTGGTCACTATCTAATGGCTTGCATCTCAATAAAGATAAATATTTTATTATCTCCTTTGCTAAATTCAAAACTGTTGTTGCTTTTGACTATCATAATAATACAACGGTTCTTTCGAGGGTGATAGAAATTAGGGATTTGGGTGTACTGTTGACAACTCTGTGACATTTATTCCCCACATTAATAATCTGTTAAATAAAGACTCTCGCGTTCTTGGTTTTATTACAAGGAATTCTCGTGATTTTTCTGTCTTTGCATTTAAAGTTCTGTATACTACTCTTGTTCGCAGTATTTTATCTTACTCTTCTGTAGTATGGTCCCCCTATTATTTAAACCACATTCATAGGCTTGAAAGAGTTCAAAATAGGTTTCTCAGAACCCATGCTAGGCTAAATTTGCCAAATTTATCTATAACGGACGTTAGGTCGAGGCTAAATTTAATTTCACTTGAGAATTATAGGACCAAATGTGATTTACTTTTTTCTATCAACTTCTTAATGGTAGTATTAATTGTCCTGAATTATTAAGACTTGTTTTATTTTAGATGCAATATTAGATATCTTATAGAGATGCCACTATTTTTTAATTAAACAACATCATACAAATTATGTTAAATATTCTCCTATTATTAGGTTTCACATGCTGGGAAACGAGTTTAATTGTCATTATGATATAGTTGATAAGGGTTTTTCTAAGTTTAAGCGATGTTTGACTGACTATTGAAAATCGATAACTACATATGTCCATAGTTTGAAATGTTTTTTAATTGGATCAAATTTATTCTCAATTTATTGGTTATATTGTCTATAGAATCATTAGAATCACGACATTTATTAATGTCTTATTTATTTTCATAACTGTGTTGTTTCGAAATTGGGCAAATTTTGTTTAATTGTACTTAAGGAATATTGTTTATTATTTTTTTTATTGTTATGGTTAGGTTATTAATTTTTGTTGCAATTTATTTCGATAATGGGGACATCCCGTATATAAATAAATAAATAAAGTGACCTTTTCGAATTGATAACAGTTTTCGTAAATTATTTCTGGACTTTTTGTACAAATTATAAAGCATTTTTGTACGTGACGGTATGTATTTGAAAGTTATTTCCGACAAGATATTCTTCTTTCAAGAGTTTACAATTGGTAATGGGATTATAACAAACCCATCTAGAGTTTATTTCGTCACAATGGTTAAACTATAAATTGCCACAGTAAAATTTACTAGTATAATTATTTATAATTAATTGGATACAAACTTAAGGCTACATTTATGTTCATTAAAGATATGTACCGTCAAATGGGGAAACATTAACCCTTTGCGGACAACTTTGGCTCACATTAAGAAAAAAGATTATTTTAAAAATAGCGCCAAAAAAGTAAATAACAACTCTTTTGTGTAAACTCCAGTCGATAGAGGGGGTTTTTGTACTTTCATTAGCAGCCGCGCGACGTCGACCGCGTGTTTTTCAGTCGAAGTTGAAAGGTGATCTTGAAGCCGACAGGTCGATTTTTATTCAATAACTTACGCATTAAAACTTTGATCGGCACAATTGTTAGGAAAGTTCTAGTATCTCGGTAAGTATATTGGCGTTATAGTTGACTATAAAATAGAGCGTAACCTATTTTTTAGTTATATTATTAACTCTCCTTTTGTTGTTGTCCTGGATAATATGATTTAGGGTAACGTTGGCCCATATTTAGGGGTAACATTGGCCCGCGGGCATTACCTCAACAACTAGCAACAAATATTTTTTTTCAGGAAGGTTAGTAATGCCTCGACACCCAAAAAACGTCTTGGGTCACGATCCTATACAAATTATACGTCTGAAAAACTGAAAGAATGCTCACAAGAAATGAGATCAGGTCGAATGTCTCAACGAATTGCTGCCGCAATTTATTCTTCCTAGGATTCCTAGATCTACAATCAAAAATAAATTAAAGGGCAAACACTTCAAAACTATTGGCCGATCTCGAGTCTTTTCAGATGCGGAAGAAGCTTTTGAACAACATCTTATCAAGTTAGCAGATACTTAGACAAAAAAGGATACCGTATTTCATTGTTCAAAGATAAGCTGCCTAGATATGAGTGCACAAAATCTTACTTGCTGCGTCATAAAAACTTAGCCCAACGAATTAGTTCCAATATAAAGAGAGTTCGAGCAGAAGTTTCTGAAGCGGCATTGAATGACTATATAGAAAACTTGGCAGTTGCTTTAGAAAACATTTCACCCTCTCGAATATGGAATTACGATGAGACCAATCTTAGTGACGACCCAGGAAACAAAAAAGTCATTTGTAAAAGAGGGGCTAAGTATGTTGAAAAAATACACAATTTTAGCAAAAATGCCACTTCTGTTATGTTTTGTGGCAATGCAGAAGGAAAATGCATTGCTCTTTATGTTGTATACAAGGCCGAGCATCTCTGGACTACTTGGACAGGAAATGGCCCCCCAAGAAGTCGCTACAACCGCTCCAAGAGTGGGTGGTTTGACGGACCTACATTTAAAGATTGGTTTGAATAACATTTTCTTCCGGAAGTGAGAAACGAATGGACCTTTTATTAGGTGACAACCTCTCCTCGAATATTAGCGAAAGGGTTATTCAACTATGTGAGCAGAATAATATAAGATTCGTATGTTTGCCGCCAAACACAACTCACCTCACCCAACCGTTGGATGTGGCATTTTTTGCCCCACTAAAAAGAGCTTGGCGAAATATTTTAACACAATGGAAAGAGTCAAAATCTGGTTCCAGATTTTCAAGTATTCCCAAGGATTTGTTTCCACCCTTACTTAAAGAACTAATTCAAAATCTAGAAATAGATAAAAGCCAGAATCTAATTCCTGGTTTTAAAAAATGTGGGATTTATCCTTTAAATAAGCAAATGTTACTTGATCGCTTACCAAAAAACTTGACTGAAGTGAATAAAGACGTGATGGGTTCAGTTTTTTGGAACAGATTTTGGAACAAAACGTGCAGAATATTTGGGAACTGAAAATAGGACCAAGCAGAGACGAAAAAAATTGCAGCTTCCTGCTGGGAAAGCATAAGTTCGAGTGACCTAATAAGCCCAGATACCAAGCCTAAATCTTCAAAACAAAAATCCACTAAGCCAAGACGAAATTTGTCTTCAAGCTCTTCTCAGAGCTGTTTAAATGAAAATTATTTAGAATGTGATAATCTAAGCCATTCATTTTCTGATTTGATTGAAAACGAGAATAATGAGGTTGTCAAAATCCTGATATTGAGAGACCAAGTCGTGCTATTTTAAACATAGGCGGTTTTGTGTTGGTAACATTTAATGCCAACCAATATCCTGAAAAACCGCCAGTATTTTTTCTTAAGCTTTTATTTACCTAAAATCAACCCCCTACGTTTCAGTGTAACATTAACCCAAGACCTAATTAACATGTACGGGACAAAATTTCCCCATTTCAAGAAAACTTTGGCCCACTTGAAAAAAATTTTTTTTTTTGATAAACATTTTATTATACATGCAGACTGAAGTACAAAATCTATGGAAACATCCATTATGATGCATAAATAAAAATTACATACCATAGAGTTTAACAAGTATTTTATTATAAGCCAAATAATAGAAAAAAAATCGGCCAATGTTTCCCCATTTTACGGTACCTTAACTACAAAGATATGTACTTAACTAATTAAACATCCTGATTTACAAATTAAACTTAATTCAGATATATGATTAAGGGACCATAAGGATTTTTTAGGTTAGTGCATTCTCAAATAGTCCCAGATTTGTATAATGTCTTTTAAGGTAAGTATTTCCAAATCTAGTGTTTCTAAATGTGCAAATGAGATCATACGAAGTAATTTCTCTAGTCATTTAAGTTAGAAAGCTGTTTAAACTGATTTTGTAATAAAAGAATAAATTTTATATCGTTTTCTAAATTATAAAATTCAGTACGAATGCGATTGGAGTTTTTATTAACAATCTTTACATTTTCTTCGAATTGTCTCATATTTCCTGCAAATGAACTGAGTACGAACTTATAATCATTAACTAGGGATATAAGACGTACTCTATGAGGTAACTAAATTTATTATTAGGACTTTCGCACAACCCGGCGAAATCCAAGTTATTTAAGCGAGCGTTCGTGTTGTGTCGCACACTATTTCTATACGTTATGTTTGTAATTTATATCTTATTTTTGAATACAGTTTAATATTGATAAAAGTAGTTTTAATAGTAGTTTTAATATATCAGAAGTGAGATTTTTACCCAAAAGAAAAACACTATGTGTGTGTAATTACTAGTTAAGTGCCCTTGTACAAAATACTTGTTTGTGATTTGTGCTGTGCTTGTGATGTCCGGTAGTCCGGTCATCAACACCTTGGATTTGGGAGAAAGAACAAGAAAACGCATACTGCCGATTAAAAAAAGAGTTAAGTCAGAATCCCGTTTTGGCGCTTTATAATCCAGACTTAAAGACACAGGTGCACACGGATGCTAGTAAAAATGGTTTGGGAGCTATTTTGCTACAAAAACAAAAGGATGGAAATATGAAACCAGTAGTTTATATGAGCCAGCAGACATCTAAAACTGAAATGTCATATCACAGTTATGAGCTGGAAACTATGGCTGTTGTTGTCGCAGTTAGAAATTTTCGAAACTTCCTATACGGGCGCAAGTTTACCGTTATAACTGACTGCAATGGTTAAGGTTGACTTGGTTAAAGAAAGATTTGACACCAACGTTTTGGAAAATGGTGGCTGGAATTGCAGGAGTATGACTTTGAAGTTGTTTATAGACCTGGAACTCAGATGCGTCATGTGGATGCTTTGAGTAGGAAACCAGTGGTAGTCAACTTAGTACAAGATGCAGATTGGATATATTGTGCTCAACTTGAAGATGAACAGTGTGATTTACTGAGGCTACAAATTGCTGAAGGCACGGCTGACAATTCCTATAAACTAATTGACAACAAAGTTTGCAAAGAGGTCAATAATGTTTTTAAGATCGTTGTTCCAAAGGATGCTCGTTGGAGGTTAATAAAGCAATATCACGATGATAATGGACATCCTGGTCTTCCTCGAACAATCGATGCCATTACCCAAAAATATAGGTTTTTACATTTAAAGCAGTTCATGACCAAATATGTTAACTCATGTATAGAGTGTCAATACGTGAAGACTCCGAAAGGAATACGAAGAGGTTATTTATATACGATAACGAAAATTGCTAAACCTTTCCATACCTTAGATACATCTGGACCACTTAGGGCCATTTTGTAAAAGTCAAAATGATAACAAATATTTATTACTTGTGGTTGAAGCATTTACCAAATTTACTTGGTTGAAAGCCGTGAGGGATACCAGCACAAGACCTGTCATCGACTGTTTAAAGCTTCTAATTAAATTTTGTGGACACCCCACGCGCATAATTACGGATCGAGGCAGAGGCTTCACAAGTAAGGAAATGAACGAGTTCTGCAAACTTGAAAATATTAAGCATGTGCTCAACGCTATCGCAAGTCCCAGAAGCAATGGTCAAGTTGAAAGATTTAACCAAACAATTCTAAATGCCCTTATGACAATGGTCGGTGATGATCACAATTCTTGGGAAACAAAAATTGTCGAGGTACAGCGTGGCATTATAATGTGTTTGAATTCAAGTACCGGAAAATCTCCAGCCGAACTTTTGTACGGGTTTCGACCGCGGCTCAAATACAACATAGAATTAACAGATATCACAGTAAGCACGAATAGACTAGAAACTTTACATAATAATCGGGTTAAGGCTTTGGGTAATATCTTTAAAACCGCGAGTGCTATGAAGAAACGCTATGACAAGAATCGATTGGGTGCACGCACGTTTAAAGGGGGCGGACATGGTTCTAATAAGAAGAACACCGATAATCAAGGGACTGAGTAGTGGCAAATTGGTTCAACGATACATTGGTCCTGTACAAGTGACAGCAGTTCTGCCCAATGATCGCTATCACGTGCAATCAACGTCCGAGGATCGTAGGCGATTCCGACGTGTGGTAGCGAGCGACAGAATGAAACTTTACAAAGTCTGAAGATGATAAATCGTGAGTTAAACAATTTGACTTCTTATTAATGTTTAATTGAGGAATTATATTAATCTGTTATTGAAATATTTTCTCTATTTTATTGAGCTAATGCTTTTTGTTGTCCTTTGGGACAAAGGACAAAAAAAAGCTTTGGGGTTATTTCTGTTTGGGGTTATTTCCGGGACTATTGCAAATCTCCCATGTTGTCTCTGAAAAGCTTAGTATAACAATGACATTAAGGGGGTGAGAATTAAGACTGAGTTTCACCACTCCTGGTTGGCACCTGTCGAGCCCGAGACACTGATATTGATTTAGATATCAGGACTTGTGACTCCTGGTTGACCGCAGTAGAGTGTGAGACCTGTTTTCATATGTGACGTACATCAAATAAAATTAAATGATATTAAAATTTCTGGTGTACAGTTTCTGTTTTTATAGGTGTCTCTGCAAGCAGTCCTGAGGCAGGCCCGTGTCAGGATTGCCGAATTATTAGGAATTTCGCACAACCCGGCGAAATCCAAGTTATTTACGGCGCTGGCAATAAAGCGGACCCTTGTAGGAACCCAAATAAACAAAGCGAAGTCAGTGAAATTCTAGATATGCTCGAATAAAGGAGCGAGCAATCGTGTTGTGTCGCAGACTATTTCTATACGTTTTGTAATTTATATCTTATTTTTGAATACAGTTTAATATTGATAAAAGTAGTTTTAATATTATTTACAGTTCAATAAATGATAATAAGAAACCAATGTCAATATTTTTAGACTTGACAAAGGCGTTCGATACTGCGTCATAATATTCTTCTAGAAAAGCTCAAAGGTTATGGTTTGAGGGGTTTGGCTCAAATTTTAATAAGAAACTATCTTCAAGATCGACGGCAATGTGTAAGAATTAGAAATGAGCAAAGTACTTATAAAACCGCTATTATTTTCTTTGTACATTAACAATTTCTTAGATTTAACAACAGGTAGACTAATCTCGTATGCAGATGACACTGTTCTTTTTGTACAAGGCGATAAATGGAGCGACACAGTCGAGCATATTATCCGTGAATTCGCAAAAGTACATCAATGGTTGGAAGAGAATAAATTAGCAATAAATATGGATAAAACAAAATTAATGTGTTTTATTATTCTTGACAATTATCAATATGAAGCCGATGAAATTAAAATGCAAAATATGAAATGGCATAAACACATAGAAAGCACAAACACAAAACTTCGAAAATTAATTTATAAATTTTATCAAATTAGAAATTTATGTATGCCAAAATTGAATTGTTTGAAATTGCTATACTTTGCGTTGGCGGAATCGATAATTAGATACAGTTTGTCAATGTGGGGCGGAACTTATTCAACAACTTTAAATATTCTCAATGTCACCCAAAGATATTTGTTAAAAGTCATGTTTGAAAAAAATACTAGATACTCAACTAAACTCTTGTTCCAGGAAGCTCAAGTTATGACGGTACAACAATTATATGTTAAGTCAATTCTTTTATTAGTGTCTGTGAACCTCCCTTTTCTGACTTAAAGGAGAAATCAGACATTTGTAACATATATTGGTCCTAAATTTTACGATATACTCCCTACAGATTTTAGACGCATCCACAACCGAAATCTATTTAATAAAAAAATTTCATTATATTTGAGTCAAAACTTTGATATATTTGCTAACATCTTGGACAGGTCATAAAAATGCATTTCAGGTTTATACTAAACAAATTAAGTGTATAAATCATCAATTGTTAATAGAGAAGTTTTATATAGTTGTTAGAATTAGGAAATTATTGTAATAAGGGATGGATGTGCGATTGCTGTAAGGTTCTCTTGTACACACACAGATATACAGTGCATCCCAAAAGTTATGTCTAAATTCATGTACAATTCAGGGGTGTATTCGAAAAAAAAACGCTCGGACCCGTCGATTTTTATTTCAAGTTGCGCATTTTTGTACGTGAAGTTTGTATATACAGGGTTGCTCAAAAATAAATTACGACCATCAACTTCATTTTTTCAAATGAAAGCACCTTTTTTTATTTCATTTTTGAATTTCGCGTAGAATTCTACGTATGTTTCGTGCATCATGTCCTATACCTAAAGTCAACAGTTAAAAAAAGACGACCAAACATTATTATTGAAGTTCACCTTACGAGTCACCTTATCTCTGAAAATTTTTATACAGAGCAAAATTCCATTCATTCGTGTATTTTTATTGTTGGCTGGTCACCGTGTATTTTCATAGAAACTGTATGACAGCTGTACGCCAAACAGATATTGTCAAGTGTGAAGTGTACGAGCAAAGTTGCGGTTTTCACAATGGTAAAGTTAACGGAACGAGAAAAAATAGAAATTCTGTGCATGGTTGGGTTTGGTGATAGAACACGTACTCAAAGAGAAGCTGCTCAATTATTCAATGAAATCCATCCTGATCGTCCTCCGATATGTCAAAAGGTGGTGAGTAGAATAGAGGCTGAACTTAGAGAATTCGGTCATGTTAGAGATCTGCCGAAATCTGGTCGTCCTGCTCAAGATGAAAACGAACAACTTGACGTTTTGCTTTCTTTGGAAGAAAATCCATGTACTCCTCTGTCGCAGATTGGAGCAAATTTACACATGGCGAAATCTATAGTTCACCGAATAGTTAAAAAGCACAAATATCACCCCTATAAAGTTATTCCTGTGCAAGAGTTATTTGATGACGATTTCGATAGGCGAAATGAGTTTTGTGAACACTTACAAAACATGTGCAATCTAAATAATAATACGTATACTAACAAATATTATTTTTTCCGATGAAGCCACGTTCTGTTTGAATGGTAGTGTGATCAGACAAAATTGTCGATATTGGGCAACAGAAAATCCGCATTGGATGATGGACGTAAACACCCAGTACCCTCAAAAACTAAGTGTGTGGTGTGGAATAGTGCGCGGAGGAGTAATAGGTCCCTTTTTCTTTGAACAGTCTTTAACGGAACAAGTGTATCTCGGTTTTCTCCAATTTGAATTAGTTCCAGCATTACTAGCTTTATTTCCAAATCCATTGGACCCAGACTATCCTGACGAAGAACTAATTTTCCAGCAAGATGGCGCTCATCCGCACTATGCTGCCACTGTGCGTACATTTTTGGATGAAGCCTTTCCCAATCGGTGGATAGGAAGGAGAGGACCCATCGAATGGCCTGCTAGGTCGCCTGACCTAACACCAATGGACTTTTTTTTGTAGGGATACCTCAAGTCGAAGGTATTTGTTAATATGCCAAATAATCTAGACGACTTGAAAGAGAGAATTCGCAGAGAAGTGCGCGCCATAACTCCGGAACTGTTGACTTTAGGTATAGGACATGATGCATGAAACATACGTAGAATTCCACGCGAAATTCAAAGACGAAATAAAAAAAAGGTGCTTTCTTTTGAAAAAAATGAAGTTGATGGTCGTAATTTATTTTTGAGCAACCCTGTATATACAAACTTCACGCACAAAAATGCGCAACTTGAAATAAAAATCGACGGGTCCGAGCGTTTTTTTTTCGAATACAGCCCTGAATTTTAAATGAATTTAGACATAACTTTTGGGATGCACTGTATATCTAGGTGTACAGGGTGGCCAGATAAGAATGCAAAGTGCTGTATTTTGGAAAGTATTCGTCGTAGAGACTTGCGGTAAAAAATTTTATAACTAAAGTTGCCAAATGAATACCGTGGAAAATATTTTTAGATTTCCAAGATGGTCGACAGGGGGCGTAACCGCCATCTTAAACCTTTTAAATGATTTTTCACTGAAATCTACCCAGTAAATGTTACAAAAAAATATATGCTTTTTAAAGCTGAGCTCTACTCGAGTAATTTTTGTTTAATACTTTGTGACGTATCTATTAAAATAAAGTGGTGGGGGATAATTCAATGTTTTTTTAAATAAACAGCTGTAACTCCTAAACGATTGAACGGATTTTAACAAACTTGGTCTCGTTGGAAAAAACATTTATTGCTTCATCAAATCCGTCTTATCTGTCATATGTCTAGTTCTTAGTAATTCCGCTAGAGCGCGTTTTTTGACCTATTAACAGAAACTTGCAAAATTCGCCAGTGAAAACCGTATCTCGATATCTTATTCGTAGCCTGAAATATCAAGGAAAGAATATTTAGTTATCATATAATTTTAATAAGACGATATTACACCGATATTTTGTTATTTATTTGTCTTTTTTCAAGGTTCAATGATAAAATGTCTTAATTTAATAATTTTTAAATAAATAAAATATTATTTGTTAATAATCAATGCATATAAAATGCAAGTGCAAGGTAGGCAGAATATTGAAGAGTAGGCCATGGAGGAAAAAAGAAATGCCTAAAATTAACTTGTCAATAAATATTAAAATTAGGCAGTGCAATTTGTGTTCGTTGCACACATAAGTAAAGCGTTAAAAGTATTAAAATATTATTATTAAAATACCTATTATTATTTAAATTATTAAAATACCTTTTACAAATGATGAAGCTGTCGATATGATTGCGGTATATTTTAAATGTCTTCAAAATGCGGCATTGGCTCAAAGGGTATACAGAGCTCGGTATCCAAATCGGCGTTTACGCGATGCGAGAATTTTTTCGCGTTTAGTGCGAAATTTGCGTAATACTGGCAGCTTTCGACCTCAGTTGCGAAGACACTCGGCTAGAACAAGGAAAGACAATATTATTAATGTCTTAGCATACGTGGAATTCAATCCCCACGTTAGTACGAGAACAATGTCTCGCGCGTTGAGTATATTACGTACTACTATTCTAAACATTTTAAAGGATCAGAGGTAAATTTTTATTTCACAAAAAATACTACTTTACATATTTCGCAATGTGTTTCTTTCAAATTTTTAGACTGCGCTCATATCATATGGTTTTTACATCAAGCCTTGAATCATGGAGACTTTGACCGATGGTTAGATTATTGTCATTGGATGTTGGACAGTATTAGGGAAAATAGAAAATTTTTATCCGAAATTCTTTAGACAGACGAGGCCACTTTTAGGAGTGATGGAAACATTAATTTGCATAATATGCATTATTGGTGTGACAACAATCCTCACTGGTTGCGGGAGGTCCAACATCAAGGCCATTGGAGTCTCAATGTGTGGTGTGGCATTCTGGGCAAAACTATTATAGGTCCCTATTTCTTTGATCAACCACTAAATGGTGCCATATTTCTTGATTTTCTGGTGAACCAATTGCCTCTTTTATTAGAAGATATACCCCTGCAATTACGACGAAATATGTTTTTGCAACTAGACGGTTGCCCAGCACATTTCTCAAGAAATGTGCGAGAACATGTAGATTTAAGATTTCAACAGAGGTGTATTGGGCGAGGAAGTCTATTTCCTTGGCCACCTCGATCCCCAGACTTCACCTGTTTTGGACTTCTACCTATGGGGTCGGTTGAAAGATATTGCTTACCAAATTCAACCAACAACTAGAGACGACATGAAAATACGAATACAAGAAGCCATTTACAGCCTGTCAAGAGCAGAAATTGAAGCTGCTGTAATGTCCACGCCTAAGCGGCTCCAACAATACATTAAGTTTGATGGAAGACGGTTCGAGCATTTAAGGAGGCATTAGTTTTATTTCAAAATCGGTAATTTTTGTTATTATGCCCATACGCGTTTTTTTTTAACTTTTTGAACAAAGAATATTTTAATTATTTAAAAATTATTAAATTAAGATATTTTATGATTAAACCTTGAAAAAAGACAAATAAATAACAATAAATATCGGTGTAATATCGTCTTATTAAAATTATATGATAACTAAATATTCTTTCTTCGATATTTCAGGCTATGAATAAAATATCGAGATACGGTTTTCACTGCCCTATTTAGCTATCGTTTCACTACATTTTTATGAAAAAAAAAGTCATATTATTGCATTTAATTTTTTAGAGAATTTTGCAATTATCTGTTATTAGATCAAAAAACGCGCTCTAGCGGCATTACTAAGAACTAGACATATCATAGATAAGACGGATTTGATGGAACAATAAATGTTTTTTCCAACCAGACCAAGTTTGTTAAAATCCGTTCAGTCGTTTAGGAGTTACAGCTGTTTATTTAAAAAAACATTGAATTACCCCCCACCACTTTATTTTAATAGATACGTCACAAAGTGTTTAACAAAAATTACTCGAGTAAAGCTGGGCTTTAAAAAGCATATATTTTTTCGTAACATTTACTGAGTAGATTTCAGTGAAAAATCACTTAAAAGTTTAATATGGCGGTTACGCCCCCTGGCGACCATCTTGGAAATCTAAAAATATTTTCCACGGTATTCTTTTGGCCACTTTAGTTATAAAATTTTTTACCGCAAGTCTCTACAACGAATACTTTCCAAAATACAGCACTTTGCATTCTTATCTGGCCACCCTGTACAACTATTATTTATGTAATTTTTAGATATATCACTTTTTCTGTAATATATTTGATTTGATTTGAAAAAAATGGTTATTTTTTAATTCGTCTATTAGTTCAAGTGGTTTTCGCGCCTCTGGAAAAAAAAACTTTTTAAAACCTATTTTTAAATCTGGGAATATAAGTGATCAGTGGCGAAACTACCGGTGTGCCATGTGTGCGAGGCACACCGTCCCGGCTTCAAAAGGGGCCCGGGACGAACCAATGGAGAACCAATCGAGGGGTCGATATAAAAAAGCATTTTCTTATAAAAAAATGCCAAAACCTAGTATTAGTGGAGAAGTTTTTACTTGTTGTTGTTGTTTTTAGTTACTAATGAACCCTGTAGACCATTAGGCCCCTTTCCTAAAAATGAACAAGGTAGGAGTTTTTCATCTTTTTACTACACTAAAACGAGTATGTCAGGAATAAAAACTGAGCGTTTGTGGTTTTGCTACTCGAAACTCCTGGACAAATACTACTGCCTACCTTGTTGGTTGTTTGGGCAGGCTAACGATGCTCTTGGGGCCGGATCTAATGATTGGAGACATCTTCAACAAACAGTCAACAGGCATGAGCAAAAGCTTAACCATAACGTTTCTTGCGCCGTATTTGGTCGCTGGAGATTAAATAAAACTATCGATGTTGAGCTTGATTTGAAAATTCGACATGAAATTAATGTTTAGAGACAAGTTTTGGAGCGTGTGGTAGAAGTTACACTTACATTAGCATGTTGCAATATGCCATTTAGAGGTCACGACGAAACTAAGAATTCTAAAAATCCCGGGGTTTTTTTATCTGTGATAAATCTGCTTGCCAAATTTGACCCGGTTTTACGCAATTAAAATTAAAATTTAGTAGAAATAAGAAAAAACATTAAAAGCTCTTCGTTTTAGATATGTAGATATTTTAAAAGCACCGACAAAAATAATTTTAACCTCAATAAATAGATCAGAAGTTACTGAAGCAAAATCTTTAAGAAAGCACATGGAAGAATTTGAAACAGTTTTTCTTATTATCCTTCAAACTAAAATATTAAAAGTTATTGATACTTTATCAAAAATTTTACAAAAAAAAAAGATCAAAATATTGAAGCTGCGTCCAAAATGTTTACGACAGCTAATGAAACCATAAATAAAATAAGAAATGACTTTGATTTTATTAAAACCGAAGCTGTTCAATTAGCAGGGCAATGGGGCACTACTAATGAATTTAAAAATAAAAGAATATCAAGACCAAAAATATATTTTGACGATAAAAACAAATTATCAAGTTCAAACAAATGATGATTGGTGGAGAATAAACGTTTTTTTTCAAAACAATAGATATAATAACAACTCAATTAAAAAATCGAAGTTCTGGGATTTTTAAAATTTATTCCTATTTTCGTGTTTTACCCCAAGTATTTTACGAGATCCTTCTTTTTCTGACATTGAAATTCACAAAATGTATCAAACTCTACACCTTAAATATTCGGAAGATATTGCGGATACAATTTCTTTCCAGGCGCTTTCTTTTAGAGAATGTTTTAAGCACGACTTAAATAATTTAACGTCTATTTTTGATTTATTAGATTTTATTGTTGTTAAAAATTATTTTTCGTCTTCGAGTTCCAGTGAGATTGTTAACAGCTTGTAATATTTTTTTGGCCATTCCAGCTTCGGTTGCATGAACGGTCTTTTTCAAAATTAAAGTTAATAAAAACATACTTAAGGAATTGCATGGCTGAAAAAAGATTATCAGCTTTAGCAATTATTTCCATAGAAAATGGGGAAGTTCGAAAAGTAGATATTGCTAATATAATAACCGATTTTGCGCATTCAAAAGCTAGGAAAAAAAATTTTTTTGGTAGTTTATAATTGTTTTAGTGGTTTTTTCTTTAAATAATGTTTTTTGTGGTTATTTTATGTATCTGTTTTTTATTTTATTTTATTTTATTAATTATTGGTTTTTATTTTGATTTTGTGTTGTTTAAATTTTTTTAAATTATAGTGAGTTAGTGTCAACTGTTTTGTTTGTTCGCTGTACATGAAGAATATATATAGGCTCTTCCTAAAAAAATGTTTTACTTTTTTTTATAATAACCTATAGATTTTTGATTTTATTTGGGGCCCGGCAAAATTTTCGCACACAGGCCCGTGGCTACTTTGTTACGCCACTGGAAGTGATATGACGACCGATCGTACTGTATGTAACCAACCAATGGCAGAATTACCAAAATTACTGGTTGTTTGATTTCTATCTTACAATCATTATATTGGGCAGCTTGAAAAAGTTCCAAATACAAGAAAGAAAGAAAGAAAGAAAATGTGCTATATTACGTAAGAATAATCTTGTGTACAAGCATCCTACAAACTAAAAAAACAAAACACAAATACCATTTCAAAAATTGACAAAACAATGAACAAAATTAAACACAAGAAGACAAAACTTTTTGAACATACTTGAATTAAAGATAACTAAATAAAACAATCAATTACTAAATAAAGGTAAACTTGTTGACAAAACTAGAGAAGAAAAAAGGAAAAAAAGAAAACTTTCCAACATGTCCAAGGTTAAAACCTATCATTAAAAAAGTCATCCAAGTTGCCTTAGCCAATAAAAGCGACTTTAATTCTCTTTTAAATTTCTTAACATCCGATATATGTCTAACACACAGAGGAACATGATTGTAAATTTTTTTACTTATGTAGATTAATGAGTTTTTGGTAAGGGAAGACGTAGGAATAGGTAGGGGAACATCATTTACACGACGAGTCAAATGGCCAGTGTCAGAGGGTAGTTTGGGAATTTTGTGAATAAGAGCAGCTGTTTCTAAGATAAAGAGTGAAAAAAGAGTTAGGATTTTTTCAGAAATGAAGAGGGGTTTGCAAGAATCTCTTAACTTAGCAGAACACAGGTATCTAACTGCTTTTTTTTGAATAACAAAGATAATGTTAAGTAGCCCCTTATTGGTTAAACCCCAAAAAGGCAAGCCATACCGAATATGAGATTCAATAAGTGAAAAGTACACTGAACGTGCAACTACCCCTCCCAGCTCTTGTTTTACCATTCTTACTGCGAAACATCCAGAAGATAATTTCCCAGCTAAATGTAAAATATGATCTTCAAACCGAAGGCGACCATCAATGGTAATTCCTAGGAACTTGCAGCACTCTTTATTCTGCAAGAGGGAATTTTCGTCAAACATCAGATCCTGAACATCGCACTTAAACCCCATAATAGACGTCTTTCTTACATTAAACACGAGCCTGTTGGAAGCACACCACCCTGATAAAATCTGAAGGTCTTCAAGGATACAAGTCTTAATATAGTCAGAATTTTTATGGCTCCATAGTATGGTGGTATCATCAGCAAACTGAACCACCTTGCCCTGCAGTTTCAATGAACTCAAGTCATCCACATACAGTAAAAATAGCTCTTCCTAAAAAAATGTTTTACTTTTTTTTATAATAACCTATAGATTTTTGATTTTATTTGGGGCCCGGCAAAATTTTCGCACACAGGCCCGTGGCTACTTTGTTACGCCACTGGAAATGATATGACGACCGATCGTACTGTATGTAACCAACCAATGGCAGAATTACCAAAATTACTGGTTGTTTGATTTCTATCTTACAATCATTATATTGGGCAGCTTGAAAAAGTTCCAAATACAAGAAAGAAAGAAAGAAAGAAAATGTGCTATATTACGTAAGAATAATCTTGTGTACAAGCATCCTACAAACTAAAAAAACAAAACACAAATACAATTTCAAAAATTGACGAAACAATGAACAAAATTAAACACAAGAAGACAAAACTTTTTGAACATACTTGAATTAAAGATAACTAAATAAAACAATCAATTACTAAATAAAGGTAAACTTGTTGACAGAACTAGAGAAGAAAAAAGGAAAAAAAGAAAACTTTCCAACATGTCCAAGGTTAAAACCTATCATTAAAAAAGTCATCCAGGTTGCCTTAGCCAATAAAAGCGACTTTAATTCTCTTTTAAATTTCTTAACATCCGATATATGTCTAACACACAGAGGAACATGATTGTACATTTTTTTACTTATGTAGATTAATGAGTTTTTGGTAAGGGAAGACGTAGGAATAGGTAGGGGAACATCATTTACACGACGAGTCAAATGGCCAGTGTCAGAGGGTAGTTTGGGAATTTTTTGAATAAGAGCAGCTGTTTCTAAGATAAAGAGTGAAAAAAGAGTTAGGATTTTTTCAGAAATGAAGAGGGGTTTGCAAGAATCTCTTAACTTCACAGAACACAGGTATCTAACTGCTTTTTTTTGAATAACAAAGATAATGTTAAGTAGCCCCTTATTGGTTAAACCCCAAAAAGGCAAGCCATACCGAATATGAGATTCAATAAGTGAAAAGTACACTGAACGTGCAACCACCCCTCCCAGCTCTTGTTTTGCCATTCTTACTGCGAAACATCCAGAAGATAATTTCCCAGCTAAATGTAAAATATGATCTTCAAACCGAAGGCGACCATCAATGGTAATTCCTAGGAACTTGCAGCTTTCTTTATTCTGCAAGAGGGGATTTTCGTCAAACATCAGACCCTGAACATCGCACTTAAACCCCATAATAGACGTCTTTCTTACATTAAACACGAGCCTGTTGGAAGCACACCACCCTGATAAAATCTGAAGGTCTTCAAGGATACAAGTCTTAATATAATCAGAATTTTTATGGTTCCATAGTATGGTGGTATCATCAGCAAACTGAACCACCTTGCCCTGCAGTTTCAATGAACTCAAGTCATCCACATACAGTAAAAATAACAGTGGTCCCAACACTGAACCCTGGGGAACGCCGCATTTTAGGGATCTAGAAGCAGACAAAGGCCCAGACACTGAAACCTTCTGAGTACGATTTGATAGATATGACTCAAGCCATCGCAACGCTACGCCTCTAAAACCATATTTATCGAGCTTAGATAACAGTATTCCATGATCCACACAGTCAAATGCTTTGGATAGATCACAAAACACTGCCGCCGATGACTCTCCAGAATTCAAGGACACATAGACGCTCTCCAAAAAGCTAAAAACAGCATCATGAGTCCCTTTACCGGCTTGAAATCCAAACTGATTTGCAGACAAAATGCCATTATGATGTAAAAAGGACAAAATTCTGCTTTTTGCAAGTTTTTCAACTATCTTAGAGAGGGTAGACAAAATAGAAATGGGACGGAAATTACAAGGCTGATCCAAATCTCCAACCTTATGAAGAGGGATAACCACTGCCTCTTTTAAACATGAAGGAAAAATGCCAATATGTAAAGAATTGTTTATGGCAGAAACTAAAGCATTTAAGGCTAAATCAGGCAAAAAGAGTAACAACCTCGAAGATATCCCATCAGCTCCAGATGATTTATGTTTTTTTAGGCGTTTGATTTCATTTTTTACTTCGGTAAGATCGACAGGATGAAAGAAAAATGAATGCTTAACCGACACTTGTTGAAGATAGTGTAAGGAATTAATGTTACTACGAATGCCCTTGAGCAAGATATTAGGTATATCACAATAATAGTCGTTTAAAATGTCAGGTCTTAACTCCGGTTCAGACACTTTTCTATGGCAATGTCTAAAATCTTTAATAACCGACCAACACTCTCTTTGCCTATTTGATGACATATTTAAGCGATCCCTATAATAATTAGATTTTGCTGCTTTAATTGTCTTTCTGTACAGACTACGGTATTTCTTACGATATACAAGGATATTTTCATTTGTGGTATATTTGCACAATTTAGTCAAAAAACGGAGGTTTTTAGCTGAAATTCTAAGGCCTCTTGTAACCCATGGTTTTCGTTTCTTAGTTTTAAGCCTCATTTCCCACAGAACTTGAAAAAATAAAGTAAATGGGTCAGAAGCCGTTTCAAGTGCATTCCAATTTACCAAAGCTGTAGCAGCAGAAAAAGCATTGAAATTTCTCCTGCTGAAAATTCTTCCCATATAATGAGATGAAGATAATACAGTATTGTATGGCATTTTAGCAAGAACAGCTTCATGCTCGGAAATACCAGATGGGAGTACTGTGCATAAAACGTCATCAAAATTTGTACAGAAATAGTCAATTGTAGTTGCAGATGAAGAAGTTATTCGTGTGGGAGAAAGATCGTGCATTTTCAAGTCGTAAGAATTTAAACTTAAAAGAGAAGTACGTGGCAAGGTTTCATCAGTGTAGTTGATATTAAAGTCACCAGCCAATATAACCTTAGAGTGTAGGGACAACTGGGATAAAATAGATTCAAGTTTGTCCAGAAACATAGCAATATCTCCTGTAGGTGGCCTATAAACACAAAGAATATATAAATTAAAACTCTTACAAAAAGAAAGAGAGAATTCAAAAACATTCTCTAACAGAAGATTATCATACTTATCAATATTACAAAAAATCGTTTCAATTGTTTGCCTAGCCACGATCATGGTTCCTCCATGTATAGATTGTTGACGACAAAAATTTGATATAGGAAGATAATCAGATATTAAAAAAACATTCACTAGGCCTCAACCAGTGCTCAGTCAGAAGTACAATATCAGGAAAATTACATTTTTGGGAATTGTTGTATTTAGAATAGCGGATATCACACTATCAATGGGTGGGGATGGTCTAAATTTGCCTACACTAGAGGCAAAAAGAATTCTACTAGATTTATGTTTCCTACATAAAGTAATAAATGCTGCTATAGACTGTCCTCAGGTATTGACATTTTTTAAACTTGGAATTCCTTCTTGAAATATCAGACCATCTGAAACTTTTGTAATACCATTTCACTACACTATGGAATGAATGAACCAACTGGTTCACAGAGCTAGTGCATGCTAGGACAAATAAATCTGTTTCACACTAAATTTTGTACTTTTTAATAAGTTTTTTTTTTTGTAAATTGTTCTCTTTTTTATAGGCTCGTTTGTAATTTGTGGCTGTGTTAAATTATTTATTTTGCTTACTATGATTTTAAGTCATATAATATGGAGTTTTTTATATTAACTGATACAGATACTTTTCACTAAACTTGGATGTAACTTATTATATTTTTATAATTACAATTTAAATGGATAATAAATAAATTTATTAATGTCATGGCATATGCCAAATAACTAAACCTCTTTAATACTGAAAATGTCATTCTGAAGGTGAAATATTCTGGGCAGCTGCTAACAGGGTCTCATGGATTTCTTTAGTATAAGATACTTGAGAACCCACAGTAGCTAGAAACTGTTGATAAGTCAAACTATTCTCGTTCATGCCAATATTCTCACTTCTATTGGGGTTTACTGGTAGATTTAGATATCTATTACTACTCTCAGCTTGAGTTAAGCATTTTATTGAAGTTTTCTGTAAAAAAAAATAGAATAATTGAGTTCCTTCTATAAAGGAAATAATCAGTTTTTACCAAATGAAGTTCAATTTGATCACATATGGAGTAAAATTCTTCTAAGTTTTTATCAAAGCGAGGTATTTGTATGTCTGGTGCTTTCCTAAAAAATAAAAAGTCACAGTAAATTATTAAACAAAAAAAGCTTTATTATGGGGTACTCAAAATAGACCTTATATGTACTATGAAGAAACATTTTGGAATGCTCATTAACTACAAATTAAATACAAATGCTCTTTAACTCATTATTTCTCATACTTACTGAGATCCTGAATCAATCTGACTATTTTGATTTAAAGTTTGTGCAGCTGTCTTTATCGTGAGCTGAAATATTTCAGCCATATAGAATCTTAATATTAATAAAAAAAAGGTTAAACTTACAGCCAAAGTGTCCCGAAGAGGTCCAACCAACGACTTGATTTTCGATATGTTATCCAAAGGTTGCGGTGGCTGCTGTTGGCTCTGCTGAATCTGTTGGGCCTGTTGCATTTGTTGCTGTTGAACGGCTTGCTGCTGTTGTTGCATTTCTTGTTGTTGTTTGGCAATATTAAAGGGGATATTTTTGTCCGCCAGTGAATACATATTGATTGGGATGGGATAGATGATTATTTTACAAAGTGTCTATTGCTGATCTCAATGAGAAAATGAGTCTAATCTATTATTATAATTATTATTATTATTATTATTCCAAACCCAAGAAAACAATAACAGTTTTATATTTGTGTGAAGCTAGCGTCCGATCTTATGCAGCAACCAAAATCGAGAACGCAGCATATGTCGGTTGCCAGCGACCAATTTATAGTCCGCGCTCCCTGTTATTTAATCAATAAATGCCCGTATCTCCTGAAATTCCCAAGGGATTTAAATTTTTGTCCAGATATTAACAATGAATACCTAAATCGATTTACGATAGTCTCAAACCTTTACGTGTTGATATTTTTGAAACATCGATCTTCTTGATCAATGCTTTTGCCATCGATGTTTTATTTCTATGCACTATCCAGACCCACACGAATAGCGAATTCTATTTGGGAAAAAATGTAGCACGATTGCGGAAACAGGGCATAATTTACAAACCATTGGTGTAATTAATAGTGCAGGTTTGTGTAATCCATTGGGGCACCAAAGTGGCCCTTTTTGCCCTGAATGCACCCAGTTCCGCACGAGCTATGGGAGGTCGTGCGGCTCTAGTTACCATCCCTTAAGTAGAAAAAATTGCATTTATAATTTACGGAATTTGATAAATAATTGCATATAAGCAAAACTAAATTTTAAGGGAAGGTAACGTAAAACATTACCTCAACTAACAATAGCCAATTCGTGAATTTTCCCCTCAAGGCTAAATCCAAAAACCATTGGCAAAACAGTGCGGTTTTTTACCTGAACCGAACCAGCGTCGGTACCGCCCTAGTGCCACAATTTTTTTTCTAATGGATTTCGCTATAAGTTTTAATTTATAAGTGAAGTGTTTATTTAATTTTGATTAAGTCAGTCTTCGATGTTTTCCTGACATCGATGTAGGAAAACACCGATCTTTTTAAGGCATAGATGTTACTTTTCAATGTCACCATCGATGTTTCATTGCGATATCCCAGCACTAGACCTTCATTCTACCCTTTCTCTAATTCTATGAGTACATTCTCGTAGACGGCTACTGACAAAATTTCAGTCAAATTGGACTTGCAGTTTTGATTTGACCGCCTGTGAAAATGGTGGTGTCCACAGATTTTAGAAAAATGGAAAACGAGCAATATCGGTCGGTGATTCAGTTCTTGTTTTTTGAAGGCAAATTACGCAGCGATATCAAAGGAAGCTTGGATGCAGTGTATGAGACGTTACGTCTCCTTCGATAGCAACCGTCAAAAATTAGTTTAACAAGTTTCAATGTGGTCGCACGTCGGTTTTTGATGAGCCACGCCCAGGTGCTCTTAAAATGGCTTTCACGGAGCAAAATGTGACAAAAATCCGACGATTGAAAGGGCGCGAGATAGCTGACACAGCAGGCATCTCGACAGACCGCGTAGGTCATATCACAGAACACAAATATATAGGTCATATCCTTTATGAAATTTTCGGCATGAGAAAGCTGTTGATGCGATAAGTGCCGCGTTTGCTCACTCTAGACAACAAGCGCAACAATGAGACCACTTCAGAGCAGTCTTGGACGCTGTACAAGCGTAATCTGAAGAAGTTTCTGCATCCATTTATGACGGTCGACGAAACATGGAACCATTGGTATACACCAGAGACCAAAGAACAGTCCAACCAGTGGATTTTACCCGGCGAATATGCTTCGAGGAAGGCGAAGACGGTCCTATCGGCCGGAAAGGTGATGACCACCGTTTTCTGGAATTCACAAGGTGTGATCCTCATCGACTACCTGGAGAAGGATAGAACAATCTAAGGGCTCTACTATGTTGATTTATTGTGCCAATTCGTCGTCGAATTACATAATAAACGGCCTCATTTGGGGAAAAAAAATATACTCTTCCACCATTTCAACGCGGCGGCTCACACCTCTGCCATCGCCACGGCTAAATTGGTTGAACTGTATGAACTTTCGCCAGATTTTGCCCCGAGCGACTTCTTGTTTTCTAACTTGAAAAAATTACTCGCCGGGTAGAAATTCGAATCGAATGAGGAAGTTATCGCCTTCACGTAGGCCTACTTTGCAGTCCTCCAGAAAACGCATTTTTTAGATGGATTAAAGTAGTTGGAGCATCGCTGGATGAAATGTATTGAGTTAAGAGAGTACTATGTAGAGAAATAAATTGTCACTTCTCCCAAATTTTTGTTCTTCTTTTGTAGGCTGAGTACTTATCGGACCACCCTCGTATTTCGTAAAACGAACCGTTTCGGCAAAAAATCAAATCCAAATTTTTTTTAGATTTTTCAAAACGCTGTAACTCAAGAACGGTTTATCTTACAAAAAAGTTTATACTTGAATTGTATGTGTTTTTTATGCTCTTCGCTTTTTCAATTCAAGCGACTGTAAAAAAAATAATTTTTCACCATGAAAATTCGGAAAACTGAATTTTGGTTAATTTGGGGTGCCCTCTATCTTTGTCCTGATTGGTTGCATGGTTTTGCTCCCATGAATGAAATTGTAAAGCATTTTATGTCTTACTTGCCTGTTCGTACGTCCAACCGTTTGCGCGAAAAATAAAATCCAAAATGTTTTTGAAATTTCCAAAAATTGGAGAGGAGGGGGATTCATCTTTTTGATTTCAAGCTTTTCTCATGGACCACTATCAACTCCCAAAAAATGGTAACATGATGTATTTTTCGAAAGTGCAGACCCTTTGTGATGCCAGATTGACTGTACTATTGGTAGAACACCGAACATCGACGTTTTTGGAGCAACAATAATCACATCGATGAACATCGCACATCTCCAATGTTGCCAACCCTACGGATTTATCCTTAGATCTACGGATTTTTGGTTATGTTCTTCGATATATGGATATAAGCCGAAAATCTACGGATTTTTGAGAATTTTGATATTTCATTAAAAATTACGTAAAAATAATAATATGCTATATATATAAATAATAAGTCAATTCCTAAAGTATAGATAATGTCTCATAAAATAATTCTAGTTTACGAGTGCGACATCTCGCGCTTTTATCTTTTATCTTGGTGGCTCGGTCACTGCTTATACAGGGTGTTTCCTAACTACGGTACGAAACTATACAGGGTGAATCGTTAGGTCTGAATGTGTATGTCTGGTTTTATGAAAAAAAGTTCCTATGAACGTATGTCGGGAGTTGCTTTGTTTCTGAGATACAGGGCGATGAAGGTTCAAAAAAATAACGGTATCTTAAAAATACTATAACTATCCCTGGCTTTGTTTTCGAGAAAAAAAATTTAAAGGGCTTTAACTCATTCTAAAAATTATCCATGGACGACAACATGAAATAAAAACCAATTAATTCGATAAACAATTTCGACCTCAAAGTAAATGAGCAAAATGCCCACCTTCTGATAAAATACACGACTGCAAACGATTTGTCATTGAGTGTCTGACACGCTGAAAAATACCTGGAGTATCCCTTATGATATTGCAATTGACAATTATCCGATTCCTCAAGTCATTCACATCTAGAACAGGAGTTTTATAAACAAGAGCCTTCATATGGCCCCATAAATAGTAATCCAGGGGATTCATATCAGGACTGCGAGCCGGCCAATTTTGAGGTCCTGCACGTCCAATCCAGCAATTAAGGTAGATGACGTCGAGATGCTGACGAGCAAGAACACTGAAATGAGCTGGAGCCCCGTCGTGCATAAACCACATGTTGACTCTTACTTGTAGGGGTACTTCGTCTAATAAAGTGGGTAAATGGTGTTGCAAGAAATCCGTGTAGGATTCACCTGTTAATCTTGCCGGTAAAAAATGGGCCAATTAGGTAGTCACCAATAATTCCTATCCAAACTTTCAGCGAAAATTGTTGCTGAAAATGAGTTTCTCTAATAACGTGGGGATTTTCGTCGGCCCAAAAATGATCATTGTGCATCTCTTGAAAAATTTGCCTCGTCCGTAAATAAAATATTTGGTAGGAAATTATTATTGTGTGCCATCGTATGAATCAACCACCTGCAAAACATTAATCTTGGATGAAAATCCCGAGGCAGTAGAGCTTGTACACGCTGTATGTGATATGGATGCAGGAGGTTTCTTTTTAGAACTTTCCACGGATCAGCGGTTTTTGAACTGACTTCAAGCTGCAGTGCAATCTTCCTGATACTATTGGAAGGATCTTCTTCTATCGCATCAAGTATAGCTTCTTCCAGTTCAGGCGTTGTTATAGTTTCTGGTCTTCCACCACCCATAATTTTACTAAAACTCCCAGTTTTACATAATCTTGCATGTAGTGTTCTAAATGTTTTTGCACATGGAATTACTCTGTTAGGATATATATCTGTCCTGGTAAATTCTTCGTGCTTGTTCCGCATTTCCATTTGCTAATCCATAAATAAAGTGCATGTGGGTCATTTCGTGGTTAGTAAAATTATTCATGATGGAGTAATGAATCACTGCTAATTGACAGCTGAATTTTACTTATAGCAATTCTATCACTGTCAGCTAGTCTCCAAAGCAGGTAGGTACAAAGGAGGTACGTGAATGGACTTGCCAATTATTTGTCATAAGAAGCAATGTATTTGTTATTTTATTGTATTTCAAAAATCTGATAATAAAAATCGTAGAAGTTGAATGTTTATTATCATAGTAAACAAGACACAAGAGACCAAAAAGTCGTGCATTGGAGGGTGGACATTTTGCTTATGTACTTTAAGGTCGAAATTGTTTATCGAATTAATTGGTTTTTATTTCATGTTGTCGTCCATGGATAATTTTTAGAATGAGTTGAAGATACTTTAAATTTCTTTTCTCGAAAACAAAGCCAGATATGAAAATAATAATATAAGATAGGAAAAAGTTGTATTTTTAGTTGCTTAAATACAAAAATAAATAAAAAGCTGCTAAACGCAGGTGGTGCCCACTGACACGCCACTGGACCTAATAATTTCAATCTAGTTACAGCTAAATAAGCGTCTTATAACTTCAAATAACTGCACCAAATTTCAACCAAATCGGTTTAAGGATAGTTATAGTATTTTTAAAATACCGTTATTTTTTTGAACCTTCATCGCCCTGTATCTCAGAAACAAAGCAACTCCCGACATACGTTCATAGGAACTTTTTTTCATAAAACGACCTAACGATTCACCCTGTATAGTTTCGTACCGTAGTTAGGAAACACCCTGTACATGTAGGGTTACCTATATTAAAGTAGGACGACATATATGTATAATCGATAGATTGGTATATATTATATTTCTTCTATTATTGTTTTATTACCGCATCGATTTTTTTACGATTATGTATCGTCGCCCTAAAGTGTAAACCTGCCAAGTCAAATTTTACCTATTTTACAGGAGAGTCAAAAAACCGCCTAAATCAACTATATTTTACCTAAATTATTGTATGTTTGCCTTGTTTTATTGGTTCTTATTAAATAAATGATAATATAATAGAAACAATATAAAACTGTGTATAACAAACTGTTTTAAGTCAATAAATAAAAATAGGCAGGTTTGCATTTTGTGAACTCAAATTTTGGCTGGACTTGGCAGGTTATCCCCATAATAATAATTAATACCTTAATATTAAATAAAACCAAAATACTAGTAATCGTTTAATATTTTATTACAAAAAAATTCTAAAATTATTTGAATTAACAAAGTAAAAAATTAGTGAAAAATAATATTCTTAACATAATTTTATCCTAAATTACTTTGTTTTATGGGGCAAGTCATCATAAAATGTGTAGTAGTTCCGAGGCAAAGTTTTTTTTATAGCCTGTAGATCTTCATATTTTCGGGATTCTATTTTAATTCTCTCCAAGTAAAGTGGACTTAAATCTTCCCATAAATATGTTTTAGATATTCGGCTTTTCCATTGTGGGAGAATTTCCCATGAGTCCGAAAAATGAATTTTATAGAAAATATCTCCTTCCGGCATGTATCTCAGAGCTCGAATATAAGTAACTTTCAGGTCTCCTTTAACATTACCAGGTCTGATTTTTTTATAATATTGCACAAAATTAAAACTTTAAAAAAAGTCGTAAGTAAGATAGTTTACATCATACGGCGCAGGAATTTTTCTTGCCTGTTGGCAAACAGAAAGATAATCAGCAGGTATATTAATTACTCTATCTTTAAGCTTTTGCTCAATTTTAGCATGAACAGAATCAACTTCCATCTGCGTATGTCCAGGTTCAAGATATTTCTGCTCTATTATAATGTTATGGGCAATAGCAATGTTAAGTAAAACATTCGACATAATGCAGTTGCGATTTTGGTATCCACATCCATCAGAATATATAATAAGGGTGACTTATTAGGATCTTCTGGAGGTGTAATATTTGGCAATATTTTTTTTTCTAAAAAAATAACCATATGCTTGCAAATTCTTTAGCATTAAGTTCACCTTCAGATTCATTCTATAGAAAGCAATAAGCATATGAATTCATTAAATTGTAAAAACAAAGATTGTGCACTTGAAGTTTTGTTTTATAATATAAAGTAGACACTTTAGATACGGGACACATTAGCACATCTTGCAAATCCACCGTAAATACATAATATTTTTGTGTATTTTTATCCTTTTCCTTTTCCTCCCTTGCCGCATTTTTCTTTTATATGTGACTCTTGTATTCATCTTCCGAGATGTCGCCAATGATTTTAAAAATTGCAGTAAACATTCACGACCCAATTCGAATGGCTTCTTTTGACCTTCCATTGACGTTTCTCTTTGAACATTAGGCGAACGGGATTGAAAAGACCGTTTCCAATGAAGTATCGTCCAGCGACCTATTCCTAAAGTGGTGATGAACATTGTCCTACAAACTCTAAGTTTTTTCTTCTCCTACTCTTAAAAAATATTGAAGGGTTTGTCCCCTTTTACTTTCATTTTCTTTTTGTCGGTTTCTGTGTCTTTTAGGTGGCATAGAAAAGACAAGAGTGTTTACATAAACTTTTTTTTCCGCCCAAGTCATTTTCCAAAAGTTGTTAAAAATAGGTTGCCTTTGACCTTCATTTACTGCGGAGCATTTTAACATTCCTTTAGGGTTTAGTTTACATTTGCACCTTTCCTTCATTGTACGAGGTTTTTTTGGATTGTTATAGGTCCATTTTCCATTTTTTTTGTTTCGTCCCAAGTAACTTTGACCCCTTTCTCTTAACTTTCTATTTTTTTCAGTAAACCACGTTGATTCTTGTACTTGAAAGCGCTTTTTACGTTTCTTACTTTTTTTCGGATAAGATGAGCCTGAGTCGGAATCCGAATATAGTACCAACCTGCTAGCTTCGTCATCGGAAATATCAGAAATTGTATATTCTATATTGGATTGTTTTTTTAATATGATTGATTCCTGATGTAGAAGCACGAGGAACTTCATTTAAGTTGTCCAGTAAAGGAATTTCATTCAGTACAATAACTTCCTCACAATTATCTAATTTTTGTCCATTTTCGCCAATAAAATCAATTTGCAGATTTTCGGCTATTTGGAAGTTTTCAAAGGGTTGATTTTCTTTAATGGGAGAGTCTAATATATCTATTGGTAACTCCAACGACAGGGGAATTGAGTCTACAACCACTGCTTTCCCCAAAAGAATACTCCCAAGTATTATGCTCAGAGTCTTCTCCCAGCTCTGAGTCTTCGGTTTCATTTGCTGTTTGGCCGATGGCCATATCATGGATTCGTTTGGCACGTGACATCTTAAATTAAAAAAAAAAGTTTAAATTAATTTATATTTTATTTAATTTTGAAAGTTTTTTGTTAAGTAGAAAAACTGTTTTCTCCTCATGATATTTAAAAAAACATTTAAGAAATACTGCCAAGTCCTATTAAAACAATAAACGATAATTACCGCTGAATAAAAAATAATTACTGCATGCAATTTGGATAACAATGTTTTAACAAGTTACCTCTTGTGTTATTAAATAAAAAAAATATTTCAAACGCCCAAAATACTAGAAGTAACTTAAAATAATGCACATTAAACTCAATTACGACACGTTCTCACAAGATCACCATTGAAAATGCACATGGCTGTGTTTACAAAGTGGATTTGAGTCGGCGGGAGTTAGCTGTTATTCTCATCGTATAAAATAAGGATTATTATTACACATTTGTAGTTGGCAGGTTAACTAATCAACGTAGAATATATAGTGCTGCCGGTTTTTAGAAAAAACGCATTTTAGCAAAAAATGGACTTAGCAGGTTTACACTTTAAGGCGACGATATGTTATTATATTATTATTATTCATACCAGGCATTATTTTATACAAAAATAATTGTATATATAATTTATTTCCTTGGAAAACAAGTCTACGGATATTTCGCACTCGTCCTAAGAATTCAAAACGTTGGCAACACTGTACATTTCTACGAAACCCCGTTACAGCACGTGCTCGTAAAAAATAGTAAATAAAGTTGTGAAGTTCGGTGCCCCGTGCCCCTGGTACTCACAAAAAGAAAAACCTGCCAAACAATCGCCAAATGTCATCGTCGAATCTGCTTCGTATTGTCAGGAATCGAAAATCCTGCTGCAACCTTCCGTGCGGTACCTTCACAATCGGCCCGAAATACCGACGACACGCCGCCGATTTATTTGGTCCGAGGACGAATAAAGTCCCGTTAAAATCGGCGAGTCGGGCTGCATCGACATCGCACGCATTCGCCGCCGCGCGGTCCCGCCTCCTGAGCCCGTTTCCGAGCATTGTGTCAGTGGGGTATCGGCGGCACCGTTACGATTCTTCCACCGTCGTCACAAATTATTACAGAAATTTCTCCAGTGCAGTTAAAGCAAACATTAAAATGCCAAGAGCGACGAAGCCTTTCCAGAGGCTCCCGAAAAACGTGAAGCCCCAACATTACGCGTTAAATTTGGTGCCAGATTTGAAAAGTTTAACTTTTAAGGGTGACGTTTCTGTGAAAATTGAGGTGAGTTTCCTTTATTTTTTTTAATATATTTATTAGGTAAAGTAGGTAGGTGGCAGAGGTTATTCCATATGTGGGGCTCTTGTGGCGCTAATGTAAATTTCATTTGCTTTAATCTACTTTCCTAATGTGCTCCTTTGCATTGATTTAAGTGGTTATGTTTCCTTAAAAAATATGCTTATTCATTTTAGTTCATTCACACTGTTGTGATGTTTATTTTTATCCTTTACTGTCCCACTTACTTATGAAGGAATAGGCAATAATATTTATTTATTAAGGAAACCCATTTACAATAAGAGGTCTAGTTCCAAAGTATACTTACTATCTACAGTTTTGTAAAAAACCAAAAACAAAACTTGATTCAATGTAATGCATTATTTATTATTTATTTATTTGTTACAGTACAACAGCAATTTTGCTAATTACAGATAATGATTTTAAACCATAACAGTACATTAAAAATCAAATAAAAATACAGTAAGAATATTATACATTATAGAGACTTAAAAAAATATATAAACTACTCAAAATAAGAAAGGAGCCACTTGAAAAAGTTTCATCATCAATTTTTTGCAAAAGTTATCATTTTCTGCTCTATTTGTGAAAGGCTACTGTTAAATTTGTAAATGTCTAAATCTTCCTGTAATATAATTATGAAAAAAATCAAATTTCAATAAGTCAGTAAATAATGATTTAATTTTTTCCATTGTTTAATAAGGCAGTATCTTAAAACTACTCTTAGTAGTAAGTATGTGATCCTCTGGCTCTGATAACTTCAGCACAACAACTGGGCATCTCTCTTAAACAAGAAGTTCTTCAGGTTGGTGGATGGTTTGCATAGGCTACTACTCCAATAATCTTCATCCCAATGTATCCCACAGATGTTCGATATGATTGAATAGGAAAAGATTAACAGATTAACAGATTTGAAAAGTTTAACTTTTAAGGGTGACATTTCTGTGAAAATTGAGGTGTTCAAAAATCCCACTTACTCATAAAGGAATAGGCAATATTTTATTTATTTATCAAGGAAACCCATTATTACAATAAGAGGTCTAGTTTCATCTACAGTTTTGCCCGTTTTGTAAAAAACCAAAAACAAAAGTTTATTCAACCTAACCAAATCATTAAAAAACAAAAACAGTCATTTTTATGGAATGAATACTAAGTTGATTAAACAATAAACATATTGTGAATATCATTATACCGGGTGTTTCAAAAGTCATGGTCCAAACTGAAAGGGGGGGTAGGGGAGTGGTATTTGGAATCACAATAACCCCCTATGTTGTTATCTGATTTTTGATGGTTTAGAAGTTATAGCTGTTTTTCACTTTTTTCTATAATTTACTTCTGGCTTAAAAAATTATTTTTTTTTAATGTCTGGGAATTTATTTTTTAAATATATTTTTTTAGTATTTTATTTAAAAAATGTCAAGTCTTTTTAATAAAAGTATATCATAAAAAAAATTGTATTATCGCTGCAGAAAATCATGTTTAATTTTTTTGTGGTTTCTTTAAAAACAAATTTTACTGTTTTAATGAGGCACCACCAGGTGGTTGGTTTAAATTCTTGCAGTGCCAGAAAGGCACTGCAAGAATTTAAACCAATGTTTTAAAAATTCTTACAACTTATAGCCTTTCAATAGAAACATTTAATTTAAAGGTCTTTATCTGTTTAATATAAGTTAAGTAAATTTTTGGATAAATGGAACGTAAAAGAAATAAAAGCTAAAATAAAACTTCGAATATTTCATTGGCATTTATTTAAAAAAGATGTTCAAAATGGGCGCCGACGGCTCTCATACACAAACGACATCGTCTTATAAAATTTCTTTTTAAGTTTCTAAATGCTCGAGCATTGTTTCGTAAACTTGTTGCTGCATCTCCCAGTTTTTGACGAAGCTGATTTTCAGTATTGTTTTCCGTTTGGTATACAAGTTCTTTAAAGTATCCCCATAAAAAATAGTCAAGAGGATTAAGGTCACGTGAGCGCGGCGGCCACGATACCACTCCTCCTCTACCTATCCAACAATCTGGGTAAGCACCATTTAGATAGTCTCTGACTATTCGTGTCCGCCACGTACGTCGTGTTGCAGCCACATTCTTCCAGAGGCACCTCTTCCAAAAGGTCATAAAGTTGGTGTTCTAAAAAATCTAGGTAGCTCTCTCCATTTAATCTGACCGGTAACTCGAAAGGGCCAATCAGCCTACCACCGAGAATTCCTGCCCACAAATTTACACCAAATTGGTACTTGAAGCGATCTTGCCTTATTATTCTCAGATTTTCTATAGCCCAATAGTGAAGATTTTGAATATTAATTATACCAAGTCTTTGAAATGAAGACTCATCGGACCACAAAATGCAGACAAAAAAGTCCGGGACTTGCAGACAGCGTCGAAGCATTTCTCTGCAAAATGCTCTCTAGGCGTGTAGTCACGGGGTAAGAGAGCTTGAACACGTTGCACGTGGTATGGATGCTGGTTGTTCCTCCGCAACATGCGATGTATCGTAGCTATAGCTAATCCAGTACCTCTAGAAATTCTACGAATACTTGTAGAAGGGTCCGCCTCTATCAAAGCAAGCACCTCTTCATCATCCAACCGCGGTCTGCCTATTTGTACTATCCCACATTTGTACTATTTGTACTATTTGTACATCATCAGGTATTTCTCCCCTGCAAATATGAGTTATGTACTCGTATGAACACTCTGTGATCGAGAAAGCGTTCACGATCCGGATAACGATCACGATACTTTTTGCAGCAAGGCGAGCGTTTCCACCGGACGACATTTCAGCATATTCCCGTGAGGTATGATCCGGCATCTCGATGCAGATTAATTATTACTTTAATGGTATAATAGGTCAGAAAACAGAAAAAAAAATCGATTAATATGTTAGCTAAAGACAAACAGAAAACAATACAGAAAATACCAACAATAGTCGGTTTGGCTATTTAAAATGGTCCATGTGAGAATACGATTTTTGTTTGTGGCTTTTGATAGCATTCTGAATTCCAATTTGAAGGTCAAGCGCACAATAGTATCAAAATAAATAGTATCAAATTTGTGGTATGCAAGCAAAAAATGTGGTATGATTTTATTTCTTTTACGTTTCATTTTTCTAAAAATTTTCTTAACATACATTGATCAAATAATAAACACCATAAGGTAAATGCTTTTATTGAAAGACTTGAAATAGTAGGAAGTTTTTAAACATTGGTTTAAATTCCTGTAGGTCTTTGTGTACTGTGTAGTGCTTCATTAAATTGTTAAAATTCATTTTGGAAGAATCCAAAAACAAATTAAACAAGATTTTCTGCAGCGAAAAAAAAATTACACTACACTTTTATTAAAAAGACTCGACATTTGTTGGAATAAAAACAAAAAAAAATATATTTAAAAAATAAAGCCCAGACATAGAAAAAAATAATTTTTCAAGCCAGAAGTAAATTATAGAAAAAAAACTGAAAAACAGCTATAACTTCTAAACCATCAAAAATCGGATAACAACATAGAGGGTTATTGTGATTCCAAATAGCCTCCCCTACCCCCCCTTTCAGTTTGGACCATGACTTTTGAAACACCCTGTATATCCATTAGTAAATTTAATTAGCTTCTTAATTTGTGCATCAGTGACTCGGCTTTTCCCACTGTCCTTAAAAACTCTAGTTACAACTATTTATAAAAAAGGCCCCAATTTGAACAACTGGGCATACTCTCAATCAAGTTTCTGATCAAATCCTGGGGTAGTTGTTCCCATTCTTGAACAAGAAGTTCTTGAACTCCCATTCTTGAACAAGTTGGTGGATGGTTTGCATAGGTTGCCGCTCCAATAATCTTTATCCCAATGTATCCCACAGATGTTCAATATGATTCAGATATGATGCTGTTAGCTGGCTATTCCATATCTTGAATATTATGGCCATTTAAAAAAATTGTTGTTATCCTAGCTACACATGGCCTAGCATTATCGTTTTGTAATATGAAATCTGCTCCCATATTATCTTCAAAAGGAATTGTATGTGCTGTTAAAATTCCTACTAAGTAATGTAATGCCTTTAAGAAACCATTTGCAATTATCATTAAGTCGATATGCCCATTTAAACATATACCAGCCCATAACATAAGACTCTCTGCCAAAACAAACAGGTTCTTGCACAGCTTTATGTGTTAAATTTGGTGCCAGATTTGAAAAGTTTAACTTTTAAGGGTGATGTTTCTGTGAAAATTGAGGTGAGTAGGTAGGTTGCAGAGGTTATACCATATGTGGGGCTCTTGTGGCGCTAATGTAAATTTCATTTGCTTTGATCTACTTTCCTAATGTGCTCATTTGCATTGATTTAAGTGGTTATGTTTCCTTAAAAAATATGCTTATTCATTTTAGTTCATTTATACTGTTTTGATGTTTATTTTTATCCTGTACTGCCCCACTTCGAAAAATCCCACTTACTCGATGAAGGAATAGGCAATATTTTATTTATTTATCAAGGAAACCCATTTACAATAAGAGGTCTAGTTCCAAAGTGTACTTACTATTTACAGTTTTGCCATTTTTGTAAAAAACCAAAAACAAAACTTTATTCAACCTAACCAAATCATTAAAAAACAAAAACAGTCGTCATTTTTATGGAATGAATACTAATTTGATTAAACATATTGTGAATATCATTATATATCCATTAGTAAATTTAATTAGCCTCTTAATTTGTGCATCACTGACTCAGAAAACTCAACACTCTGTCCTTAAAATCTCTAGTTAGAACTATTTATAAAAAAGGCCCCAATTTGAATGTTCTTCAAATTCTGAATGAATCTTTTTCAGTTCTTTTTCATCAAAAAAGATACCAAGGTCCTTTACTACTTCAGTGTACCTAAGATTATCATTGTCAATAGTATAGGAGGAAATTACCTGTTTGTTTTGTAGAATCTGTTCAGATCATCTTGCAAGAGAACCATGTCTTGTTCTGAACTGATCACCCTATAAAATTTTTAATCATCGGCAAATAACAAAAAATTACTATTTTCAAAGAGTATTCTTTTATTAACAAAAATGTCAAAAGGTAATAGATCCACAGAGTGGTTTTTAACAATTACCAATAAAGATTTAGCCATTCGGAAATAACAAATAAAAAATACACTTTCAAATATACTGATAAATTTTAAAATACATCACATTATTTAAAAGCTTTGAGCACAGTATAAAAATTACAAAAAAAAAATAACATATCACAAAATTACTACAGACTGACTTATTACAGCTTACCACTTCTGATCAAATCTTTTAGTTTCTTTTTAAAACAAGGGCAGCTTAATGTTTTAAGATTCTCAGGTATTTTGTTACTACTAATATAAACTAGCTGCCTGATATATGCTTGAATTCATCCCATAAAAATGGGGGTATCTTTTTATGGCCCCATGTTTTTTAATAAGTTGCCACTTCACATTAGAATATTGCCTCTCAATAAGTTTAAAGTAGTGTTAAAAAAATATCTTGTGGCTAAGAGTTTTTTTAGTATGGATGAATATATCAATAATAACTTTACTGATGTTACAAACTATGCACATTAGATTTAAGCTTGTGTAAGTGTGCCTTTGATTTCGGCCAATAAGTAATTCATTGACTTGTGTAAGCTTTTGTGTTAGCACCAATAAAATTCTTTGTCTTTGTCATATGAAAATATAGTAAGAATATACCTTATAGAGACTTAAAAAAATATATAAACTACCTAAAATGAAAAAGGAGCCACTTGAAAAAATTTAAATTATTTTTTATGTAATAATTGTTTGCAAAAGTTTTTGTTTTATGCTTTATTTGTGAAAGACTACTGTTAAAATTGTAAATGTCTTAACATACTCTAACCATACTCTACATGTGTATAGCTCCCTTTCATAGCCCCTGTAAGTCATTATTTTTAAACACTCTGTCCTGACATTGCCATGCCTTTTTATTTTAGAGATTGTTTGTCTTATCCACAAAAAATATCACCATCAGCCTGGCCCCCCCTCCTCAGGTTACAATCTCCGAACAACTTTCTCTTTATCTATCTGCCTAGTCAAAAAGTGAGCAGATTAAGTCCTCTATTGTGTACGGAGGCAGAAGGCTTTTTAACCATCTATCCCTTTATATAAGGCTAATAAATTGTGAAAAACGTTTTAGGAAAAATCTAAAGAAACTTTTACTTGCTAAAGCATTTTATTCTCTAGACAGTCCTAGACAGTCTAGACGAGTATTTAAATACAACTTTTTGACAGTGAGGAGATTTGCGTAGTGTGATGTAACTTCTTACTACTTTTTCTTTTACTTTTTTAATTGTGTTGCGTGTTGTAAGAATTGTTAAAATATTTATATTTTTCTAAAAGATTATGTTGTCAACTATCTTTAAGGTTTTATATAATGCTTTGTTAACAACATATTATGTTAGGTAACATGACTTTGACAAGTTTTTGATTAACTCCTGGGGTAGTTGTTCCCTTTCTTGAACAAGGTGTTCTTCAAGTTGGTGGGTGGCTTGCATAGGCTGCCATTCCAATAAGCTTCATCCCAATGTATCCCACAGATGTTCGATATGATTGATATCTAGACTATTAGCCGGCGGCTATTCCATAACTTCAATATTATGGCCATTTAAAAAAAAAATTGTTATCCTAGCTACATGTGACCCAGCATTATCGTTTGTTAATATGAAATCTGCTCCCATATTATCCACAAAAGAAATTTTTAGTTTCTTTTTAAAACAGGGACAGTTTAATGTTTTAAGATTCTCAGGTATTTTGTTATATAAACTAGCTGCCTGATAGATATATGCTTGAATTCATTGCATAAAAACGGGGGTATCTTTTTATGGTCCCATGTTTTATAAAAGGTTGCCACTTCACATTAGAATATTGCCTCTCAATAAGTTTAAAGTAGTGTTAAAAAAATATCTTGTGGCTAAGAGTTTTTTTAGTATCCATGAATATATCAATAATAACTTTACTGATGTTACAAACTATGCACATTAGATTTAAGCTTGTGTAAGTGTGCCTTTGATTTCGGCCAATAAGTAATTCATTGACTTGTGTAAGCTTTTGTGTTAGCACCAATAAAATTCTTTGTCTTTGTCTTTGTCATATAAAAATATAGTAAGAATATACCTTATAGGGACTTAAAAAAATATATAAACTACTCATGCATAGGCTGCCGCTCCAATAAGCTTCATCCCAATGTATCCCACAGATGTTTGATACGATTGAGATCTAGACTATTAGCCGGCTATTCCATAACTTCAATATTATGGCCATTTAAAAAAAAATTTGTTATCCTAGCTACATGTGACCCAGCATTATTGTGTCATGTTGAATATACATTATAGATACTTAAAAAAATATATAAACTACTTAGAACAAAAAGGAGCCACTTGAAAGAATTTTAATTATTTATTTTGTGTAATAGTTGTTTGTAAAAGTTATTGTTTTCTGCTTTATGTGTGAAAGACTACTGTTAAAATTGTAAATGTCTTAAACCTGTCGGATATGTTATTTGGTAATAAAAAAATCAAATTTCAATAAGTCAATAAATAATGATTTTATTTTTTCCATCATTTAATAAGGCAGTATCTTAAAACTATTCTTAGTAGTGAGTATATGCTCCTCTGGCTCTGATAACTTCAGCACAACAACTGGGCATACTCTCGATCAAGTTTCTGATCAAATCCTGGGGTAGTTGTTCCCATTCTTGAACAAGAAGTTCTTTAAGTTGTTGGATGGTTTGCATAGGCTGCCACTCCAATAATCTTCATCCCAATGTATCCCACAGATGTTCGATATGATTGAGATTTGGACTCTTAGCTGGCCATTCCATGACTTCAATATTATGGCCATTTAAAAAAAATTGTTGTTATCCTACCTACATGTTGCCCACCATTATCGTTTTGTAAAATGAAATCTGCTCCCATATTATCCACAAAAAGAATCAAGTGTGATGTTAAAATTCCTTCTAAGTAATGTAATGCCTTTAAGGAACCATTTGCAATTATCATTAAGTTGATATGCCTATTTAAACATATACCAGCCCATAACATAATAGACCCTCTGCCAAAAAGAACAAGTTCTTGCACAGCTTTATGTGTTAAATTTGGTGCCAGATTTGAAAAGTTTAACTTTTAAGGGTGACGTTTCTGTGAAAATTGAGGTGAGTTTCCCATATTTTTTTTTTATCTTTTTTAGGTAAAGTAGGTAGGTGGCAGAGGTTATTCCATATGTGGGGCTCTTGTGGTGCTAATGTAAATTTCATTTGCTTCGATTTACTTTCCTAATGTGCTCGTTTGCATTAATTTAAGTGGCTATGTTTCCTTAAAAAATATGCTTATTCATTTTAGTTCATTCATACTGTTGTGATGTTTATTTTTATCCCGTACTGCCACTTTCCACTTACTCATGAAGGAATAGGCAATATTTTATTTATTTATCAAGGCAACCCATTTACAATAAGAGGTCTAGTTCCAAAGTGTACTTACTATCTAAAGTTTTGCCAGTTTTGTAAAAAACCAAAAACAAAACTTTATTCAACCTAACCAAATCATTAAAAACCAAAACAGTCATCGTTTTTATGGAATGAATACTAAGTTGATTAAACATATTGTGAATATCATTATATATCCATTAGTAAATTTAATTAGCTTCTTAATTTGTGTATCAGTAACTCAGCTTTTCCCACTGTCCTTAAAATCTCTAGTTACACCTATTTATAAAAAAGGCCCCAATTTGAATGACTCACAATCTGATTTTGCAGAATTAAAATTTGGGGTCCCTCAAGGATCAGTGCTTTTTTGATATACATATTTGATATACCTCTGCTTTTTTTGATATACATTAATAATCTCTAGAACCTGTTGGTTAAAAGTTGCAAAAGGTTGTACATATCACTTGTTGTCTCTTTGTTGGAGTATGGATCAATAATTTGGTCTCCTCTTTACATGAATAATTGTATGGCACTGGAGAGAGTTCAAAATAAATTTTTATGATTCTGCTTTTATAAACTTCACATTCCAGTTTTTAATGACCACTTATATGATGAAGCAATGAACTTGCTGAATATGCGAAGTTTACTTATGAGACACACTGAGAATGATTTAATGTTTATTTATAAAGTTTTGAATGGCCTTGTAATTTGTCCCAACTACTTAATAAAATTTCATTTAATATTCCACATAATCTGAGGGTAAATCAAATGTTTTCTTTGCCTCATCATCCTACCAACTATGCTATGCACTTGCCTGTCGAAAGAACCTTGAGGCTAGTAAACTTGACTGGAATTGAAGTTTTGGGAATTTCCCTATTGCATTTTAGGAGTCTTATTAAGAGTTTGTAGGACTTTGTTTTTTGAAATAATTTTGCTCAGTGATTCATTTTGTTCATTTTGTTTTTTCTTAGCTAATTTTGCATTGTAAAACAGTTTAATTATCCTTGGTATTAAAATTAAGTCTGATAATTATTGTTAATTAGTAATTAGTGATTAGGTAGGCTAGCTTTTATTTCTTTTTCAGAAACATTTATATTTTTTGGAATGGGGTTGATCCCGTGTATTGATTAAATAAATAAATAAATAAATCTCAAGTGTAGTGATCCTAGTGCTGATCTTATTCTCTTTGCCAATAACACAACCTTAATAAAAAACGCATAGACGCAATCGAAGGTTTCAGATTGGTTTTATTCTAACTAATTAAATGTAAATGCAGATAAAAACCAACAATTCTATATATCTACTGGCAATTTAGATTAGGCTAATGTTGGCAATGCACAGTCTTGAGAAATGCATTCTACATTCTGCCCTATGATCCAGGTTTTCGAGGATTCTAATGGCCTTTCTCTGAGGCCTCTCCCATAGGAGATTCTTGAATGGATACGCGCAAAGTAAGTAGACAGTGCAACTTTAAGAGACACTTTCTGCATCAAGCTCCGAAGTGCAAAAACGCCAGATGCGATTCCAGGGCATATGTAATCAATATGTGCATCCCATAGAAGTTTGGAATCAATTTTTATCCCAAGAAAGATAACCGGTGCAGTGTACAGTTGTTGGTTTTTATCTGCATTTATATTTAATTGGTTAGAATAAAACCAATCTGAAACCTTCAATTGTGTCTCCTGTAGATTCATGTGTAAATCACCAAGTGCATATGCCTTTTTTTATTAAGATTGTGTCGTCGGCAAAGAGAATAAGATCAGCACTAGGATCACTGTGTTCGAGATCATTAATGTATATCAAAAAAAAGCAGAGGTCCTAGCACTGATCCTTGAGGAACCCCAAATTTTAATTCTGCAAAATCAGATTGTGAGACATTCAAATTAACCACTTGAGATCTACCAGAGAGAGGATTTTATTAATTTTATGCTACAGTTCGAAAAATTATAATATCATTGCAAGAATTTTAAAGAAGACACAATCAAAAGCCTTGCTCAAATTGCAAAATGTGGCTCCAGTGAATTCTCCTTTTTTAAGACCATCATTTATTTCTATAAAAAGATTAATTACCATTTTTGTTGATTTAGCACTTCTAAAACCAAACTGTTTATTACTAAAAAAACCATTTGATTCAAAGAAAAGAGTAATTCTAGATTTTGGGGCTTTTTCAAAGATTTTTGAGAAAAGAGGGACTATTGATATAGGCTTTACTACTGGTTATATAATGATATTCACAATATGTTTAATCAACTTAGTATTCATTGCATAGAAATCACGACTGTTTTTGTTTTTTAATGATTTGATTAGGTCATGCAGCTCAATGATAGATATTTCGGTAAATGTGAATTTATTATCTGGAAAGTGTAAATTCTGTTGTTCTTATTCATTAAGGAATTTATCCATGTTACGAAGCTTGAAAAAATACTAAACTTAGCTGAAAAATCACATATTTACATGTGATTAAATAAATGATGTTATATTTTATTTATTATTGGAACCCATTTATAATAAAATAATTACAACAATATATTTTATTTAACAAAAAAATATATTAAACTTATCAAAGAATAAAAGTATGCAACAGACACAAATACACAGACTTTTGTCAGCAAAAGGCTATACGATGTTAGAAAAGTTATTTTATTGCATAAATATCACTGTAAATCTTGTCAAAGTTATGGGGAGTTTTACTATTTAAACATTTTAAATGAAAGTGCTTTTAACTATTGAGAATGTGATTATATGCCTTTATACTTTCATATACTGTAGATCTCTGTACTAGATATGAGTGGTGTATGGGCAGAGATACATTTTCTTTGAAAATTTTTATTTATTGCTAATATTGTTTGTCCAATAAACAAAAAATAAAGGGTTAAAAATTTTCCTTGGTATAAGGGTCAAAAAGAATCTCGACATAACTCTGACTGTAAGGAGATTTAGATCAATAGAGAGGCATAAAGCTTAATGCAAAATGTAAATCCAAAAATTAATATAGTCTAAAAAAAGGTTTAATATTATATTGGATAAATCACCCACTTGCATTAAAAGTACCATTCAGCATTTAAGGATGAGAATTGCAAATTAGTTTTATAGCACTAAAATATGTCAGAAAAATATTCTGTAAGACTATACTAAAATGATAACTGAAATTGAAGTAAAAACTTGGGTACAAACCGCTTATCATGGTTTGACCTGTTGCCACATCAGCAAGTTTTGTGAAAGTTTAGTGTTACTGTTGGGCGATTAATATGCTGTTTCCAAATTTTCACCTTTTGTATGTAATTGTTTTTATGTTCAATAAATACATTTTTATTTATATATATAATAGCTTTTAGTTCATAAAAAGTCCTTCATAGATTGTATTGTAAATACCAAACTGGTATTACTATCTCATATAGGTAAAGGTAATTTTTTTGATATTGCATACTATTTTTTTTTTCAAAATTAAAATTACTGTAACAATAATTTTATAATCATGGTATAATACTTCATACTTTACAAGTATGAACTATATATTTTTTTTAGAGGAAAGGTTGTTTGGGAAACTGCTACCCCAAGGCAGGCATTAATAAGTAATTTATAAGCATAAATAAGTGACAATTTAAATCAAAATTTATCATAAAAACAATTAAAAAACCATGTCATGGAACCATGTTAATAACACAAAGAAATTATAATCAAAATATTTAAAATGTATGCCTCATATCCTGTAAAGTCTTAGAATGATGTTGAGATATTACAGGAATCCAGTTCTGCCAATATGAATTTGTTGTGATTTTGCCAATAAAATATTTAAAAATCTCATACTCCGTAAAACTAGTAAAGTACAGATAAAATTGATTTATTTATGGGAAAATATCAAGACTAACAGGGTTTAAGTGGCAATAATCTTAAAAAACTAGTATTAGTATAGAGTATCATTTTTTATTTAGATACCTTTTCATTTTACCTAAACTTAAATAATTTAACTAAATCAATGTTTAAATAATTTGACATGCATCTTTTTAAAGCACCTATTACACTGGGCATCAAAATTAAGGCACCACTATATTTTGGAAAAAAAAATGTATAATATTGATCAAATATTTTTGTGTCTAAGTTAAGTATATTCTTATTTTATATAAGTATTATACATAATATAAGTATTAACAATAGAAAAAATTTTCATATAAAGAGTCCATATAATGAGTCCTTATAAAGTATTAGGAGGATTAGGAAGTTCTTGGAAACGGTGGTAGGTCATGTCCCAAACATTCTCAATTGGATTAAGATCAGGACTATTTGCTGGCCAATCCATAGTTTCAATTCCAACATCACTAAAATAATTTTGAACAATCTCAGCAAGATGCGGCCAAATGGTATCACATGTTCTTGCAGGATCTTCTTTATGTATCTATCAATTGTTAAACTGCCATTATTAATAGCCACCAAGTCAGTACGAGCACTTAAAGAGATTCCTCCGCCAAACTGACCCTCCACCAAATAATCTGGTGTTCTGAAAGTTACATTGGGTATATCTTTCATTTGGTCTTCGATAAACTCTTTTACGTCCATCTGAGTTGTAGAGACAAATTCTGGTTTCATCTGACCAAAGAACTCTTTCCCAGTCTTCATTAGCCCAATCGATGTGTTCGCTAGCAAAAGTTAACCGTGCTCTACGATGCTCTGGGGTCAAAATTGGTCCTCGCGCTGGGATTCTTGATCTCAGATTAGATTCAGCTAGGCGTCGACGAACAGTATCAGTTGAAATTCTGAGTCCATCTACTTCCTGTAGCTGTGTTTGCAGGAATCTTCCTGTCACAAATCTTTGTCTTAAAGCAGAGAGTCTTATGAAACGGTCTTGAATTTATTAGGGTGTAGTTATGCGATGTCTGCCTTGACCAGGTCGTCTTAAGTGCTGACCTGACTCCATAACGGTCCAATTATACGCGAAACGGATGTATGCGATACACCAAATCTCTTTCCAATTCTTCGAAAGTTCATCCCTTTTTCAGTTTCCAATTTCTTGATTGACGTTTCATAATAAACACTATATACTTCACTGAACTTCACAAATGTAAATTTTCAGTACAAATGATAAATTTTACCAATAAAACTAAAAAAGCAAAAAAGGTAAATAACATTCAAATTTTATCTGGAATTCCAACAAATTAAAAATAAAAGACAAACATACTTTGAGTAAAATGCACACCTGTATAACTTTAGAATGTCTGTAATAAGGCAGTTTAAAATAAAAATAAATATTTTAATTTTTTTTGGAAATTTCCAAAGATAATTCGAAATAATTCGGTGTTGGGTTGGGCTGAGATGAGATGAGATGAGACGGGTTGGGATGGGATGGGATGGGTTGGGTTGGGTTGGGTTGGGTTGGGTTGGGTTGGGTTGGGTTGGGTTTACATGGGGAAGAATACGAACACAAGAATACGAACACATGGGGAAGCCCCCCATGTGCTCGTAATGTGCTCGACATTTACGAGCCCTCTCTATATTTTTTCATATGAATAGAATCTCAAAATGTTAGAAAATATGGAGGCTACGAACCTTTGCATAAGGGAATGAATTTTTTGCTTGTGTAGAAATGTGTGTAAAAGTAAAACCCATTCACTATTATAGTGTAAAAACACTGCTGTCATTTTGGCAGATAGATTTAGATGTCTTTCATGTTTTCTCTTATATAAGATATGCTTTTTAGATGTGCTTGTTGCTTATTATATATACAGGGTGTCCCGTAAATAGTGGTCCAAATGAAAACTTCTAATAGATTGGACTATTTCCAATCAGAATAATCCAACATAGCTCTAACGAAAGTGTTACGGTTTTCCAGATATTTTGATTTTTGCGAAATTTTAAGAAATACCTACCTGTAATCAATTTTTTTATGATGTGTCACTAAATGAAAAAAAAATCACAATTTCTTCGGTTGGATATTATTTGCCGATAGATGCCTTTATGATGCGTAGATGCCTGCCGCAAAGATGGATTTTTGAATCTCCATAATTTACATACAGTGGCGACCAGCAAATTAAAAACGATACAATTTTTAATATTTTATGCTAAAATCATACGGTATATTTTCTATTTGCACATAAATGTTTTTATCACTTCATGTTAAGCTTGCACATGCATAAATATTTGGATTTGAAACAGGTTTGGAATCTGATATTTTAACAATTTAGAAATACCTTGGACAGCTAAATAAAAACGATTCATCTTTTGTTTTTTTTTTATCAATTTTTGTCGAATATGAATGTGTAGCATTTATTTATCATTTAGTTGGTGTCTCAATTAAGTAATACAAGGTCAATATAAAACAAACGTTATGGGTAAAAAAAGAGTTGTGACCCTGAAAAAAGACAAGTAATTTTAAATTTGATTCAAGAAGGGCATTCATACAGTAAAGTTGCAGCAATGCTAAAATGTTCCAAATTTATGGTTCATAATGCTATTAAACATTATAAAACTCACGGCACGGTTAGAAATGTACCTAGGAAGAAAAGGCCTAGAATAACAACCGCAAGAGAGGATAAAATTATGGTACGTTTAGCAAAAAAGTCGCCCCATTTAACAGCAGTAGATATCCGACGTGAAATGTATGCACAAAACGATCCGAAGCCATCAAGTAAGAACAATTCGCCGCCGACTTAATGAGTTTCAACTATTTGGAAGAGTTTCCTGAAAGAAGCCACTTGTCTCAAAGAAGAATCGTAAACTCCGATTGCAGTTCGCACGCGATCATTTGAGTTGGACCCTTACCCAATGGAAAAATATACTTTGGTCGGATGAAACAAAACTTAATCGCATCGGATCGGATGGTCGTACTTATGTACGAAGACCACCTGGTGAGGAATTAAATCCATTCACAAAATTAACTGTTAAACACGGAGGTGGTTCAATCATGATGTGGGGCTGCATGTCATGGTATGGAGTTGGACCAATTTATAAAATAGATGGAATTATGGATCAGGAGAAATACAAATCTATATTAGAAAATGTGATGCTTCCATATGCAGAAGAAAAATTACCTATTACCTGGAAATTTCAACAGGATAATGACCCCAAGCATACAGCACGTTCAGTAAAAAGCTGGTTTGAACAAAACGTCGTTGATGTAATTGAATGGCCCTCGTGTAGTCCAGACCTCAACCCGATAGAGAATCTGTGGAATGATCTTAAAAGAATAATTCAGCCAAAGCAATTTAAAAACATGGACGAACTAGTGAAAGGTGTTCAAGAAGCTTGGTATTCCATCCCAATTACTCGCTGTCAAACTTTAATAGAATCTATGCAAAGAAGATGTCTAGCAATAAAAGAAGCTAAAGGATATCCTACCAAATACTGATTTTTTTTGGTGTAAAATTAAAATATTGAATTCGTTTTTAATTTGTTGTCCATTAATTTTGTAAACATTTTTTTTCCCTAGATTTTTGAATAGATTACTATTGATTTATGGTAGAATGTGTTTAATATGTCTAACCCTTATAAATAAATATCATTCGTAAAACTGCATAAAAGTGTTTTCCAAAAAAATTAAATTTTGTGTCGTTTTTAATTAGCTGGCCGCCACTGTAGCTGGCAATTGGAAAATCCACATATTAATAGAGAAGATAAATTGCAATACCAATTTAAAATCAATTTGTGGATAGGGATTATTAATGGTGAAATTATAGGACCGTTTGAGTTGTCGCAAAATCTCAATGCTGAATATTATCTCCATTTTTTGCAAAATATTCTCCCCATCCTTTTGGAAAATGTTCCTTTAGACATTTGCAGAAATATGTGGCTGCAACACGACGGATGTCCTGCGCACTACGGTGTGCAAGTGACAAATTTTTTAAATGAATCCTACCCTAACCGATGGATCGGACGTCTAGGACCTATACTGTGGTCCCCACGGTCACCTGACCTAAATCCTCTTGATTTTTTTTTACTGGGGATGCCTCAAAGAAATTGTATACAGGAAACCCATACAAAACATTGAAAATCTGCGCGAGCGCATCCAAACTGCTGCTCAAGAGATAGAGCTGGCCACGCTCAACGGATTAAGCGATCCTTTATAAGAAGGTGTAGGGCGTGTATAGCATCAGGTGGTGGTCATTTTGAACACCTTTTGTAAAATTGCAAAATACAAATAAACCGAATTTGCATCGAAAAAAAAACGATTTTTTTTTTCACAAAAATAGTTCTTTCGGCATTAAAACAACCATTTTTTTTTGAGGTTAACCAAAAATTCAGAAAGTTTTTGTCTTTAATACGGCATGGAATAAATAAGTTTTTACGCTAATGGGCACCAAGATTCTGTTATTATTTTATTGCGTCATAAGACTTCAAACTTTTTGAAAAGAAAAAAAATCCGATATTGCAATTTCAACATTTTTTTCTGTGAAAAATATTTGCATAACTGAAAAATTTTAATACGCATCATAAAGCGCATCTATCGGTAAATAATATCCAACCGAAGAAATTGTGATTTTTTTTTATTTAGTGACACACCATAAAAAAACTGATTACAGGTAGGTATTTCTTAAAATTTCGCAAAAATCAAAATATCTCGAAAACCGTAACACTTTCGTTAGAGCTATGTTGGATTATTCTTATTGGAAAGAGTCCAATCTATTAGGAGTTTTTATTTGGACCACTATTTACGGGACACCCTGTATACACAATTTGGCAACTGCGAGATCATATGTCAAAAGTTTGACAATGTAATTATCAATAGCAACGAGTTTCGATCATCAAATAGAGTAGAGTAGACCTCATTTTTGACATAATTTAATATTATTTTTTAGCGTCCTATGTGAATGATCCGCAATTTTTTTTCTCTTAATCTATTCTTTTCAAAGTACTCTTTATGCTCGAATTTTAAAATATTGCAAAATCGGAGATACTTAGAGTCGACAAGACCCAAAATTATGTTGTATTCCCCACTAAAAATCATGCAGTATAAGAAATTAGGTTATAAACAACTTTATTTGCCCCCACTGAGAAGTATTGGCAATATCTCATAACAAAACCCGGAATTTCACCTCTTTACTCAAAGTGTCAACTGCTACTGATAAATGTTAATTTTTTGACAAAAATTACTCCTAAATCCAATGCTAGCATAACTAAATGGTTCTTAAGTTCATTAAAGTAATATAATGTTACACCACTTAAATAATTTGCTTAAATATTTTCATAGAAATAACTCACTACTTGATAAGAAATTAAATTTGATTTGTTCTATCCAAACCCGTGTAGTTATCCATTACACAGCCAACTTACTTGCTTACTAATTAGGGAATAAAACAGTGTTATAATCTAATAACCTATCCTTTGACTTGTATAGGGGCTAAAAAACAGTAAATTATGATTTTGAAAATCTCAATTCCATCTAAAATAATGACCAGATATTCTTTCTGATAAAATTAGGAATTTGACTTATTTTAAAATATAATACTGGTTGAACTAGTACTTTTATTGTCATAATACAATACAATATAAAAGTTTTAATTACAGGAAACCAGTCCTTATTAGTCTTCTACAAATTAATATGTTAATGTTTATACAAGCTTGTGGTAAAAAAATAGGTTTTATGTGTAATAAAATTAATCTTTATTGGGTAAGCAATTTTAATTTGAGTTTAACATTCAAGAACAATGAATCGCCTGTATCTAAAATACTGTAAAGAAAAAAAATTGTATAGATACAAGTAGTATGCAATAAGCAATGTTATTGCCTGATGCATACCTTCTTAGAATTTTTACCCAGCCCAATAAAAAATTTAATCAAGTCACAAAATGTTTGCTTGATATAATATGCTTCTCCTGCCATGATAAGTGCATGTTTATTTTATATATCTTATCTTGACTGTATTTAATGACCTGATAAAAATAGCTACCAGAACGATAAATAAATGTTTGATATTCCTATATGTAGACTTAATTAATTAGAGAGAGCTATAATATGATTTTATTGCGTAAAACTTAATAAATTGCCACAAAATAATTCTCAATTTCTATGGGTATTCATACAATCATCCCTATAATATCATTCTGAACAACCTTCTCAAATAACGTGCCTATTGTAAATATGTATATAAAAAATCTCATATTACTAGTAGATCACCATTCACATTCATTGATAGGTTTGTCAGAACGTAGGTCAAGTTATTCGTAAAGCGCCAATAACGGATTATATAAGGGTTCTGTTACCGTTACTCGGTAAATTCCGATCCGAATGGGTGCGTGGGTACCGTTAGAAGCAGGTACTGGGTGAAACAGAAAAACAGATGTCCAAAATAAACCCTTAGAACCAATTATGTATGGGACAGATGTGGTAGATTTTTTTTTGGGTATGGGATAATAGGGTTTTTATGAAAAATGAAGGATAATAATAGTTCCCATTTATCCAATGATTTCTTTTCAAAAGAATAAATAATGTTTATTTTTCAGGTACTTGAATCAACGGACGAAATCATCCTAAATGCCTTAGAACTGAACATAGAAAGTGTCCAAGTAAAAGGTGATAAGATTTTCATACCCAAGGAAATTCAGGTCATTCAGTCAGATGAAACTGTTCATTTTAAGTTTGACACCCACATTGCTCCCGGTGTTTATACTTTAGATGTCGTATTTAATGGTAAGTTAAGGGTTAATACACGAATATCCAAAACTAAAACGGGAAAATGAAGGCAGGATAAACAAGAAATTACCCACAACATGTGCCTTCACAAAAAGGGGACGACTAAGATTGACATACATGCATAATTGAAATACGATTAGTATTTCCATGATCTGAATCTAAAGGAGTATAACGATTTTTTAAAAATATGAATAAATTATTTTTTTAAAAATTAAGTAGTTTTAGAGAGTTACTATAGACGTATGTTGTACGTACTCCACGACATAATGTACGTACACAGTACATACCCCAAAAGACGTATTACGTACTATGGAGGTATATTTATAGGACGTCCACTTTCTGCAGGATTCTACGTCATATGTACGTACTTTTATGACATTTTTCGTCATGTATTGGACATTATATGACGTACCTAGGATGTTTACATGACTCCTTTTTTTGTGTGGTAAAATGTATTTGGGAGGAAAAATAACTCATTTATAAAAACTGCAAATCTATTGATTATAAAAAAATATAGAAAAATATAAAACGAAATATGTAACGGGTGGTTCAGAAAGTTGTTCATTTTTTGACGCTTCGTATAAAATTTGGTAGGGAGGCTAGAATCGTGCGCGCGTGCTCAATCGGTAGCTTGGTTCAGGGAAACTTAGTCACCATGCAGCGCTATACGGGAGAGCAACGCTCGTTTTGTGTACGAGAGTATTTCCGTAACAACAATTCGGCCACCATTGTGCGCCGTAGATATCGGGCACATTTTGATTTGCATGACATTAACCAGTGCCCAAGCCCACAGCTGATCGTAAAATGGGTACGTAAGTTTAACGACACCGGTTCGACGTTAAATAAACGAAATTTGGGTCGGCCAAGGACATGATAATATATCAAAATTGTCAAAATCGGTCGCAAAAGCAACCCAGTGTTTTTGTTGCCCCCACTAACTGTCAAATAAGTAATTGGCAACATGAGGGAGTTGACAGTGTTTAAGACAAACGACAGATGCGAGAACTTGCTTGTCTTCTCGCAAGCGCGCAGCGGCATTAAATGTCTCCAGATCGTCGGTGCTGCGAATTCTTCACAAAGATTTAAACATGCATCCTTACAAAATTCAATTAGTGCAGGAATTAAAGGAAAATTTCCCTCCTGCAAGTCTTTTGTTCGCCAACGAAATAATTAATCGACTTCAGCGATTCAACAACATTTTTTTCTCCGATGAGGCTCATTTTCACCTAAATGGCCATGTGAACACCCAAAATTGTCGCTTCTGGTGTGCAACAAACCGGCAGCAAAAACATCAAAGCCCGCTGCATAGCCCAAAGGTCACGGTTTAGACTGCAATGTCCGGATCAGGAATAATCGGTCCCTATTTTTTCAAAGACGCTCGAGGCAACGCAATTACCGTAAATTCGCAGCGTTACATAGACATGCTTCAAACATTTTTCGCTCCCACCCTTCGGGAGTTTGAGGGATACAATCGAAACACTTGGTTTCAGCAGGACGGTGCCACCTGCCACACCTCCAACCTGTCTTTGCCTGTCGTTCAGGCGCTTTTTCCCAATAAATTAATCTCCCGAAAAGGGGACATTCATTGGCCCGCCCGAAGCCCGGACCTCACTCCCTGCGATTTTTTTTTGTGGGGATACCTTAAGAGTAAGGTGTACAGCAACCGACCAGCCACCCTGAATGATCTAAAGGCCAATATCCAGCAAGAAATTAAAGCGATAACTCCAGAAACTTGCCAACGCGTTGTTGAAAATTTTAGGGCTCGGCTTGAGGAGTGCCAGGAAAGAAATGGGGCACATTTGGACAACGTAATTTTTAAACAACGTAAGTTTTCTGTAAATTTTAAGAATAAATTTGTTACAATTGATCAGCGGGTTTTTTTAAATTTAATTTTATAAAATTAACAACTTTCTGGACCACCCAGTATATGTCTAAAAAACGACACAAAAAATGAACGTTTAAGAAAATACAAAGAAAAAAACACTTGTTCTTCGCAACTATTGTGAAACACAGTCTTCAATTTTCTTTGTGCTTCCAATTCCTGTTTGTAGTACTGTACCTTAAAATTATATTTTAAAATAAGCAAATTATCAAATAAGTAATTCATTACTACTAAAATAAATAAATATGCTCTTACTTACCATGAATTGGGCTAGATCGTAGTAGATCCTTCCTATTACTTAGTGAACAGTAGTAAAACTAAATTTAAATGAAGTAACGCAATGTTATTATAAGCCAAATTTTGATAAATCCTAAATTCACAGGTGTGTAAACTTTTATCACAAAGCAGAGACAACCAAAGAGACGTGCAACTAAATACAAATTTTTATCCTATTGTTGTTGCTCTCTTTAATTTGTATATACAGTATTTCGTTGTCTCCCTCTTCCGTTATGAAAGGCGAGCTAAGGTGGCGTCAAAATACTAATCTTTCGCACTGCTAAATGTATTTAATTATCAGAGCACTTAAGAGAAAACATTCTTCCATTTCCGTCTAAATGAATGCAAAAATACGGGCTAGCTTGTGTCCAATTCTCTAGTATTTCTAAAATTATAATTAAGTACGGCAACAGTGCAATCCCTGCTCAACATAAACACGTGAATTTCAATATGGCTGAATAGGTGTTGTTGCTGATTAATTTTGTTTTGTTTTACATCATTAGTTGACATTTTGAACGAGTGCTTAAATTTTACGTATTTTATTACCCACGGGATTTAGATGAATTTGATAACAGTTGTTAGTATAGGTATTCCATGGTAGTTCAAAAGGAAAAATTAAGAGATTTTCAAAAAAAACCATTTAAAAAAAATTAAAAAACTAACATAAATAGTCAAATGAATTTAATTTTAATAATAAAACTTAATATAATCGCAAGAATAACATTTGTTCAAACTATCTGTGCTGACTATTTGCTGCTATTTTTAATTTAGCTATAATCTTCCTGTTTTATTCTTTTAATTAATTTTTATTGATTAAAAAAATACTCTCCATCATAAATAATAAAACATGTGTATATGTATTTTATACATACACATACAAATTTAACAGTATATTTATTATTATCGAATAGAACAGACTTATCTATTCTTTACTAATTAGTAGAAAAACAGTTTTACCACTTTACCAAATCAATTTAATTTATTCTGGATACCTGTTTCACTAACGATATTAGCATCTTCAGCAAAACATTAAACTTTTTTTATTTTAAGTGTTACACCAAAGGATATTATAATACCGTGATAATTAAAATCTTTCTAAATTTTAATTGCATTTATGTATATGCATGTTACTGTTACCGTCTTAAATTATAAATTGTGAAAATATTTAATAAAATGCATGTACATATTATAGTTATACCATATACTCAAAATACACTACAAAACGTTTCAGAATTATATTTAGTTTATTTAGTTCCCCAATTGAAATGTTATTAAATTGGTTTAATTAAAGTCTGCCATCGTTCTGAGCAATTAAAAACATATCAATAACTTTTTATTTGCTTTAATTAAAATCAGCCGTTCTGTCTCAGAAAATAATTATGATGTTCTGACTTCTGAGACATAACGGCTGATTTTAATTAAAATAAATCAATTAATGCTTAACAGCCGAGGTTTAAATTATGGCGGCAAACGCTATCTGCGCCATCTACGTTCACCTTTCACGAAGAGAGACAAAGATGAAAAATAATCGGATATTTTATTATAGCGCACGGTTGCGCGTCTCTTTGGTTGTCTCTGCACAAAGGGACAACCCACGCCAATATTGCCAAGCCGACTGAAAGCAGGGCGTTCGATCTTGCATCTGTCATTTATCTTAAACACTGTCAACAGTGTCAACTCCCTCATGTTCCCAATTACTTATTTGACAGTTAGTGGGGGGGGGGGGAGGGGCAACAAAAACACTGGGTTGCTTTTGCGACCGTTTTTGACAATTTTGATATATTATTATGACAAATATTCCATTATCTATACTTTTCAGATGTTATCTATATCTAATTGCTTTTCGACCAGATCAACATGTAAATTAACTAGATTTATAGGGTGTGTTAGTTCTTTGGAAAGAGGGAATCTCGATTTGACAGTTATTGTCTAATTTATACCGAATTCGTTGACTTTTTTTTTATCAATGTAAAGAAACATGCAAATAATTTTTTTTCTGTTCACCCTACTGAAATTAAAAGTATTAAAAATGAAACTTAGAATGTATATTTGAAAAAAAATTTGGGAATCTAAATTCTTAAATTCTGAAAATAGTGGGCTTCACTTAATCTTTCCCAGTTGAACTCCAATAACACTTTTTGTAATAAAAGCAATAACTTTTTTAGCTCAATTGATAAATTTCAGACCTTTTATGGCTGAAATACAGTCTATGCAGAAGTATCATTAATTTTTATTCTGTGTATCATAATAGCATTACCAAATTTGGTTTTGTCCAAATAGAATTCTGATGGCATCTTTCGCTAACTAATGATAATTACCTAAGGTTAAAGTACTCTAGGTATGGCCTCATGCTAGGATTTCATACATAAGAAGATGAACATATTAATATAGACAATTCTACCCATATTTACATTTGTATGGATTTGTTCCTTAAATCGATAATGTGGGGCTTAAAAGAGAGTTCTTTATCCAAAACAATTCCCGAAAATTTAATCTCTAATGCTTCGTTTCATGGGTGTTAAAAAAAATTCAATGTTTCAATTTTTAAGTTCAGAAATAATAAATTAGAGTGTAACCAAGTTTTGGCTTAAATACTTGAAAATGGAAAATATCGATGGTCCAGTTCCATAAAGCACCAAGTCCAAAATGCATGTTTTTTATTTATTGGCTCTTAAACATAATGAGCACATTTAATTGAAAGAAAGAAAGAAAATGTGCTATATTACGTAAGACAACAAAATCTTGTGTACAAGCATCCTAAAAACTAAAAAATTTTAAATTCACTTTAAATTTCAAATTTCAAACAAACATAACATCTAAAACACTTTACCATAAAATTTACACACATTACCAAAATTAATCATAACAAAACAGATTGAGAAAAAAAAAGCATCTTTTTGATAAATTTCATTAAAAAATAAGTTAAGCTGTCAATAAAACAGAATTTAGAAGAAGTAAATTAAATTATTTAACAGGAAACGAAACTAAAACACTAAAATGATGTCAGAGCACAGGTTAAAAGGTATCATTAAAAAAAAATTGTTCCATAAAAAGTTTTCTATGGGTATATTTTAAATTGTAGGTGATGAGATTTATTGAAGACACTCTGAGCAATAGGAGTCAGATACAATAAATAATATATTTTTTTTTTAATTATGGTATTATAAGCAATTTTAATGACTTGTTGCTTTATGACACTGATAATGTATTCACTTCTATGATTTAATTTCAGTTATTATAATGTAAATAATAATATAGGATTGGTTTTGTTTTAAAAAAAAATTATTAGAAAAGAGATTTAACATAACTTTCTTATTACAAAACAGGTTTAACAGTAACCATTATTATTCACAATATCTAATTTATTCAGAATTACTATCTGCTGGGTCATTATTACAAACTTTTGAAGTAGCTGGAAAATTTTTGTAAAAGCTCCAGTACTGACTTGGTATAGCATTAGAATGACATAGGCTTATAAGGTCGTTTTTTTTGGCCTGTGGTATTTTTATTGGATTGGAGTAAAGCTTCTTTAGATTAATATTCTTATTACTAGAATTACATTTACCCCTAGTCTTATAACGAACATCAATTTTCTTGTAGTCATCTTCTGTGTATGAGGTTTTATAAAAAACGCTAAAAGGGTTATCGCACTAATTTCCTGCCACTGGACTTTCTCGCCAATAACGTTTTGATAAAAATTTTTACCAATTTCTGATTGCAAATGTTTTACATCCAAAAGAAGTCAGTGTAGTTCATTTCAATGCATTTATAAGCATTGCCCTTTTTTTTGCAAGTCGTATTATGGGAATTAATCGGTCGGGGGTGTAAATGGCCCCACTTCGAAGACAACGTTTTTTTTCCCTCTCAATTAAGGCATGCATTGCATCACCTTCATTTAGGGTATGGCCGACCACTAGAAATTTGTATGTGATTTCCTCAATACTTTGAATTGAATTTACACAGTGTAACAGGAGACTAACAACAAATTTATTTTTATTCTGACCGGCGCAATTGTCAGAGTAAATTGTAATATTTGTACCCTTTGCATGATGTTTTAAGAAAATATAAAGGCAGCTTCCAATTTCATTGGCGCCACGTTTACCAAGGCCTTCATGCCACGTAAAACAGAAACCTTGATTACCAACTACATCATAAATGGTGAAATTGTATGTAGCAAGTCGTCTTTTATAGAAAAAGGCACTAATATCTCCACAGGGAACAGACAAAACAGCCTGTAGATCAAAACAGGCTACCTGTTTAGTGTTATCTAACTTTGCTTTATTTATTCGTTATTATTAAAAATTGTTGTCAATGTGACAGACCTGACTGAAAAATTATGAGTACATAACCTCAAGAAGAAAACGCAAAAAAGCCAATTTCATAGAGAAACAACTCGAAATATTGCTATGTGTTACTAAGGCGTGTATACGGCGTATATATAGGCGGCAATACCTTTGTGTCATAAGGCAACATTTAAAATTGTTGCCGTATTGAATTGCAGAAATACTAAATTGGTTGTTGTAAGTAAAAAAAGAAACATGTCGATTAGAATAGGCAAAAAATTAACATATTGAGTTGTTGCCGTATGAAATTAAAAAAACCACTTAATGAGAACTTATTTCCGTAATAATCCGAAAATGCCAAAATTCGGACTTGTTGCTGTATGGAACTGGGTCATCGATATATAATACTTGAATTGGTTGAATTATGTGATATACACTGCTCAACAATCGAAGTGGATATTATAAAAATCTGCAATTTTAGTTTGCCAATGATTTACAATAAAACAAAATTAAATGTAATAAATAAATCTCTATTAAGTTCACTCACAATAGCCCCAAAAAAAATGAAATAAACAGATATCTCCTAAAAAATTTAAATTTTTAACACACAACAGGAAAAATTAAAATAAAATTACACCCTGTAAAGCGTGCCCCAAAGTCCTGTCATGAAAATTAATACCTCGTAGGTCCACCCCTGGCTCATCTTAGTGCTGTCACCCTGTTTGGCATAGTTCTTATTAAGTTGTTAATGTAGTGTTGATGAATGTTTTGCCATATTTCCGGTAATTGATTGGCTAGTTGTTCTAAGGTTAGAGGTGGCTGTTTGAGCTGGCTTAATCTTCAAGACATTTCGGCCCATACATGTTCAATGCAATTCATATCGAGTGAATGTGGTGGCCAGTCCATTCTGGTAATGCCATGAAATTCAATGCGATCATTGACAATTCTCGCACGGTGCAAACGCGCCTTCATCATCGATTAAAACGAATTCTTCTCCTATTGCACCAAAAAATGGTACAATTATGTTCTCTATAATAATGTCTCTATATCGTATAGCGTTCATTGTTTCATTTCTTAACACCACTAAATCGATGCGGCCATCGAAACATATGCCTCCCCAAACGCAAACTGATCAAATTTTCATGGTATCGCTGTCTCCTTTCCCTCCACACCAAAATTCGACCATCACACATAATATATGTAGCCGAAATCTGGACTCATCCGTAAATATACAAGACCTCCAGTTTTGAAAATTTCAATTACTGTGTTCTATTGCCCACCGAATTCTGCATGCACGATGTTCCCCCGTCAACCGTGGTTGTGTGGCACGTTGTCTGGCTCTTAAATTGGACGCATGTAATCTTTTTCTAACAGTCTGATTAGAAATTACCCTCCCAGTAGCATGCCTTAAGTAGCTGTTAATTCTCGAAGCCGTAAATGTTCGGTTTCTTCTTGCGGTTACTGTTATATAGCGGTCTTGAGCAAGAGTTGTAGCACGTTCTCGGCCTCCACCATGCCTGTAAGCTGCAGACTTAGTCTCTACGTATCGATAAGAATGTATGAAAAAAAGGAAAAAACGACAAAAAATATTTGCTATCAACAGGATTTACTCATAGCATAAAACGCAACTTGATGAATTTTATTTTTTTGGGCAAATTTCGGTAATTTATAAAATATCCAGTTCGATTGTTGAGCAGTTTATAAGCAACAGTACTGACCGTTGGATTAGAAGTTAAAGTACGAAGAAATGTAAAATGAAATATAAACATTTAAATTTTGTATGACTTATAGAAAACTGTTTAATTTTCCTTTGTAATTTAATATATAATTTTTTCTATTATTTTAAATTCTGTAACGCCTTGGCTCTGATACCAGTAATATTCACTGTTTTAGAGTCAATTACAAATATATAAAAAAGAACTTAAACTTATTCATTATAGGAGAAATAAACAACAAAATGAGAGGCCTCTATAGAAGCAAGTATATTAACGAAAAAGGTGAAGAGTGTTACGCAGCAGTAACACAATTCGAATCGACAGATGCCCGAAGGTAAATTGAATTTTTATATATTTCATAAAGTGATGTCCATGCTCTAGGAGAGCTTAATAAAAGAGTTTTATTACTCCAGAGCATTCCTATAATATTTAAATTAAACAAGCGGTTTCGTGACTGTACTGTCATCATATCTTCAGGACAAAGATGCGATTAGTATACAGTGTATCCAAGATAAGGATGTCTATCATGGGGATCTTGAAAAATAAAAAAGATACGAAAATGGTTAAATTAGAGAAAAGTTGCGCATTTTCAAGCCTAAAAATATGCCGTTTCGAAAGTTTTAAAAGTTTTCCGAGTATTGCTGGAGATATGCCTAAAAAACCGAAATTTGCAGATTTCGTTTTTATTTTTTTCTAACGCTATTTAAAAAGATATGGAAAAACAAAATACACTTTTTCATGGGCACTTTTTAGGCTTTACTAAACAGCGTTGAGAGATTTTCCGTACGACGTTTTCGTTTGAAGAAACCATCATCAACTTAATTTTTTTATATGGCGCGTAAAAAAAGTATACCCTGTATTAAATAGCATATTTTATTACGAATACAACGATGTATGACACAATATTCTAACGATTCTGTAATTTTTAGATTGGAAACGATGGGTTTTTATTAAATTTCTCTTATTTCAAAATATTAAATTAAAATCAGGTTTTTGACGATTTAAAAACTTTATTCATATACGCAGGTACATACGTCATACGTTAGTTAATTAAACAAATTAGGTAAGAACTACCTACTAGAAACCCAAAGAAACTAATTTAGATTATAGATAATGTCCAAACAAATTACCATTATTCTCCAAACACAAATAACGCAATCTAACTGTCGAATTTAAAATACTTCTTAACATATCAGGTGTAATGCTCTTGAACTCTTCAAAAAATATTGTCCTAAGCTGATCCTTAAATTAAAAAAGACAGTTCTAAACATAATTTTTGCAATACTCCAAGATAAAAAATCGAGCGGAATTATGTCCGGCGAAAAAGGAGGCCACGGAACTATTGAATGTGTACCTATCCATTTTCCTCGAAATGTGTTCGATAAATACTCGCGCACGATTAGGACATTGGGAGCACCATTCTGCTGAAATCAACAGTTTCTAACCTTTGAACGCGGTAAGTTATCCAAGGACAGAACAGTTGTTCAAAATCGCGTTCCAATAAGTTGTGATAATGCTCTGGAAAACGAAATTGGTGTAAAAGAAGAGGCTTGTTAAATCTGTTCCAAAAATCACAACGCACATATTAAAACCAAAACGGTGCTGATGTCTAGCTAGTGGGTTTATTAAGGGATTGACCCTTGACCAAAATGGATATTTCTCCAGTTAAAAATTCCATTATTTGTAACCATACTCTCGTCCGATCAGATAATCCTGTAGGGAAATGTTTCATCTTCCTGTTGTACCATTCATAAAATGTATGCTTCGCCTTTCCTTATTACCTGGTCTAAGGCCTTGACAGATTCTAAATTTGAACGAATACGAATTTCTGTTTTCTCAAATTGAAATGGGCAGTAGATTTCAGTATTTCAGTGGTATTGTCAATTTTTCTAACAGAATTTTTCTAACAGGATTTTCAGTTATAACTAATATTACATTATTTTCTTTTTCTTCAATTCAGGGCTTATTGTTTCTTGACAATACTGGTTTCTTGAATGCAGCATACTGCTTAAGATTCGAAGTTGAAAAATTCTCCCCCGAAGAGATAACTCGAAAAAACTGGTTTCTAATATGCGCCCCTTAATTTTACAGCTCTTAAAATGCAATTTATCATCTCTTTCCTGTGGAAGAAATGATAGCTTAGACTTTTTGCTTCCATTTGTTGCGTAGAAGCAACATCGTACAGTCGATAGTTTCTCCAAAAAAGGTTTTCAAAATTTTCAACCCCCCATAAGGGTAGTTTACGTACGGAGTTGAGGGTTGCTTTTACTATCAAATTGAAGGAAAAATTTCTCTCCACCTTCTGCACATCCAAAACTTTTTTTTTTGGGGTCAAAAATTTTTTGCATAGTCGATATACAGTATCGGACAACAATAGAGCGACGATACAGTTTTTTTCTTTTATTAAAAAAGCAAAAACGCAAGAAGAATTAAAACTCAATAAAACAAATACACTCATTAATAAACATACATTTATTACATAACATACCAAAATTCTTCCGTATAAACAAGATCATAAAAAGAAAAAGAAAAGTTAAATATTTCTATACGACAAAAATTAAGCGACGCTTACAATAAAAATAAAAGAAAACATTATCAGATTGCGCCCTTAATATTTAGTCCACAAGCCTTTATTTGCGATTACCTGGCGGCACCTTTGAGGCGTGGATGAAATTAAATTATCAATTATATCTTGATTAATATTTTTCCATACATTTTTAATTTCTTCAAAAATGTACTCTTTGTTTTTATAGGTTTTACTTCTAAGTCGCCTATCCACAATTTCCCACAGGTTTTCGATCGGGTTAAGATCGGGCGATTGGGCTGGCCCTTTAAGAATGGCTATTTTATTTTCATTAAACCATTCTTTTATACATTTTGCTATATGTTTTGGATCATTGTCGTGTTGGAAAACAACACGTAGTGGCATATTCCATTCCGCATAAGGTAGCATGGCATTTTCAAGGAAATATTTATACTTAAACCTATCCATAATGCCCTCAATTTGGTAAATTGGTTCCATTTCATAGCCCGAGAAACAACCCCACACTAACACGTTGCCATGTTGCCATGTTTTACAGTACCTTGAACATACTTTAGGTCAAGTCTTTTACCTGCAATACGACGAACATATTGAACACCATCACTTTTATACAAATTAAACTTTGACTCATCACTAAAAAGTACTTTTTTCCATTGCTCTGGTGTCCAGTGAGCATGTTGTTCTGCAAACAGAAGACGTGCTTTAATATTCTTCTTACTAAGAAGTAGTTTTTTGGCAGGTTTGCATGCTTTTAAGCGTGCTTCAACTAGTATGCGCTGTATCGTTCGAGAAGAAATATTAGAGCCCCCAGCTTCAGCCGGAATTTGCTTTGCTGACAGAAAAGGATTTGCCTGGGAGATCCTTTTAATTTTTCTATCCAGTTTCTTTGAAGTTTTTCTCGGTCTACCCGTCTATTTTCGGTTAACTACTTTTCCTCTAATTCGATAGTTCTGAATGGTCCTCGACACAACAGATTTTGAAAGCCTTAGTTCTTGTTTTATTACGTATTGTAGTGTTCCCATCTTATACGATGCAATAATTCTTTCTTTAAGATCAATAAAAAAACTTTTACCACGAGGCATTTTTAAACAAAATATAGATTTGATACCGACCAAAACCGATGTTTATCTACTGTGAAAATGCATAAAAACATACAACAATTTACTAATCTCTTGCTATTCATCACAAGAGGCAAAGAATGTTTAAATACGATTAACAAAGGTATGTACTGATACTACAAAATTGTTCCTAATTATACGAGGTACAGTCACAAAGTTTTTTAGGAATATTATACCGTCACTTAATTTTGTCCGATACTGTATATATCAATGTACGCGTCTTTTTGAGAGCTATAACTTTGCTTTTTGAACAAAATTCGTGGGATTTTTTCCAAGAAAGTTATTAATTTAACACCAATTTTTCAAAACTTCACCCCCTTTTTACACCCTCTAAATCAACTTGGATGAATTCGGCTCTGAGGAAGAAAAAGGAAGGAAATGGAAGAAAAATCTCTGATTTTTCTGAACAATTTATCTCATGGAGTCAAAGTAGTAAGTGCAAAGGGGTAGCGCCAATCCAAGACCATCCCCTAAAAAAAAACCCCTCGGAATTTTTGGTTTTTGCACTCTCTCAACCCATACAACTTATTGTCAAAATTTCATCCTCTATCTGATTTTTGCATCCATTCGACCATTTCTAATGACAGGACTACTGTCCTACTGGGCTGTTTTCTCTTTAGATAGTGATTTAAATACATATGACCAGCTTCAACGGCGTTGCTGTCACATAGGATATAACATTTCAATAAAATTATATTGACATTTTCTAAGCGCCTTAATTTCACCGCCTACTACACTAAAACATTCAAAATTTAATAAAAACCCATTTTTTCCAATTTAAATATTGCAAAATCATATTATGTCATACATCGTTGAATGCGTACAAAAAAAAAATTGGTGATGGTTTCTCCGAAAGGAAACGACGCACTGTGTTTTGTCTTATAGGGAAATGAGGACAAAATTCATTGCTTTAAAACTATATTTATTTTAATTTTAAAATGACTTCTATCGTAACTTATATACTTTTGTCAAGAACTAGAAAGCGTTAAATTTTAATGGATAGATAGAAGTGTAAATATTTAATTTTAATATGATGTACTATATATTGTGAAACTGGTGGAAAATATTTTTAAATGAATCAAACACACAAAAGTTACAATTATATGTGTATGTAAACATTATATAGGGTGAAATACAAAGTATAAATATCTTAATTATGCTTTTTTATATTTGCAAAATATTTATAATAGTAAAAATACTATAACAATGTAAGTATGTTGGTATCTGTAATAATCCAATGAAAAAAATAATTTCTTATAAAGGATGTTCAAAAAAATCTAGCACACTATTGAATTTTTTAACTTTTAACCAAATACTTGATTTACTTATTTTACTTTTCGAAAAAACTTAATAACAAAAATTAGATTCTCAAATTCAGAAAATCGGTTTTTTAAAAAACCTATTCTGTACAAATTTTGCAGTAGCTATATGAATAGAAATCAGAAATATTACTATTTTCTGGTATTTATAAAAACGCTTATACCACTTAATACAATACTACGTAATAGAATACGCTTAAGCAAAAGTGCATACGTTATTATCAACAAGATAATATGTGAAATTTTTTGAGTCTAACTCAAAAAACTACTCTTATTTGCGAAAAGTGAAACCAAAAGCAAAAAACTCTCGTGACTTAAGTATAATATATTAAAAAAGATTATATAGGAGATATTGAAAAAGAAATGTTGAAAATAATTTTTTTTTTAATAAAATGTAAGGAAAACAATTAAAATAAAATTACAGGTATTATTCATCTAACGAGAATTCTGAAAATTCGTTTTCATTCAAATATTGCTCTATTTCCGTGCCCCAATGAAGTGACTTTTTATTGAATCTTGAATTATTCTTGAGTTCGGCTAATTTTGAATCAGAAGTGATTAACAGCGTTTTTATTAATTTTAGAATTAATTAATTAAACATATTGGGATTATCAGAGGCGTTCCGTTGAAAGTCGACTTTTTTTACTTTAAAAGGCTATATAGTTCTGAATCTATTTAATTTAGAAAAAAACAATTTTCACTTTGCTGTTTTAACTTTGTAAGACCTTTTTATCGACCTACATTTTATTAAATTCAAGTGTCAAATTTTTGACAGTTATTTTGGCAAATAAAATAATTATAAAAAAATTATAAAAAATAAAAAAGTTTATAAATGTACGTCATCGTAAAAGTCTTGAAAAGATAAGATAGGAAATTGAAAACCGTTTTTTCTAAATTTAATAGATTCAGAACTACAGCCTCATAAAGTCAAAAAAAGGTTTTCAACTATTTTTGTTTTAAAAATAGTTGAACAAAATATGACGTATGATACCTCAAACTTCTTTAATTTTTCCGTAGAACCTAAAAATCAAATAATATACAGGGTGTTCCATTTTAAGAAACATAACTTTGATATGTTTCTGCACTTTGAAACACCCTGTATATCAAGAAACTAATTTTAAAAGATTTTTTTTACCCTGTAGTTTAGCCTTAATATTCCGTGTCGTATGTCGTGAATGGCCCTGTATATTTATATTTCTTAATTCACCCTCTATTAAATTTAATTACATGCAATAATAATATTTTACCAAATCTTTAGGGTTACTGTTAAATGTGTATACTTACGACATAGGTGCCTGCCTTTAAAGTAATTAAATAAATATTGTAGTGTTGGTACTTCAAAAAAAGGGGGAGGGTGGCTTTTTTATATACACTATCGGACAAAAGTAGAGCAACACTTCCAGAAATATTTGCAAATACCGATTTTAAAATTATAAATGCATGATAATGTATACAAATCCACTTTTTCAAGTTTTAAAACTACAAAGTAGGCTATGATTATCAATGTCAACAAAAATTTTCGCAATCAAAACAAATAATTTTATTTTGACGTTCAAGTTTAAATGCTTCATAGTAACGCGTCAAAAGTAAAGCAACATTCAAATAATTTGTTCAAAAGAAGGGTTTTAGCAAAAGTAAAGGGATAAAATAATTGTGTAAGGTGATTTTTATGTTTTTTTGAACATTTCTGTGTAAGATTAATCATGCGGAGAGGAATTCCAATTTCAAAAGATTTGAAGCAAAGAGTTGTGAATGGATTCATGGAAGGTAACAAACAATCCGATATTTCAAGACAGTTTGAGTTACCCCGGTACACTGGGTCCAAAATAATATTATTGTATAATGAGAGGGGACATTTAGAGAAGTTGCTAAAATCGGGAAGGCCAAGGAAAACATCAGTAAAGACTGACAGACGCATCAAAAGGATTTCCCAAAATGATCCTTGGAAGTCCGCTCCTCGAATTATTGCCAAAATTCCAGAAATTACAGTTGGTATACGAACAGTACAAAGAAGGTTAGTAGACGCAAAGTTAATTAGTCCAGCTAAAAAGCCGTTAGTTTCAATAAGAAATAGAGCAGCAAGGTTGGCATTTGCACGCCGGCATTTAAACTAGACCGTCAATGACTGGAAAAAAGTTCTATTCAGTGATGAAACGCGCTACAAAATATTCAATTCTGGAATGAGGCGTGTGAGGCGACCAATCAATACAAGGTTTTATCCTAAATACGTAACACCTACAATTAAGCATGGTAAAGGTAGTGTATTTTTATGGGGTTGTTTTTCATGGAATGGGGTACGCCCTATGCACTTTATTAATGATACGATGGACCGATTTGTTTATAAGGATATCATGCAGAATGTTATGCTTCCTTATGCAGAATGGAAAATGCCATTGCGTTTTATTTTTCAACAGGACAACGATCCAAAACATTCTTCACAAGTTGTTCAACAGTGGTTTCGGGAAAATAATGTTCGTGTTTTATAGATCTTAACCCCATTGAGAATCTCTGGGAAGAAGTAGAACGTCGTATTCGTACGCAAATATTTCCAAATAAAAATCCTTAATAAATAAAATTAGTGAAGTTTGGCCAAGTCTTCCCGAAAATGTCATTCAGAAGTTGATTGCTTCAATGCCGCGTCGTTGTCAGCAAGTAATTAATAATAATGGATATTCTATCAATTACTAATGTATTACTTTCAATTGTTTTTGTTGTTAAATGTGTTAAATATTTTTTGTTGAACTAAAGTAAAATAAAATACTGTTAAATACAATTTGTTGCTCTACTTTTGTCGCCCCCATTGTTACTAATTTTTATAATCATTAATATTTACCGTTCTTAAAATGATTAAAAGTACACCAAAATGTACTGAAATATTACTTATAGTGTAAGGATAGTGTGACATTAAGCTTAGCGAAAAATCACAACCCAATAATTTTTTTTATTCAAACATGAATAAAATTGAACTTTGTTGCTCTACTTTTGTCCGATAGTGTATGTAAGGCATAAATTCTTCAAAACATACTAACTTTTATAGTTTTCATTGGGTTGGAAGAAAAGCAGGCGAAGACTTTTTTGCTAGCTATCATAATAACACCATTTATTTAAATAATTCTATTTGCAAATAATAAAGTTTTTGGATAAATACAAAAAAATGCAAATTTCCGCAAAATGCAATATACACCTTCCGATTGTAAATATTTTGAAGAGTTTATAACAAAAAAAATTACAAAACAGTTTTTCACAGTTTTTTGTAATCTTTAGATTAAAAGAATTACAAAAAAAATTGGCAGTTTTTATAATTTTTTTTCATACTGCTGCTAATTACATTTTTATTTATATTTTAGAATTTTGTTTATAGTTCCACTAATAACTAAAAAAAAATCACCTTAAAAGAACAATTAGGGTAGAGTTGGGACAGATGACGCACCTTTTTTTGTTGCGTGATAAAGTTTATAGTTCTAATATTGGGAGACAGTAAATAAAAACCACATTTAAATGTTTAAGTTTATATATGAAAAATGTATTATTTGGATTCAATAAATCAAGTTTTCCTGTCAATAATGTATGCAATATGTATTTGGCAACCTCACCTACTATATGGGTGTGTTGACGCCGACCGGGTGGGTGTTATTGCTTATGAGCTTTATACATAATTAAAAAAAAAAGTGAAAAATGTGAAAGAAAAATGTAAGTATTAAGCTCACATTAAATATAGGTAGCTTAAATAAAATAAAAAAAGTAACAGAAAGAATTCTAGATAATATGAATTAAATATTAACATGGCTATTTTTTAAAAACTAGCTTAGCACATAACATGCAATGTTGTTCATATGAGATGCAGGAAAAAGCATGAACCTATCTCTCACATTTAACACATTTTATCCAGTCTATAGTGGTTGTTTGGTCGTACTTTTCTAAGCAACCAACACATTCATTCTCATCAAAAATCTCGTCATCGGTGGAATCATTAATTGAAAAATCATCATCATTATCTGATGATGACGACTGACTTTCAACTAATTTGCGTTTGGCAGAATTAAGAGCACGATGTTGCATGATCTGGGATAGCAGATGGTTTCAAGGCTTAAATTCCTGTAACACGAAATCCTGATATTCCAATCTCATTTGTTGCTGCACGTGTCCAAGAATCAGCAACAAGTTTCCCAAAATGTCTGCGTTCAATACGTTTGCCTGGATTTGCCCTTATAAATTCATAACATGCACGTTTAAAGTAACTTTTCAGTGGCTTAAAAAAAGAGCGATCAAGGGGTTGTAAAAAATGGCAGGCACAATAATAAAATGTCATTTTCCAGGGCAGTTTCTAGCATTTCATAGAAGTACATATGAGAACCATGACCATCTAAAATCAGGAGACTTTCCAGCTGGCTTCCTGGGTATGAAGTGATTTGTTAGCCCATGAACAGCTCTTTACAAATATAAGCAGGCTTTTTTCTCATTTTAATTATGGCTCCGGGCGGCATATTTTTTTCCCAAACTTGTTGCTTGTTCACCCCCTTAAAAATACAATTGATGTTTTTACAATATGTAAAAATGAACCTTCTGCATTACAGCAAGCCACAAGAGTTATAGTCTCTCCTCTTTCTTGACCTTTAATAACATGAATATCTTTACTTCCTTTTGCAGCGATAACTTTTCCAGGATCATTGTTAAGCTGCAAGCCACTTTCATCCATATTAAAAATATTCAAAGGCTTATTTAGCAAATCATTATCTGTTAAGATTTTTGACAATAATTGAAAATAATTATTAACCTCTTCTTTATTTATTCCTTGAGCTCTTGCTAAAGAGACGCCCTCTGCTTTTCTTATAGAATATAAAGTTTCAACCAATCTTTTCCGGCCATATGGGCTTGTCTATTGAACCTGCTTTTGATACCCAACGATTTTCCTAAATTGTAATTTTGCTAAAATTCTAACAGTTGTTCTTGTTGGTGCAAATCCAGAATTTTGTAGCTTTTTAATATGCTCACAAAGCTTTTTTTCAACATCCTCCCCCAAAAGTGATTTTCCACCCATTCCACCCTTCTTAAAATCGTTTTTGTGCATTCTAAATCTTAGCGTTCTTTCAGGAATATTATTTTCTCTTGCAGCCTGTCTTATTGAAACGTTTCTGACTCTTACAGCTTCTACAGCTTTTAGCAGTTCTTCTGTCCATTTGCCCCTTGAACTTTTTCTAGGACCGTAAAATGTTGGCATTTTGAAGGATCTGAAAATAAACATTGGCTTAAAAAAGTAAACAAATTTTTATAAATTATGCGTCATCTGTCCCAGATGTGTGGGAGAGATGACGAACCTATAATTATTATATATGTTATGAAGTAAACGCCTTAATATAAGCACGTTACTAACATAACCTAGTTTTTCCTACGTCAAGTATTTTTTTGGTTATTTACGAACTTTGGTTAAAATAAAATATTTTTTAACATGTTCCGAGACTTCGTGGTACTTACCAATTAGAAAAATTATACTGCACCTATATTTTAACGCCTTTTTATATGAAAAAACAAGAGAAACCGAAAACAGTACCAGCTCTACCACATAGCGTGCACGACTAATAAATTGGGAATGGTTACACACTGTAATTTTGGCTCTGCGTCATCTGTCCCGGCGCGTCATCTCTCCCGACTTTACCCTACTTATAATTAAAAAAATTATTCAAAACCAAAAGCCTTAATATAAACAAAAATATTTAATTTTTTTCTTGTGGAATATATAAATAAAAAATACTTTTATCGTTCTTTATAGGTATTTCCCTAAACATAACGCTATAAAATTAAAAAAAAATCTGTACTGTAAATTTTGAATTTTGTCCATAACACGTGAGACGTACGGAAAATCTCTCAACGCTGTTTTGTAGAGCTTAAAAAGTGACAATGAGAAAGTGTCTTTTGTTTTACCACATCTCTTTAAATAACATCAGAAAAAAATGAAGACCTTGGTGTAAGAACTGGGCAAGTCCATTTTCCTCATAAAATGAGTTAAACATATCAACCCATATAAATTAAAATTGGGCGTCTTTTGGTGCAAGAATCAGGCAAGTCCCTGGAATATAGTGAAAGATATAAAGGCAAAGCACTTGCCCGTTTAACTGATTTGGATCAAGAAACAAAACAAAGATTATTGCACCAAATTTCGTATAGTGGTGGGGACTTGCTTGCGTGAGAATGTGACATAGCTGGAACCGCCGCGCCGCTTTAACCGGTTTAGTATGCTTTTGGCTCGTTCATCGGTAGTTAATTTATTGTTTATCTTTTAAGTACGGGTCTAGCTTTTAAATAGGCCATGTCGGAGCAAGATTCAGAGTCGGAACCTTTTCAAAGTTCGGGAAGTGAATATGTTCCAACTGAAGCAGGTGAACCTGGAACACATAGGGGGATACGTAAAACTAAATTACGTGTCCGGAAACAACCACAAACGGCAGAAAATGTTAAAAAAGGTCGAAAACGTCCAAGGCGTGAACATGAATGGGCCAGAAATGTTGCTAAACGTGTTTGTAAAAGTGATTGTGTTTGTCCACGACGGTGCTTCTTAAATATATCTCAGCAAACCAGGCAATCGGTTTTAGAAACTTTTAATAAACTAGCAGATGAGGAGAAACAAGACTTATATTTAGCGGGGCTAATCTCGTCAAAACTGATAGCCCGTAAACGTCCAAGGACCGGTGAAGGAACGCAAAAATCTGTTTCTCATACATATAAGGTAGGTAAAACTGCAAAGTTTAAATAGATTTTACGATATTAAGATTTATCAAACATTTTTTCTATTTTTATGTATATACAGTAAATTTAGAACCTCTTTGGATACATGTTTCCATACTCTCCATAATATTGCTCACACTACAAATACTAGAGAACTAACTCGTTCATTTTTTTTTGCAGATACGAGTGGGCTCCGAAGAATATCAAGTGTGCAGAAAAGCTTTTATGGCCATTCATGGCATCACCAAACATCGAGTATACCAATTAGCTTCTCGTTTAACGAGAAACATAACACCGTCAGCTGATAAGAGAGGAAAGCACGAAAATCGTCCTAATAAAATACCCTGTCAAATAAAAACGCAAATAGATAACCACATAAAAAGTTTCCCCAGAAGAAGTTCTCACTACAGCCGAGAAAAAAATGATGGGAAGTACTACTTACCTTCAGATTTGAATATTTCAAAGATGCATATGATGTATCTAAAAAAATATGAGCCAGCTGTTTATCAATGTCTTGCCAGCGGCGAACAATGTCAACCAGAGGTCACATATGACTTTTACTACCGCCACTTTACATCGAACTATAATATCAGCTTTGGTGTGCCCCGGTCCGACACATGCCAAACCTGCGATCGCTTAGTTAACCAATGAAAACAAAGTAGCTTTGCAAACTGAGAAGACCGTCCACTTAAGTAAGGCAGAAGTATTTTACACAAATCTTAAACAAAAAGTGGAGACATTATGCTTTGACTACCAACAAAATTTGCCACTTCCGCATATACCAGCCGAAGATGTATTCTATAAAAGGCAACTATGGGAGTACAACTTTTGCATTTTTTCAGCAAAAACAGGCATTTCCACGTTCTATATGTATGACGAAGCTACTGGAAAGAAATGTTCCAATGAAGTTATCAGCTTTTTACAACATTATATCCAAACTTACCTTCCTCTGGAAGTTACAGAACTAAATATATTCTCTGATAATGCTTTTGCGCAGAATAAAAACCAAACTCTCATAAAATATTTATACACTTTAACTAACATAAAGTCAAATAATATTACCCAGGTGGTCCATCAATATCCAGAGCCAGGACATAGTTTTCTGCCCTGTGACCGTTCCTTTGGGTTAATTGAAAAAAATAAAAGAAAGAGGGAAAGAATATACACTGCAGAAGAATGGAGAAACCTAGTTAAAGAAACATCTAAAAACTTCAAGGTGATAAAGGTCAATCAAAAAATTATTTATAATCGCATAGAACATTTTAAAGCCCTATTCAAAGGATTTAAGGGCACTAACAAGGAGAAGTTTGCAATTTCCACATGCAGAGTTTTAAAATACATTAGAAATAATAGCTTTATTCAATGCACAGCCTCTGCTGGACTTACTATTTTTTTACAGATAGCTACAGATAGCTACAGACCAACCTGAGGAGGATCCACTCGAAACCGCTGAGGAGAATGAAGGATATGAAACTGATTCCTCACTAATTTAAGAATGAAACACTGTTAATTTTTAAAAACAACAAATATTTTTTCAAAATAATATTCGTTTTTTAATATTTTGGTGCAAGAAACAGGCAAGTCCAAATTTTCAAAATATTTTTAAAACATGTAGACGGCAAAAATTGTACTTATTTTTCATAATAAACTAACGCATTATGCCTAGTTTATATAAATTCAATTAATTTACGTATTTACTTAAATTTATTTTCAGATAGGAAAGTTTTTTAATTTTCCCAACATTTACGAAATGTGGACTTGCCCGGTTCTTGCACCAAGGTCTTCAAATAAAAACGAAATCATCAAATTTCGTTTTTTTAGGCATATCTCCGGTAGTGCTCGGAATTCAATAAATACTTTCTTAACGACATATTGTTAGGCTTGAAAATTCGCAACTTTTCTCTAATTTAATCATCTTCTTATCTCTTTTGTTTTGCAAGATGCCCATGATAGACATCCTTATCTTGGCCACACTATACAGTCGCGAAATATGTTATCAAAATCAATATTAAGGCAAATGCCCTATTATTTGTGAAGAAATAGTCCATACTTGCAGTGGAGTCGTAGATTAAGGTAAAATGAAAATCCTGCAGTCTCCATCCACTTATTTATTAAACATTCAACGAAGAACCGTTCGGTCCTCGTTAACAACAGAATGCAAACAAATAAAATTAAAAATAATAAAACAAAAAAAAACAATAATAAATAGAGAGTTTTTTTTGACATGGAATCAAACCCTGGAGCATATATCTGATACCAATTTTAAACCTTTTATCCCCTGATGATGGACACCACTGTGTTCGAAACATGTCGGGTGTTTTAAAAAACTGAATGTTTAATAAATAGTAGAGGGAGACTGCAAGATTTTCATTTTACGTTTGCCCTATTATTTGTTTCCAAACCAAATTTGAATTTTCTCAATCTCTAATTCAGGTGTTTCCCATGTTGGGACGAACCGGCGGTAAAAGCGACTTTCGACATTACTTTGGTGGTGCCAAAAGACCGTGTGGCCCTCTCCAACATGCCTGTGAAGAGTCAGGAACCTGATGGTGAAGATGTGGTGAAATACACGTTCGAGACAACCCCAATTATGTCCACTTATCTGGTCGCGGCTGTTATTGGGGAGTATGATTATGTCGAAGGGAAATCCAGCGATGGTGTACTGGTTAGAGTGTATACCCCTAAAGGGAAAAAAGACCAGGGCCTTTTCGCACTCGACGTCGCCACAAAAGTCCTCCCATATTACAAGGAGTATTTTAATATAGCTTATCCGTTGCCCAAGATCGATCTTATCGCTATAGCGGATTTTATGGCCGGCGCGATGGAGAACTGGGGCCTGGTCACCTATCGGTAAGTGTTATTGTATATCACATTGACAAGGAAAACTAATCAAATCGTCACATGTCTTGGGCAGGTGTATTTTTACGACGCTTTAATAATGAACATTATACATTTAAAAAAGAATTTACGACCTTCAGGTGTTGGTAGTTTACCGGTTGTAGTGTAATTATTTATATTGCAACTATTATCTATCAATCATCACATCATTGGCAGATTTGCATAGAACAATGATCTTGTTGTAGTAATAATTCTTGCTGTTTTTTTTTTTAGAAAGGCACATTATGCTCATACAATGTGTCGATATGTTGTGGTATTGTTGTTATGAGAATTCTTGAATGTTTTTTTTTATTCACGCATTTTTGTTATTAAGAAAAAATGTTTTAATAGGGAGTGGTGTATGAGAAAATTTTTATTAACCTCAGGGTAAGGATGAACAAGGACAGATGTAAGACAATTTTTGCTCGGGACATATTGTGAAAGTAAGTAAGCATTTTCTCAACGCAGTAGTAAGACTTTTTTTTCAAAGGGTCGTTGGGAATTAGGTTCGCCATGTTTGTAAGAAATGATGGTTTGTTCTTAGCAGTACTACTTACTTTATGCCTTTAATTTTGTTTTAATTATTAACAAATGTCAATTGAAAAACTATTTACATGATCAAGACTTTTAGATATAAGGCAATTATCGTCTTTTGATCCAGGTAATTGATAATAAACCCTTTTTGCAGGTATTTCTTATTCAAATTCAAATATGTTTTATTGTTCTCAACAAAAAAATTGTATAAACAAAGCCTTATTGTGTCTAATAAAATACAATAATACTACAATTAAAAAAAGTCACAATATACAAAAGTCGCATAACATTGAGCATTTAATATGCACATATACAGGGTGTTTGGCGGAGGGTTAGCCAAACTTGGTGGGCATATAGATAGGCTCAGATAGAAGATATTTTCTTAATAAACTTGTGTTCTAAAAGTCTCGGGTTTTTTTATATCATTGATTTTGTGTTATTTTCAGGATTTTCAAAAAATTATGCCTTTTGACATCTCTATAATTTTTTCAGCATATTTTTCACGTTTTTTTTTTACATTTGTATTTAGTCTGTAATGTATCCTGAATCTAAAAAAATCAATATCAAGTACAAATAATACCGAAATAATTCGTTTTGAGCTCAAAAAGTTAATACAGGTAGCAAAAAAAGTTATGTAAGGTAACTTTAACTTGTTGTGATCTATCCAAAGCATTTGACTGTGTGGATCATGGAATACTGTTATCTAAGCTCGATAAATATGGTTTTAGGGGCGTAGCGTTGCGATGGCTTGAGTTCTATCTATCAAATCGTACTCAGAAGGTTACAGTGTCTGGGCGTTTGTCTGCTTCTAGATCCCTAAAATGCGGCGTTCCCCAGGGTTCAGTGTTGGGACCACTGTTATTTTTACTGTATGTGGGTGACTTGAGTTCATTGAAACTGCAGGGCAAGGTGGTTCAGTTTGCTGATGATACCACCATACTATGGAGCCATAAAAATTCTGATTATATTAAGACTTGTATCCTTGAAGACCTTAAAAATGGTTTATTAATTTAGCTTGTCAAACTATTAATAAACCGTCAAATCATATAAAAAAAATGTATTTAGAGTATTTTCGAATTAGGAAGAAGTTTTGATGATATTACATAGCTGAAGATTAACAAGATAAGGATATTTTATTTATATTTTTAATTTAATTTAATTTTTCTCTAATTACCTTGATAACGGTAGTAGATATAACTACCGAAAATACCGTTGGTTGAAATTAGGTATTTTTTTTAAAAAGTACGTCTTCCTGTTGCTTTTTATCGTTTTTTAATTTTAATATTCATAACAATGTTAGATAGGATATTGAAAAGAAGAAACGAGCTCAGAGATTAATAGATTAATCCTCAGCTCCTAGGTATATAAAAAATATTTTATACCTCAAGCAAATTATTGTATTTAAAACTTATTGAACTTAAATTAAATTAAGTATATCGAACGGTATCATTACAGATTTGAGTTCATATTTCCTTTAAAAACGTGAATAAGTCTATTTTCGTCTTCTTTTCAATTTTTTGAGCGTGTGAGATAAAAATTTCTAAATTTATTTTTGCTATAAGTGACGTAATACCCAATAAAATAAGTAATTCATTATAATCCTTACAGTTCTTTTGTTAGTTGCTTTATTGGTTAGTAAGTTGAGGTTTGAAGATTTTGATGCGTCTTCTAATTCCGAAACCTCTTTGTAAGTTTTAAGATTTGAGAGACAATGACGTAACTGCGAGAGCTCCAATACATTAGAATCATTATCCTTCTCTAAAACCTCAATGGCGATAATCATACTTTTATTTAGTTCAGTCAGTTCTTTTATGGAATGTTGTAGTTTTTTTCTGACACCCTAAGAGTATGAAGTTTTTCCTTTAATTCATCTTTCTGACAATTAAGAACTGAAATTTCGTCGTTTAATTTCTCAATTATAATCAGGTGGCTAGAGCTTGATGTTGTACGCCTCATGAAGCTAAGTTCGTCTGCAAAAGTTAAAGAAGGAGTATCGGAGTTTTTAGTTTGAACTTCCAATTTTATGTATGATTTTGTGATAGTATGAATTCCAGAAGAACATACACTAACTTTTTCGGATTGGGAACTTCTTGAAGTTTTACTTCAAATAGAGGTTTGAGTTGAGGTGGTATTATTCTTTATTTCCGTTTGGGTTTCACAATCCGCATTTGTTTTATCTTCGTATTTCTTGATAATGACATCCTGCTCTTCCAATTGGTGTTGTAATTCCAAAATTTTAGTTTTAAGAGATTAAAAGTCATTACAAAACTTAGACTCCATTTCGGTAGACTCTTCCTCTAACACTGCCGAGTTACGCTTTAATCGCGTTATATAGTTGTTCGTTTGCTTCAACTCAGTTTGTAAGTTATGAATCAGGGTTAGAGAGGTTCGGGCGTCGTAATATTCTTCACCGGTTTTTGAGGCCAAATCTCTGCACTCAACAGAACAGTAGATTAAGATATCATTCAAAATTTCATAGTTATTAGTTCTTTTCATGCAACTTGGATGGAAGATATTATTGCAAACCACGCATATCCAATTGACATTTTGTTTTTTACAGCATTTAAAGACATCAGCCATTGAGAAAGAGAAAGAAAAAAGAAAAGGCAAAAAAAAATTTCAAAATAGTTACTAAAATCCGCTCCACTAATATTTTGTTGCACTAAAATAATATATCAAGTAGAAGTATTTCAGTACAAAAGAAATTCTAATGCATTGTGTTCGAACAATAGGTACCTTTTTTATTTATTGTCGCAGTAGCACATCAATAACTAATATTTGGCTGATTTTTCGTAATAGAATAATTTGCATGCATCAGGTACAAGGACAGAAATATACAGTACTATAAAAATCACAATTTGACATAAAACTCGACACTAAAAACGGGCTTTAATTTGTATAATAAGTGCTAAGAACGCGGATCGACGTGAACGATATATTTATGAAACTCATAATTATTTGAGATTGCACATTTGATTTTTATCTATGGGGTTATCTAAAATCTAAAGTTTATTTTGATAAACCTGAAAGTTTAGAAAAATTAAAAAATAGAATTAGAGCTGAAACAAAACCTTATTTGAAAATAAATCACAAGTTCAAATGCCTAGAAGAGTTAAAAGAGTACTTTTACTGCTTAAAGATTATTAAAAAGTTCAGTAGATTAATATCTCTGTCCAGAGAAAGGATAATATTGTTTTTTTTTCAGGAATTTCTTGTCATTTGAGTCTTCCAGGCAACTGGCAAAACAAAATAAATTGAAGTGTCTTGAAGAATTAAAAAGTACTATGACTAGCAGGTCCCTAATGTTCCAGAAAATGGATATTTCTTGTTCCAGGCATTACTTGTAATTTTTCTGTTAATTCTTCCAAGCTCTTGGAAGAAAAAAATGGATTCAATTTGCCTGGATGAATTAAAAGCAAAGTTATATTACTGCCTAAAAAGTATAAAAAAATTAATTAGAATGTTCCTTATATGTCATATCATTGGTAATATTTCGTTTTCCAGACATCATCATTCATTAATTTTTCCAACCAGTTTTCAAGAAAAAATTATTGAATTTCCTGGAAGAAATAAAACTATTACTGCTTAAAAAGTATCAAGAAAATGCATTCACTGGAATGTCCCATATATTTCATAAAAATGATAATACTTCTTTTTTCAGGCATTTATTGCCATTTAGTTCTTAATAATTCTTTCTAAGCAGTTGTGTAACTTAACACTAATTATGCTACACACTTTCTATTAAAATGAACTTAAATAGCTTTTAATAAGAGGACGCTAAACTAATAATTAAATAAATACATAATCCTTTTACTACAATAAAATATAGAATTTAATACATTTCACACAAACAGTACAATAAAATTTAAGTAAAACTTGTATGTCAATTTAAAAGAAATTATATCTTGACCTGAAAGCCTCTAAACAATGTCTGATTCTTAAAAACAAACTATTTAATTCAATAAAATAATATTAAATATTATTAAATATTACCTCTTCGTGGCCTCACTTTGTATTAAGTTTAACAAACTTGTCCGACTGTACAGATCCCACCTAATTGCAAGAAAGAACCTTTTACTGAAAATTTGGTTCCTACAAAGTTGCCTAAAATCAGGTTTAACGCCGAAGTTCGTTAACATCAGATGCGGCTCACACACTTCATCTTCACAGAGAGCTTTAAACATAGGAAGACGGATATGGATTAAGGAGGAAATAAAACAACATTACAAAACACTTAACAGAGTCAACTCTAAACTCAAGTACTTATATTTTACATTGACGTTAACGTTGTCCTTTGCGGAGTTTCTATCCTTGGATTCTAAATTGAGAGAAGATGTAGAAGATTTTGGTGCCAATACATACCGTAGGCTTAGTAAGAAATTGTACAACTTAAGAATTTCACAAAGACCAAAGAGTCCTGACCATTTAGAGCAGAAGCGGGAGCTGGGTAAGAGCAATAGTAACTTGTTTCACAAACGTTTTCTTAATTTATCTAAAGTTTCTTTTACCCCCGAGGAGGAAAATATCTTAAATTTAAATTTAAAATTTAATTTTTCGCAACAAATAAATCGAAACACTAGAGAGGTCCTGGAAGTGGAGGCTGAGAACATCATTCAGTCTGTTAATATTCCTAACAAAAACATTTTACGATCAAAAATAATTAATTTTCTTAACTCTGAGAGACATAACTCTGTCCCTAATAATTACAACAAACAACACCTTAATTTTGTTAAAAACAAAATTGAAACGCACGATCTTCTAATTTCCAGAGCAGACAAAGGCTCTTGTTTGGTAGTCATGAATAGACTCGACTATGTGGCTAAAGTGACGAAATTTCTATCGACTGACGACTTCGTGGCTATTACTAGGGATCCAACGATTAGTTTTTTCTCAAAACTTAAGAATTCTCTAGATCGATGTCTTATAACTCTGGAATACTTTAACACCACTAAATCTAACCTATACCCTATGAACCCACGTACTCCTGTGCTCTATGGCTTACCTAAGATTCATAAGGAGGGAAACCCGATAAGACCAGTAGTTTTCTTCGTAAACTCTCCTTGCTATAAATTATCCTCTTGGCTTAACAATACTTTAAGAGAAGTAACTGGTTTTCGGAACGAATTCTCCATTAAAAACTCAATTGAATTTGCTAATTATCTAAAGCAAATAGATGTTCCAAACAATGCCATTTTGCTTTCCTTAGATGTAAAGAACTTGTTCCCTAGCATACCCTCGTCAGATTGTTTAACATTGGTTGAGATCCTGCTAAACAATAATAGTACTTTGCCAAAACTGGTGGTAGATAATCTTATCCACCTTTTATCATTAGTTTTGGAACAAAATTTCTTCAAATTTAATGATCAATTCTTTAGGCAAAAATCTGGTCTCGCCATGGGTTCTTGTCTTTCACCATTTTTGAGCGAGGTCTTCATGAGTCACTTGGAGGAAAAAATCATGAAAAGTCGTTTTGCGGGCTTTTTGAGAGCTTATAAAAGGTACGTGGACGATGTGTGCGTGTTGTGGGTTGGTGACGAGAATGATTTATTGGATTTCTTGTCATTTATTTATTAACTCCCTTCATAATCAGATCTCTTTTACGCTGGAAAGAGAGACAAACGGAAAATTACCCTTTTTAGATCTTCTTTTATACCGAAATAATAACAGCATTTCTTTTGAAGTATATCGCAAACCTTCTGCAACAGATAATATAATCCAATTTACTCCAATTCCCCTTATCAACACAAATATGCAGCCTTTAATTCAATGTTCTACCGTTTATTTAAATTACCTCTGTCCAAAGACGCAAAAAGAACATAATATTATAAAAATAATTGAATAATTGCTGTCAACAATAATTTCTCACTTCACAGCTTGAACAAATTATATTACAAATTTTATAATAAATATAAACTGTCCTCACATCGTCCACCCACCGAACAACATCACCAACAATAATAATTTTAGATGCCTTAGTTATTTCGGCGGCATTTCTCAACAACTTGCAAAATTTTTTAAGCCTTTCAGCCTTTCCATAGCTTTCAAAACGACTAACTCGCTAAGAAAGAACCTAGTAAAGACGTTGGATAAAAGTGATCTTCTATCTAAATCGGGTGTATATTGTCTTAATTGTAAGGATTGCCCTGCCGTTTATGTAGGACAATCAGGAAGGAGAGTATCCACAAGGGTACAGGAACACCTAAGCCTCGTTAATAAGTTCAGGGACACCAACACCACAGAAACTAAGTCAGCATTTGCTAACCATTTATTATCAACGGGTCATAGTTTTTCCGTCCCTGAAAATGTTTCCATTGTTCACGAGTGCCCTAAGAGTAGAAAGTTGGATCTCTTGGAGAAAATGGAAATCACCAAAGCCAAAAAGAGTCCAAATTTGACATGCGTTAATGATGTTTTCACCTTTGAGCCAGGACTTATCTTTAATAATCTTATCTAACCTCTTGTTTCTGCTCACGATACGCATATATACCTTTGACTCCAATATTCGTAGGCAGGGCTGGCCGATTGGTTAACGGTTTGATGTTTCACCAAGATCGACTTTAGAGCATGGGTTCAAATCCTACACCTGTCACGTTTTTCCCTTTTTTATATTTTTTGTTGAATTTTTGTGCCGTGTTGTTTTTTATTACAAAATATGTGGGTATTCTCATATTTAAATTATATTTGTCAGTACTTAGCAGGTCACCTAAGCTATAAGGTAATTTTATCTAATTTTTAATATTTGATTTTGTTTTAGTGTAAGGTTTTATTGTAGTTACGTGTGTTTTTCTGTTTATTGTAGGTCTGATGATGCTTCATTAGCGAAACATGTCACCTGAATAATTAAAAAGACATTTTGAGACTGAGACTTGGAGTTTTCATTTTTTTCTCTAGTTACGTAGGTCTCTTTGAGATAATGGACGAGTTCTTTCAAGTTTAACTGTGTTGTATAATTTGGATCGAAATAAAAGGCTCTCAGGTGGTCAATGTTATATTTGATGAACGATGCAATTTCTGTAAGACCAACTTCGAAACTCTACAAAGGTTTCAAATGCCAGAACTTATAAATGTATAATGGTCCTTTGACAAAGTGTCATATTTTTAATCTGAACCTTTTTTAGACTCCTGAGGAATATTACTTTTATCATTCAAGATTTTCCAAGATCCAATTTTACTTTGGTATAAATCCAACAACATAGTAGAACCTAACTTACCTAATGTCTTATTTTAATGAAATTACTCCATCGCCTTAGAACTTATGTTTTCTGATTATTTCAAGTAAAATTTTAAAATGTCAACATGGATTCCTTCCAAATAAATGGACATTTTCCAAGGAGTGTGTCTTTTCGGCATATGTATCTGGTCTGATCTTGAACAAATATTGATACAAACCTTGATATCATTTACACGGATTGTGCCAAGGCTTTTGACCGTAATCAACCTTTATGGTATTTTAGTCCGGAAAATAGTAGATTTTGGTTTCTCTGAAAGTTCCTACTTGAAATCAGAAAGTCATAGTAATGTAATGTCTCATCTATACATAACTACCTCTGGGTTACCTCAGGCTAGTATGTAAGCCCCCTTTTTTAAATTGATTTTTATCAATGACTTGCCTAAGTGTCTGAGATCCTGAATGAGCTTAATGTTTGCAAATGAATTTAACCTTTTTAAATCCTTAACTAATTAAAGGGATGTAGCTGAGTCAAAATGACCTGGATCTATCCATATCCTGGTGATAAGTGTTGCTTTGTTTCTTTTCCCGAAGCGTGAATGTTGTGATTGAGGATTATTATGTTCAGAATTGTAAACTTGTAATGTTTCAAATAAACTTAATAAAGCTTTTAAATTACTCGGATTTATTATTCGTAATACTAAAAGATTTAAATATTAAGACTAATTTGAGATTATGTACTGCTCTTGTATGGCAGCACTTAGGGTATGCATCTAATATCTGGTCTCCAGATATCTACACTCAGACCAATGAAATTGAGAAAGTATAGAAATATTTTCTAAGATAGGCTTACACTAAAAAGCATGACAAATATCTTTATATGATTTTGTATAGATCAATATGAATTTAAGGATTCTTTCATATGATACTTTCTGAATCAGTAAGAGCCCATCGCCTGTTATGTCCATGCAACGGGTACAAAATACGTATTGTCGATTTGTGTGTAATTTGAGAAAATTTGATCATGTGTCCATATATATCTATCGATTGCAGTGTCTAAAAATTTTATTTCTTTTTAAGTTTCATTTTATTACATTTATGTATCGGCTCTATAAAAACCAAAAGCCAAAATATCTGTTAGGGAAATTAATTCCAAGAAATGCGATTCATGATAGAGATATAAGACATAAGACTCTGACATTGCCACACCATAGCGCAGCTCTTTTCTCACGTAGTTATACTTAATTTGCCGTAACAATTTATAATCGATTTGGACCTAATTTTTTAATTCCAATATCTTGCTTTAAAGATTATTATAAAACTTTGTTCTTGGAGGAACAATTGCACAATTAGTTTTTTTCTCTCTGCGGATTTACAAATGTATTTAATTAATTTTTTTTCTCTAAATTTGTTCTTTGGTTAGTTTTTATATTACTATTACTGCTTGTTTGTCAATTAATATTATTTTTTTAAAATTTATTGTCAATTATTGTTGTAATTATTATTATTAGGGTTTTCAGATAAAAGTAGCTTTAGCTAATCTTCGCCTTTTTGGGCAAATGTAATGTAATGTGCATTTGATACCAAATAAAGACATATTTATTTATTTATTTATTCTTATGTAATAAAATGATATCTATACTAGGAGACGGAAATAATAGTCAGTGACGTATTTTCAGCTTTGAGGCGCGCCGAGTGAAGCAAGGGAAGAGGGAAATAAATTCAGTGGCGGCAACAATTTCTCTTTAGTTATTATTTATAATGCCTATTATAATGGGATAGTAATAAATAGGTAAATATGGGCTTAGTACCTTTACTATATTTATAAATTCCTATTATATATATAATTCCTATTATTCTGTTTTTGAAGGTGGTAGACATTGGTAGAGTAGTAATAAATAGATTTAGTTTACATAAATTAATAGATACAGTTTACACTTGATAACGGTTGGGGATACTACCAACCGAAACGTCATGTTAAATGTTAAAATAAAGGCATTTCAAGTTCGAGAGCCTATTTATTACTTTCCTATTATTCTAATTACGGGTAGAATTTTTAGTAAATAATCTGCGTCGCAAACCCTAAAACTCTTTCAGGTAGGTCAGGTACCTATAGTCTGCAGTACTAGCTATAAGGGTTGTATCCCTAAAATATCCTTTGCTCTCGTGACCTCTGCTCCGTCGTCGATCAATATCAGTACAAAAAATTGCGCTGTCTAGGTACTTTCTTTAAACTAGGGGCTGTTTCAAATATTCCGTAGCTGCTGCAAGACACGACCCGAAATAAATTTGGCACCAGTGCGCGCGCGTTTTCTTACAAAATTCTCTGGCTTTATTTAACCGAGCGGGAATTTGTATGTGTATATGCGATTAAAAATTTAAAAACATAAGTTTAAGCCGCTTCTGTTTTCTCGTTTCCGAACTGACTGACGTCACTGACTATTATTTCCGACTTCTAGTACAGAGACTATATTTTCGGGTTTATTTAATATAAAGTTTTCGAAGCTTAAATACATGCTCGGGCTCATACAGCTCAATACAGCTCATACAGCTCAAGATCGTGATCCCACTTAGATGTGATACGTATTGTTTAAGTATTTATTTTTATTGCCCTCTTTTATATATAATTTTTGTTATTATAATTTTGTTCTCTCTTATTTATATTAAGGTTACTATTGTGCATGGTATTTTTATTGGTTAATAATAATAATAATAATAATAATAATAATAATAAGACGTTTATTAGTTACCCAAAAAAAGTTACAAGAATACTAATAAAAGTAAATAAATACAGTCAGGCAACTAAAAGGCCCTTTAATCAGATTTCCAAGAATCTACAAATGAGGATTCCTGGGTTAGTTGAGGCCTGCCAATATTAAAATATAAATTTAATAGTAAATATAGCTAAATTATTATAATAATACTCGTTAAGCTATAATAAATATACACTGAGATAGGGATAGGGTAAAGGAAGGAGAGGGTCAGATATATGGCATATTAGTATTAATATTAGCGGAAATAGGAAATCCCATGTAAATTTTAAGGGGGTCAATTATTGGTTTCATTAGTCTTCTATTAGTGCAAGTCCGAAACGGAATTGCACTTCAAATTGAGAATGTGATAGAGCGAACCGCAGATGCAACAAAATTGAGCACAACAACGATCGCAAATTTAAAGAAGAATGGGATAAAATCAGATCAGGATTACCCTGCTCATATATTTTCCAAGCAAAAGACCGCAAAAACCAAATCTACAACACATTTGAAAAGTAGAATTCGGCACGAGCAGTAGACGTAATAAAACCGAGCTTACAAAAATTGTGAATAATGGTATAAAATTATTTTAACTCACTGGGAAAAATTTAAATCCTGACAATTTAATTTACTTGTTCATGAAAAAAAATGCTGCTTGAAGGAACATGTTAACACATTAAAATGAAAATACCATTCCAAAAAATAAAACATACAAACTCAAAAAAAACACGCCATATTGCATTACCAAGTTAATGAAATTGCAACGATATGATTGAATACTTAAACGACGATCATAAAATAAAATTTGCTAGAACAAAAAAATCTTAATCAATTTCGTCAGTATTGTCAGAGTCAGAACTGAAATCAGAGATATTGTCTTAGTCATCGTCGTCTTCGTCAGTCGTAATCACAAGTGGCAGAATGTCATCATAGGCATACCTTTTCTGTATGAAAAACATATTTTTGCCAATGATCTATAGAAATTTCGTTTATTACCCTTTCCCATTTAGTCAGAACTTCTGAAGGTGACCCCTTAAAATTGGAAATATATTGATCATATTTTCGTTTACATTCCGACCATACCATTTCAATTCCATTAAACTGGCAATGATATGGTGGCAGTCGCAAAATTTTGTGTCCTAAAGGTTTAACATATACAAGTACTTTTTTTCACTAGGGCAGTTTGTGCGTGCAATACTCCATATTTTATCTTTCATGGCTTTTTCTGGAAAGCCAATATTCTTTTTCTTCAACCATTCGGTCAGTCTCTGCTTTGTCCAAGATTTTATCGGGATTTCTTCTAATAAACCAGAATGGTAACTTGCATTGTCCATGATTATAAATGACTTTGGGGGAAGATTTGGAACCAGCTGAGTTTTAAACCAGTTTTCGAAGTTTTTCCTGTTCATATTTTCATGATAATCTCCCGTCTTTAATCCACTCTTGAATATTAAATTTGCACCCTTGATGAAGCCATCTTTGGTTCCGGCGTGGACCACGATATAACGATGACCTTAAAAATAAAAGATAATTCAATTCTCTTTTTTTAGAAATTATTCTTCCAGAACATAAATTTAATATAATTAATAAGTAATGTTCCATGCACATACGAGTAGTGTATGGAGTTAAATTCCCTCATATTGTCTTAGACAGAAATTATATGAAACTATGAAACAGATGAAATTATGAAGTTAAAGGGCCTTTGCAAGGGCAATAGTTTTTATTAAAAAAAAATCTAAAAAGACAACCAGATAATTTTTACCTTCACTGCTTTTCCTTGAATCCGTGTGCTTGGTGTCATCTTGCCAGCTACTACGAAATGATCCCTTGCTAAAAATCCACGTCTCGTCAATGAAAACTGGAGTAAAACCTTCCGGACCTACATTTCTATTTTTGATATACTCCCTTAAAAATTGATTTTTTTATGAACAATATTTGGCAAGTCCATAAAATATTTTCTGTTATTTGATTTTTTCCACTCGAAGCCTATACTATTGATCCGTCTTCTTAAGGAGTCAATGGAAAACTCAAAATATTCAATTTCTTCCCTGAACTTTTCTCTTATTGTTGCCAATATTACATATTCTTTTCTGGCGTACATAGAATAAATTGTGTCCCGAATTCTATGTTTCAAATATGTTGTAATTTTGGTTTTCGCTGTCTTTTGCTTGAAAGATATACGGGCTGCGTAATCCTGATCTGATTTTATCCCATTATTATTTATATTTACGATCGTTGTTGTGCTCAATTTTGTTGCATCTGCGGCTCGCTGTATCACATTCTCAATTTGAAGTACAATTCCGTTTCGGACTTGTTCCTTTTCCAGTTGAAAAAAAGCCAATATATTTAAAATCATCAGCTGCGATTGTTCATTATACCTTGGAGAAAAAGGAAGACGCGACAACCGCGCTTTAGAACAGTCAAAAGTAATACCTGGCAACACTGACACTGACCGCGACGAAGTGGCGGGTAGAAGCGAGAAGCGATCGAAAGAGGCTGCATACGGTCGTATTATTTCTGGACTTTGTTACCACGTTTGTTTTCATTTTACCTACTAATTATTATAAGTATTTATATCTAAATAAATCGGCTTAAAAGTACCAGTACATCATTACAGTCCACTCAACCAGTTTTTTGGTCCCACGAGCCCGATTAAAGAAGAATAATTGGAGGTGTTTTTGGCGGTGCATAGTCAAGCGGAATTGGTGTAATGGCGGTCGTATAAGCATCACAGAGTGAGTCCTTTCCAATTTCTAATCTTTCCCATCAGTTTTATCCGAGAAAAGAGATTGCCTTTGTTTTGAACAAGAAACTAAGTCTTGTACTGTTATTTATTTTTGCAAAAATTGGTGTTTTAGGACATTCTTTTCTGGGAATTTTGTAAGAGATTTTATTAATTTTTTGTGGGATTTCTATGTGTAGGGATATAAGATTAGTGGATTAACAAGAGCAAATAAGGCTCGTATTATTTTACTTATTTAGGGATCGGACAATTAGGCATATTTAAGAAAATAAAAGGTAAACGAATAAAATCGTTTCGTTTACGATTAGTGTAGCCGGGGGAGGGATCCAGCCGGAAAGTTTTTTGATATTTGATTAGAGAGCTTCTGCCAGTTTACGGTATTTGTTTAACGTACGATAATTACAGAGTGTTCGTCAAATAATATGTTTTGACAACGTTTAAAAATAAATGTTTTTATTTGTGTTTTATTATAGATTTAGATTAGAAATTTAAATGATTTGGGATTTGCCCAGAGATTTGTTGGATAAAGTTTGTCCCATTTTAGTGTTATACGTTTTTTATATTTATTTGGTGTTCAGATATTTAGTTATTTTGTGGGTTTAGATTTAAAGCAGTATCATGGCTAATGAAGCTGGTAATATGGGAGATGAGGTTGATTTAAAGCTTTTATTGAGAAAGAGGGGTAATATTAAACAAAAATTAAAAGGTTTTATAAATTTTTTTACCCCTATAAACCAAGCTGTTTGTCAAGATTTAAATGTTGGTGAAAGAACAATTAATGAGTTGCAAATTAGAATTGAAAAGTTAGTTAAAGTTTTTAATGAGTATGAGGAGGTACAGTCTTCTATAGAGTTAAATTGTGAGTTAGCAAAATTAGAAGAGCATTATAAAGACAGAGAAGACTTTACTTCATTGCACACAGAAACTTTGGCAAGTGCTAATTTGATTTTTGACAAATTAACAAAAAATGAAGGAATGGTTATGCCTGTGCTGCCTCCAGAAGTTCCACCCTTCAACCCTAATATAGGGCAGAATATTATGCCAAATACTTTTAATATGAATTTACCACCAATAAAATTACCAGTGTTTAATGGTGAGCATAATAGGTGGCTCGAATATAGGGAAACATTTGAATCATTGATTCACAATAATGGTTCATTGAGGGAAATTCAGAAGTTTCACTATTTAAGAGCATCTTTGGGTGAGGGAGCTATAAGGGTTATTGACAGTTTAGAGTTTTCGTCACAAAATTATATTAAGGCTTGGGATCTGATTTGTAAAAGATTTGATAACTCACGGTTATTGGTAAATAACCACCTTAAAGCTATTTTTAATTTGGAAGCCCTTGCCAAAGAATCAGTGGTTGGTTTACGTAATTTGATTGACACCTTGAATAAGCATTTGCGTGCTCTCAAGAGTTTGGGATTACCTACAGAGTATTGGGATGCTTGGCTTATTTATTTAATTTCTGTAAAGTTGGATAAAGGTACTGCTAGAAGTTGGGAGCAGGAAAATGATAAAAGTTTGCCATCATTTAGTGATTTTTTGAAATTTTTAAGTAATCGTGCAGATTTTCTCGAGTCATTGGAAGTAAAGCATTCCACAAAAGTTGAAAGTAAAGTTATTAAATCAAATTATTCTTTCTTTTCTAAGGAAAATGATAAAATGAAATGCTTTTTATGCGAGCAACATCATGCTATTTATAATTGTAATGTTTTTCTTGCATTTTCAGTCTCGGAAAGATGGGACAAGGTAAAGGATTTAAAGTTATGTTCAAATTGTCTATGTAAGGGACATTTTTCAAAGGTTTGTAAGTTTTATCCTTGCAAAAAATGCAAGTATAAGCATCATACCTTGTTACATTCAAATTTTCAGTCAAGACCAAGCTCGGAGAGATCAGAGGTGCAAGGTCATTTGTCAAACAGGCCCAAGGAGAGGTCTGAGGTAGAACAAACATTGGCTGTGACTCAAGAGGTGAATAATTCTGAGGTTTCTATAGCTCTGTCAAGCCAGAGTTCCAGAAAGGAATATGTTTTGTTGTCCACTGCAGAGATTTTGGTAAAAAATAGGCACGGAAAGTTTTGTAGTGCTCGAGCAGTGTTAGACAGTGGCAGTCAATCATGTTTTGTTTCAGAACGGTTTTGTAAGGAAATGGGTTTGACAATGGCTGACACAAATATTTCTGTTGTTGGAATTAATAATGAAGTTTTAAATTTACAAAAAAGGTGTGATGTCACTATAAAGTCACAATATAATGAATTTTCTATGAATATGTCTTGTTTAGTTTTACCAAAAATCACAGAAAATTTGCCATTGTTTGATATTAATGTTTCTTGCTGGGATATTCCAACCAATGTTGTTCTTGCTGACCCAAATTATTTTATTTCTCAAACAGTTGACTTGTTAATTGGGGCTAAATATTTTTGGAATATTCTTAAAGATGGTAAAATTTATCTGGGAAAAAATTTGCCCGTGTTGCAAAACACAGAATTTGGATATGTTCTTTCAGGTGCAGTTAATTTACAGGAAAAGAGGGTTGGTTTGTTAAGTCATAATAATATTAAAGATTTAAATAAAACTGTAATTAATTCCTGGTTTGTGACTAATGAGCAAATTCATGAGGACATGATGAAGTTTTGGGCAGTTGAAGAGGCAGGCCCATATAACAAATTACTAGAGGATGATGAGATTTGCGAGAATCATTTTCTTAAGGAGCATTGTAGGAATTTTGAGGGTAGATTCGTTGTGCGTATTCCTTTAAAAGAACCACCTACTGAATTGGGAGATACAAAGGCTCTTGCTATTAAACGTTTTTTAAACCTAGAGCGGAAATTTGCTGTAAACGAGAATTTTAAGATTAAGTATAAAGAGTTCATGGCAGAGTATGAATATTTAGAACATATGGAACTAGAGAATTCCACGAAAATTTGTGAATTAGATGTTTCATATTTTTTGCCGCACCATGGTGTTATTAGGGAGGAAAGTTTAAGCACTAAGCTAAGAGTAGTGTTCGATGGCTCTGCAGTTCCAAGCAAAGGAAAGTCGATAAATGAAATTCAGTTTAAAGGTCCTCCCATTCAAAATAATATTTTTCAAATTTTAGTAAGATTTAGGGCACGAAAAATTGCAGTTACTGCCGATATAACGAAAATGTATAGGCAAATACTTGTTAATCCTGAAGATAGATATCTACAGAAAATAGTTTGGAGGGATGATCCCAATAAACCTTTGTCCACTTTTGTTTTAAATACTGTAACTTATGGGATGGTCAGTTCCCCATATTTGGCTATACGGTGTATTAAGCAGTTAGCTTTTGAAAATGAAAAAGAGTTTCCCGTAGCATCAAAAATCATATTAAACGATTTCTACGTGGATGATTTGATCTCCGGATTTGACAGCGTTGAGGAAGCCACGCAGTTTTGTCTGCAAATTTCGAATATTTTGTCGTTAGGTTGTTTTCCCTTACGCAAGTGGTCTTCAAATTCGTTCGAATTACTAGCTAAACTAAAGGATACCTCAGAACCTTTAAGTATTTTGAAATTCGGAGATGACAAACAGGTTAAAACATTGGGAATTCAATGGATAAGTTCGTTTGATAATTTAACTTTTCATATAAAGTGTTTAGATATTTCTTGTCCTGCCACAAAACGAAATGTTTTATCTAGTATTGCCAAAATATTTGACCCTTTAGGTCTTTTAGGGCCATGTATAATTGTAGTGAAGATATTAATCCAGGCATTATGGGCACTAAAATTGGACTGGGATGAGAATATTCCACCAGATTTAGAAAAGTGCTGGAATCAATTTCGAAACAATTTAGTTTTATTTAATTCACTGAAAATTCCGCGATGTGTTTTGGTTTATTCTGAGAAATATTCTTCAGAGATTCACGGGTTTTGTGACTCATCGCAGAAGGCATATTGCGCAGTAATTTATATGCGCAGTTTTGACGATCGAGGGAAACCTCAAGTTAATTTGGTATGCTCCAAAACTAAAGTAGCTCCATTGAAGGCCATGACGGTGCCGCGTCTTGAATTGTGTGGCGCTTTACTATTAGCCCGTTTAATTAAGACGGTCAAAGAGGCCCTACAGTCTAATGTTCAATGTTTTTTGTGGTGTGACTCTCAAATTGTGTTGCATTGGGTGCATACGCCTCTTGATAAACTACAAATTTTCGTCCGCAATAGAATCGCGGAGATAAGAAATCTTACTGACCTGGATTGTTGGAGGTATGTTAATACTAAAGAGAACCCTGCAGATCTTGCAACTCGTGGCATAACTCCAAGAGAATTGGTAACTTCAGTTTTTTGGTGGCATGGTCCCGAGTTTTTGCGAAACGATGAGATTGAATGGCCAGAAAAGATGGTTTTTTCTAATAATATTGAGCTGCCCGATTTAATCACAAAAAAATCTTGTGTCTTAAAGGTTAATGAAATCAATGACTATAAATTATTTAGACGTTTTTCTTCATTCAAGAAGTTAGTCAGAGTTCAGTCATACTGTTGCAGATTTCTTTATAATTGCAAGTTAGGTAAGGCTGAAAGAGGTAACAGATTATCAGGTTCTTTATTGCCTAAGGAGCTTGAAATTGGAATTAAAACTTTGGTGAGGGTAGCACAGGCAGAATCATTTAGCTTCGAAATAAATCTATTAAAAAAAGGGGGATATTTGAAACCCAAACATAGACTTTTATCATTGAGTCCTTTTATCGATAGTGAAGGGCTGTTAAGAGTTGGGGGTCGTTTAAAAAATGCCCAAATAAGTTACGACAAAAAACATCCGATGTTGTTGGATGGAAAACATTTGCTCAGTAAATTAATATTTGAGTATGAACATATCGAATTAAAACATGCCGGACCGCAATTGGTATTATTTGCTGTTCGTGAAAAGTATTGGCCAACGAATGGCATGAATGTTATCAAAGGTATTGTGCGAAAATGTTTGACGTGTTTTAAATCTAAACCTAGGGGCTGTAATGCTATCATGTCAGATTTACCTAGTAATCGCGTAACAATTTCTGCACCATTTAATGTAACCGGGGTGGATTACGCAGGTCCATACATTTTAAAGGATCGAAAAGGTCGAGGTACTAAGCAATTTAAAGCCTATATTTGCTTATTTATTTGTTTTGCTACTAAGGCAGTTCACCTCGAACTTGTGACTGATCTTAGTACTGAGGCATTTATTGCCACATTTAGGCGATTTTCTGCCAGACGAGGTAAACCATCGCATATGTACTCCGATAATGGGTCAAATTTTATCGGAGCAGATCGGGAGTTGTCAAAATTGTACAAATTTTTGTCAGATTCAAGTAAAGAAATTTCAACGAAACTAAGTGACTATCGTACAGAATGGCATTTTATCCCTCCCCGGTCTCCAACATTTGGTGGATTATGGGAATCTAACATAAAGGGAGTTAAATTTCATTTAAAGAGAGTAATCCAAAACACCATTTTAACGTATGAAGAATTTTCCACGGTATTAGTTCAGATAGAGGCAATTCTCAACTCTCGTCCATTGTATCCTTTGTCTTCCGACCCTTCCGATTTAGAAACCCTTACCCCATCTCACTTTTTAATTGGAAGACCTATCATAAATGCACCAGACCCTAGTGTAGAGAACGTTAAAGTGAGCAGCTTATCCAGATATCAGTTACTTCAAAGAATTAATCAGGACTTTTGGAAACGCTGGTCCAAATGCTATTTAAACCAGCTTCAGCAGAAAAGTAAATGGAGGCAGAGCTTCGCAAATATTCCAAACGAAGCGTTGGTGCTGCTTAAGGACAATAACCTTCCTCCGTGCAGGTGGTTACTCGGCCGTGTTACTGCAACCCATGCAGGCTCCGACGGAGTAGTTCGAGTTGTGACAGTCAGAACAAGCAAGGGAGAAATTAAGCGGGCAATAACTCAAATTTGTCCGTTACCAGATTCGGATCCAGACTCAACTAATAGTGTTGAAACTACCGGCTCAACGCGGGGGAGTATGGAGAAAAAGGAAGACGCGACAACCGCGCTTTAGAACAGTCAAAAGTAATACCTGGCAACACTGACACTGACCGCGACGAAGTGGCGGGTAGAAGCGAGAAGCGATCGAAAGAGGCTGCATACGGTCGTATTATTTCTGGACTTTGTTACCACGTTTGTTTTCATTTTACCTACTAATTATTATAAGTATTTATATCTAAATAAATCGGCTTAAAAGTACCAGTACATCATTACAGTCCACTCAACCAACCTATTATATCTTTTTTAGGCATTATCTAACACTTTTCGAAATAACTTTTAAGAACAAGTTGACAAACCAATATTTTTGATTGACAGTGACGGATATTTCACATAACCTAGTATATAAAAGATGAATAATCATCAGACACCAATTTTTTTCAAAAGTTTGTTGTCGCCGCTGTTTGGAATATGCTAAACAAAGATAAACAAAAATGACGTCATTACAAATGGGTATAATTTCGACTTTATTTTTTCGTCGATTGAATAATTCATACTGACTGTCACTGATTTATTGACACTTTTCCTCACGTCGCGTCAGTGACAATATTCATTTTACTGGTGCCCGTTTGGTTTTACCTGAACCGAAAATTTGCTAATTTTACAATTACATTTAATTGAATAATTCAAGATTCGCTTATTAAAATTTTTTGAAACTTTGCACAAGAGTTTGCCAGATTTGTCTCTTCAAAAAGTTATCTTACATTTTTTCTATAAAATGTACAGGGAAGCCAATAATTGACCCCCTTAAAATTTCCATGGGTTTTCCTATGTTCCGCTCGGCGACGCACCACCCGGTATATGCGATAATTTTAGTAAATAAAAAAAAAATACATATTTTTACACTGACATAGTTATATTTGATTTAATTAAAAAAAATTCATAATATTTTTGAAATATTTTTCAGAGAACATTTATTTCAAATTTGTTAATTAGATGTGCTATGGAGTACGAAAACCCTTTTAAAGTATTCTGTGTCATGTTGTGGAGTTATTAATAAATTTTTACGCCTTATGTTAATGTTATGCACATCTGTTCGGTAGCTAACTTTTTTTAGCAAATAAGGAGGAGACTGAAATTTAAGGATTTTGTAAAAGAAACAAAGAGAATGCAATATTCGTCTATCGTGCATGTTAAGCCCGTTAGCGCCTTTTAACTTAAGAGAAATATGTTCATGTCTTTTTATTCCAAATACAAGTCTCAAACATGAATTCTGAAGTTTTTAAATCCTAAATATGTCAGAATCGTCTAGGCAAGGCCCGTAGATGGTGTTGCAAAAATTGAGCGGCGAAAGTACTAAGGCATCGCAAAACATTCCTGGATTTAAAAAATACCTTTGTGAGAAAATTGTTTTTAATGCAGAGAAACCAGTTCTTATTTTAAGTGTAACATGTTCCTTAAACCGAAGCTTATAATCAATAATAAGTCCCAAGTTTTTGCAGAAAGATATGTACTCATTGTTTATATGTAAATTTAAATTATTTAAAAGGTTAGCAGGAATGTCATCTTTACAAAACAGTATTGCTGTTGATTTAGCAGGATTTATTTTTAAAAGAAGTTTGTGGGCTTCTACATTATAATCTATTCAAACCGCATTAATACACTGACCGGCCTCAATTGCATCGGACTCTCTAAATAAAAAATAAAGTTGTGTGTCATCCGCATACCAATGGTTTTTGCAATGCATAATTTTCTTTGTCAATTGTGAGGTGTAAATAGTATAAAATATTGGCTCCAAAATGCTACCCTGAGGCACTCCAGAAGTAAGGGTAAGATCCTTAGATAAATGTTCATTCAAACACACTCTTTGTTTACGGTTCGATAAAAAAGATGTAACCAATAACAGCGCAGAATTACCAAATCCCATAAACTGCAACAGAGCTAAAATAAAATTTTGTGATTAACCATGTCAAATAATAATAATAGGACTTTGTTTGTACATTCACATTTCAGATTACAGGTTGACAAAATAAATAAAAAATAAATAAAAGTGAATATTCAAAAAAAGCGAGGTTCAGTTTGTCAGATTATAAATCTAACAACTGTTCAACTAACCTTAACTTAACTCTAGTATCTAAATTGAGGACTAAAAAAGTAAATACTAAAAATCTTTTGATTTAATTAATTTTTATATATCATTTGCTTATTCTTAAGTATACAATAAAAAGAAAGAAAAAGATTGCTATTTATAAACTCTCTCAAATGTCGATACACCTTGCCCGTAACTTGTTGATTACATATTTTTTGAAATTAACTGGAGACATAGCAAGTACAACTCCGGGAAAATCATTTAGACGTTTCGCAATAAGATATGCATTTTACCTTATTTACAGTGAAACTGCTCTCCTCGTCGATCCCCAAAACACTTCGGCAGTGAGTAAACAGTGGATAGCGTTGGTAGTGGGCCACGAACTCGCTCACCAATGGTTCGGAAATCTCGTTACTATGGAATGGTGGACCCATTTGTGGTTAAACGAGGGTACTGTTGCTTTTTCAAGCAAAAAAATATATAAACGTTTAAAATGATTACTTTTAGGTTATGCTTCTTTCGTCGAGTTTCTTTGTGTGAACTATCTGTTTCCAGAGTACGACATCTGGACCCAATTTGTTAACGATTCATATATCAAAGCTCTCGAATTAGATAGGTGGGTAACGGTTGGTTTGATTTTTTCGAATCTTTGGTTCCAATTTTCTATTTTCAGTTTAAATAATTCTCATCCAATAGAAGTGCCTGTGGGGAACCCCTCGGAGATAGATGAGATCTTCGATGATATCAGCTATAATAAAGGAGCGAGCGTTATTCGGATGTTACACCACTACATCGGGGATGAAGACTTTAGGTGAAAAACGTTCCCAATAAGTAACTTTTAGTGGTTTATTGGATTTAATTTTTTTAGAAAAGGGATGCATAACTACCTAACAAAACATCAGTATAAGAACACTTTCACAGAAGACTTATGGGAAGCCCTTGAGGATGCCAGCAAAAAGCCTGTGGGTGAAGTTATGTCCACTTGGACCAAGCAAATGGGTTTCCCGTTAGTGTCTGTTACCAGTAAACGAGCCAGTAAGTACCATTTTATTTTACGCATATTAGATTAGAATGAACAATAAATTATTGTTCAGATCTCCCTTAATAATTTTCAATTTACCCGGTTATCCACATCAGTATTTTACAAATATTTAGTGTTTTTTTTCTTTTAAAATGCGGTTGTTGATCTGGGTAGTTTCGGTATGTTTATCGCATATATTTGAAATAAAGGTTTATGTTTTCCAGGCATTTTAATGTCAATTTTTAGAGTTGCAAGCATTTTTAATAATTTTTCATGGGTTTAAAATGTTTTATTCCACGATCTTCAAGCTCCTGCCAGGCATTTAAAGTCATTTTTGTTTCAGTTTCTAGTTCAATAGTACATACAGTTTTAAAAATATATTTTCTGCCACAATGGCCTTCATCACATGTAAAGAATTCCCCCACTGGTAAAGAAACAGAAACAATAAGCTTTATAATTTACACTAAAATTACAAGCTAGCTAGTAGCATCCTACCTTGTGGATTCACTAATAAAAAGAACGAAAAAAGATGCAGAGAACAACACTACATGATACAAGTCAAGGGTAGAAAATTAAGTTAAAATTGGTAAAATCGGACGGAGACTAGTTACTACATATTAAAATTATATAAACAAACAAATGATGTTGGGTTTAAAAGCAAATATCAACAAATTAAGAACAAGCTATTGCCGAGTTTAGGAATCGAACCGAAGTTTCTTAACAAAAATAATTGTTAAGAAACTTATGACAAAAAATTATGAAGGCATCTGAAAGAATAAAAGTGTTTAAAAACACTAAAAAGAGTGTAGAGGAATGGATAACAAGAGGATTGATTGCCTCAATTAAACACGGGGATAGACTGCAGAAGAACCTACAAAAACATTACGATCATGAATTACATAACACTTATAGAAATCATTTAAATAAGGATAGGATAGATTGATATATTTATCCAATGCAAAATTAACGATATGTTTTAAAGGCTTTGATATACACGTTCGGCGGTTGAAAAATTTCGAATATGATTTTTGCGTAATGTGTATGAAGGAGACGGAGTAGAGCGAGAACAAACTTAGCTCCACCCTGGGCGGCTATCGCGTCGTCGTTGCGCTTATCAGTCCGGTTAAAGTTCGGTTGCAATTCCTCGCATACTTATGTACGTGTTAGCCGATCATGTTTACAATTTATTTCAACCTTTGGTACGAAGACAAGTAATAAATTGATACTTATATATTTGGATACAGTAATAAAATAAAAATGGTTTTCACTGTTGATCAAAAGATTAATATCATTAAATGGTATTGTCATGCGGATAGTGCAGAAGAAGTTGTCGGCCGTTTTATATTTGCATATCCTGATCAGCAGGTCCCTACTACTAAAACAATTTATAATATCTGGCATAAGTTTGAGCAGTCGGGATGTGTAAATCGGTGTGCAAAATGTTCTAGTGGCGATCAGGAACCTCGTCGAACACCTGACGCTAGGATTGAAAAGGAGGTCAAGGTGTGTGCATTTGTGGAAGTAAGTGAACCTTGTTCTAGCTCCCAAATTTCTGAAGAACTTGATATTAAGTCGTACAGTGCGTGATATTTTGAAAAGAAATAAGTACAAAGCCTATAAAATTAAAAACAATCAAGAAATTTTTCCAGAAGATCAAATAAAACGCTTGGAGTTTTGTGAAACCTTAAGAGAAAAAATTGATCAAAATGACGGCTTCATAAGTAATATTTTATTTACAGACGAGTCATCTTTTTCTCTTCTAGGTCGACATAATTCTTCAGTCGTGAGATATTGGTCTCGGGAAAATCTACATTTGAGTGTACCATTACGAACTCAATACCCGCAAAAGGTAAATGTTTGGGCTGGTATTTTAGCCAATCACATTGTAGGGCCTTTTTTTATTGATGGTACCTTAAACTCTGAGAGATATTTACTTTTATTGCAACAAAATATTATACCCGCTGTACGAAACTTGGATGTTAATTTTGAGGAAATTTGGTTTCAACTAGACGGATGTACCGCTCACAACGCTAGACAAGTGCAGGACTATTTAACAAACAATTTTCCTGAATGGCTTATTTCCACAAGAGGTACCATACCATGGCCTCCGCGATCTCCAGATCTGACGCCTTGCGACTACTTCTTCTTCTGGGGCTATTTGACGGAAATTCTTTACCAACACCGACATGAAAGAGCCGTTAATTTGGACGAATTGCGACTTAGAATTATTAACATTTCTAGGTCCATTACACCTGAAATGTTAGCCAATGTACGTAGAGAATTTTACGACAGGTTGGGATACTGTGAAGCCCAACAAGGAGGTGTATTTGAGCACCTTATTAAATAATCCATTTAATTAGAATTATTATTTTGTTTAAGAATTATTTTTCATTTTATTCTAGAATATTGTATTTAGTTTTCACCAAAGGTTTTTAAGATTATTAAGAAAGGTTTTTAAAAAACAACATAAATTTTTATCTTTCGTGTGCGCGTAAAATTCCAATACTTGATTCGAGGCTAACCTACCCTTGCTAAACATCACTGCGAGCAAGCCGAAATTAAATTCACATTGCGAGCGGTACGGAGAATCGGCGTCGCTATCGGTGGGAGGTTACCGATGCAGTCGTTCTCTGTCTACTCTCTATCTATTAGGTCTAATACATTAAAACTCAATCCGTAAGATTCAACTCGCCAAACGTGTATATTCTGCCATCCCTTTATGATTTTTTTTATTTAATTTTTTTAATAGGGAAGAGTGGGTTGTTGTGAGACGGGTGTTGTTTTTCAACATCTAAAGGCTATAAACTGTAGTTTTGGTTTAAATGGCATCGGTTAGTTAAGTTCTTTTTTATAAAAATTAAATTTTTTTAAAACTATCATTAAAAGAAATAAACATTTTTCAAATGTTAGAAAAGTGCGGGGAGTTGCGAGACACTTTTGAAAACAACAAAAATTACGTATTTTTGCAATTTTTTTATTCAATATGAAAAATAAGAAGAAAAGAGACAATTGTCATGAAAATGCAATATACATATTTAATCTGATTCACAATGAACACGTCTAATATAAGCACACTTCACACTATAAAATTGGCACACTTCAAGTGTACAGCTCGATCGCATACATTAAGGAGTTGCTTTTATTCAACCTTTTCGCCATTGCAAATGATGCAGAAGTTTTCTTCTTTAGAATCTGATGAACTTGAAATCTTTGCTGCTGATGTGGAATGACACTCCTCAATGAATGTCCCGTGCCACAGAATAATTCAGGCCCAGTTTCTTTACCAACTCGCACGAATAAATTGTCAATTCATTTTTGTTTAAGCTTTGCTTGCCTTTAACTGATACTTAATTACTTCTTTACATTACTTAACATTACATTAATTCTTTACATTACATTAATTCTAAAAATTTTTTTAATCAGAAGAAAATGAAAAAATTAAAATTAAAGGAAAATGGGTTAGCATTTACTTAGCATATAATTTTGAGATGTAGCGAGACAATTTCGATTTCTCTACAGTGCATCTATAAAGTAGCGGATAGATTCAATAAAAATGGCGATCCGTCGATTTTACTATTTGGTTTAGGGTTTTTTTACGTGGAAATTAAATATACAGGGCGACTCAAAAAACATGACGTCATCAATATGTTTTTTAAATGGAAACCACAATTTTTTAATGCAGAATCAGAAAGAACGCATTTTTTTACATAGAATATGGTACAAATGAATAGTGGTTACATAGGCAATTTTGAACGAAAAATGATGATAAAATGTAAAATTAAAGAAATACCTATTTAAATTAAATGTTTGTCAAAATTAATTTTTAACTCATTAAATTGATCATCAAGTTTCTTTAACTCATTAAGAAATTTGTTTACGCGCTCAATATTTTTTCTATGTCCTTGAGGCTCTTTTCTAATATTACGTCTTAACTGTACAATATTTCCTAATAATTCTTTAAATTCGCTGGCCATTGATAATTACTTGAGAAAAAAATATATAAAAATAAGCGTATATACTACTAAAACATTTAATCTGTTCGTACTCTTTAACCTCCATATAGACCATTCTACTAGAATCCATAACTATAGACTCCTCCATATTTATCCACTTAACACTAAAACTCACTAACTACTAAACTCACTACTCACTGAGGTTCTGCTTAGTTCATTAAACTAGTTCTTGACTTCGCGTAATTTCACGTCTTATTTTAGTCTTTAGGGTTTCTTTGCCCGACAGCAGTACCAAAGGATACAGATTACTGCGACTGTACCACCAACCAACTCCAAAAGTTCCATTGCCGATACGCCATTACGTCCATCAGCAGTAACGCCACCGCTATTTCCACTTTGTGCTATTATAACTTCTTCCTTGGATTGTGTTTTACCCATTTTAAGTATCGTTTTTAACTTTCTTTTCAGGGAAACTGGACTCTTTTCAAATGGAACCACAAATTTTTAGCTAGTAGCCTTTTTAATCTGTGATGGAACTTGGCACTGTAGGCATTGTGCTACCACTATAAAACTTAACTTAAGCACGTGCGGCTGGCAGGGTCGCCATATAATATTCTTAGTTTGGGAACATTAAGAATATATTGTTCGAATGGAACGTACTCAAATTAAAACACACATTCTCTACTAAAACCAAAACTTTATTATTTCCATTCAAGTATAATAACCTCTTGTTCAATAGCTAACTTGCTTACGCTATCATAATTAATCGACCTACTTATAGGCTAGAAGCAATAACTTTACATTAACACTTATTTCCTTTATGATTTCGCATAGAAACAATAAGCCATCGCAGAATTTTTAAAAACTACTTTTAAGGGTCTTTAACCTATTGCATACTACCACAGTTCGAATTAAGCACCGTTAACAACCTGACAATAACCAAGGCGATTTAAAAAAAATTTTAACGTTGTCAATGACATTTAGAGTAATATCTTTCATTTCCTGGCGTATTTTTTTTTTAAATCTTCTAAACTCGTTTGTAAGTATCCCCATCAAAAAATTAAATCTGGCGATCTGGGTGGCCATTCAATGAACCCTCGCCTACCTATCAAACGATTTGGAAAAACCTCATCTTGATAATTGCGAATGGGTAAAGCATAGTGTGGCGGAGATCCATCTTGCTGAAAAAAAAGATCCCGTTGGTGCATGTCGGGTTCTTCTAAATCCGGATACAAAGTTATCAGAGCGGGGATAAGATCATATTGAAGAAAGTCGAAATACCTCTCACCAGTGAGAGTGTCATAAAAAAAGTAAGGTCCTAAAACTCTTCCTTCCTTTATACCGCACCACACATTGAATTTTTGAGGGTGTATCGCATTCTGTGAACCAATGAGGGTTGTCGGTCGCCCAGTATCGACAATTCTGTCTGTTCACATGGCCGTTTAGAGTAAACATTGCTTCGTCAGAAAATATCCGTTTTACAGAATTATTGTTATCATTACATAATTGCTGTATTTGCTCACAAAATTCATTTCAAAATCATCTTCCGATAGCTCTTTAAGTAAGAATATTTTATAAGGGTGGAACATTGCTTTTTTCAATACTTTATGCAAAGTAGATCGCGATAAATTAACATTAGAAGCCCTGCCTGTGATTGTGCCTTTGGGATTATCTTGGATTGTTAACAGAACGTTAAGCTCATGTTCTTCAGTTATTGAACCCCGCCCAGCTTTTTGAGTATCCCGAACAGGCCCGAATTAACGAAACTCTCCTTCAACTCGGTTTACCATGTTTTGGCGTATAGGCGACCGATCAGGATGAGTTGCATTAAACAACTGAATCACCTCCTTTTGAGTACGCGACATATCTCCGAAACCAATCATGCACAAGATTTCCATTCTTTCACGTTCGCTTAATCTTCTCATATTTCATATAATAACAGTAGGTAATAAAGTGTAGTTCCTAATAAAACGCAGGATGACACTGCTTTTGTCTCTCAAAAAGAACAAACCGCACTGGCAAATAGATAAAAATACTTCAAATAATTGCATTAAAATACATTCACTTTTTGACACTGACTACAACTAAAAAATCAAAATACCAACATTTAATTTAGATAGGTATTTCTTTAATTTGATCATCATTTTTCGTTCAAAATTGCTTATGTAACCACTATTCATTTGTACCATGTTCTTTGTAAAAAAATGCGTTCTTTCTGATTCTGCATTAAAAAATGGTGGTTTTCTTTTAAAAAACATATCAATGACGTCATATCTTTTTTTTTAGTCACCCTGTATATTTAATTTCCACGTAGAAAAACCCTAAACCCAATATTAAAATCGACGGGTTCGGCCATTTTTTCCAGATACGGTCCATTTCATTTTTATTGAATTTATTCGCTACTTTACGGATGCACTGTATATTGTACGCTCATGTGACGGACCGTAATGCTTTCTTCTCTATCAGTTTTTTTTTAAATTGCAGCCACTGTTGTAGTTGTTGGTTTGCTTGATTGACTCACATATTTATGACATGGGATGATAAAATGGAATGCAAAAAATCTAATCCTAATTGGCGAACGTGACGACGTTCCTGCTATCTTACGACTCCCGACTTTCCCCTACCTTTTAAGATCTTTTCTTCTGTAATTTAAGAAAAATCAAAAGTGTTCCATAAATACCAAACTTGGTATTTATTTGGCAGTGATGTCTAGTGATATTTTGTAGGTTTTTCATGGATATTTTGAAAGTGATCAGCAAAAGCATTAACAATATCTTGAAAGTTTGAATACGTATGATCATCACCTCTCAGGTCAGCGTTTTATATGCTTTCTTAGTTCATGTAAATAAATGTGTAGCACTGAATTTTCATTTTTACCCGAGATTAATTGATGCAGTTTATTTTTCTTTTTTATGTTAAGAAAAAATTAGCAAACAAAAAAATTTAAACCTATAAGATTTTAATTATTTTTGTTTCAAAATTTGCTCGTCATTTTTAAATGCATTAATTTTTAAAATGCTTTTTTCTTATCACGTTTTTGACTTTTCTATTTTTCGCTCACACTGCAAGAAACCGTGGAAATTAAATAATATTTTATGTTTTAAGCTGATGGAAAAGGAGTACATTTAACTTTAACCCAGAGCAAGTTTACCGCGGACGGTTCTCCCGCACCCGAAACATACAAATGGATGATCCCTATATCGATTTCTACCTCAAAAAATCCCAGCAAAGAAGTAATTTCTACAGTATTAAAGGAGAAACAAACTGAAATATTTGTAAGTCTTCTAAATTTAGTTAAATATTTAAAACTAATCGAAACCACTTTTAGGTACCTGATGTAACAGAGACTGATTGGATTAAGGTAAATCCTGGTACAATTGGTTTCTATCGTACAAAATATCCTCCAGAGATGCTGGAGAAGTTCGTGCCAGCTATCAAAGACAAGAGCTTACCCCCTCTAGATAGGTACTTGATTTAAGTTAATTTTACTTAAAACATGTTAGAAAAAATACATTAAATTTTCAGGTTAGGGCTTGTAGATGACCTCTTTGCCATGGTGAAAGCGGGTCACACAAACACGGTGGAAGTGCTGAAATTTCTTCGTGCGTTCGAAGACGAAACCGATTATAATGTGTGGTCGTCCATAAGCAACATCTTAAGCAAGTTATCTCAGCTTTTGGGTTGTTTGGGTCCTATTAAGGAGGGATACGATAAGGTATAATGTGGGATGGTCATTGTGTTGGCTTTTTTGCCATAACAAGGTTTTTTTAGTATCAAAAACAACTGCTAAGTAAGGTGAATAAACGATTGGGCTGGAACAGTAATAAAGGAGAAACGCACTTGGACACCCTCCTCAGGAGCTTGGTTTTAGGTAGGATGGCGCTGCTTAACGACGATAAGACGATTGAAGAAGCTAGGGCGAGGTTAGAGAAACATATTGATGGAACTGAGGTATGATTTTGAGGCAATAATTTCGGTGGTAAAAGTTCTGCAGTTTAGTGTAATTTTTTTACATTTTAAAATAGTTAAATTGCTTATTTTAGGACGCGGAGTCCAGTAATGGATTTTCCTTTTTAAAAGTTAATAAAAAAATTTCTTGAAGATTATATACATAATATGGTCGGGTTTTAATCTTCCACGGGCACTGTTATTTTAACGCACATAAAAGACACCGTGGGGTCTCAGACAGTATAAACAGGGTGTGCCAATAAGGTGTATGGCTAAGATAGCGCCTTAACTATACGAGGTAGAGCAAAAAGTTCTACAGCAAAGTTGTAGGGTTGACAAAAACCTACGAACTAAAAATATTTTTATGTATACTGGGTGTGTCACAAAAAAGTTACTATAAAATATGATTTTTTTTAAATGGTACGCCCTGTATATTATGGTACTAAAATGTGAGGCAAAAAGAGTACTTTACTTTGGTATAACGTTTTTAAAATTTCCGTGCGGCGTTGCAACGTAATTAATTTTTTTATGTTATTTTTTGCCTTTTAGAGGGTTCGTTTAACAAATCATAATTGACTTAAAATTTATTCTGCGCCTATGAAACTTGTACCACAGTTAGTCTAGGTTACCTCCTCTAGGCTGACTATGATAATTTGTAATTTTTTAATACAGGGTGTTTTTAAAGAAGTTTCAAACTTATCTCAATATAATATAAAAATTAATATCTCAAATTGTTCAAACGGAACACCCTGTATATTTTTATCTAATTAAGTTTGTCCCTCAAATACCTTAATTTTTTATTTAATATGTCCTATAGCTAAACCAAGTACTTTTTGAGATATTTTAACTTTTCTGTAAAATACTATGCATAAAACGGATATTCTTTAAGTTTTCTTGTTGATCAAGATTGCTTAGAAACATTGGTTTAAACGTCAAACAATAATTGTCAGATTACTTAGATTCAGATATTCTTGAGTCAGTTGGATCTAAGTATCGGAAACGCTAATATTTCTTTTAAAAATTCCACCAAAAAACTGGGTTTAATTTGTGACACTAAACTTAAATTTACCATAACAGCTTGTATTAAAAAATCCTACTGCGCCCTTAAATCTCTTTTTCCTTATAGGCATTACTTAGAAAAGAAAACCAAAATTGAGCTATGTGACGCACTCGTACTATCACACTTTAACTTCGCGGATAGTGTTTATGGTCCTTTTGTGGATACAACACAGGCCCGGAGAGTGCAAAAGGTACAAAACTCATGCATACGTTTTATATGTGGCATAAGACGTGGACAACACGTATCACATAAGCTTAAAGAACTTAGCTGGTTGTCAATGTTCAATAGGCGGGTACTGCACTCGGCTTGTCTGTTTTATAACATCATTAAATTTCAGTGTCCTATCTATCTCAGTAGGAAAATTGTTTACAGAACTGATGTTCATAATATAAATATACGTAGAAAGCACATCCTTACGATCCCCAAGCACAATAAGGAACTTTTTAAAAGAGGATTCTCTTATAACATAGCGTCAACCGTAAATAAATTTCAAGTTATTCATTTTAACACATCTTTATCCTGTTTCAAAAGAAGGATCAGACAGCGGCTTCTCAGTGAATGAGTTTTTATGGGCGTTTATATGCATTTCAGAGAATATAAGATATTATATACAGATATAATCATTCAAACCTCGCCTATAGGAAATAGTCTATGAGCGTAAGCGAGAGGGGACATATGGAGTCCGCATGAGACAGACATAGAGCACAATACATGCCGTTTCCAAATTAATACGTTTGGCAACACTGATATTTCTGCCGCACGGCTCTCCGCTCGTTCATCGAAAAATGGGACAATTCTTATCCCCACCACATTGCACCGCCAATATGAGATTGCATTTTAAACGTTTAACGTTATTTTTATTCCTAGCGTTCTGCTTAACCAGCAAAGATTAAATTTAAAATCGCTCGCTATTTTCTTGTTAAAATGTGTTCTCTTGAGGAAAAAAAGCAAATTATTAAGTGGTATCATGCCGGCAGCTCTGTCGATAAACTATCAGGCAGATTTGCATTCACGTTCGAAAATCAGCCCATTCCCGTCCGCAGCACAATTTTTGCAATTATCCATAGGTTTGAGACCTTTGGGTGCTTGCAAAATTGCAGGAAATGCTACGCAAATGAGCAATCACTTGTTGTTAGACCACTAGGCGAAGAAAGGGAGCTTCGAGAGGTTAATGTTTGTGCTGTTGCTGAAATGAACTTTCCTTGCAATAGTACAACCATTGCCAAAGAAACGGGTATCGAGCCTTTAATGGTTAAAAGAATTTTGAAAAGAAATAAGTCCAAGTGCTATAAGTTGCAAGAAACCCAAGAAATGTTCCCACAGGACCATGAGAGACGGATGGAATTTTACCATGAAGTATTGGAAAGGGCAAATCGGTATGAAATGTTTATTAGTAACATTTTGTTTTCAGATGAGTCCTCTTTCTCTTTTTGTGGTAAACATAATCCGTCTATTACAGTGGGTTATTCGAGGGAAAATAAGCACATAAGCATACCAACACGTACACAATACCCTCAAAAGGTTAATGTACAGTCCTACAACCGAGAGAACCGTAACAACGGCTGAGGGGGCAGAGGCGAATTGTGTAAGAAATTCGGCTGCCTCAGTGGCGGGCGATTTTATTTTCAATTTAATAATATTATTTTTTTAATTAGAATAAATATGATAAATTCATGTAAAACAGTTACAAATGGACTAATAATTTACGCAATGATTAAGTAAAAATAATATGAAACTTATAATAAGATTATACAAGAAGTTCGTTTTTAAATTAAATATTTATAAAGTTTAAATCGCATATTAAGAGTCAAAAATTGTATCTATACTCTATTTCAGAAGTGTATAGAGCAATAAACTGGGGAATTCCGTTCTGTTTGGCTACATTTCGTGGTAGTTCATAGGCGCAGGTACTTATAATATTTATGAATTTAATTTTCACGGATTAAATGTCTTTATTTTGAAAGAGATTAAATACTAAATAAATACTTTTAATAATATAATAATCCTTTTGTATAGGTACCTATCTTTTAACGCTTTGTAACATGCAAAAATGGGGTCAGGTAATATATACAGACTATAAATACTTTTAAATCATATTTTAAACTTAGTAGTCACTGCTACGCTGTAGTGTAATCACAATATTATTATCCCAATATTTAAAAAATGGAGGTATTCAGTCCAACGAAAAGATGTACTAAAAATTCTCCACTATCGCTGAGTGAAAAAGTTATTATTTTAAATGTACATGATTGCATAAAACACGATTACCCTAGTTTTACTGTGCAAGAAATTGTTGAAAAATGTTCTCGAATGAGTGGAATTGGAAAGTCCACCATTTTCAAATTGTTGCGGGAAAGAAAAGTAGCAGGTCAAGTGGAATCTCCCAAGCAAAAGCCAGGACGACCTACAAAAGTCCTTGATGAAAATGCTAAATGTATAATTCGAAGAAAAGTTCACTCTTTTTATTTTAAAAAGGAAATACCCACCCTAGACAAAATTTTAATGGAGCTTGGCCGAGATGACAGTATTCCGTTGATAAAAAGAAAACTTTTATGGAAAACTTTAAAAAATATGGATTTTGCCTGGGAAAAGCATAACCGCAAAGCACTTTTACTGGAGAGCGACGAAATTGTTTGTTGGAGACGACAATACTTGAGAAGTGTCAAGCAGTACCGCAGGGAGCAAAAGAAAGTTTTTTATCTTGATGAGACGTGGATTAACGAAGGTTATATAGTCCAAAAAATGTGGCAAGACAAAAATATAACCAGTGCTCGCCAAGCTTTCATAGAAGGCCTGTCTACGGGTATTAAAGTACCTTCGGGAAAAGGAAAAAGACTTATAATCACACATATTGGAAGCGAAGAGGGATTTTTAAAAGAAGGTCTGCTAACCTTTGAGTCGACTCGCACAGGAGATTACCATGAAGACATAAACTCAGACGTTTTCGAGGACTATTTTGGTGAAATGATAAAATTTCTTCCGGCTAATTCGGTGGTGGTTATGGATAACGCAAGCTATCATTCACGGCGAATAGAGAAGACGCCAACTTAAAGTTGGAGAAAGCAAGAAATTATCGATTGGCTGACTGCAAAAGGTATTGCGTTTGAAGCAAATTTGATAAAAAAAGAACTGCTGGCAATAGCAAACTTACACAAAACTCGTTTCATGAAATACGCCGTGGAAGATATAGCCGAAAAATATAATATAACTGTACTGCGCTTACCGCCATATCATTGCGAACTAAATCCTATAGAACTGATATGGGCGCAGGTAAAAGGATTTGTAGCAAGACAAAACACGAGTTTTAAAATGAAAGATGTTAAGCTACTGTTTGATCAAGCCATTACGGAAGCGACACCAGAGAATTGGCGAAAAGCAGTCCAGCATGTAATTAAGCAAGAGGACAAAATGTGGGATCTTGACAACCTCATCGATCAGACAGTCGATCCTTTAATTATAATGTCAAGAGGTGATGACAGTTCGTCAGATGACGAAGAAGACTACAATCTATTATAATTTAAAATTGTTATACACTGTTCAAAAAGTGCCAGATCCAAAAGTGACATTTTCAACTGTTTTACTCTACATATTATGTTCAATAAATTTGTGAAAAAAATATATTATTCCATTTAAACAAAAGTAACTTTCTAAAATAAAATAGCATTTAAGTACATTAATTATAAGGTAAAAAACAAGTCCCAGTTGCACGCCTTTGGCGAACCGTTTTCAATGTTTATCAGTGGATAACAATGGGCAAAACTCATAAATTGACCCAAAACCGGGTGGCACTACCTGCAATCAACGAAAAGAAAGAATTTTACATTGAAACTAATACACAACTAAGGTAGTGGTATAAAATATTGGTGGATCACCAGGTACCACTTTTGCATACCTAATGAGGTTTTATTGCTCTACACATTTCTGAAATAGAGTATAGTAAAATTATATTTATATTAAAGGATATATCATATACAATTATACACTATCGCCCATAAGTAGAGCGACGCCCTAAAATTGCAAACAAAATTAATAGTTCACCCATTACCAAAGAACTAATAGTGCATTTGGAAACTTCAATTAATTACTCAGTTGACGTATTTTGTCGATTTATTCCATAAAGTTTTATAGTGTCTTTTTGGCAGATTTGAAAAAAGGCTTCGAAAAAAACTTTTTTCTGTATGGTTTTAGGTAAAAATGACTGATTCCATTCGAAAGAGCGGCAAAAAATACAGTCCAATCGCGATAATGTCAATTAAATAAAACATACCTTCTGAAAATATTTAATATTTGTAAATTTGTCACGAATTTGGTTTCGGATTAATAATTTTTGCTGATAAATTTAAATTTGAATTTCTATCCGAAATAAATAATTTAAGTAAAATTTCACTGTGTTTCATTTACCATGTTCAGTCATAAAAAGAGAATATTTAATATTCACTGACTTGTAACAATTAACATTTTAAATCAACAAATTACCAGACCGTAATATAAAAAAGAACTAGGCATTTTTTCCCTATGGATTTTATTTTTTAAAGTAAAAATTAGCTGTCCTATTTTTGTCACTCTTGACTAGTTTTCTAGTTTTGCCAAGTCAATCTAGAACCCTGACATGTGTGTGCCAGATTAATAAAGATTAACTCTGTCCACCACACATCCCATATGTACTAGCAATAGGTGTTTACCCGGTTCTTGGTAGACGTTTTCTAAAAAATTAAATAAAATCATATATTAAACAAAAATTAAATAAATAATAATGCAAATAAATACCTAAGGCTTGTATATAATTTTCTTTGTCGCTTTCTTCGTCACCACGTTTCATCGTTACCACCAGCATTCGTAATAATAAGTTGTTCGACTTCCTCCATTATTTGATCAGTCTCCCAGAATTTATTATTTATTATCTCCATGACATGTTTGCAACAGTTTGCCCAGTGTAAAGGAGTTATAGACTCAATTCCGTCCTGGACTAACTGTGCCAAATTTTTCATTGCCAAATCACCCGTTGTATTGTGAGATCGAATATAATTTTTTAGTTGCGCCCAAACCAATTCGATTGGATTTAATTCGCACATGTATGGAGGTGTGCGAAGAGCAACATTCCCATGGGTCCGAATTATTCGGTCCACAACATAGTTTTTTTCATTAATGCGTAATCAAGGAAAATAAAATATCTAATGTCTTTAACAGAAAAAAAACAACCCACAATAACTAATAATAGAAAAAAAAATCGCAAATAACAAGAACAACAACAATAACAAGAGCAACAACAACAAATAAGAGTTAAATATAATCGCATATTAATAAATGCCGAAATCGCAAAATCGTCCAAAATCTCTACGCGCGCCTATGGCAAGATAACCAGACAAGGAGTCTTTAAACCCAAAATATAGAAATGTATCGCGTGCTAAACAACCATTGTAGGTCACGTGTATGGCTGGACGAATCAGGACACAGATACGAAACGTCACCGCTCGGGGCCCGCCTCTACTGAGCACCTGCAAGATCATCTGTGCGGTCTGTTGCCAGCTGAGACACTTTTTCGGGTAATGAAAGAATTAAGGTGATTTTCGCCTTCGCTGAATAAATCATGTAGATTACGTATGAGTATTAAGTATAATTTTTAATACAGACTGCGTGTTTTGGTAAAGTGTTATAAAATATGTAATTTTAAGTTAGAAAAAAGTAATAATAAATACATAAGACATATTAGTATAATAAATTATGAGAAGAAGTGGCAACGTTGCAAAAACGAAAATATTTTTTGCCGCATTCTTTCCGCGAGGGTTCTTTCAGTTGTAGCACTGTATATGGGCTGGCATTTAAAGTGATATTATAGGCCCTTTTTTTATCGATGGAAACCTTAATGCCAACAAATACCTTAATCTTTTGAGGGATAAAGTTCTTCCTGCTATTCGATGGCTCAATATCAATTTAGAACAAGTTTGGTTTCAACAGGATGGTTGTCCCGCTCATAACGCATTAGTGGTACGTCAATTTCTCGAAACGTCTTTCCCTGATCGAACAATCAGTGGAAACGGTACTATTAAATGGTCCGCCAGAAGTCCCGATTTAGCCCCCAATAATTTTTTCTTTGGAGATACCTAAAAAAACAGATTTATAGACACGAAAATGAACGGGCTACTAATTTAGGAGAGCTTTGTATTAAAATTAGGCAAGCATTTAATAGTATCTCCATTGAAATCTTGTCGAACACGAGAAGGTCGTTTTATGATCGATTGACGTACTGCACTGCTAAACAGGGTGGCCTTTTTGAACCTGACATAAGATAATTTTAATTTTTATTTAATATTATCAAATTAACTTAATTTTTTGCTTCATTTTGAATGAATTTTTTTATTTCTTGTCCATTTATGTTTACAACATTATTGCAGTCGGTTTTTAGTTTATTTTTTGCTGTTAGGACAGGCAGCAGAAAAGACTCAAACGAAACAAGAGAAAAAAATTAAAACGCTAAGTCTCGGTCTCAAAATATCTTTTTATATCTATTAATCAGGTAACATGTTTCGCTAATGAAGCATCATCAGACCTTATAGCTAGATGACCTTGTCAGTACTTGAGTACTTAGCAGATCATCTAGCTATAAGGTCTGATGATGCTTTATTAGCGAAACATGTTACCTGATTAATAGATATAAAAAGATATTTTGAGAACGAGACTTAGAGTTTTCATTATTTATCTAGTTACGTAGGTCTCTTTGAGATAATGGACGAGTTCTTTCAATTTCAAACGAAACAATTTTTTTTTTCAATTTGCTACAGAGCAGTACTCCCCCGCTTGCACGCCTTAAGAATACTGAAAGGTTTCGGTTTCGGGCTTCGGCGGGGTCCGCTGCTTCGAGTATATTGTCACAACGTTGCCAGACCTACCGCGACATATAATTCCTATAGGCGAAGTTAGAATGATCATATCTGTACATACAATTTTCTTTTATTAGGCTTAGGTTAGGTAACTAAATGTAAGTACGGCTTAGAATTTTTCTACGGCTTTAACAGCCTCTCCTTTTGGAGAGAAGCTGACTATCAAGGCCATTTGTTTCATTTATATATTTGTTTTGTATTTGCAAAATTGTTATAATTATTTGGAACAATAAAATGATTATTATCCTAAACGAAGACATCCCCAAGCACGAGTGTTTCAAAAATTAAAAGAAAGTTTTGAGAGAACAGGAAGTGTAATTTATGAAAAACATGAACGGGTGAAGCCAGTTACAAATGAGGAAAACAGGATGACAGTAGCTTTAAGTGTCGTTGAAGATCCTTATAAAAGCGTTAGGCAGCTTGCTAAAGAATTACCCTTTAGTGCAACATCAATATCTCGCATGCTTCGAAGCGAAAAATTCCATCCTTACCATATTCAATTGTTGCAGGAATTACTTCCGCAGGATTATGAAAGAAGAATGGCTTTCTGTCAGTGGGCGCAAAATACGATTCGTCAGCCTGCATTTTTTAATTTTGTGCTTTTTTCGGATGAAGCTCCATAAAATAATGACAGTGTTAATAAACATAATTTTCATTATTACACCAGCAATCCATTCTTCACCCGAGAAATTCATCATCAACATAGATGGTCGCTTAATGTTTTGGGCAGGAATAATAGGACATTACGTTATTGGACCGCACTTTTTTAATGGGCATCTTACAGGTGAAATGTATTTAAACTTTTTACAAAACGATTTTAATGTCCTTCTACAAACGTTGCCTGACCATGTTCGAGATAGGATTTGGTTTCAGCATGACGGCGCTCCAGCTCATTATAGCCATGCTGTTAGAAATTTTTTAATGACCGGTGGATAGGGCGAGGTAGGCCGGTCCCTTGGCCCGCAAGGTCCCCAGATTTGACCAAACTGGATTTGTTCTTGTGGGGATATGTGAAGGAAAAAGTCTATCAAACAACTCCTACCACAAGTGAAAATTTGAAAAATAAAATTCGGGAGATTTTTTAAACAGTCACGCCAATTATGTTGGAAAAGGTTAATGACTCATTCTCAAAAAGGGTAAACGCTTGCGTACAAAATTTAGGAGGTCATATTGAACACAATTTATAATTTCGTGTTTGTGTTTGTGCTCGAAAGGAAAAAAACATTTGTTTCTTGGCTTATTGTTGATTCTAATTTGCCCACAATAACACCTACAATTTAAGCCATGTTAAAAATAATTCGACGCTCCTTTTATAAATGTGTTTTAATTATTATAAGTAAAGAAACCTAGACTTAGGTAAGAGATGTAATGTATAGAAAATTAATTTTATATTATTTTTTTTTATATACAATTTTTTTTTTAACGGATTGTACCTGAATGTAATTTTAACTGTTTCGTGGTTTTTGTTTTTTGTTGTTTTAATTTTTGTACACGTAAAGAACATTTATTTTAATAGTGTTTTTTATGTATTTGAAATGATTGAAGTCATTTGAAATTGAATCCATTTCAGTGTCCTGAGGATGACTTAATATAAGTCGAAACGTCGACATTTAGGTAAACAGGTTTCTGTTTTATTTCTGACCTCAGCCAACAACCCTCCGCATTATACAATTTATAATAATTGTAATTGATCTTTAAAATTTAAAATTAGTGTAATGATGTACCGGGTGTACAACTAAGAGAGGTCGCCGGCCATATCTGAGTAACTACTCATCGCACAGCGTAGGGAAAAAAAATTTTTTAATAAAAGCGCCAAAGAGAAATTGCTGGAAATTATTTACAAGTTCGTACGATAGCTGCTAGGGGGCGTAATACAACATTGAAATAGAAAAAATTGGTTTTATTGAAAATATTCAAAGTGAATCCTAGAGAAGAATGATGCCATTTTAAAGCATGATAAATTCTAAACATTTTTTATTTCAAACTTCTTTTTCTAATCTGTCAAATAATAGGTGGGGAAGGGTTGAATATTTATATCTAAAATTCTTGATAACTTTGGATTGGTCTAACGAATTTCAACGAGCTTACTTTTGTTTTCAAGAATAATTATCAGGCTTTTATGTGGTATAATTACTTAGCCGTTTTAGTGGTTTTGTTGAGCGCTAGAGGGCGGTTTGTTTTAATTTGTACTTTTTCAGCGATTTTCTGGCAAATATTAAAAACAACGATATAATTTTTTTTACTTAAGCTAAAAGAGCATTAAAAAAAACATAAAAATTGGCGCAAACCGCAACTCGATATCTTATTTTATTCCGAAATTATTAATTAAACTGTTTTTGAACAATAAAAATAAAACTCCAGAACTCAAATTAGAGTCTTAGATGCCCAAACTGTTTTCCTTCATTTTCAATACACAGTCGAAGTCGTTGCGTCGTTGACAGAACCAGAAATCGCTGAAAAAGTACAAAAAACGCTGAAAAAGTACAGTTGGCGGAAAACAAACCGCCCTCTAGCGCTCAACAAAACCACTAAAACGGCTAAGTAATTATACCACATAAAAGCCTGATAATTATTCTTGAAAACAAAAGTAAGCTCGTAGAAATTCGTTAGACCAATCCAAAGTTATCAAGAATTTTAGATATAAATATTCAACCCTTCCCCCACCTATTATTTGACAGATTAGAAAAAAAAGTTTGAAATAAAAAATGTTTAGAATTTATCATGCTTTAAAATGGCATCATTCTTCTCTAGGATTCACTTTGAATATTTTCAATAAAACCAATTTTTTCTATTTCAATGTTGTATTGCGCTCCCTAGCGGTCATTGTACGAACTTATAAATAATTTCTAACGATTTCTCTTTGCCGCTTTTATAAGAAATATTTTTTTCCCTATGCTGTGGGATGACTAGTTACTGAGATATGGCCGGCGACCTCTCTTAGTTGTACACCCGGTACATTTATGCAAAAATACGTTGTAAGATTAATAGGAAATAATTGTAGGAAAAGTAATAATTCTAATTCTTCAAAAATTTTTTCTAAGCAATTTTGATCAAAACTTAAAGAATACCCGTTTTATGCATAGTATTTTACAGAAAAGTTAAAATATCTCAAAAAGTACCCGGTTTAGCTATAGGACATATTAAATAAAAAATGAAGGTATTTGAGGGACAAACTTAATTAGATAAAAATATACAGGGTGTTCCATTTGAAAAATTTGATATTAATTCCTATATTATATTGAGATAAGCTGGAAAGTTCTTTAAAAACATCCTGTATTAAAAAGTTACAAATCATCATAGTCAGCCAAGAGGAGGTACCCTAAACAAACCGTGGTACAAGTTTCATAGGCGCAGAATAAATTTTAAGTTAATTATGATTTGTTAAACGAACCCTCTAAAAGGCAAAAAATAACATAAAAAAATTAATAACGTTGCAACGCCGCACGGAAATTTTAAAAACGTTATACCAAAGTAAAGTACTCTTTTTACCTCACATTTTAGTATCATAATATACAGGGCGTACTATTTAAAAAAAATCATATTTTATAGTAACTTTTTTGTGACACACCCAGTATACATAAAAATATTTTTAGTTCGTAGGTTTTTGTCAACCCTACAACTTTGCTGTAGAACTTTTTGCTCTACCTCGTATAGTTAAGGCGCTATCTTAGCCGTACACCTTGTTGGCACACCCTGTATATTAAATACCATTTTACCCTGGTTCTATTTTTAAAAAAATATGTGAAAAAACAATCTTATATAGCAATAAAGATAGTGTAGTATTTTTTTTTTAAATCAGAGACTAAAATATTAAAGAGAAAAAAAAACTAATTTATTACAGATAAAGATATATATTTATTATAAAAATAAATAACAAAATCTTCTGCTTAGGAACTTAATTACTCATATTAGGAACAAAAAAAGAAAACAAATAAACTACCCAATATAAAACTTGCTAAAAAAATAAATGCTAACAATTAAAACCTTAATAAATTACACGGAACAAGTTTGTAATTTTAAAAATTTTTTACACACTCGCAACAGATTTTTCCACAGTGGTCATCACACATGGCAAGTTGACACTTACTGCATACTAATTTGGTTTTCCTGTCTTTTCCTCTAGGGCAAAATCCACATCTTACACGTTTTTGCAATACCACAGCCTCAGATGTTTCCTCAGGAATATCCAAAATGTCTTTTATATAGGTCTTTAGTGTTTCTCTTAATATTGAAAGTTCCAATCAAACCCGAAGCATAGGTTCTAACAATTGAAAATACAGTATATTGAGCAACTGCCGTCGGTTAAGCTTTTTGTTTTTACTTTCGCCAAGTTATATAGTACGGCAGCATTAATTCCACATTGATCAAGCATTCCATAGAAGAACCTCATTGACCTCATCGTCATGTTCCTCTGGCAGTTGTATATGCATGGCAAAGTTTATCAAAGGTATCTGGTCCGCCCTTGGTACATTGGAGTCTAAGATCATTTCCGGTTTACCAGTTTCAGGATCAACAGAGTTTGAATAGTGCATTGTTGATAAAGCAAGAACAATTTTATTTTTTTAGGTACATAACAAATAAAAAGTTTTATTTTGATCAAAGGCAAATTTGGAAGATCCTTCCACCCTGCCTCTTTTTTATTTTTCCTTAGGGTTCCAATCATAGTAAGTTTATAGTTGGTAAGAATATTTTCAAACAGGGGAATTGAAGAAAACCAATTGTCCACAGTAATGGTTCTGTTTATTCCATGAAGTGGTTGAGAAAGTTCTCTTACATAGTATGAAGGAACCAGCTCATTGTTTTCAGTACTAACTTTTCCAACGTATGGAATTGCATTAACCATATACCAGGTCCTAGCATCGTTCATCATCATTATTTTAATTCCGTACTTATCTGGCTTAGACGCTAGATAAATACGGAATGGACATTTACCTCTGTAACCCATAAGTTCATTAATTGTGCAGTAAGTGGTCTATAAATTTTTTTACAATTAGAAATAAATAGGGAGGAAGAAGTCCATTCTGAAGTGGAGTCAATATAATATTAAAAAGTTAGTAGGGGAAGTCTTTTCTCCACAAATAAAATGCTAATCCTCTAATTTCAGTAGTGATGCGTTTCGGCAAGTGTTCTTGCCATCATCAGACTCTAAAATATATTACAAACAGTTAAAAAACATATACGAACATTTTCTTCTTGACAGGTGACATAAAAAATACAGATAAAATTATGAAATTGTAAAATACTTGCTGAGTTATTTAACACATACACAAATTCTAAACAATAACAAACAATACTTGAATAGTACATTGCTGAAAAAAGGGTATAACGTTATCCGTAGCAGTTGGTTTTCTATAAATTTCAAATTCGAGTTTTATGTTATTTGTTCTTTTAATTAACTTTCTCTTCTTTAATTCCTCGGTTCCTAACAGTAACACTGACATTTGATTTGATCTGACTTATTAACACACATTTATCTATTTATTTGTTCACACCCTATAACGCTACAGTCCGATGGTTCTCTCTCACTCGCTCCCAGTACTCAGTAGAAATCTGCTAATCTCATATTGTTCAATTTTGTTATAATTTTAACTGTTCACTAGATGTCGTGCAATGTACTATTCAAGTATTGTTTGTTATTGTTTAGAATTTGTGTATGTGTTAAGTAACTCAGTAAGTATTTTACAATTTCATAATTTTATCTGTATTTTTTATGTCACCTGTCAAGGAAAAAATGTTCGTATATGTTTTTGAACTGTTTGTAATATATTTTAGAGTCTGATGATGGCAAGAACACTTGCCGAAATGCATCACTCCTGAAATTAGAGGATTAGCATTTTATTTGTGGAGAAAAGACTTCCCCTACTAACTTTTTAATAGAAATAAATAGTTCCCAAATGTCCCTTATTGGGGCTAATTTATCAAGTATTCTTCTTTCAACCCTGGTTTCCTTATTATTAAAGGGTAAGGAAGAACATAAAAATTCAAACCTATTCATTGACATGACTGCTCTATATAAGGACATTCCATATTGCTTTGACCACAGTTCTTCAAGGTCTACATGAGCTGATTTTCTGATGCCACACACAAGCAATCCAATAAAGGAACGAATTTCAAGTCCGCGAGTCCATAGTCCTTCATCTAAGAGGCGTCGTGTTACTAATATTATGGCGTCCAACGACAGCTTCAGATGGATAAAAAAGCAACAAAAATCCGTTCTATTTCCGTACAAATCTCCTTCCATGATTTCACTAATGGTCTGCAGCAAATAAACCAATTTACTGCTTCCCTTTTTAATGCGCCTGTTATTAATGTAATAATAATAATAATAATAATAAGCCTTTATTTTCAATAGGCAACTTGCCCAATAACAGGAAACAGTTGCAAAGCAATGAGAAATATAGTTTAAAAAAAACACAGAACAAACCTAAAAAAAATAAAATATATATAAGAAAAAAAGTAAAGTTACAATCTCAAAAATTATCCAAAAAATTAGGACAAATAACTATTAATATGATATAAGAACCCAATTATAAAAGTTTAACAAGACAATCACATATTCAATAAAATTAAATTAACTTAACGCGTTTCGGTTGTTAAACCATTTTCAAGGGAAATCTATGTAAGTAAAATTTATTAATCTATTTGGCTAAAAGATTGAAAACACTTATGAACTAATTGACGATCTTAAAACAATTTCTTTGCCAGACAATTACCTTCTTGTCTCCTTTGACATAGTTAATCTTTTTCCCAGCATACCTAGAAATGAAGTAATAGCTATAATAGAAAATGGCTTATATACACATCAAAATCTCAATCAAAAACACCCAGAACCAAAACAGGAATTATTTCTTTGTTTGGATTTCTTTAGGTTTAATGATAGATATTATAGAATGTTGAATGGTTTACCAATGGGCTCTGGTTTGTCTCCCCTACTGAGATTTTGAAGAAAAACTATTTAACACACAAGACAATCTTATCAACAAACATTTAATATGGAGACGGTTTGTGGATGATATTTTTTCATTTCAGCAGGCTCCAAAGCGGAATTGCAGGAATTTCACGTTTTTCTAAACTCTTTAAATCCGAAAATTCAATTTAAGGTGGAAATAGAGTGCAATAATAAATAATTTTTTTTAGATCTAACAATTAATAGGATGAGTAAGAGCTCACAATATTCCATACAGTGCATCCCAAAAGTTATGTCTAAATTCATTTAAAATTCAGGGGTGTGTTCGAAAAAAAAAGCTCGGACCCGTCGATCTTTAAGTTGCGCATTTTTGTACGTAAAGTTTGTTTATACAGGGTTGCTCGAAAATAAATTACGACCATCAACTTAATTTTTTCAAATGAAAGCACCTTTTTTTATTTCATTTTTGAATTTCGCGTAGAATGCTACGTATGTTTTATGCATCATGTCCTATCTAAAGTCAACAGTTATCGAAAAAAAGACGACCAAACATTATTATTGAAGTTCACCTTACGAGTCACCTTTAGTCACGAGTTATCTCTGAGAATTTTAATACAGAGCAAAATTCCATTCATTCGTGTTTTTTTATTGTTGGCTGGTGACCGTGTATTTTCATAGAAACTGTATGACAGTTGTACGCCAAACAGATATTGTCAAGTATGAAGTGTACGAGCAAAGTTGCGGTTTTCACAATGGTAATAGTTAACGGAACGAGAAAAAATAGAAATTCTGTGCATGGTTGGGTTTGGTGATGGAACATGTACTCAAAGAGAAGCTGCTCAATTATTCAATGAAATCCATCCTGATCGTCCTCTGATATGTCAAAAGGTGGTGAGTAGAATAGAGGCTAAATTTAGAGAATTTGGTCATGTTAGAGATCTGCCGAAAGCTGGTCGTCCTGCTCGAGATGAAAATGAACAACTTGACGTTTTGCTTTCTTTGGAAGAAAATCCATGCACTCCTGTGTCGCAGATTGGGGCAAATTTACATATGGCGAAATCTATAGTTCCCCGAATAGTTAAAAAACACAAATATCACCCCTACAAAGTTATTCCTGTGCAAGAGTTATTTGATGACGATTTCGATAGGCGAAATGAGCTTTGTGAACGCTTACAAAACATGTGCAATCTAAAAATAATATTTGTTACTAAATAATTTAGTAACAAATATTATTCTAAAAATAATATTTGTTACTAAATAATTTAGTAACAAATATTATTTTTTCCGATGAAGCCACGTTCTGTTTGAATAGAAGTGTGAACAGACAAAATTGTCGATATTGGGCAACAGAAAATCCGCATTGGATGATGGAGGTTAACACCCAGTACCCTCAAAAACTAAATGTGTGCTGTGGAATAGTGCGCAGAAGAGTAATAGGTCCCTTTTTCTTTAAACAGACTTTAACGGGACAAGTATATCTCAATTTTCTCCAATTTGAATTAGTTCCAGCATTACTAGCTTTATTTCCATATCCATTGGACCCAGACTATCCTGTCGAAGAACTAATTTTCCAGCAAGATGGCGCTCCTCCGCACTATGCTGCCACTGTGCGTACATTTTTGGATGAAACCTTTCCCAATCGGTGAATAGAAAGGAGAGAACCCATCGAATGGCCTGCTAGGTCGCCTGATCTAACGCCAATGGACTTTTTTTGTGGGGATACCTCAAGTCGAAGGTATTTGTTAATAGGCCAAATAATCTAGACGACTTGAGAGAATTCGCAGAGAAGTGCGCGCCATAACTCCGGAAATGATTGAAAATGTGCAACCAGACTTTATTGATCGCCTTGGATATTGTCAAGCCGTGAATGGCAACCAACGAACATTTAACCTAATTTTTGTTCTTTTTTTTACTTGTTACATGAATCGTCTTTTTTTAGGTATAGGCCATGATGCATGAAACATACGTAGAATTCCACGCGAAATTCAAAGATAAAATAAAAAAAGGTGCTTTCATTTGAAAAAATGAAGTTGATGGTCGTAATTTATTTTTGAGCAACCCTGTATATACAAACTTTACGTACAAAAATGCGGAACTTAATATAAAAATCGACGGGTCCGAGCGTTTTTTTTTTCATAGGGAATATATATATTATATATATATATATCCGTCGACCCGTCGATTTTTATATTAAGTTCCGCATTTTTGTACGTAAAGTTTGTATATACAGGGTTGCTCAATTGAATATAGCGCATATACAATATGCGCATATTGCATATAGTGGCGATTTCAACAGGATGTTAGTATGAGGCCTTGGCAGAGAGAATGTTAGGGGTTGTCTAGCATTAAGCCTAGGCACCATGAAACGTACACCAGAAAGGAGTACAGGGCTATCAATTAATCCATTCGGTAACCCATTCAGGAATTTTACAGAGAAGATCATTCTTCTGAAATGTAATGGATGTAGATTGAAGCGTTCCAATAGTTGCCGATGATCAAACCCTCTAACTGGATATATGCCATCCTGTCTGAAGGCCAAAAACTTAGCAAATCTACGCTGAGCAGATTCAAGGAGACAAACATGGTTCTGATAGAGCGGGTTCCATATAATGCAGCCAAACTCCAGTTTTGATCTCACAAAGCAACAGAAAATCAGTCTTAATGTAGACTCCAAAGTAAAACTCTGAGAATTTCTAATTATGAACCTAAGTATTCTCAGAGCTGACTTGACTATGTTGTTGAAGTATGGAACGAATTTAAATTTAGAATCAAAGGTGATACTAAGATCAGTAATTTGCTCTAATTTACTCAAAATAGCATCTATAATAAAGTAATTAAAATGTAAGGGTGTTTTTGATCTAGAGTAACTGACCACACTACATTTAGCCGCATTCAAGCCTAACCTGTTAACTGTGCACCATACCTCCAATGTATTTCGCCAGCTCTGAAGAAAAACACAATCCTCCAAACCATATACATTTAAATATAGCTTCAAATCATCAGAAAAAGTCAGCCTATGACAAGCGAGTGACTCAATCAAGTCTATATAAAAAAACTAAACAGGAGTGGACCCAGGTTTCAATCCTGTGGCACACCCGACGTTACGTTAAAAAGTTTCGATTTAAAGTCCTCATATTCGACATATTGAGATCTACCAATCGGAATGAAATAAATTAAATAATCTACCTGAAAAACCATACTGAATTAATTTATGCAGCAAAATGTAGTGATCTATCCGATCAAAGGCTTTTTGGAAGTCGGTGTAAATAACATTGACTTAAGTATTAACATCAAGTGATTCACAGATGTGGCTAGACAGACAGGATAAGTTAGTAACAAAAGATCGCCCGAAATAAAAACCACGCTCGTCTACAGAGATGAGCTCTTTTGCGTGACTAGTGACCTATTCAGAATAATTTCGAAAATGTTTGAGAAGTTACAGAGTAATGAGATTGGCCTGTAGTTCACGATTTAATCAGAGTCCCTAGCCTTTAAAATAGGTATTATTTTAGCAGTCTTCCAAGTTTCAGGAATCTGTTCTGTTGACAGTTAAAAAGATCTAGGGCTTTTCCCTAAACCTTTTTTTCTCCCTACTACCCTATAGCAGCCTCACTATAGGTTTACAGGCAAGGGTGGCTTGGCCGTAGTAGGTTGAGCAATAAAGAACTACTGGGTGTAGAACTCAGTACTGATTTATTCACAAAAATTAACAACTATTTATATCAATCTTAAGATAACAATTCGAGGTAATTATACAAATCAAGGTGAGCATCGTAATCATAATTTTAACTATTTACTCAATACGACCTTGCGAACTTATAGCAAACGTGAGCTTAAAATCCATTGCAAACACCTTAACCGGCTAACATAAACAATTTTATATAATTATGTATGAATTCTTAAAGCTACCAAAAAATGTAAAATATTTAAAAAATGTCGTTTAGACAACAGTATTAAGTTAAAAATGTAGGTCAGCGGATCAGCCAGGACACCAATGCAATCTTTAACCAAAAAGCTAGGTACATCGTCTACACCAGATGTTAACTTATTTTTGAGTTTTTTACTAGCCAAAATAATCTGGGAAGCATCAACGTTAGAAATATCAAAGTGGGGCACATTATGAGACGTCGACGAATGGTTAATGAAATTTGATTATATAAATGCCTCACCAAAGAACAGTGCAAAAGCATCAACTATGTCTTGTGGGTCTTTAATTACCACGCCATTGGGTAGCCTTATCATAGCAGGAATCCTGGTGCCAGCCTTTTTAGAACCAATAAAATTTCAAAAGCTATATAGATCCACAGAAATATTCCTTTCAGTGTTTGATATATACAATTTATATTCATTGCGTATTTGTAGTTTGAAATTACTAACGCTAAATGTGAGAAGTAGAACTTAACGCTGAAGAACTCTGAATTTCCATAATTTTTTTAACAGTAACTCCACTTGTCTTGATGGAATGTTTGCTTCTGGTATATTTTATGGTGTCATGTCGGCCTAGTCGAAATTTTAACACTTTCTTAACACAAGCGAATATTAAAGTGACATTTGTCCAATTAAATATTCGCTAGCCTGTCTACCCGTAGAGATAAGAACTTTTCAAAAATGTCAACCAATTCTCTCTAAAAACTTCATCATCATTAGGTGCAACCCTAACCTCAATAACCTTTTTCATGAATGCTCTATTCATTCTCCGCTACGATTCCTGTAAACTCTTTCTCAAATTTATTTCTTTATATCGGTTCATGTTGCATATCAGTTCCAACGCCAAATACAAAACACAGTCGCCAATCACTTAGAAAGTATTATAAACTTTAGTACTTTTTTTTTAATTCAGATAATATTTTAGTATTATTTACTAAACATTAAAACAGGTTGTTTTTTCATAATTTTGCCTTCTAAAAAGTTGAATTGTTTTTTTTTTGCTACAGGTTTTGTCCGCCGATCTTAGAAGTGCTTGCTACAAAACTGTTCTACGTGCTGGTGGACAAAAGGAATTTGAAACTTTACTAAAACTTTACAGGACTACAGATTTACATGAAGAAAAAGACAGGTTAGTTATTACGATATCTTGATGGGAAATGTTTAAGTAATCCTCGTGTTTCTCAATTTAGAATCAGTAGGTCTATGGGAGCCGCTAGCGAGTTGGAAACTTTAAAAAAGGTTCTGGATTTTGCTATGTCGGTAAGTTTTTTTTGTGAAGTTGATAGTAATAAGTTATTTGTAAAAAATATTTATTCAGCATTTATAAACGTGATGGCAATTGAAGCGTTTTTTTTTAAAACTGCTCTTGCCAATAATTGTCTTTTTTTGGGAAAACAAGAAACACTGAATAAGTTGAAAAGCACATTTTTAGGTAAACATCTTTTAGGTTAGGTGGATTAAACAGAAGTTCATTAACAATGCTTGTTCTTACAATAAAATGAAAAAAATATTTTACTTGTTTAATTAGTTACACATTGACATACCATGAACGATATTCGAATCTCGCAAAAGAATTTATTTCGGCAGTAATGTCCTAATCAAATAAATTATAGCAAAATAAATTGAAACAATTAAATTTTCTATCATCATCTTAATCTGACGCTTCAAAAATATAAATTATGTCATCTGTGTATTAATTTTTGCGCATTTAACATCATCTGCATCATACAGAAATGAGCGGAGACATAGTAGTTCAGTATAGTCTGTATGCCATAACATATCTCCTATTACGTTTATCTTTATCCTGACATCCAAATGGAACTTTCTTACCCCCAAAAATCTTATGACAGCAATTCTTCTATATCTAACTTTGAAATTTTGACGAAGAACCTTGGCATGAAAGATTATGCGAATCTATTCGCCAGGTATAACAACTTCGGTGATAACCATTTCCCTAAACTTAAGTTCATTCTAAGTAAATTAAAAGTAGTTGTTCATACTAAAGTTATGATCTTAAGCACTCCGATTTGCTTCAAAAAGTCCAGTAAATGTCTTAGTTTTAATTATAAGCTTAACGATTTAGTTTTTAACAAAATGAGTTTTATTAATAGTTGTAATGTAATAGGTAGGAAACGCTCTAACGTTGAACTGTCGGGCTGATCACTTCAGCAGTTCAGTTTCCCAGCATCAAAAATCTTTTATATATTAAACTTAAGCCGACCTCGGGTTTGAATCCTGGCATGGGCATGGTTGTTTGTGTTTGTCTTATAAAAACAAAGCATTTGTGCTTCGGAACCCGCATTAAACTGTAGGTCCATAATAAACAACATAATTGGGCGGCCGTCGAAATACGACGCGAGTCTATTGTAATTGAGGAAGAAGAAGAATATTAAACTTAAAGACTTAAATGTCAGTAAGTGTGCTTGCATGTCATTTACCCTCAATAATAGCCTTATAGCATTCAGTTATGTATTAAATCATGTGGAACTAGAAAGAGTAACCGAACAAAAGGACTTGTTTTTGATAGTAATTTATCTTTTTCTTCCCACATTTTGTCCAAGGTTGACAGTGCCCAAAAGATTTCCGGCTTTATTGCTAAAACCACCAAGGGCCATTGATGTCAGCCTCCATCTTTTTGATAGCTTGGTGTTCCCAATCTTGGAGTATAACTCCCATCATATGGTCTCCCCTATACCGGGTGGTGCGTCGCCGAGCGGAACATAGGAAAACCATGTAAATTTTAATGGGGTCAATTATTGGCTTCCCTGTACTTTTTGTAGAACAAATGTACAAGATAACTTTTTGAAGAGACCAATCTGGCAAACCTTTGTGCAAAGTTTCAAAAAATTTTAATAAGCGAATCTTGAATTATTCAATTAAATGTATTATTTATACCATTATTATTGTTCACCACATATTATTTATTATATTAATTATATTATTTATTGTACCGGTTTATCCCTTTAGAGGTTGCGACAATGAACACTTATTGTCGGTGTTTGACAGGCTCTCTTTCAGTAAGAGGAGAATTAAGATATTCTTTTTAACTACTTATAAAATATTGAAAAACAATTTTGATTGTCCTGACAGTCTTCGTCATCTCCCCTTTGCCATTAACAGATTAAATTCTCGTAATTCCAGAATGTTTTACTTAGCATATCCACGTACAAACCTTTACAAAAACTCATCCATATATAGGGTGTTTGGCGGAGGGTTAGCCAAACTTGGTGGGCATATACATAGATAGGCTCAGATAGAAGATATTTTCTTAATAAACTTGTGTTCTAAAATTCTCGGGTTTTTTATATCATTGATTTTGTGTTATTTTCAGGATTTTCAAAAAATTATGCCTTTTGACATCATTAAATTTTTTCAGCATATTTTTCACGTTTTTTTTACATTTGTATTTAGTCTGCAATGTATCCTAAATCTAAAAAAATCAATATCAAGTACAAATAATACCGAAATAATTCGTTTTGAGCTCAAAAAGTTAATACAAGTAGCAAAAAAAGTTATGAAAGGTAACTTTAGCATGACGCAGAAAAAAACTAAAATCTATCAAGATGTTCAGGTAGTTTTAAAAACATCTCCAGTTAATACTCTTTTCAATGATATACGATGTGTAACACAAAGCCGACTAACTTGCCACAATTCATGACTTTAAAGGAAAATAAAGTTATTATACATAAAAATACTTTTTAATTTTATGTATTTATTTCAATATTACAAATTTTGTTGAAACTACGCTCCCCTGGCTCTTATACATGCCCTACATCGCCGTCGCATTTCTACTGTCGTAAGGCGAAGTCGCATCTCTTCTCTGACGGTTAGAAAAGCGGCATTGATTCTTTGAATTAAGTGGTCTAGATTGTCAATTTCCACCTCGTACTCGAGTTCTTTCGCACGTCCCCATACGGAAAAATTGAGAGGAGTTAAATCAGGGGACCGTGGAGGCCATGCGATGGGACCTGCTCTTCCGATCCACGAATTGGGAAAAGTATTGTCCAGAAATTCTCTAACGGCGACCCGATAGTGTGCAGGACACCCATCATTCTGGAAGACGATTGGCCCGTCTTCATTAAATATGGGTATACCAGCCAATAATTGTGGGAGATCATTTTGTAAAAAAAGTAAGTAATTGTCCCCGTTGAGGTTTCTCGGCAAGTAGTGTGGACCGATGAGGTATCTCCCAATCACACCTGCCCAAACATTAACACTGAATCTTGTTTGGAAAGACTTGGCTCTAGTCAAATGCGGATTTACGTTTTTGTTTTCCCAATAATGTAAATTATGTTGGTTAAACATCCCCGCACGTGTAAATGTTGATTCATCTGTCCATAAGATGATTTTTAAAAAGTGTCCATTTTCAACGTCTGCGTGAAGCAAAAAGCGGCAAAATTGTACCGTCGCTTATAGTCGGCTTGTAGAAGTGACCTAGACCTAGAATAAAAAGAAAGAAAGAAAATGTGCTATATAACGTAAGAATAATCTTGTGTACAAGCATCCTACAAGCTAAAAAAAAACCAAACAAAAATACAATTTCAAAAATTGACAAAACAATGAACAAAATTAAACACAAGAAGACAAAACTTTTTGAACATACTTGAATTAAAGATAACTAAATAAAACAGTCAATTACTAAATAAAGGTAAACTTGTTGACAAAACTAGAGAAGAAAAAAGGAGAAAAAAAACTTTCCAACATGTCCAACAACAAAAGTCATCCAGGTTTATAATATGCCTTAGCCAATAAAAGCGTTTTTAATTCTCTTTTAAATTTCTTAACATCCGATACATGTCTAACACATAGAGGAACATGATTGTAAATTTTTTTACTTATGTAAATTAATGAGTTTTTGGTAAGGGAAGACGTAGGATAGGTAGGGGAACATCATTTACACGACGAGTCAAATGGCCAGAGTAGAGTATCACGATACCAGAATAGAGTATCACGATGCCAGTAAAAATTGCGGAATTAAGTTGTTGATGTAGTATGAAATTACCTTACACCATTGGGGTGTAATGGAAAGGATGCCTTCCTTCTGCCTTGACAACTGACCATGCTTTCCATGTAGAGATGTTCAGATCTGTAGCTACTTTCCTTGTACTAATGGTGGGATCCTCATCGAATGCGCGAATTACGTTTTCATCTACAGCAACATCTCACTGCCTCCGATTGATCCTTGGTTCTTGAAAATTTAGATTGCCTGTTTCCCTTAATCGACGAAAAGTGTTAGCAAAAGTGTTGTGGTGGGGCACACGCCTATTGGGGGATTGCTCCTCATAAATTCTTTGTGCTTCTCGCGTATTACCATTGGCTCTTCCATAAGCAAAGACAATATCGGCGTATTCTTCGGTAGTGTATGCAGCCATTGTGGCGATAATGATACGAAAATAAGGAAAGTCACAAAAACAATATAAAAACTCAATTAACAGCAACAATAACAATAACAACTACAGAAACGATACAATACTAAATTAACGACTTGGGTACGTAAGAAAGCTAAAAAGTTACACCACGACAAATGTCAAATGACAACAACAATATGTAGCACATATTGTTGTTATCACAACAACAATCTCATAGCATGTTCTACGATCTCCTCATTTGACCATTTAAAGAATCGATGCCGCTTTTCAAACTATCAGAAAAGAGATGCGGCTTCGTTTTACGACAGTGGAAATGCGACGGCGACGTAGGGCATGTATTAGAGCCAGGGGAGCGCAGTTTTAATAAAATTTGTAATTTTGAAATAAATACATAAAATTAAAAAAATATATTTTTTTACTTTATTGTCCTTTAAAGTCATGAATTGTGGCAAGTTAGTCGGCTTTGTGTTACACATCGTATATCATTGAAAAGAGTATTAACAGGAGATGTTTTTAAAACTATCTGAACATCTTGATAGATTTTAGTTTTTTTTTGCGTCAAGTTAAAGTTACCTTTCATAACTTTTTTTGCTACTTGTATTAACTTTTTAAGCTCAAAACGAATTATTTCGGTATTATTTGTACTTGATATTGATTTTTTTAGATTCAGGATACATTACAGACTAAATACAGATGTAAAAAAAAGTGAAAAATATGCTGAAAAAATTTAAAGATGTCAAAAGGCATAATTTTTTAAAAATCCTGAAAATATCACAAAATCAATGATATAAAAAAACCCAAGACTTTTAGAACACAAGTTTATCAAGAAAATATCTTCTATCTGAGCCTATCTATACGTCCACCAAGTTTGGCTAACCCTCCGCCAAACACCCTGTATAAACTCTGCTATTATTTTAATTTATATGCCTCAGATATAAATATTAACTCGACTAGCCTCAATCAATTTAGGACACTCATCAGGAATAAACTTAAATCAACATAACATCATGTTTCTCTTACGCATTTTTTTTATCCTGTTGAAAAAGAATTTCGAGTGGCCGTACGTTTTTTTTTTGTTTTTGTATTAACTTTAAATACTCTTAATGATACAGTTCTCATCATTGTTACCTTATTATTTTAATATGTGTGTTATGTAAATGTCAGATATGACTTAGTTGGTACATTTTACTTTAGTGTTTAGTTGTTTTTGTTTCCTATTTATTTAGTATACTTTATATTACTTAATATTTAGGTTGATATCAGTAAGTAGCTTTTGGCTGTTGATATTGGCTGTGATTAAATAAATAAATATCCCCACCGCCGTAATATCGCTTCTCAAACGTTCTCTTTACTCTTTTAACAGGATGAAGTGAGATCCCAAGATAAAGCGTTTGTGATAATAGCGACATCCCTGCATTCAATAGGGCGTGAACTCTCTTGGGAATTCTTTAAAGATAACTGGACGACTATGCATGAGCAGTTTAAGGGTAGCCTAATGACCAGACTGGTCAAATATCTGACAGAAAACTTCACTTGTGAAGAAAAGGCGAAGGAAGTGGAGGCATTCTTCCAGGAACATTCTGTACCAGGTGAATAATTATTTTATAATATTATGTAAAATGTATCTTGTTGTGAGAAATTTATGGTCCCGTAGCACATATGACTTCGTCATGCGCCAAGAGTGAATGCAGTGAAAAACGATAAGGTTGCCGTTTCATATTCGGGGTTTCGTATTCAGCGAGTAAAACCTTATCGTTTTTTTATCACTAACTCACTCTCGGTAAATGACGAGGTCATATGTGTTTGCTATTATTGCATGTTGACAGAGTATAGTGTCCCTCAATTAGATACTATGGTGTAAATGTAGGTAGCGGAATTAGGGACAACAAATCAAACCTGAAGTTTTCAATTGGCCGTCGTTTCGACGATATATATTTTTCGTCTTTATCAAGGTTAAAAAGAGATAAATTTCCTTTGTTGGTTTCATTAAAAATAAGTTCCTTTCATTCTTTTTCCCTTTCTTTCCTTTTAATAAATACATAGAGTTAGCAATGACGCAAAAAAACACACCAAAACAAAAAAAAAAAGAGAAAAAATATAAATAATATTATTATTATTTATATTTTTTCTTTATAATTATCCCACAACTCATACCGTTTGTACCTTGTAAAACACAAATTAAAATTAAACATAAATGTAAATAAATTGAATGCTGAGGTTAATTTTCAACAATAATCTAATTTGCTATGTATCTTAAAAATAAAAAGTTAATATACTATGTATATACACAAAAAAAAAATATAAACAGAAATAGGCAAAAACATGACACAATCATTAATAAAATTTCGAGTAAAAAACTGTTGACTTACCTAATATAAAAATATAGAGGTTTTCTTAAATGTAATAAATAAGTTTTACAGTTTTTTACTCGAAATTTTATTAATAATTCTGGTCATGTTTTGCCTATTTGTGTTTATATATATATTTTTTTAATTTTTTTATTATTTGTTTTAATTTGTATGTTTTGTTGCACACTCGTAAGTTCCTAAGCGTTGAACATTGGATAGTTTTTATGTGGTTTTTTGTTTTTTATGTGTATATACAGTAATGGCCAAAAGTAGATAGACAAATGGTTTTTTAAAAAAATCAAAGGAAATAAAAATTCTATAATAAAGATATTTAAGTATATTATGGGCAACATAAACATGTATAAAAATAATAAAACATTCTTTAGAAACAATCACCTAATTTGGTAAAGAAATAACTAAATATACGCTGGACAAATTTTAAAAATAACCAATACTCTTTTTTTTTCAAAGTATTTTTTTTTAATTACAAACTATTTTGTAAAATACCCTTTATTGTCTATTACAGCCTGACATCTACGTGGCATTGATTCAATAAGATTGTCTATGAGTTTAAAACCAATATTTTTCCATTTCTGCTGCAACCGTTCGAATAATTCACCTTTATTTGAATAGTTTGTATCCCTAATATCACGATCTACAATTTCCCATAAAATTTCGATGGGATTAAGATCGGGTCATTATCTTGTTGGAATTGGAATCTCAATGGTAAATTGTCTTCGACATAGGGCAACATAACATCTCTGAAAATATCCCTGTACATAAACCTGTCCATTATGCCCTCTATGCGATGTTACGGGCCCATTCCATAACCTGAGAAGCAACCCCAAACCATCACTGATCCACCTCCATGCTTAACCGTGGGTTTTGTGTACTTGGGATTCAAACGCTGGCCAGAAGGACGTATTGAACTCCATCGGAATTAAACAAATTAAACTTCGATTCGTCCCTTCAGCAAACACGTTTCCATTCATGCTTTGTCCAGTGTATATGCTGACGCGCAAATTCCAATCGGGCTAAGCGATTCTTTTTTGAAAGCAATGGTTTTTTTGCTGGCCTACGTACAAATAGATTCTCTTCTACCAATAGTCTAAGAGCTGGCTACGTAGGTCGACGGGTCACTCGGTAAACCTGAAATTTTGTTATATATAGGCTCGGTTGTTACTGACATAGCAAGGGACAAACCGTCAGAACTCGCCCTGGACGGAATAAGTGAGGGTAGGGGGTTGAACATGTAATTTTTGTATGAAAATATTTTGATTAGGTACAAAGCTAACAATTTGCACTAGTATAGGAGACGATATTAGAAAATAGGAAAAAAATTGTCAAAAGTCTACGCGGAAGATAAAGGGTCGTCAAAAGTCGGTAATGTTGCAAACATTTTCGCAACAATTTTGTCACTGTACCTAGCCGCAAATTGCGGATGGACTTTGGAAGTATCCAATTATGAGTTCAATTGGTTTGAAGGGCCACAATTGCCACCATCAGTCAAAGATATTCTCACTGACAGTGAACAGTCGGAAGGTAATTTTGAATTTACTTTTGTCAATTTATAAATTCAACTAAATTACTGATTTGTACTTTCAGCTGACGATAACGAAACCATATATATCAGCGATCATGACTTTGAATTTGATGACGATATGGAGGAATATTGATCGGACTAATTTTATTTTCGATCAGTATTAGTATTTACAAGAATATAGATTAATTGGTATTAATATTCGCGATTCATTAGTATAAGTATGCGGTTAGTGTTAGATATATAAGTTGTAATAGTCGTATAAATAAAACAATTGTTATGTTATTTTAAAAAACGGTATATTCAAATATCATATAATAATATGAATCAATCAATCAATCAATTAATGCTTTATTATCATAAAATTTAAAATTTTGTTGACAAAGCTATTATTTAAATAAATCATACAAACAAAATATACACAAAGACAAAACAAAAAATACAAATATATAAAAATAAAAAATACAACAAAACATACAAAAAACTTAACAATTTTATAAATTGTTTAGGTCACATTTCCTTAAAATCTATAAAATATATATACATTTACTTGTATACAAAGTCGGCAAAAGGCAGTTGTTTACAAAAACATTATTAGCAAACTACTAATTTGTTTATATAATATACGAATATTATTTATGTACATTATCATAACAACATAAACAAATTTACCAGTGTTTAGGAAGCGCGTGCTTAAAATTACATAACATTAATTATTAAAAAATTAAAAAAAGTCGTTTACTGTGTATAAGGCTCTCTCCAGCAAGTATGATTTCAGAGCTTTCCGAAATTTGGAAAAAGTTGTTATTGATTTGATTTCAAATGGGAGATGATTGTGCATTTTTTTTGCTTTGTAAAGAATGGATCGTTTAACTAGTTCTGATCGTGGGGTTGGTAGATAAAGATCGTACTCTGCGTTTCTAAGAGGATAATTGTGAGATGGCCTTTCTGACATATCTGATAAGTGTTTGCGGATTAGGCAGACGGATTCAAATATAAATAAGGAAGGAAGAGTTAGTATTTTAAATTTTTTAAAATATTCCTGGCAGTGAGTTTTGTAATTTAGTCTTAATGAATAGCGTATAGCTCTCTTTTGTAGCTTAAATATGCGTTCAAATTGAGTCGCACCACACGTACCCCAAAACGGAAGGGCATATCGGAGGTGCGACTCAAACAGGGCATAATAAACTGTTATAGCCGTTGCCAAACTTAGCTCCCTGGATACTGATCTCAGAGCAAAACATGCAGAACTTAATTTTTTGGATAAGTAGTCGATGTGGATATCCCATTTTAAAGAGTTGTCTACCATAAGTCCCAAGAACTTTACGGAATCAACGACCTCCATTCTGTTGTTATTAATTACAAAAGGTTGCAACGCACCGCTAAATGATAATACTCTAGTTTTTGAGACGTTAAGGCACAAGAGATTTGAATCGCACCACGATTTAATGGTGACTAGGTCACGAGATATGGTTCTACGAAGAGCCACCATATTTAAGTTGCTCCAAGAAAAACTAGTATCGTCCGCAAAGAGACAAATTTTACCATTTATGTCCAGATTAGCAATATCATTTATAAATAGAAGAAACAAAATAGGGCTTAGAACTGAGCCCTGAGGTACCCCGCATTCTATTGGCTTGCTCGAAGACGTCATCGAATCAACCCTAACAAACTGATTCCTGTTGTTCAGGTATGACATGAACCACTCGAGAGGTGTTCCTCTAATTCCATAGTGCTGCAATTTATTAATTAGGATATTATGGTTTACACAGTCGAAAGCTTTAGAGAAATCACAGAAAATTGTTGCTGTAGAGAGATGGCTGTTTAGGCTGGAGTATATATTATTAAAGAGGGACAACATAGCATCATTGGTGCACTTGTTACTTAAGAATCCGAACTGATGCGGGGTTATAATTTTATATTTAAACAAAAAGGATAAAAGTCGTTTCTTTACCAGTCTTTCAATAATCTTCGATAATGTTGGGAGAAGTGCAATTGGGCGATAGTTCGAACATTGATCCTTCTCGCCCCCTTTATGTAAAGGAATAATAATTGCCGTCTTAAGGCAGCTTGGAAAGATTCCAATTTGAAGAGACATATTAATCAAGTTGGTAAGATGGTTTAAAGTGATATCCGGGAGATTTGAAAACATTTTGAGCGTTAGACCATCAGCCCCAGATGAAGATTTGTTTTTAATGTCTTTTATTGTGCTGCGTAGTTCTTCTAATGCTATGGGTGTAAGAAAGAAATTATGTAAATTCTCATTAGCGAGATATGAGAGAGGATCGTGGGAAGGAGTTACGGTATTCATGAGATTTTTGGCTACATTTATAAAGTAGTTGTTTAAGTTATCCGGTGACGTGGAGATTGTGATAGATGGAGAAGCCTTATCCCTTAATTCATTAACAATAGACCAAGTTTCCTTACCAACATTTGCAGAATTAGAAATCCTTTTATTGTAATAGAGGTCCTTGGCTGCCTTTATTGTTTTATGGTAAATTTTTTTGTACAACCTTACGTAATCGTGGAAGAACACACTGTCTGAGAATTTTTTTAAGTGTGATAAGGAGCGCATATTTTTAGAAGACAAGCGTAAGCCTTTAGTAGACCATGGTTTTTTTTGTTTAATTTTGATGGGTCTAAGAGGAAATGAGTTGGATGCCAAATCAGACAGTGACTTTATAAATCGAGAAAACTCAGTGTTAACATCATCAGATAGGAAGTCCCAGTCCGTTCTTAGACATAGATTTTTGAAATTTAGGAAATTTTTTTCCCCAAAGATACGGCACATTTTGCGCGGGACTCTTTTATTTTTGTGATTTAGAGAAAATTTAGTTAACACTGCTTCATGATCGGAGAAACCTGAGTTAAAGACAGTTAAATCAACGAGTTCCGGATCAAAGGTTGATACGACGTAGTCAATGATACTAGAGCTAGTTTTTGTTATTCTGGTTGGGGAGTTAATATGCATAACCATCCCAAATGAATCAAATATGGACTAAAGGGATTCCTTAGCAGCACACACACTGGAGAAGTCAATATTAAGATCGCCACACAAGATTAATTTGCTTATTAAGGGCAGGGATTCTAGCAAGCTTAATAATTTTTGGCAGAAAATTTGCACGTCCGCGTCAGGTGTTTTGTAAATACAAACTATATAAAGGTCAAGGGTATTATGATAGACAATGGAAAATTCGAATACTTTTTCAGATAATAAATTGTGAAATTTTGTGACCGCGGAAAAATCGTTGTTAGTGGACATTATCATAGTACCCCCATGAGATAAATTACTTCTATTATATCTAGCTAAAGTGGTATAGTTTTTAATAAATACAGGCTCATCAGTCTTTAACCAATGTTCTGTTATGGCAACAATATGTGGAAAGTTTAGCTCTTCCAATAAAAGATGTAATTCGTCTGTTTTATGTCTTAAGGACTGAATGTTAATGAGGAATATATTAAGCTTGCTAACGTCCATTTTTTTAGAGGGTGCTTGATCCTCTATTCGCGTCGTTTTATTTAAAAATTTTTTGACTTAGTTGGAGAAAAATAATTAGTTTGACCTTCTCTAATTTTCTGGAGCCGTAGGAGTCTTTCTGAAGAGAAGAAGGATCCAAAGGCGGAGAGGTCTGCTTCAATTTCAGCCGAACCAATACCATAGGCATTATGAAACCGACAGTATAATTTTCTCAGGGAGTCCATGTCAGTGGGAAGTCCTTCTGCGGCAAGCATTAGTTTAATACTAGTTTTCGTGTGCCCTTCAAAGCATGTACTCGCCGGCAGGTCGTGGAGGTATGCCAGGTAGAGCCTTAGTGATTTTAAAATTGAGGGGTCCCTCAGTCTGGCCAATAGGTAACGGCTATTCTCAGGATCAGAATTTTGGGACAGCTTCACTATTGGCGGAGTCAACGGATCCATAAAGGGCTCGTCTTCGTTCATCGTTTTTTTTTTCTATTATTATTTTAGAGGGTTTCCGTGCAAGGGACTTATTCGCAACGATTGCTTCCTTGTCTGAAGCAATTCTTAAAGATCTCTCTGGCGTAGCAGTGGCTTCTGGTGGTGGCTGAATCTTGGATGTTGGTGAATCTGGATGGGTTGAAGCATTCAATTTGTAGCCATCTACAATTGTACCTGCTGGCCACATAGTTGGGTCTTTTAAAGTTTTTAGGTGCTCCTTTTTTTGCACGCCAACTTTGAAGTCTGAGTCTGGACAGTCCTTTCGGAGATCACCCATTTCCTTTGCGAGCTCTTCCCTTGATGAGTCGTGTATCTGGACCTTAACAGAATCTCCATGATTATCCAGGAGAATAGACGAGAGATTAAAAATGCCTTGCTTCATTTCCCTGATGGAATGGAATAAGGTTTCTTTTCCGTTTTCAGGAGTTCTTGTATGGAGGCAATGAATTTCATCTATTTTATCGTATAAGGTCTTCCATTTCGAGTCATGGTAGCTCAGAATGTCGTAGATCTCAGATAATACAGATATTTATGAATATTCAATAAATATTTAAAATCTCTAATGAAATAAAATTAATATTTTTTTTTTCATTTTTTGAATTATTAATAATTAGCAATGTCTTCCGAATTTACTTCTGACAGTTGAGCAATAGTATGTTCAAACATTGTAAATTATGTTCTCAAATTGTCAGAAGTGAACCTGTTGACAAAAAAATTAAAATACGAGATATTATGAAGGTGGGAGTGGAGTGCCGACGCTCATATTATTAATAATATCTCCGTTATTCTTCCACCTGGACTTCTGACGACTTGCAGGTAATTTCAATTTGAATTATAAAATTAGTATGCAAAATGTCAGAAGTGTGCCTAATGACAAAATTATTGCGAAAATTTTTGCATCATTACCGACTTCTGACGACCCTTTATCTTCCGCGTAGACTTTTGAGAATTTTTTTCCTTTTTTCTAATATCGTCTCCTATACTAGTGCAAATTGTTAGCTTTGTACCTAATCAAAAAATTTTCATAAAAAAATTACATGTTCAACCCCCACACTCACTTATTCCGTCCAGGGCGAGTGCTGACGGTCTGCCCCTTGCTATGTCAGTAACAACCGAGCCTGTATCTAACAAAATTTCACGTTTACCGAGTGACCCGTCGACCTACGTAGCCAGCTCTCCGTCTACAACCTTCGTCTTACAGTTCTTAAGGACACATTACAAATCCCTAGAGCCTGTAATTCTATCTGAATTTGACGAGAAGTCATGAAAGGGTTATTCTGGCTAATTTGTTTTAATTTGCGTACATCTCTAATGTCCATTTTTTTTGGTCGACCAGATTTATTTTTTGGCTCTAATGATCCTGTCCTTTCATATCTTTTGATAATTGCCCAAACAGCTTTTCTTTTAACATTAAATCTACGAGCAATAGCAATTTGACGATCACCCCTTGCGCGATATGCATTAATAATGCGTTGTCTTAAATCAAGAGAGAATCTAATTCCGCGTGGCATGTTGCACCTTGAGTTAAAGAGAAGCAATACTATACTAATTTTATTTTATAAATATCTAGACAAAAAAATTATTCCAAAATTGTTTTTGTCTATCTACTTTTTACCAGCTATATTTATATTATTGCTTTATCCAATAGCAAGCAAAATATTTAACTGAAATTTATTGGTATCTTTTTGTAGACCGCCTTACAAATAACAATAATTTAAAATCTAGGGGTCCTGTGGGTAAATCTTTAAACAATTATATGAAAATAATACTTTGTCTATCTACTTTTGGCCACTACTGTAACTCTTCTTCAATTTGAATCGATCCTGCATACACTAAGCTCTTTTGAAGCCCTCGAGAAAAAGAAATCTAAATTATTAAGGTCGAGAGACCTAGGCGGTCATGACTGTCATCCTGCATGTCCTATCCACCTATTGTGATATTGGCGATTTAAAAATGTACGCATTCGTAAGCTAAAATGTGGAAGCGCATCTGGTTTCTCAATAAAAGAGGAAGGTCTTCGAGGAATGGCGGCAAATTTTCTTTAAGAAAGTGTAAATAGGATTCTCCATCAAGTCTTATTGGGACAAAAAATGGGCCTCAGATGATCATCAGTAATGCTAGCCCAAACATTTAATGAGAACTGGACCTGATGATTAGATCAACAATTGCATGAAAGTTCTAATCTGCCGATCCTAACACAATCCACACTATATACTGTATTGCTCCAGTAATGGAAAAGCAGAACCAAGAGGAAAAGAAGAAAGAAAAAAAAGGCCTAAAAGGAGAAACTGTTGTATATTAAGGAGAATCCTGTCAATATTCTGGAAGTTCTTTAGGGCGTGAGTTCTTAGTTTCGTGACTTTCACATGTCACATCATCAGGCCAAGGACTAAAGTAAAAAGAAGACATTACAACTTTAAAATATAATAGAAAATACAACGTTTTTCTGGCGGTACAAATTATGTTAGGTACTTACAATTATAAAACGAGATTTGTCAACATCATAAAATTAAAACACATAGAAACATAATGGACATTTATATTAGTGTACGTGGACAACACAAATATAATAAAAACTTAAAAAAAAAATTACGTCCACATTAATATAAACAAATAAAAAACCCAAGATCAACACTGTACTATACGTGTATGTAGATGTATATAATTTTCAATGTTAAAATCGTAAAAAAACGGACGTCACATTAATTTATTCAAACAAACAATATCATTAACGACATCTATCTATTTACTTTTTACTTCTATTTTATTTCGAAAATAAAATTAAGACTTCTAGTTTAACGTTAACCAAAGCGGATAAAGGAAACTGTGTGGTTGTATTGAATAAAGTCGAGTATGATACTAAGGTTTTTAATTTTATAGAAAACAATAACATTAAGAAACGATGTGCTAAACTTCCAACTTTTATCAAGAATGTTAATGATGCTCTTAAATTTGCGTCTTCAATAATTAGCCTACAACTTCGTTATTCTCTCTCAGCGAACTATACCACAATCCCCAAACTTTATGGTTTAGTTAAAGTACATAAATCGGATATACCAGCCCAGATGCCTATCCGACCAGTAGTTTCTTTTACTAACTCTCCAACTTATATAAGCTCGCAAAATGGCTCAACAAAAAACTTATGGAAAACATTAATTGTAATTTTGTACATACAGTAAAAAACAATGTCAGTCTGGTTGATAAACTAAAGAATGTAGATATCCCCAATAACTCTTTTCTGATTTCTCTAGATGTTACAAATTTATTCACCAATGTTCCGTTAGTAGAAGCTATTGACTTAATTAAAAATAAATTATTCAGTTCATCCCTAACAAACATTGAAGCTCACCATATGTTAAACCTTTTAGAAATATGTCTAAAACAAAACTTTTTTCATTTCAATAGAGAGACATATGTACAAGAAGATGGGCTCTCCATTGTCTCCTCTTCTTGCAGACACATTTATGGATAATTTTGAGAAAAACCACATTTTAAATAATAATCCCTACAGTCATAATATCGCTTACTACTATCGGTATGTCGACGATTGTCTTTTATTGTGGACTGGAAATCGAAAAGATCTTGATAGTTTTTTGTCAAACATAAACAACATACACAATAATATTAAGTTTACACTAGAAATTCAAGCTAATAATAAAATTAATTTCTTAGACCTAACTATAACCAACTTTAACAATAGGCATGATTTTGAGATTTATAGGAAACCGAGCCATACTGGGGTAATAATACATAACGAATCTTTTCACCCCACTAGTCATAAAATTGCTGCATTAAACAGTTACGCAAATAGAGCCATAGATGTCCCAATGACATCGAAATATAGAGAAAAGGAGTTTAATATTATTAAGCAAATTGCCACAAAACATGGTTTTTCCTCAACAATTATCGATAAAATTAAAAATAAAAAACTATTACGTAACTCAACTCATAATGTATATTTAAACACGTTTCAGAATGATGACCGGGATCAAAACCCTATAAAATTCGTTACTCTTACATTTAATGGCCCTGTTTCCTATAAAATACAAAAACTTTTAACTTCACACAATATCAAAGTTGCTTTTAAATCTCAGAAGACATTGGGTAATCTCTTTTTAAATAATAAAGATAAAGATGATATTTTAGCGTGCAAGGGTGTATACAGTGCATTTTTTTTATCTCGGGTCATAGGGTAATATTTTCAACCCCATGTTAGAACCTGTTCTATTTAATCGATAGGATTGAGACTTGGAACAAGTGAAGTTTAAGTTAACAGACTTTAAAAAATCTCATTATTTTGCAAAAAAATTTGCGAGAAACCTATTTAAAATACGTTTTTCTGAAACGTATTTATTATAACCTTCATTACCTTTACACTTCAAAGCAGGTAGACAAATATCTGACAGTGACACAAAATAATTTTTAAATTGCTCCATTGAAATTGTTCAAAAACTCTTTAAAATGTCGATTTACACTACGGAGGAATGTATTGAGATGGTTTCAAACTACATTAGAGGAATGTCGGCGCAAGAAGTGGTAGATAATTTTGCCGTGTCTTATCCTAACCGTCCCGTCTAGATCAACAGCTGTAAAACGGTTTCATGAAAATTTTATTACGATTGGATGCATCGCCAGTTCTCACTAAAAACGAAAAAGAACCGAAACTGTAGTAGACGAAGAATTTAAAATGGAGGTATGCTTGGCCGTTGAAGAAAATCTAACAAATAGTCTTACTCAGTTTGCTGAAGTTACCGGAAAAAGTAGGAGTAGTTGCTATAAGGCATCAGAAAAGAAAAATACAAATCTTTTAAGGTTAGAAATGTTCAAGAACTCTTGCCTAATGATTATTTTCTTAGAATGCAGTTTTGTGAACAGTGGATGGAACGAATTAACAACGACCCCACAATTACAAACAAAATACTATTTTCAGACGAAAGTACTTTCTGTACAAATGGTACAGTCAACAAACAAAATACTCGAACATGGGCGCAAAAAAATCCTCACGTCATCCAGGAAATGCATACCCAAACAAGACAGAAACTTAACGTGTGGACAGGAATTCTTGGAGATCGAATAATTGGACCATTTTTCATAGAGGGTAGCCTGAATACTGCAAAATATTTAGAATTACTTTAGGTGCAGGTCATTCCCGCATTAGGAAACGCTGTTCAAAATGGCAGGATAATTTTTCAACATGATGGAGCCCCCGCTCATAGTGCAGCGACTGTTATCGAGTTTTTGAATGCCACGATCCCAGGACGCTGGATTGGATGTTTTGGGCCATCTAAATGGCCGGCGCGAAGCCCCGATCTTTCGCCTTTAGATAACTTTTATTGGGGCTATCCATCATCGAAAGTGTTTGATATTGTTAGAGGCAGACCCAACAATATCGAAGAACTTCGTAATAGAATTATCGAGGCTTCGCGTACCATTACTCCCCGGCAGCTCCTAAATGGTAAAAGACATTTCTACAACTGTCTGGGCTTTTGTTTGGCTCAATTTTGAGGTCACTTTGAACAATTTATTTGAAAGGTTTTATTTGTTTATTGTTGATTTTTGAAAATATATTTTTAAGTTTTTGAGGAAATTATTTTGTGTTACTGTCAGATATTTGTCTACCTGCTTTGAAGTGTAAAGGTAATGAAGGTTGCGAGGTGCAGAAAAAGCAAACTTTTTCATCAGAAAAACGTATTTTAAATAGGTTTCTCGCAAATTTTTTCTCAAAATAATGGGATTTTTTAAAGTCTGTTAACTTAAACTTCGCTTGTTCCAAGTTTCAATCCTATCGATTAAATAGAACAGCTTCTGACATGAGGTTGAAAATATGACTCCTATGACCCGAGATAAAAAAAATGCACTGTATAAACTTTCCTGTGAGTGTGGACATTATTACATCGGAAGAACAAAACGAAATTTTAAGAGCAGATTTGCAGAGCATAATAGATGTATCAGACAACATAATTCGGAATCTCTTTTTGCTAAACATATAATTGAAACTGGACATTGTACAGATTTTAATAGTAATTTTAAAATAATTCATCGTTTACAGGATAATCGCCTTTTGAACAACTTAGAGTACTTAGGAATTCAAAGATCACTTAAGAAAGACTACCACAATTCCTTAAATATACAAGTTCACATGGGAGAAAATAACCTAATTAAAACTTTATTTGACTACTAATTATTTATAAACGATCTACAGCCGTAGAGCCATCTATCGCGTGTCTAGGCAATTTATATTTATGAGATATATAGTACTGTAAGTAACCTATATACACGAATTGATGATTGGTTTGTAAATAGATAGATGTCGTTAATGATACTGTTTGTTTGAATAAATTAATGTGGCGTCCGTTTTTTTACGATTTTAACATTGAAAATTATATACACCTACATACACGTATAGTACAGTGTTGATCTTGGGTTTTTTATTTGTTTATATTAATGTGGACGTAATTTTTTTAAAAAGTTTTTATTATATTTGTGTTGTCCACGTACACTAATATAAATGTCCATTGTGTTTCTATGTGTTTTAATTTTATGATGTTGACAAATCTCGTTTTATAATTGTAAGTACCTAACATAATTTGTATCGCCAGAAAAACGTTGTATTTTCTATTATATGTTAAAGTTGTAATGTCTTCTTTTTACTTTAGTCCTTGGCCTGATGATGTGACATGTGAAAGTCACGAAACTGGTAGCTAATAAATAGGAATTTTTTTGGATAATTAAGATTTTTTTGACCCCTTCTTGTGCCCTAAAGAAACTGTTGTACCAAACTTTGATGCCACTTGTTTTATCGAGGTGAGCTTTCAACATTCTCCACCAAATTTTATAGACTTTCGCCTGAAATGGTTTGAAAGGGCTATGTACTAACTAAATATGAAATAATAACCAGCGAACATTAATAAACTTAGCAATAATATTTAGGAATGTGAAAAGCACATGTCACATGTTCTTCACCGGAGTTTTCCTCCAGATTATTCCTTTCAAAAGCTAGATGCTTTTACATTTTCATGATTAAAATTCATAATCTATAAATAGTTCTAGATTCCCACAGAAAAACCTGGAATGTGACTGAACACGCAAACATATAAGTCTATGATGGTTTGTTACTAAAAACATTCAATGTATTGATCAAATCCGCACTAAGCGAAACTGATCATAAGAAGCCAACTCCAAGATCAAAAATGACCCAAAAAAAACTTTCAGTACTATTTAAGCTTTATCCCCCAAAAGGTGTATGGAAAATTACTGCTTTTTGATTGGTTAGTCTACTGACATGTCTTCCTCTTATCAACATATCTATCATTATAAATATCTAGACAACAAAATAATTCCAAAGTTGTTTTTGTCTATCTACTTTTGGTCAGTTATATTTATATTATTGCTTTATCTGATGGCAAGCAAAATACTGAAATTTATTGGTATCTTTTTATAGACCACCTTACAAATAACAATAATTTAAAATCTAGGGGACCTGTGGGTAAATCTTTAAACAATTATATGAAAATAATACTTTGTCTATCTACTTTTGGCCACTACTGTATATAGAATATCAACTTTTTATTTTTAAGATACATAGCAAATTAGATTATTGTTGAAAATTAACCTCAGCATCGAATTTATTTACATTTATCTTTGTTTAATTTTAATTTGTCTTTTATAATGTACAAAGGGTATGAGTTGTAGGATAATTTATTATTATTTATATTTTTTCTCTTTTTTTTATTTTGTTGTGTTTTTTTGTATCTTTGCTAACTCTATGTATTTATTAAAGAAAGGAAAAAGAATGAAAGGAACCTATTTTTAATGAAACCAACATAGAAAATTTATCTCTTTTTAGCCTTGATAAAGGCGAAAAATATATATCGTCGAAACGACGGCCAATTAAAAACTTGAGGTTTGATTTGTTGTCTCTCATCCCACTACCTACATTTTCACCATAGTTTGCTATTATAATAAAACTAACTTCAACCAAAGTTTTGGTAGTTAAATCTTGTACCATTTTTTGAAGTTACACAAAAATAGTATAAAATGTCGTTTTATACTTAAATGTGCAAATGATTGACAATTATTTTTTTTAGGATCTGAAAGGACTGTCCAACAATCTGTAGAATCCATAAGACTAAACGCCAAATGGTTATCCAGGGACGAAATTGCCATACAAAAGTACCTTAGTTCATTTTAAATTGGATTTTTTTACAAATGTGGTCATAATTAATGCTATACCAAAAAGTCATTATCGAAAGTTCAATTATGTGTTAAGCAATTTATGAGCATTTTTTATTTATTTTGAAAATGCACCGCTTCTTTTAAACAATTATTGTACAATTATTTGGTATTGTATGGAAAGTGTGCATTTTTATGGGTACTTAAAACGGGACCCGTACTTATTTTTTGTTATTTTTTTCTTACATGCCAGTTATTTGTACCTATTCTTAATTTATAAATTTAATTTGTTAGCTAGATTGTTCTAATATAAAAAAAGGAAACAAATACAAGTTGAAGTACAAATTTTATGTCTTTTATTTCTTTAAGCTAATACTGGTTTAAACTATAACAGATTTTTTGCTTAAGCATATACGGCACAGTTTAAAATAACTATAAGGAAAAGTCGTTCGTTAAAAGGGTGGGTAAACTTCTCATCCCCAGTATTCATACACAATATTTTAAAGCAAATAATGTATATTAACGATTTTTTTTTAAAGAAAGTATACTAACACGCATAAATACCTAAAATATACAGGGCGCACAAGGAATCACATGATTGAGCATTCGCAACAAGTCATTGTCACGTAGAGGCACTTCACCATACAGTCGTCTTCGTCATCTTTTTTCTTCTTTTGCTTTTTACCTTTAGCACTAAAGACGCCGTCTAGTTTGTCTACGTTGCCGTTCTTTTTAAATTTGTCGTCTTTTCGATCTTTCTTGTCTCTACCTAAAAAAAAACGAAGTAGGAATTAATGTACAACTTGATCATTATTTGACAAGACAAGGGGTTTCAGTTCGACATACAGGGTGTTAGAAAGATTTGAGCCGCTACTTCAGGGCGGAACATTTACGGTTTTTAAGACAAAGATTTAAGTTTTTTTTTTACTAAACTGCCTCATAACGGATAGCCGACCATTTAAAGATTCTAAGATAATCGTCACAAAAACATGAAATTTGGCAGAAGAATTGCATACAGAGGAGTCCCGCTAATCTTAGAACACTGAAAGGCTAGAATTAGTAAACAACAACTTTGTTTGAGTTTAACATGTGCACACGGGTAAGGAGGTGTTTTGTTTACAAATATTTTCATCGATTCCCTTTTGTCGCTATACCGGGTGGTGCGTCGCCGAGCGGAACATAGAAAAACCCCTGTAAATTTTAAGAGGGTCAATTATTGGCTTCCCTGTACATTTTATAGAAAAAATGTAAGATAACTCTGAAAAGACCAATCTGGCAAACCCTTGTGCAAAGTTTCAAAAAATTTTAATAAGCGAATCTTGAATTATTCAATTAAATGTAATTGCAAAATTAGCAAATTTTCGGTTCAGGTAAAACCAAACGGGCACCAGTAAAATGAATATTGTCACTGACGTGGGGAAAAGTGTCTAAAGGCGTGAATAAATCAGTGGCAGTCGATATTTGAAAACAAGTATGAATTATTCAATCGACGAAAAAATAGCCATAATTAAGAGGCATTATGCGGGAAACAGTTTTAGAGCAGTATCTGAAATGTTTTCAGTTTATTTCCCCACCAAGCCCATTCCGTCCATTTCAACTATTGAACGTATTGTCAATAAGTGCGAGTCCAAAGGTACCGTAATAAATAATTGTAAATGTTCAACTCAGGATATCGAAAGTAGAGCCGAAGAAAGAGAGAACAGAGATCTTAATATTCTACTGAGTGTGGAGGAAAACAAGATGGTTAGTACGAGGGTTGTTGGGCAAGAGGTAAATAAACATCATACAACGGTATTGCGCACTTTAAAAAAACACAAATATTATTCGTATAAATTCGAAAAACATCAAGAGCTGCAGGAAGGAGATGAAAAGCGAAGAATGGCATTTTGTTTTGAAATGATGGAAAGAGCAAATAATGATAGGAATTTTTTAAGAAATATTTGTTTTACCGATGAATGTACATTTACCCTCAACAATGAACCAAATGTTCAGAATTGCCGGTATTGGAGCCAAGAAAATAAACATCGCTTTGTTCATACTCGGACACCATATCATTGGACCCTTTTTTATGGACTATAACCTAACAGCTGAAACCTATTTGGACCTATTTCAAAATCAAATTGGACCGGCCAAACAACTTCTTCCAGTTGTTTAGGAAGATCAAATTATCTGGTACCAAATGGATGGTTGCCTGGCCCATAATGTCCGTATGGTTAGAGAGTGCTTGGAAAATGCTTTTAACGGCAATATTATTGGTCCACGGTACCGGATACTTTGGCCAACCAGGGCAACTGATCTTTAACCGAATAAATTCTTTTTATGGGTCATTTATAAAAGTGTAAAATTTGAGAATCTAAACAAGTTACAAAACGCTATTTCATTAGAATGTAATAAAATTTCCCTTATATCAACTTAATAACGTTAGAAATGAATTTTATGATCGGTTAGGATATTGTTTAGCTGTTAATGGGGAGTTGTTTGAACATTTGATGAATTGATGTTTTTATGTAATTCACTATTATTTTTAAAAAAGTTATTGTATTTTATTTTATTTTATTTTTCCACACTTCCGATCAACCGTAATGATCAACTAATCAACAATCCTTGAGCCGTGTTACTATGCGGCTTTTAATATTAGGCCAAATAACTGCCAATACTTCAAAAACTATCAATTTTTGGACTAGATAACCTTATATAAATTTAACCTTATTTTTAATTATCCTTATGAAAAAATGATAAAAATAGGGGGTTTCTATTTAAAAAAATTGACTTTTAATGATTTTTTCATGTTAATTTTTAATGCTAGTTTTTGACCCCCCTGTATCTTATTTTAAGCCAAATATTAAAATAGTCTTTTAAAGTCTTTAAAAAGTAAAAATCTAATTCGGGAAAAAGTCGAATCAAAAGCACCACCAAACGAAAAAATTACTCGAAATTCTTAATTTAAATTAAAATTTAAATTTTAAGCAGCATTTTATTGTCATCTAATTGCATTAAACTTTTTGAATTTAACGGACCGCGTAACTCTTAGTACGTGTATATGTCGCAGCCTTCTACTGTAATCGGTCATTACATGAAAAGTCTGGCATTTTCATGAAACGCTGCCAAACACTGAAACACATAACTGTTACGCCGAAAGACTATAAATTTTAGACGTTACGTGTAACGTCAGCGTGCTTCGGCCGCTTGATGAAAACGAGCAAAATAACGTTAGGTGTCCGACTGTATTGGACGTTTCATGTAACGCTTCGAATCTACTTTGCACTTGCTGAATCGACATCAACGAAATAACACACATACTAATCTAAAAATTAATTTTATTACAAAAATAAATCAATAGAGGCTAGCTACAGTTCGAGAGCAAAAATATAGAAGAAAGTAAAACACGCATATATTAATCAAAGTAAACAAATGATAAGTTACTTATTAAAACACGGCAAGCTATTATGGCACCGACTGTTGCAAAGTACGGTATTTTTTTTGCAGATACACTTATTTTTAGTACACTGTTACACTGTACACATGCCATAAAGTTACCGCTTTTTTTATGCAAATCAGGGTTCAGGAGTTTTGTTTTAATAGGGGTATTAAGGATGATACTTTTAGTTATACACTAACATAAGTTTAGACACTTGCCACCCCTTCATAACCTCTAAAAAAAATTAAATTTGGTCAAAATCCCGATTTTTTCAAGAATGTTTATTATTTAGTGCCCTCTTACTTTTATGCAAATCAGAGTGCATGAGTTTTGTTATATTAGGGATTGAGGATTTTTAGGACACTTTTAGGAATAGACTTCTTATGCAAATATCACTATTAAAACAAAACTCATGCACTCTTATTTGCATAAAAGTAGGAGGGCACTAAATAATGAACATTCTTGGAAAAATTGGGATTTTGTCCAAATTTAATTTAGGTTATAAAGGGGTGGCAACTATTTTAACTTATGTTAGTGTATACTTAAAAGTGTATCAAAAATCCCTATTATAACAAAACTCCTGAACTCCGATTTGCATAAAAATAGGAGGGCACCAAGTAATACAAAATCTAGAAAAAGATCTGGATTCCATTCAAATTTAATTTTTATTTATGAGATACAAATACTAAAAAATATTATTTGTCCTCATGTACGCTTGTTTTTTTTTAAGATTAAATTTACTTTTTAATGCATAAAAAAGATAAAAATAAGTAGTATTACATAATTGTTTATACAGATTATGTTCATTTCCTTAGATTCTTTAAATTATCCGGCCTGACGCAAATAGTAGGCCTGTCACGTAGAGCGGTAATTTTATGGCTGGAATTTTATGGATAACTTCACACAAACGTCTTACTTAATACTTCAGTTACGTTCTAAAATCTGTTAAGATCACTGGGTCTATTTAAAAAAAGCAATACTTTTAGTATTTTCTGTGTATTTATATAAGTGTTAGAGGCCGGATTAAGGATACTCGATACATAAAGCACATTTGGTCTTATTATTTGTGCGTACATTATTTTTGTGTTTACCCGTGAATGTTATGTAAGAACTTCATACATACGAATGTGGAAATTTTATATCATTTAAAATTTTATAAAAACTTAAAATAACGAGGCGTATGATTACTACTTGTTAAAAAAAAGTTAGAAATATAAAAAAAAAATTGATTACCTCCACCAAATTCTCCGTCGTTGTTTCTTCCTCTTCTCTGTTCTTCGCCTTCTTTATCATGCTCCCGTTCGTCTTCATCGTTATTTAACGTTGAAGAAGCAAACCCGTCTTTTTCATCATCGTTCTTCTCTTTTCCGCCCGGTTCTACAATGACTGATGCTTGAACCTCTTCTTTATCTAAAATGGCAAGTTTTTAAAAATAGTTTGGAGAAATAGTTTGGTTCCAAAAGTTTGGAAAACTTGGACGGAAACATTAGCTCTTAACAGTTTATCAGTTTTTGACTTAATTCTGTCTAATTTTATATACAGGGTAATTGACGACCGATGGTGCATTTCACCGTATGTGAAAAGCGGATTGTAGCATTTCTAGAAATTTGGAAATTTGGTAGCCATAGTAACAGACAATGCTCTATCGGTCTAAAATTTTTTTCAGCACTACAGCGTTGCCGCTTATATATAAAAATGGCAACAACTTTGATTTTTAAAATAAAACACCCTATATATTTTTAAATATTTTGATACCTTGCTTCATTTTGAGCCTTTTTTAATTATTTTTCCCTATATCTAGCGGTTTTCGAGAAAAAAATAATTTTGCGTGTTGTTTTTTATTAAAAACCAAGGTATAAATAATTGTTTTTAATAATTTCTCAGCTATTTAAGTTTCTAAAAATCTCAAATTTTAAACAGCACTTTTCGAAACCATCTTGATTAACTTCCAAATGTATCTATGTATCCAGATATTTCATTTACTAAAATGGCAAAGAGTCAATTTTTTTAAATAGAACACCCTATATTTTAGTTTTTATTCTAATGAATAGTTAAAATACCTTTAATTTAATATAACACATTCCTGTACCCAAGTAGCCGCGTTTTCAAGATATTAGTTATTTTCTTGAAATTTGATAATTCTAATGATTTTTATTTTGTAAAATTACTTAGTTAGCCATGAAAATGTCACAATGATTTAATAAATGACAGTATTAAGTTAAAATATTAACATTGTCTCTTATGATCAACTTAATAAAAAAATGGAAGGCATTAACTACTTAAATGAGGATTTGATGATGTTATTTATTTTCATATACCAAGAATATGTAGAAAATTTAACGACATGTATCCAGATCTACTATCAATGAATCGGCGAAGAGACGGTGTATTAAGAGAACTGTATGACATGGTTGATGATAGATTGTTTAAGCGTATGGGACCATGGGATTAGCCGGCGAGATCGCCAGATCTGAAACCCATGGATTCTTATTTGTGGGGTAATATATAGGAAAGAGTGTATGTGTTACGCTCAATAGTCGAATTCGGGCATTGCCCGAAAAATATACGCAATTCTAGTTTTGAGCTAGAAATCTTTTCCAAACCCCAAAAAAAAAAATTTTATACGACTATTGAGCATTTTAAAATAAACAAAACTAGTTTTGCGCAGTATGAAATGAACAGAACTAGTTCTGTATATTTATGTTATCAGAACTAGTTTTGCTTATTTTGCAGCCTACCAAACCCAGGTAAAAAGTAGGGTTATGTTTATAATGTTGTTTTGAATTTATTTCGTTTGTGCTCGTGAAATTATAAATATCACAATTAATTATTTTAAGTACGATATTTAACCATTTACCTGTATAAAAATGCAAGCTGAATTCGAGTCACAATTAGTTCGGTTATTGGAGGCTTCAGGTACTCAAAAACATAATCTTATGAGGAAAGATTATTACCTCACTATAACTACTTAATGATGTAAAGGAGGCAAATTTGTGCAAAGCCCAATTAAAACCCCTATCTGCTAGTGTGGTGTGGAAAAGTTAATTAAAAAACGGAAAGAAGATTCTGATGCCATACTATATTTTGTTTCCACGGATGAAGTGTTTCCTATCGTTCACCAGGCTTATATTTCTACGGGTCATAAAGGGCATAAAGGTGTGTCTCGGAACAACACTAATTATTTACTAAATCTAATGTTAATATTGTACAATGCAAGTACCGCCCCATTGGCTAGACAAGTCGTTAAAAACAGCTACATATTACAAGATCCTATTGGCTGGTTTAGTTTACAAATTAGTTTGGGTTAGTTCAGGTTTGTTTGATTACCTTAAGTTGGTTTGATCTGGTTTGTTTTGATTTAGCGTGTCGAATAATCAAAAAAACTAACTTAAGCTAATCAAAACCAACCTGGACTAACACAAACTAATTTGTAAACTAAATCACCCAATAGAATCCTGAAATATGTAGCTGTTTTTAACGGCTTGTTCTAACCAATGGGACGGCACGCTATGGTGCGTCCGGGCGGTACTTGAGTTGTACAATATTAAATTAATTTAGTAAATATGCCTCCCGCTACCGGTATCCAAACAAATGCCAGGAAATTGTAGGATAACGACAAGAATTAACAATAACTTATAAGGTTAGTTAAAATTATTAGCAACCAATAAACTAATTTACGATCTCGAAAAACTGTTAAATGAAAGCAACGAACTTCAAAATACTATAGGTTCTATAGATGAAACCGAAGCAGTTGAAGATGGCGTGCAAGTTTCTATGATTCATAGGGAAAATATGGCAAATCGTAAAGTGCAAGTTCTTATAGTCAACAAGAATAATATGGATGATACCGAAGTGCATGCAACCTTCTATTATCGATTTAAAAAATATGGCGGATAGTGAAGTGCAGGATTTTATTCAAGATAGAGAAGAAGAAACTTCTAAAGTTAATATAGCCATTGAAAACACGAGAAACAAAAATGAACTTTCGTTATGTACTGTGTGTCAAAAGCCTAACACCATCGTGGAAAATTGCTCAAAGTGCAAAGCAGATCATGCTCTTGTCGAAAGAAAAATGTCCTCTGTAATTCTAAATGTCATCATTCAAGCTCTTGTTTAAATAATAGTATATTGTATACCTGGTAGGAAAAGCTTAACATTACCGGGCGATCGTAAAAATTGCCAGTCGAGGCGCAAGCCGAGACTGGCAATACGGAGTGCGGGAATGTGGCTTTTCCTACGAGGTCTACATACTATTTTTCCGAAAATCGGGAATCATTAAAATTACGGTAAATTATTACTAATCATGTTAAAAATTTCAAATCAACATTATTATTTTTCCCTTAAATAAAAGAAGCCATGAAACATCGTTTCGTAACTACGAAAACGAAGTACATTATTTTAAATTGTCAAACTTGACGAGTGAAAAGTTTATTTGTGGCGTCTTTCCAAAGTGTTGATTTGTTAACGTTTTAAAAAGCCAAAGTAACGTGTAAAATGATGAGTGATGATGACTGTTCCATTTCTGGAACCCCCCCCAGAACTCACGGAGGCAGTGAATGCTGCATCATTGGAATTGTTACCAGTAAAATCTAGAAATAAGTATAACTATGCATACAACCGCTTCATGGACTACCGTACGAATAAAAATGTAACTTCTTTCTCGGAAAATGTTGTAATGGCATACTTCTTGGAGCTTGGTTCCAAGATGAAATCTTCAACTTTATGGGCCAATTATTCAATGCTGAAGGCAACCCTTGCAATTAGACATGATGTGGATATATCTAAATATTCAAAACTTCGGGCATTCCTGAAACGGCAAGCACAGGCCTATAAGCCAAAAAAATCCAAGATTTTAACTAAAGAAGAAATAAACAAATTTATTCAGCAAGCTCCAGATAAGGAATATTTAATGATTAAGGTAACTTACAAAACTTCAAATTATATTTGGATTCTTTACATGCTTATTTATTGTTGTAGGTAGCTGTAATATTTGGAATTTCCGGAGCTTGCAGATTGGACGAGCTGGTTAAAATGACTGTACAAGATATACAAGACCTACTATCTAAACTTTTAGTTACCATACCGGATTCAAAAACCAATACATCAAGATCATTTATAGTAAACGAAATGTACTCAAATCTATACCGCAAGTATGTTTCCAAGACCAAGAGCTATGAATACCACTCGGATTTTTTTTAAGTACCAAAATGAAAAAGGTTGTAGACAAGTAGTAGGAATTCACCAATTTAGAAACGTGCCTAAAATAGTGGACAGTTATTAAACTCGAAAGAATATACCGGCCACTGTTTTTGTCGGTCTTCTGTCACAATGCTTGTTGATTCTGGTGGAGATATTACTAGTTTAAAGAGACTGGGTGGATGGAAATCAACATACGTCGCCGAAGGATATATAGAAGAGTCTCTTGCTAATAAGAAAGAAGTGGCAAATAACATTTTCAGAGCAGAAAAAAATCAAGAGAGTAAATAATATTTTTAAATTAACTGGATACTTACCAAAGAATAATTATTTATTTGATTTTGTATTTGTTTGTAATAATTTTAATAAATAAAATAAATTTAAATACCATTTCCAACTTTATATTTAATTTATTCCGATGCTGGCGCTAATTCAATAAAAGAAGCAGAATTAGAGCTGGTCATTTAGAAATATTCAAAACTAGTTCTGTGCATTTTAAATTGCGCAAAACTAGTTTTGTTTATTTTGTAATGCTCAAAAGTCATATAAATTTTTTTTTTCGGGTTTGGGAAATATTTCTTGCTCAAAACTAGAATTGCATATTTTTTGCGGGCAATGCCCGAATTCGACTATTGAGCGTAACATATGCAACACCAGAAAACAGTAAAGAAGAGCTATGTCAGCGAGTAATTACCTGTTTTGAAGAGCTAGATGAAATCGAAATTAGAAAAGCGACGGATATAACTACAAAAAAATAATCTTTTTTGAATATTTAGAGAATAATGGTAGTTATTTCGAAAATTTCCTATGTTGTCACTGTCATTCATTAAATCATTGTGACATTTTCATAGATAACTAAGTAATGTTTAAAATTATCAAATTTCACGAAAATAAGTATTTATTTCTAAAACGCGGCTACTTAGGTATACAACTATGTTATATTAAATTAAAGGTAATTTAACTGTCTATTAGAATGAAAAATAAAATATAGGGACTTCTATTTAAAAAATAGACTATTAGCCATTTTAGAAAATGAAGAATTTTAATAATTAATTTTCGACGACCCTATATAATGCTGATTAAATTGGGAATATATGGGAAGTTAATTAAGATGGTCTCTTAAAGTGGTGTTTAAAATTTGAGGATTTTTAGGAGTTTAAATGGCCGAGAAATAAACAATTAGTCATCCCCTGGTTTTAAACAAAAAACACGCAGAATTATTTTTTTCTCGAAAATTACTTGATAGGTATAAGGAAACATGATTAAAAAAGTCTGAAGCAGGAAATCAAAAAATCTAAAAATATATAGAGTGTGCCATTTAAAAAAAATCAAAGTTGTTGCCAGTTTTCTATATAAGCGGCAACACTGTAGTGCTGAAAATATTTTAGACCGATAGAGCATTGTCTGGTACTATGGCTACCAAATTTTTAGAAAAATGCTACGTTTCGTTTTCCATATACGGCTAACGTACCATCAGTCGTCAATCACCTATATACACACAACCAAACTTATATGGAATCACCTTGTATTAATACGTTGTTTCACTTGCAAGTCGCATCAAATTTATAATTTATTTATTTTTGAAAACTAAACAAGAATGCCATACATTGGGCTATCGGAAGTTCAGAGGGGAAGAATTATTGCTCTGGCAGAACAAGGCATGTCACAAAGGCAGATAGCTAGAACGGTGGCGGTTACACAAGGTGTTGTTTCAAAAACATATTCAAGATTTCTGGAATTGGGAACCTTAAAAAACAGACCAAGGAGAAGTCGTGAAAGAGCAACTACTGAAGGGCAGGATCGCTTTTTAGCTCAAATAGCAAGAAGAAATCCCACAACATCTCATCCAGAGCTTCAAAGGCAACTTTTACAAGCTACGGGTGTGAGTGTTTCTGTCGAAACTATTAGAAGAAGACTTCGCGCTCGGGAATTATTTAGCAGAAGACAGTTAAGGGTTCCAGAACTTTCAAGGCAACATAAAATTGACCGTTTAAATTGGTGTTTGGAGCATGAAAATTGGGATATTGAAAATTGGAAAAATGTCTTATGTTCGGATGAAACCAGAATAGGACTACGATCCGATGACCGGCGGATTCGCATTTTAAGAAGTAGAGGGAGACAAGCTAGACTTCGTGCTGCCAAACCTATCCCGAAATACAAAGGAGGTACTGTAATGTTTTGGGGTGGAATTATGATTGGTGAAAGAACTCCTTTAATTCCAATGCGACAAACCCTAACAGGTCAAAGGTATGTAGATTTGGTTAGATTTGGTATATACCCTCCACATACCAGCAGAGTTGCAAAATGTTTCTTAGAAACGGAAGGTATTGCCGTTTTAGAGTGGCCTTCTTGCTCACCGGATCTTAATCCTATAGAGTACTTATGGGATAAGATAAAAAGAAAGATTAGAGCTCGCCAGAATGCTCCTGGTAACACTGAGCAACTTATTCAAGCGGTTTTAGAGGAATGGACAAATGTTCCCCAAGAAGACATTGACAATTTGATAAATAGCATGCCTCGTCGAATTCGTGCTTGCATCGATGCTAGAGGTGGCAATACTGATTATTAACATTTAATTTTAAATTAACTTTCTTGTTAAATTGTCATATTCAGAAAAATCATTTTTATAGAAATCTACACTTTTTGTTTTTTGTTCTATTATTGTGAAAATTATAATCAGTTTTATTATTTTTTTTAATAAACTTGGTTTTGAAAAAGTGCCCTTTAATCCTCAATGACTATTTTTTTAAATAAATTCCATTTTGCGAAATTACTGGGTGATTCCATATAAGTTTGGTTGTGTGTATATTATAGTATAGTATATATTACTGTATACAGTGCATCCCAAAAGTTATGTCTAAATTCATTTAAAATTCAGAGGTGTGTTCGAAAAAAAAACGCTCGGACCCGTCGATTTTTATTTCAAGTTGCGCATTTTTGTACGTGAAGTTTGTATATACAGGGTTGCTCAAAAATTAATTAAGACCATCAACTTAATGTTTTCAAATGAAAGCACCTTTTTTTATTTCATCTTTGAATTTCGCGTGGAATTCTACGTATGTTTCATGCATCATGTCATATACCTAAAGTCAACAGTTATCGAAAAAAAGACGATTCATGTAACAAATAAAAAAAGAACAAAAATTAAGTTAAATGTTCAAAATGGTTACCATTCACGGCTTGACAATATCCAAGGCGATCAATAAAGTCTCGTTGCACATTTTCAATCATTTCCGGAGCATTTCTCTGCGAATTCTCTCTTTTAAGTCGTCTAGATTATTTGCCCTATTAACAAATACCTTCGACTTGAGGTATCCCCACAAAAAAAAGTCCATTAATGTTAGGTCAGGCGACCTAGCAGGCCATTCGATGGCTCCTCTCCTTCCTATCCACTTGACCAACTGGGAAAGGTTTCATCCAAAAATGTACGCACAGTGGCAGCATAGTGCGGAGGAGCGCTATCTTGCTGGAAAATTAGTTCTTCGTCAGGATAGTCTGGGTCCAATGGATTTGGAAATAAAGCTAGTAATGCTGGAACTAATTTAAATTGGAGAAACTCGAGATACACTTGTCCCGTTAAAGTCTGTTCAAAGAAAAGGGGGCCTATTACTCTTCCGCGCACTATTCCACACCACACATTTAGTTTTTGAGGGTACTGGGTGTTTACCTCCATCATCCAATGCAGATTTTCTGTTGCCCAACATCGACAATTTTGTCTGTTCACACTACCATTCAAACAGAACGTGGCTTCATCGGAAAAAAATAATATTTGTTACTAAATTATTATTTAGATTGCACATGTTTTCTAAGCGTTCACAAAAGTCATTTCGCCTATCGAAATCGTCATTAAATAACTCTTGCACAGGAAAAACTTTGTAAGGGTGATATTTGTGCTTTTTAACTATTAGGTGAACTATAGATTTCGCCGTGTGTAAATTTGCCCCAATCTGCGACAGAGGAGTGCATGGATTTTCTTCCAAAGAAAGCAAAACGTCAAGTTGTTCATTTTCATCTCGAGCAGGACGACCAGATTTCGGCAGATCTCTAACCTGACCGAATTCTCTAAATTTAGCCTCTATTCTACTCACCACCTTTTGACATATCGGAGAACGATCAGGATGGATTTTATTGAGCAGCTTCTCTTTGAGTACGTGTTCTATCACCAAACCCAACCATGCACTGAATTTCTATATTTTCTCGTTTCGTTAACTTTACCATTGTGAAAACCGCAACTTTGCTCGTACACTTCACACTTGACAATATCTGTTTGGCGTACAACTGTCATACAGTTTCTATGAAAATACACGGTCACCAGGCAATAATAAAAAACACGAATGAATGGAATTGTGCTCTGTATAAAAATTCTCAGAGATAAGGTGACTCGTAAGGTGAACTTCAATAACAATGTTTGGTCGTCTTTTTTTCGATAACTGTTGACTTTAGGTATAGGACATGATGCATTAAACATACGTAGAATTCCACGCGAAATTCAAAAATGAAATAAAAAAAGGTGCTTTCATTTAAAAAAATTAAGTTGATGCATCGTAATTTATCGTAATTTATTTTTGAGCAACCCTGTATATACAAACTTCACGTACAAAAATGCGTAACTTGAAATAAAAATCGACGGGTCCGAGCGTTTTTTTTTCGAACACATCCCTGAATTTTAAATGAATTTAGACATAACTTTTGGGATGCACTGTATATTTGCCGTTAACGATAATCTTTTTGGCGGTTTCTTTTATCATCAAAGGCTCTCCCAGCGGCACCTTTGACAAATAAACCTAAACCGCAAAATAGAATATTGGTGGAGGCAACTATAGGTATTGGGCGGTTTTCAATCTCAGTTACCTCCTTTTTCCTGGTTCGGTTGACTATTTTGGACGGCAACGTCCCTGCTACCGCTAGCCACGGGTGAGGTACGACCATCTGCCGACGCCACAGGCTTGGAGTCTAGCAACCTTGGCCTACCGGAATCTTGATCAGTAGTACCAGAGGAGAAATCGAAGGCTTCTGTAGTACGATTATTGTGCAGAGGACTATCGCCTGACATAATCGACCTAAAATAAATAAAGTACATATAATAAATTATAAAAAAAAAGTTCTTGAGTTTTAGGACAATATTGTGGTATGTATCAGTTTTGGCTATTCCCATATGATTAAAGCGCTACTCATATTGGTCAGAACGGAGGGTCCAGGTTAGGAATGTTTAGGAACGTAGAGGCGTTGTAGCCATAAAGAGCGAGAAGTACTAGATTTTTGAGAATTACCTTCTTGTTGGTCTTAATCTTAAATTGTATCTAGGTAGATAAGAAAAGTACGTGATATCATTTTATTTGTTTCTTTTTTCCACGGTAAAAACTACGAAATAGTTGTATTTTAAATATACATACAGTGACCGCCTAAAGTTCCGCATAAATTCGGTGGAACAAAAAAAAGATATGACGCCATCGGTAATTTTTTTAAATGGAATCCTATATTTTTTATTGCATTTATGAAATATAGGCGAAATTCCAAGCAAGTTTCGTATAACACACATTATTTCACAACTCAACTGTTTCAGATATATTTACATTTAACCAACAAGAAAGCAAGTAAGTACGTCTATTTACAAATTAAGATAAAATGAAGGATAAAATGTTATAAACTGTGAAAACTCTTATTAATGTATCAAATGTTCAAACTGATCCCCATTTAATTCTTGGCAGAAAGCAAGACGGTTTACAAACTCATGTAAAACACTAAATTATTTCGGGTGATATACGTCTAATTTCATATCTAATTATTTTTTTCAAATCTTCTACGTTGTTTGGCTTCTCAATGTAAACTTTACTTTTCAGGTATACCCCCCATAGAAAATAGTCGCAGGGATTTGGGTCTGGTGACCTGGCCGGCTACTCCAAGTGGGAACACTGTATCCAAGTAATTACGAACATCTCGAAAGAAATGTGGCGGTGCGCCGTCTTGCTGAAACCGAAAATTATCTGTCGGGACAGCAGGGTCTTGTTCGTCTGGGTATAGGGCAGCCAAAGCAGGGAAAAGATCTTCTTGAAGAAAATTCAAATTGCGTTGTCCTGTTAAGTTTTCTTCGAAAAAGTATGGCCCTATTACTTTATTTTCCACGATACCAGCCCAAACATTAATAGATTTACGGTACTGTGTATGAGCCTCAGTTGCCCAGTGTGGATTTGACACTGACCAGTACCGACAATTTTACCGATTTACGACACCGTTTAAACAAAAAGTTGCTTCATCCGATAACAAAACTCGTAACACAAACTGACGGTTATTATTGCTAATGTTCATTATTTGCTCGCAAAATTGGTTTCTTCGATCAGGATCGTCCTCGTTTAATTCGTGTATTGGTCTAATTTTATAAGGGTGGTATTCATTTGCGTTTTACCGACGTTCCGGCTATATTATTATCAACTGAAATTTGCGAAGTTGTCTTATTTGGATTTTCTTCGACGGAGAGCAGAACGTTTAATTTTGTTTCTTCAGAAATTTTTGGACGACCTGATCTTGGCAAATCCCTAACATGACCTGAAGTTATGAATTTGTGCTCTATTCTACTAACTGTTGACTGAGAAATAGGATGGTTTGGGTATTTGGCATTAAACAGTTCACTTACTTCTTTTTGCGTGCGCACTTGATCCCCGTACCCTAGCATCATCAAAATTTCAATTCGTTGGGTTGAGTTTCTGTTAAATTAGCCATAATTTATTCTGATAAAAACTATTAATTTTCGAACTGACAGTGACATTCGAAAATGGAGATCTTTTACAAGTGCAACCATGGAAATTTGGCAGTGTTTATAACATTATTTTTATCCTTGATTTTACCTTAATTTGTAAATAGACGTACTTACTTGTTTTCTTGTTATTTAAACGTAAATATTTCGGAAACAGTTGAGTTTTAAGATAAGGTGTGTTATACGAAACTTGCTTAGAATTTCGACTATATTTCATAAATGCAATAAAAAATATAGCATTCCATTTAAAAAAATGACCGATGACGTCATATCTTTTTTTTGTTCCACCCTGTATACAAAAATGTATGTGAAATAATGCGCAACTTAAAATAAAAATCGACGGGTTCGAGCGTTTTCTCAAAAAATCATGTCTCTAATTTTTATCGAATTTATGCGGAACTTTAGGCGGTCACTGTATACAAACTAATAAAAGTTTATATTTAATATTAAATAATTAATATTAATTATTAATTAAGTTATTATTTAATAATTGTTTTTAGTTTTGTATACTTGATATTATTTATTGACATATAAATAAATTATTACCTTATTTACATATAGGTTTGGGAATGATTTGCACTAAATCTGCAAATTCTAAAAATTTCTATAACGTTTTTACTCTCAAATTTATCTACAGAAACTCCTCTAAAGATTTAATAGATATAAATATTCAATTTTATGTCAAAATTATCCGTGACTAATCAGAAAGTTTTTCACATACAAGAGACGCTGACATACGAGATTACTGCATAAGTAATAAGTGCATATTTGACTAAAACCCTTTTATAAGAATATGCCAATATTCTCAAAGAAATACTGCCTTAACATTCGGACCATTTAACATTGATGAGATAAAAATGTTTTCTGAACGATCTGAAATGCCATCAGAACTAACCAAATGATGATAATAATGATTCTTACCGATCGTTCCGGTCAATATATTCAAAATCATATCCATCCATTGCACCTCTATTAATAAAAAAAGCCAGTTTTCTTAAAAAAAATAAACACAAATCCGGCTCACAAAAACCACTAAATTGTATCGGCTCTTCGTCCGCCTACAAAGAACCGTCAAAGATGTTTTAACACAGTCGAACGCCTTTTTGACTCCTTATTGTCCCCGGGCGACAAAGAAACTGAGATTTTTTCGCTCATAATACAGAAAATCGGTACCCTAACACCGGAAGCGCTTAAGAATCGCTTTTAAAACCAATTAGGTAATAGAAGAAAGTCTAAAAATATCTTGAGACAGAGTCTATATATGGAGTAGACGTTCTTGCGTCGGCTGTGAGAGACTGAACGCCATGGTACTGTCCCATGGTATCTCCACCTATTTTTAGATTTTATTGTGACGGTACTGGTCGCGGAATGTACCACGTCGGGTCGATTATGACTCGATTAAACAAAGGTGAACGGATTACAGGGGCTATGCGTCAAGAAAGACTAATATTTGCACTTTTTTTCGTTATGCAGTGTGCATTTTCTTCATAAAATGATGAAAGATATGCTTTGACGTATAAATGTCATAGTTCTCATGGCAGATCTTCATCTTTAAAAATATTACGTCATTAATACGATCTATCAAAAGAAAATTATAGCGTCTTAAAATTTTTTAAGTAAACTATACATTCATGATGCCATTGTGTTTTCACAGTCCATCATTTTGTTGCATGCATTTTGCTTTTGGGACTGCATGTCTTTACGTTAAAAAATTGTTGGACGTTTCAATCGCTATTTTGTTTTGACAGTCTGCCATTTTGCTGTTGCTATATATTAAACATTGGTGATTTAAAATTAATTTAACGAAAATAATTTCTGGATGTTTCAAAAGCTGCCTCTTTAAAATACGTTGCCATTTTGTTTTTGAAACTACACGTCTTTACGTCAAAAAATTGTTAATATTTCAGCCATTTATTTAATATTTATGATTTAAATTTAATTCAATGAAAAGAATTGGGGTATGTTTCAGAAGCTGTCTGTTTAAACTACGCTGCCATTTTGTTTTTAGAACTACACGTCTTTATTTACGTAAAAAAATTGTTTGGCATTCAAGCCACCATTTTGTTTTGACAGTCCGCCATTTTGATGTTGCCATTTGCTGAACATTGATGATTTAAATTTAATTCAATGAAAAGAATTTGGCTGTATTTCAAAAGCTGCCTGCTTAAAATACGACAGTTGATATAATCGCCAACCGAATCAAAAGAAAATGGCGGCCTCTTAAATATTGTCTAGTTAAATATCTTCTACGCCACTATTTTGTTTTGATACTCTGCTATTTTGGTTTTAAAACTGTAATTTTTCACGTCAAAATATAGCTAACTAATGTAATTAACGTAATATATACAGGTTGTTTCAGAACTATGGGATCAAACTTCTGGGGGTTGTTCAGTGCAACAGAAGAATCCATTTGAGTATAGGAATCCATGTCCGGAAATGCGTCACAACGCCACTACGGCCCTAAGACGCGTTATGAATAACCCCTAGAAGTTTGATCCTATAGTTCTGAAACACCCTGTATAATCCAATAAAGTTGACTTAAAAGAAAATGACTTCAGCAACATCGCGATAATGATTGGTTGTCTTCAAAACTACCAAACTCTTGATAGTAGAAATGCTATCACAACTAGAAGACCAAGAAGAACTTTAGAGCAAAGACCAAAAGCTCTATGAAGAAAAAATCATACAACTAGAAAAAGTAATCATAGTATTTTGCATAGACGTATTTGTAGCCTACAATAAATGTATTCAAGCTTTATGATATAATACTAAACTACAATATCAACAGAGAGGTACTAACTTAATACTGAAACTTCTAACTAACAGAGAAGCACACATTATAGATAAAGATGGAAATACTATAGGATCTAACTTAATAACAACTGGACTTGTCCAAGGGACCCCGCTTAGTCCATTACTGTTTAACATTTACACAGCCAATCTACAGAAGAAAATACCAAGAAATATGCAGATGATTTGGCAATGCTAGTGGAAAGTTCGAGGCTAGTGCAAACTATAAATAAGTTAAACAGAGGCCTCATAGCTCTAAAGAAATTATTCAAGGATATAAACTTTAAAATATCTGCTAACGAGTCAGTTGCCATGCTCCATCTACCCAAGAAACATCAAATCCCTGCGTCAAAGATCCGTTATGATGATCAGGATATAAGATCGGTTACTAATTATAAATGATTCTCACAGATACACTCACAACCTGCATATTGAAAATTTATAATACAGGTTGCACAGCAATGTCTCACCTGGATTATGGAAGTCAACTAATAAACAACACTACAAAGGTGCTAAAAAATAAAATAAAAAGAAAATGACTCCATTATGGAATTGGTCAGGAAAGAGACTAATGGAGAGAAAATGAGAGGATATTTTAGAAATAAAGGAACCTCTTATCTCATGATGGTCTATGCAGAAATAAAACCTTATGAAGGTAAAATAAAAAAACACAAAATTCTACCATGTTTTCAGTATGATAGATCCAGTTTAAAGAAACACCGGTCATCAACTTAAATCTAAAAAAGGGAGATCCTAACACAAACCAAAAACTTCTAGAATATAAGAATACAAAACTATCGGACTGGGTAGAAATTTACACATTATTGGAAAGAAAAACGAGAAAAGCATCATTTGGAGTAATTTGTCCACAAGAGAACCACAAGTATTCTTCAATGCTACCAGACAATACCCAGATATGCACGGCAAATATACAACTAACTCAGAAAGTGCCATCAAAAGAATCTCATCAATAAAAATAACAACTGATTTAGATCATATATAGATTTCGGGGCATGAAAACAAACCGAGAAATGAAGTAGCTGATATCCTGGCAAACGTTGGAAGAACTATCAGGATGCCATATGATATTAAACTATATGTAAGAGATATTTTACCATTACTCAAAGAAAAACAATAAATCAAATGCGACATAATGTGAAGAATACCATTAGAATTCAAAGCAAGGCAGGTACATGAATGCACCGAATAAACTAAAAACAAAACCCTGGTTCTCTACATTAGAGTACCAGCCAAGAAAGACTATAACAAGAATAAGAATAGGACACTGCTTAGCCCCTCAACGGTTATACAAGTTTAGATTAAAAGAAAACCCTCTTTGTTCTTGTAGAAAATTAGGTAGTATAGATCATGTGTTACATGAGTGTATAAACATTAATTCAATTCAATAATACCATAAAAATCAAACGGTCGGAACTGTGGGGAAATTTTAAAGTAAAAATAATAAAATGTATAACGAAAAATAGTCCAAGACCATTATCCTGACCATACAATTTCCTTCCTATTCTGTAAATGTCTATCGCTGGATGTAAGCATTCTAACATGCTCCCCGTATATACAAAAACAATTAGGCAAATAAAAAAAGCAACTAAAAAGATAAAAGTTTAAGTAAAAATTAAAAGTAATAAAAGTAAAGTGGCTAAAGTAGTAAACAAGCTTGTCATCAATGGGAAAAAACAAGCTACCCATAAAACATTGAGCTGTTCCAGAGCGATTTCAGAGACAAACGACAAACGGAAGCAATGTAAGTTACTACAGAGTGGCGACAGGAAGCAAGAAACAAGAAGTAACAGAGATAAAATTGTGGATAGGACAACAGTACTAAACCCCCGAATCAAGACGAGACATTGAGTGAATTGTGAGTGAATCAAGAAACAGAGCCCAAAAAGAAGCGGAGAGAGTAGAAATCTCCGGACTATGATTCGACAGTTGTGGTATGTTTTAGTTGCCTTTATAGTAACAGCTTATGAAACTTGAATTAGCGCTATAATATTTTAAAGAAAAGACGAGTAAAAACTTACAAGAATTTCTCGTATATCAGTAAAAACGCGAGAATCTCAAACCACCAGACCGCAAAACACATCACATCCGCTCGTACTAGATGAACATTTTTTAATAGTTTGCCAGCCACTAATACTAATCACGCACTATTTACTTTAAAGTAATAATAACAAAAGCCCATATTATCAAATATAATAGTCACCTACTATCAGTACTATCCCACGTATAAAACTAAACGAAATATCAAACGCAGCATTCGATATACGGATTGCAAAGGTCGACCAAAAATTAAACATTAAGCAGATGTAATTGGAGCCCATATACGTAATTCGAGATTGGTTTATTAAACAAAAGGAGCTTTATTGGTGTTTATTTTATCTGCAAATAGGGTCACATGCAGAAAGGTGCCATTGATTTAAGTCACAGGTATCGAATATATTGAACAATAAGGTCAAATGATTACACGTGTTTTGTACTAGGGAACATCAGATCTACTGTAAGAAAGAAACAGGAATAATAAACTTTACGAATTGGTAAAACTCAAGTCAACTGGACTCTTGGCTTTTGTTATTTCCAATTTTTCTACGTCCAACTTTTTACCTTTAAGACATTCATATAATACTTTCACATTCTTATCTATGGTAGTCAAACATCCTACAGATAGACAAAACCCATAGTCAACCCAACAATCTGTCTAAATATTATCCGTTCAAAAGTTTTGTTTCAGTAGTAAAAAAATGACAGGACCAATTAATTTCGAAACAATATCTAACACGGATGGTTTTTCGGCACTTTACTTGAATCCGCTTTATTTCAGGTGACCTGGAAAAAATATTCAACAAAAACGTTTATTTGAAAAAATATCCGAAATAATTTAAGCCATAGCTGAAAATTATACCTTTTCTATGACTTCGGTAAATGCTAAAAAATTTTTTGTTTTTTTAAATTCCCAAAAGAATATTTTGATTACTTCTAGACAGTTGACTGAATTCAATTATCTCACAGCGAAAAAGAGAGGCTACCTCAACTGCCTCGACGAACATTTAATTTCTGCCAGGCAGTTGAATGAGTTCAATCATCATCCATTCATCGGCTGCAAGTCAACTACCTGAACGGTTTTTTGTTTTGTTGAGGAACTTGAGAGCATTGAACCCTTAAACAGAAAAAAAGGATAGTAACAGTTCAGTTACCTGGAAGAATCATTTGATTTGTTCCAGGCAGTTGAGTGAATTCAATCAATTCACAGTGAATATATAAATTTCATTTATTTTTACATTTTCATTTATATTCTTTGACCACTAAAAAATTGTAAAAATGGTAGAGAGATTATAAATGTAACTTATATCTTGTATGTGTAAAATATCCTAAAGTAATTAATTATATTTAATAAACGTATATTTTATAAACACCCTGTATTCATTTATAAGTGTCTCAACCGCCCGAGAATTATCGTACATCCTTGAAAATCTATACCCTAAACATAAATAATAATATAAGCAGAGATTGAGAGAGACCCAAAGAAGTAAAAGAGTCAGTGAGTGCTAGCACTTCGGCTTATAAAGAGCCATGTATATAGAGTGGTCATAGTTGACCAGGTGTGGTGGTGTTTGTCCACTAGGTGGATATTAGAATGGTTGTGATTGTTTTGTGCACAGGTTAATCATGTCGACATGTGAGTAATATTTTATATTGTTGTTGTATAAGTCCATGGCTAGAGTTTTATGGTATACCAGAGTTTGTCGCTGTTTAGCGAGGTATTACCAGGTTGTGGTCGATTGTGTAGCAATCGACAGGGATGCCCTCTGAGCGCGCAGTTCCTTCGAGTTGGTCTTGTGAGTTATAGAGGGCCCTCACTTGTCTTCTCGATTGACACATTTGGATTCTAAGATCTCGGTATATGTTATCTTAGTTTCCGAGTGTTGAGATGCTTACTGCTTAGCGGCAGTGGAGCGTCTGGGGTAGCCTTAACTATTTTAGGGGACACTAGCTAGTCGTCGAAGAAAGAAGATATATATGTAAATTATTAGCAAACATAAAGTAACTATATTGATGGTTGTTGGCATGACTGAATCAAGGGGACCGAGGATCCCCGGTGAGTAAACTTAATCTTTATTAGATGGGTCAGTACAGAAATCGTAAACATTTTTGTTTCATGGTACTCTCAATCTCTTGCTGTATACATGGTGAAGCTCGCTGAATGAATTGCATTGTCAATACTCACGTAAGTTTAATTTTAAAAATACCGAAATTTTACATGTGAGAGTTGGAAAAATTCTTAAAAAGTTGTTAACTGAACAAATAAATTTTAATATTTTTTTAAAGCTTGGCTAACGCTCATATATAAATTCTTTTAAGAGTTTTTTTTTTGGAAATAATGAAAAATTCAAAAATGTTTTAACTTTTAAAGGTTAAGGTCTCTTTCACACGGTCAGGGTGTTTGTCCGTCCGAGTTTCTTCCCGTCACCCGAAATAGTAGAAATACATAGTTTAACATATTATGTTCTTTCATACTTTCCGGGCACGGGTGAATCGCCGTCCGGTCACACAAAACGCTCGGATATACCCGCTAGAGCTCACGGAGCACGGACGGGCAAACGCCCGTACTATGCTCTAGCAGACCATAGTGCGCAATGAATGCGTTTACATGATCCGGGTGTTTAATTGTCCGATTGGTCTATACCTGTCTGCAGGACAGTACCGTGTAGGCTGTTGTGAAAACTGTGTGTTTACTTTGTATTGTAGCTACGAGTATTTAATCATGTCGAAAAAAGTAGAAGAAATAGATTCTGAAATCCTGATTAGTTTAGTTTAGAATAAACCAGAAATTTGGGACAAAGCTGCTGAGGATAACAAAAATCGCAATAAAAAAACTGAGGCATAGAGACTTATTTGCGCCTAGTTGAAAGAAAATTTTGAAAATTTGAGTGACGGAGAAAGAAAAGAGTTTGGTAACTTTACAATTATTTTATTACTTGCCTCTTATTTTTTATGAACATTGAACTAAACATACGCTAAGGTTGGAAAATAGTATTTATAATACAACAAGTTATCTAAATTTTTGACAATTGCCATGTTACTTTGCCTACTTCAGTTAGAAAATAGTCACTTAGGACTTTTCTAATATCATTAGCCGCCCTTCCACTTTGCATATTTGGTTGTGCTGGCAAATCATTCATACCCAAAACTGTCATGGTATCCTCAAAGTTATAGCCATCTCTTTCCTTCACGAAACTGTGAAGCACTACACAAGCTTTCACAATACTAACAGCAAAATCTGTATTAACATTCAAAGGTCGATGCAAAATTCTCCATTTGTTTGTCAGTATACCAAAGGAACACTCAACATATCTCCTGGTTCGGCTGAGGCGATAATTGAATATTCTTTTTTTCTGTGAAAGTTTCTTTCCTCCAAAAGGCCGTAGTAAATTAGTATTTAATCCGAAAGCTTCGTCTCCTATAAGAAAATAAGGTATATTTGGACCTTCAGAACCAGCTAAAGGCTTTGCAGGTGGCAATTCCAAGGTCTTTTCTTGTATACTCTTCCACAAAGTACTTTCTTTAAAAATAATTGAATCACACTCACTTCCATATGCGCCTACATCAACATAAGTGAATCGATGGAGTCAGCGACTGCCATCAACACAACTGAGAAATAGGACTTATAATTTATAGTATAACGAACCACTAAACTCGGGTTTTACAATTCTAATATGTTTTTCGTCTACCGCACCAATGCAGTGGAAAAAATTTGCTCGTTTTTCGAATCCAGTTGGAACTGACTCGCAGAGTTCTTTCGTAAGTTTAGGAATAAATTCTTATACTAAAGATGACCAGAGAATGTTACAGACCTCCCGAACAATTTTTGTACTTGTAGAAATTCCCAGTCAATAGCTATAATACAGATCTGTGAAGCTACATCCACTAGCCAATGACCTGAAATTGAAAAAAAAAATCAATTAAAAATTAAAAATTCTATACTATTGTAGATTTTTTGTTACAGGTCAAATGGTTATTAAAAGGTGGAATAATATCAAAGACCAGTGGCTTAAATGGAAAAACCGAGACAAAAACTCAAAAAAATCAGGAGCTGCTTCATCAAAACTGAGAAAGTATGTGTATCACGAACAACTAAATTTTCTCGAGAAGGGCTTATATCACCGGTCAACTGAGTCTAAAATGGCCTATAAGCAGACAGATGAGGCAGGTCAGCAGGAAACAGAAGAACTCCAATCAGCAGATTAAGGGATGGAGACTCCAGATGCAACCCACCAAATTTCGTAAACTCCACCTGCAAAAACCCTTACCGTAAAGACTACAGGTGTACAACAGTCAACGAGAAAGAGGAAGCAAACTCTCGACGAATTTGAGCTAAGGATGCTCAAATCGATTGAGACCAAGAGGACCGTAACATGAAATTTTTTAAGGGCATTCTTCCCTCTATTCAAAAGCTCAATGACAACCAGATTGTAGATTTTCAGATTGGAGTTCTGCAGGTGATTAAAAACATTCAGAACGCTGTTTCTATTCCAACAGCCCAACAGCTGCAGATTTATACTCTCCCATACTCTCAACAACAAACACAACAATACCCCTGCAACAATCCATTGCAGAACTCTCAGCAGTATCAGTCTTCTGGCCTTTCATACACTTCACTGCTACCCAGTGTCTTCAATCAACATCAAACGATTGATTATTTTGAAGTGGAAATATATGTATTCTTTCATTAAAATAGAATATTAACCTAAAATGTATACTTTGTTTTTTATTTATTTTATAGAAACTTACCCTAATGTAACAGCCAACATTTGTTCAGGTTGGATGCTGTTCCTCATATTTGTATCTTGTTTTTGTACCTCGGGCTGCACACGTTGCAACAACTCATAAAAAAGAAGTAACGCTCATACGAAAATAATTAAAAAACTTAGTTTCGTCTTCTTTCAATTGTTGAAAAAGCACAAAAAAGGCTCCTTTCAAGTAGCGGCTTTCTAGCAACGGATGAACCCAAACTCGTCTATTACGCTGTTTTTTTCGCCGATGTATTAACAAAGCGATTGTAATCTTTTTGCGTCTATTGTCCATGATAATCAGCGTCAAACTGAATTACCTAGCACCAAATGGTCCGGAGTTTCGCAAACTCTCGTGTGAAGAGCGCTGCCCAGCCGGGCGATCAGACGGACGGATAAATATCCTGACCGTGTGAAAGAGGCCTTAGTCGGATAAGGGGTCAATTAAAATCCAAGCTGTTCAAATTTTTTTTCGTGATTGAACAGCTTTTTATTGACTCCTTATCCAACTTAACCCTTAAAAGTTAATACAATTGAACTGGGTCACTAAAACAATACACAAAACTTAAAAATGTTGGTTCAAACTATTCATTTTTCTCGGTGTGCTTCTCGGCATAAAACTGTTTTTTTTAATAAATAATAAATAGTAAAGTTAATACAAAATTAATATTATAAAGTCAGGATATTAATGCTAGAATCTGAATTGCACTCCCGGTACATACATTTGGGCGTGCTGTAACATATTTTGACGTAAAAATGACAGTTCAAAATGGCGGATGATGGACGTCATTTTGGGAATAAAATTAAATAGAAAGCGGATTTTTCATTACGGTATAATTAAGGTTATTTCAATAAAATATGCGCAAAATGTTTTTTCTTATTAAGTCAAACAAATCAACAGCTTACCAAAATGCGTCGGTCAAGTTTAAGTGCGGAAATCGTTTGAAAGTTAAGAAACTGTAAAAACTGCAATGCTCGGTGGGTTCGATGGGAGGCCACGACATTATACTGCTATCATAAGAGGAATTGTAAATTATATTTTTAAAAACATCAAAATTTCGTTGTTTATTGTCAAATTCGACAGCAGTGACGGGACAACTAATTATTTTGACAATGACAGTTTTTGGATATATGTATGTCCAGAAATATATAATTTTTGGCAGGTAATCAAATAATGAAGAATATTTTAGGAGTAAAGTCGAAATTATACCAATTTCTAATGACGTCATTTTTGTTTATCTTTGTTTAGCATATTCCAAATAGCGGCGACAACAAACTTTTGAAAAAAAATGGTGTCTGATGATTATTCTTTTTTTATATACTAGGTTATGTGAAATATCCGTCACTGTCAATCAAAAATATTGGTTTGTCAACTTGTTCTTGAAAGTTATTTCGAAAAGTGTTAGATAATGCCTAAATATATAAAAGGTATAATGAACAATCGCAGCTGATGATTTTAAATATATTGGCTTTTTTCAACCGGAAAAGGAACAAGTCCGAAACGGAATTGCACTTCAAATTGAGAATGTGATACAGCGAGCCGCAGATGCAACAAAATTAAGCACAACAACGATCGCAAATATAAAGAAGAATGGGATAAAATCAGATCAGGATTACGCGGCCCGTATATCTTCCAAGCAAAAGACAGCAAAAACCAATTCGGGACACAATTTATTCTATGTGCGCCAGAAAAGAATATGTAATATTGGCAACAATAAGAGAAAAGTTCAGGGAAGAAATTGAATATTTTGAGTTTTCCATTGACTCCTTAAGAAGATGGATCAATAGTATAGGCTTCAAGTGGAAAAAATCAAATAACAGAAAATATTTGATGGACTTGTCAAATATTGTTCATAAAAAAATCAATTTTTTAAGGGAGTATATCAAAAATAGAAATGTAGGTCCGGAAGGTTTTACTCCAGTTTTCATTGACGAGACGTGGATTTTTAGCAAGGGATCATTTCGTAGTAGCTGGCAAGATGATACCAAGCACACGGATTCAAGGAAAAACAGTGAAGGTAAAAATTATCTGGTTATCTTTTTAGATTTTTTTTTGAATATAAACTATTGCCCTTGTAAGGGCCCTCTAACTTCATAATTTCATCTGTTTCATAGTTTCATATAATTTCTCTCTAAGACAATATGAGGGAATTTAACTCCATACACTACTCGTATGTGAATGGAACATTACTTAATAATTATATTAAATTTATGTTCTGGAAGAATGATTTCTAAAAGAAGAGAATTGAATTATCTTTTATTTTTAAGGTCATCGTTATATCGTGGTCCACGCCGGAACCAAAGACGGCTTCATCAAGGGTGCAAATTTAATATTCAAGAGTGGATTAAAGACGAGAGATTATCATGACAATATGAACAGGAAAAACTTCGAAAACTGGTTTAAAACTCAGCTGGTTCCAAATCTTCCCCTAAAGTCATTTATAATCATGAACAATGCAAGTTACCATTCTGGTTTATTATAAGAAATCCCTAGAAAATCTTGGACAAAGCAGAGACTGACCGAATGGTTGAAGAAAAAGAATATTGGCTTTCCAGAAAAAGCCATGAAAGATAAAATATGGAGTATTGCATGCAGAAACTGCCCTAGTGAAAAAAAGTACTTCCTTGATGAATATGTTAAACCTTTAGGACACAAAATTTTGCGACTGCCACCATATCATTGCCAGTTTAATGCAATTTAAATGGTATGGTCGGAATGTAAACGAAAATATGATCAATATATTTCCAATTTTAAGGGGTCACCTTCAGAAGTTCTGACTACATGGGAAAGGGTAATAATACAATTTGTCTACAATAATAATTTTGATCTTTACGTTGTTTGTATTTACAGAACACCTGATGCTGACGTAAATGTTTTTTTCCAAAAATTACTAAGCTTGCTTGAGTCTCTGCCGTTAAAAAGCAAACTCATTTTATGTAGTGACCTAAACATTGATTTTTCCAGTGTCTGTGCTGCTCAAGAATCTCTCCAGTCCATTTTCGACTCTTTTGGCTTAATCATGCAAATTAAATAACCTACCAGAATAACTAAAACCAGCTCTAGTACAATAGATTATGTCGTATCTTCCTTTGATCCAGATTTCGTCGATTGTACTGTCTTAAGCTCAGGTTTCTCAGACCATGAAGCAGTGTTAACAAAGTTTTCCATAACTAAATCTAAAAGTAAAAATGTTCCACCACAGATATAACTAGCTAACGCAACAGATAAATACTCCAATAGTAAAAATGCGGGCCACGAAATGTCAGCCGGCTTTTTGAGCGGGTTGACCATCGAGGAATTACGCAGCCCTTGTTGTCAAGTTTAGGTGAAGCAGGCAGCAGACCGCGGTCAGCCGAGTAAAAGTTTAAATAAATAGGGCGCTTTTTGGGACTTAAAGGTAGTTTAGCTTTGCCGTTGTGGTTAAGTGTTTTGCGCTGATCGAATGAGTTTCTTATTTGTGTTAATGCGTTGTTTTTTAATATTTAAGACTTTTATTATTTACCAAATTCCACGTTTTTCGATTAAAACATTATATTAAAATGATGGAGACTCTTCCAAAAAAACGACCTGGTGGTTCTAGATGTGAATATTTTATTTGTCGAAATTCACGAAGAAACTCTTCAATTAGAATGTTTAGGTTTCCAGTGAAAATAAAGGATTTATGCGATAAATGGATAATAAATTCGGGTAAGTAAAGTAAATTTTATAATTACTCCCGACATTACTTTATTAAGTTCTTTTTTGCACTAAACTAAATTGAATCCTTTACCATTTTACTTAACTTAATTTTTTTTCTATTAAACTTTATTTTTAAATTTACCTTTACTTACATTTTACTAAACTAAATAATAGTTAAGAAAAAAATATAATGGTTAAGCAATAATAACAACTCAATTAACTCATGAGTACTTATACTTCCAAAAAATGTATTTTTTGACATTTCAAATTGTTCAACAGTTACCCCAATATTTTTTTTAAATTTTAAATACATCATTTTAGTATATTTTTAAAGAAGATATACCATTCCATAATTATTATGACATGAACGTCAATAGTTGACAGATTATTATTTAAAATAATTTAAAACTGATTTAAAACGATAAATATAGTGGTGGCAAGCACGTTAACGCATCTGTCAATATATGATTAAATGCCCATATAAAAATAGCTTTGATGCTATTTTATTTTGTTTTGTTTAAAAACCTTTCAAAATCTATTGAACCACTTTTTGGCAATTACTTAATTTTTTTAGTAGCAACCAAATAAGAACAAAGACTTTTTAAAAGCAGCAATTCTGTCCCAATATTTTGATATATTTTTTCTCAAAAATCGGTCTAGAACTACCGTTCCAATACAAAACTCTAATTTAGCAAATTTTGCAATACTAAATAAATAAAAAAAAAGGTAATTAGGATGAAGATTTGAAGATCTTGTTTTCACGCGACGCTTCGTGTTTTGGCCACTACAATCAAATTCATATTGGCCCTATATTTATTTTTTGCATTTTTAAAACTGCTTTAATAATTTAACGTTATTTTTTTCTCAATATTAACAATCGGACAAAAAATGGAAAACAATCATAAAAAGCAAAAAGTTATCTTTTACTTGTCTTTTGGCTACCTTGAATCCCAAAAGTAAACAAATAATTTACTTTAATAATATTAGGATTTATAAATACAAAAATATTTTTTCTTTGCTTTATATAGGAAACGCTAAATTGGCTACATTTTCCGAAGAAACCCTACGCAATAAATACCTTTGTATGGATCACTTCACGAGTGAGGACTTTCGTACATCCAGGCAGTTTTACCTGAAAAAAGATGCCGTTCCCAGAAACTATGCGCTTAATAAAACCAGTCTTTTTGCTACTGACTGCCCAGATAGTCTAAAAGTGTTGACTCCAAAAAGAACATATGCAGAACTGGAAACATCACTACTCGATTTTAGTCCAAAAAGTTCTTCAACAAAACGAAGAAAACATAATAACAGTGTAGAACCGAGTTTGTCAGCAATTTATGTTCGTTACCAGACAAAATTGTAAGTCCAAGAAAATTAAAATTAAAAAGAAAAATTACACGTGTTACTAAAAAGAATAAGAATTTAAAAAAAAAATTTTAGATTACACAGAAAAAATACAAAAATCCAAACTTGCAATGTCGTCGCCCTTACCGCTTTTAAGTTTGTTATCTCCAGTGGCAAAAACTTTTGTTGAAATGCAATTAAGAGGTAAGAAATGTGTAATTTGGAATCAAAAAGAAAGAGAATTTTGTTTATGTTTTTATTATAAATCTCCGTCCGCTTATTTATTTCTGAAAAAAAAGCATCATCTTACCAGCTATTTCAACAATTCAAAAGTGGATCGCGAAAAATGATTTTAAAACAGGCAGCAAAAGGCCCAGGCAATGACAAAAAATGAAAAAAAATGTCTTGCAGCATTTGATGAAATAAGTTTGAAAGAAAATTTGGAATTTAATAAAAAATTAGATTTAATAGAGGGGTTTGAGGACTTGGGCCCTTTTGGTAGGACTCAAAATAAAGCCAACCACGCTCTCGTTTTTTTCATGAGAGGAATATATTCTTCCTGGAAATTTCCACTAGGATATTTTTTTTTCAAAAAATGCAGTCTGTAAAGAAAACTTAAAAAATATTATTTTGTACGTTCTAACTGTTCTAGACAAAATGAGCTTTTTACCACTGGCCACGCTTTGTGATCAGGGTACCAAGAATAGAGGCGCAATGAAACTATTGGGTGTTACGGCAGAAAAGCCTTACTTTTATTTAAAAGAAAAATAGATCATTTCTTTATATGATGTCCCTCATCTTTTCAGAAGCGTCAGGAATAACTGGCAGTCTTCAATAAGGTTTGAACTTCTAAATGAAAGTATCTGCTTTGATGTTATTAAAAAATATACGAAATTGACAAAGCATCTCAATCAGCCAGAATGCTTCCAAAAATAACAGATAAGCATATAAATCCTGACGCCTTTGAAAATATGTCCTGCAAATTGGCACTACAATTATTCTCAAATACTATAGCTGCAGCTGTAAAGACATCCGTTCAAAAATCTGTAGTTGATGAAAAAATTTATACTAATACCTCAAATTTTATAACCATCATGAACAATTTATTTGATGCTGTTAATAGCAAACGATTATATACTAAAAGTCCTTATAACTGTGGAGTGAGTTTTAAAAACTGATTAGTTATAGATGTTTTGCAAAAAGGTAAACAGGTTTTTGAATCCATAATAAAAGTTAGCGAGGTTTAAAATAAAAAAACACAATTAAAAGAAATATCCAAAAATAAGCCACCATGTTTTAAAGGGTTAGTTCAAACTACAAATGCCATAGAAATCCTTTATGCAGACCAAAAAAAAAATAATAATTTTTTATTAACTAACAGATTAAGCCAAGATTTTTTGGAAAATTTCTTTTTCTTAGCTCGACAAAGCGGTGGTTGGAATCTTAACCCAACGGCCAGATCTTTTCGATTATTTTTTAGAATTAAAAGTGTAACAGATTTACTAACTCCTTCAAAATTATCCAATTGTGAGAATGATGTCGACAAACAATTAATTTTAAATAATATCCCTAAAAAAGAGGCACACCAAACGACATCGAAAAATAATATTGAAATTTTAGATTCCAAAAAAATTAATGACATTCCAACAGTTAAAAGCAAAGAGCCCATTATCAAACACCATGCTTTGGAAGAGTGTGCAAATTCATATTATGCCGGATACTTAGTTAAGAAAGTTTTGGAAAAATTTAATTGCAAAAATTGTGCCTCTATTTTAAAATCTAATTCTTATTTAACCGATCCATCCCAAATATTTATACTAAATAAGAATTACGGTGGCCACGAAAACAACTATCTGATAAGTCCTTCTGCAGATGTTACCAATATTGTAGAAAAATGTATGTACATTTTTGCAAACGAGTTTGAAAAAATTAAGCAACAGGAATTTGTGGGTACCAAAATAAAAAACAAAATTTTAACTAAAAATATGAAGTGGTTGGGACCATCTGATTATAATTGTTACGAGCATAAGGTATTTTTGTTAACAAAACTTTTATATACTAATTTATAGAAATTTTGTAAATGGAACCGAAAAAATTTGCACAATAAAACCCAAAAAATTAAAAATTTAAAATATAAATAATAAATAAAAAACAATAAATTATACAGCGCATTTCAGGTTAAAGGCACAAACTCTAACGGCAACTATTAGGTCTTGCAAAAAGAAAAGAAATTTACATTAACCTACGCTCAGAGATGGTTCGATTTAAAAGTACATGGGTGTTAAAAGGGAAAACAATTTTAATTGGACAAAAAAAACGATACACTGATTTTTTTTTAATTAAAAATTATTTCCGTAATCTCCAGTTATTTTCTAACAAAAATTACATTCTGGCTTTATTCTGCCAGCCAAACTGTTTTTGACTAGTTAATTTGTGTAATATTATACTAAAGAAAGTATATTCATCTTACTTTACATTAACATACAAATCTTGTTTATTTTTTAAGTTATTATTCGATTTTTAGTTTTAAGCTAAGACCTTAATATATTTTTGATTATTTTTACACTATAATTTTGTAAGGGTTTTAAGTATAGTTTCTAGCTTTAAAAATATTTTCGTAACGCATGCCAAAGTAATAGTAAATAAAATGTTAGGTAGGTTAATAAATATAAAACAAAATTCGCTTTCTTTGATTCAGCATATCGTCCTTACGTCTTTACTTAATATAAAATGATCACTTACGTAAATTTTGAACACTTACTAAACCACCATGCTGAAACATTAATTGTGCCTCTTCTGTTATTTTGCCCATAAGTTTGTTATAAATAGGTACTAACACAGATATAACTAGCTAACGCAAGTTTTTTGAACTGCGTTAGCTAGTTATATCTGTGGTAGTAATTTATAGTTTTGTATGTATTATAATGTGCTTTTATATACCTCCTATTCTAAGAAACTATACGCGATATATAATTCTGCTTTTCTTTTGTAAATACTCCATGTACTTTATTGAAATATATACAAATGTTTTTCTTGCACTGGCTTTTTGTATTAAATGCGGATTTATTATAACATACGGCAACGCTGCGCCGAATTTCAGTATATTTTATTAGGCGCTTGAGTCTCGGTCAGGTGCGACCGTCGATTTGACGGGGGACAAGCTTTGCTATTCGAATATTTATCTGTTGCGTTAGCTAGTTATATCTGTGGTTCCACACAAATTAGGCCGTATTTTCTCGGATGAAAATTTTGTACATTTTTAGGCATCTTTGTCAATCAACTGACTGGAATATTCTCTCTCACGACGTTGATTCAGAATTCTCTAGATTTGTAAAAATGGTATCTAGTCTTTCTCACAAATCCTTTCCTTTGAGACCTCTTAAAAAGAAGCAACATAACCCCTGGTCTACCCAAGGCTTGCGTACATCTGCTTAGAACATGCGCTTATTATCTCATCTTAAGAAATTTTCAGACAGCGCTTTTTTTCATGAATACGTAAGACTTTACAAAAATATTTATCAGAGAACTTTAGAAGCCGCCAAGGATATTTACTATAATAGGAGACTGGCTAAATCTAAAAATGTAGCTAAGGAAACATGGCCGATTGTTAATGCTTTGAGAAATAAGCCTTCTTTGTCTAATACTATCTCCACTTCATCTGAGAACCTTAATGATTATTTTGTAAATGTGGCAAATAATTTAATGAGTACCATAACTTCTTCCCATGATCCACTTTCATATCTTCCCATTGCAAATGAGAATTTCCACCAGTTTCTTCTTTACGCCCGTAGTGTTACCAGAGCTTTGCAGTTCAAATAGATAAATCAAAAACAAAGGCTCTTCTGGAATTGATGGACTTACTCTCAAAATGTTTTCAAATCTGCCCGAATGTACATTATGTCATCTTATTACTCTAATTAATCAGTCTTTTCAAAATGGTGTTTTTCCTAACTGCCTTAAGTTGGCGATAATAATTCCACTACATAAAGGAGGAGACAAAGATTAGTCTTCCAACTATCGCCCTATCGCTCTTTTTCCCACACTTTCAAAAATTATTGAAAGATTGGTTAAAAAAAGACTTCAATCATTTTTGCTAAAATATAAAATACTTACTTCCCATCAATTTGGATTTTTAAATAACAAATGCACAAATGATGCTGTTTTCTCTTTTTAATAATGTATACTCTAGCTTAAACAACCAACACCCTACAGCAACAATTTTCTGTTATTTTTCTAAAGCCTTTGATTGTGTTAATCATGACATCTTATTAAAAAAGTTGCAATATTACGGGTTCAGAGGAGCGCTTTTTGAATGGTTTAAGTCGTATCTCAGTAACAGAAGTCAAGCTGTGAGAATTGATTCGACTATGTCTTCTTGCAAGCCAATACAAAGTGGAGTGCCTCAAGGTTCCGTACTTGGCCCTATTTCGTTTCTTATCTTCATCAATGACATTGCTAATCTAAATATTAACGGTAAAGTCTGTCTATTTGCTGATGCTACTAGTTTTACCTGGAGTGATCCGGATATTTCTACACTTCATAAAACCGTATCAAGTGATTTAACTACTATCAAATCATGGTGCGACTCTAATCTCCTTTGTCTCAACATTTCCAAAACTAAAATGTTGTCCTATAAAAATACCTTGCAATCTTTTGTACTTGGTAACGCAACAATTGACGAAGTTGATTCTGTAAAGTTTTTAGGGCCAGCTGTTGACAACTCGTTAAAGGGGACACACATATTGACTCTTTATCAAAAAAATTAAGTTCCGCTTGTTTTGCGTTAAGATCAATTTCCAAGGAGCTTAGCCTGTCTACTTCTAGAACAGTTTATTTTGCCCTTTTTGAATCGCGCTTTCGATACGCCCTTCCATTCTGGGGTACATGTAGTGCAACTCAATTTGACCGTATTTTTAGACTACAAAAGAGAGCTTCACGTTATACACTGAGACTTAAATGCAGAAGTCATTGCCAGCACTTCTTCAAAAAATTTCAAATATTAACTTTTCCATCTTTATTCATATTTGAGTCCGTTTGTCTAATACGCAAACACGGTTCAGCATCTGATAGGCCTTCCCATAGTTATCCACTTAGAAACACGGAACGTGATCTATACCTGCCTACCCCACATTCAGAGTTGGTCAAAAGTTCCATATTATATAATGCAAAAAAAATGCACAATCATCTGCCATTGGAAATTAAATCCATCCCATCTTTTTTTGCATTTCGTAAAGCATTAAAAGCATTCTTACTGGAGAGAGCTTTTTACACAGTTAACGATTTTTTTTTTGTAATCATTGATTTGAAATTTCGCACTAGCTGATTATGTATTTTTACTATCTGTACATGTTTAGGTATACTGCTTTGTGTAGCTATTTTAGGATTTTTTATAATTTTTTACTTTTTTAAACATAGAGAGATTTTTTAATGATTTTTTTTTGACATTGTATACATTAAATTGTATATTTTATAATAATATTTTTGACTACTTACAATTTTGAAATTGTATTAATCTGTATATATTGTAGATATTCTATTCTATTTCTTTATTTATTTTTTTAACATTTTGTTTTGTTTTTCTTTTCTTTAATTGTGTTTTGTTTGTATTTTTGTATCTTTTTTGTTTTACAGCTTTGTCTACAAATTGTAACAACTTTTTGACAATAAAGCATTGATTGATTAAAAAAAAAATAAACGAAATTTCTATAGATCATTGGCAAAAATATGTTTTTCATACAGAAAAGGTAATTGAAAAGGCTTGGGAGGCAATACAAGTGTGTGATGCCTATGACATTCTGCCACTTGTGATTACGACTGACGAAGACGACGATGACGAAGACAATATCTCTGATCTTAGTTCTGACTCTGACAATACTGACGAGATTGATTAAGCTCTTTTTGTTCTAGCAAATTTTATTTTATGATCGTCGTTTAAGTATTCAATCATATCGTTGCAATTTCATTAACTTGGTAATGCAATATGGCGGGTTTTTTTTAAGTTTGTATGTTTTATTTTTTGGAATGGTATTTTCATTTTAATGTGTTAACATATTCCTTCAAGCAGCATTTTTTTTCATGAACAAGTAAATTAAATTGTGAGTATTTAAATTTTTCCCAGTGAGTTAAAATAATTTTATACCATTATTCACAATTTTTGTAAGCTCGGTTTTGTTACGTCTACTGCTTGTGCCGAATTCTACTTTTCAAATATGTTGTTGATTTGGTTTTTGCGGTCTTTTGGACTTTTGCTTGAAAAATATATAAGTATAATATGAGCAGCGTAATCCTGATCTGATTTTATCCCATTCTTCTTTATATTTGCGATCGTTGTTGTGCTCAATTTTGTTGCATCTGCGGCTCGCTCTATGACATTCTCAATTTGAAGTGCAATTCCGTTTCGGATTTGTTGTTTATGTCCCATTATTTATGATTAATTATAATAATATTTGTTAATTTTTAAGTTTGTTAATAACACAATAAATACTACAAGATTTTTTTAATTTTTTGGGAATGAAAGTATATACACGAATAAAAAAATATAATAATATGCTGCTAAAATAAATCATTTGTTAATTTCTGAACGTATAAAAATACATAGCAGACTATTCATTTCTGAAGGCGATGGTAAAGTTTCTAACCTAATATTGATTGGCAAAAATATCTACGCCATGCGTTTTTTCTCACCTGGATGACGTAACTAAAAATGGGTATAATTTCGACTTTAGCTCATCCCTTTGACACAAATGTAATTAATATACAGGGTGTTTTTTTAATATTGCGACAAAATTCAGGTGTGTTTGGACGAAATCAAGCAAAAGTTTCTATGAATAGGACGTCTTAGATTTTACACTACAGGTAAAGTTAGAAGAAAAAACTTACTTGATACATGTATTTGAGGCATGTATTCGAACGTTTTACCTAAAAAACTTTTTAAAAAATGCTGAAAATAGAGTTACAATAAAAGTAATACTTGATTGAGATAAGTATGACTTACTTAATACTTGATTAAGTAAGTCAGATTTTGGGCGTTAAGGCTATCCACAATAATGGTTTTTATTTTTTTATGGGAAAACTATGCATCGGGCGAAAAATTGTCAAGAGACCAGATTTGCTCTAAAAGAAATGAAGTATATTCTTTATAACAAGAAAAACCAGTAAAGTAGTAAAGTACCCTTACCCTTTTCTTTTAAAAAAATATTCAGTTCAAAGCATACATGAATGCCAATAGCGTATATAAAAATTTAAATTGTGTATAGAAAAAATGCTATGGATGCTTAGAAACTATACGCAGTTTCTAAGCATTCATCTTTTTTTTACCAATTTTCAGAAAAATATCTATATTTAGTTAAATTTTCAGATTATGGTTAAATGTAAAAAATAAAACTTCCAGGGTGTCCAGAAAAAAGATGTAAGTGGTGATATACAGGGTGTCCTATTTGCCATGTGTGACTATTGCTATTTCCGAAACTATGGGAAATACGAGGGCGGTTAAATTAGAAAAAAGTTGCCAATTTTGATGCTTATTCTAAATCCTTTTACAGCGTTGCAAAATGTTTTTTAGTTCGTGAGTTACAGGGTGATTTATTTTTATAAATCACCCTAATTAAAATTAAAAAACGCCAAATTTTATTTCAATTATTATTTCCAAGACTATTGATGATTTTAGAAACTTACTTTTAATGACAAAGTTTCATAATTTTTCGTGCTCTACAAAACTTCACCTTTAATTTTTTTTTAACGTCTGTTATCTTGGCAACAGCTATCAACTCCTTTTTTTTTAAATACAGACCTAAATATTTTATAAATTATTTAAAAAACATTTTTTATTCCCTTTAAAATGATGTATCTGATTCATACGTTTTTTAACATTTCGATGTATTAATAACCATCATCAGGCATTTTTTCTTAATGCGAGCCAGATTTTTATAAATTCTAAATTAATTACTTATTAACACAGTAAAAAGTTTTTTTTTTGATTGTTATTTAAAAATATGTATAAACGCGGATATAATATAAAAGTGGTAATATTAATTATAATTTTATTTTAGACACAAAACGACTTGGTTTTTTAAATAACCTTTAAAGACTGTACAATTTGTTTAGCTGTCATGAATTTATTTATTCAACAATCATCTGCTGAATAACATTATTGCTTCTAAAATTTAAATATCAATATTAAAAGAAGGTTATTAAAAAAATAAATATTACAACAATGATCTTGAGACTTTATAATACATTTATTACTAATAACCAATACAGGGTGATTTTTAAGTTGATACTTTTTTTTTAACTGTGTATAGAACTCGACAAAATTTTTTTCAAATATCACGCATTGAACCGATCAGTTAGTATTAGACACTTTTGGTTTATTGTTGTTAATTTTAAATTTGCAAATCCTAAAAATGGCACATCGTTATGAAAACAATGAACTTGTGGATATGTTGCTTATTTATGGAGAGTGTCTTCAAAGTGCTTCTGTTGCTTTGGTATTATACGCAGACCGCTTTCCTTTGCGGAATCATCCTACACCCAGAAGTTTCATAAATCTTATTCAACGGACTAGGGATACTGGCGATTTATGGGAACATCGTGGAGGGCATGCAGGAAGAGGAAGGAGACCTGAAAATGTTCATAGGAAAGAACAAATTTTAAATCTCATCGAAGAAGATCCAACAACAAGTACTCGAGTTGTTTCAGGGCAGGTCGGATTAAGTCAAACAAAAGTATGGACAACATTGCGCGAGAATCAATTTAATCCCTTTCTCGTTCAACGTATCCAAGCGCTACTGCCTAAAGACTTCCCCCGCAGAGTTCAGTTTTGTGAATGGTTCCTACAACAACATGAAAATGATCAACATTTTTCGAACAAAATTTTAGCCATGGACGAGGCAACATTCACCTGAAACGGAATTAACAATTTTCGAAATACGCATGTTTGGTCTGTTGATAATCCCCATGCAATTCGCAGAACCAATTTTCAACACCGCTTTTCTGCTAATCTGTGGGCAGGAATTGTGAATGGGATACTTGTTGGACCAGTTGCATGGCCACCAAGGTCGCCAGACCTAAATCCCTGTGACTTTTTTTTGTGGGGTACATGAAAAGTTTAGTTTTCAAGACGCCTATCGACACACAAGAAGAACTAATAGCACGTGAGCAGGCTGCGGCAACAGTTAGACAAAAACCGATTTCTCTATTGCGCTGCATATTTGGCAATGCAATTTTTTTATTTTTCGGTTTTTTGAATAAAGTTATTTGAAAAAAATGTTTATTTTACCGAGTTCTATACACAGTTAACGATCAAAAATAAACCCAGAACTTATTAAAAATAAATAGAGGCTATTAAATAATATGTACATAATTATGAAAGAAATTGTTATTAATCTAAATGTTTGAAATGGCAACCATTATTTTGTAAGCATTTGCGCGCGTTAATTTAATACCGTTTTTTGTTGAATGTTGTTGAATGAATTGAAATTTTATTGCACGCTTCTCTTATTTTTAAACTTAGATCCTCTAAATTTTCAAGCGTAGTTTGGATAAATCTGATAAAACCCCATATGGAAAAATCCATGGTTGTTATGTCAGGTGATCTTGCGGGCCATTTTATAGGACCGTTACTACCAATCCAACAAATATTAGCATGAATAAAAACTGGCGCTGAAAGCTTGATGTCTTCTGACAAAAATACTATTTTTGTTTGGTAACCATGAAAACTCACACTTCAACTACTGTCACAGCCAACTAAATTAAACAGATAATATCAATAAGTGTCATATAATTTTATACATTTAAAAAAATTAAAATTAGGGTTTATCGGGTTTAACACAAATAACCACTAGTTTAATAAGCTTAAGCTTTTAATTAATTAAAGTTTAAATCTTGAGGAAAAGAATAAACATTTAAAAGTATTTCATTTTTTCATTAAAAGTATTTTTTAGCAATTAAAAAAGTCAGATCCGCACTAAGGAAAAATTCTTGATGATGGTTATTAATATGTCGAAACGTGTATATAACTTTAAAAGGAAATAAAACATACTTTCCAAATAAATTATAAAAAATGCAGGGCCGTATTTAGAAAACAGAAGTTGATAGCCGTTCCCCAAGGTACCAAATGTCATAAAACAAAATTAAAGATGAAGTTTTGTAGGGCACAAAAAATTATAAAACTTTGTAATTAAAAGTAAGTTTCTAAAACCAATAGGTTTAGAAATAATAATTAAAATAAAATTTGATGTTTTTCATAGATCACTCTAATTCCCAAGCTATTAAACATTTTGCAAGGCTGTAAAATAATTTAGAATCAGCATCAAAATTGGCAACTTTTTTCTAATTTAACTGCCCTCGAAATTTAAATATTTATTTTTCTAATCTTATTTATTCATCTTTTTCTTTTTTTTAGGAGTTATCCCCATCTACCCATCTTTGTCTGACACAGACTCACTGTGCTCCACAAAAGCCAGCAAGTCGTATTTATTTTGTCATTTTGGATTAGCTATACAGGGTGTTTCAGAACTATGGGATCAAACTTCTTGGGGTTATTTAGTGCAACAGAAGAATCCATTTGAGTATAGGAACCCATGTCCGGAAATGCGTCACTACGCCACTACGGCCCTAATACGCGTTAAAATTTATAAAAAACATTAATTACCTAAATAGGATCTGCTGCATTTATTTTTACCTTTTGTACATGATACCATAACAACAATTATTTAAAATCAATGCTTATCAATGTCAATTCTCAATGTCATGTTTAAAAATTTAATAGCTTACAATTTTTAAACATTTATTGCTAATGGAAAACTTTACCAATCAAGAATTGGCGGATATGCATTTGGCATACGGAGCAACAAACTGCAATACACGAGCAGCATCGCGGTTGTATCATGAACGTTATCCCGAACGACAGCATCCTGGATATAAAAAGTTTATTGCGGTTCATCGGCGGCTCGCTGAGACAGGTATGTTTAAGACCAAGATGCTCTTGCATCTTGGTCGAACCGTAAGAACGGTCGAATTTGAAGAAGAGGTGCTTCAGCGAGTTGCCGATGAACCATCAAATAGCACACGTGACGTCGCAAAATATGAATACGAGTAACGCTTCTGTCTGGCGGGTACTACACGAGCAACAACTCCATCCTTACCACTTCCAGAAAGTTCAAGGTATGACTGCAGCCGATTATCATCCTAGAGTTTAATTTTGTCGATGGCTTCTGGATCACATCATTGCACAACCAAATTTTTTACGATATGTTTTGTGGACCGATAAAGCCTCTTCACAAGAGACGATATTTTTAATAGTAGGAATAGCCATGTTTGGGACGAAGAAAATCCTTGCAATTTTTCCAAGAAAACATCAGAATCGTTGGTCTGTCAACGTATGGGCAGGCATTGTTGATGATTAACGGTTAACAGGACCTATTTATCTGCGTTTCTTGGAGGAAGTTCTCCCAGAACTCCTTGAAAATGTTCCACTAAACGTTAGACACCAAATGTGGTTTGAGCATGATGGAGCGCCGGCTCACTTTGCTGTACAGGTACGCGAGTATTTGGCTCAGCGGTTTGGGCACCGTTGGATTGCCAGAGGTGGAGCAGTTTCTTGGCCTCCTAGGTCACCCGATTTAACGTCGCTCGATTTTTTCTTGTGGGGACATGTAAAGTCTTTAGTCTTCGAAACTCCAGTAGAATCAGAGTTAGACTTAATTAGACGAATAACAGCAGCATTTGAAATCATTCAAAACGAGGATCAAATTTTTAGTGTAGTCCGCCGAAATCATGTGCGGCGTTTAAATCGGTGTATTGAGGTTGGAGGAAGACATTTTGAACAATTGTTGTGATGGTATCATATACAAAAGGTAAAAATAAATGCATCAGATCCTATTTAGGTAATTAATATTTTTTTCTAAATTTAAACGCGTCTTAGGGCCGTAGTGGCGTAGTGACACATTTCCGGACATGGGTTCCTATACTCAAATGGATTCTACTGTTACACTGAACAACCCCTAGAAGTTTGATCCCATAGTTTTGAAACACCCTGTACATATCTCCAACTGATGATATGTGATATTCTCCGTAAATTTATCTTTGTACAACACATTGTGTGTAAAAAATTATTGAGTGAAAAAATATGCTAGACAAAGACTTTTGGGAAAAACGATAGATAATGAGGACCGTATTTAAAAAACACAATTGATGATCGTTTCTGAAAGGCGAAACGTCACATATTCAATTTTTGTATCAATAAAGTCATTTTGATACAGGTATTCAATTAACGTCATAAAAAAAAAAAATTCAATTTTATGTCAAGGATAGTAAATAAACAAAAAGCTTTTTAGCTGATTTTAACCGCTTTTACGTAATTAAACGCATCAACGAGTTTTGGCGATAAATTCCCCATTCTTTATTGCAATAAAAAGGACAAATTATTTTCTTATCACGGCCAAATATATAAATGAGCTTACCCGTAAAAATAAAAATTGTTAAGAATATCTTCATACAAGCACATTTGAATTACGCCATTAAAATACTATTAAAACATTTGAAAAGTAATTAACGTGCCGAGATATTGGAATATACATATATATTTAACATCACCTCATATTATCATAACACTACACATTTTTATAATTACTAAATGTATATTGGATTTATTGTTTCCTATACAATTACAATACAGTCGAATACATTCATGCATAATGTTCTAAAATTTCTCAAGGTTCTCATATTTCAGGTTTTTAAGTAATTTAATTTATACAGAGTGTTACAACCCTGTATATATTATTTCCACGTTTATTTAAAAAGGTTTTTTTAAACAATATAATCAAACCTTTTTGTACCTTTAAAACCCCAAAACAATTCAATAGTATTAAAATTCTTCGGAAAAAAAGATATGGACATTTTCTGATATTTGCATACCCTTCCTTGCCTTCCACATTGTTATTAACTTAACTGTCTTTCTCTCACACGTTACTTGTGAAAAAATACTACAATAACTAATAATAGACTAATTTATTGTTATAATTTTAACATGGGAACATATTTGGAATTTCATTTAAGGCTTACGAATAGCAGTTTACGATAGGCTTTATTTATTTGCATAATAATTAATTTAGTATTTTTTATAAAGACTAATACAATAATACATGCATTATTGTGTCAGTCAATTAGACAAAGAACGAACTATTTAAAAAGACTGTCACTAATGATTCTAATCATCATTATCTCGAGCTTAAGCCGAATCCAGAATATGTAACAAAATATGTTAACAAAGTTATATAACTTGTTAGAAAAATTCAGGTAAAAAAGTTATTTATAAAATAAAAATAAAATAAAATAAAATATATTAGATATATTATAAGATTTAGCCATTAGGCAATAACAAATAAAATATCCGCTTTCAAATATACTGACAAATTTTAAAATACATGACGTTATTGAAAAGCTTTGAGCACAGTATAAAAATTTAAAAAAATTTACATATCACAAAATTACTACAGACTGACTCATCACAGCTTACCACTCCTGATCAAATCTTCTAGTTTCTTTTTAAAACAGGGACAGCTTAATGTTTTAAGATTCTTAGGTATTTTGTTATATAAACCAGCTGCCTGATATATGAAACACGACTTGAAAAACTATATTATGCCTGAGAATATTCAGATTATTTTTTCCCGTGATATTTACTTCATGGCATTCACCACAAAGCTTAAAAAATTCTGCTAAATAATTTGGTTTGTTTTCTCGCCTATTTAAAATCATTTTGGGGTCTCTTAGAGCAAAATGAACAAATTTTTTCAACTTCTTATCCCTTTAAGTTCTACTATATATAAGTCCATAATATTCCAAGCCGATTTATTTTGCCTATATTTCTTAGCATTCCTCACGTCTGCAGATTTAACAAACTCGCAGTAACGACGATGATAAAAAAGATAGTATACAGTAGCCAAAAATAAGCGGAGCATTTGAATCATATCGAGTACGAACGTCATTTTTTGCTCATATAGTGCATCCCAAAAGGTATGTCTAAATTCATTTAAAATTCAGGGGTGTGTTCGAAAAAAAAAACGCTCGGACCCGTGGGTTTTTATTTCAAGTTGCGCATTTTTGTACGTGAAGTTTGTATATACAGGGTTGCTCAAAAATAAATTACGACCATCAACTTAATTTTTTCAAATAAAAACACCTTTTTTTATTTCATTTTTGAATTTCGCGTGGAATTCTACGTATGTTTCATGCATGTCCTATACCTAAAGTCAACAGTTATCGAAAAAACTTATTATTAAAACATTATTATTGAAGTTTACCTTACGAGTCACCTTATCTCTGAGAATTTTTATAAAGAGCAAAATTCCATTCATTCGTGTCTTTTTATTGTTGGGTGGTGACCGTGTATTTTCATAGAAACTCTAAACTAAAAACTTTCATAGAAGTGTGAAGTGTACGAGCAAAGTTGCGGTTTTCACAATGGTAAAGTTAACGGAACGAGAAAAAATTGAAATTCTGTGCATGGTTGGGTTTGGTGATAGAACACGTACTCAAAGAGAAGCTGCTCAATTATTCAATGAAATCCATCCTGATCGTCCTCCGATATGTCAAAAGGTGGTGAGTAGAATAGAGGCTAAATTTAGAGAATTCGGTCATGTTAGAGATCTGCCGAAATCTGGTCGTCCTGCTCGAGATGAAAATGAACAACTTGACGTTTTGCTTTCTTTGGAAGAAAATCCATGCACTCCTCTGTCGCAGATTGGGGCAAATTTACACATGGCGAAATCTACAGTTCACCGAATAGTTAAAAAGCACAAATATCACCCCTACAAAGTTAGTCCTGTGCAAGAGTTATTTGATGACGGTTTCGATAGGCGAAATGAGTTTTGTGAACTCTTGCAAAACATGTGCAATCTAAATAATAATTTACTAACAAATATTATTTTTTTCGATGAAGCCACGTTCTGTTTGAATGGTACATTGAAGAGACAAAATTGTCGATATTGGGCAACAGAAAATCCGCATTGGATGATGGAGGTAAACACCCAGTACCCTCAAAAACTAAATGTGTGGTGTGGAATAGTGCGCGGAAGAGTAATAGGTCCCTTTTTCTTTGAACAGACTTTAACGGGACAAGTGTATCTCGATTTTCTCCAATTTGAATTAGTTCCAGCATTATTAACTAGCTTTATTTCCAAATCCATTGGACCCAGACTATCCTGACGAAGAACTAATTTTCCAGCAAGATGGCGATCCTCCGCACTATGCTGCCACTGTGTGTACATTTTTGGATGAAACCTTTCCCAATTGGTGGATAGGAAGGAAAGGACCCATCGACTGGCCTGCTAGGTGGCCTGACCTAACACCAATGAACTTTTTTTTGTGGGGATACCTCAAGTCGAAGGTATTTGTTAATAGGCCAAATAATCTAGACGACTTGAAAGAGAGAATTCGCAGAGAAGTGCGCGCCATACCTCCGGAAATTATTGAAAATGTGCAACGAGACTTTACTGACCGCCTTGGATATTGTCAAGCCCTGAATTGCAATCACTTTGAACATTTAACTTAATTTATGTTCTTTTTTTATTTGTTACATGAATCGTCTTTTTTTCGATAATTGTTGACTTTAGGTATAGGACATGATGCATGAAACATAAGTAGAATTCCACGCGAAATTTAAAGATGAAATAAAAAAAGGTGCTTTCTTTTGAAAAAATGAAGTTGATGGTCGTAATTTATTTTTGAGCAACCCTGTATATACAAACTTCACGTACAAATGCGCAACTTGAAATAAAAATCGACGGGTCCGAGCGTATTTTTTTCGAACACACCCCTGAATTTTAAATGAATTTAGACATAACTTTTGGGATGCACTGTATGTGTAGCCATAAAATGGCTATTCGTCATCGAGAGGAGGTTTGGATTAAACAGTTGGAAGTGTTTCTGACCAGGACACTAGCTGATTAATTTTTTTGGTCACCATGCTAAATTATAATTTTGTCAGTTTAGTCAAGTAGGTGTTTACTGCGCCTACTTATAACTTATATCTTAGAACATTAAAAGGCCTTTCAATGTTCTAAGCTTTTTATTTAATTATTTATATAATTTCAATTTTCTGCGCGTTCCTGTGCCGTAGTAATAAAAATTTATTAAGAGCTATGTTTTGGTCAAAATATAAAGAAAATAATTTCTTGAAAACCACTAAAGATAGGAATACCTTATACAAAAACAATCATAAAGCGATAGCGGATCAGAAAATAAAATAATATACAGGGTATTCCATTTAAAATAACAAAGTTGCTACTATTTTTTGGTAAAAATGGCAACGCTGTATCGCTAAAAATATTTTTAATCGTTAGATCACCAGCGAAAATCCATGATGCCAAATATCCCGTTCTCCGTAAACGTCTAAGGTACCATCAACCATCAATTGAGGGGGTCAGAAGCCAAGGGGTCCAAGTACCAAAACGTAAATATTGAGAAATTTCAATTTTAAATATTTTTACTTCTTCTAGAACTTCTAGAACCTTCTTCTTCTAGAACCCTAAAATGCATGAGTTATGTATTGCAAATTTTTTGTTTTGCTTATACTTATAATTTAGGATGGATTTTGAAAATGTTTGGGCTTTATTTTATTCACATGGCCGTACTATGGTACACGGGTGTTGTAACAGTTTTGAAAAAATGCCACATAATCATTTATTTTTGTAGATAGGTAACTGGATAGGTAATAAAAATTCTCAAATAATAGAATAGACTTTAATAAAAAATAGTTACAGAAGGTTTTGTATTAATATTAATCATCGTCTGTCCTGGATTCAACGACTTATAGAAATCATGGGGTATTGGTGGTACATTATGGTAGAAGCTGCATCAAGTTATTGAATTTTGCTAATTTTATTTTTGGAGGACTGTCATATAGAGCAGGTAGAAGAATTTTTGAAGATCTAACACGCAAGGCAGTTTTTTTAGAAAGATCCATTTCTTCAAAAGGAAAATCACTATTATAAACTTCTTTATAAAAAAGTTTCATTGGATACTTTTTTTTGAAATGTAGCCATTGCATTTTACTTATTCCTGTAAAATTTGATTTCATGATGTTGTCCATGGGAGATATAGATTTAAAATCCTCAGGCTGCATTTTTACTACAATAAATTTTCTACTGACTCCTGCTATAAAATTAACCCAATCATCGGGAGTAAAAACGTGAGTTAGCCGTCTCTTGGCTTTTTCAATAATGGCAAAATCTTGATCGCATTCGATAAAGGAATGTCCCGAAACCAAAAAACGGTGGTCAACACTTTCGATATGTGTAAATTGCACAATATACATCCAAAATTTTATTATGTTCTTGTTCTTGTTTTGACCACCACAATTATCACTGAATGCATCGATGTGGGTCACTGTTTTTGGCAAACTTTCAATATGCTTCAGCAAACATGACATGACTTCTTGAGAACCTTTCGACCCTTCACCTTCATGCCACATGTACATATTACCAATTCCGGATGATAAATCATGGATTCCTAGATTGTAAGTCCATAGCTGGCGCAAATAATATACTTTGCTGCATGTCAAATGCGGAGTGGGTAAGGTTTTTTGTAGATCAAAACAAATAGCACGTTTTTCTGGACACTGTCTTGCTGATTCCTTGGCGGCGTTTTTTAAATTTTTGGCTGCTTCAGCTTGACGTAGATGACGATCATGTTCTCTGGCAATGCGGGAACCCTCTTCAGATTCTGGATCACAAGAATTTTTCTGAGTAATGAACGTGTCACACTTTGTACATGTGTCTGAATATGGTCGGTGAAAAGCTAAGTTGAAATGGGTATTAAAAATGTCGCGGTATTTGCTCAGCTTTAATGGTCGGGCTTCTTTTTCGTGACAAAATTCTTTGTATAGCTTGTACATTTTTGTTACATTTAACTCGGGAGACAAATACTTGCGATTCGGATTGTCTTTTCTAGTATAATGACTCACAAATTTTGGGAATGAGTTTATATGCTGTTTTGCTAAGTTTAAAGACTCATCGTCTATTTTATTGCTAGGGACATGTCTTCCCCTTTGATCCGTTTGGACGACTCCAGACTCCTTCTTTTTCTTTGTGACGTTATAAAACCGTTTGCGGCTAATATCTAGAGTTCTCAGAAAAAACTGTTTGCATACACGTTTATTTTGAAGTTTTATCACAGTGCTAATACTCTTTTGTCTGGTGATTTTTAGACGGTGCATTTTTGGAGCATTATTTTGTATGCATGATGCAATAAAGGTCGTAGATCCCATCCATTAGTTTTGTTTCCAAGATTCCAATAATCAGTAAAAATTGTGTTTCTAACTTCCTCCGTAAAATTTTCTGTACACTTGTATCTGCATGTATGGTCATAAGCCTTAACAGATTTTGCACCCTTGCGACCAACGTATTCCTGGCCACTATTTCTTCGAATTTTTGAACAATTTCTTTTCCATGTCGCAGTTTTACGAACCCTTTTTCTGGACTTCCCATTCCCAGCTTCATTCAAGTTTTGCACTTCAGCATCATCGCCACCACTGCTACTTGGAACATAATCTCCATCTATATCAGAGTTGTCGGAGAATGGCTCTGAAAAAAAGTCATTTTATTAAAATCTGTTGTAGGTATTTAAATAATAACGAAAAAATGCAATTATTAGGATTATGTTCCTGGTTCTATATGAATTTGTAACGCTATAATGAAAAGAAAACTCGATTTGTATTATGATAACCTTAAAAAATTGATATCATAAAATATGTACCTTAATTTTTATTTTAAATAGAAATTTTTCTTGCTATAATAACTACTTACCTCTTTCATCGTCTGATGTAAGCATTTTGAAATTAAAAATGCACTTCGATCACTATTTTTCACGATTTTAGTACGACAACTGACACTGACAAAATCGTTAGTAATCAACAGAATATAACAGTTTCCTTGGCTGCAAATGGATCCAAGTATACTTGGACCCGTTTAGCTCTAAAAAACTGTTAAGATATGGTAAGCAGTACATTTTCTTATTGATAGATGGAGCCATTAAGACTTGTTTTATGCTTGGATCTCTTTGCCACCAAGTAAATGTATATATTAAGTTTTGATTTCTGCACTTAACTCAATATTGAAAAAAAACTCGACTTAGACCCCTTGGCTTCTGACCCCCTCAATTACTCTGTATAAATATTTGACGTCTTCCAAGCGTCTTTTTTAATTTCGTTTAGGACGTCTTTTAGCTTTTATTTAGTACGCCTCATTGACGTCGTTTTGCGACGTCCAATTTCCCTGTTTTTATCTATTATTTATTTAAAAACCATTTTTGAACGCTTTATTCAGATTTTCTCCCACATTTCTTTTTACCTCATATCCATTGCATGCACGTATATAGGAACAGGCACTCTACCAAAAAATTGAAACCAGTTTCCCATAAATATTCAAATGACAAAATTATTTAAATAAAAGGAAAATAAACTTACGTCATTTTAAAATGACACACTTTCGAACTCATCGAAAGGCTCACGGCACACATGTCTTACGACGTAAAGTTGATCAAAACCGCGCGACTCAAGTACGTCTATCTTAATAATGTTTATTGCTTCGATGAAAATGACCTTATTCGAACCCGAATTAAAATGCTCTTTTGGCTGTTTTTTTGTTCGCTTTTTTGCTGACGTCAGTACACGGTGCAACGTTACGTGTTTACGATAAAATTTGTCCTTTTAGTTACTCTTATTGGATCTACTAGTACTATATTTTTTGCGATTTAGAAAATCTTGTATTTTGTAGGTTGAGATTAGACTGTGAAAACAAAAGAGAAGTTTACTGGCTCCAGTTTATGTTGAATGTTGATTTGGAGTAATAATAATCCCAAACATTTTTGGAAATATGTTCGAGACTCTAAAATCTAAAATCTATCTCGGTTTTATAATGACGAATTTGCTAATGATTGACAATCCTTTGTTCACTTGTTTAAAAGTTACTTTGAAACTGTCTATGTAAAGAGCAACAATGTGAGTTTTGGAATGAATCTTAATCCATCAACAAATAATCTTTCTCGAAATTTAAATTTTGCAGCAATTGCTGTTCAAGACATTTTAGATATTAGACAATAAGATTTGTTGCTTGCCTAATAGATATACTTTGGGTCCTGATGGTATACCAAACGTGCTTCTTAAAGAGTGTATTTACACAATAGTAAAACCACTTCTCGTTTTGTTTAACATGTCATTGAAAACTTCTGTATTTCGCAACAGTTAAAAGAACAGTTTTGTAATGCCTATTTTTAGGAATAAAGAAAAGAATGAGATCAGAAACTACAGAAGTGCCTGCATTCAGTCCTCTATTTCCAAACTCTTTAATAGCTTGGTAAGTAATCAATTGGGTGGCTGTGCCGATGGCTTTTTTCTGGTCGATCGACCGTCACAAATTTGTGGTTATACCAAAATCAATACCTTGGAGAATTTTAAATAAGTTAACTGAATTTATAGAGATTTTTCAAACATCATGGGTTTTTTTTTAGTTGGTTGTTGATTTTGATTTTTCTTGGTTGGATCGCTAGTTTTCGTGTGGGTCATCAGCGGAAAAGACTAACAAAGCGGAAAGCAATTATTGCTACCTCAGGGTTACCAAATTGGTATGTGATATGTTCCCTGACATTTGCACTGAAGTAAGCTGGTGTACCGTTCAACTGTAATCTGATGCCTTAGAAAGTCGGGAAGCATGGAAAATCCTCTCTGAAAAAATTTCTAAAAACTTCAAAAAAGTATGGACCAATAACAAAATCACGTACTATTCCACCCAAAACATTGATGCTCTATCTGTGTTGAAAATTATTGATGAAAACTCGATGGGGATTTTCTGTATCGTAAAAATGAAAGTTATGTCGGTTCACAAAATCATTTATATGGAACCTACATTTATCAGTGAATAGCACAAGTTTTAAAAAATTCTCGTTCTGCTGCTCGATTGTGTGCCCTTTGTGAAAAAGTTATTCTTTTTTTTAAATTATTTTTGGTAAGTTCTTGATGTAACTAAGTATGGTAGGTAACTAAGTACGAACGATTTTGATATTTCTAAGTTCTTACTTATTTGTCTTACACTAATTTGCGGTGTTTCTACAACCGACATGCTGATTGCCAATTAGTTTTCTTCATTCAAAACTGTTTTCGTTCTAGTTTGCTCTTTGTACTCTATGCTTTCAGTACGCTCGAATCATTTTTTAAATATTTTCAACACTCTATCATTAGGATGTTGGTTATTTTTTTCCTAATAACCTCTTGAAGTCCAAAAATACGAGTAGTTCCCAGACTCTTACCGATAATATAAATAACATTTACTAATTCTCACTGAGAGTAATTAATTTTGAAACAAATTTACTTAAACATGATGGTTAATTTACTTAACATGAATGATAAGTAACCACTCTAATTGACATAGGCCACACAACAAAGAATAAATGAATAATGGCCAACTTTTTAACAACTTTGTTAAAAAAAATTCTTATTTTTAAATGACATAAGCATCAGGGATTAATATTACTTGTCTTTACTACTATTATTTTATTATGATTATTACAACTATTGACTTTTTTTCTTACTAAAAGTGTTCGAAATAGAATTGAACAAAGGGACAAAGTCCTTGCTACTCTGATTCCATAAAATATCTATTAATTGTGTTCTGTCGTAAGTGTCGTAATGCCTATGAAAAAAATATGTAATTTTTCCTTTAAGAACAAATTTTGAGAAAACGGTTAGAGATAAAGGTATACTTGTTAGTATCAAATTGAAGATAAAAGAATGCTTTATCCAAACGCATTACAAGTTATAGGGTGTTTTTTAAAAAAATAGCGCAAAATTGAATTGAAAACATCATTATTTGAGTAACGATTTTGATCACCCTGTATAAAAAAAAATTAATTTTGGAATTTCGAATGATAAAATGAACTTAGCTAAGGACTCTAGATTTTTTAGAAAGATAAAAAACGTCGCTGGTAAATATTAAAATTTAAGTGAAACACTGATTTTCGTAAAATTGTCTTAAAATTGTTAATAACAAGGCAGCGTCGCATTTTAGAGCAAAACAGTTTTAGAGTTAAAGAGAAAGTCAAATAATACTCCCATTTCGGAAAAAAAAATAGGTTATTCCATTTAAAAAAATTCAAATTATGTACCACGCTTTTTTGGGACACCCTGTATCAACTAAACTAATTTTAAAAAGTAGCCGCTCTAACATTATTAATATTCCCCCTATTTAATGTTTGTTCCGTTTCATGGTTTAGCTACAATGGAGCACCGCGATATTAAATGGACACCCTGTATGTATATATGTTTTAAGTTTATTTTTTATTATTATAGCTTGTTATAGTACAAGTTATGTTGTTAGTATCATAAGATACTAACAACATAACTTTGGATTGTTCAAGTTATGATATTATTGTTATTACGGAGAGTTGGTTGAATGAGGACATTTTTTTGGAAGAACTTAGTTGCTGTAATTACAGTATATTTCGTGCTGATAGAAATGTGCAGATTACATCAAAGAGTAGAGGTGGTGAAGAGCTAATACTGGTAAAAAATCACATACAAGCTTCAATCATTAAAAAGACAGGATCTCACTTTGAACAGCTGTTTTTGTTATGTAAATGTTCAGGATCAAGTTTTGTAGTTGGCGGTGTATATATTCCCCCAGGCTCCTCTGATGATATCTAAGTTTTACATGATAGGTGACTTCAATTTGCCAGGGGTACATTGGTCAAATGCTCATAATGGGGTCCAAGTAGACTGTCCAACAAATTCACCAGCCGTGTTTCTAGCACAAATATATGTTTTTTTTAATATGTACCAAATGATTGATATGTCAAATAGCAGGGATGTGTTCCTGGATCTTCTGTTTACCAACGATAGCGCCATGAAATGTTTTAAGTCTCCAGATCCACTTTTTTGTGACTCAATTCATTATAGTTCTTATACCTGTAATTTTAGAGTAGACAACAATGTAATGTTGGATTCACTTAGAGTTGAGGAATTTTATTTTGATTTTAAAAATGGGAACATCAGGGTTTAAATGATTATTTTTTTTTCTATAAATTGGGATACTATTTTTAATTATAGCGATATTAACATTATGGTGTCAGAGTTCTATAACATTTTAAATTTTGGTATACAATGTTTTGTGCCTCAAAAAAAATATAAGTGTAAAATATCCTAAGGTAATTTAATATATTTAATAAACGTATATTTTATAAACACCCTGTATTCGTTTATAAGTGTCTCAACCGCCCGAGAATTATCTTACATCCTTGAAAATCTATACCCTAAACATAAATAATAATAATAAGCAGAGATTGAGAGAGAGCCAGAAAAGAAAAGGGGCAGTGAGTGCTAGCACTTCGCCTTATAAAGAGCCTTGTATATAGAGTGGTCATAGTTGACCAGGTGTGGTGGTGTTTGTCCACAAGGTGGATATTAGAATGGTTGTGATTGTTTTGTGCACAGGTTAATCATGTCGACATGTGAGTAATATTTTATATTGTTGTTGTATAAGTCCATGGCTAGAGTTTTATGGTATACCAGAGTTTTTCGCTGTTTAGCGAGGTATTACCAGGTTGTGGTCGATTTTGTAGCAATCGACAGGGATGCACTCTGAGCGCGCAGTTCCTTCGAGTTGGTCTTGTGAGTTATAGAGGGCCCTCACTTGTCTTCTCGATTGACACATTTGGATTCTAAGATATCGGTATATGTTATCTTAGTTTCCGAGTGTTGAGATGCTTACTGCTTAGCGGCGGTGGAGCGTCTGGGGTAGCCTTAACTATTTTAGGGGACACTAGCTAGTCGTCGAAGAAAGAAGATATATATATGTAAATTATTAGAAAACATAAAGTAACTATATTGATGGTTGTTGGCATGACTGAACCAAGGGGACCGAGGTTCCCCGGTGAGTAAACTTAATCTTTATTAGATGGGTCAGTACAGTAAATCGTAAACATTTTTGTTTCATGGTACTCTCAATCTCTTGCTGTATACATGGTGGAGCTCGCTGAATGAATTGCATTATCAATACTCACGTAAGTTTAATTTTAAAAATACCCAAATTTTACATAAGACATCTAGCTTTCCTCCATATTTTTCTACCGAATTAAGAAGATTGGTATTTCTCAAAAAAAGTAAGCATAAAAAATACCAACTATCCCATGATGAAAGAGATTATCATGAATTTACCGTTCTGAGAGCTCAGTGTAAAAGGTTAAGTCAAGAGTGCTACAGAAATTATCTTGCTACTTTGAATGAGAACTTGACTAGTAATCCGAAAAATTTTTGGAAGTTCGTTAATAAGAAAAGAGCATCTAATATTGTACCAAGGGAAATGTTTTTAGATAATAGTGTTGCAACTGATGGTCCGCAGATTGTTGATTTATTCGCTACTCACTTTTCTGCAGTCTATTCAAATGCAAACACAACCCCACCTGAAAAGTCTTTTAGCCATATTAATATTGACTGTCCTGTCAGAAGTCTGGCTGAGGTGTTTGATAAGCTGGGGGCTTTGCCTAATAAGTTAATGATTGGTCCAGATGGAATCCCCAATATTCTTTTAAAAAACTGTCGATATGCACTATCAAAGCCACTATGTAAACTTTTTAACTTATTGTCTCTTATTTCTGGAACATTTCCAGACATATGGAAAGAAGGTTATATTTCTCCTATTTTTAAATCAGGGTCGAAGGATGATGTCAAAAATTATCGTAGTGTGTCCATAGTGTCATCCATCCCCAAAGTTTTTGACAGCCTTATGTTTGCCCATTTAAATTGGCAATGTAGAGAAATTATTGCTGAGGAACAGCATGGTCTTAGAGGTGGTCGGTCCACTCTTACAAATTTACTCATATACCACAACAAGTTGTCGGATGCCTTGGAGGGGGGGTATCAAATTGATGCTGTATATACAGACTTCTCCAAGGCGTTTGACAAGGTAAATCATTTGTTATTATTTGAAAAATTGAGAAATATAGGTTTTTCTGATAGATTGCTGAAATGGTTGCTTAGCTTTCTTAGTGATAGAAAGCAAGTGATTAAACTTGGTAATTTTATATCTAAGGTGATTGAAGTTTGTTCTGGAGTGCCACAAGGCGGACACTGCTCTCCTTTACTATTTAGTTTGTTTGTTAATGACCTTAGGGATGTCTTGGAGTATTGTGAATTTTTAATGTTTGCTGATGACCTCAAACTTTTCTTGGTTATTATGAATGAACTTGATATCAACCTCTTACAGAAAGATCTTGATAGCCTTTCTCTGTGGTGCCAAAATAATTTGTTAGATTTGAATATTAATAAATGCTTCCAAATTTCATTTCATAGGAAAAAAAGTAGGATACCATCATTTTACACAATTAACGGCCAGAAACTTCAATTAAAGGATTTAGGAATACCGTTTGACACGAAATTAAACTTCTGCAATCATATAGACTAAATAGTAGTAAAAGCTAATAGAATGTTGGGTTTTACGATTAGAAATTGTAAGGGGTTATCATTGCAAGCTGTCAAATCTGTATATGTGGGATTGGTACGATCCCAGCTTGAGTATGGCTCAATTATCTGGACTCCCCAGTATAATGTCTATAAGTCATTACTGGAGAGTGTGCAAAACAAATTTTTAAGATATTATAACTACATGTTTAATTTAGATCTTATTGCTAATCATGATTATTCCCAAATATTAAATTATGTTAAAGTTTTGTCTTTGGATAAAAGAAGAACAATGTTTGACATCTGTTTTATCTATAAGTTGTTGAATGGTATTACATCCTGTCCAGATTTACTTTCCCAGGTTAAATTTTCTATTCCTCAGAGAACACTTAGACAAAATAATTTATTTCATATTGAGTTCCATAGAACCAATTATGGTAAAAACTCTTTTTTGGTGAGATCTCTAGATTTTTTGGATCGGGAGGAGAGGCTAGATGTTTTTAGCAATTCATATGGGTCTTTTAAGGGTAGTTTAATGAAAATTTTGAATACTTAGTATTGTTTAATTAATATTTTTAATTAATATGTTGTTTGATGGGTAAACCAAGTAAGAATTTATGTTCCTAATCTATTAGTTAACACAAAGATTTTTTTTTGTTTAGTTACTTTAGAGTCTTTTTTTTAGTTAAGTACTTTAACTCTTAATAGTTTAAGTAAGGATTATTAATTATTGACATAACTGTATTTTATAATTTTTTTTTTTTGTAATGGGGGTTTCCCGTTTAATGAATAAATAAAAGATACCAAAAAATATATATAATGTCTGTTACAAGAAATTATTGTATATTATGAATATAACTTGAAGTTATTTTTGAGGAAAATTAAATCATAAATGTATTAACGAAAAACATTGTTTTATTTCCATTTTGAACTTGGTGATATGTTCATACACTATTGTTACATGATTATTGCAGTACATTAACTCATTTAGATATGTTTAAAAAAGCTGAAGAGTTTTATTTTATCCTAATCAATATCTGATGCCAACACCTAATCAAAAAGACCCTATGTTCTATCAGTAACCTTTTTGATTAGGCGTGTTGTTCAGATAATGCGTTTTCTTTAGATTAAATTATAAGATCTCTTATTAAATAAAATTTTATTTTCGCGCCTTAATTTAGCCACGCTTTCTACCATTTTGATTGGTCCAATTAGGCACATCAAACTGTCAGGTTAGTTACAACAGTTTCCGTTGCCAAGCGAGAGGACGCTAGCAGATTTGTCATTTTGGCACATTGTGGCTTTGGCACTTCTCTATAGTGTTTTTAGAAGTTCTTTTCATTTTATTTAGATATATTTTAATAAATATTTAGAAATATTCATACGAAGGGCCTTGAAGAAATCGCAATGTTTCTTTGCCAACCTTTCTCCGAAAAGTAACTAGGTAAGTACCTACCACTACCAGGTAAGCACTAAGCACCACTAACCAGTACCACAAGTTATTATATTTAACAAACATTATACTTACTCACCTTGTAGGAGACGAATCCTCATCGTGATGACTGACGTAGTACTTATTTTTCTTATGTCGATGCTTCTGCCCTTGAGGCTTAGGAAAAAAGAAAACCTTCAGACCTCTTTTCTGTCTGCCCTGATGGTGTTTCTGCTTATCAGCCATTTCTCACATTAAAATCACCTAAAACGAAATTCCCGTTTTACTAATCACATAATAACGAACAATATTATCACGTTTGGTATAGACGCGGCATCTGTAATTTGTTTACTAGAAATTAAAAATTGAGTGTGCTTGCACCACACCACACAGTAAAACTAAACAATAAATGTTGATTTTAAGGAGGGTTTAATATATCATTCATTACAAACGTTTACAAGCAATCAAGTTTCGTGGTAATGACTTTATTGTTAGTAATCGGTTTAAACTATAGAGGTTGCAAAAGGTTAATTTGCGGTTTAACAAGCACATGATTTATATACTTATAGACCTTTTCTATATCTAATTTATTGTTATATACCATCATGAGGTGCTTAAAAACATTTAAACATAAAATAGAGAATTATGGGGTTTTAAGCAACCCTGGATTCGCCACGCCAAACTACAAAAACCCCCGAGTATCGACGATATGGTACGCGACCGCGCCACACCGATTACCGCTCGAATCTGTTGCCAACATCATCGGATCTTCCTACAATTGAGACTTTTTTGCCTTATTAAATTTTTGTTACCAACGTGTATAAACAGTAAATAAATATATGACATAAAATGGTTTAATGTTTGAAACTTGTATCTTTGAAAATGGCTCAATTTAAAAAAACGAATAACTATCCACATTAAATAAGCAACACAAAGTAACAACTGTAAGTACTGTAAGAGAAATAATAAATAATATAACATAACATAAAAGTCAAATGTCAATTACTTGTATTCATCTTTGATCTGAGCGGAATAGTCCGGACATTTAGGAGTTGATGTACCTTACCCACGAACTTAATAAATATACCTAGCTGGACTGCCAATTCAATGACCACTACTAGGTGGCCGCCATTTTGCGTGATTGTGTCATTTCGATGTTGGTCACTCTGGCAAATTTCCCTACTAAGTTATGCCAATTGTAGGAAAACAAAACAGTAGGGATGCGCAGAATGACAAAAACACCGATGTCAACACATGTATGAAGCTTGTATGGTGAAAATCGGAGGAGGCGTTAACTAGCGTAACAAATTCCATGTTATGCGCATGTCTGTTATTCGGATCTCTAACCTTACATTCTGCTGGATTTTGTTTGTAAACAAAGGAATATTTTTATTTTAAATTTGGTTCAGATAGGTATCTATTTTGTAATAACATAGTTGACCTATTATAGTTGTGCTGTGTTAAAAATGTCAATATCTTGCTTTAAGTGTGAAAAAGTTTTCTCATCCCAATCTAACATAAATAAACACTTAAGGACTGTTTATAATGAGGCATCTAAATAGATTGAATATGGCTGTGAAATGAAATATATGTTTATGGAGTGCAATCTCTTTTTTAAATTCAATAGGGATTTGAGAAGCCATCTAGAGCAAAAACATGACTTTAAAAATGATATAGAAAATTTACGTTTCAAAAACTTTGAAGGTAAGTACAAAACAAATATTAGCTAAGTACCTCTTTATAATATTATTTATTAGATTGTATTGATATGCGATGTTTGAATATTGAAGCAAATAAAATATATAGACTGTAATTTACTAAATATAAACAGAAGTGCCAAAAAAATAAGTACGTACCTATAGCTATTACATAATTGTGTCTATTATACCTTTGGTAATGATTTCTTTTTTTTTTAGAATTTAACATGTGACTTTCTGAGATACAAAAAGTTAACAATGTCCAATATATCCAACATTCTGGAAAACAGTTTTGAAATAACAGTGAACGTATTTATTTTTGAATCTCGTCGCTCCTATAAAAAGCAGAATCTTATTCCACTTGAACAACGAAAACGGAATGTAAAGTCACAAGGATCTTGCAAGTTAAAAAAGTCTTGCATTAGCCAGATTGTACTCAAAAGAAACATTGAATCAAATGAATACGATATTACATATTATAAATCACATTATTTGCTTGGACCAGATGAGCTAAAACACTTACAAATTCCAACAAGCGACAAGCAAATGATTGCTTCTAAACTAATATTAGGGATTCCATCCAAAGGGTGAGTACTTATTATTCATTGTCAGTACCTGTACTATTATTGATTAACGAGTTTCAAAACTAGGTGCCACAAGTAAATTTAGAATACATATGTATTTATACAGAGTGCATCCGATTAAGTCAGCACCATTGCTATCTTCGTTAATATTAAAGATACAGGGTCGGTTAAATTATAACAAACTATAGCAAACTAGTTGGATTTTTTCTGCTGTTTAAAATGGTTCAGAACAACAGTTCAACAGAAAAATAGTTGAACATCGCGTTTTTGCAAAAAAATTAAAAATGTACTTTTTTTGAAAAATAAAAATGAAAAATAAAAAAGTTATAATGATTTTAATTAACATTGGCTTGATAGGAAGCTACTTTTATTACAACATTATAAGCTGATTTTACCGAATTTCAAATGACCATAACTTTTTTATTTTTTAATTTAGGCCATTAGTGCAAAAAAGTTTTTTTATTAAGAAAATAGTTTTCTTTTAAATTCTGATAAAAAAATACAGGACTTGTCAATAGTTTTTTTTCACCCTAATATGTTTTCACCGTTAACTCAAAAACGCTAGTCTTAACTGAATTTTTGATTTCACCATGTTAATCAGCAGAAAATTTCCCAGTTCTCCTCATTACATATAAATTTGAAATAGACCATTATTTAAAAAAAAAATTATTTCTTAGAGCGATACCTGTGAAAAAGTCTTTTGCATCCCCCATGCATGTCCAAAATAATTAGGTGACATTTTATGAAATTAATGTTTGTTAATTTTTGTAGGATACTACAGAAAACAAGAGAAGCCAGCCAAGGTGTAAGCTTATAGGTGTAAAAGAAACGATCTCCTTACAAGTGCTGATATTCGAAATATTCAGAGGGCTTATATTGATTTAAAAGATGGAATATATCATAAGGATGATGCCACCAGTGTTAATATTTGGGTGAAGCATTGTGGAGAGGCTAAAGATAATCCAGTGCTTTTTTTCAAACAGCAAGGACAGGAAATTGACGATTTTGAATTAACTGATTTTTGTTTAATTATAATGAGTGATATTCAAAAAAGTATATTAAAACAGTTTGGTAGTAAAGTTAACACAATAGCTGGAACACACGGGCTCAATGCTTACGATTTCAACAATGATCAATCAACTTTGTTAACATTAAATGAGTATAGGCAAGGCTTTCCAGTAGCCTTCATGTTTAACAATCGAAAAGATACTTCCATTTATCTTTTTTTCTTTGCAAAAATAAAAGAGACTATTAGACTTATTGAAAGTTCAGTGTTTATGTCAGATATCACGGATACATATTATACGGCATAGTGTCAAATAATGAGACCATCGAAACATCGTTTATTGTGCTCCTGGCATATTGATAGAGCTTGGCAGGTAAATCTTTCAAAAATAAGCAAGTCTGAAAAGGGATCTTGGGTCTACAAAATACTGAAGTACATACAAACTATTCCCAATATTGAAGTTTTTGAAACAAAAATTACAGAATTATCTCGGGCACTCATTGAAGATCCGGAAACAAACACATTTGGTAAGTACTTAGAAAAGTATTATATACCAATATCTGAGCAGTGGGCCTATTGCCACCGAAGTGGATGTGGCTTAAACACCAACATGCACCTAGAGAGCTTCCACAAAACTATCAAATATCATTACCTTGATGGAAAAAAAATTAAAAGATTGGATAAATCAATTCATCAATTAATGGGTTATTTATGGGCTAAAGCTGTAGAGAGGATAATTAAATTAAAAAAGGGAACCCACCTAAAAAATAACACTATTATGAGACACAGGACTGCCATTACATCAACGTTTGGTTTAATCCAAAATGATCCATTTACTTGGTCTTTAAAAAATAACGGTAATGAATACATTGTTACCAAAGAATCTGCAAATGTATGTTGTGCCATAAAATGTCCTTTTTGTAACATATGTATACACACCTTTAAGTGTAGCTGCATTGATTTTTGTATAAAGACCACTATAGGCAAGCATATCCAGTACGTGGCTTTAAACAGTGAGCAGGAAAATACTATAATACTAAATAGTAACAGTAATACTATAATAACCAGTTTATTACATTTACCTAACATTATCTTAAACTAGTTGTAAGGATCATATTAGGAGCCCCTCGTATATATTTAAAATCGCGAAAGTAGATGGTCCTCGTAGTCAAAAAAGACGCATGCGCAGACAATGGAATTTGTTACGCTAGTTAACGCCTCCTGAAAATCGGAATCGTATGTCGGCCATCTTGCTTGGCAAAATTGACAGGGAGCTGACGGACAGTTGTTGACATTGGGTATGTACCGTTTTCAACTGTCAGTACAGGATTGTACTGTGCTGATTTTACTGTAATTTGTCTTTCCGATTTTACACAGCGTGCTATTTTGCTCCAAAAAAGGAACAGTTTTCAGCACTGTTTTCACAACCACAACATAACCTATAAAACTTTCGAACAAACATATTGAGAAAGTAAAATACACATGTACTTTTGTGCCTTTTTATTTCTGCAGTGCAGTATGTGCACAATTACGAGTTTTCTAAACAATTTAAAGGTCTAAAGAGCGCAAATTTGTGGTCCTAGGACTTGAGTGAAAAATATCACTTTCTTCACTAGTAATGTAATATAATATATTACTAGTGAAATGCATCCTAAATTCCTCTTCGGAATATAGGTTTATCACGTTTTGCAATGCGGGCCTATCCTTAAGCCTGTAATTGGCCAATATAAAAGTCTTCTTGGTCCAGTTCATCTTCCTCATCATCAGTTAATAAAACGGAAACGGTGTTTGCCACTATCATGGCTGCTACATTATTGGGGTTCATAGCCATAGCTTTTATTTTGAACAATTTATGTTTTGAACTTGAAAAATAATTCCCACAACGTAAACAAGAAGATTCAAGAAATCAACATCAACAACACTTCTGACAGTTTTGACATTCCCTCACTATTTTACTGTACCTAGAGTAGCTTTTATCCCCAGTCAATCCAGTAAAGATTAATGACGTCACTGACGCATTTATGACGTCATTCAGTACTGAATCAGTAAACGGAAATAAATATCGGAACGACGTCCAGTAAATTCAGTACTGACAGTTGATAACGGTACATACCCATTGACTGATAGAACATCATTTGTCATTGTTATACCATTTGAGTTTGCTATTTGTTTTAAGGATTTTATTTTAAATTCATGACTTTTTTTCTAAAAAGTTCTCTTTCACTATTGGGAGTAATGTTTTAATTGATTTGCGGCAACCAACTCCAGGTTTCTGGTAAGAAAATTTGATTTTATTTATTACTATTATTTTTTTGTATTGTCAATCTTTAGTCTTTAATAAAATCAAGTTCAGTTGATTTCAATGAAGAAGTTTCAGTTTTCAAGTATTTAATTTTTAACTTGATTATTACAAATACATATTACAAAATGTCTGGCCTCTCATTTTCTATTCAATAATTAAAAATTGATTTAAAATTCTCCTGACAATTTCCTTGATGTAAGAATATGTATATTTTAAATGGTTCTGAGAAACATAGTAATAAAAGATTTTCTTAATTTCAAAATTTAAAAACATGGAGAGCAATATGCAATGTAAATGTTATTAAGACTTTGAGCTATAGAATTTCTTCCGATCAGTTCTCTCCACAAATTTTAAGAATGCTAATACTGTTGGCTTTACGCTACAATACATATTTATTTAAACATTTATTTTGTTTTTTTTTCACATGAATCATTTAGTAAATTGATTTATAAGGTTTGCACTGCCTATTTTTTTATTTTATTTCATGCTTATATCATACCACTTCCTGTGTTCACTGAGACGAGACATAGGTATAGAGACTAAGAGACCTGAGCACCCGGAATGGATGAGAATTAATGTTTTTTATACAACTTGTATTTTTTTAAGTTTTTATTAATATTATAGTTTTAACATATATTGCTAGTATTATAAGAGACCAACAAATACAGGGGGATTTTCAAGTTGATACTTTTTTTTTAACTATGTATAGAACTCGGTAAAATAAACATTTTTTTCAAATTACTTTATTCAAAAAACCGAAAAATAAAAAAATTGCATTTCCAAAATGTTATAAAATGAGTCCAATACGGTCCTCTCTAATTTAAATAAGTTGTTCAAAGTTGTCACCATTAACTTCAACACAACAATTTGCTCGACGTAACCACTGTTCCGTAACGGCACGCAATAGAGAAATCGGTTTTTGTCTAACTGTTGCCGCAGCCTGCTCAATACGTGCTATTAGTTCTTCTTGTGTGTCGATAGGAGTCTTGAAAACTTAACTTTTCATATACCCCTCACAAAAAAAAGTCACATGGATTTAGGTCTAGCAACCTTGGTGGCCATGCAACTGGTCCATTTCGGCCAATCCACCGATTTGGGTAACTTATATCCAAAAATTCGCTCACTTCTCGTCTAAATTGGGCAGGTGCTCCATCCTGCAGGAGCCACATAGCTTGCCTGATATTCAGCGGCACGTCTTCTAACAGAACAGGCAGATTATTTTGCAAAAAGTCCAAATAAACATCGCCCAGCAAACGGTCTGGTAAGATAAATGGTCCAACAAGTATGCCATTCACAATTCCTGCCCACACATTAGCAGAAAAGCGGTGTTGAAAATTGGTTCTGCGAATTGCATGGGGGTTATCAACAGACCAAACATGCGTATTTCAAAAATTGTTAATTCCGTTTCGGGTGAATGTTGCCTCGTCCATGGCTAAAATTTTGTTCGAAAAATGTTGATCATTTTCATGTTGTTGTAGGAACCATTCACAAAACTGAGCTCTGCGGGGGAAGTCTTCAGGCAGTAGCGCTTGGACACGTTGAACGTGAAAGGGATTAAATTGATTCTCGCGCAATGTTGTCCATACTTTTGTTTGACTTAATCCGACCTGCCCTGCAACAACTCCAGTACTTGTTGTTGGATCTTCTTCGATGAGATTTAAAATTTGTTCTTCCCTATGAATATTTTCAGGTCTCCTTCCTCTTCCTGCATGCCCTCCACGATGTTCCCGTAAATCGCCAGTATCCATAGCCCGTTGAATAAGATTTATGAAACTTCTGAGTGTAGGATGATTCCGCAAAGGAAAGCGTTCTGCGTATAATACCGAAGCAGCAGCAGCACTTTGAAGACACTCTCCATAAATAAGCAGCATATTCACAAGTTCATTGTTTTGATAACGATGTGCCATTTTTAGGATTTGCAAATTTAAAATTAACAAGAATAAACCAAAAGTGTCTAAGACTAATTGATCGGTACAACGCGTGATCGATAATACAGAAATTCGAGCAAAAACTGAACATAAACAGACGATGAAAAACAAACCCATATTCACTTTTTTTATTCTGTATGTTCCTTGTTTTTGAGTGTATCGAAAAAAGTTATTGGAAAAAAATGTATATTTTACCGAGTTCTATACACAGTTAAAAAAAAGTATCAACTTAAAAATCACCCTGTATATACTATGTAAATGATATATGTTTATACTAAAAAGTTGTTTTCATTTTCAAAGAGTTTATTTTGTTTTGCAGATGGACTCTTTTTTTATTGTTTCTTTCCATAATACTCTGCTAAAGAATTTTTAATTAATTTTAAAAATTAATATTTAAATTATAATTTAAATAATTTTAAAATCTGTTTAATTTTTCTTTAGGAAACAGATACAAGTACATATTAAATAAGGATAATTCATGCTCTATTGGATCTATGTGTTAAACAAATGAGGATATTGTTAACCTAATAAGAGTGCCTTAAGATGTATGATGAGAAAATAGCACAAAAATGTTGACAACCTTTTCTAATCTGTTTAAAATTAGGGTAGTTCAGTGCTAACAAAATACTTTTAAACATTTTTAGATTAATTCTACTTTATGTAATGTCTGTTATAATAAATTATTCTATATTATGTATATCATTTTAAGTATTTTTTTTTCAGGAAAATTAAATAATAAATGTATTAAAGAAAAACATTATTTTATTTCAATTTGTCCAATTGGTGATATGTCGTACACTATTGTTAGTACACTGTCGTAGATTATTGCAGTAAATTAACTCTATTTTAGATATGTAAAATACAGCTGAAAAGTTTTATTTTTGTTCAGATCAATATCTGATGCTAACACCTAATCAAAAAGGCCCCTTTCTCTATGAAGTAACCTTTTTGAGTAGGCGTTTGCTTTGGATATTACGATTAAATGATAAGATAGTTTTTTTTTTTTTAATTTATTGACCTTGTGCTGAGCACATTTATTCACGAAAAACCTCTATATAATTTTTTAGTACTTGGACTTTAATTGTCATTCGAGGTACCCCGTTGCATTGTTTAATCGATATAGGGGCTGAGTGTTTTTTAGTTAAAGAAAGTGCCGCACGCTCTTTAAATTGTCACATAGAACCTCTTGTAATACTGGTAACCGGCCTCGGGAGTAATTCTATAAAAACCATAGATAAATCAACTATTGTTGTGGAATTTGAAAATTTGGCAATCGAAGTAGTATTTTTTGTAGTGCAAGATTATGATTTAAATTATGAAGCAATAATAAGAAGAAATGTTGTTCGATATTCAAATATACAATTTGTAACCGATAGCAGTGCTACAAGGTTAATCCGAACAAACGCGCCCAGTGTATCGATAAGCCTTGTAAATGAGCGCAAAAGCTGAGTTGAATTGACTTATTAAAAAATAATATTATAAAAGAAAGCGAGTCGTCATATGCAAGCCTGATATTACTTGTGAAAAAACAAAACAGAAGCCATCGTTTATGTTTTGATTATACGGCGTTAAATAGAATCACTATTAAAGATCGATATCATTTAAAAACGCTAACCTTGGTACGCCTATACGCGTATTATAAGTGACCGTGGTACAAATTTTACGGATAGAAAAATACAATCTTTATTCTCCGATCTTAATATTCAGCATCATCAAAGTGTGACAGAAACGCCTCGCGCTAATGGGCAACTTGAACGATATGTTGCAACAATATTACATTTATTGACTGCTGAAGTTCAAAATAATATGTTAGAATGGGCGCTTTCTAAATTAAATAAACCCTTAATTCTACTATACATAAGGCAATCGTTAATTCAGTGTCTGATGATAATGACGTTATTGATGTAACACATGATAGAAACCGGTCATGTGTGAGCGGTTAAAATCAAGCGCTCAGAAGCAGAAGCAAAGATTTGACAGTAAGCGGCGTGACAATAAAGTTTTTGGCGACCTCGGTAGCACCGCGGGCAAGTGTTCACGATGCGATCGTGTGGTCTCAGGTTCGAATCCTGGCATGGGCATGGTTGTTTGTGTTTGTCATACAAAAAAATAAATCAAAATAAACACTGATCTGAGCGGTAGTCGGAAACGACTCGTGGTTCGGAGCCCACAGTAGGTCCATAAGAAGCAAACAAGCTTTTTGGCGTCAAAGACCTTGTATTCCTCCAACAAGAAAACCCTAGAATGGCAAAACTGGATTAAGGGTTTGCGGGGCAGTAAGTTTTGAAATTTCCTTTTTGAAAAAATAAACTTCCTGGTGATCGTTACGAGCTGAAAAATGTGTGTACTGGTAGAGTCCAAACAGCACCAAAAGATCGTTTAAAGCTATTTTCATTGGATGATGATCATGATGACAGTTGAAAAGGAACTTGATCGTAAGCACAGCACTATTTTTGTAGCCGTGTTAGAGAGTCAAGTACAGGTCAGGAAAAATCCTAAGGAGTACCTCTGAACTTATAAAATTATTTTGTTTGTTAGTAAAGTCAAATACAAGTTAGGAAAAATCCTAAGAAGTACGTCTGAACTAATCGTTTGTTTAAAAATATGTTTTAAGATAACGTAAGTTAATTACAGGTCAGAAAAATCTGAGGAGTACCACTAAACTTATGATTAGATGAAGGATTAATAATTTATGATTGATTTTGAGATATCGAGTAGAAGTTAAGTACTGGTCAAAGATTTTTCTTGGACGTACCTCTGAACTTATGATATAAAGTGATATTGTTATCGGCCTGTGGGTGTGCAATGTCCTGAAACTATGTTTCACTTGCAGAAAATTAAACTTTGAAGCCATATGAAGAGGAGGTGTCGAGAACGAGTCCCTTGTCAGTCTGGCCCTGTTAGAGCAGTACCGAATTATTAATACGTAACTGTAGAGTTGGCAACGTAAGCCTGAGATGGTCAAGCGTGGGAGTCACGGGGGATTCCTGCGGGTAGCGGCATTGCCGTCTTGAGCATAGAGAAAGTAGAAGTAGAGTGTGCGAACGATGCTAAAAACGAGCCAGCGTATTCGACTGCAGCGATCCCTCGTTAACTTAGTGAACTAAAGGTGCATGGTGCGCATATCGAACACGCTGGTTCGCTTTAAGCATGCGTTCGGACACTCCTACTTTCTCTAGGGTCTTGAGCATTGGTCGGGTCGTTTGTTAATAATTTTCTGTTTTATGTTTCATTATATTTTATAATAATTAATTTTATGCCTTTGGGAGAGGAGCCATGTCCTTGACCGTGATTTTAACGTCACATTACATTAGACTTTAACTTACACTATTTTAGTACTGAATTTTTTGGGCTACTCTACATAATTATAATGTAGTTTCTACTAGCTATGGATCGGATCTTTAATAATCGCGGAGTCGTCCTTTATTTGTCATATTTAATTATTATTGATATTTGTTATTTTAAGATAATTATATAGTTTATTATTTTGTACAAATTATGCTAAATAAAAATGTACTTAATTTTATGGGGTATGAACCAGTGCTCTTTTACGCCAAAAATTTGACTTTTAAGTAGTACAATACAAAACGAAATAATAAATGCATGTAACACAAATATTTTACGAAAAATAATAGCAGAAGTAAAATCTGCAAAATAGCAATCTTGGCAGATGAGACAACTGATATTGCCAAAATAGAGCGGTTTGTTCTTTGCGTTCGGTACGTATGCGATAATTTATCTATTAAAGAGTCCTTTCTTCAATTTATTCCGGTAACTTCAACCACTGGGCATAATTTAGCAAAAACAATTATCGAAAATTTGACAAACTGGGGTTTAGATTTAAATAATCTTAAAGGCGAGGGTTACGATGGGGCAGCGGCAATGAGTGGTCAGTTTTCTGGGGTACAGGCTATTATAAGAAAGGAATATCCTACAGCTTTATATGTTCATTGCGTCTCACACTCCCTTAACCTTGCTATATCCGATGCATGTTCTGTCCAGGCTGTACGAAATTGCATGGGTGTTATTGAAAATGCTTACAATTTTTTTAATACTCCCAAACGTCAAAATATTTTAACTAAAAAAGTAAATGAAATTTCGGATAATGAGAGATCAAGATGAGACAGATTAAAACAACTTTGTGCTACTAGATAGGTTCAAAGACAAGATTCAGTAAGCGTAATGAGAGAGCTTTTAAATTCTGTAGTATTGGCTTTAGAAGAAATAGCTGAGTGGCCAGACAAAGAAACGTCTACTTGTAGCAAGTTGTTACTAAACACCTTAAGTACATCAGAATTCCTCATTACTCTTTATGTAATTGAGCATGTTTTTGCATTTACCACTCCGTTATCAAAGTTGCTGCAATCAGTTATAATATTGATTTAGGCAAAGCAATATTACTGGCTGAAGATTGCTTAAAACAGCTTAAAGATTTACGTCATAAAGCAGATAATAGTTTTGCAACTATTTTTGCAGAGGCAAAAAAAAAATAAACAAATTATTTGGTTTAGAAATAACAAAACCACGCATAACTAGCAGACAAAAAAATAGGGCAAATTTTGAAACTAACACAACTGAAGAATATTTCAGAATATCAATATTTATTCCGTTTTTAGATTGCGTCTTATTACAATTAGAAGAGAGATTTGTTAAACATAAAGATATATTACAATCATTTAACTGTCTGATTCCATCAGTAAATAAGATACTTGATAATCAACTTCAAAGTCTTAAGTATTTGGTAAATTTTTATAAAAATGATTTAGAAAATTGTTCATTTACTATGGTTTCTGCTGAACTTAAACTTTGGTATAGAAAATTTGAAGCCTGTGCACCAGAAAAATATCCGAGCTCCGCTCTCGATGCCCTAGTAATGTGTGATCAGGATATATTTTCGAATATATTTATACTGTTAAAGATTTTTTGTACTTTACCTGTAAGCACAGCAACCCCTGAAAGAAAATTTTCTACACTTAAATTGTTAAAGACTTACTTACGAAATACAATAAGTGAAGACAGATTAAATGGTTTAACTCTTCTGTATGTATATCCAGAAATCTCAGTTAGTGCCGAGGAAGTACTTATTTTTAAGTGGTAGTTATTTCTCCCTTCCTGATGAATAATACCATATCTCCGATAATAGGCCAAAAAAATTAACTAACATACACATACATACATAAGTATATTGTATATTAAATGGTGATAAACCATGTTGCCCCCCCCCCCCAGGAATGAATCCTGGATACGCCACTGGGTAATGTGCGTAAACCATTAAACTATTGACACATCCTGTAACCAGTGTACTTTCTTGAATAACTAACATGTCGGTTTGCAGATTTATTTAAACTCTTTGCAGCACCGAGATAAATCAAGAAATAATATTCATAAGACGTACAAGTAGGGTACTTATAACTTTCATATAGCTTAAAATGTCTAATACTTAAGTCGAGGCTTGGGTATAAATAGTTGAATTATTTATAAAAATGATAAAATAAATAAAGTGCTTATTGTATAAATTATTGTATGGGCAGGCATTTTAGGAAATAAAGTGATTGGGCCATTATTTATTAACGGAAATTTAAATGGAGACATTTATTTGGATATGTTGGAAAATACCATCAATCCGCTACTGAATCCATTAAAAATCAAATCGAAGATGATGGAAACCCTATACTTGATGAGGCTGAAATATATTTTCAGCAAGACGGCGCTCCTCCTCACTATGTTCTTCCCATTCGGCAATGGCTAGACGACGAGTTTCCAGATAAATTGATAGGGCGAAGGGAGCCTATAGAATGGCCAACGCATCATCGACAGCGCATCATCGATAGCTGCCATGATATCCCACATGTTTTTGAAAAAATCCGTCAGGAATTTGAACATCGCCTATATCATTGTTTGGCCAAAAACGGGCAACATTTTGAACACTTAGTGAAATAAACACTGATATTTTCATGTTTTTGTTTTCTATCTGAACAAATTAAGATAAACAAAGATTTTTCTAATTTTCTCGGAAACGAATCGACCGATTTAAAAAAATCAAACGTCAAAAGACTTCGAAAGACCTTTTAAACAAGCTATTACTCGATACCCCTTGCCATTTAAAATTTTTAAGGGGATGACCCTGAGAGGCAGAGGGTGAAAAGGGATGAAGTAATTTTAGATTAGAAAGTTTGCCTCCCTGACAAACCTTTTGACATATTTCGGCGTTTTTTTTTAAACAGTGGTTTTCGATAAATCCGTGGTGGGAAGTTTTCGAATGAACACCCTGTAGATTCAGATTAAAATAAATATGGAAAGCAGCGATTATAAGCAGTTTAGTTTTAATCATTTTAACATTAGATCTTTAATGTCTAGCTTTGATTTATTTTCTGATTTTTTGGAGTCTGAGCCGATTGATGCTATTGGTTTGTCTGAGACGTAGTTACATGGCGGTATTCCTGATGTTAGTATTGAGATTCCTGATTATTCCTTACTACGTAATAATTACAATGGCAGAGGAGGTGGAATCCCGTTCTATATTAAATCTCTATATTAAATCATCATTAAATCCTAAGATTGTCAACTTGGAACCTTCAATAGGCGCTATGGAGACATTGTGGGTTGAGGTGAGTGGCACTAAAATATGCCTGGGTTCATTCTATAGGCCTCCAACGTTTAATATTTCTCACTATTTTTCGGACCTTGAAAATATATTTTCTAAAGTTTTTCCTTTCTAATAGCAAAGCAAAAAGTCTTTTGTTCTGCACTGCTACGTAAATACGGGCTTAACCAATTAATCACAGAGCCTACTAGAGTAACAAATTCTTCAGAAAAACTAATTGACATTATTTTTAACTAATTCTATTAACATACCAAACGGGTCTATAGTGGTTGACATGCATAACATCTCTCGGACTATTCATTGGTTTTATGTAGCTTCAAATTATTAAAGCCCAGACCACCTGTGCAAGTAAAATAATACAGATTTTAGATACTTTGATTATGACCTGTTTATTAATAACTTATATAATATTGATTGGGATTATATTTATATGATGAATTACGTTAACTTAATGATTGAGTTCTTCAATTTAAATATTGAAAATTTACTAAACATACATGCCCCGTTGAGGACATCAAGGTTCACCAAGGCACCTGCTCCGTGAATGACGGATAACATAAAGTTACTAATAAAGCTTCGCAAGAAGGCACTATCTAAGTATAAAAAAACTAAAAACAGAGAGCTCTAGAAACGAATATAAAAAAATTGGAAACTTTACTACAAATGCCATAAGGAATGAAAAAAAAGCTTTTTTGAATTTAAAATTTCAGTCAAATCACAAAGAATTTTGGAGAATTTTAAAACAGATGAACCTGGATAGAGCTTTGGCGAGTCATGTTAATAATTTTGATGCTAACGAATTTAATAAATATTTTATGGACAGTATTCCCAATTGAGTACCCTTTCGTTCAAGCTAAATTTAATTTTCGACCAGCGACAGAGGAGACAGTGGTTGGAATCATGTCCAAAATTAAAACTCAAGCTACAGGTATTGATGGTATAAATATTAAAACTCTCTCTTTGATCTCTCCCCACCTTCTACCTCCTTTTACTTACATTATAAATAAATCTTTATGTAATAATCAATATCTTTCACTTTGGAAAAAATCAATTATAATACCGATCCTTAAAGAGTCACAGCCCTCTGACGTATCACAGTTTCGACCCATGAGTATTTTGTGCACCCTGTCCAAAATTCTGGAAAGAATTGTATTTGACCAAGCTAGTCAACATTTATCTGATTCAGATGTTGTACCTTCTACTCAGTCAGGCTTTCGTATTGGTTGTAGCACAACTACTGCTTTACTCTAATTGCCTTTATAAGAAGCTATCTGGGTGAGAGAAGTCAGCAAGTAGTACATGGAGATTCGAAATCTTCGTCGATAAATAATGCTAAAGGCGTGCCTCAGGGAAGTATCTTCGAACCTTTATTATTCTTAGAATATACTTCTGATTTTCCTATTCATATCAAAAAGTCGCATCAGTGCGCAGATTTACCATTCGTTTAAGTATGATAATATTAGTCATGCTTCTCAACTTATAAACCATGACTTAATAAAATTTTTGAAATTTCAAGAGCCCATGGTTTTAATTTAAATATTTCAAAAACTAAAATGCTTATTTTTGAAAAAAATAAAGAAGCCATTGAGACTAAGCATAACTTTAATATTGAGTTAAATGGGACCTCTCTTGACCACTCAATGTATGCAAAAAATTTAGGAATATACCTTGATAATGATCTTCGTTTTGAGTGTGACTGCTTCATATCTACAAAGAATACTTTACTAAGGATATAAAGCTTAGATGAACTAATTCCTTAGTACTTGGCGATATTGTTTATTAGCCTGCACTTACTGAAATCTGTAAAGCAACTTAAAGCTTAAGCTGTATATGCCTGCAATGGTCTTTAAAATTAACAACACGCGGTGTCCAAATTATCTACATTCTAAATTAGTCAAGGGAAGTAATAGACATGAGCGTGTTATCCGAACCAGAGAGTTTTATACGGTTCCAAAACTTCGGACTGCTGAAGTTTCAACGCTCCTTTAGCTACAATGCTGTCAAACTTTTTAATTCTATCTTTCCTGAGATCAAATCGGCTTTATCTTTAAGTAACTTTAAATTAAAGTTAAAGAAATTTATTATATTGCAGAGAGACTAACTGCATTATCACATCGCTGTCGTCTTTTTCATTTTTTTATTTTCTTATTCTAAAATTCTAAACTGGAAAAAGTATCTTTACATTTGAGCTAACTGTGTATATCTTCTTATATTTGAAGTTGTTTATATATGCATTTAATTTAAATTTAATATTCGTATTTTATTAAGCTCCAAATATATTATATTATACTTTTGAAAGGTCGCCTGTACTGTTCACTCATTGTATTATAATATTATAGTTGTATATATTTTTTTAATCAGTGGTTAGGTTGAATAGCTATGCTAGACCGCACCACACTTAAATAGTAGTTTTTATAAATTTTTATAATAATAAAAAGACGTTTATTATTATTATATATACACTATCGGACAAAAGTAGAGCAACACTTCCAGAAATATTTGCAAATACCGATTTTAAAATTATAAATGCATGATAATATATACAAATCCACTAAGTTTTAAAACTACAAAGTAGGCTATGATTATCAATGTCAACAAACATTTTCGCAATCAAAACAAATGATTTTATTTTGACGTTTAAGTTTAAATGCTTCATAGTAACGCGTCAAAAGTAAAGCAACATTCAAATAATTTGTTCAAAAGAAGGGTTTTAGCAAAAGTAAAGGGATAAAATAATTGTGTAAGGGGATTTTTATGTTTTTTTGAACATTTCTGTGTAAGATTAATCATACCGAGAGGAATTCTAATTTCAAAAGACTTGAAGCAAAGAGTTGTGAATGGATTCATGGAAGGTAACAAACAAGCCGATATTTCAAGACAGTTTGAGTTACCCCGGTACACTATGTCCAAAATAATATCATCGTATAATGAGAGAGGACGTTTAGAGAAGTTGCCGAAATCGGGAAGGCCAAGGAAAAATCAGTAATGACTGACAGACGCATCAAAAAGATTTCCCAAAATGATCCTTGGAAGTCCGCACCTCGAATTATTGCTGAAATTCCAGAAATTACGGTTGGTATACGAACAGTACAAAGAGGGTTAGTAGACTCAAAGTTATTTAGTAGACATCCAACTAAAAAGCCGTTAGTTTCAATAAGAAATAGAGCAGCAAGGTTGGCATTTGCACGCCGGCATTTAAACTGGACCGTCAATGACTGGAAAAAAGTTCTATTCAGTGATGAAACGCGCTACAAAATATTCAATTCTGATGGAATGAGGCGTGTGAGGCGACCAATCAATACAAGGTTTAATCCTAAATACGTAACACCTACAATTAAGCATGGTAAAGGTAGTGTATTTTTATGGGGTTGTTTTTCATGGAATGGGGTAGGCCCTATGCACTTTATTAATGATACGATGGACCGATTTGTTTATAGGGATATCATGCAGATTGTTATGCTTCCTTATGCAGAATGGGAAATGCCATTGCGTTTTATTTTTCAACAGAACAACGATCCAAAACATTCTTCACAAGTTGTTCAACAGTGGTTTCGGGAAAATAATGTTCGTGTTTTACAGTGCCCAGCACAATCCCCAGATCTTAACCCCATTGAGAATCTCTGGGAAGAAGTAGAACGTCGTATTCGTACCCAAATGTTTCCAAATAAACAATCCTTAATAAATAAAATTAGTGAAGTTTGGACAAGTCTTCCCGAAAATGTCATTCAGAAGTTGATTGCTTCAATGCCGCGCCGTTGTCAGCAAGTAATTAATAATAATGGATATTCTATCAATTACTAATGTATTACTTTCAATTGTTTTTGTTGTTAAATGTGTTAAATATTTTTTGTTGAACTAAAGTAAAATAAAATACTGTTAAATATAATTTGTTGCTCTATTTGCTCTATTAATATTTACCGATCTTAAAATGATTAAAAGTACACCAAAATGTACTGAAATATTACTTTCAGTGTAAGGATAGTGTGACATTAAGCTTAGCGAAAAATCACAACCCAATAGTTTTTTTTATTCAAACATGAATAAAATTGAACTTTGTTGCTCTACTTACTGTTGCTCTACTTTTACCGATAGTGTAAATATATACAGTGGTGGCCAAAAGTATGGAAACTTTAAACTTTTTCAAAAAATGCAGAAAATATCGCAATACGAAAACTCTCAAAAATATAAATAAACAGCTTATCAGCAAATAAAGAAATTCCAATGGAGGTAAAGCAAAAGAATGTTATTTATTAGTTTTGATGAAAGAGGAGTTAATTCTTTGTGGCCAAATGTATGGAAACCTTTAATACAATCATAATAATTGTTTACTACAACCTGTTTAACGGTACGATTTTTTTTGAGTGAAGACAGGCATCATGACTAAGTGTAAATACTTATCTAGTGATTTAAAAAGTAAAATAGTTGATAGTTGAACTATACCAGAAGGGTTATAAACAAATTGAAATAAGTAAAAATTTAAACATTTTAAAAGGCACTGTTTCAAAAATAATTAAAAAAATTTGAAGAGAGAAGAAATGTTTCGGTAGCCCACAAGCAAGGAAGACCAAGAAAGTTGTCCAAAAGGGCTATGAAGGTAATGAAAAGAATATCGATGAACGACCCAAAAAAAACTTCTATAGATATTTCTGGAGAAATGAGTGAAATGGGGATTTCTGTGTTTGCTCGCACGGTGAGAAGAAGGCTAAATGAAGTGGGGCTTTTTGGAAAAGTTGCTGTAAAGAAACCACTAATATCAAAGAAAAATAGAAAGGATCGCTTGAAATTTGCACGAGATCATTTTACCTGGTCTCACCAAAATTGGAATACTGTATTGTTTAGTGACGAAAGTAAGATTTAATTATTTTGGAGTGACGGGAGACGTTATGTCCGGCGACCAAAAGGTACAAGGTACAGCCACAAATAACAAATGCCTACGATAAAACATGGTGGTGGTCAGGTGTTGGCCCCCTGGTTAAAATTGATGGAATAATGGACCGTTTTCTATACAAAGACATATTGGAGAACAACATGTTGCCTTATGCTGAGGAGGAAATGCCATTGAGATGGTTGTTTCAGCAAGACAACGACCCTAAACACAAGTCCCAATTTGTGAAAAACTGGTTAAATGAACAGAGCATTGCTTTAATGGATTGGCCTTAACAGTCCCTAGATCTGAATCCCATAGAGAATTTATGGGATCATTTGGACAGGAAAATTCGGAACCATTCGATTTCAATTTATTATAGTTCCTGGTTTCTTTAAAAAAAAATACAAATTAAAAAAGTTTCCATACTTTTGGCCACCACTGTATATATAGATTTGGTCAACCTGAAAAGCAATGGGATAGATCCCAAATTTAGATCCTTAACTCTTGAATAAACATAATTATAATTCGAAATTAGTAGGTCTGGACAAAATGCACCATCAAAGATCAAAATCCATACAATCAAAATTATTGTAAAAAAAAAAGTTATACAGGGTGTCCGGAAAAAGGAGGCCAATCCGCCGGCCACATATAGGGTGGACCAAAATAATGCGACTTTCGTTATGCCATTTTTTAATTGGGCGCTCGGTATTCAATATACAGGGCGTCAAAATGAGAAATATAAAATTGTATTTTTTTTAAGTAAGTCGAGTGTTTCATAAGATATTAAATTAAAATTTGGTGTGAGGGGGTTTTTTGGAATGAGAAATTGAAATCCGTTTACGGATTCGCTATACCTTGCAGAGGGCGCCACCTGTGGTAAGTTGCATGTGTTAAAAATACCAAAACTTTTTTGTACCGCTGTATAATAAAGTTCTAGTAAAAAATTCTAATTATCCAATCTTTTCTTGTAAAAAAAGTATTCTTAGTAAATGTCGGCCTGAGAATTTGTTTATGAGATATCTTAATTTTAAAATCTAAATACATTTTAACAAGTTAACAAAATAAACGTAAATTATTTTTCTAAATTAATGCTAAATTACTTATTATAATAAAAATCTTACAATATTGATCCTAAATTATTTGTTCTATGTGACCTCCATTAATTTGTATACACATACGAGCCCTCTTTATTAAAGAAAATCTAAGGCTCTCTATAAAATATTTGGTTTTTACCTGAAATGCAAGTTGCAATGATTCTTTCCCTTAAATGATCCTCGTTTAAAATCGAAACATATACACAAGTCTTTCATACATCCCCAGACTAAAAAGTCCAATAGTGTAAGGTCGGGCGAACGGGGTGGCCACGGAAGAGGAGCTCTCGACCCCGATCAATCCAGCGATTAGGAAATATTTGATGTAAATAGTTCCTAACATTTATAGCAAAATGAGCCGGTGCAGCGTCGAGTTGAAATCAAAGATTTTGTCTTAAATTTAGAGGTCAATCATCAAGCAAATTAGGCATTATTTCTTGTAGAAACAACAGAAATGAATCACCAGTCAAATTACCTGGTAAAATGACAGGTTCTAAAAGAAAGTTATTCACAACAACTGCCCACACTTTACTTGATGATGTGTCTCAACTATCGCCCTGGGATTCTCTTCAGCCCATATGTTTTCGATGGATATTTGTCATGCTGTATCTCGTGAACGTGGCTTCGTCAGTAAACAGGATCGCCCTTATAAAAATCCACATTTTTATTATTCGTTTCATATAACCATCTACAAAAAGCAAGTCTTGCCTCGGGATCGTCGGGTAAAAGACCTTGTACTTTTTGAGGATGAAATGGGTAAAGTTGTTGACTCCGTAAAATATTGTGTGTCGGTTTTCCCAATATTTTTCACCCGTGCAGCCAAAACTCCAGTACTAATGTTTGGTGATTCTTCAACAATTCTTAAAATGTCTTCGTCTTGCCCTTCGTTGAACTGCACAAGGTCGGCCGCAATTACCCTTCCGTCTTTCGCTGAAACTTCTCCCTTAGGCGGTTAATCAAATTTAAAGAAATATTTTCTTTTGGGATGAAATCGGTTTGGGAATGTCTGGGCATCGCGTCTAGCTGCTAAACTAACATTGGAGTCATATTTTGCTAGTTGAGAATTGACAGATATTTATTATTTACAATAATATTTGAAGACCACAGGGGAAGTCCAAAATTGTAAAATTTCTGACTATTCGCTATTTTTATACCCTTTTCCTGGTACTTTAATGTGCCATAAAATATTCTGGAGAATACCGATCGTAGTCCACTAAAATCAGCGATATAAGTTTAGTACACTTTGGAATAACGATCCAACGGTCGTCCGAAAGTCCACAATGTGTCCGCTTAAATCGTTTAAGATTCATTAGCATTTTAGTCGTTATTGTTGTATCGTCCTAAGAGGTTGTTGGCGTTGTGTATTGTTTGTTTTGAAATGTCGGAAGAAAATAATAAATCAAGTGACAGTGATATACATTTAAGTGTTTTGAAAAACAGTAAAAAAAGACTAAAGCTTGGACGTGTAAGTGATGCGGCAACATTTTTGAGAAATCATACTTATGAGATGGGTAATGCATGTGGCTGCAAAAGATTTCGTTGTTTTGAGGTTATATCCGCTGAAAAAAGACGAAAAATCATTCAAAACTTTAATAGCTTAGAAAATAGAAATAGTCAAAACAGCCATTTATGCGGATTAATCGGGATTAACTGATTAAGAATGTTAGGAGAAGAAGACCTAGACAAAACGAGAACACAGCAAGAGCAGCAGCTTAGAGATAACTCGTATACGTTTAAAGTAAGAATTAAACTAGATTGCGAGAGCGGCATGATGGAAGAAATTGAGGTATGTCAAAAAGCTTTTATATCGTTACACGGGATTACCAATCGCCGTATCATGACTATGAAAGACTATCTAAAGAAAGGCGGTTATTGTTTTGCTGATATGAGGGGGAAACATCAGAATCGCCCTCTCCGATTGAGCTCTCAGTTAATCGAAAATGTGCGTAACCACATAAAATCTTTTAAAAAGTCACATTACAGCCTTAAAAAATCATCAAAAATCTACCTCCCTGAAGAGCTCAACGTTAAGAAAATGCACAAAATGTACGGCGACAAATTCCCCAATGACCCAATAAGTTATGAAGCATACAGACAAATTTTCGTCAAAGATTTTAATATTAGTTTCGGGTATCCTCGCTCTGATACGTGTAGTGTGTGTGATGAACACATAGTTAAAATGAAGTCACTACAAGAGAAACTAAGGAACACTATCGAAAACGAGGCACAGTTGGAATTACAAAATGAAATTAAAGGTTTGGAAAATGAAAATAAATTGCATAAACTTAAAGCAGCTACTTTCTATACTAGAAAGCGACACGCTAAAATACAGTCCAGAAAAAATGAGTCAATTGAAGCTATAACCATGGACTTTTCCAAAAATCTTCCTACACCCAACATCACTACCAATTATGTATACTACAAAAGGCAATTGACCTTTGTCAGTTTTAATATTCATAAGCTCTCATCCAATGAGGCTGTTTTTTATACATACCCTGAGACTATTGCCAAGAAAGGTGCTGATGAAGTCGCGTCTTTATTACATGATTTTTGCCATAATATTCTAGGACAAACTGTTAGATATTTGGAAATATTTTGCGACTCATGCGCAGGCCAAAGTAAGAATTACACCATTATACGCCTCTTACATCATATGGTCCATAAAGAAGGTAGGTTTGGTAAAATCAAAATTACATATCCGATTCGGGGGCACTCGTACTTAGAGTGCGATAAATACTTTGCTCTCATCAAACAGAAAATAAGAGTTGAAGTTCCATCCCAATGGGTCGAGGTTTCTAAAAGTGCTAGGGTTAAACCAATGCCATTTAGTGTTATTGAGTGTACTACAGACATTTTCCATGCATGGACAAAATTTTTAACCCCTCAATATAAAAAAACCTGTCCATTTCCAACAAGGCCAATAAAAGAACTAATAATAAGTTATCAACATCCACGAACAATTCAAATGCGAGAAAGTTACAATGGAGCTATGTCAAGTTTTGTTCTAATACCCCCAAGGCCAGGCATAGCGGCTGCAACACCGGACAAACTTTACAATGGCCTCATTCCTATTCCCAAGTTGAAGTATGACCAACTGCAGGAACTTAAGAAGTTTGTAGATGAAACGTCACAAATCTACTACACTAATTTGCCTTATCATGCTAATAATAGGACTGTAGATGATGCAGATATGGTAAGTGACAGCGATGAAGTTATATTTTTTACTAATAATAAGGTCATTTCTTTTTCAGCAAAAGTAACTATCAATACCAGTCTATTGTAATGTCCGTGCCAAACATGACGCGCTACTTCGGAGTGAAGGTAAGCTACAACGGTCAAATATTAAGATTCTTAGTAATATTGTATTCTTGTTATAGCGGCGTTCAGACTTAATTCTTGTGGAGTTGGATCGTTTCTCAGTACACCGAAGAGAAGGAATCTTCAATTATTTTTTTTTCCAAAATTCTGTTTAAGTACAAAACGATTTATTTTTTATTGTTTTGCATGGAAGTCTTCAAACTTTCAAATTCGTTTTTCTCAAAAATATAAAATTGTGACTTAGATCTTTCTTCCCCTGAAGTCTTCATTTAAAACTTACCAAACTATATAACAATATTATAAGTTGTAAGAAAACACACCAAATGCAAATATGTAATTAAAAAATGTATATTATTTAAGGAGTAATTGAGAAGCTTGTTAAGAGCGTCAGAATCGTTTAAATTTATCACTTTGACAGTACGTAAAAAGTTGGTGGTGCCCGAGGTCAGCCAATTTGTTTAAAAAGAAGTATCTAGATTTTGAAATTAAGATATCTCATAAACGGATTCTCAGGCCGGCATTTACTAAGAATACTTTTTTTACAAGGAAAGATTGGATAATTTGAATATTTTACCAAAACTTTATTATACAGTAGTACAAAAAAGTTTTGGTATTTTTAACACATGCAATATACCGCAGGTGGCGCCCTCTACAAGGTATAGCGAATCCGTGAACAGATTTCAATTTCTCGTTCTAAAAAACCCCCTCATACCAAATTTTAATTTAATATCTTATGAAACATTCTACTTACTTCAAAAAAACGATTTTATATTCAGGGGCGCCCTTAGAGAGGGGGCGAGGGGGGGCGGCGCCCCCCCCAATAATTGGCCGAGTTGGTTTACCTCTGGTAAAAAACGTATATTTATTAAATAACATATTCGAATATTTTTTAATTTCCACCGGATTAAGTAAACACAATAAAATGTATTATTGCATATACATATACTTACTTAATCATTAATTTCATAGTAGGTACTATTACGAATTTTCATGTTACCTTACCATTAGATACATTTAAACAAATATGCTAGGCAACCAGCAATACAGGGTAGCAGTTTCATTAGCGACCTGTAAATACAACTGACATTGTTATGATGATTACTCGGGGAATCCCCCGTTCCAAACCTTGAATTACATATTAATGAAACAAAGCAGGAAAACGGCTTATTTTCTTACAGTGTTTTAAAGACAATTTTTGGCTATTTGTATTTGTTTAATTTCTGTATTTGTATTTCGCCTTTTTGTTATACCTACAGTTGGTTTTTATTGAAATTAGCTTTAAATATTAATTGAACAATGGATAAAAAAATACGCCCCGGTCGGGTACAGGTGAAATGTGTGAGATGTGGAGCAACTTTTAACAGGGACTATAAAAGAGACCCATGAACAAAAAATTCATAATGGGGATACAGTGCAAATTAAAAATGTCGGAGCGCTGGACAATCCTTTTGTGATTGCAGCAAAAAAAACAAAAACTTGGTTTGGAATCGCTCAAAGAAGGTAAAAAAGTATTGTATTGATGTATTGTTTTTAATATTTAATTATCTTCTTGACTAAAGCAATTTTAAAATTAAAAATGTTGGCTTATTTAATAATTTTTAGGTTGTTCAGTTAAAGAAACTAATTCGACAACTATTGACGAATGCAGCAAATCAAATGCCAAGTCCATAGAGAACTTTAACTCCAATTTAGGTAAATTTATTTATGTTTAGCCCTTCCATACCTACAGCGTGATTCGTTTGTTTACGAAACGCGAACTACCCTCATAAAAAGTTATTTTTTATCTGATTTGGATCCGATTTTTTTTTATTTTAAAGCTAGAAAAAATTCTCACTGAAATTGACTTGTCCTTTAAAAGCCAATGTACAAATTCTTTTTAGGAAAATCCCTAAGTAATATGATTTCATCAAAATATTGTTCATAAAAGACTATCATGGCATCCTTGGCATTTAATGAACTAAATTTAATTTTAGTGAGAAGGTGCATTTTTTCTACCTTTAAAATTAAAAAAAAAATCGATCCAAATTGGACAAAAAATAACTTTTTATAAGGGTATTTCGTAAACAAATGGGTCACACGACTTTATATTAATTAGAGTTTTTTTAGAAAATATGGTTATTGGTGAAGACGCTGACGTTTGTAATAATGATCTACAAGAGGCAAGTACTTCTTATGAAATGCAACACTCAGGTAAATATTTTTCTTACACAAAATTTATTTCTATCTAGAGCGACATCTTAAAAACCACTGATTTTTAATCAAAAAACCCTAGATAAATAGTATTGATTTTCTAATTTTAAAAAAAGTCAAATTTTTGAAAAGATTATTGGCAATAATTCTTAAACGGGTTAATTAAAACTAGTAATAGGTATAAATTTGAGTTGCAGATTTTAGTGTTCTTTAATTAACCTTAATACATTTTTTACCTAAAATAATTAGAGGAGCCAATATTTGACCCCCTTAAATATTAGTAATATTACATGGGTTTTCCTATGTCCCGCATGGCGATACAACATCCTGTAAATTTACATATATAATTTTTTGTAGAGGTTCAAGCCGATATGCCAGAAACCAAAGTCACACTTGAAGAAGATGATATTTCAACTGTCAAACTTTCATCATTGTGGCTAGAATGCGTGGGGAAGCTAGCCTTCTTGGTAGAAAATCTTAACGAAGCAGCAAAAATTTTAGATAAAACCAAAAATAAGGAAATTGTTGAAGAATACTTATCCGTCATAGAAATGAGTGAAGCGGCTGATCAAATACTGGAGGGCACCAAAAACTTAAGAAATCACTGCCAAACATATTTCCAAAATTTTAAAGAATCTAAGTCTAGCCTAAAAATTGACGATAAAATAAAAGAAAAAGTACGTTTAGAGCATGATCCTGGACTACGGCAATCAGTAAAATCTGCGGAAGAAAGAAATTACCTTATTCAACTAGGACCACATCAATCGCATTTACATTTTTTCCCTAGTGATGGCCACAACAGATTTAATCCACATTGGTATAGTGATTTTGAATATCTTGAGTATAGTATTGCAAACGATTCGGCTTATTGCTTTATTTGTTCCCTTTTCCCCAATGGTCCTGGACGGGATAAGTCAGAATCTTCATGGGTAAAAGGTGGCATTCGAAACTGGAGAAAAATGAAAAGCGCTGGAGCAAATAAAGCCGGCAAACTTCAGCAGCACTTTAATTCGATAGCTCACAAGTCGGCTTTATTGGATTATTGTACTTTTTTAAAAACATATCAGCATGTTAATATTTTACTTGATCGTAAAAAAAGGAATCTCATTATCGAGGAACAACGCATACTCAACCAGAATTCAAAGGTCATCGAAATTATGCTGGATACTTGCAGGACTATGGCAAAGCAAGGGATAGCTTTCCGCGGACATGATAATGAAAGTGGAAACTTTGTACAAATCATTAAACTTATATCTCGCCATAATCCAGTACTTAAAAAGTGGTTAGATGAGCCAAAATTGCGGCCATATCATACAAGCTATCATATAAGCTAGTTAAGTGCAACATCGCAAAACGAATTTAAAGGGCTGTTCAAAGGAAAAAAAAGGAAAGGAAATTCAAAAACAAATTGTACAGGAAGTTACTGTGAAATGTGAAATTACTGAAGATTTCTGTGAAATGAAAGCTGCCTCTACGAACTTCCTCTTCAGCCAGTGCTGTTCCTTATGCAGAATCTTGGCTTCTGACTAGTGGCAGCTTTCATTTCACAGAATCAGGGGATCTTCAGCCAGCCAAGCGTCGATATACCCAACATCTGGAAGCCTCTACTCTCAGGACAGTGTAGGATCTAGAGAGAGCCGTGTCCTCCCCCCCAACTCTTTTCACGGATGACTTTCCTTTCCGCATCGCTGCACACATCTAGTATATAAGCCTATAGAATAGTAGTTTGCTGTCAGTTTACACTTGATAACGGTTGGAGATACTTACCAACCGAAACGTCGTGTTACATTAAATAAATAAGACAATGCAAGTCCGACAAGATGTTTTTTTTAACTGGATATTCAGTGGCCACTAATGAACGAAAATTTAGTCTCTTAAAACACATTAAAAGCACAGTCTAACAAAGTTAGTTAAAATCTATATACTTTGTTAAAAGTGTTGGTCGTTCAACTATGGGTAACGAGCGTCTTGACTACTTAATGAGTTTTTCTAGTGAGAAAGACATTTGTGACCTAATTAATATTAAAGATCTTGCTGTGCAATGGAGCAAATTAAAAAACAGAAAAATTAAAATAAATTAAATCAGAAATAGATAATTTTAGTTTTATTTACATGTAGGGTACCTACTTTTTAATTAACTTTTAGTTATAATACCTCGATTATCATTAAATAATTATTTATTATACATCACATATGTATAATTTTTAATTGACTATTAAAAATTTCCCAATAGAAATAAAGTATCCGCATTAAAAAAAAATGTTTTTTTAATTTAGTTGGGTTTTTTAACTTAACCGCCCCCCCCAATCACAAGTGTTTAGAGACGCCCCTATTTATATTTCTCATTTTGACGCCCTATATATTGAATACCGAGCGCCCAATTAAAAAAAGGCATAACGAAAGTCGCATTATTTTGGTCCACCATAGGTGGCCGGTGGATTGGCCTCCTTTTTCCGGACACCCTGTATATAATTTTTTATCAACAATTATCATCAAAAGAATATTTTTACTCCCAAATATCTTAATTTAACTAGCATATAACATCAGCCAGTAAAAATAAGTCGGTTTATAACGCAGATTTTTCATTTAAGGACAATAATGAATTTAATAGCCAGTTCGATCCTCTTTACTACCACCATATTTATTTGTATATCTTCAAAAAAAAAAGAAGCAATTAGGTCCTGTCGTATCACAAATTTCACATCACATTATCAAAATATTCTCCATAGTCCCTTTGTACCTATGCCATATTTTTTTTTAATCGCTTTTATTATAACTTATTGGTAGATATGATACAGATTTCTTAAAAACGAATTACTTACCACATATATCGCTTTTATACCGTCAAATATTAAAGCTTAACATACATTTTTCCCAATAACACACAACACCAAACTGTAAATACATAAAGTAATAACACACTTCTTAAACAGAAAAGCTCGTCTATAAAAGTAACATAAAATAATATTCAACCGTGGCGGTCATACGGCAAGAAGAAATCTCTCTGTATTTGGCTTTTTAGAATGCACAGTGGTCTAGTCTCGTGTGACCTAAACGGGCAAAAATGTTGTTTGTCGAGTTGTTTTAAAGAGTCGAGTAAGTCACGATTTAGGATTAACGTGTCGTGCATATCAAACTTTAGAAAGGCCTTTTGTGATTGTTATTTAGTATTGTGGGAAATATCGGTTTATATTTTTACTGACAAAATAAAAAAAGAATCTGTAGCTTCATGGCACAGATGTTAAATTTTAGACAATAAATATAGAAACACAAAAATGTTTCTCCGGAAGAAAAATAATAAATTTTTGGTTTATGTTATATCCATTTTTAAGTTATATCGATTTTCGAGCGCAAGATAAATATTATTTGCATACTTTAGTGTTTCCATACTAAATAAAATTATATTATTGTTAAGATGTAGTAAATAAGTCATAAAAGTAGTATTGCTGGTGTAATTAAGCTCTTCGGAAAGTGGAAATTATGTAATGCCGCGTGATGATTACAATTTAAATGGCGAATGAATTTAAAATATTAAAATATTAGTTTTTTACCTAATTCATTTCAGCTACTTCAAAGCTGGAGATTGAAAACGACGCATTTCCGCAGGAAAATTCGTGGTCTTGTCCTAAATTCTAAAGACGATATTAAGTGAAAATAGACCGTTTCCTATTTTAAGGTCCATTGGTTCATGTCCATAGCAATGGTATTTTATGATAGACCTATTATGGTATTTTGGAAAATTTAACTTCAGTAAAATATTTTATTTTTAACATAAATATTTTATAAATTTTCAATTATTTTATTGAAGTTAAGTTTGCTAAGGATTTAAATGCTTGTGAACACTATAATAATATAGCCCAATGAAATTAGAAATTAAGCATAACAATATCCAATTATTTTTCAACTCAGATTTCAACGAATGAGTGTGCGGACGCGTTTCAATTTCTCTTCAATTTGTCTTAAATTTATATGTGTTTGTGATGAACAGTATAGTTGTTTTTAGTATCAAAATGTGTGCAAAAGTGTGTACTCTCTGTGTGCCTTAAAGACAAAAAAGAACTCTTTATAATATTTATATAATTGCCTAATTCAAGAAGAACAATAGTATGACTGAATATAAACAAAAATAATGGCAAAAAATACTATAGCCTTATGTATGCACAAAAAACGTTGAATGCACTGCACCAATATTTCTGAATTTTAATGGAGTGATTCTCTAAAATACGATTTTATCTTCTCTTTGTTGTTAAGCTTGAATTTTTTGGCTAAGAAAAGTCTCCAAGAAAATTTTAATGCTAAGTAAGAACTTAATGTAAGAACTATTAATGTTTGGTGTTTTAAGGCTTAAAATCATTTAAAATGGACAGCTTTAAGTACAAATTTAGATGCTGCGCCACAAAACAGTACAGCTACTATACAGTGCTTTTCTTTAATGTCCCCCCCTCTTTATTTTTTGAACAAATCAATTCAAAATATTCAAACTTGAGGTATGCTGGAAAATACTATTCACCCTCTTGTCACCAAAATTGTCGAAACGAATTCTAATGAATTCGATATGGATATTGTATTTCAGCAAGATGGAGCTCCACCACACTACTCCAGTCAAGGTCGGAACTATTTTCGGTCGTTGGATTGGCCGTCGAGGACCTGTGGAATGGCCAGCTCGCTCGCCAGATTTGACCTCAAATTTTTTTTATGGGGCTATTTGAAGCAAAAGGTGTTCGAAAGTGAACCTGCTTCAGTATTGGATTTACGACAGACAATAACGAATATGTGTAGAAATATCGATGTTAGTGTATTTGAAAATGTTCGGTGTGAAATTTCGGACCGATTGTTCTTGTGTCAAGAAGTTCAAGGCAACCATTTCCAGCATCTTCTCAATTGAACGCAATGTATTTATTCGATATATCAAGTTAAATGTTAATGTATTCAGGTAATTATTAAATGTACCACCATTTTGTAGTAGGTAAAGATATTGAATTTATATTCTAGGGTTATAAAGTACTCGTCAGGAGCTTCAAAATGATGTGCCGCAAGACCACCCTTTCCATTTAATTTTTTTTTCCAAGATATTTTCCTTGATATTTTCATCTGTCAATTTTGCTTTAAAACATACCTCAAGTTTAGATATTTTGACTTGATCCGTTCAAAAAATAAAGAGGGGGGACACTAAAGAAAAGCACTGTATATGCGTAGGCTGCGGTAATCTTTTGCATCGACACTGCCTTAATAGAGACTTTAAACAGCATTAAAATTAGTGAACAAAAAGTATTGTGCTCTAGGGAATGTATTGATTTGGATACTAACTCTAGTCATAAATTAAATTAAGCATTGTTTTGGATGAGTTGAAAAAACTAAAGTTTCATAGCTCAAAATTAAATCTAGGCCTTGATGAATTTGAACCTCGCTTGGCTAAAAAGGATGCTATAATCGCTAATTTAAATAAATCTATTAAGAAGCTGAACTTAAAAATAGAAAAGAAGTTTAAAAATTGTAACCAATAAACACGAGAATGAAAATCAATCTCTGGCCACAGAGAAAAAACTAATAGACTCTTTTGAGAAAAAGGTGCGTCAAATGGGTTCAATGAAGCTTAGTATGTAAGACTTGAAAAGTCGTTTAAAAATTATAGAAAATAAACTTCAAGATAAATGTAGTAGTATTTCTAAATATAAAAAGGATATTGAAGATCTTAATACCCTAAATAGAAATATGGTCTTTACCATTCGTGTACTGGAAAGGAATAACTGGTCCTATTCCACAGAGATCAATCAGCTGAAAGAAAAAGTTTCCAGGCTTTCTATCTGGCCAAATCAGAAGACTCTCCCATAGAGTCTAATATTAGTTGCATCTCGGAATTAAGATCCCTGCTGCCGGTTATATCAAAACTGTTTGAGAAAATAATTAATTCACAGGTACTAGAATACTTACTACAAAATGATTTACTACCGAAGACTCGTCAGGATTTCGAAAAAACTATAGCACGGCCTCAGTACTAATTAAAATACTAGATGACATAATTTGTGCAGCCGATAGTGGTAAAACATCTAACTTAATATTTTTGGACTAGTAAAGCATTCGCTACCCTAAACCACCGGCTTTTATGTGCAAAATTACAGCAGATAGAACACAGCGGGTACTCGTTGACGGGAAAATGTCTGATTTACTTTCTGCAATTAGAGGAGTGCCTCAGGGATACTAGGGTCGTTATTGTTTTTAATATATACATTTTAAATGGATAGGTGTGTAAGAAATTATAATATACAAAGGTATGCAGACGATACACAATTGCGTATGAGCTTTAATAAAAATAAAATCAATGACACCGCTATAATTATAAATGAATGTCTCGAATTTATTTAGACATATTCTCACAATAATGGGTTAAAACTTAATGCATCCAAATCAGCTGTGATGTTTTTTGATCCAGACAAAGCTCGACAAAATATGCAATTTTATATATGAACCATACTTTAATTCCTAATGTTCTTGAATACCTTTGAGTTATTTTTGATCATATTTTAAGGTATTTATATTATATGTTATTTCACTATATACATTTAATTAATCGTTTTTTTGTATTGATGAAATATATTTTTATAAACTATTAAAACAAAATAAAAAAAAACTTTTAGGAATTTTGGTACAATCAAGAATTAACTAGGGCAAGCAATTTTGATGCAGTTCCCTACTGAAATGTTGTGAGGAACATCCGTAATTACTCATTACTTTTCTCTCGACATCTCTATCATTTTTTAACATACAATCAATTTTAATATATCAAATTGTAGGTTATCGAATTATCTGACGTTTGAAATCATAAATTGTTGGTTTAGATAGGTATATTAGTGTTTGTACAAATTTTGTGTATTTACAAATTGTATTTGGTGCTCCGCAAGGCATATAATCGCACAGTTTTTTAATAGGCATCTTTGTAATCATAAAGTTTATGCCTGTTTTATATTTAAAATTGCCTCGTTCGCTTCCGGAGTATAATTATAAAAATTTTTGGTGGGCGTACCATTTTCAACTTCTTATAATTTTGTATACAGTGCAGCTCTTAAATCCTCCCTCCCTCTTATTTTTTTGAATGCGTTTATATACAAATTTTAAATTTGGCACATAACATTAACAACCTAAATACTATTTTTGGTTCCTAGCTCATATTGCAACCTTCAAAATGGCGGCGGGAGACCATTTTAAAAAATTAAATTAAATAGAAAGAGGGGTCATGCGATACATTGCTTGAAAACTCCTCCACTTGAATGCTTTATGGTCATAGAATATCAAGTCATTACTTCCAACCATAGCAAAATAGCAGCCTTTCAAAATCTTATTCTTCGCATTGTTATTTTCATTTAAAATAATTAAACTTTAGGGAACACAGAAATTTAACTATTGGGACTAAGGACGTTGAAAATATGCACCATTAATTTCAAGACAGTAAAATAATCTATGGGAGACAGTAAAATAATCTATGGGAGAACTCTTCATGAACATTTTAGAAAGCTGCAACATCAATATTGCGACATGCATTAAGTATTAGACTTTGTTAGTGACGTAGACTTTGTGTTTCAAGTAGTCACATTAAAAAAAAGTCCAGAGGTGTAAAATGCACAAATACCTTCGACTTGAGGTATCCCCACAAAAAAAAGTCTATTGATGTTAGGTCAGGTGACCTAGCAAGCCATTCGATGGGTCCTCTCCTTCCTATCCACCGATTGGGAAAGGTTTGATCCAAAAATGTACGCACAGTGGCAGCATGGCGGAGGACCGCCATCTTGTTGGAAAATTAGTTCTTCGTCAGGATAGTCTCGGTCCAATGGATTTGGAAATAAAGCTAGTAATGCTGGAACTAATTCAAATTGGAGAAAATCGAGATACACTTGTCCCGTTATAGTCTGTTCAAAGAAAAAGGCACCTATTACTCTTCCGCGCACTATTCCACACCACGCATTTAGTTTTTGAGGGTACTGGGTGTTTACCTCCATCATCCAATGCGGATTTTCTGTTGCCCAATATCGACAATTTTGTCTGTTCACACAACCATTCAAACAGAAGAGGTGGCTTCATCGGAAAAAATAATATTTGTTACTAAATTATTATTTAGATTGCACATGTTTTGTAAGCGTTCACAAAACTCATTTCGCCTATCGAAATCGTCATCAACTCTTGCACAAAAATAACTTTGTAGGGGTGATATTTGTGGTTTTTAACTATTCGGTGAACTATAGATTTCGCCATGTGTAAATTTGCGCCAATCTGCGACAGAGGAGTACATGGATTTCCTTCCAAAGAAAGCAAAACGTCAAGTTGTTCATTTTCATTTCGAGCAGGACGACCAGATTTCGACAGATCTCTAACATGACCGAATTCTCTAAATTTAGCCTCTATTCTACTTACCACCTTTTGACATATCGGAGGACGATCAGGATGGATTTCATTGAATAATTGAGCAGCTTCTCTCTGACTACGTGTTCTATCACCAAACCCAACCATGCACAGAATTTCTATTTTTCTCGTTCCGTTAACTTTACCATTGTGAAAACCGCAACTTTGCTCGTACACTTCACACTTGACAATATCTGTTTAGCGTACAACTGTCATACAGTTTCTATGAAAATACACGGTCACCAGCCAACAATAAAAAAACACGAATGAATAGAATTTTACTCTGTATAAAAATTCTCAGAGATAAGGTGACTCGTAAGGTGAACTTCAATAACAATAATTGGTGGTCTTTTTTTCGATAACTGTTGACTTTAGGTATAGGACATGATGCATGAAACATACGTAGAATTCCACGCGAAATTCAAAAATGAAATAAAAAAAGGTGCTTTCATTTGAAAAACTTAAGTTGATGGTCGTAATTTATTTTTGAGCAACCCTGTATATACAAACTTCACGTACAAAAATGCGCAACTTGAAATAAAAATCGACGGGTCCGAGCGTTTTTTTTTCGAACACACCCCTGAATTTTAAATAAATTTAGACATAACTTTTGGTATGACCATATAGTGTATTTACGATGAAAGGAACAAATTCATTTAAAATTCAGGTGTTTTTTTCTTCTTTTATTTTTTGAACACGTCGATTATTAATGTCACTTGCGCGTTTTTTGCAATAAAAATTTTCTATACAGTAGAGTACCTCAGAACAGACTAATAAAACATAAAACAAAAAATAAAAATGTATACAATATTTATTGCAACTGATGCGCAATTTGTGGTCCATTTACAGTCCATTGACCTTGGTGGCTACTCAATCGGTCCTCTTCGTCTAATCCATCTGTTAGGAAAAGTTGCATTAAGAACTGTTCGAAAATAATTAGGTCTACTTACTTTCTACTTGAGACACCCTGTACCCAAAATTTTCATTGCAAAGGAGGCATGGACAAATAGACAACAAATTAAACTATTATTAGTTGCAATGAATGTAGAATAAATTTTTATGTGCTTAATTTTATGTTTCGTTAGTCTGTTAAGTCGTATTTAAAAAACCATTGACTGTAAGCATATGGTTTGCTACACGAAAAGTATTCAGAATATATCATACAGGGTGTTTCAGAACTATGGGATCAAACTTCTAGAGGTTGTTCAGTGCAACAGTAGAATCCATTTGAGTATAGGAACCCATGTCGGAAAATGTGTCACTACGCCATTACGGCCCTAAGACGCGTTTAAATTTAGAAACAAATATTAATTACCTAAATAGGATCTGATGCATTTATTTTTACCTTTTGCATATGATACCATCACAACAATTGTTCAAAATGTCTTTCTCCAACCTCAATACACCGATTTAAACGCCGCACATGATTTCGGCGGACTACACTAAAAATTTGATCCTCGTTTTGAATGATTTCAAATGCTGCTGTTATTCGTCTAATTAAGTCTAGCTCTGATTCTACTGGAGTTTCGTAGACTAAAGACTTTACATGCCCCACAAGAAAAAATCGAGCGACGTTAAATCGGGTGACCTAGGACGCCAAGAAACTGCTCCACCTCTGGCAATCCAACGGTGCCCACACCGCTGAGCCAAATACTCGCGTACTTGTACAGCAAAGTGAGCCGGCGCTCCATCTTGCTGAAACCACATTTGCTGTCTAACGTTTAGTGGAACATTTTCAAGGAGTTCTGGGAGAACTTCCTCCAAGCAACGCAGATAAATAGGTCCTGTTAACCGTTCCGGTAGAAGGTATTGCCCAATTAAATAATCATCAACAATGCCTGCCCATACGTTGACAGACCAACGATTCTGATGTTTTCTTGGAAAAATTGCTTCGTCCCAAACATGGCTATTCCTACTATTAAAAATACCGTCTCTTGTGAAAGAGGCTTCATCGGTCCACAAAAAATTTGGTTGTGCAATGATGTGATTTAGAAGCCATCGACAAAATTTAACTGTAGGATGATAATCGGCTGCAGTCATACCTTGAACTTTCTGGAAGTGGTAAGTATGGAGTTGTTGCTCGTGTAGTCCCGCCAGACAGAAGCGTTACTCGTATTCATATTCTTAGCGACGTCACGTGTGCTATTTGATGGTTCATCGGCAACTCGCTGAAGCACCTCTTCTTCAAATTCGACCGTTCTTACGGTTCGAACAACACTAGTATCATGCATCTTGGTCTTAAACATGCCTGTCTCAGCGAGCCGCCGATGAACCACAATAAACTTTTTGTATCCAGGATGCTGTCGTTCGGGATAACGTTCATGATACAACCGCGATGCTGCTCGTGCATTGCAGTTTGTTGCTCCGTATGCCAAATGCATATCCGCCAATTCTTGATGGTAAAGTTTTCCATTAGCAATAAATGTTTAAAAATTGTAAGCTATAAAATTTTTAAACATGACATTGAGAATTGACATTGATAAGCGTTGATTTTAAACAATTGTTGTTCTGGTATCATGTACAAAAGGTAAAAATAAATGCAGCAGATACTATTTAGGTAATTAATGTTTTTTTATAAATTTTAACGCGTCTTAGGGCCGTAGTGGCGTAGTGACGCATTTCCGGACATGGGTTCCTATACTCAAATGAATTCTTCTGTTGCACTGAACAACCCCCAGAAGTTTGATCACATAGTTCTGAAACATTATTGTAAAACGTCATAATATACAGGGTGTTCCATTTAAAAAAATGAATGCGGACCCATAGTTTCTACTTGAGGCACACTGCATAGAAATTTTATTTAAAAAAATCGATACTTCAATACAGGATAAGTTTGTTTTTAATATACCTGAGTTAATATCTCATGCAATTCCTTGTTTTTTTGTAAACTAATTTTTTTTCAAGATACTGATAAAAAAAAAATTCTACAAATACGTTTAAATTAATAATTTTATACGGAACATTTAAATCGGAACTTAAAAAAATGGATGCTTGGACCTAATACGCATAAAATGCATGTATATATCTCAAATTTTATGCAATAAATTTGTATAATTCATTAATTCATTTAAAAGTAAAAAAAAAGCATAAAATACCATCAAATTGCAGTTTACATCCTACGTGTCTATTAACTAATTAATTAAATCATTTTATCTAGATTCTTTATTGTAAACAAAAAATCAGTGTAACAAAAGTCACTTCAAAAATCAACCAGGGTAAAAGATCAAAATTTCTGTCAATATGACAGTTTACTGGCTTAAGACGTACATTACAAAAATTGTGATGACTCGAATAATATCAAAATACATATTGTGCAACCTAAAAAATTGAACCAACAAATGGGATATATTGCTAGCTCACAATCAGCATAAAAAATTTTACATTGTAACATAATCAATGCAAATCGCGAAACCCTTTTTTTATCACATTTGTCACAATTTTCTGGTCCACAACATATATATATATCAAATAAACACTAATCTCTTAACTTTAAAATTAAGTATTTATGGGGTATAAACAAAGGTATTATATCATTCGGTGTTGCATTGAAGATATTCGAAAAAAAAATATAAAATAACAACAGACTTAAAGCTTACACACATACCCTCATATCAAAAGTCTTTTCACTTGACTAGATATTATCTACATTTAAGAGACCGAACTAAAAATTGACGCTACAATTAAAATAATCTAAAGCCTAAATGTTTCCCCTGCCTATAGGAAATGGATGAGCCTCGGAGTTTATAACGTATTTCTTTAAATCTAATAGTTTCGGATCGTCACTGAACAGCAAATATAGGTATTTCAGAGTTTCACTTAAAAAGAACGATTCCATCATGTCTCTCGGTCTGACATTAGCGGTGTTTTTTACGTTTCCGATTGAAGTGTAACCGTTTGCCACTTTTGTGTAGTTTTCAAAACCCTAAAAAAGATATAGAATTTTAATTACTGACGTATAGAAACATACATTTTAAGTTACTCGTAGAATACAATTACAATTACAAAAGTAACCTCAAATATTACTCTTTAAGGCAAAGTTTTAACCCTAATTTTTGTAGCAGAAAAATTTGAATTAAATATAGTAACTATATATGTGTTGCTTTCATATGATTAGCAGAAAACTATTGTAAACAGAATTTATTATAATAAGGTCCCAGACGACAGTCAATATCCGTGGAATATGCCATCTATATCTCATTTAACGAAATTTATTGCAATATGCCTGGAATATCCCACGAATATGCCAAATATCTGGCATATATTTAACCGATATGCAGAGAATATTTACTTTTCATATCTGTCATATATTCCAGCGGCATAAGTTTTGAAATAAATTTTAAAAAAATGTAATAAAGTATATCTTTAATTTTTTAATTTTCTTTGGTGAAGGGTATTACCTATATTTCATATATATTTAATTTTTGCAGTTAATATACCATTTTAAAAATTATTATTATTTACGTACATTGTTATATCTTTGGTTGTTACCTTCTGCTCCAATATAATACCTATAATACCTATTAGTGTTTTCAACTCAAACTCCTTTATTTCTTAAAAAAAAACAACAAATAACTGTATTATAATATAATCTGGTCCCCTTGTTATCAAAAAAACATATGTCGAATTGAAAACGTCCAATCCAGATTTATAAAGTTTGTAAAATACAGACTATTCAAATCTGGGCTAGTTCTTAGTACCGAGCAAACTATGTCTTATTTGTCTATTACTGCATTGTCACTAAGAAGAGAATTTTATACGAGGGTTGTCTTTTAAGTTTTGCATATGCAGCTGGAATAAAACAAAAAATAACTTTTAACGACTTTATTGTTTTTCAAAGTATTCTCCACGAAATTTAATGCACTTTTGCATGCGCTCAAACCAGTTGTCAAAGCTGTTATTCCACTCGTTTGTGGGTACTGTCAAAATTGCATTTTTAAAGGCGTTAACTGCTTCCTCTGGCGTCTGAAACCTCTGACCACGCAGTTCATTCTTGATTTTTGGAAAAGTATAGAAATCGTTGGGACTTAGGTCGGGACTGTACGGAGGATGATCCAATAATTCGACGTTTTGATAAGTTAAAAATTCAATAGTTTTCTGGGCTGTGTGCGAACTTGCATTGTCTTGGTGGAGGATGATTCGTCGTTGTGGGTTCGCTTTTCGAAGCTCAGCGATGACTTTTGGCAAACAAATGGTAATGTACCAATCGGCAGTAACAGTTCGTTGATTCTCCAGAGGAATTGTTGCAACATGACCTGCTTTTGAGACAAATGTTGCAACCATCTTTTTGGATACACTTCGAGAACGAATGGCTTTTGTTGGCTTTTCTTCATCTTGAAATACCCATACAGACGACTGACGTTTATTTTCAGGTTCATATGAGTAAATCCATGATTCATCACCACTGACAATGCTGTACACATTTTTAGAGTTTCCTGCCTCAAAGCGGTCTAGAGTTGTTTGACACCACATCACCCTAGCTTCTTTCTGTTCTTCAGTTAATAGATGCGGTATCCAGCGGGAAACTAATTTTCTTACCCGTAATTCTTCATGCAAAATTTTTTGAATTGAGGTCTTTAAAATCGCCAATGAAGCCTCAATCTCACGATATATCACATGTCGATCTTCCGTGATAAGCATACGCACAGCATCGATGTTTTCTTGGGTGACAGCCGTTTTTGGTGCACCTTACCTTGGATCGTCGCTAAGACTAACCCGTCCACGCTTGAATTCTGCATACCAACGAGAAACTGTCGACTGATGTGGTGCTTCATTACCGAAAACAGAAATCAACCCAGCACAGCATTCTTGTTGAGATAATTGCCTTCGAAAATTGTAAAAAATGATGGCCCGAAAATGTTCTCTGTTTAATTCCATGGTATGCGCAATTTGCTACCTTTAAAAATTCACTGTAGCTGTAAAACTATATGTATCGCACTGACGTTTTGAATTTAAGAAAAGTAAAGTTTGAGGTTAAGTTTGACTAATGAAATTTGATTAGTGACGCCCTCTATGTTTCTATATGCAAAACTTAAAAGACATCCCTCGTAATGTCTGTTTTGCTTACAAAGTACTGAGTGGCTTAACCAGAGTGTTTTGCTCTTTATTATGTAATGATGTTTTTTGTCGAGTTAATATTTAGTTTAAAGGAGTTCTTTGTTTGAGTACAGTTATTTATTAATTTTTGATGCCGTGAAAATGATAGTAGCGCATATTAATTTGCGCTCAATAAATACAGCTTTCAATGACTTTCAGACTTTGATTGTAAATTCAAATAATTTTGATGTTATTTTAGTCACAGAAACTTTCTAATGGTCAGAATGTATCTCCTCCTGGGACATAGCGTCCATTTAAATGGACATGCCAGTTTTATGTTTCCAATTTCGTTAATTTATTATTTAAGCATCTTAGACCTCGCCTCCACTACGTTGGACACTTCGGTGCTGCTGCCGATTCGGTCGACTTAAATTGTGCACATGTGCTGGGGATCAGTTGTGATGGCGGCTGCACGTAGTTCTCGTTATGATGGTATGTAGCCTATTTTTTAACGTTTTGTAATGATTTTTGTGGAAGTTTTTATTTGCAAATGTTTAATAGACAAATTTAAATAACATTACAATAATAAAAAAATTAAATAAGTTTTTATTTCCCTAAGTTATTCGCGTCCATTTAAATGGATATTGGGTCTATCTCATGCACATTTTAAATTATAAAAATTATTTTAGGAATTTTTGGCAATCAAAGAGCGCGTCGGCCAGGGAAGATGACGAAAAATTGGAGCAAATACTAAAAATCATTGGAAATGATGACTCTGACATTGAAATGTCTGATGATGAAGAAGAAATTCAAACTATGGATAATTTAATGGGGAGAGAAGAAGAAATAATTAATGAAGAACTAGTAAGCAGCAGTGAGGAGGAAGAAGAAGAAGATAGAATTCCTCTTAGTATCCTGAGAGAAAACTTAAAAATGGTCAAACAATCTGTGGATCCTTTAAAGCGAAAGTCTTGGAGAAGAGATGATACTTTTGCACCTCCAAATTTTGAAGGCCCCTCAAGTGAATGCAGCGCAGAGCTCCGGTATGATTGGACTGCAAAATCGTATTTAGCCATGTACTTTGAAGATGAGTTATTCCAAAAAGTGTGTGATTGCACAAATACAAGGTACGTTGAACTTAAAAGAGTATCTCTTAAATTGACTCTTAATAAGATTAAACATTTTTTTTGAAATAGTTTGTTTGATGTCCTGTCTAAAATATCCCAAGATCAGAATGTACTGTGCAAAAACCACCAAAGTTTCAGCTATTGCAGATACAATGACTCGAGATAGATTTTTTGCTATAAGAAGTAACCTTAAAATCGTCATTGATGGCAGCATCGCTGAAGAGGTACGCAGGTCTGACAAATTTTGGAAAGTACGTCCTTTTATAAAAGCAGTATGGCAGGGGTGTTTGCAGCTACCTAGAGAGAAAGTGGTTGCTGTAGATGAATAGATGATCCCATTTACAGGGACTTGTAAGATTTTGGTAATATTTTATCTGAATTTGCTCCAAATTTTGATGTGGTATTATGTTTAGGAGACTTAAATTTTTTTTTATTTTAATAATGTTGTCCTTAACTGTTTTGACTCATATAATCTTGTATAGATACTTAACGAAGCAACTCGCATAACTCAAAATTCAAGCAAGCTTATAGATCCAATTTTTATCAGTGATGCCACATTAGTTACATCCTTTGATACACTCTTTGCCGATACAATCTCTAATCACAGACTCGTTTTTGTTGACTTAATACTAAAATCTAACAAGCCTTTATCAAAACTTGTTACGTATCGTTGTTTTAAATGATTTTTTGTCTGATCTCTATAATTTGCCTTGGATGGACATTGTTTATGAGAACGGTATAGACAAAAAATTACTTCTTTTTTACTGAATTCTTAAACACACTTTTTGATATTTATGCTCCCTTTAAAGAACCTAGAGTGACAAAACCTCATGCTCCGTGGCTAACAGAAAATTTGCAGGCTGTCATGAAGAAGCGAGATAAAGCCTTACAAAAATTTAAGCGTACTAAAGAACCTCAAGATTGGAACCGGTACAAAGAACTGCAAAATTTTACAGTTTCTGTCTCAATTTTATTGCTGGACAGAAAAACATGAAAAAAAAATGGTCAGCATTAAGATCGTTAAAAGTCTTAAATTCAAATGATAGCAAGTAATCTCCTAATTTAATAAACCACCATTTTTCTCAATTTTTTAACAACAGATCTAATGACTGTGATGAAATTATAGAATTTTACGAAAACAACAAATTCAGCGCATCGAAAAAATTTAAACTTTTCATGTGTTCTATAGAAGATGTTCATAAAATTATTCAAAACATGAAAACTAATGCTTGTGGCACAGATAAAATCACGTCATCTATGTTAAAATATTGCAGTCCATTTATTGATTCTTACATAACTAATATTATTAACAACTGCATAGAACAAAATTATTTTCCTTAAAGTTGGAAAACTGCAATAGGAATACATTTAACAAAATAAAAAAACCAGAGACCTTTAATGACCAATAGCAATTTTACCTGCCATTTCGAAAATAATGGAGAAAATTTTATACAGCCAGATGTACTCATATTTAAATAATAATGGTATGATCTCAGAATTGCAAAACGGGTTTCGTAAGGAGATTTCCATATCCTCCGCCTTGGCTGTGGTAACTGATGATATAATGGAGGCACTGGATCATGGACTTATGAAAGTATTCTTATACTATAAGATTACTCCAAGGCATTTGACACTATAAATCATCGAGTCTTGTTGGCAAACCTAAGATATTACGGTTTTGACATCGCTCACTGTCATCCATCGCATCATACTTCTCTAACAGGTCACAAAAAGTGTTTGTTAATGGTGTGTACTCGGAGTCTAGTGCCATACTATCAGGAGTACCTCAGCGCTCTATCCTTGGTTCCCTTTTCTTTATTATTTACACGTCTGAACTTATAAGCTCTCTTCATGTCAGAAAGATACAAGCTTTTGCTGACGATACCCAGATGAACTATCACTTCTCTTCAAAAGACTTTGTTACTTGTAACGAAACTATTAACCATGAACTAAACAACCTAAAAGATCTCTTTAAAAAAACACGGTCTTCAACGGATTTCATCAAAATCAAAACTTACGCTGTTTGGCAAAACAAATCAAAACGAATATTTAAAAAATAATATTAAAATCAAAATAGATGACCAAATATTACCATTTTGTAATTCTGCTCGTAATCTGGGTGTTATACTTGATTGTCAGCTTCATTTTTCCGATCATGTTAAGCAATTTCTACAAAGGTCATATATATCGCTTAAATAAGTAGTATTCCAATAGAAACCTCTTAAGTACCAAGTTAATGGCAATGTTATGTTATCTGAACTATTTATGTATTAGCCGGCTTCCGTCCAGGATGGGGAAGATCAAAACTAATTACATCGATTGAACTGTATTAATACCATATATTATTTTAAACAGGAACAAAAACATCATGATTGAAGAGCCGCGAGCGCCGTCAGTCCCCTGACGCCGATCGTCACATAATAATAATTCGGTCGCTCAGCCTTTTGCTCAATCGGATTATGGCGTTGTTGCCGGATACAAAAATAAATACGTAATTAATTATATGAATACCGCTTAACATAAACCGCCCCTCTTGAAAGACTAGGCTTTTAATACAATACAAATTCTCAAAGACGATATTGTCAAACTAAGAAAATATTTCCTAATATAAAGATAGAAATAGGTACGCAACTAACTTATCTTAAAGTATCATCCCACCACCGATTTATCGAAAACCACTGTTTAAAAAAAAAAACGCCGAAATACGTCAAAAGGTTTGTCAAGGGGGACAACTTTCTAACCTAAAATTACTTCACCCCCTTTCACCCTCTGCCCCCCAGGGTCATCCCCTTAAAAATTTTAAATGGCAAGGGGTATCGAGTAATAGCTTGTTTAAAAGATCTTTCGAAGTCTTTTATTTTCACGTTTGATTTTTTTAAATCGGTCGATTCGTTTTCGAGAAAATTAGAAAAATCTTTGTTTATCTTGATTTGTTCAGATAGAAAACAAAAACATGAAAATATCAGTTTTTATTTCAATAAGCGTTCAAAATGTTGCCCGTTAGAGTTTGCCAAATCTACAATTCGTTTATAATTTAAAACGGAAACTACCAACATAAACAGCAATTCCGAAGATTAGACGTGGAAAAAACTAAATAACAACCTGAATTTTTTTCCGCATTCTTTTCATCAACACAGGGCGAACTGTATTTATTGTTATACCTGCTTAGTTATTTATAGTTGCTAAGGAAAATAAAAAATTTATTTTGCCATCAGTTACATTTGTGACAGTCTTAGAATAGTGAAAATTTATTTGTTGAATTGAAGATTTTACTTCCAAAATGGTTTACACACTAGCCGAAAGAGCGGAAATTATTCTAATTTATGGTGCCCAAAATCAATGTGCTCGGCAAACTGCCGTCACGTTTAACGCCAGACATCCGGAGAAGATAACTTCGCATAGGTATGTTTTGGACCTTGTTACTAAGTTTACTGAAAGTGGATCTGTTGCAAATAAAAAACGTGATCATCGGCGAATTTTGGATGAAGCCGTTCAAGTTGAAGTTTTGGGTCATTTTGGAATAAATCCTAATACTTTATTAGGTTCTGTTCACCCAGTTACCAAACTTCATAAATTTCATCCATTCAAAATGAAAATATTGCAAGAGTTAACCGAACACGATTTCGATAGGCGAGTTGAGTTTTGTGAAAAAATGACTGAAGCGATTAATGATAATACTATTTATATAAAGAATATCTGCTTCAGCAATGAATGCACATTTTATCTAAATGGATTTGTTAATAAACATAACTGTAGATATTGGAGCAATGAAAATCCTCATGCATTTGTAGAAGGGCATACCCAGTACCCTTAAAAAATTAATGTATGGGCAGGCATTTTAGGAAATAAAGTGATTGGGCCATTATTTATTAACGGAAATTTAAATAGAGACATTTATTTGGATATGTTGGACAATCCGCTTATCACCGAATCCATTGAAAACCAAATCGATGATGATGGAAACCCTATACGTGATGAGGGTGAAATATATTTCCAGCAAGACGGCGCTCCTCCTCACTATGTTCTTCCCGTTCGGCAATGGCTAGACGACGAGTTTCCAGATAAATGGATAGGGTGAAGGGGGTCTATAGAATGGCCTGCTAGATCTCCTGATATAACGCCGTTAGACTTTTTTCTATGGGGTCATTTGAAATCTATTGTGTTTTCTCCCCAACCTGAAAGTTTGGATGAACTTCGTCAACGCATCATCGACAGCTGCCACGATATCCCACAACATCTTTTTGAAAATGTCCGTCAGGAATTTGAACATCGCCTATATCATTGTTTGGCCAAAAACGGGCAAAATTTTGAACACTCATTGAAATAAAAACTGATATTTTCATGTTTTTGTTTTCTATCTGAATAAATTAAGATAAACAAAGATTTTTCTAATTTTCTCGAAAACGAATCAACCGATTTAAAAAAATCAAACGTCAAAATAAAAGACTTCGAAAGACCTTTTAAACAAGCTATTACTCGATATCCCTTGCCATTTAAAATTTTTAAGGGGATGACCCTGGGGGGCAGAGGGTGAAAGGGGGTGAAGTAATTTTAGGTTAGAAAGTTGTCCCCCTTGATAAACCTTTTGACGTATTTCGGCGTTTTTTTTAAACAGTAGTTTTCGATAAATCCGTGGTGTGAAGTTTTCAAATGAACACCCTGTATATATATATATATGTTAATATTAAACACTACGGTCCTTTAAAAAAACCAATAAAGTTCAAAACACACTGTCGTCACTCGTCTATCTCTACTGGCCGATATCTCTGATTCGATAGGGAGTAGAGCCAATTTGTTGACAACACGCTTTAGGATCCCACTCTTGGTCCGTAGAGTTACAACCCTTATAATGTCATCCTTGCCAGGGTGAGTAATGACAACTCGTCCCAGAGGCCAGCATTCCATTTGGTTCTTACTTGAAGCAATTGTAGATATTCCTTGCTCCAGCGAGCCCAGAAATAATGCTTCATTAGTTGGATGTGCGAATAGCGTTTTACATTTTTCACCTTGTCGGCCTTGAGGTCCCTTTCAGGAATGGCTGTTAACTGTTGTCCGATTAGGAAATGCCCAGGAGTCAGTACTTCGAGGTCGCAGGGATCGGAAGAGATGGGAGTTAGGGGACGATTATTTAGAATTGCCTCGATTTGTATCGCAAATGTATAAAATTCCTCGTAATCAAAATGTATTCCGCCCAATACTCGCTTTATATGATGTTTGCACGCTTTTACCGCAGCTTCATGAAAACCTCCAAAGTGACCCAAGATAATCTTTGAAAGAGCTCGATTCCTCCAATTTTCGAATGGCTACTAGTTCATTGTTTGCCCCCACGAAATTAGTAGCGTTGTCCGAAAAAATATTATCGCAAATGCCTCTTCTTGATACAAAACGCTTTAAAACGCTTAAAAACCATTACTGGTTAAGTCAGAATTTGCTTCAATGTGGACCGCCTTAACGGCTGAACAGACAAAAATGCATATATATGCCTTAATAATTTTGTTTGTCTTCGTCTTACTCGCCTTTATTTCAAAAGGCCCGGCATAATCTGCGAATACTGACGAAAATATGCACGATGGTGTTACTTTATTCGAAGGCAATTCGCCCATTTTCGAAAATACACTTTTATGAGGACGGACTTAACTACTACTAAACTACGACTAAAGCAAACTAAACATTTACGAATTCGAGATCGCACTGCACTTTTCAAATCAAATCAAATCAAATCAAATCAAAAATGGTTTATTTGTCAAAATGTACAGTTTTATAGGTCAATAAAAATTACAAAGAAAAAAAATTACATTGACAAATAGGACTATTCTCTCGATTATAAAACCGTTTTCCCTAGTTAGCACAAGCAAAGAAGGGATGAAAAAGCCCTTTACAATTTACAGAAACAATTTTACAAAAATAAAAATACCGTTTTCATATAGGAATGCAAAGTAAGATATAGAATTAATTAACCTAAGATTTTAAGACAGGCAGCGGCAGTGCGACAACGGACGAGCGCAAGGAGAGAGGACAGACGAGGCGAAAAAAGACCCCAAAAAATAACCCCAAGATGCGTGCATCGGCCTAGGCTATTAAAAAATATACGTATGTATGTTACGGAAAAAGAAAGAATAAAACTAAAAACGGGATTTTAAAATATAATCTCCGAACATTCCACTGAAAATTAGCATATTATATACACATGTATATATTCTGTTACATGTTACTATTTCTTGTATTATGTTATTATACGCATTATCACATTTTATATATCACCCTACTTGAATTAATTGCCAATTATTTGTTCCATAAGTAGTTTAGATTTTATTTGACCAGAGAAAGCTCCCAAGGGCATTTGCTTTATGTCATTGTTTAAGCCATTCCACATTTGAACAGCTACATACTTAAAAGAACGTTGAAATGCTGCGCTTCTATGCAATGGTACGATAAAAACGTTATTTCGTGTGGCATGCGCATGTTCGAATTCTTGAAACTGACTTCTTAAATTAAATGGTTGATTATTATTTACTATGCGATATACAAAATTATACATATGTAGCTTTCTTCTATTGTTCATATTTAATATTTTATTATTATTGAGATAAGGCGATATATGGTTTCTATAGGGGATACTATAAGAGAATCTCATACAGGAATTTTGGACTTTTTGTATAATTTTTTTATTTTGTGAAGATAAAGAATTTCCATAGACTACGTCACCATAATCAAACAATGACAAAATAAGACTATCGCACAATAAGTACTTTTGTTTTGCCGATAAATTTCGCTTAAACTTAAAAAGTTTTTTTAAACGTAAATAAGCAGTTTTCGTTTTATTTTTTATGTGTAATTCAAAAGAGAGAGAGCTGTCAAATATAACGCCTAAATTTTTTGCCTCGGAAACAACAGGAATTGAAGTATTATCAATAGATATAGGATTTAAGGATAAGTTGTGTTCGAGCCTTTGCCTTATATTAAAGTTGGAGCACATAATAAGAATTTTAGATTTTGTGGCATTAAGCTTAAGATTATGATTTTCTGCGTATTTATGTAGACTAATTAAATCACTATTAAAATTTTGATAGAATAGATTTATATTATTAAGGTGAATTGGAATATAAACTTGGGAATCATCGGCATATTGTTGCAAAGTGGCGTGTTTTATTACTTTGTACATATCAGCCACGTAAATAGAGAAAAGTAACGGCGATACTATAGAGCCTTGAGGTACTCCCTGGTTAAAAGGTGTAAATTCTGAGTAATGCTTTTCAGACTGCCGAACCACCATAACACAACTGTCTCTATTACGCAAATAATCCTTGAAAAAATTTACACCGCTCTCTGAAATACCAATATATTTTAATTTTGCCAATAACATATCATGGTTAATCGTGTCAAAAGCCCTACTAAAGTCCAATAAGGCCATACATGTTGGCTGACCATTCTCCTCATTTACCCTAATATCATTTAAAATACCCACCAAACTTGTAGACGTGCTAAAGTTTTTTCTGAAACCGGATTGACAATCGGGGATAATTTTATGTTTATCAACAAAATTTGAAATTTGATTAAAAATATGTTTTTCCAGAATTTTAGATGATGCTGGTAGAATACTAATTGGTCTGAGATCTTTATGCTCTTTTGGATTTGAATTTTTTGGAATGGGTTTAATAATTGCCCTTTTCCACACATTTGGAGACTTTTGTTGAAGAATACATTCGTTAATAATATGCAATAAAGGACTTAAGCAAAAAGGCAAACACAATTTTATATCTTTTATAGAAATACCATCGATTCCCGTTGCATTTGATTTAATAGTCGAGATTATTTTAATCATATTGTCTTGGTCCAAAAGCTGGAAATTAAGTTTTATATTATTTATGGTATTATTTTGATAAAATTCAATACATTCTTTACTTGTAGTATCAGGTAGGGTGGAAACAGTATTAAAAAAATTGCCAATATCTGTTGGATTTGATATGTTAGTAGGTAGCTCGTTTTGATATCTTTTTCCTTTGGTTAAGAATAGTTTATCTGCTATTCTCCAAAATTCTTGTCCTTTTTTGTTTGATAATTCATTAAAAAATGTTATTTTTTCTCGTATTATAGCATGTTTTGTGTAGTTTCTTAGCTGTTTATAATATTCAAAATGAGGCTGAGATTTACTTTTCAGATATTTTTTATGAGCACGATCACGTAATTTAATAAGAGTCTTTATATTTTCGGTTATCCATGGACAGTATATTTTCTCTTTAATAATTTTATTTTTAGTCGGAGCATGTGTATTTAAAAGCTGTAAAATATGTTCATTAAAAAACTTCACTTTGTCATTAATATCTATAAGGCGGTACATCTGATCCCAATTTATAAGCAAACCATCGTTTATAAAATTTTCCATATTTATGTTGTTATAAACTCTGAAAGTCATGGATTTTTTTTTAACCTTTATGTTATCATATTGAAATATTGAATAAATCAGATTATGATCCGTGACTGTTTCTGCTATGGCAAGCGACTCTGAGTTTAATGACACCAAATCATTACTGCAAATTATATAATCAATAAGGGTACCATCACCAGTGTTCATGTTAATTCTTGTTGGTTCTGTAATACGCTGTGAAACATTGAAATATTCTAAAATAAATTTTAATCTATTTGAATATGTATTTTGTTTTAAAAAATCAATATTGAAGTCGCCTGTTATAATTACGTAATCGAAACTTAAAGTTAACCTAAAAAGATCCTCCAAGTTATCTAAAAAAGCTGGTATGCTATTGGCAGGTGCACGATATATCGTAATAAGGGCGAAAGATCGTTTTTTAATTGAGAATGATATGCCCAATACTTCCAAATTATTAAAAGCCAAATTTAAGTTGTTAAATGTAACAGAATTTTTTATATATAGTGCAATTCCTCCACCACGGCCCTCTCTGTCTTGTCTTATTAACTTATATCCTGGCAAATTGAAACATTGGGTTTCACAGTTTTTATCAAGCTAGGTTTCCGTAAGGGCAAAAAAATCAAAAGGATCCTGCGACATATACCAAGAAAATTCGTCAAATCCTGTATTCATTGACCTGATATTTAAGTGACCCACCGATAGGTTTCCCATAAAATTACCTACCAAATCCTGCATGATATTTTGATTATCCGATACACGCACACTACTGAGATTATTAGCCATAATCTATACAATTAATTTTAGTTTTAGCCCCCCGTACCCCTCCCCAAGCTCCCCCGACCACAACTGCAGCACCAATCCTGCCATAACCAATTAAAATAAAACCCTGCATTTTCAAAACAATAACACAGCAAAGCACCGGTACGCATATATACAACCACTCCAGATATATAAATTCATACCCCTTGAAATGGCAATACCTTTTAACAACAGTTTAAAAGAAAGAAAATTATCCTAGTAAACCAACCCAAATATTAAAAACGAAATTATAACAACACCAAACAACCCCACAGAATATTTTAAATATGTATTTAACATATTGAAAAACAGCAGAAAAAATCTAACTTTTCCTACCCTTACCTAATCCTAATTACAAAAATTATGTTCTTGTTTATTCATTCATTTCTTTTTTTCTTCAGAAATATAGTGTGCAAATGACAATAAAAGAAAACATATCAAAAAGTACTTACAATTCGGTGTTAAACACAATCGCTTTATTCACTATTTTTTAATCCGGATAATTCTATTTCGTTGCCAATTCTGTGCACAGAACCACCACACTTCACATATATGTTCCCATTAAGGGTCCATACATTTGTTTTCCCGAATTGATTTACTGCATTATTTAACAAGGCTAAACGGAGCCTTGTAAGGTCTTCCTTAATTTGGATACCACTTTTATGTAAATATTTACGCGATTTGAAAATGGACACACGCGCAGCGTCATTTGTGAACTGAACTAAGATCGCCGGTGGTCTATCGTTAAGGTTTTTAGATGGTACGCGATAGCATTTTTTGATGTCGGAATTCTGAATATTACATTTTAATTTTTTAGTAAAGAGGTCTTGAACTGTAGCACGTACATCTTCGCTTTCTTGAGCCTTAACACCAAAAATACGTATGTTGAGACTGCGCAGAGACTGTTCTTGGGAATCCATGTTGTCTTTTACTTGTTGATATTCCCCTTCTAGATTTTTAAGTTTTGCTTCCAGGGATGTTATTCTGTCATTCTGCTCCTTAAATCTTTCTTCGAATTTGTTCTCAACGATCCTAGCCACCTTGTCAGCTATCTCTTGGAGAAATTTGTCATTGAAGTTGGCCATAATCGTCGATTTAATCTCCCGAAGATCGGCCGATGACAGACCCATATTTGTAGTTTTGACAAGCTTAAATTCAGCACCAAATTAGCAACTTTTACTGAAAACTTCACAACCACTGGATAAAGTAAACCTTAAAGTTTACTTTGCGATGCAGAGGAATAATTTTAAAAACTTGGGGACAATATATTTTAGAATTATTTGAGGAGCGGTCCTAAACGCAACCGATTAACTATACCACGCCATCTATCCTCAGATCAAAAACTACCGATCAGCCAATATTTCTGCCTAATATGGGATAATGTGCATTGTGCACCAGAATGAAACGTCCGTAAATTCTCAAAATCTATTATTAAATTCGTGAATGGATGTTTGCTAGGTAAAACTATGGGATATTTGAGATCAAAACTTAATCTCGAATTTTTTAATCGTCCGCCGAGTCCACCTCGACGATCCAGAAAGGGAGACAGTATCTTTAATTTACTTTTCGAATTCACTTTGTTTTTAGTTTTTAAATTAAGTATTTCACCCTCAAAACAATCGTTTTGTACTAAAATTACATGTGCTGTCTCGCTTCTTTCAATTTCTGATAAAGCAAGAGATCCATGCTTCCTTTGTGTGGCCAAAATTTTACAGTTTTCGCAAAACCGAAAGCAATAGGCGACGGTACGGCTTAATTTCTTTAATTTTGAAAAGCGAGAAAAAATTTCAAAATTCTTGGATTTGGTTACTTCGACGTGTAAAGATGTAATTCTAACTTCAGGAATTTCTTTCTTCGAGCCAATAAAATTCTTAATGTTTGAATTTGATGGCCATTCAATTTGATTTCGAAAAAACGCGGGCCCATGTAACCAGAGATCCGAATGAATTAGATTTTTAAGATTCGAGCCGCGTGATATAATATCAGCTGGATTGTGCTCCGAAGCAATGTAATTCCAATCTATGATATTCGAATTTTGTTGGATTTCTGCGACACGGTTGGCAATAAATGTTTTCCAATTCTAGTCAGTCTATACTCTTCCAGTTTTAGGTTCTTTGGAAATCCAGTTTAGAACTATTGTAGAGTCCGTCCAGAGATAAATTCGCGAAAAATCGATGTTTAAAGCCTTAAGGCATTTTACAAACAATCTAGTTACAATTAATGCTCCCAATAACTCGAGCCTGGGAAGGGTTTGGCATTTTATTGGACTGACTCTTGACTTAGAGCAAAGTAAATTACTTTGAATGTTATCATCTGAGCCTATGGATCTGATGTATATGCAGCATGCATAAGCGCATTCGCTGGCATCTGAAAACCCATGGATTTCGATTATTTTTGGATACTTAACGAGAACTTGACGAGGAATCTGCATTAAGCCTACTTGGCAAATTTCATTTTTTAAATTCAACCCCAATTATTTTGTCTGGCAAATCGTTATCCCAGTCAATTTGCAATCTCCACAATTTTTGTATAATAAGTCTAGCCCGGATTGACAAAGGACCTAAGATTTATGTAAGCCGTAACTGATTGTTTTGGCTCTACTATTGATTTAGGTGTTTTATTTATGCTTTTCTTGCTTTGAGAAGCCGAAAGTGTGGAAGAAAGGATTTTTTTTTTGTTAGGGAAAGGTGGGATGTGGGATAGAATTTTTTTTGGAATTAAGATCTTACCTTACTTCAGCTTTGGGTGGTAAATGAACAAATTTTGAAGTGGAGTGGCTATAATATAGCGGGTTGGGAAGACTATTCTCCACAAATGAAAATGCCAGTCTTTTGTCAAGAGTTATGCATTTCGATGAGTTCACTCATCATCATCAGACTCTAACACTATATAGATGTGATGTTTACATTAGATTGGTATTTCCATTTGTGGAGAAAAATTTTCCTGTCCTTTCCAACCCGCTAAACTGGTCCTCTTTAAAAATGTGAAAAAAAAAGTTAGTTATTATGTTAAATTTAAAGAAAATGCAATTTTAAAATTTAAGATGGCAGTTAGGCCCTTGGGTGGTCATTTTCAGAACTTAAAAATATTTTCCAGGGATTCTTCATGAGCGATTTACCCAATAATTTTTTTACTTCTAGGTCTTACGACAAACGGTTCCCGAGGTATGGCCGAGGAACAGACTTTTTAGGTCACCCGGTACCTTAAAATATACCTCCAGTACAGTCTGGTTTTCGGAAAAATCATGGGACAGCTGCAGCCCTGAGAAAAGTAGTTTTTGAAATATCAGTCAATAACTCCTCATGTTTTTCTTGCCTGGTACTGTTTGATTTCAGTCCAGGCTTTTGGTCTCATAAATCGTACCAACCTTCTGGCTAAAATGAACTTTGGTTCTTCAGCAAATGTTTGCAAATGGTTTCTTCTAATCTTCAACTGAGGATTAGAAATTTGATTTGATGGGGCAAGATCTGAACATGTTGAAACTAAGTATGGAGTTCCCCAGATAATAACGACGTCAATAACGACTTACCTGTTGGTGTTCGTTGCTAATTCAGGGCCGGCCAGATTCTTTTACACACTGCTACTCTGTCTCTAAATCACGTTTTTTGGAGATGCCTGTCGGTTCGAAGCACAGACAGAACAGAACAGTAGTTGGGAAACATACTGCCATTGGTTAATGACTTCTGGGGTAGGAGTTTCATCCCATCCAACACCTTGGATCCAAAGACGCCGAATAAGACATTTAGCAACTAATACAACTGGAGCTATAAAACCTAAAGGATCATAAATCTTGGCTATCTCGGACAACATAACTCTTTTGGTGCAATCACGAGCAATTGGCTTCACTGAGTAGGAAAAGACGTCCAACACCGGATTCCATTGCAATCCCAGGATTTTGAGGGTACAATTGCTCTTGTCATTAAAGGAGACATTTTGTTGAAGACTTTCAGGTACAACAGCTCATTACAGTTAGAGGTCCACTTTCGAAGCTCAAATCCACCACAAAAAAGTAAACCTATCAACTGCTTCTGAAGTTCCATAATTTCGTCAACCGAATGACCAAATCCAATAATATCGTCAACAAAAGTTGACTTTAGAAGAATATCATGAACAAGAGGAAATTCCTTTCCATAATCTTCTACTAGTTGGTGTAAGGTCCGGATGGCTAGGTATGGACTACAATTTAGACCATAAGTAACTGTACACAAGTTATATTCTTCGATAGGTTCTGAAGAATCAAATCTCCATAGAACCTTATGGTCTTTAAAATCCTGCTCATGGATGCAAGTATTCCTATACATTTGACGAATATCAGTACTAAACACGATGGGAAAAAATCAAAAAGTCAATAAAATGGTGATAATATCATTTTGAAGTTTTGGATCTGGCAATAAAACATCATTTAAACAAAGATTATTAGACCCCTTGGCTGATCCATCAAATACTACTCTAATTTTTGGAGTTCCATTATCATCTTTGACAACACACTTCGGTAGAAGTACAAGGTATCATGTGGTTTTGGTCTAAATAATCTTGCATAAAATTATTATACTGAGTGCGAAGGATTGGATTTCGAATTAATCGGTATTCCAACAAATTAAAACGCCTCAAAGCTTGATGCCTGGTATCACCTAAGTCAGGGCATGCTTGTTTGAATGGAAGGCATAATACATAACGTCGGTCAGGTCTTTGAGACCAAGTAGAAACAAAGAAAACTTCACGTTTTTGTTCCTCAGGACCTAAAGGTACCCTAACCCTATCAGGTATGTCCTCAAGCTACCAAAATCTATGCAAATTACATCGAGAGAACTAGGAATTGGGATGGTACTTGGCACAGAGGTACACAATGACACAAATTCCTTGGTGGGAGTATTATTTCCACCTACTAAAACCCATCCAAATATGGTTTTAATAGCACATGGACCACCATTAGTCCCTTTTCTAAGACCTGGAAGAATAATCTCAGAAAACAACGGAATACCTAGGAGCATTTCAACACTGTGGGGTAAACCAAAATGCTTGTCTGCTAAGTCCAGACCCTTCAAATATTTCCACTTGGTGGTATTAATGGGAAAGGTTGGTGTATTTCCACAGATGGAATGCACAATAATGGCTTCAAACTCCAAAGATAGGCCAATTTTGGACAATACTTTTAGGTTAACAGTACCTAATGATAAAAATGTAGACTTATTATTTATACCTTGAATAGGAATACGTCTGGGTGTAATAGGTAAACCAAGTCGCTTTACACAAGATAAGGTCACAAAATTGGTTACACTAGTACAATCAAGAATGGCACGATAGGGCATCAAATTTTGGCTTATATTATATACTGCTATTTCAGCTGTAGCAAACAAGGTAGAGTCTTCATGGGAAATCAGACTTGTCAAACAAGGAACAGGGGAAATGGTACTATTGGTAGGGGATTCACATACATTGGGAACATTATTTGATGGTTGAAAGTGCAGCAAAGTATGGTGTTTCTTCGAACAAACTTTACACACCTTGGTTCCAGGACATCCAGACACACTGTGAGTCTTGGAGAAATAATTGAAACACATACGTTGCTGTTTCACAAAGGAGTATCTTTCTGCAATCTTTGCCTCAACAAACTTGTCACACTTTATAAGGGGGTGTGAATCTAGTTTACAAAGCAAACATTCATGATCGACATTGGTCATAAAAGTTTTCGTTGGCACCACCTGTTTTAATTTATTGGGGTCATAAGATTCCTTTTGTCTTGAAGTGGGTTGGGAGAATCCTTTGACTCATTCAGAAGAACACTATTTTCCAGAGCTCTACATGTTTAATTTAGAACTTTAGTTAAATCAACATAACTAGGAATGGGTTTATCACTGCACTCAACTTCAAATCGGGTTTTTAAAGAAGAATCAATCTTCTGCAATAGCAAATTTAATTTGGTGAAATCCCACAAATCAATTCCCTGCAAAGAATTTAAAGCTTCCATATTTTGAGAAAATGTGGTGATAAGCTTTCTTAGATCATAGGCAGAATGAGTTTTTGCTACAGGTCCATTATATATAGCAAGCCAATAATCAGTTGCTAGGGCTCTCTTATTCTCAAAACGCTCAATTAAAGCATTAAATGCTACATGATAGTTGGCTTCTGTTAAAGCAATGTTTTTAATAACGTCAGCTGCTTCACCTTGAACAGGCCATTTGGAGATGTTGGAATCTTTGTATATCGGAGAGGGATCTTTCCTCATGGACAAGGGTTCTAAATAGATCATAAAAGGCAGGCCAATATTTTCTGTTCCCAGAAAACACAGGGACTTTGATTCTTGATAGATCAAGATCATGTTCATGATCTTCACTTGGTAATTCACCAACAAAAGTATTGCTGCTCTTAAAGGCACTTTTCGGGATAACATCCACTGAAGGACTTAATTCTCTAATTAAAAAATTAACTGTATACTTCATTTCATCGAAGTTGTGTCCAAGGGAATGTTGCTCATCCTGTTTGTCATCATCTAAACAAGATAAAATGTCTTAAGTGCAAGGTATCAAAGGAGGAACCTATACTAGGAAGATCGTTTAAGCGGACCTTCAATAGATTCAATTTGGATGGTTGGTCTTGACATTGAATAGCCAAATCATATATGGCTTTCATACGATTAATATAGGGCAGACGCTTTTTTATTAATCTAGCTGCTTCTTTCTTATCTGTAGACATGACGACAACTATGAATGTTAGGCAGCAAATAAATCAAACTTTAACAATAAACGTTAACAGAAGATGGTATCCAAAACAAATCGGAATATTTGAGGATAAACACTAGTTAAAACAACGGGGATTTACGTTGATTTCCACAAAGGAATATGGTACGGTAAGGCATGAACCATTATCTACTACTATTAGATAATAAAGTCCAAAATTCTACTGGGGAAAATTCACAAAAGGTAAACAATCAAAATTGGGTTAGGTAAACAATAACAAAACCTTGAGGTTATGTCTTGTCACAACAGTAGGCTGAAAACCGACCGGTTATAGGTTAGAGCACGATACACTCACAACGGTATGTTCCTCGTTTGACACCAATTAGTTCATTTCGCGCAATGACGTAGTCTGGCAGGCAGCGTCTGATTACCGTCCAATTCCTATCACTTTCTCGGTTCATTTTATGGCGTTGTTTGTATAGTTTTTCTGAAATTTTTGGAAGCTGGTGAGTTTTATTTATTTACGTGTTACGTGGTTATTGTGTATTATTATTTATTTATATTAGAAGTGAATTTAAAATTAGATAAGCATTATTTTATTAAGTTGTTTTTTGTTTTATCAAAATGTCTAGTTCTGCCGTGGCTAGTTGTATTCAACTGTTTTTAAATACAGGGTGTTGAAAAAAACACTTTTTGACTTTAAGAAGCTCTAAAACCAATACCCTTAAAAATAGAGAAAAACGGATTCTCTTTCCCATCTTAACTTTTTAATACCTATCTTTTGAAATACATGTCAAATATAAAACTTGTCAGAAAAATCTGTCAAAAATATTGAGAGGTGTCATATTTGGCATGTATCTCAAAATTAAAAAGTTAAGATAGGACAGTAAAAGCCGTTTTTCTCTATCTTTAATGGTATTGGTTGTAGAGTCTCTTAAAATTATAAAAAGTGTTTCTTTCCACACCCTGTATTTAAAAACAGGTAAATAAAACTAGGGCATGTGATACACCAAAATGTTTATAATTTTGTGTAGAATCCAAAAATTTTATTACATACAGGGTGTTCTATTTAAAATAAGAAAGTTGGTATTGACCACGGCTACATGAGACACCCTGTATACAAAGTTTTTATTGCAAATAATGCGCAACCAAAAACAAAAATCGTCGTGTCCGAGCGTTTTTTTTTCGTACACTCCCCTGAATTTTAAATGAATTTAGACATAACTTTTGGGACGCACTGTATACCCTTAAATTAATATTTAATTTAACATTTTAGCACGAATATGTTCAGTCCATTTTAAAGAAGACTGCTTTGAAATACCTCTGAGAGAAAAGCTATTAAATTACACTCCCAAAAATGCACACCATTTAAAGTACAATTCCGTGCCAACATTAAATAAAGGCAACTAAAATAAAGGCAAAAATTTTGACCTGATTTCCCTGTTATTAATTCAACTAAAACAATAAACTAAACATATCTGTGGTATATACTTATTTCTCATTAATATAAAAGCACAAGGCTTTTGAACTTGTATAATTGGCAAACAATAAATAATGTGTACCTACTAATTAATAATATTATGTATTAATTAATTTAATAACTATTAAATACTAATTATTATGTACTAAAAATATCTAGTATCCTTCAAAAAATCGCAGAAATATCAAATATACCATCTAATTATGCATCGCGCCCGAGAACCTTGTCTGCCGCATTACGTCACGCGATCGCCGGGCGGATGCGCAAGAACATACCGTTGTGAGTGTATCGTGGGTTAGAGCAACCGCTCAACTTCTCGGACAAATGGAATTCGTCACTGGTGCAGCAGGAATGCTACTTAGTGGAACGTTGCAATATAAAAAAGGTAAACAAACTATTTTGTAAAGGAAAAAAACCTGAAATTCAAAAAGTCTTGCTATGTACGCAAACGTTTCGATTAAACACTTGAAATATGCATATTAACAATAAAGAGGACTAAAAAATTTAAGTGCGATTCGCGTTATATGGCTCGCAAGGATCAAATGTCAAGTTTAAAAAAAACTTAAATGGTTAGTCTAGAATTGCTAGCGTAGCTAGGTTTTGAAGGACCAGGAAAATATTATAAATTATATTTTTATCCCATTTACGGCGTCAATAACGACTTACCTGTTGGTGTTCGTTGCTAATTCAGGGTCGGCCAGATTCTTTTACACACTGCTACTCTGTCTCTAAATCACGTTTGTTGGAGATGCTTGTCGGTCCGAAGCACAGACAGAACAGAACCTCCGTATGGAGGGGAAACGCGCACCTGTCGAAGTCATCATTGACGCATGCACGCGTTGCAAATTGTAATTGGTCAAATTGAATTAAGTCGGATTCGCGGTGCATTCAAAAACCTCTCAATGCGGCAATTCTAAACAGATCTTCAAGAATAGATTCGGTTTTATTACGTAAATCATAAAACCGAAAGATCAAAGATATAATTTTTTCAATTTAATTTTATTACTTGGCACACAAGCCCTTATTACCATCTCGCTTATTTTTCAGTTCTTTGAAAAAAGCTGTTTATTTTAACGAGTTTTATACACAGTTTAAAATAAACAGCAAAAAAATTTTAACATATACCCTAATGTTAAGTGATTTTAAATTAAGTTTAATTAAGTAGTACAGTGAAAGTCGGATATAACGACGGCGAAGGGACTACTGAACATGGGTCGGTATAAACGGCCGTCGTTATTAAAGGACCTACATACAGTACGTCTTTTTTTCAAATATAACTATGTACATACATAATTATATATGTTATAAATTTTTTTTTAATTTTACAAAACCCTGATAATACATAGATACATACAAAACAAAAAACCAAAAATGAAAATCCAATATAAAAAAAAACTAAATTTAGGTAACGTAAGATAAACCTACATAGTACATAAAATACATTTGTATGTATGTACGGCTTGACCATTCTAGCTTGGCCTCTTGAGATTTGGTTGCGCAGTAGCCTAACGCTGATAACGCTCGGGAGGTCATTTAAATGGAATCTCTCGTGGTGCTCGCATCGGTGATTTTAGTACGGGTGCATAGTCAGTATATATTAAAGTTTTTATAAGTGTAATGTACCGCTTTTTACAGATAGACTGAACATAAACAAAATCATGCGCTGCGCACGTGATTGTATAAAACAGAGAGAGACAGGCGCTGATAACGTGTAGGGGACGAAAACAAAAAATTGTTCTCCGCTGCAGGTTTTGAATTGTGGACAGGTCGCACTGTGGGTGTCGCTTCCGAGTTCCGATTGAACCAATCAGGGCCGTCCTGTCCACCTGCAAGTTAATGATCACGTGCCCGTCACGCTTCCAGTATTGTTTTATTTTAGTCTATCTTACAGTATACAGACTTTAAATATATTATTGTATCGATTCTCGGTCTCTACAGTCAGTCTTGAAATCAGTCTCGAAGAAGAGTAATTTCCAAAGTTTAAAAATGCCTTTTACAAGTAAAGTAAAAAATAAAGTGTTAAGTGGACAAAGTCGTGAAATAGTTAGCAACGTATTGAAGTTTATGCAAGCAGAATCAGCGGCTGCTGGCAATGGTGAAGAAGTTATTCCTCTCGCAAAGGTATGTTCTGATCTGAAATTTCTCGGAATAATGGATTAGCAATGGCAATGGCCCTTAATCCCACCCAAAAGGCAAAAAGCACTTCAGTTAACCAAGAAAAATTATTTATTTTTAGGTTCATTAAAATATACCTCCAGTACAGTCTGGTATTTGGAAAAATCAGAACAGCTGCAGCCCTGAGAAAAGTGGCTTCTGAAATATCAGCCAATAACTCCTCATGTTTTTCTTGCCTGGTACTGTTTGATTTCAGTCAAGGCTTTTGGTCTCATAAATCGTACCAACCTTCCGGCTAAAATACTGATAAAATGAAAACACCTGTTGCTGCAGCATAAGGAACATACGAAGAATAAAGAACGAAGCAAAACTAGTCAACACGGGCCGTACTACAACATTTTTAACCCCCAATAAAAAGCGACCTGATCGAATAATTAAAACTCATCTGGACGAAGCGGACTTGGGAGTTTTAAGGAGAACCATTATCAACCATGTTACCGAAAAGGAGGTTCCTATTTTAAAGACAGTCCATAAAAAGTTTGTAGAGGACATGGAATACCAAAGTTGTAAAGAAAGCCTAAGAAAAGAAATACATAAAATTGGGTTTCGATGAAGGAAATTGAAAAACAACCGGAAAATTCTAATGGAACAACAGCCCATTAGAATGCTGCGGATTGAGTTTCTTAGAAGGATGCGCCAATATAGAGGAGAAAATCGACCTATAATATATATGGATGAAACATATATCCATTCGACTCATACTCATACGAAAATTGGAGTGATGAATCCCTGGCAGCACTTCAAAAACCAATAAACAAGGGGCCGCGCCTTATTATTGTGCATGCCGGTGGCGAAAATGGATTTGTCCCCAATGCCTATATTAGGTGGAAATCGCCAACACGAGTGGCGACTACCATCAAGAGATGAACTACGATAATTATAAAAAGTGGGTTTTAGAAAAACTCATCCCAAATTTGCCACAAAACAGTGTTGTGGTCATTGACAACGCCCCATACCACAACAAACAAATTGATAAAGTGCCGATAACATTGACCAGGAAAGCGGAGATAGAGGAATGGTTAAGGCTACGAAATATCGATTTCGACAAGAAACTGTTGAAACCTCAGTTATACATCATAAAAATGCACAAACCTAAATACAAGAGGTATGAAATCGATGAGCTTTTTAATAGAAATGGTCACGAGGTTTTACGGCTATACCCCCTTATCACCCAGACCTAAATCCTATTGAGCTGGTTTGGGCAGAAATGAAGGAGTATGTGGCGAAAGGAAATGTAGATTTTAATTTTAACAAAGTCATTAAGTATTGTGGCAATTTCTTTGAGGATTTTCCAATGAAAAAATGGAACGCTCGATGTGCGAGCGAGCCAAAAGGTTTAAGCAAGAATTCATTGACAAAGAACCAACAATGGATATTGTTGTGGAGGAGCTGATTATTAGGTTGGGTGAAGACAGTGACTGTGAAAGTGATTTGGATGAAAAGGATGATGATGACGACCATGATGATGACGACCACGGACGATGGCGACTTATCTGCAATCGAAGAAATTGGTGAAAATGACGAAGACCAAGTAGTTGAGGACAATAATAAAACTTATTTTAGTTTGTAAATGTGCAATATGTTTTTAAGTTATTACGTCAATATATTAATTATAGAATTAAAACTTTTAATAGAGTTTTTTTTAAACATAACAAGTTTTATTATTGTCCTCAACTAATTGGTCTTCGTCATTTTCACCAATTTTATGTATAAACCTTCGTGTTTACTCCATTCTCCAAGACAAACTAGGCTAACTAGCAGACCCAAATTAGTTCTGTTGTGACCGCCTTTATATCTCGAATCGACTAAAAAAAAAACCTGATGATTGTAAGTTTATTGGTTTAGAAGTTATCGCGTGGTATGTGTAAAAAAAAAACATAAAAATATCATTTTGATAAATTCTGGGCATTTTCCGGGATAAAAAATGTCCGACCGCTCAAAATATATTGTAATTAGTCATTTCATATACCCAGAGACCCAACTAATGATCCTGTCAAGGTTTCATGTGGTTATACCTAAAAAAAAATTTTTTTCGAGAAGAAAGCTTTTTCCGTTTTTATTCCGCTATCTACTCCACTTGACGCCATCTACGCACGGACTAAGATTTTAATAAACCGCCCGTTCTCTGTCTTTGTTTAACACTGACTCTCTCATTCGCACGTTCGCGCATCTCAGAGGCCAAGCTAGAATGGTCAAGCCGTACATATAAATAAAATTATGTAGTTAATTTAGTAAAAAATCTGTATCTTTGTTTGTTTTTTGTCACGCGAGTTAAAGTAAATTGAATCAATTTTTTTCTCAATAAAACTGGTTGTGTCTATAAGTTTTTCGTCACTCGCATTATTGTATAGTACAAAACTGTTTAGGGTCTTCACTGCTCGTAAAGCTTCTTCAATACATGGTGAATTAAATTCTTCTTCATCCTCAGACCTGCCGTCTTCACCTTGATCTTGGGTATCCTCAATTGTAAGCACCTCCGCTGCAATTTGCTCGTCACCCAAAGTACCGTTTGTGTCTAAGTGACTATCAGAATTTATGAAATCAGTCAGTCCATAATTCATCAGTTAATTTAAAGTTTTCTTTAATTACAGCTAGAGGCACATAATCTTCTGTATCAAAGTCATTACTTATTCTTCTTGCCAACTTGGCTAAACGAATGTCGTCTTCAGAGTCGGCAGTTTCCAGTGTCTGTTCTAGGAATCCGGCATGTTTAAAACAATTAATGATTGTTCGTTGTGATACCCTATTCCAGGCTTTGGGGATCATCGATATTGCGTCCAAAATATTAATGGAAGACTTCTTAGATAACTGATTATTTTCAATAATATTCATTATCTGGAACTTTCTATAATGGACTGTTAAAGATCTTATGATACCTTGGTCAACTGGTTGGAGCACTGATGTGATATTGGGTGGCAAGAATTGAAGATTAATATTGTTAAAATTTGACACTTTTGGGTGTGCTGTGCAATTATCTACTAGGAGTAAGATTTACTTTTTTTTCTTCATTAGCTCAGAGTCCCAATCTCGCAAGATCTTAATAAACAAGTCTGAAGTCATCCAGGCTTTTTTGTTAGACATGTAGGTAACAGGTAATGTCTTAACATTTTTAAAACAACGGAGGTTTTTTGATTTTCCAATAACAATCAACTTACGTTTTTCTGACCCAGACATATTGGCAGCAACAAAAAAAATAATTCTCTCTTTGGACGAACATTTTCCCTCCCTTGCACTTTAAATTTCAGTGTCACGTCTGGAAGCATTTTGTAGAACAGACCTGTCTCATCTGAGTTAAAAATCTGGTCACTTGTATACCCTTTTCCTATTTCAGGCCATACAGTTTTAAGCCAGTTTTCTGTCACTCCAGGAGGTACCCTGGCCGCTTCACCAATTATTTTTCCATAAACAATATTATGCCTTGTTCGAAAACTTTTTATCCAACTTTCTGTGGATATGTATTCCGGTCCTTTATTCAGTACCCTGCCGAAATGTTCCGGTTTTGTCTGTAGTATAGGACCACTAATTGGCGATCCTCTACTTCTTTCAACTTTAAACCAGTTAAATAATGCTTTATCTATATCTGCATGACTGGATAACCTAAGTTTCTTCTTTGGTAGCAACGTCTCATTAAATGCATTTTTTATTGCATCCCGATTGTTCCAAATTGTAGAAACACTTGAATGTGATAAGCCTAACTCGCTTGCAATAGCAATATTGGATTCACCTTCCTCAAGTCTGCAAATTATTAAGCCTTTTTTCTCAACGGACAAAGCTTTTCTTTTTTTTTTAATTCATTTTAACATTACGTAATACGCTACGTCTATACGTATGCACAAAATTCCGGCATTAAATAAAAAGTACATACATAAACAAAGAAAAGCATTTATCAGATCGACAAACAGGTATTTTCCCGGCCTCCGGTTCCGGTAATTCTCCTAAGAATAACTTGTAGTTATTGGTTACAAATGATTGCTGTGTGAATCACACGTTCGGTCGTTATATCCGACCTTCCACGTGAAACATCTTTTACATAAGGACGCTAAAAGCGACTTGGTCGCTATAACCGGCGTCGTTATAGACAAACTTTTTTAGACTTGCGTTACATATAAATCCAACCAAACTTCCCAGATTTCGTTGTAATAAGCGACTTGTTTTTATAAGCAACGTCGCTATTCGTGACTTTTACTGTATTATATTTGAACAATCCAAGAATATTGTATTTTTTGTTGTAAAATAAATGTTGTAAAATAAATGTGTGAGTATTTTTTTTCCTTATATGTGTACATCATAATTTTAGAACTTGGGTTTATATTATTTTATTTATACTCTTTTTTTTACTTTTCTTTGCCATGTAGATTTTTCTGCTATAGAAATATAATATTTATTATATAAAAAACTACCTAAACAATATCTTTCAAAATTAACCGAAATTTAATATTTTAGTGCTTTACCTGAAATATCTGCCACCCCCAATCTTGATAGGTGGTATTTCCAGTGAACTGGTACATGTACCATAAACTTTCAATAAACTCGGGCCTGAGTAAATTGTGAGCATCATTCGATTTTACATACATATCATTTGAGTTTTCTCCCTGAAAATTTACATTTATTCACATATTAATAATAATTTATATTCAACTACGAAGCAAGTAACTATAATCCTTTAGAATTTATTTCTTTTATATAGATTACCTGAATATTAAAATAGGTAATCTCTGGAGCTAAAAAGGTAGGCTGTTGTGCGTATGTTTGATAACACGTGGTTAGTAAATCTTCCGCCATTTTTAAATGCGAGTTTGGTAGGCCGTTATGTGCACCTATAAAAAAAGAAGGCCAATTGCACCATCACAGAGTTAAATATTTCATAATTTGTATGCATTTATTTTCTGGGTGTCAAATAATAAATATTTAAAAACCAAACATTTTTAGCATAGGCTTTTACAATTAATATTTTTATTATTAGGTCACAATTAATTAATTTTTTAAAATAAGTTAAAAATCTCCAAATATTAAATTGAAATAGTCCTTCAAGGGGATGATAGCTGACCTAAGTTCGAATATTTTAACCATGACCAAACACACACAGATCGAAATCAATATTTAAATTTTTTACTGTGTTTTGATTAATTTTTAATATTTTTTATTTAAACTTGAATTTTCTCCCAATAAATACCAGAATTTCACACTTGGGTACTACAGCGCAAATTACAATTGATATCTAAGCTTCAACGTTTATTTTGTTTTGTCTTATGTTTGTTTGATCAAATATCATGAACTCCAAGCATTTGTGTTAACTGAGCAGTGGCGGCTCGTGACATTTGACTATGGAGGGGCGCGCAAATCCAAATAAATATATACTTACTAATAAATAAAAAAATATAACTGGACGTACCTAAGTATATGTTATAATATCTGAGACATGACGGTTTGCAGTCATCATGGTACAATCACAAAAAGTTTGCACATAAATGTCTTAATTTGGCAATCAAAAATAAAGAACATTGTTACAAAACAATCGCATTTACACATCACGGAACCTCGCACGAAAATATTTTTGCTACCTCTCTACGGTTTTAAAAACAATAACAAGTAACTTTAAAACGTGAAGAAAAATTATACTTATTAATAAATGTTCAATAGGTACTTAAGCTACTTCCTACAAGTAAAATCTGCTCGACGGTCTTTCATATTTATAAACCTTTCCATTACTTTTTTATCAAAATTGTTTATTTCCATCACTAAATTTCTATTGATGGACATCATGTCTAAAGCATTAAGTCTTTCATTAAGCATAGTACTTCGCAGGAAGGTTTTTATTCGCTTAATGGTGGAAAAATTGCGCTGGGCCTCTGCAGTTGTCATTGGGGTCGTCACAATGATATTTAATAATTTTATTGTTTCGGCAAATGTTTCGCCAAGATTATTTTCTAAAATAAATGAAAGCAAGTTCATAGCTCCAATATTTTGTGAGAAATCTGGTCTTGAGTAACTGAACTAGATTCAGTTCTTAATCTAATTTTACATAACATTGGATAAAAAGTAACTACATTATCTGCAATATCCACTGGAAAGGTCTTGTTATATTTTGGATACGCTTCTTTATCGAACAAGTTAGCTGCTTGAAGATGACCTCGATAGGAAAATCTGTCCTTCGCTTAGGTAACAACTGTATCACATACCTCTTTTGCAATAATACTTCTCAAGTTATCGTCAGTTCTTCTTCTTTTGACACTTTCAAAGTTTAATTCTACATTAGCCTTAATATTATCGGTGTCGTTTCTTATTTTGGCAATGCTTGATTCAAATATCGACAGATCCTTTTGCAATGACACACTATCCTTACTTTTTGACTGGAGCTGATTATAAAGTATGTCCACGTGCGGCATAATTTTGTGAAAAAGGGTAAGCCAAAATAAGAATTCTGGATCCTCTAATGCTCTCCTTAAACTTCAAAGATTAAGAAGCTTCATTTGACGTCACACTTTTCTCACATTTCTGCTTAATTTCTTGAAAAACCTCAATTAATTCTTCGCGATCTTCATAAACAGTATTCACGGTGCGAATATTATAATTCCATCTGGTTGTTGCCACTCTAGGCAATTTTCTATGTACTATTTCTTGTAGTACATCACATCAGTGGCAGAAATCGGAGGAATTTGAGAAAAAAGCTGGTATTGCAGACAGATTATTAAAAAAAACGCGTACTTTCGGATTTTGAGATACCGATTTTTGCATAATAAGGTTCAGCTGGTGAGCATAACAGTGAACAAAATGCGCGTTTGGATATTTTAATTTAATCTGAGCTTGAACACCGTTAATTGAACCACTCATTACATTTGCCCCGTCGTAGGTTTGAGCTATTAATTTTTGAGGTGTCTTTAAAATTAGCGGATCAATTCCATTTTCGATACACGTTTTTAATCCTGTTGCAGTTTTATCCTTAACCTTTATAAAGCCCCAGAAATGTTCATGAATGGATCTATCAAAAAAATATCTTAATATTATTACCATTTGGCAGTTATTTGATACATCCGTAGTCTCATCGCATTGTATTGATACAAATTCCGATTTTTCAATATGGTTGGAAATTTCTTGTATACAAACATAAAGCATACACTCCAAAATATCGTTCTGAATCATTTTAGATGTTCCTTTAAAGACTGTTGAATTCTGCAAGTGTTCCTTAAGTATGACATCTAATTCTGCGGTAAAATTAATTAAATCCTTGAACAAACCCTTATTTGAAGAATCCTTAGTTTCATTGTGGCCTCGAAGTGCCAATTCAAAGGCCCCACAAAATTTTACGCAGCTAATAATTCTCATTAAAATGTGCCTATTATTTCTTATTTCATCATTATGCTTAATTAAATTGTCTCTATATGCAGAACTCAACTGTGTTATACTCTATTTCAGAAGTGTATAGAGCAATAAACTGGGGAATTCCGTTCTGTTTGGCTACATTTCGTGGTAGTTCATAGGCGCAGGTACTTATAATATTTATGAATTTAATTTTCACGAATTAAATGCCTTTATTTTGAAAGAGATTAAATACTAAATAAATACTTTTAATCCTTTTGTATAGGTACCTATCTTTTAACGCTTTGTAACATGCAAAAATGGGGTCAGGTAATATATACAGACTATAAATACTTTTAAATCATATTTTAAACGTTAGTAGTCACTGCTACGCTGTAGTTTAATCACAATATTATTATCTCAATATTTAAAAAATGGAGGTATTCAGTCCAACGAAAAGATGTACTAAAAATTCTCCACTATCGCTGAGTGAAAAAGTTATTATTTTAAATGTACATGATTGCATAAAACACGATTACCCTAGTTTTACTGTGCAAGAAATTGTTGAAAAATGTTCTCGAATGAGTGGAATTGGAAAGTCCACCATTTTCAAATTGTTGCGGGAAAGAAAAGTAGCAGGTCAAGTGGAATCTCCCAAGCAAAAGCCAGGACGACCTACAAAAGTCCTTGATGAAAATGCTAAATGTATAATTCGAAGAAAAGTTCACTCTTTTTATTTTAAAAAGGAAATACCCACCCTAGATAAAATTTTAATGGAGCTTGGCCGAGATGACAGTATTCTGTTGATAACTAGAAAACTTTTATGGAAAACTTTAAAAAATATGGATTTTGCCTGGGAAAAGCATAACCGCAAAGCACTTTTACTGGAGAGCGACGAAATTGTTTGTTGGAGACGACAATACTTGAGAAGTATCAAGCAGTACCGCAGGGAGCAAAAGAAAGTTTTTTATCTTGATGAGACGTGGATTAACGAAGGTTATATAGTCCAAAAAATGTGGCAAGATAAAAATATAACCAGTGCTCGCCAAGCTTTCATAGAAGGCCTGTCTACGGGTATTAAAGTACCTTCGGGAAAAGGAAAAAGACTTATAATCACACATATTGGAAGCAAAGAGGGATTTTTAAAAGAAGGTCTGCTAACCTTTGAGTCGACTCGCACAGGAGATTACCATGAAGACATGAACTCAGACGTTTTCGAGGACTATTTTGGTGAAATGATAAAATTTCTTCCGGCTAATTCGGTGGTGGTTATGGATAACGCAAGCTATCATTCACGGCGAATAGAGAAGACGCCAACTTCAAGTTGGAGAAAGCAAGAAATTATCGATTGGCTGACTGCAAAAGGTATTGCGTTTGAAGCAAATTTGATAAAAAAAGAACTGCTGGCAATAGCAAACTTACACAAAACTCGTTTCATGAAATACGCTGTGGAAGATATAGCCGAAAAATATAATATAACTGTACTGCGCTTACCGCCATATCATTGCGAACTAAATCCTATAGAACTGATATGGGCGCAGGTAAAAGGATTTGTAGCAAGACAAAACACGACTTTTAAAATGAAAGATGTTAAGCTACTGTTTGATCAAGCCATTACGGAAGCGACACCAGAGAATTGGCGAAAAGCAGTCCAGCATGTAATTAAGCAAGAGGACAAAATGTGGGATCTTGACAACCTCATCGATCAGACAGTCGATCCTTTAATTATAATGTCAAGAGGTGATGACGGTTCGTCAGATGACGAAGAAGACTACAATCTATTATAATTTAAAATTGTTATACACTGTTCAAAAAATGCCAGATCCAAAAGTGACATTTTCAACTGTTTTACTCTACATATTATGTTCAATAAATTTGTGAAAAAACATATTATTCCATTTAAACAAAAGTAACTGTCTAAAATAAAATAGCATTTAAGTACATTAATTATAAGGTAAAAAACAAGTCCCAGTTGCACGCCTTTGGCGAACCGTTTTCAATGTTTATCAGTGGGTAACAATGGGCAAAACTCATAAATTGACCCAAAACCGGGTGGCACTACCTGCAATCAACGAAAAGAAAGAATTTTACATTGAAACTAATACCCAACTAAGGTAGTGGCATAAAATATTGGTGGATCACCAGGTACCACTTTTGCATACCTAATGAGGTTTTATTGCTCTACACACTTCTGAAATAGAGTATAAAATATTAGTCTTACCCAGTAGAGCAAACGTAGCGCAAGAATTTATATGTCCTCGTGAAAAGTCATGCTTTTTTATTTTAGCCGCAAGATGTTGTAAATAAATTGCCCAACTTGGATCGACACTACTAGAGCCAGCGACAAAAAATAACACACACGGAAAACAGTATAATAAGTTTGTTTCTTCACAACCACATATCCAATTATTTCTCAGATAAATGTCCCTCGAAAAACGGCGAGTAAAACTTCTTTGTTGTGTTTTCCTTTCACTCACTTGAGTAAGATTTAAATCCGGCAAAGGTCTGCCTAAAGTCTTAATGTTTACTTTTTCTTCCAGTGAAAGATTTGAAAAATTACAGTTAATTAAAAAGCTTACACGATAATCGAAAATCGTTAATATTCAATAATAATTATTGTATTGTTCACTCTCGAAATACTCACACACACACAAACCACCGATCACGGAACCGATTAAAAACAAAATTTAGCCGAATAAACAACAAAAAATCTCTGCCTCCTGCGGTCCGATTTACAAAACATTAAAAACAAAAGCCGAATCCACGATAAAACTGGGACGCTAAATTTTAGCGCGGCTCGTGATCGGTAACGAGCGTGATAAAAGCCGAGAAGATGGGTCGTCGAGAGTAGCTTTTCGGCCAAATTATGGACGCGTGTGTGAGCGCGCCCCACGACAAATAGAGGAAGATGGAGAAGATGGCGCGAGACAGAGAGCGGTATACGTAGGATGCCAGGAGCACTTTGGTTGTTGATTTGAATATCGCATTATCTCCTATAGTACGGGCGCTTGTGTCACAGCATAAAGAAACCAGCAGTCGCACTTCAATAAAAATACACTGGCTTGAAGTTGAATAAGCGAGTTCGGTGCATGTGTACTAACACAGGCGCGGCATATTTGCTTATAGTAGGGATGCCGCTGACACTAGTGATGCTAAGAGTCCGGATGAATCGTCCGTTCAATCCGAATATCAAATTATTCCGAATCAATCCGGATATCTAAATCGTCCGGATACACGCCGCCCGTTCGACCGACAATGAATTAATAATAGCTTGTACGAGGCTCACGAAGTTCCACGTTCCACCGGCTAAGGGTACAAACATAGTGGAACGACGAGGCTAGAGGCACAGCGACGAGGTAAGCGACGATATAAGCGACGTGGCAGAAGACATACACATAGTAAGGAGACAGAAGTCGCGATTAATTGCGACTCAATTCAATTTAGTCAAAACAATGTTTTCCGACAGTGAAGATGAAATTTTATTTGACAATGCCGCGCTTCGCGGACTTATTGTAATGGGAGGTTTAAACAGAACTTGCTCTGTACATCCCATTAATAAATCGCGCAAACGATTTGGGCAGTATCATACACTATTTTTTGAACTCAAGCAGCATCCAGACCGATTTTTCGAGTACTTGAGAATGGATATTGCTACTTTTAACTATATTTTAGAAAGTGTCTCCATGTCTACAAATGAATTGGACAAACTACAATAAACAACCCATTGGACCGGAAGAGAGGTTGGTTATTACTTTAAGGTAAGTTGAATGTATATTTTTGTACAAAAAACATAATATTTATTAAGTATTACAACTAAACAGGTCAATTAACATAACATCTTAAACACTGGAAAAAATGAACAAAAATAAACTAAGTAGAAATATTCTTTTGGGTAAAAACATAAAACGAAAGATTCAGTAGGAGTTGGCGTTCTGATTGATCGGATAATCGAAAGGTTCGATTCCTTGATTCTGATTCATTTGATTAGTATAGCCATAAGCATATCTCTGAACCAGATCTTGAACGCCATTTCTAAAATGCAAAATGTTGTTATCCGTAATTTTTCTCACGTGTGGTAGTAGACTCTTAAAAAATGACAGATGATCATCTTCTTTGGTTTCATTTATGTTTGCCCTCTTTGTTCTAATGAACTCCAATTTCTGTTCCTCGATGGCCAATAAAGCGTCAACATTATTCTTTCTTTTACGGAGTCGGCCCTTTAAAACTGTTCAGCAGGTTCAGCAAAATGACTTGACGTGCCTGTAGATGAATCCTCAGTGTTTTCGGAAGCAACAGAAGCAGGTGTCAATGGCTCGACATTCACGGGATCTTGTACATCGTCTATTGTTTCCGTCTCCACTCTATCGTCATCAGAATTCACATCAGATTGCACGTCCGTAGCAAGCGATTCATCCAAAGAATCTACCAAATTTCCCGTTGCTTGTCGAGGCCTAAATTGATCCTTTAAGAATAACAAACTTTTAAAATAGGGCCAGTGGGATTTAATTGCAATGTCCCCTGGATCACCAGACCGTGGAATGGGAAGTTTTTTCAGTTCTCTTCGGAAATAATCTCTTAAATTTTTCCATTTAGTTTCACTGTAAAAAAATGGATTTCAGTTACGAATAAGCTATTTTTAACATTGATTTTTGTTTCAGAAGTGGTTCATTCTAGCATTAGTGTTAAAATAAAATAGAACACAGCCTAATCACTGACACTAACTAAAATTTTATTATTTTTTTATTGCAGATATTGTGCTACAGGGGAATCTTTCAAAATCATTCACTTTTCGCATGGGAGCTACAACAGTTGGATCAATTGTTAAAGAAATTGTTAACGCGGTATGGAATATATTACAGCCAATACACTTCCCAGTTCCAACACAGGATGATTTCATTAAAATCAGTGAAGATTACATGAAAATCTGGAATTTTCCCAATTGCTTAGGTGCATTGGATGGCAAGCACGTAAAAATTAAATGTCTCAGTCATTCAGGAAGCATGTTCTTTAATTATAAAAAATTCTTCTCGATCGTTCTTCAAGCAGTCTGTGATGCAAATTATCGCTTTACTGTAATAGAGGTGGGAGGATATGGATGACAATCCGATGGGGGTACTTTTCAAAGTTCGGCTTTCTCTAAGTTACTTTCAAAGAAACAATTAAATGTACCAACTGAACAGTCTCTACCACATACGCAAATTCGAATGCCATTTGTTTTCATAGCCGATGAAGCATATCCACTACAAGAAAACTTGCTTAAACCCTATAGTAGACAAACTCTGAATCCTGAAAGGCAGTACTTTAACCAGCGATTATCTAGAGCTAGGAAGACGATTGAATGTTCATTTGGTATAATATATGCAAAATGGAGAATATTATCGAAAGCCATAGAAACAAACGAACAACTCGCCGACATTACAATTAAGGCAATTTGTCTTTTACATAATATTATCATGGATAAAGAGGGTTTCGAAAGGCATTTAAAATTGGTCACAGAAAGTCCTGCAAATAATAATTTTACAAGACCCAATTGGAATGCAAGAGGTCGGGTTCCCAATCAAGCAATTTTTATTCGTGACACATTTAAAGATTACCTAAATAATTTCCCTATTCAATATGAGTGACTCTGTATATAAAATAAAGGTATGTACTTAAAATTTACTTGCCTGTTATTCCACATTCTGTAGCTACTTGTGACCAAAGCTCATCTAATACATAACGGTTTCTATGATCTGGATGAGAAGCATTCCATAATGCACGCCTGTTGAACACGCAGGTTATTATGTTTACTTGCTCAGCCATTGCGTATATGCTGTACCAACAAACAACCTTTTCTAAACCAAAACATGCAAAAACCAATCAAAACTGTCCCGTATCAACGCGACAATAAATGCAAATTTTATCTCGACGCGCACCGCGTCGCTTTTCTCGTCGCCTAGTACCGCGTCGATCTCTTTACTATGTTTGGCTTCATTACAATACACGATGAAATAAAAGCCGCGTCGCTTACCTCGTCGCTGTGCCTCTAGCCCGTAGCCGATCGATAGTACTAGCCGTGACACTGGTTTCGTGGCGTCAAAATTGAAGCCGAGATTTGGTGGCGCACGCCGTACAGTGGAACGACTAAGTGGAGATACCGCGGGATCTAATATTTTAAATTTTTATTATTGAATTTTTATTCTTTTTAAAACTCAAAGCGAGTATCAAAATAGTTTGGTAGTAGTCTTACTATAAACTACAATAATAACTGCAGTAAAATATTATTTCGAATCAACGCAAAATATATGCCCCAGCGCGGAATTTTTGCCATCGCGATGCGGTCGTCGCCTCGCATGATTTTGGCTTCTGTTGTGAGGTATCGATGGAAGCGGGGATAAGTGTCCAGGCTAGAACTATCGATCGGCTACGTCTAGCCTCGTCGTTCCACTATGTTTGTACCCTATGAGAATCCGAATTAAATCGTCCGGACAAATAACCGGGCAATCGGCAATATCGTCGCGGGGCCTTGTGCAAATATTGCTTTATCTATCCTTATTGTACTTATTTAGAAACATAAGAGACAATACGAGAAAGCCCAAACTTTTTAAGGGTCGCCTGACCTTCAGAAGTTTTTTTGTAAACAAAGCATTTTTGTATTTATATTTTGCATCGTTTAAAATACACTTGATTTATTACATACATAATTAGCTATTTTAACATCATGTAGAAATCCGTAAAAACGAAATGTCTAATGGGTTGCATAATGCATACCTTATATTCGAAAAACAGCTATAAAAAACGTTTATCGGACGGTCGAGCATCGAGCCCAAAACATGGCATAATTTGCCGAACGGGCGAGACATCGAGCGGATGAATTAATCCGGATGAAAAAACCGAATTTTCAATTCATCCGAATCAATATTGTCCGGATATTGAATTAATCCGGATTTTTACAACACTAGCTGACACTCGCTACGGTCCACGCGGCTTTTGCCTTGGCTAGAGCCGGACTTAAACATTGTTTTAGATATTATTATCTTGTAAAATAAAAATACTTACATAGTACAAATATTTATTTTTTAATATTAATAAAGTTCATACATTAACAAAATATTAAAAAAAAAAAAAACATCGCATTTCTACATCTAACAACGACGATATAGAAGAATACGTGCAGGAAGTTAATTAGGTATGTACCATAAATTTAAGAGACCATTCTTTGAGTAATTTTAAAACAAAAAGTTCATATAAACATATGTCCAGAAATTCTTCGTTCTCAATATACAGGGTGTTAAAATTAAATTGTTAAACAACTAAAATATACGCCACTGACTTTTGTGCAATTTTTACTATGTTCTGTGGATTATACAAATAAAACTTTTTTGTCTCTTGAATTTTTTTCGTATCTTGCTTAGTTAATAATAAATTCCAAAAGAAATTTTTCCCCAAATTCCTTGTGTGATCCAGGGATATGCAATTAAGTGGACTTTTTTTCTCGAAAAATTAGCAAGATACGAAAAAGTTGTATTTGTATTTGAGTAAATCAAATAAGATTAAATTAAAAATTACACAAAATTCAGGTGCCCCAATTTTTTTGCCACAAATATTTCTTCAGGTCCCGTTCGAGATTACACTAAACCTAATAAATTTAATCATGTTAGGGGTAAATTAGCTCCTTAATGTTATAAATAACACCGCCAGAGAACTTGCGGACCTATGTTCATATAAACTTTTTGTCTTAAAATTACTCAAACAATCGCCTGTGAAATTATTTATGGTACATACTTAATTAACACTCTGTATAGTAACGCTTTTAGATTAACATCTGACTACATAGTAGTTTAAGGATTTAAACTAATTATACAAATAAAGTAATATTTCAAAACAAATAGAAGCTCTTAGGCCAATAAATAAAGACAAATATTTGGCAACAATTCAAAACAACTCTAAGATCTGCGAATTTTTGTTATATTATTAAGTACCAACTAAAGTAAAAGTATACAATTTTGCAATTCTTTTAAATATGGCAACACTGTTAAAATCACCCTGTATAGATCTGTTTTTTCTCTATCATACAGGGTTACTGGTAATTCGATACATTCCTTTGGAGATGTGATAGGAGAGGGGGTAAGAAGTAAATTGAACCCTAATATGTATTATGCAAAAGTTGATAGTTTTCGACATATTTAATTTTTTCTGTTTTTCTTCAAAATGTAGACCTTAGTGGTTTAAAAGGCAGTTTCCAGAAAATCCGCTGTATATTTTTTTAACTTTTTAGGCAAAATACATGCTCAACACAATAGTGTTACGTTTGTAATGGCAAAAGTCCCGCAAATAGTTGTAACCATAGGTAAATTCTCGATGCAAAGTGTAATTTTTTTTTCTTAAATAAAATACTACACTTTTTAGTGGATATTTTTTGAAAAAAAATTATGCCACATTCTTCAAAATTTACGTAAAACTTTCTTATTATCTAAGCTAACTCATAGGCTATAAATGCTACCAAAAATTTTAACAGAATTTTGTATTTTTATTATTAATAGTAAGAACGCACTTGAAAAATGCCAAGTGGTATTTACTTCTATGGTATTTAAGTACTATAGCAACAATTTGTTTTTTTAATTTTATTGTTAAAAATTTGATGTGTAGATAGTCTGACAGCAATAATTGTTGTGGAAAGTAGTTAAATTACGAGTTTCGAGTTTATACTTCTCGTGTTTTCAAAGAAGGTATTCTATTGGTTTCTGCGCTATGGCCACGTTTACTAACGCTGAATATGCAGATATTATGTTTGTTTATGGGTTTTGCAATGGTAATGCCGCGGAGTCTCGCCGAGAATACCAACGTCGCTTTCCGAACCGCCGCATTCCAAATGTTCGTGTTTTCGCTTCGACCTACCGAGCTATCGCTGAAACTGGATCCGTAAAACCAAGAAGAGGTGACGCTGGCGCTCCTCGCGTATATCGAGCAGAAGATGAGGAGGAAATATTAAGACATTTTGAAGACGATCCAACCACATCCACTAATGCCGTAGCGCAGCAAACAGGATCATCGCAATGGAAAGTTTGGTCCACGATTCGGCAAATGGGAAGCCATCCTTACCATTATACGCCTGTCCAAGGATTGGGAGAAGGGGACCCGATAAGAAGGGTAGAATTCTGCAGATTTATTATAAAGTCTGATGCAGACAATAGAACTTTTTTAACCGACATTTTGTGGACGGACGAGTCAAAGTTTAGTCATGAGGGCATTACAAATTTTCATAACCTTCATTTTTGGGCCGAAGAAAATCCCCGTTTAACAAGAGAAACCAGTTTTCAAAGAAAGTTTTCTGTAAATGTGTGGATGGGTCTTATTGGACCACATTTTTTCCCAGACCATTTAAACGGGGATATTTATGAAAATTTTTTACGACATGACCTACAAGATCTTTTTGACGATATTCCTCTCGCCGTTAGAGGATGAATGATATTTCAACATGACGGCTGTCCAGCTCATTTTCGGCGGTCAGTTCGGCAGTTCCTGGATGAACGTTTCCCGAATCGTTGGATTGGTAGGTCAGGTCCAATAGCTTGGCCAGCACGAAGCCCTGACTTAACCCCGCTTGATTATAGCATATGGGGTCAAATGAAAGCACTGGTTTATGCAACCCCAATAATTACCCGGGAAGATCTTATCCAAAGAATAACCAACGCAGCCCAGCAGATCAGGAATACCATAACAACTAGAACAACAAAGACTGAAATGAGAAGGCGCTGCCGAGCCTGTATTCGCAATAGAGGCTCTCATTTTGAACAAGATTTGTGAAGGTAAATACTGATAAATGCGTTACTTTACAATTTATAATAAAAATACAAAACCATGTCACCTAACTTTTAAGCATTTGTATCCTGTGAGCTAGCTTAGGTAATAAGGAAGTTTTAAGGAAATTTTGAAGAATGTAGCATAATTTTTTTTCAAAAAATATCCACTAGAAAGTGTAGTATTTTATTTAAGAAAAAAAAATTACACTTTGCATCGAGAATTTACGTATGGTTACAACTATTTGCGGGACTTTTGCCATTACAAACGTAACACTATTGTGTTGAGCATGTATTTTGCCTAAAAAGTTAAAAAAATATACAGCGGATTTTCTGGAAACTGCCTTTTAAACCACTAAGGTCTACATTTTGAAGAAAAACAGAAAAAATTAAATATGTCGAAAACTATCAACTTTTGCATAATACATATTAGGGTTCAATTTACTTCTTACCCCCTCCCCTATCACATCTCCAAAGGAATGTATCGAATTACCAGTAACCCTGTATAATACGAAGTAATTATTATAAATTATAATAATCCTGATATTCATGATAACTTATTGCTATGTACTTACCTTTCTGATTCTCTCGGAAATCTAAAAAAACTCAAATCACAATTATTTGAATTGTTCTTACATAAAACAGCCGCACAACGACTCATTCCCCGCGATTCTGTAGCCATTTTAATCAAAATCACAAAACAAACACACAAAAGTTTTTATAAAAACCGCTACGCTTTGTAAAAACGCTATCAAAATAGTCACTAAGTACGACGCTGAACTAGGCGATACACCTATGAACACAGTTCGATAAACAGTCAGCTCGGCATCCGGAAAACATGGCTAAGGATGCTATTAGTTCGCTTACATTTTCGAGCGGAGTGCGACTGCTGGTTTCTTTATGCTGTGCTTGTGTTATACGTTTAAACGCAAAAATATATCTAATATAATTAATAATTACTGCACACGAGTTTGAAATTTAAAATAAGTAATTTTTAATGAAATTACTGGGGAGCCGCGCGCCCTTGCGCCCCTATTAGCAAGCCGCCACTATAACTGATAAAAAAATAGAGACATTGCAACGTGAAAAATAATTGTAGAGTTAAAGACTTTAAATTAAACATGTTTTCTTAGTTTTGTTGCTCTTTGAAGGTAAAATATTACACCATGTATCATCTGTATTCAATAACACTCACCTAAAGCTAAAGTTCCTGGTAAATAACAAGTCAAATGATCCATTTTTGGTTTGAAATCCCTTGCCCCTCCTAGTAACTCTCCAATAAACAGGAACCCATTTGGAACAGTCTTCTTTGCTAAGTGTTTTTCCACACCTGCTATACTCTCGACATAATCATTTTTAAGGCTAAAAAACAAATCAGCCTTGTTTTGTTTCCTATCCCTTTGAGAATTCACTTACTAGTCCAAACTTTTATCACTTTGAATCCACTGTTTCAACAAATACTCATAATAGCTGTCACCTCTTGCCCCCAAAGTAATGGTGGCGAAAGCCCTAAATTGGCCAGTGTTGGCGTTAATGAAAATAGGAACCAGTCCATCAGTCTTCTCCAGTTTATGTACTAACTGGGACACTTTTGTGACAACATTCTACAAAAATCACTATAAAAACTTAAAAATGGGCTAAAAGTTTTATTACTTGCCTCATATTTGGGATTATCAGTTACCCAGCTTAAGTATTTAAATTCCAATTGAATTGTGGTCACTTCTGAGGTACTAGAGTCCGGTGACCACTTTGGAGCATGTGCTTTTCTGGTAAAGAGATTAATGTCCGAATATGGGATGCCTGATTCACTTTCAAAGCAAGGTAGAAGACGATCAGCTAAGTCAGTCTAAAAAATATATGATTACTTACTTACTATTTTTTTTGTTTTTTTTAATTTCATTATTGGCACATGAAAATAAATATTTACAACAATATCCATATCTTTTGCATAGTGGTTATTATACCTTAATATAGAAAATCATACACAACAGTATGTTATTAGGGAAGTTTTCTCTCCTGGTATTTAGGTGTTATACTTGATAAATATATAAAATCGAATCACCACAAGCCACAAATTGCTGGTCAATATTTATAAACCTTTGGTAGAAGCATTGGTTAGGTACAGTATCAGTGCCGGATTTAACTTTTTGCCGCCCTTATTTAAGTTTTTAAAGTCAATATTTTTCGTATATCGGAGCGAGGAATTTAGCATTATATTATTAATATAAATTACACTAAAACTGATTATAAATTAGTAGGCCTCGCCATATGATCTTTAATATGTCTTTACAGGAATCCTTTCCAGAAGCTTGGAAGCACAGTTTCATCATGCCGATATTTAAGGCTGGCAATAGGGGGGCCAAATTGCCAAAAAAAATTGCCAATTATCGTGGAGTATGTATTCAAAACTCATTGGCCAAATTGTTTGATAGTTTGATTTGCGATCAGCTAACATGGCAATGCAAAGGAATTATTAGTGAAAAACAGTCAGGATTCTCTTCTGGGAAATCCACAACCAGCAGTTTGGTTCAATACAAGTGTGATCTGTTGGGGGCTTTGGAGCGGGGGGTTCAGACTGATGCGGTCTATACCGACTTCTCCAAGGCCTTCGACAGGGTGAACTTTGGTCTCTTGCTGGCCAAGTTGGAAAGTGCTGGTTTTCATGACTCCCTCTTAAAATGGCTAAACAGTTTTCTGATAAGAAGAACTCAGACTGTGAAGGTGCATGGCTGTACTTCTGCACCTACTAATGTAGTGTAGTCTCAGGGGTTCCTCAGGGATCTCACTGTGCCCCTGTGCTCTTCAATCTATTTGGGAATGATATTGTTAATGTGATCAATCATAGTTCTGTAAGTATGTTTGCTGATGACCTGAAGCTCTACATGCAGTTTAAGCAGGTGAATGATATAGCCAAACTTCAGGAAGACCTTGATGCTTTGTGTGAGTGGTCAGTGATAAACGGATTGAGGCTCAATATTTTCAAGTGTTGCTACATATCATTTCATAGAGGTTTGAAAAGATTCAATTCTACATATAGAATTCTTGGTAAGTAAGAACTATTTGTTTAACAATTGTTTAAGTAACAATTTGTTTATAACTAATAGTTAACTGATGCAATAATTTGAAATAGAAAGGTACAAACAGTTATTTCTTAATTAAATTCAAAAATGCTAAATGATCTTTTTTTATCTCACTTATAAAATAGAGCCCTAAAGTCTAAAGCTTTAGTTTTTTAAGTCCTAGAGACTTAAAAAAACTAACATATTGCCCAAAATCACTTTTGTTCTAATTTTGATGAGCCACTTTATATTTAAACAAAAATTGTCAAAATTTTACCTAAATCGCTAAACCTGTTAATAAAAGTATCCACAAAATAGTTATTTATGTAACAAGTGTGTAAAATGATCCTTTTTTTATAAATGGCAAACTTGTTCGACAATTCCCGTGAATAAAAAAGGGGATTTTACACATGTGTACATACAAAAGTTTTTTCTACTACCAAAGAAAACATTAAAAAAAAATCAAAAATATCAAATTACTTTACGCACTTAAACGACTTTACGGTAAACGTCAAAACATTTGTTGACAAATTATAATGCACTATTACGCACTAGTACGTAAAAAGACTTTTTTAGTCACTAATGCGTAAAAAGTGAAACTTTACACCTCATGGGAAGTGTGTAAAGTGAGCACCTTACGCACAGTAGTAGAAAAAATAATTTAAAAATATCTATTAAAAATGAAATGATTAGCACTCAGTCCCTGAATTCACCCTCTGTTCTATTAGTTGACAATATGATCTGAATTTAAAATCCATTTTAAACTTGAAAACAAAAAATCAAAAAAAGAAACCTATCTTCTTATTATTTACAACTCAGCTCTAACTATTTTTTTTTAATTATATATATTTTTTTAATCGTAATTTTCCACCCTAATATTTTTTGTCCTAGGTTTCAGCCTACTCAGCCTTTGCGTAAATCCGCCCCTGTACAGGATCATTGCATGTATTATACCAGACTTCTTTAAAACCCTTAAATGTTGTACAAAATTACATTCTAAAAATGTTATTTGCGAAAAATAAACTATGTGTAACCAATTTATTGTTACCAGTTTATCTCTTGAATCTCTTGGAAGTTTGTTCCTAAAAACTCCGAACTAAATAATGCTGTAACACATACTTAAAAATTCCCAAGAGTAATACAAATTTAAATAAGCATTTTATAAATTATATGGCACCAAAAGTACTCAATTTAGTTCCAGAAGATGTAAGAAAATGATAAACAGAATAGAATTTAAGAAATCTGACAGAAATTGTATTGATTCAAACACTAAAGAAATTAAACAACTATTTAAGAGTTGTTAGGATAATAACTTTTATTTTATATAGATTCACTTTAGTTTGATATATTGAGTATGTAGTTTATTTTAAGTAAAATATTAGCATTATACGAATTTATTAATAGTTTGCGTAATATTTAAAAAATCTTGCTAACAGGCACATTCAGGTTTTAAGTTACCTAGGTGCCTAAGGATATATTCCTAGATCCATGTAATTTATATCGCATATTTTGTATTAATGAATGAATATTTATATATTAATAATATATTAATAACATATTTTGTATTATTAACTAATTTAAGAGTCTAAAAACTAACAGTCCTTCAATATTTATGTTTAATAGTGAATTTATGTAATATAAAAAGAATAGGGTCCAAAATTGTTTCTGTGGAATTCCAATTTGAATTTTCTAATTCTCTTACTTAATATATTGCTTATTTTAACCATCTGAAAACTGTCAAAGGAATAATGTTTAAATATCAATCAATCAATCATATGCTTTATTGTCAAAAAATTACAAAATTTTGTAGACAAAGCTAATAAAAACAAAACAAAATAAAACACACAAAATAAAAAAATAAAAATAAATATACAAACAAAATAAATACATGCAAAACTGTACAAAAACAATGTACCTGGTCAATATACATCATGATGTATAAAATGTCAATAAAAATAAACACAATAGTCAATAACAGTAAATTAATTAAATACAGAAGTGCAATTTATTTACTAAAAAAAACTAATATATTCTATTTAAGATATAAAAAGAGCCAGTGTGTGTGTGATACTTAAAAAGTTATCCTAGAAAAAAATCCTCCACTAAGTACAAGGCTTTTTCCAGAAAGTACGCCTTCAAAGCATTATGAAATCGAGGAAAAGAAGTAATTGATTTAATTTCCAAAGGCAAATGATTATGCATCTTTTTGGCTCTGTATAGAATAGAGCTTTTTACTAACTCGGACCGAGGGGTTTGCAGATAAAGATCATGCACTGCGTTGCGAAGTGAATAATTGTGAGACGGCCTACTTGGCATTTCTGACTTATGTTTGCGTACTAAGCAAATAGATTCAAATATGAATAAAGAGGGAAGAGTAAGTATCTTATATTTTTTAAAGATTTCTTGATAGTGAGCTCTGCTATTAAGTCCAAGCAGATACCGAACTGCTCTCTTTTGGATTTTAAAGATGCGCCCAAATTGAGTCACACCGCATGTGCCCCAGAATGGAAGGGCGTAACGTAGATGTGACTCAAAAAGAGCATAATAAGCTGTTCTTGATGTTTGAAAACTTAATTCCCTGGAAACTGATCTTAAGGCAAAACATGCTGAACTTCATTTTTTATATAAGGCATCAATATGCAAGTCCCATTTTAGGGAGTAGTCAACATTAAGTCCCAAGAACTTCACAGATTCAACGACGTCCAAACTGGTGTTGTTAAGTACAAAGGGTTGAATAGTAGTTTTATATGATAAGACTTTAGTTTTTGAGACATTTAGGCACAGAAGATTAGAATCGCACCACGATTTAATGGTAATGAAGTTATTAGAAATAGTAGCATGTAGTGCCCTAGCATTTGGATTGCTCCATGTAAAGCTAGTATCGTCAGCAAAAAGACAGATTTTGCCACTGATGTTAGGATTGGCCATGTCATTTATAAAGATCAGAAACAAAATAGGGCCCAGGACTGAACCTTGAGGTACCCCACATTCTATTGGTTTGCAAGAAGACTTCGTCGTATCAACCTTTACAAGCTGATTTCTGTAACTGAGATACGATTTAAACCACTCAAGGGGCGTACCTCTGAACCCATAGTGATTCAATTTGTCAATTAAGATGTTATGGTTTACACAATCAAAAGCCTTGGAGAAATCACAAAAACATGGTTGCTGTTGAATGATTATTATTTATACTGGTGTAAACACTATTAAAGAGAGAAAACATAGCATCATTTGTGCACTTGTTACTCAAGAATCCAAATTGGTGAGGAGTAAGAATTTTATATTTAAACAGAAACGATAAGAGCCTTTTTTTAACCAATCGTTCAATGATCTTTGATAAAGTGGGAAGGAGTGCGATTGGGCGATAGTTTGAAGCTTGTTGTTTATCTCCTCCCTTATGCAAAGGAATAATTATTGCAGTCTTAAGGCAGGTAGGAAAGACTCCATTTTGGAATGACTTGTTAATTAAGTTTGTTAGATGGATTAAGGTGCAATTTGGCAGATTAGAAAACATTTTGAGAGTGAGCCCATCTGTACCAGATGATGATTTGTTTTTTATTTCATTTATTGTAGTTTGAAGCTCTGTTGATACAATGGGGGTAAAAAAGAAGCTGTGTAAATTTTCATTTGGGAGATATGAACGAGGATCGTGAGAAGGTGTTATGGTAGCCATTAGATTTTTAGCTATATTAACAAAGTAGTAATTAAGGTCCTCAGGTGAAGTAAGGATAGTGCTAGATGAAGAAGTCTTATTTCTTAATTCATTTACAATAGACCATGTTTCTTTGGCAACATTACTTGAATGGATCATCCTTTTATTATATTAAATATCTTTTGCAGCTTTTATAGTCTTATGGTACATTTTTCTATAAAGCTTGACATAGTTATGAAAAAATACGCTGTCTGTAAATTTTTTCAGGTGTGATAATGAGCGCATGTTTTTTGCAGAAACACGTAAGCCTTTAATGGTCCATGGCTTATGATGTTTAATTTTGATAGGTCTAAGAGGAAACGACTTATCCGCAATACTTGATAAAGACTTTATAAAACTAGAAAATTCACTATCTATATCGTCAGAAAGAAAATCCCAATCAGCCGTTTGGCATAAGTTCTTGAATTGTAAGAAATTATTTTTGCCAAAAACACGGCCTAATTTACGTAACGTGTTTTTGCCTTTAGAATTTATGGAAAATTTAGTTAATGCAGCTTCATGATCAGAAAATCCGGAATTAAAAACCGTACAATCTACGAATTCAGGAGCAAAAGATGAGACGACATAGTCGATGGTACTAGAACTATTTCTAGTTATTCTGGTAGGAAAGTTAATATGCATTACTATACCCATTGAGACGAAAATAGAGTGAAGAGATCCTTGAGCAGCACACACACTGGAAAAATCAATATTAAGGTCGCCACACAAAATTAATTTACTTTTTAAAGGGCAAGGATTCTAGCAAGCTTAGTAGTTTTTGAAGGAAAGTCTGTAAGTCAGCGTCAGGTGTTCTATATACACAAATAATATAGAGGTCGTATGTATTATGGTAAACTATGGAAAATTTAAATACTTTTTCTGATAAAAAGTTATCAAACTTAGTTACCGGTGAAAAATCGTTGTTTATAGACATAATCATAGTGCCCCCATGAGATAAATTAGTTCTATTAAATCTTGCTATTGTAGTGTAATTTTGAGCAAGAACAGGTTCATCAATGTTTAGCCAGTGTTCGGTTATAGCAACTATTTCTGGAAAATTTAGCTCTTCTAATAAAAGAAATAATTCATTAGTTTTGTGTCTTAAGGACTGAATGTTAAGAAGAAATACGCTAAGCTTGCTATCATCCGATTTATCAGAGGGTGCATGATCCTCTGGTCGCGTCACGTTATTTAAAAATGTTTGTTCCTAGATGAGGAACCACTGGAAAAATAATTAGATTGACTTCTCGTATTTTTTGAAGCCTTAAAATTTTTTCTGAAGAAAAGAAGGATCCAAAAGCGGAAAGGTCTTCTTCCACTTCGATTATTCCATTCCTGCATTAATTCCATAGACGTCGTGGAAACGGATATACAAGCGTCGGAGGGAGTCGTATGTTAGTAGGTAGGCCCTCTGAAGCTAGCATTAGCTTGACACTGGTCTTGGTGTGGCCTTCAAGACAGACGTTGGAAGGCTGGTCATAGAGGTATGCCAAGTAGAGCCTAAGAGTTTTTAAGATGGTGGGGTCTCTCAGTCTAGCCAACAGGTACCGTCCATTTTCCGCATCAGATTTTTGGGATAGTCGCACTACTGGAGGAGTCATCGGGTCCATATTATGCAGTCCATCATCATCGTTGGCCTTCTCCACAAGTTTGAAGCTGACATTTTCTTGCCCAAATGACTTAGATGCAGCTATCGCATCTTTATCTGAACCAATTTGAAGCATATTGAGCTGATTTGAGACAGGTTTGGGAGTTAAGGTTTTATTAGCTGCCGGTGGAAAATTTAACGGTGGTAATGGACCCATCCTCCGTCCATCCACTTCAGCACCAGCCGGCCATACGTTCGTCTCTTTTAGCTGGCTAAAAAGATCCTAGTTTTGGACACCTACTTTAAAGCTGGAGTTCACACTGTCTTCATTTTGCGTGAAGGGAAAACATCGAATAAAAGCATTAGTCTGGAGCTTATCTTTAACGTAGTGAGCGAGCCGGTTTACTGTATAGTCAGGAGAAATATTGGAGACGATTAAGTAATGCCATTCTTCCCTAGTTATGGTTTTCTGAGGTGAAACCATTATTCTTTTTATAGGGGGCGAAACTTCTCATTCCAGATCGGTCTGTATAGAAATAGTAATGGATCTTTTTGCTATTGGTGGAATGTATTTAGGAATTTCTTTTTCCTTAACTGTCAACTTTTCCATTTTAAGGGCCATTTAATTAATACTCTTCCGTAAATCTTCCATTTCCTTGGCCAAGTTCCAAGTTCTTGTTTGGGGGAATCATGAATCTGGATCTTGACGGATTCGTCGTGATTTCCAAAAAGAATTGTAACTGTGAAACCTTGTCGTGAAGGTATTTTCAAGTAGGAAAGTCACAAACATTGCAGAAGAATCTAATGTTATGGTACTTTTGATTATACAGTACCTTTGTTGTGGCCTTATCCAAACCAGTACAGGACATGCAAAAATTTCGGCGACATTCCCCGCCACAGCGAAGCTTATATTTTTCTTTCTCCAAGATGGTCTTTTGACAGGAATCACACTTAAATTCAGCCATAATTTCTTAAGATTGATTTCAAAAAGTGTCCAAATATTTAAATAAAAAATATTGTTCCGTGAACGAAAACTATTTGTAAAGCAGGAGACCGGAACTGTTTTTTTATCAAATCACATGCACTGTGAAAACTTGATGTTGTAGAGTTAAAGTTTAATAAATTGTGATTTTAAGGTCAAGTTTAGGTTAACAGGTACTAATTTAATCGGAAATCAAAACTAATGTTTATACAGGAAGCAAATCAAAACTATTTATACCGAAAGCACACGTACAGCAAAACTTCGCGTCGCGTCTGGTAAGGTCAAAAACAGAAAGACAAATCAAAGTCAAAACAAAACTTATCAACCATCAAAGCCGACGAGCGAAGACACAACCGTCTCGTATGACTACCAATGATCGAAAAATTCGATTTCCAATCAAAAATATTTCCTGTGGTATTTATTCCTTCAGTACCATAGTTATGTAAGATTTTTAAAATCATAGAATGAGAAACAGTATCAAAAACTTTAGCTAGATCTAAAAATTCTTTCAGCCATTTTTATTTGAATTTAAATTACCATTTGTCAGTGCATTTTTTTTACTGGAAAACTTACTCACTAATTTAACTCATTTATTTAATTTAAAACTTACGGCTTTCTGGAGGTACATATCATCTTTTGTAAAATGATATATACTTAGTAGACCACCTAAGACTCTTATAGTGACTTCAAATAGATTCACATCCCTATTTACATCAAAATTCAAGTGTTTGTCCACCCATGTTCTTGCTTCTTGATACTCTACAAGTTCCAATAAGATTATTAAAAATTATTTTAATATTGTAAGTACAGTTACCTTCTGTAAGATGCATGATATACATGGTATCAAGGGAATCAACGATTGAGAGTCCAAGACCAAACCAATCCTGATATGATTCAGAAATTGGTTTAAGATGGTCATGACCCCATGCAAATTGCCTGTACCCTTTCCAGGCATGCTGAAAAGCCTTGACAACAGCTTTTTGTCTTACTGTTGAAGGCCCTAATTGATAAAATAAGTTGCATTGTATAGTATAATAGAAAATATGTTTATGTGTGTGAAGCTAGCGTCCGATCGATATCCAGCAACCAAAATCGAGAACGCAGCATATGCCGGTTGCCAGCGACCAATTTATAGTCCTCGCTCCCTGTTATTTAATCAATATAATGCCCGTATCTCCAAAAATTCCCAAGGGATTTTAATAATTTTTTGTCCAGATATTAACAATGAATACCTAGATCGACTGACGATGGTCTCAAACCTCTACAAACTAAGGTTTTGTTGTGAAAATTAATTAAAAAGTCAAATGGTAAAAAAATGAAAAAGGCTCTAACTCCCAAAATTCCCAAAGGATTTGGATAAAACTTTTTTTTATAAAAGATAATAAATATCTAAATTGATTTTAGATGGTTGCAAACCTCTATAAACGAAAGTTTTTTGGTAAAAAATTATTGAATTTTTAGATGTACAAAAAAAATTTAAAAGCTATAACTTCCAAAACTCCCAAAGGATTCGAATGAAACTTTTTTATACAACTAACAATAAATATCTAAATCGATTTTACATGGTTGCAAATCTCTACAAACGAAAGTTTTTTGGTAAAAAATTATTGAAGTGTTAGATGTAGAAAAAAATAAACGACTATAACTTCTAAAACTCCCAAAGGATTCGAATGAAACTTTTTTATACAACTAATATTAAATATCTAAATCGATTTTACATGGTTGCAAACCTCTACAAACGAAAGTTTTTTGGTAAAAAATTATTGAAGTGTTAGATGTAAAAAAATATAAACGGCTATAACTCCCAAAACTCCCAAAGGATTTGAATGAAACTTTTTTACGCAATTAGTAATAAATATTTAAATCGATTTTACATGGTTGCAAACCTCTACAAACGAAAGTTTTTTGGTAAAAAATTATTGAAATGTTAGATGTACAAAAAAAATTTAAAAGCTATAACTTCCAAAACTCCCAAAGGATTTAAATGAAACTTTTTTACGCAACTAGTAATAAACATTTAAATCGATTTTACATGGTTGCTAACCTCTACAAACGAAAGTTTTTTAGTAAAAAATTATTGAAATGTTAGATGTAGAAAAATATAAACGGCTATAACTCCCAAAACTCCCAAAGGATTTGAATGAAACTTTTTTACGCAATTAGCAATAAATATTTAAATCGATTTTACATGGTTGCAAATCTCTACAAACGAAAGTTTTTTGGCAAAAAATTATTGAAATGTTAGATGTAAAAAAATATAAACGGCTATAACTCCCAAAACTCCCAAAGGATTTGAATGAAACTTTTTTACGCAATTAGCAATAAATATTTAAATCGATTTTACATGGTTGCAAATCTCTACAAACGAAAGTTTTTTGGCAAAAAATTATTGAAATGTTAGATGTAAAAAAATATAAACGGCTATAACTCCCAAAACTCCCAAAGGATTTGAATGAAACTTTTTAACGCAATTAGTAATAAATATTTAAATTGATTTTACATGGTTGCAAATCTCTACAAACGAAAGTTTTTTAACAAAAAATTATTGAAATGTTAGATGTAAAAAAATATAAACGGCTATAACTCCCAAAACTCCCAAAGGATTTGAATGAAACTTTTTAACGCAATTAGTAATAAATATTTAAATTGATTTTACATGGTTGCAAATCTCTACAAACGAAAGTTTTTTGGTAAAAAATTATTGAAATGTTAGATGTAGAAAAAAATAAACGACTATAACTTCTAAAACTCCCAAAGGATTCGAATGAAACTTTTTTATACAACTAATATTAAATATCTAAATCGATTTTACATGGTTGCAAATCTCTACAAACGAAAGTTTTTTGGTAAAAAATTATTGAAGTGTTAGATGTAAAAAAATATAAACGGCTATAACTCCCAAAACTCCCAAAGGATTTAAATGAAACTTTTTTACGCAACTAGTAATAAACATTTAAATCGATTTAACATGGTTGCAAACCTCTACAAACGAAAGTTTTTTGGTAAAAAATTATTGAATTTTTAGATGTACAAAAAAAATTTAAAAGAAAAGCTATAACTTCCAAAACTCCCAAAGGATTTAAATGAAACTTTTTTACGCAACTAGTAATAAACATTTAAATCGATTTTACATGATTGCAAACCTCTACAAACGAAAGTTTTTTAGTAAAAAATTATTGAAATGTTAGATGTAGAAAAATATAAACGGCTATAACTCCCAAAACTCCCAAAGGATTTGAATGAAACTTTTTTACGCAATTAGCAATAAATATTTAAATCGATTTTACATGGTTGCAAACCTCTACAAACGAAAGTTTTTTGGTAAAAAATTATTGAATTTTTAGATGTACAAAAAAAATTTAAAAGAAAAGCTATAACTTCCAAAACTCCCAAAGGATTTAAATGAAACTTTTTTACGCAACTAGTAATAAACATTTAAATCGATTTTACATGATTGCAAACCTCTACAAACGAAAGTTTTTTAGTAAAAAATTATTGAAATGTTAGATGTAGAAAAATATAAACGGCTATAACTCCCAAAACTCCCAAAGGATTTGAATGAAACTTTTTTACGCAATTAGCAATAAATATTTAAATCAATTTTACATGGTTGCAAACCTCTACAAACGAAAGTTTTTTAGTAAAAAATTATTGAAATGTTAGATGTAGAAAAATATAAACGACTATAACTTCCAAAACTCCCAAAGGATTCGAATGAAACTTTTTTATACAACTAATAATAAATATTTAAATCGGTTTTACATGGTTGCAAACCTCTACAAATGAAAGTTTTTTGGTAAAAAATTATTGAATTGTTAGATGTATTAAAAAAACTTAAGGCTATAACTTCCAAAACTCTCACAGGATTTGAATAAAACTTTTTTTTAATATTAATAATAAACATTTTAAGTGATGAGATTTAAGACATGTTGCAAAATTCTCTATTTAAACTAATTAAATTGAGTTATTTTAACCAATCAAAAGACCATAATAATTTTCCAATTGTTTATTTTATATAACAAATACAAAGATAGTGATTTCTGAGTAGAAATACAAGATCCAAGTCCAGCCAAATAGTAGTATGGAATAATATGGAGTGCCTTGTGCGTCCCAGTTCGTGCGTAAATGCATTCCCCGTCGTGTAATAAAACAAAATTTAAAAAAAAAATTACACCAAAGTGCGCAAAGAATTTTATTGCTGGGCAGTTCAGTGGGTAAAAACTTAACTGCTTCTAACAACATATGCAAATTCCTGGATGAATTTCCAAAAGGATCTTAACTAAGACCACACACTGCTACAAACGGGGCCTATGTAAGTTTTCCTTAAATACAATTAATGAAACCTCCTCAGGTATACTTTCTAGGCATCTTGGTAACAATCCAGCCAGTGGTTTTAACGTAATTTTTGATTGGACCTTTATGGAGAATATTGACTGTTGTCTCCTGAAAGAGAGCGATTACCTAAAGGGAAGACCCGGACTCCTTTTGTAGCACCTGACTGTAGTATCGACGACTTAGAGCTACTAGCCCCGATGGTTTAATTCCCTACTACTATTTGGCTGGACTTGGATCTTGTATTTCTACTCAGAAATCACTATCTTTGTATTTGTTATATAAAATAAACAATTGGAAAATTATTATGGTCTTTTGATTAGTTAAAATAACTCAATTTAATTAGTTTAAATAGAGAGTTTTGCAACATGTCTTAAATCTCATCACTTAAAATGTTTATTATTAATATTAAAAAAAGTTTTATTCAAATCCTGTGAGAGTTTTGGAAGTTATAGCCTTAAGTTTTTTTTAATACATGTAACACTTCAATAATTTTTTACCAAAAAACTTTCGTTTGTAGAGATTTGCAACCATGTAAAATCGATTTAAATATTTATTACTAATTGCGTAAAAAAGTTTCATTCAAATCCTTTGGGAGTTTTGGGAGTTATAGCCGTTTATATTTTTTTACATCTAACATTTCAATAATTTTTTGCCAAAAAACTTTCGTTTGTAGAGATTTGCAACCATGTAAAATCGATTTAAATATTTATTGCTAATTGCGTAAAAAAGTTTCATTCAAATCCTTTGGGAGTTTTGGAAGTTATAGTCGTTTATATTTTTCTACATCTAACACTTCAATAATTTTTTATTAAAAAACTTTCGTTTGTAGAGATTTGCAACCATGTAAAATCGATTTAGATATTTATTATTAGTTGTATAAAAAAGTTTCATTCGAATCCTTTGGGAGTTTTGGAAGTTATAGTCGTTTATTTTTTTCTACATCTAACATTTCAATAATTTTTTATCAAAAAACTTTCGTTTGTAGAGATTTGCAACCATGTAAAATCGATTTAGATATTTATTATTAGTTGTATAAAAAAGTTTCATTCGAATCCTTTGGGAGTTTTGGAAGTTATAGTCGTTTATATTTTTCTACATCTAACACTTCAATAATTTTTTACCAAAAAACTTTCGTTTGTAGAGATTTGCAACCATGTAAAATCGATTTAGATATTTATTATTAGTTGTATAAAAAAGTTTCATTCGAATCCTTTGGGAGTTTTGGAAGTTATAGTCGTTTATTTTTTTCTACATCTAACATTTCAATAATTTTTTACTAAAAAACTTTCGTTTGTAGAGGTTTGCAACCATGTAAAATCGATTTAAATGTTTATTACTAGTTGCGTAAAAAAGTTTCATTTAAATCCTTTGGGAGTTTTGGAAGTTATAGCTTTTAAATTTTTTTTGTACATCTAACATTTCAATAATTTTTTACCAAAAAACTTTCGTTTGTAGAGGTTTGCAACCATGTAAAATCGATTTAAATATTTATTACTAATTGCGTAAAAAAGTTTCATTCAAATCCTTTGGGAGTTTTGGGAGTTATAGCCGTTTATATTTTTTTACATCTAACACTTCAATAATTTTTTACCAAAAAACTTTCGTTTGTAGAGATTTGCAATCATGTAAAATCGATTTAGATATTTATTGTTAGTTGTATAAAAAAGTTTCATTCAAATCCTTTGGGAGTTTTGGAAGTTATAGCTTTTAAATTTTTTTTGTACATCTAAAAATTCAATAATTTTTTACCAAAAAACTTTCGTTTGTAGAGGTTTGCAACCATCTAAAATCAATTTAGATATTTATTATCTTTTATAAAAAAAAGTTTTATCCAAATCCTTTGGGAATTTTGGGAGTTAGAGCCTTTTTCATTTTTTTACCATTTGACTTTTTAATTAATTTTCACAACAAAACCTTAGTTTGTAGAGGTTTGAGACCATCGTCAGTCGATCTAGGTATTCATTGTTAATATCTGGACAAAAAATTATTAAAATCCCTTGGGAATTTTTGGAGATACGGGCATTATATTGATTAAATAACAGGGAGCGCGGACTATAAATTGGTCGCTGGCAGCCGGCATATGCTGCGTTCTCGATTTTGGTTGCTGGATATCGATCGGACGCTAGCTTCACACACATAATATGTTTTAATACCTCCAAAGAGTACAACATTCTTGGGAGGTTCGGCTACTTGTTCACTGTCAACTTTATTGTTCATTTGAGCTCCCTGAGGCTCTTCAAGTACTTGATTTTCATTATGGGGTTCCACTGCATTTTCCGCAACATCCCTCGGATCATTTCTTATATTAATTAAGGTTTGCCTATCATACTGGCTCCTTGAAGCATTGTCAACTGATATTACTGCACCTTTGGGCTCTACTGACACAATGTAAAATGTGGTAATCAAGAAAATCAGACCAACCATGTAAATTACACTTTTTTGGCATTTTGACAGTTGATTCCATTGCTAATGAAAAATATAATTATAAACTTAAAAAAAAATGTTTGAAAAGAAAGGGTACTCACCCTTTTAAATTTAAAACTGCTCTTTTTTTGGGGTACTTTTTCTTCAGTTAAGTGGAGCGAAACGTGGTCTCCACGACCGAACATATTGAGACTTAAGCCTCCGCTATCATTATCTTAAAGCAGCGAGTAAGGTAGTTCGATAGAGTATTCTTCAATTTTTAGTAAAATTATAATAAACATTGACCTCCTTGAACTCTGCTGGCAGTGGCTGTCACGAATAAATACGTCACACTGTCAAAAACAGCTGTTTGTTGACGTCAGCATCACGTTAAGGTATGCGAGTGCTATGTATGTATCTAATCCGCAACGTTGCCGATCTTCTAAAAGAAAGATTCAGGTTAGAAAAGTTAGCAGAGTAGAGGCAAAAACCAACCATAGTTTTGAGTTTAGAGTCCCCTATAAATATAAAAGTTTAGAGTTATAATATAAATTATCTGAATTACTTGCAACACATTAAAAAATGATATGTTGCACATGCGATAGGCGATCCTAGGCGCCTAATCTGAGCTATATAAAGTTAATTTTGGACAGGCCCACGAAGTTTTTAGAGAGGCTCGGATTTGTGAGGTGGTGACTTTTCCTTTTTTAAAAATAATATGTCCAAGCAAAAAATTTACGAATGACGTTCATAAGGGATTTAGAATAGAGGTGAAGGGGTAATGTTTTATCTTAGGGATTGTATTAATTTTGAAGTAATTGATTGTATAAGTAAAAATCATGCAGAACAGTTATGGATAAAATACAAAATTAAACATAATGTGTATATTTGTGGAGTTTGTTATAGGCCTCCTGGCAATAATCTTAATAATTTTCTTGATGAGTTTGAGGAAAACGTTTCTATGTTGTTAACACAATGTAACAATTTTATATGTATTGGGGATTTTAATGCAAATATGGCAAGCCTATCCAACGATGTAAAGCGTTTCTCATCCATTTTACATTCCTTAAGCCTAAAGCAAATGGTCGAACAGCCTACCCACCATTGACCCTCGGGACAGACTCTGTTGGATTTGGTTATATGTTCAGGAGATGATTTAACTCTAACTTTTCCGATCATTTTTTTGTAAAATGTGAATTAGATGTTGATATTAAAAAATTTAAGCCATTTTTTTATACGTACAGAGATTTTAAAAATTTTAATAAGCCAGAGTTTCTTGATAAACTACATACTATTCCGTTTGATAAAATTTATTATTTACCGGATTTTAACTCGAAAGTCCACGCATTTACCACGATTTTAATTTAAATTTTTGATGTTTAGGCTCCAAAAAGGACGGCTCGTATTACAAAAAAGAAAAGCCCATGGATTACCCCTAATCTAAAATTTTTAATGTCACTTCGAGATAAATGTTTAACCAAATATAAAAAAAATAAAACTGCCGAAAATTGGGAAGCTTATAGGCAACTGAGGAATTACGTTTCTGATACAAATAAACGGGAACAAAAGGCTTTCCTTAATAGTCAGATTAGACGAAATGTTTCTAAAGTAAACTGGAAACTTATGAGGGATCTTAATGTTTATGATAAATCTAAAAAGGACAAAAAGGTAGTTCCCATCGACCGTTGGTCAGTATATGACATTAATAATTATTTTGTTAATATACCAAAAATTAACCCAGACCCTCAGCTATTAAATTATTATCAGAACAATATTTTATCGAACTCGTGTGTTTTCAGTTTTAGGATGGCCACTACCGAAGAAGTGAAAGATGCTTTATTTCAAATAAATTCCAAGGCCACCGGATGTGATGACATTGGTATTGACATGTTGTTGCTTTGTTGTCCCAGAATTATTCCTGTAATTGTGCACTAACTAAACTATGCGATAGAAACATCTTGCTTTCCAGATTATTGGAAGTGCTCGCTTGTTATTCCTCTGCCTAAGATAAATAAACCTATGGAATTAAAAGATTTGCGCCCTGTAGGTATTCTTCCTACTCTATCAAAAATTTTAGAACGGGTCATTAACGATCAAATCCGTGATTATGTCCAACAAAATAGCATATTGCCCACATTACAGTCCGGATTTAGACCAGGCTACAGTTGTTCAACAGCGCTTTTGAAAGTTACGGACGATATAATTCATGGTATCGAGAACAATTATAACTTAACTGTCTTAATCCTGTTAGACTATTCAAAGGCGTTTGATAAAATATCTTAAAATATTTAGGTTTCACTGATTTCTCGATTAAACTAATTAAAAGTTACCTACAGGGTAGAAGCCAAAAAGTGAAGGTCAATAGCAAAGTCTCAGATTCTGAACAGTTGCTATTTGGGGTTCCACAAGGATCCATTTTAGGGCCCTTGCTTTTTATATTATATACTTCTCAGATGGTGAAGCATTTGCAATCAATCAATCAATCAATCAATGCTTTATTGTCAAGAAATTGTTACAATTTGTAGACAAAGCTGTAAAACAAAAAAGACACAAAAATACAAACAAAACACAATTTAAAAAAAAAAGAAAAACAAAACAAAATTTAAAAAAAATAAATAAATAATGAATTTTTTGAAGAAATGCTGGCAATGACTTCTGTATCAGTATGTTCTGTATAGTCTAAAAATACGGTCAAATTGAGTTGCACTACATGTACCCCAGAATGGAAGGGCGTATCGAAGGTGCGATTCAAAAAGGGCAAAATAAACTGTTCTAGAAGTAGACAGGCTAAGCTCCTTAGAAATTGATCTTAACGCAAAACAAGCGGAACTTAATTTTCTTGATAAAAAGTCAATATGTGTGTCCCATTTTAACGAGTTGTCAACAGTTAGCCCTAAAAACTTTACAGAATCAACTTCGTCAATTGTTGCATTACCAAGTACAAAAGATTGCAAGGTATTTTTATAGGACAACATTTTAGTTTTGGAAATGTTGAGACAAAGGAGATTGGAGTCGCACCATGATTTGATAGTAGTTAAATCACTTGATACGGTTCTATGAAGTGTAGAAATATCCGGATTACTCCAGGTAAAACTAGTATCGTCAGCAAATAGACAGGCTTTACCGTTAATATTTAGACTAGCAATGTCATTGATAATGATAAGAAACAAAATAGGGCCAAGTACGGAACCTTGAGGCACTCCACTTTGTATTGGCTTGCAAGAGGACATAGTCGAATCAATTCTCACAGCTTGACTTCTGTTACTGAGATACGACTTAAACCATTCAAAAGGCGCTCCTCTGAACCCGTAATATTGCAACTTTTTTAATAAGATGTCATGATTAACACAATCAAAGGCTTTAGAAAAATCACAGAAAATTGTTGCTGTAGGGTGTTGGTTGTTTAAGCTAGAGTATACATTATTAAAAAGAGAAAACATAGCATCATTTGTGCATTTGTTATTTAAAAATCCAAATTGATGGGAACTAAGTATTTTATATTTTAGCAAAAATGATTGAAGTCTTTTTTTAACCAATCTTTCAATAATTTTTGAAAATGTGGGAAGAAGAGCGATAGGGCGATAGTTGGAAGACTGATCTTTGTCTCCTCCTTTATGTAGTGGAATTATTATCGCCAACTTAAGGCAGTTAGGAAAAACACCTTTTTGAAAAGACTGATTAATTAGAGTAATAAGATGACATAATGTACATTCGGGCAGATTTGAAAACATTTTGAGAGTAAGTCCATCAATTTAAGAAGAGCCTTTGTTTTTGATTTCCCTAATTGAACTGCAAAGCTCTGGTAACACTACGGGCGTAAAGAAGAAGCTGTGGAAATTCTCATTTGCAATGGGAAGATATGAAAGTGGATCATGGGAAGGAGTTATGGTACTCATTAAATTATTTGCCACATTTACAAAATAATCATTAAGGTTCTCAGATGAAGTGGAGATAGTATTCGACAAAGAAGGCTTATTTCTCAAAGCATTAACAATCGATCATGTTTCCTTAGCCACATTTTTAGATTTAGCCAGTCTCTTATTATAGTAAATATCCTTGGCGGCTTTTAAAGTTCTCTGATAAATCTTTTTGTAAAGTCTTACGTACTCATGAAAAAAAGCGCTGTCTGAAAATTTCTTAAGATGAGATAATAAGCGCATGTTCTTAGCAGAGGTACGCAAGCCTTGGGTAGACCAGGGGATATGTTGCTTCTTTTTAAGAGGTCTCAAAGAAAAGGACTTGTGAGAAAGACTAGATAGCGTTTTTACAAATATAGAGAATTCTGAATCAACGTCGTCAGAGAGAATATTCCAGTCAGTTGATTGACAGCCTAAAATGTAAAACATTTTTATCCGAGAAAATACGGCCTAATTTGCGTGGAACATTTTTGCTTTTAGATTTAGTTATGGAAAACTTTGTTAACATTGCTTCATGGTCTGAGAAACCTGGGCTTAAGACAGTACAATCGACGAAATCTGGCTCAAAGGAAGATACGACATAATCTATTGTACTAGAGCTGGTTTTAGTTATTCTGGTAGGTGATTTAATGTGCATGATTAAGCCAAAAGAGTCGAAAATGGACTGGAGAGATTCTTGAGCAGCACACACACTGGAAAAATCAATGTTTAGGTCGCCACAGAAAATGAGTTTGCTTTTTAATGGCAGAGACTCAAGCAAGCTTAGTAATTTTTGGAAAAAAACATTTACGTCAGCATCAGGTGTTCTGTAAATACAAACAACGTAAAGATCAAAATTATTATTGTAGACAATGGAAAATTCAAATATTTTTTCAGAAACTAAATTATCGAACTTGGTTACCATTGATAAGTCGTTGCTAGTAGATAATATCACAGTACCTCCATGAGTTAGATTTGTTCTATAAAATCTGGCAACTGTAGTGTAATTATCCACCATCACAGGCTCACCAACATGCAACCAATGATCAGTTATGGCAACGATTTCTGGAAAATGAAGCTCTTCTAGTAAAAGAAATAAATCATTAGTTTTATGTCTTGCAAAAACAAAAATGCAAACCAGGGTTGAACAAACTTGCTCAAACAAAAACGCCCGAAAGAATATATTAGAATATACAAGACATTGATGCTTTACAGTCCGTTACTTCTCCTGAACATTTTACTAGCGCATCACAGCTTTTTATGAGGAAATGCAAAAAACCCAAACTAATTTTATTAAATACTTCAAAGAAGAGTGGTTAACTCAAAATCGCAATTGGTACCTAGGCGCTGCCCCAGGATCACCATGCAATATTCTACCGTGCATTTATACGCTGATGACACACAGGTATATAAATCCTTTGGACCAGATCAAATTGTAGAAGCGGTTAATCAATTGAATCAAGATCTAGAGACACTCTCAGTTTCTAATAAACATTGTTTGGAACTAAATCCCTTGAAGTCCCAGGTTATGCTTTTTGGTAGAGCTCGGTTAAAAAATTTACATTTGCATGATATTCAACTAACTTTAAATAATAATAGACTTAACTTTACGGACTGCACTAAGAACTTAGGTTTAATGGTGGATTCGAGTTTAAGGTTTAGTGAACATGTAAGTATGTGCATAAAAAAAGCTTTTTCAAACTTAAAACTGATTTTTAAAAACAGACACCTACTTACAGTTCCCTTAAAAAAACTGCTTTGCGATTCTTTGGTACTATCCCATTTCAATTTTGCAGATGTAATTTATGCATCATGTTTGTTAGCAAGAGATATATACCGAATCCAACTGATTCAAAATCACTGTGTGAGGTTGTTTGGAGGTTTACGTGGTGGCAAGCGAGGGATATCGGCTAAATTGAGGGAGTTACAATGGCTTAGAATGGATGAGAGACGTATTTTCCACTCAGTCGTCTTATTTCAGAAGATAATTGCGAGAAAATGTCTTGATTATTTATATCGAAAAATAAAGTTTCGCTCTGAAATACATAGCTTAGATCTTCGTAATACCAGTGTCATTACAATTCCATTTCACATGACAACTACTTTTAAAAGATCTTTTAGTTATAACATAGCGAATCTTTATAACAAAATTCCGCGACACCTAAATTTTTTCCCATCAGTTCATTTTAAAAAACGCATTAAGGGACATATTAATCTGTTTGTATAATTAGAGCGGCTATTGTATTATATAGAATAATTAGATGGTATAGGTACCTACTGACTGAGTTAATGGTTGCCAGTAATTTTGATGGATGTAATATAACAGTGGAGACTCTGTAGAATAATCTATTATGTGGCTAAATATATATTATAATATGTGATATGTATATATTATAACGTATTTACTGTACATTAATTAATATTTAGGATTCCTATGTATGGTTCAGTAGAGTAGCTACTAGCGTTGATTGAAAAGGGAATTCGCCTCTTCAATCAACGCTACTAGCTAGACTGCGCCACAGGTAATCTATGACAAATTTATTACTATTTTGATATCTATTTATTTATGGAAATAAAAGTCATTATTATTATTATTATTATTTATCCTAAATATTATTTAATAATAAAAATGTACACCACTGCATTTCTCTAAAATGAATTTTATTTTTTAAATCCTTGTTTAGTGTTGAACAAATTGATATTCTTGAATTCTTTTTATTTGAATATCTTACTTTATATAATAATTATTGTTTCATATACATTAATGCATTTTCTATTTTTTTCTCGATTTCTTTGTATTTGATATTCTATTACTCGCTATGTAAATCCCTTGTCAGTTGTTTTAAATGCCGAAATTTTCTCCCTTGTGTAAATAGAATCGTATATGATACACTTACACACAACTTTAGAATATACAAGTTGAATAAATATACCTTGACCATATACGGTTAATAAATATGGCAATAGCTTTAATTCAAAAACTGTATTTTTGAACCTAGATAATAAAAAGTTTTCTAGAACCAAAAAAAAATGATTTTTTTTTCATAGAACATTGAAGGTTTACAGGCCTTTCAATGTTCTAAAAATTTTTTCAAAATTTAATGGCTTCTGTTAAAAAAACCGAATTTCAAATTATTTGCGTTAAAAAATCGCATAACCACTCCCATTTTCATAGCGATACGCCTTGCTTTCGAGAAATAAAATAGAGTTTTTTCACGTTTTGCTCGAAAACCTTAAGGTTATGTGAGAAAAGTATAGATACAAAAACTATAGATTTTTTATCACCTATAATTTTTCTAAAAAGTATTTTTTTCTCAGGCAATTATTATACACATGAATAGCAACTAGTTTTGTCATTAATATCTAATCTAATAACTCAGTTTTTTTATTTAAATTTGATATAATTGTTAAATTATATACAATATTGTATATGTATATTAATAAATATTTAATAGAAAAACAGTGCTTTTAGATTGGGTTTTATAGACGAAAAACGGTGATTTTTTAAAAGAATTTCTTACTGGGCAAATGTTTAGGGTGGGTGGGGCGATACAGGTTGTGTTGATGAAAAACAAATATTTTTGCAGTATTCAATATCTAATGTAATTACATTGTTTATTTAAACTGAGTATAAAAACAGCGACAAAAAACAGTAATTTTTCAGGAGAATTTAATTAAATTTTTGAGGTGTAATCGAGTTTAAAAAGTAGATATGTAAATGTCGTGTCAATTTTTTTAAATGCCGTAATTTTCTCCTTTTTATTAAAAGAATACTCAAACTCAAACTCAAAAATGCTTTATTGTCAATATAAACATAGAAGTTGTAGACAAAGCCAATAGACTGTACATTAAAGGAATAAGAACGAGAAACTAATTTAAAATAAAATAAAATTATATAAAACTTTGAAAAATACTTAAATGCTAATCATTAAAAAATTCACCTAAACTATAGTACACTTTACTAGCAAGAAATATTTTCGTCCTTTTACGTAGGCTTTTTTCAGTCTTAAGTTGTCTTATTTCTAGTGGAAGTTTATTAAACAGCTTTCTACCTCCATATATGATAGAGCTACGGACAAGTTCAAAATGAGGAATGAGTAGCCTCAACAAATAATTTTGTCGAGTATTATAGTGGCTTCCTAAGTGGAGTTCCTGCTTATATTTTCTAAAAACTAAGCAAACTGTTTCCAAAATAAAAATACAACACAGGGTTAAAATATTATGTCTTACAAAAAGCGGGTGACATGAGTCACGAGGCTTGGCCCCACATAGATATCTAATGGCCCTTTTCTGGAGTACAAACACTGAACTAAAAAGTGAATTTGAACCTGAACCCCAAAAGCAAATTCCATATCGAAGGTGCGACTCGATAATCGCGAAGTATGCAGATCTGGCGATGGAGATTGGAGAAATTAAGACTGGTGGCAATAACCCTTAGGGCGTAGCAGCCTGATGAGACTTTTCTACATACATTCACAATATGGTCTTCAATTTAAGGAACTTGTCTATGGAAATACCCAAAAACTTACTGAACGGTGGCATGGTGACGGCTTCGTTATTTAAACATATATCATTTGTATTATATTTAAAATTAAGGATATTTGTTTTGGAAACATTAAATGTCAAAAAAATTTGCATCACACCAGTCTTTTATTTTTAACAAATCTGCACGTATATTGGCCTCCATTTGAGAAACATCACAGTCATGCCAGAGGATGGTGGTATCATCGGCAAACAATGTAAATTTGCCAGTTACCTGCAGTTGTGGCAGATCGTTCACATAAATGAGAAAAAGTAAAGGACCAAGTACTGATCCTTGCGGAACAGCCACATTTATATTAAGTTCCTTAAAGATACCACCATTAAATTTGACAGCCTGGACACGATTTGATAAGTAGGAACGAAACCACTCAAGGGCAGTTCCTCTGAAACCATAGAGCTCCAGTTTCATCAGCAGCACTCTGTGACTCACGCAGTCAAATGCCTTGGACAAGTCACAGAATACCGCTGCTGCAACTGCACCAACATTCAGTCGGTTGTACAGGTGCTCTAGAAAGCTAAAGATAGCATCATTTGTGCTCACAGACTCACGAAAGCCAAACTGCTGAAGACTCAATAGGCCAAACCTATTTAAAAATGAAAGCATCCTCACCTTAACGAGCCGTTCCACTATCTTGGCTAAAGTAGGCAATAACGCTATAGGTCTAAAGTTAGAAGGACAGTCGCGATCGCCACCCTTGTAAAGAGGAACAATCATTGCTCTTTTTAAGCACTCTGGGAAAACTCCAGACATAAATGAAAAGTTAATTGACTCGGCCAAGACTTGCAAAGCAACCAGAGGTAAAGCAGAAAATATTTTAAGAGAAAGCCCATCCCAACCTGATGAACTCTTATTCTTAATATTAACCATTAACTGTTTAAGCTCTTCTTCACTTGTGGGGGCAAAAAAGAAAGATTCGGCTACTATCACATTGCTGAGATAGTTCCTGGAATCTATTTTTTGTGAGAGATTGGCTGCAGGGTTCTTAGCAATATCACAGTAGAAGGAATTGAGGACATTGGAATCTAAGGTACTTGGAATAACCAAGACATTATTTTTGCCCCTTAGCTCATTTAAAATCTTCCAAGACTCTTTTGCTCTGTTGGAGGAATTATTTATCCTCCTTTGAAAGTAGGTCCACTTAGCCATTTTGATTGAGTTTCTGTAAATCTTGCGGTATATGTTATAATAATTTAAAAATGTTGCATTTTTCATAGCGTATTTCCTAATGTAAAAAAGGGAGCGCATATTTTTCCCAGATACTCGTAAACCCTTAGTATACCAAGGTTTTCTTAATATTGACAACAGGAAAAGCAGTGTTCAAATTGTTTATTACTATTTGATGAAAGCTATGCAGTGGGTTAACAGTAGTCAATACATTATTCCAACTTGACATATTGCAAAGCAAAGAGAATTTGTGGAAATTAGCTCTAGTATAAAGTCTATCGCGTCCAAACTTATTCTCATTAGCTGCACTATTAAGCTTTACTAATCCCACTATTGCCTCATGGTCAGACAAACCGGCATTGATTGTTGTACACTGATTTTCGTGTTGGTTAAAATTCGTACAGAAGTAATCTATCAGTGAGGATGAAAATGCTGAAATCCGGGTTAGCTGATCCACGTGCATCTTAAAATTAAATGAGTTTAACAGATCAAAAAGCATTCGATTTGATCCATTAGATTTGTCTAAAAAATTTAAATTAAGATCGCCAGTCAGAATCAACATCGCATTAACCGAAATTTCACTTAAGAGGATCTCCAACTTTTCTAAAAACAAATCTAAATTACCAGAACGAGATCGATACAATCCTAAAATATACAAATTTAACTTACTGCTAAATACAATAGAAAACTTGCACACTTTTCAATCAATAGATGATCAAATCTGTCAATAGTAATAAACACAAATTTAGTTAAAAAAGCTTTCTCTAACATAATAAGAGTACCACCATGTGTATATTGCTTGCGTGAAAATTTGGAAATTAGTACATAACCAGGGATATCAATAGGCTCGTCAGACCTCAATCAGTGTTCAACAAGAATTAACACACTAGGAAAGTTAACCGATTCTAAAAATAGTACCAATTCGCTAACTTTTGAACACACAGATTGAACATTAATAAATGCTAGGGCAACTTGATTATGGTGGGAGTTTCTATTAAAAAAGAAGATCCAATAGCAAGGGTGTCTATAGATTGATCTAGTTGAGGCGTAACCGAAGACCTACCTTCGATCAAGGGTGTATCGCTGATTATCCCATTATTGCTAATACCCAAAGATGCTAATACTAATTTGGATGACAGAAAAGTATTTTTAACATATAAAGATAAAAGTTTGTACATAGATTTGGCAGAGTGACGGTACCTAAAATTTTGTCTGACATCAGTAATTATTCTCACAGAAAAGTTACGGTTACAAATGAAAGAATTCATAAAATGAATTGTATTGTAATATCTGCTTTTTGAGCACTTATTAAAATCGCATTTAATACAAACAATTACATTAGTTATCCTTCCCATTGATAGCAAGGATTTTATTTGGGAAAAAGATGGCAAAGTACAAGAAAAATCAAGACAACCAACAACAACATGATTCTTCGTATAGTTAACAATTAGAGAAAACGCATAATTACATAAGGTCTGGGCTGTAACATTACTAAACACATAACCACAGGTGTTGTATGACGAGCTCAGAATACCTGAGAGAAGAGAAGAGAAACCTCTAGCACTAGAATCACCATAAATTAGTACATTTGATTTTGCTCGTGGGTTGAAATGCGCTTTTGCTAAGCAGTTTGTAGATTTTGATTGAAGATTTGTAGTCGTCAAATCTTGTAAGTTACTGCTAGCGTTTCTATTTAGAGACATGATATCCTTCTCCGCTTCAAGAGCTTTAATTGATGTTAACATGTGCGTATTAATGCAATTTAAGTATATGATATACATAAATTCTACAATTTAATAAATATTCCTTAACCATATACGGCTGATAAATATACCATAACCAAAAATGTACTATAAAATATATAAAATAAAAAATAAAATTTATAAAAAATCATAATTAAAAAGAGTTCGGACTTGGTCTAGTTTTTTTTTTAAATTTTTAATATACAGGGTGTCAAAATGTTTCTATAGACTTATTTTAAGCAGGTTATCTACCTTTTAAAATTTAAAACGTTCTGTACTGGGGCCACTGTTATATACGCTTTTTGTTCTTAGTCTGCGACTAGCAGGGTCGGATACCTAATATTTTACATTTGCAGATGACACTGCTATTTTGTTGAATGACAACTTGGAGGTTCTGCTAAATCGAATCAATAATGACTTAATCAAGTATAGCCAATTGCAATGCTTCAAAATAATTTTAGGATAAATTTGGACAAAACTAAATACATATTATTTTTTTAAAAAATAGATCAAATCAACTTATCCTAAATAATATAATAGTGGAAAAGGTAAATAATATAACATACTTGAGTCTTGAAGAACAGGTTGTACACCGTATAGACGAAATAAGACAACGTTTTTTTATGTCAGTGTAATTTTTAATTATTATAATTCGCTATAACCTGCTTCGTCAAAGCAGGACGCAATCAGTCATGTAACGTACTAGTAATGTACAATATAATGTACTAGTACATCAGTCCATTTTTTGTGTCTCTGGTATGTGTGTTTACGTATGTTCTTCTATGTTTTTCTGTGATCGAAAGCGCTTAGCTGATTATAATGATCAAAATTAATTACACTGACAACCACAAATGTTTTCTTATACTTGAGTCTGCTACTGAATGAAAATCTTAATTGGGATGCGCACATTAAACATGTAAAAAAATATACCTTTTATGGCAGCATTTTACAGCATTTAACATGTTTTAAGTATATCAGCTAAATACCAAATTTATAATTCTTACATCCTGGCATCAGTATTAAGATACCTCATCCCAGTGTGGGCCACCTGTTACAAAACTAATTTCCGAGAAGTTAAGGTACTACAAAATAAAGTACTTACATTTTTTTTAATCTTGTTTAATGATATATAGTTTAATTTTAGCTCTCTCTTTGTTACCAGTGACTATCACCGATTAAAGGAATATTATTATAATACAATCTTGTATATGTAATACGAACATTGAAAGGCCTTTAAATGTTCTAAAATTACAATATATTGTACCTTATAAAATAATATATATTGCCCAAAAATTAAACTAGACAAATTTTCTTTATCGATGATCTTCTCGTGTCAAAATATATTTTTATTATAAATTCAATATTCGAAAATATCGGTAGTTTCAAAATTGGTAGATATACCGAAAAATCTGTAGGGTCGGCAACACTGCTAATACATTATCTGAAGATAATTCAAGGCTTTTTCCGTTCTACCCCCACCACTCAAATTGAACTGTCACTGTCATCTGTCGGTGTCACGCACAAAAACCAAAACAAAAAAATCCCGAACATCTGCTGTCAAAGCAGTTGGTCTCAGTGTGAGAGGCGGTCTTATTGAATATTCTAATTTGTTTATAAATTTAAAGATATTTAAGTGCAAAGTTGGTATGGAATTAAGGGTTTAAGCACGATGGGTTTCGAAGTTACGAGATTTCAGGGCCCCGTGGACGAGGAGCTCGTCTGTCCGATTTGCACCGGAGTTTTGGAGGACCCCTTACAAGTGAGTGTTTGTTTATAAGTGATGTTATTTAGTTTTTGGTAAATTGCCTTAAGAATTCAAGTGTTTTAAACATTTATGTTTACTAAGAAGCTTTTGCAGTAAACTCAGCAAGTATATTAGATGCCTTTGCAAAGGGCTCTTTAAGACATGACCTACATTTAATTGACAAAGACCTTCAAGTTCCTCTGTATGACATGTCCACATTTCAAGTTTTTATTTAAAAACATGTTTGCCGAATGTGTTCATGATGAATGAAATAAAGAATTATTTTCTATGGGACTTAAGGGCCCTTGTAAGTTCTTTCTAATGTTTGTCAAATAAGACTTACAATCACCAATGTGTAATGAGTAATAAATTTAGGTATAAAGTTCAATAATTATTCTTTTATAAGAATACATAAAACATTTAATGAAACCTAGCTCATAACTAATTTTCAGTTCATTAATTCCAGTAGGTTCTATTTTGCTTTTTTAATTTTATTATTATTCATATCAAAAGCAGAGCCAATTATACAGCAATATAATAATAGTCATTTATTTATTCAATATCTTACAAAACCCCCTCTTACAAACACCAAAGGTACTTACATATAAGGGATAATAACTAAATTCTACCAAATAATATGACACCTATAAGTTATACATACAAATCATAACCAATGTTCAATAATTGTTTTTTAACAAATTACAGTTTAGAGCTAAAAATATCCTAAACATATTGCAATGTTAAAGTATTACATGTTTTTAACATTAAAGTAAAGGGAGAACAACTGCACAAGTTAACACAAAAATATCTCTGCATTCTTAACCTTAGATTGATATTAGGAACTTTTATATTTATCAACTCTATCAAATAAGTCATTATAATTCATATTATTAATGATATAGTAATAAATATAAATACTGCAATAACTTTTTCTGCACCTTCTCAATATTTTATATGGTAATTTACTGGAAGCACCCAAATTATAGAAGCATCTCAAGATGTGATCTTACTAAAGAGTTTTATTTATCAGTAATAATAAGATAAGCCATAAAACTGCACTAAAGAAAGGTCTTACATGAAAATAAAATAAGGTATAAAATAACAATTGAACACAATAACAACTCAATCCAGGTACTAGCCATAAAATATTAACAAAATGTGTTCATTCATTCCAATTCATATTTACTTTGTTCTATATGTCAGTCTCGAATAGCTTTGATCATACATTTAATCCTTGTATACTTCACTAACTTACTCTAACCTTAAAGTGAATGCATACAATAGAGCTTAAAATTTTAGGCTCCAGAATGTGAACATGTATTTTGCAAATCATGTATAACCCAATGGATCTCCCGACAGCCCACTTGTCCTGTGGACAGGCAGAGTTTAACTTCTGCACAGTTGACCCAAGTGCCTAGGATTCTTAGAAATTTACTGGCAAGGTAAGAGAACATTTAGGGCTTTTGGAAGAATTTGCCTTTTAAAGGGTAAAAGTAGTTTTAGTGAATTGGGAAATTAATAATTGTATGCTCTATACTGACATTCACCCACCATATAAAACTTTATTAAATCGGAAATGTGCTGATTTAAGTCAGTGAGTTTGTAATTAATAGAATAAACTAATCTAATTAATACTGATTACTCAAATTAGAAGGATTAAAATTCACAGAGGATCTAAACACTTTCCACAATACAAAGGATGTTATTTAAGTGAAAGTTTATAAACTCAGGTACTTAATTACCTAATACAGTTGAAATACTTTGGCATTACTAATTGTATCATGTAACTGTTTTTATTATTATGTTTTGTTTCCTTCTTGCATACTTAAGTACAAGAATTTTATTATAGTGAAATTTTATAATTTTCCTAATATTATTGAAAACTTGTTTTATTGCACTCTATACTATTTGTTTTTACCTGAGATCATAAACCTTTATTAAAGGACTGATTAAGAAAGGTACTGATAAAGATTCCTCTTTACCTGGCAAGCAAAATAAAAGTGTTTAGCCCACCTTATATTTCAGGCAAACAAAACTACATTTTAAATTTGTATTTAGTGGAATTTTATATTTTTTGGCCCTCAATATACTGCCTTTTATTTAGAACAAAATGGATACTGTACAAACTAATAAAATTAGTTCCCAACCAATTCTTTTATTTATATTATTTGGCCGCGAAAAACCTACATTACATGTTTATACTTTGGCGGTGAGCGCCAAGGTGAGATTTCCATTGAAATTATTATGAAACGTGAATTAATTTAAATTTAAAATGAAAAATAATCGCGTGTGTGTGTGTGTCTTATGTCGGTGTTGCTGTTTTATTTTAAAACTCATATGGAGGATGTCTATTTCCTGTATGGATGTGTCAATAGGAAATTGTAGTTTTTAAGAGAAGAATACCTGCTTTAATGATTTATTCAGAATGTGGTATGCCATTTCTTTGATTCCCAGATTATTTCACATTTTTGTTCTTTTTGTAAGCCAATTTTGGGACCCAAACAATTACATTATATGAATCATAGTTCATTAAAGCAATGACTGAAAACTGGAACATGGTTATTATAGTTCTGATGAAATAGACTCAGATTTCTGAGAAGAAGTCTATGTTGCACATTATAGGATGACTAAATCTTATAAATTGAATTTTGAAAAATGGTGAAATGCCGAAAAACCTAAAGCAGTCAATTGTAAAAGCAAAAACAAACAACCCAAGCAAATCAGATTATCGCGCTATAAATATGCTGCCAGCTATAGAAAAATTAGTTGATGAGCCCTTCAAATAATATTTTAAAGAAAACTGTATTTAAAATTAAAAAAACTAGATTTTAATGGAATAGTCTTATCCTTTTTTGAATCTTACTTATGTGGCAGAAATGAAATAGTCAATTTTTTTTTCTGAAAAATGTGAAAATGTTTATGGGGTTCCACAGGAGTGTCCTTGGACCACCATTGTTTGCCTTGTATATTAATGACATAACTCAAACTTAATATTTGGCTAAATATATCAATTTGTCGATGGCGCTGTCATCGACATTTAATGAGGATTAAAGTTAGTTTATTCATGGATTTGTATTAACAAATTAAAACTTCACAAAAATGGATAAAGAAAACTATAAATTTTAATATGGAAATTTATAATGAAAATATTGAATTTATTAAAAAAATAAACTACCTTGGATTTATATTAAATAGTCAGTAAAATTAAAATAATTATTATGACTATGTCATTGTAAGAAAAATGGGTTTTGATCTCATTTAACGTACAAACTATATTTACAAACAAAGAAATAAATTTTTAATAGCATAATAAAACCACATTTTGACTACTGTGGGTCACTGCTTTATTTCAGAAACAAAACAGATATAAATAAATTGCAAGTACTGTAAATTAGAGCTATGCGAACTATTTTAAATTGTACTAATTATGAACCCATAATAAAGATGCTAAAGTCTTTAAATTAGTTCCCTCCTATTTCTGGCCTTGATGTTTATCAACACCACTGTGATGCTGTAGAGCAAATTTGTTACAGTAATCCATCATCCAAATTAGTTCTGTGTGGAGACTACAACCTGCCACATGTCACATGGGGCAGTCATGAAGATCGATTAACTGCAATTGGTCAGCCTGTAAGCCATGCAACCTGTTTAGTAGAGTCCTTTACATTTTTAGATCTTAAGCAATTAATTTCTGTTCCTAATGGACGTAATGCTTACTTAGATTTAGTTTTCAGTCATTTTAAAGAAACCAATTTTATGTGAGCTATTGATTATCTGTTGCCTGAGAGTATGCACCATATTCCTTATGTTGGTGAGATAGCTGTTATGCATCCCCCTCAATTGAAAGTAGAGCATACTTACCTTGATTTCAAAAATGCCAATTATATTGGATTTAACAGCTTTCTTTCCAATATACAGTGGGGTAGTCTTTTTCAGGATAAAAGTATTCAACTCTGTAGTGACACTTTTTATGAAATCATTAATCTGGGTCTAGCTATGTTTGTTCCAACTAAAGTGTACAGAAGCTCCAATTTTCCTTCTTACTTTACCTCTGAATTGAGGACAAAAATAATATTGAAAAAGCAAGAATATAGAATAAGCGGCTACCAGAGGGATTTTCAATTATTTGCTGCAATGCGGTCTGAATGTAAGATTTTGGCCAGACGAGATTATAACAACTATTTAATCAACACTGAAAGCAATATTACTGATAACCCTAAAAAGTTCTGGTCATTTGTTAACCAGCAAAGAAAATCTCACAATCTACCTACCTGTATGTTTTATAATAACAAAAGTGCAGATAAAATAAAGATATTATCTGCACTTTAGCTGATTTATTCGCTATTTTTTTTTTTAATGTTTATTGCAACAGTAATATAAGAACTCCCAATTTTAGTTTAGAGAATAGATTTTTCTATTTGTAATATTGGCTTGTCTGAGGTATTTGATAAACTCTCTAAATTACCTAATAAACTTTCCTGTGGACCTGATAAGATACCTGAGTACATGTTAAGCAGACTTAAATATAGTATATCACTTCCTTTGTTTTTGTCGTTTAATAGATTTATATCAGAGGGTGAGCTTCCAAATATATGGAAATTAAGCTATATAATCCCTGTGTATAAATCTGGTGAGAGACACTGAGACTGAGACACTGATTGGTTCTACATTGTAAAAGAAAACACTTTGTGATTTCTGTAATTCGTAAGTTGTCTGCTGATGTTCGCCCATTTCTTCAAGTATTCATAGGTTTGTATTCCATGATTACGTTTTATTTCGATTTTTGTTCGATCGTTAATCGATAGACTGGAACGTAACAACATGGGATTTTTGGAAAATATAAAACGTAATCATGGAATACAAACCTATGAATACTTGAAGAAATGGGCAAACAACAGCAGATAACTTGCGAATTACAGAAATCACAAGTGTTTTCTTTTACAATGTAGAACCAACCAGTGTCCTGAGGATGACTTAATATATATTACAAGAGGCCTTAGAATTTCAGCTAAAAAACCTCTGTTTTTTGACTAAATTGTGCAAATATACCACAAATGAAAATATCCTTGTATATCATCAGAAATACGTTTATTAATTAATTAATATAAATTAAAGCAGCTAAATCTAATTATTATAGGGATCGCTTAAATATGTCATCAAATAGGCAAAGAGAGTGTTGGTCGATTATTAATGATTTTAGACATTGCCATAGAAAAGTATCTGAACCGAAGTTAAGACCTGACATTTTAAATCTTGCTCTTCTTGCTCAAGGGCATTCGTAGTAACATTGATCCCGTACACTATCTTCAACAAGTGTCGGTTGAGCATTAATTTTTCTTTCATCCTGTCGATCTTACCGAAATAAAAAATGAAATCAAACGCCTAAAAAACCATAAATCATCTGGAGCTGATGGGATATCTTCGAGGTTGTTACTCTTTTTGCCTGATTCAGCCTTAAATGCTTTAGTTTCAGCCATAAACAATTCTTTACATATTGGCATTTTTCCTTCATGTTTAAAAGAGGCAGTGGTTATCCCTCTTCATAAGGGTAGAGATTTGGATGAGCCTTGTAATTTCCGTCTCATTTCTATTTTGTCTACCCTCTCTAAGATAGTTGAAAAACTTAAAGCAGAATTTTGTCCTTTTTACATCATAATGGCATTTTGTCTGCGAATCAGTTTGGATTTCAAGCCGGTAAAGGGACTCATGATGCTGTTTTTAGCTTTTTGGAGAGCGTCTATGTGTCCTTGAATTCTGGAGAGTCATCGGCGGCAGTGTTTTGTGATCTATCCAAAGCATTTGACTGTGTGGATCATGGAATACTGTTATCTAACCTCGATAAATATGGTTTTAGGGGCGTAGCGTTGCGATGGCTTGAGTCCTATCTATCAAATCGTACTCAGAAGTTACAGTGTCTGGGCGTTTGTCTGCTTCTAGATCCCTAAAATGTGACGTTCCCCAGGGTTCAGTGTTGGGACCACTGTTATTTTTACTGTATGTGGATGACTTGAGTTCATTGAAACTTCAGGGCAAGGTGGTTCAGTTTGCTGATGATACCACCATACTATGGAGCCATAAAAATTCTGATTATATTAAGACTTGTATCCTTGAAGACCCTCAGATTTTATCAGGGTGGTGTGCTTCCAACAGGCTCGTGTTTAATGTAAGAAAGACGTCTATTATGGGGTTTAAGTGCGATGTTCAGGATCTGATGTTTGACGAAAATTCCCTCTTGCAGAATAAAGAGTGCTGCAAGTTCCTAGGAATTACCATTGATGGTCGCCTTCGGTTTGAAGATCATATTTTACATTTAGCTGGGAAATTATCTTCTGGATGTTTTGCAGTAAGAATCGCAAAACATGAGCTGGGAGGGGTGGTTGCACGTTCAGTGTACTTTTCACTTATTGAATCTCATATTCGGTATGGCTTGCCTTTTTGGGGTTTAACCAATAAGGGGCTACTTAACATTGTCTTTGTTATTCAAAAAAAAAAGCAGTTAGATACCTGTGTTCTGCTAAGTTAAGAGATTCTTGCAAACCTTTCTTCATTTCTGAAAAAGTCCTAACTCTTTTTTCACTCTTTATCTTAAAAACAGCTGCTCTTATTCACAAAATTCCCAAACTACCCTCTGACACTGGCCATTTGACTCGTCGTGTAAATGATGTTCCCCTACCTATTCCTACGTCTTCCCTTACCAAAAACTTATTAATTTACATAAGTAAAAAAATTTACAATCATGTTCCTTTATGTGTTAGACATATATCGGATGTTAAGAAATTTAAAAGAGAATTAAAGTCGCTTTTATTGGCTAAGGCATATTATAACCTGGAGGACTTTTTTAATGATAGGTTTTAACCTTGGACATGTTGGAAAGTTTTTTTTTCCTTTTTTTTCTCTAGTTTTGTCAACAAGTTTACCTTTATTTAGTAATTGATTGTTTTATTTAGTTATCTTTAATTCAAGTATGTTCAAAAAGTTTTGTCTTCTTATGTTTAAATTTGTTTATTGTTTTGTCAATTTTTGAAATTGTATTTTTGTTTTGTTTTTTTAGCTTGTAGGATGCTTGACACAAGATTATTCTTACGTAATATAGCACATTTTCTTTCTTTCTTTCTTATAAGTCGAAACGTCGACATTTAAGTAAACAGGTTTCTGTTTTATTTCTGACCCCACCCAACAACCCTCCGCAATATTGAAGACATTGGGTCACAAACACAAAACTGAAAAATACTTTAATTAGAATATGAGCTCACTGATTACAAAAAACTACTATATCAACCGTTTTAGACTAGTTATAAGTTGCGATAACGCACAGTACGGATGCCCTAGGGTGCTAAACTTAGACACGTTATCCACACATTTAGAAGAATGTGAGCATAACCCAAAAAGGCCGATCCTTTGTGAACAGGTAATTCATCCTGAGGGATAAATATAATTTAGAATAAGTAAAAATTTTAATTTTTAGGGCTGTGCTTTGGTCGTACCCAAAGATGAACTAAAAGAACACAACTGTATCAAAGAGTTAAGATCTTTGATCAACAAACAGCAACAGAAAATGAACGAGTATCAGCACGAATTTAACGAACTGAGATTCTTTATTATTGAACAAAGGAGAGAAATGCAGTTATTAAAAGTACGTTGCTTTTTTAGGCATTTTTTGTTTATTCCCATATAAATATTTTCTTAAGGACTTTATGAGAGCTCTGAAAACGTCGAATCCTTCTATGAGAGCGATTGCAGACGCGATGGACAGAGAGCAACAAGATAGAGAAGTGGTACGGTGGAGCAGTTCCTTACAAAGAGCTAGAGTTACTAGGTGGGGAGGCATGATTTCAACACCTGATGATTCTTTACAGGTAAAAAACTATGAATTTCCAAATTAAATTTAACTAAAAATAACAATAATATTCAGAGGATGATTAAAAGGACACTGACAGAAATGGGTTGTCCGTCACATATATTAGATGATCTTATGGAAAATTGCCACGAATGTCGATGGCCCCCCGGTTTATGTTCCCTAGAAACCCGTCAAAATAATAGAAGACAGTATGAGAGTTATGTGTGTAAAAGGGTGCCAGGTAAGTCATTTTTAAACTAGGTTACTTAATTTTTTTTGTAAGCAGAAGTCCATTCTTGAAGTGGAGTGGCTATACAGTGCATCCCAAAAGTTATGTCTAAATTCATTTAAAATTTAGGGGTGTGTTCAAAAAAAAAACGCTCGGACCCTTCGATTTTTATTTCAAGTTGCGCATTTTTGTACGTGAAGTTTGTATATACAGGGTTGCTCAAAAATAAATTACGACCATCAACTTAATTTTTTCAAATGAAAGCACCTTTTTTTATTTCATTTTTGAACTTCGCGTAAAATTCTACGTATGTTTCATGGATCATGTCCTATACCTAAAGTCGACGGTTATCGAAAAAAAGACCACCAAACATTATTATTGAAGTTCACCTTACGAGTCACCTTATCTCTGAGAATTTTTATACCGAGCAAAATTCCATTCATTCGTGTTTGTTTATTGTTGGCTGGTGACCGTGTATTTTCATAGAAACTGTATGACAGTTGTACGCCAAACAGATATTGTCAAGTGTGAAGTGTACGAGCAAAGTTGCGGTTTTCACAATGGTAAAGTTAACGGAACGAGAAAAAATTGAAATTCTGTGCATGGTTGGGTTTGGTGATAGAACACGTACTCAAAGAGAAGCTGCTCAATTATTCAATGAAATCCATCCTGATCGTCCTCCGATATGTCAGAAGGTGATGAGTAGAATCAACACCTTCTAAAGTACAAGGCCTCACTGCTTACGCGTGACGTCATCCAATCTAGGCCAAAATATCTTAGAAGTATATGATAATTTTCACGAAAAAAATTGTATGCGACATGAATTTTTACAACATTTTAAAGGGTTTCCGGTTTAAACAGGGCTGCCAGAACATGAACTGAAAGCCTTAATCGCGCCCTATTCGATTTTTTTTTAGGGAAAACGAAATTTAAAACTAAAAACCCAAGAGGTTTATTATAAAACCTTACAACACCTCTGAAATAATTAGGTAGATAATTGGCTCTTACTGCATTATCTTTTAGACACATATACAGGGTGTTTTTTCTATTTGATTGAGTATTGAAGTTGAATATTGGAGACTATTGAGTAATAAAATATGATTCTAAAACATTTTAAAAAAATACAACTTTTTTTTAAGAGGAACTGGTTAGCCATTTCATATATCAAAATCCAAATAAATTGCTGTGTAAAATTGTGTGTATTATAAAAATAAACAATTTAAGTAAATAATGGGCAAATATCATTGTTAACCAAGTAAAAATAATTTAGGTATTGACGAAGGGTCATTTTTTTGGGCTTCTTTTGGGCTTGGTTGATATGGTATTACTTCGGCTATTACTGTATAGTGCAGTATCGCCCAAAAAGCAACAACTTAAAGCAACCCAAAGTCACCCTGTATAGGCACTCAACTTATATCAGTCACCATCGGGAATGTCACCATCAGGAATATTATTAGGACTAGATCATTGTTATTGTTATTGGGATTAATCTTGATATTAGATATTGTGCTACATAATTGGCTTAAATACAAATTTTACTTATTTATTAAGAGTCTCTAGTTTCCTTTTCTTTTTTTTACCTAGCCGATTATTATTATTTTTGGCACAATAATTGTTCAAAAATATATTTGATATGCTGCTAAGAAAAATTTTAGAAACATTGGATTTAATGTGTATTTCGCAATTCTCAAAGGGGGTTAAAAGCTGGTTTTTAGTCAAATACCTTAAAAATAACTCACAAAGAAATGACTTTTTGTTGTAAATGTCCAAAAAAGTGTCCTCAAATTCATCAATAATTTTTTTTAAAATTATGTAAACTTTAGAAACAATGTCTAATATTAGCCCACAAGGATATAAAAGAGTACCACCACTTAATGAATTTATTAAGTTATAGGAATCTTCTACAACAAAAGGTTCATTAAGTGTTAATAGATTATCAACTTCCTCAGAGTTGAATGAGGTACCTGCCAATGAAAGGTCGCATTCAGGGAGGTCAAAGAACTGATTTATATTAATATCTCCATAATTTCGAGACCTTAATGACAATATAGACTGAATTTTTAGTCTCTTCTCCGTTTCATATACTTGGCGAACTGAGATGTTATAATAACCGCCAGCTAATTGTCTATATTTTCCAAAGCGCCCTTCCAGGGGGTCAGTTTCGAATTTGCCAAGTAAGACATAATTCATATCTAGTTCTGTCAAACAATATTTAGCTATTTCAAGAAGTCCATGTATAGTATGACTTAGTGCAGTATGTGTTTGACGAGTCAGGGTATGCAAAAAAACAGCTGAGTCCCAAGTGTCTAACCAACCTTGCATTTTTTGTAAAAAAAATATATTTAGGATCATCATTAAATGGGTTTAGTATTTTTTTGGTGAAGGGTTCTTGGTATATGTCCAACAAAAATTTTCCTTTTAGAGAAGTTTTTACATTGACATTTTTCCACCATGTCTAATAAAGTGTGCTGTGTCGTGTGAAAAAGGTACATCATGAACAAAATTTTTGAGAGCCTCTATAATAAAAGGATTAAAAATTTTGAGAGCTAACTTAACATTTTGCCTTTCAATAGATGATGGAAACAAAGCTTTTAAACTAAGTGAGTAACCATGTTTTATTAATTTGTCACTTTCTAATTCATGTAGTCTCTTTACTACAGAAAATGAGGCACATTTTGCTTGACCTGTTTCAAAATCGGGATAAGAAAATTTTTGGTCGGGTTTTGAGTTAAGCCAGTTGTTAAAAATACATTTAAGTAAATGGACAGTATCAAAAAGATAAAATAAAGGTCTTACTGGATCAATGTGATGTGGGTAAACAATACTAAGATTGTTTAGGGGTGAAAAATTACTCATTGCCTTGCTATTTAATGCATTATTGTCACTGACTGTGCAAAATACAAAATACCCTATTTCCTCTAAATTTTCAATAATGGTCTTAACAAAATTATATAACATATCAGAGTTTAGTGTCGAGACTGGTCATATATGTATGACTTCTTAAAATGCTGAGCAAGGACTGCTTAACATAGAGGCAACTGCAGAGGATGCTAATTTCTTATTATTTACTGCTGTTCCCACAGTATTTCCAGCTTTGTAATCTAAATAGGGGTCAATGTGAATTTCATCAAATAATAAAATTACATTTTTCTCTTGTTCTGTTAAATATTGGAATATGTTACGAGCATAGGATAAAAACACATTTCTTTCGTCAATGTGATGATCTGTGAGGAATCTATTACAAATGGATTTTATTATATTAGGGTGTGGCAAAATTATAGGACTATGGCTACGCAAATACTTATAACAGTGAGGGCTTATGGTAAATAAAATTGAACATAAAATAACACTACTAGATGAATATTTATACCTCTCTTTAGATGTATACAGTAAAGTTAATTGTTCAGAAACAAATTTTAAACTTTGTGTAATTTTGTCAGAGCATTCCAAACTTGCAAGAATATTGGAGACAAATTTTAACACATTTTTTACCTTTTTCGAGATTTTGTCACTATTCAGGTCACTATAGGAGTTAATTGATGGGTCGATTTCTTTTCGATTGGAAGTTTGGCAACAATTGGAGTTTTCTCCTAATAAGTCATTATTAGAGTTAATAGGAAATGACATCATTGTCATCAATTGTACAAATTAAACTCTCCAATTCATCCAAACTACTGGCCGTAAATGGAGATTTCAAGTTTGTGATTGGAATAGAGACAGATTGGCCATACAAAAAAGGTTCTAACTTTAAATTATTACTTAACACAATTGCCCAAGTTATTATAGAACCAGGAGTAAATTCTAGTTTAAATAAAGTAATCTTATTAGGACCCTTTGCTAAAAACCACCCCTCTTTTATTGAAATTTTGAAATACTTTTAAAAATTGTTCATAAGTTTCAAAATAAGTGGCCTCTTTATGTCTATCAAACTCTTTTTTGCTATCGTTTAATGCTTGTAAAAGATGTAGCTCTTTAAGTTCCTTATGTTTTTCATCCCTACTTTTACGAAGAAGTAAATTCTTTGAGCAATAATCTGGGCAATTTGAAAATATTGTTGAAACAGCATTTACATGTAAACGGGGCTTTTTTAAATTAATTGAAATAATTTTACCTGTTTTGGGATCCTGTTCCGAACTAATCCAAATTATACTATTTATAGAGAAATGTAATTCACATATTTTAGTGTTTTTATTGGGCACTAAATTGTCCCGCGGAATTGCTTTAAGCCATTTTTGTTGCATGTCCTCAGCTTTGGGAAAACCAAAGACGTGCACTTTTGGTCCATTCGCAAAGTTTCCGTGACAGCCCGGGGCACAACACTTATACGGCATATTAGCCTAGTATAATTTATATTTTTACACCACAAAACCACAACAAAAGTAACTTTAAAACACGAAAACACATTTCTGCATAAAATAAAAACAGAACTGTTGTTTCGTCAACGGGCGCACCAAGAAGCGCAGCCATGTGGTCGAAGCAGGCCGAGAAAACCAGTCGGACAGTGTAGTAGAGAATCATACGATCATAATGGGATAACTAATACTACGCAGGGCGACTATTCAATGCTTTTCTTATGGCGGCCTAGAAGGTATGACGTCACGGCTATTTTAATTTGAGCCGTTAGGCCTTTGTACTTTAGAAGGTGTTGATAGAATAGAGACTAAATTTAGAGACTTCGGTCATGTTAGATCTAGGCAGATAGTATCTGCCGAAATCTGGTCATCCTGCTCGAGATGAAAATGAACAACTTGACGTTTTGCTTTCTTTGGAAGAAAATCCGTGCACTCCTCTGTCGCAGATTGGGGCACCGAATAGTTAAAAAGCACAAATATCACCCCTACAAAGTTATTCCTGTGCAAGAGTTATTTGATGACGATTTCGATAGGCGAAATGAGTTTTGTGAACGCTTACAAAACATGTGCAATCTAAATAATAATTTAGTAACAAATATTATTTTTTCCGATGAAGCCACGTTCTGTTTGAATGGTAGTGTGAACAGACAAAATTGTCGATATTGGGCAACAGAAAATCCGCATTGGATGATGGAGGTAAACACCCAGTACCCTCAAAAACTAAATGTGTGGTGTGGAATAGTGCGCGGAAGAGTAATAGGTCCCTTTTTCTTTGAACAGACTTTAACAAGATAAGTATATCTCGATTTTCTCCAATTTAAATTAGTTCCAGCATTACTAGGTTTATTTCCAAATCCATTGGACCCAGACTATCCTGACGAAGAACTAATTTTTCAGCAAGATGGCGCTCCTCCGCACTATGATGCCACTGTGCGTACATTTTTGGATGAAATCTTTCCCAATCGGTGGATAGGAAGGAGAGGACCCATCGAATGGCCTGCTAGGTCGCCTGACCTAACACCAATGGACTTTTTTTTATGGGGATACCTCAAGTCGAAGGTATTTGTTAATAGGCCAAATAATCTAGACGACTTGAAAGAGAGAATTTGCAGAGAAGTGCGCGCCATAACTCCGGAAATGATTGAAAATGTGCAACGAGACTTTATTGATCGCCTTGAATATTGTCAAGCCGTGAATGGCAACTATTTTGAACATTTAATTTAATTTTTATGCTTTTTTTATTTGTTACATGAATCGTCTTTTTTTCGATAACTGTTGACTTTAGGTATAGGACGTGGAATTCTACGTATGTTTCATGCATCAAAACATACGTAGAATTCCACGCGAAATTCAAAGATGAAATAAAAAAGGTGCTTTCATTTGAAAAAATTAAGTTGATGGTCGTAATTTATTTTTGAGCAACCCTGTATATACAAACTTCACGTACAAAAATGCGCAACCTGGAATAAAAATCGACGGGTCCGAGCATTTTTTTTTCGAACACACCCCCTGAATTTTAAATGAATTTAGACATAACTTTTGGGATGCACTGCATAATATAGCGGGTTAGGAAGGGTGGAAGACCCAAATGAAAATGCTAATCTTTTGTCAAGAGTTATGCATTTCAATGAGTTCACTTATCATCCGACTCTAAAATGTATTTTTTCTTTCAAGAGAAACACATTAAAATAACAAACAGTAAGTCAAAATTAAAAGGTACAACAAAAAATAACGAAATTACAATTAAAAGTCAAAGTTATATATACATTTTTTAAAAAACTTTACACTACTTAGCTGTGAAGTTTACATTAAAAACAATAATTATGATGATAAAATTAACAAATGGTAAAAGGTGCGACATCTAATAAACGCAATTGAATTGAATTGAACATTGAATGATAAATATGTAACGATAAAGGCTTAGAACATTGAATGCCTAGAATAAGCCTAGCTGAAAACCATAGGCGAGGTTGTTGGAGTTCCATTTCTTAGACAATGATGTCAAATCGACTTTCCAATTTTCATTTAATATATATTTTTCTTAATCCACTGCATATTTTTTAATGTGTTGTAATTTGCAACAGGTAAAAAAATGTACTCTTTAGTTTTGTTTATTTGCTGACTAATAATATACCGGGTGGTGCGTCGCCGAGCGGAACATAGGAAAACCCATGTAAATTTTAAAGGGATGAATTATTGGCTTCCCTGTACATTTTATAGAAAAATTGTAAGATAACTTTTTGAAGAGACCAATCTGGCAAATCCTTGTGCAAAGTTTCAAAAAATTTTAATAAGCGAATCTTGAATTATTCAATTAACTGTAATTGCAAAATTAGCAAATTTTCGGTTCAGGTAAAACCAAACGGGCACCAGTAAAATGAATATTGTCACTGACGTGAGGAAAAGTGTCAATAAATCAGTAACAGTCGATATTTGAAAACAAGTATGAATTATTTAATCGACGAAAAATAGCCATAATTAAGTGGCATTATGCCGGAAACAGTTTTAGAGTGGTATCTGAAATGTATTCAGTTTATTTCCCCACCAAGCCCATTCCGTCCATTTCAACTATTAAACGTATTGTCAATAAGTTCGAGTCCAAAAGTACCGCAATACATAATTGTAAGTGTTCAACTCAGGATATCGAAAATAGAGCCTAAGAAAGAGAGAACAGAGATCTTAATATTCTACTGAGTGTGGAGGAAAACAAGATGGTTAGTACGAGGGTTCTTGGGCAAGAGGTAAATAAACATCATACAACGGTATTGCGCACTTTAAAAAAACACAAATATTATTCGTATAAATTCGAAAAACATCAAGAGCTGCAGGAAGGAGATGAAGAGCGAAGAATGATAGGAATTTTTTAAGACACTCAACAATGAACCAAATGTTCAGAATTGCCGGTATTGGAGCCAAGAAAATGAACATCGTTTTGTTCATACTCGGCCACAATATCCCCAAAAAAAACAAATGTATTCGTGGGAATTATCGGACACCATATCATTGGGCCCTTTTTTTATGGACTATAACCTACCAGCTGAAACCTATTTGGACTTATTTCAAAATCAAATTGGACCCGCCTTGGAAGAAGTTGTTCAGAAAGATCAAATGATCTGGTACCAAATGGATGGTTGCCCGGCCCATAATGCCCGTATTGTTAGAGAGTGCTTGGAAAATGCTTTTAACGGCAATATTATTGGTCCACAGTATCGGATACTTTGGCCAGCCAGGTCACCTGATCTTTCACCGAATGACTTCTTTTTGTGGGGTTATTTAAAAAGCGTCATTTATAAAAGTGTAAAATTTGAGAATCTAAACCAGTTACAAAACGCTATTTCGTTAGAATGTAATAAAATTTCCCAATATCAACTTAGTAACGTTAGAAATGAATTTTATGATCGGTTAGGATATTGTTTAGCTGTTAATGGGGGGTTGTTTGAACATTTGATTAATTGATGTTTTTATGTAATTCTCTATTATTTTTATAGGTTTAATTATTGAAATGGACCAGATAGGCTTGATGGGAAAATAAATTGAAAATATTTCAGATACTGCTATTGGTTTAATTAAATTCTAACTATGATAAAACTATTTTTTTTAATAATTGATAATAATAATTGTTATTGGTTTAACTTCATCGTTATATTAAATAAGAGTTTAGATAAGAAAGTAATGTTAACGTGTTTTACTTTGAATGTATGGTTGTGAGATTGATAAAACGGAAAAAAAACATTCCTTGTATTCGGCTGTTCGTCAGATTTGACAAAGCCTTATAACAAATTGTTTGCTGGTGGCTGGTGTCTGGTTTTACCTGAACCGAAAATTTGGTAATTTTGCAATTACATTTAATTGAATAATTCGAGATTCGCTTATTAAAATTTTTTGAAACTTTGCACGAGGATTTGCCAGATTGGTTTCTTCAAAAAGTGAAGCCAATAATTGACCCGCTTAAAATTTACATGGGATTTCCTATGTTCCGCTCGGCGACGCACCACCCGGTGTAAAAAATATTGTATCTTGTAAATAATGGCCATCCGATGCCCATCCCGAAAAGTGAACTTCAGTCAGAAGTCCTCCTCGCTTTAGTCCTTAACAGAACTGCTTAAAGCAAGTATTTTTACAGCCTAACAGAGTTTTTTGAAGATAATTGGGAATAGGCCTAGAGCAGTGTTACTCAAACTTTTTTCGTGACGGAACCCTTTTAAAAAACTAAATTTTTAACGGAACCCTAAACTCTAAACTAAAAGCAAAAGCAGTTATATGTGAATTGTTTATTAATAATCATACAAAAAATGATAGATACAGTAAGTAGTAAGTTAGTAAGCAAATGATAACACTAAGTTTATTTAATGCGATGCATGTAATTGTTTTTTTATTCCTCATCAATTGGGTAATGTCAAGATTGATAGAAGAAAGTTGAATTCTCGTGTCTGGTTCGGCATCCATATCCGTTGCGGTATTTTGTTTTTGTTGCTGTATATGCTGAAAATCCCGTTCCACACAAATACGTTGTTGGGAACGGCAGAAGAACATTTAAAGCTTCTGTGGCAAGTTGTGGATATTCATCACGACCCTGCACCAAAAATCATTTATACTCTATTTCAGAAGTGTGTAGAGCAATAAAACCTCATTAGGTATGCAAAAGTGGTACCTGGTGATCCACCAATATTTTATGCCACTACCTTAGTTGGGTATTAGTTTCAATGTAAAATTCTTTCTTTTCGTTGATTGCAGGTAGTGCCACCCGGTTTTGGGTCAATTTATGAGTTTTGCCCATTGTTACCCACTGACAAACATTGAAAACGGTTCGCCAAAGGCGTGCAACTGGGACTTAATAAGTTTTTTACCTTATAATTAATGTACTTAAATGCTACTTTTGTTTAAATGGAATAATATATTTTTTTCACAAATTTATTGAACATAATATGTAGAGTAAAACAGTTGAAAATGTCACTTTTGGATCTGGCACTTTTTGAACAGTGTATAACAATTTTAAATTATAATAGATTGTAGTCTTCTTCGTCATCTGACGAACTGTCATCACCTCTTGACATTATAATTAAAGGATCGACTGTCTGATCGATGAGGTTGTCAAGATCCCACATTTTGTCCTCTTGCTTAATTACATGCTGGACTGCTTTTCGCCAATTCTCTGGTGTCGCTTCCGTAATGGCTTGATCAAACAGTAGCTTAACATCTTTCATTTTAAAAGTCGTGTTTTGTCTTGCTACAAATCCTTTTACCTGCGCCCATATCAGTTCTATAGGATTTAGTTCGCAATGATATGGCGGTAAGCGCAGTACAGTTATATTATATTTTTCGGCTATATCTTCCACGGCGTATTTCATGAAACGAGTTTTGTGTAAGTTTGCTATTGCCAGCAGTTCTTTTTTTATCAAATTTGCTTCAAACGCAATACCTTTTGCAGTCAGCCAATCGATAATTTCTTGCTTTCTCCAACTTGAAGTTGGCGTCTTCTCTATTCGCCGTGAATGATAGCTTGCGTTATCCATAACCACCACCGAATTAGCCGGAAGAAATTTTATCATTTCACCAAAATAGTCCTCGAAAACGTCTGAGTTCATGTCTTCATGGTAATCTCCTGTGCGAGTCGACTCAAAGGTTAGCAGACCTTCTTTTAAAAATCCCTCTTCGCTTCCAATATGTGTGATTATAAGTCTTTTTCCTTTTCCCGAAGGTACTTTAATACCCGTAGACAGGCCTTCTATGAAAGCTTGGCGAGCACTGGTTATATTTTTGTCTTGCCACATTTTTTGGACTATATAACCTTCGTTAATCCACGTCTCATCAAGATAAAAAACTTTCTTTTGCTCCCTGCGCTACTGCTTGATACTTCTCAAGTATTGTCGTCTCCAACAAACAATTTCGTCGCTCTCCAGTAAAAGTGCTTTGCGGTTATGCTTTTCCCAGGCAAAATCCATATTTTTTAAAGTTTTCCATAAAAGTTTTCTACTTATCAACGGAATACTGTCATCTCGGCCAAGCTCCATTAAAATTTTGTCTAGGGTGGGTATTTCCTTTTTAAAGTAAAAAGAGTGAACTTTTCTTCGAATTATACATTTAGCATTTTCATCAAGGACTTTTGTAGGTCGTCCTGGCTTTTGCTTGGGAGATTCCACTTGACCTGCTACTTTTCTTTCCCGCAACAATTTGAAAATGGTGGACTTTCCAATTCCACTCATTCGAGAACATTTTTCAACAATTTCTTGCACAGTAAAACTAGGGTAATCGTGTTTTATGCAATCATGTACATTTAAAATAATAACTTTTTCACTCAGCGATAGTGGAGAATTTTTAGTACATCTTTTCGTTGGACTGAATACCTCCATTTTTTAAATATTGGGATAATAATATTGTGATTACACTACAGCGTAGCAGTGACTACTAACGTTTAAAATATGATTTAAAAGTATTTATAGTCTGTATATATTACCTGACCCCATTTTTGCATGTTACAAAGCGTTAAAAGATAGGTACCTATACAAAAGGATTAAAAGTATTTATTTAGTATTTAATCTCTTTCAAAATAAAGGCATTTAATCCGTGAAAATTAAATTCATAAATATTATAAGTACCTGCGCCTATGAACTACCACGAAATGTAGCCAAACAGAACGGAATTCCCCAGTTTATTGCTCTATACACTTCTGAAATAGAGTATAGTAAATTTGTTTTGAACAATGATTCCATGCTTCTATTCGATGTCATTTCTAGAAATGATTCATAGATCTGATTTGACATATTTTCAGGCTTCTGCAATTTAGATGAAAAAGCGTTTTGAATCCATGAGTTTATTTTCAGTTTTGTATTCTGTTCTTCAGGAAAGTAAGATTCAAAAGTCCCTTGCAGATCATTGAGATATTGCACCAATTCAACAAATATATCATTTTGTAATATTTCTATATCACTAAGACTATGGTGACTAAAGAACTCACCTAGCAATGAAAAGCTTTCGATTTCTCTCTTACCAAAACAAGTAATCCAAAAATCTAATTTTCTTTTAAAGGCAGTTATTTTGTTGTTAGCATTGAAAACTGTTGTCTGTTTTCATTGTAGTGAAAGGTTTAATTCGTTAAGTTTTCCAAACATGTCTGCTAAAAATGCTAGTCTAAATAACCAGCTTTTATCGGACAAACGGTCTTTTAAATTAAAAGGAACATCTGTAAGAAAAGCTTCTAATTCTGTTCTTAGTTCAAAAAGCCTTGTCAAAGTCTTACCCCGAGACAACCATCTCACTTCAGTATGGAGCAATAGTGTTTTATGATCGCTACCATAATCTTCACATAATATTGAGAACAATCGGGATTGTAGTGGGCGTGACTTGACAAAATTAATTATCAAGAACTCATCAAGAACCAGTTTTAGATTTGGTGGCATTTTCTTAACCACGAGTGATTGTCTATGCAGGATGCAGCGGCTGGAACTACAATTTGGCGCTTTTATTTTTATTCGTGATATTGCTCCTGCTGTTCTACCTGTCATTGCCTTGGCTCCATCGGAAATATCAATGCAATCATTCCAATCGAGTTGGTTTTCTTCAAAAAATATGTTAATCGTGTTAAAAATTTCTTCTCCGGTTGTGTTAGTAGGCAGCGATGAGCACATAAGCAAGTCTTCTTTGAGTGAATGTTTATATGGATATCGCACAATTACTAGCAAGATGGCCAGTCCAGCAACATCAGTCGACCCGTCCATTTGCAAGACGAATTTGTTATTTTGAAGCCGTGAAACCAGTTCTTGTTTTATGTTTGCTGCGGTATCCCCAATTCGGCGCGTAACTGTATCGTTCGAAAGCGGCACTGTAGAAAGATGCTTTACAGATTTTTCGTCGAGCATACATTTGGTTATATCTACCACACATGGTTTTATTAGCTTTTTAGATAGTGTGCGCTTTTCCTGCTTGGGCAATGCGGTAACTAACCAAATACGATGCCTCCGTGGCCTTTTCATTCACAGTCTGAGTCGTATACGTCTAGTTTTTTGGCTTCTTAATAATTGTTCTTTTTTACGTAGAAAAAATTCTTTACTTTTGCGGTACGTTGCTTGATTAATGAATTGTCCGCGCCAAACAATCCTCCTTTATATTATACCAGCAACCATCGAATTCCTCAGAAACTTCGGAGAGCCAGACGATTTTCTCCGAAATACGCGTCGACGCACGAGCACGAGAAACAGGGCGACAATGTGGGGGATCGGAATTGGTCCTACTCGGAATTTGTCCTACGTTTACGAATCCGGCCGAACGGTTAAAAACAGTGTTGTCAGAACTGTAAAATATTCTTAGCAATGTGACCGAAATTCAATATTCAGTTCGGGGAGGGGGATACTGTGTGAAATTGAATGTGATACCAACCATACAACAACTACAACGAATAAGGCCGTTCAACCTAGAACTTATTGTTGTGTGTGTGTGTGTTGCAAAGATGGAAGGATTTGGTAATCAAAGATTTTTTGATCAAGAATTTATTAATGAAGCCAGAAGGTATGAAACTTTTATACTTATACATACAATTATTATAAAATAGACAATATAATTATGAGAAAAATCGAAGTTTTATGACCAATATGCTCTATATTTTTTAAAAATATACGAAACCTGATCCAACCTAACTCGCCCTAACTTTGTCTAATTAAATGATAACGACTGGACATCAATTTAAGCATTATTAAAATTAATTGGCTACACAACGTCCTGGTGACTTGGGTTGGCCCAAGGTTGGGTTAGGTTTTGAATATTTTAAGTAAATAGAGAATATTGGTCATAAAACTTCGATTTACGTCATATATTGCCTATTTTACTTGGATCGTTACGTTATTGCCCGGCCATTATCGTTAATGTGCGAATTTTCATCATTGATCGTAACATATACACTATACAGAATACCCCATATTTCCATATAACTTAATAATACAGTTGCCGCCCGCGTGCGCCATCTAGCTATTAACAGTTGCGACACAGACAATCCATCGCATCGGTCGCTATTTAGCTGCCGAAATTCGTAAATACGGCGTTGTCAAATATAAATACCTCCTATCCTTGCTTCTATATCGAAATACAAACCCAGGATTTTCGAGGAAAAGCCGAACCGTTCCGATCGACCGTAGGACAAAATCCGAGTAGGACTAATTCCGCCTTCTCGACAATGTCATTCGATTGCTTATAGTCCGGGGGCGAATGGTGGCGTACGAGTAACGCTGTAACATTTCGATGTAATAGGTCGGGCATTTACTTAATAATACATATATAAAATTTTCGTATATGTACCAGTAACACCTATAAGTAGGCGTTTTGTTTTAGTTGTTTATTTTTATCTTAGGTAACTTTATTCTTATAGGGTCCACTTTAATATATGCATTCATTTATTATGACTACTGGCGGAGCCCTACCGGAGGTTTCGCGGAGCACCGGGCCTCCGCGGAGCACACTTTGAGTAACGCTGGCTAGAGGATATAGTTAGTTTTTAATAAAGATTTAAATGTTTGATTTTTTGTCATGTTGTATTTTATATTGTTTTTGTGATGTCACTCACAGAAAAATTTTACTCATTTCGTCTTGAATTAATTTAATTTTGTGTTATTATTGTTTATACTAGTATGTTGAACCCAGTATTGTTTTTTTTAAATTATGTGTTAGTAATATGCCGATTTATGTTCATGTTTTATATTATAAGTAGCTTTATCAACAAATACCATGTATTTTGATAATAAAGCATGTTTTGAATTTGAATTTGAACTTACCCTTTTTTTAAATAATCTCCTCTACCCGCGAGTTAGATAAAGGGATCGGCACAACTTCTTTTTAAAAACAATTTTATTCAAGAAAAATTACAGATACGGATTTACGTTACTATTGACAGAACAAGTAAGAATGAGGTAAAACACAAAAGTACATATATTTATAATCTGCGATATTCATGGTCATGGGACAATGCTGACATCGGCAATTCCATGGGTTGGCTGGAAGTGACCATGGAAGATGTCCACATAACTCGCGTTACTATAGTACTCTGTCGACGCTTAATAATCGAGCTTATTCGCCTTTGTCGTTAGAGATTTATCATTCAATGTTTAAACCTTAGTTTTAACTGCGTTTACTAGATGTCGCGATTTTTACCATTTGTTAATTTTATGATCATAATTATTATTTTTCATGTAAACATCACAGCTATAAAGTGTAAGGTAAGTTTTTTTTTACACATTTTATGTATAACTTTTATCTGTAATTTCGTTAATTTTTGTTGTACCTTTAAATTGTGACTTACTGTTTGTTATTCTCTTAAAAGAAAAAATACATTTTAGAGTCTGATGATGATGAGTGAACTCATCAAAATGCATAACTCTTGACAAAAGATTGGCATTTTCATTTGTGGAAAAAAGTTCTCCCACCCTTCTCAACCCGCTAGGTTACTTAATATGGTACTTAACGCTTTTTTATTTATTAAACTTCAGGCAAGCAGGCTGTCCTGGTCCTTTATTGCGATAACCAACACATGGGTGAAGAGATGATGTTAGAGCCGGGTCTTGTGATGATTTTTGCCCACGGGGTGGAGTAAAATGTTGTCAATCTTCTTCATTGGTTTAAATGTAAAACATTCCACATTTTCTCTTGTATTACATTACTGCCGCCCTAACATGAAAGGTCTTATCTGCAAAATGTAGTTTTTTGGGAAATCAGTTTTTTGTTTGTTTTCATTATATATGAAGAGGTATTTTAGCAAACTCTTCATGGTTTATTTTATATATTAAGTCGGAAACAGGATCTAATTGGTAAAAATAATAATTGAGATACCTCTTACCAATTAGTAGATTTTTGATTATATTGTCACTTAGGACAATATAGCCTAGTATATGAAATAGATGTTGTTAATATTTTACTTACGAAAACTGTCCTAAATGAAACTAATATTCTAATTTACTAAACGGCTTTATTTATTATACCAAATTTTATAAACTTATTACGTGTAATAGGTATATAACGAAATGAACATACTAAAAAAATAGAAATATTAATCTATTTCTTCCTCAAAACCGTCTTCGCTAACCGGCAGATCTTCCCAAAATTTCATACGATTTTGAGGAATGTGCGCTTTTAATTTGGATGTAAGATTATTTTTTCGAGCTAAAGCCACACCGCGACATACATTACGAGATTGCGGTTGCGTTAGCGTGCCCTTAACATACTTCATTATGAAAATGTCTTTCAAGTCTGTAAAATCGTTGTCAAATTCTGTTTTGTAAGAAAAAAGTAATTTCCTCTTTTAAAAAGAAGACAAATCATATCTTTTAAGTAAACGCGAGAAATAAGCTTTTGTAACTTATATTTGGAGGTATAGTCGGTAAAGTTAAAAAATTGTGCAAGTTGCATTTTTATTACATTAACTTTTGACGAATTGGCTTGTTTTACCACTTTACAAAAATCGTCAAAATCGTATACATTTTTTTTTCCTTTTGAGGGCAAGCTCAACTTGGTGATGGAACGAATCGGCTGCCATAAAAGTATGGCCTGGCTCAAAAAACTTAATAGTTATGTTTTCTACGGCAACTTCTAAACTGTTAACCAAATACATAAAGAAACTAAAAAGGGACCAATTTTTATTTTGGCTCGAACAATTATCAAGCCAAATTGTTATATGTTTAATGTCCCTATTTGCCTGAAAAAACGCATAGAAAGTAGAAATGATATCATCTTTGGATCTGCCAGCGATTCCCTCATGCCACAACACAGCATTGCATGATACTATACGTGGCGTGAAAATAATTTCTTTGAATGTTTCCAATCGGGGAAGCATGATCACCTGAAAATTAACAAAACTGTATTTAAGTAATTATATGCAAATTCTTAAATAAACATTTTACCTTTTGCAAATCAGCAGCTACATAAATTTCATCATCTTGTTTTATTTTCTCTGCATCTTCCTGATAATTTTTTCTCGCGTTAGTGGCCTTTACTTTATGAATTTCCTATTTTTTGCACACATCACAGTTGGCAACGTTTTCCGCATCAGCTTCATGAGATGTGGCTTTTTTGTGTATATTAAATTCTTCGCAGTCCCAGTATTCTTCATTTCCTAAGTTCGCGAAGGATATATTTAGGTCATTAGTAACAATTTTTCGGTATAATTCGTAAGAAAATTCGGTATTTGGATATTTCTGTCAAAAATCCTTGTACATCAAGGTTATATTTATATCACTAGGAAGGTTTTCTAAGAGGAGCGTGCTCTCTTCTGTAGTGAGATATTGTGGGGTTGAATGAATTAACATGCCCAATAATTATGTCCCTGTCTACTTTGTGTGGGTGTGATCGTTTTCTTTCATCTTTTTTAGGTACTATCAATTTTGAATCCGTTTTATGAATGTTTTTCAACATTCTGTCATTATCTTTCTCATAGCCCAATGTCGCTAACAAAAATATCTTGCAAACACACACCTTTTCGGCTTTCTCTGATATTAAATTATATTTATAGGAATAAACTCTTGGTGAAGTTTGCTTTTTAGTTGTACTTCGTTTTTTTTACTTGGTTCTACGCAGCTCAAAACAAACCGCTTTTGTTGTTCTTTTGGCAATACCCAGTATTGTTTATTAATGTCTTTTTGCCTACTATACGAGATTTTTCTGGAGCAATTGAGTTTGCATGATCACATGATCTTTTAACTTCATGAGCTCTTACGTAACTCTCTATTTTTTGTTTCTTCCTTTCAATGGGTGGTTCTTCAATGTTTTTTTTCTTATTTCTCCAGTTTTTGTATAACGTTTACACTCAGCTTTATCAATGGCTTTATTTATAATATCTTATAAAATATTGTCCCGAATGAAATCCTGAACAGAGTTAAGTTCGTTCTCTTCTGGTTCTATATTTGATAGATTCTCTTTACGTTCTTCTACTTCGATATTCGAATAACCTGATAGCAAAACATTGGACAATATGCGTATTTTTTTACTTGGGGGGCTGTATTCGCAATCACTGTCGTCGTAATCATTGGACAGTCCTGGCACATAATCCGGATCTTTATCATCTTTTTTGGCTTCATTCTGTTTAGATTTTCTGACAACATTTAATTTTTCTTTGAGTTGGTTATTTAAAGCAAGAAATAGCATACGTTTAGATCTACTATTGCTGTTCTGGATACCAGATGCACTACTGCTACTACAAACCAGAATTAAAATCAATTATTGCTTAAATATAAGGTGACATTGTTAAACTTACCCTGCATCCATTTCTCGCAATATTAGTTTTGCTTAAAAATGCAAAAAAACTCACAAAGTCTGACAAATAACTGTATAACAACACACCTTTTATTATCAATAATTTAAGGTTATGTTACACCAGGTGCTTCTGTCATGCTACGCTTAATTGTCCTTACTGATATCGTTTAACACAAAATGCTAGCTTAAATAGTCCTAACTGCATTTTTAAAGTAAAAACGGACATATTTTCTTAAAATGTGAGATCGGACAATTTATCTTAGCAAACCTGGGAATTTATTCATTTAGGACAAAACATTTAGGCATTAAATAAAGCACTTAAAACGCATATAGGACAATTTGACTTTGTACACGTATAAATAACTCGTTTACAAATACTAGGAGCCAAAAAAGTGAATTTGCCAAATTTTGCAGATATGACCTTTCTTGTTAGCAGGGCAGATTAGGTTTCATATTAAATTCATTCAACTCATGGTCATATTTTGTTTTTACTTAAATGATTTTTATCTTACAGTTCTGGGGTTTAATAAGGAACTGGTGCTATTAAAAACATGACCAAATACTCTCGCTGTCCTTCATTTAATTTAAATTTCACTGTCGTAGGAGAAATTATTTTTTTGTACGGTTATTGCTGTACTTTTCTGAAACCAAAAATCTACAACATCTATGTATAAATTTAGGTTAATTCGATTTAAAAAAAAAGAACTGATTTTTAGAAAAATGTTGCTTTTAATGTCTAGGAAAGTACTTGTGAAACTTTATATAGAGAGTCGTTGTTATTTAGTGTTTTTTTTTAAATATATTCTTATAAGTAGTGCTTCTTTCTAATGTTATCTAAATTATATATGAGAGTGAAGCGGACATTTCGCTTTATTCAATATGCTAAACAATATACAGGGGTTTTAAACAGTCTAAATTCTTTGATAAACTACAGAGGTTTCTTATTCTCTGTCATTATTAGTCAAACCTCCCAGCGATCTCAAGGTGTAATGGTGATTAAAAAAAAATTATGTACATGTTTTAAATCTTCTGTATATTTGTTGTGCAATTTCGTTTTAAAGATCTCGCTTAATGCCTGGGTCAAAAACAAAAAAAAAATGGTGAATGATCACGTTTACCCTAGTCAAGTAATCGAATATGTTAGGGTCTTTATTTGTGATTTTTTTAATTATTTATGTTTGTTAGTTATTGATTTGACGCCATTCTGATTATTATTTTGTTGCTACATATCGCCCAAGCAAGTTATTTTTTTTAAGAATGGGGTATTTATACGTTAATATAGAGTATACAATGTGATGTTTGATGTCTATTATTAATTAATTTAGGGTCTTTGGTGCGGACGCTTTTATAACAAAAACACCTGGGCATTCAATATTTTATTGTTATTTATGTTCGCCTCGCTGCCAATTATTTAATAAGGAAAATAAAAGTTTAAAAAGTTATAAATTGTTTTTTTTTATTCTGTAGGTACCTAAAATTGTGTTTCTGTTCAACCTTATCGATACCAGTCGTCAACTTTATCAGATTGACAGAAACTTGGGCATCCAATAAATCAATTGGAAACATGCATTTTGAAAATTTACTTGCTAGCCGTATACTGCAGGAACAATTTTAATGCTTAAAACCTACCTATACCTATGTGTGCTTATACAGGGTGTTCCAAAAATCAACGATAGGCCGAAAATGGGCAATAGACCAGGTGCTCAAAAGAAATATTTCAAAAAAAAACTATCTTGAGTACTTTTAAAATGATAGGCATTCATAGAAAACCGAAAAAAATTGACACCTTTTATTTATTCAATCAATATACGGGAAACCCCATTTTACAAAAGATTTGGTTACAATATTAAATAAAGTAAAAGATGTATAATCAACATAATAAAAGTACTTTCACGAACATAATTAGACAGTCTTCAAAACATATACACAAGAAATAAACACAATAAGAAAACAATAAATTAAAATATTTGACCCAGTTGACCAATAAATCGAGAGAGTGAGCTTGCAAATGGATCAAGTTCAGGGTGAGAGTTTAAATAGGTAAGACTACGACAGATTGGAGAATGTAAAGAATAGTTGGAGTGACAGATTGGTAAAGCAAACAGTTCATGTCTCCTTAGGGTGCGTGCAGGGACCTTTGAATTAAAGCTGTTGATAAGAGCAGGGCAATCAATAAGCCCATGAATAACCTTATACATAAAGCTGAGGTCACTTTGAATCCTTCTAGATTCCAACGATTGAAGTCCCAATAATGCCTCCATGTCAAGTAGGTTATCCTGCATATTCAACTTGTAGGAACAATACCGGGTAAACCTCTTTCAAGTTGCATTTTGTGACAATTATAAAAAGGAGACCAAATGATCGAGGCATACTCTAAATGACTTCTAACTAATGAACAATAAAGTATCTTCAAAGTAGAAATAGACATGTCACGACAAGTTTGTAAAACAAAACCTAACATCTGAGAGGCCTTCCCCTCCACAAGATCACAGTGTTCCCCAAATTTGAGCTGAGTATCAAAGACTACTCCTAAATCCTTTATTGAGTCAACAGAACTAAGTACTATGTCATCAATAGTGTATATATTATTAATTTTATTTTTAAGTCTAGAGAATCCAATTGAGTAGCACTTATTTATATTTAAAGAGAGATCATCATTCATATTAGCCCACTTTACAAAAGAAGTAAGATTGTGTTGTAAGATATCAGAGTCCCGCTGTGACTTAATAACACGGAAAAGTTTTAAATCATTTGCATATGCTAAGTAATCACAGTCAGTTAAACACGTTACAAGGTCAGTCAGAAATAAATAAAAAAGCAATGGGAAACAGTGTCCCCCTTGAGGAACTCCAGAAGTCACCAAGATACTTCCAGATTCAGAATCTCCAATCCTAACACGCTGCTCACGACCCAGCAGCGTGCCTCTAAACCACCTTAGGGATACTTTCACTAAAGCCAAGGAAACTAAGTTTTGCTAGTAATAACTCATGATTAACCCTGTCGAAGGCCTTCGAGAAGTCAGTATAAATTGAATTCACTTGATAACCATTCTCGAAGGCCTCCAGCAAGGCAACCTCATATAAAACAAGATTAGTATAGGTAGATCTACCACTAATGAACCCATGCTGCCTCTCATCAAACACCCCCTTGCACGCCCACCTAAGCTGATCACATATAATATCATCCAAAATCTTGGGAACAGCAGACTGCCTTAAGATGCTTCTATAGTTCTCAATGCGATCCCTCTCACCAGACTTATACACAGGGATTATATAGCTTAATTTCGATATATTTGGAAGCTCACCCTCTGATATAGATCTATTAAACAACAAAAACAAAGGAAGTGATATACTATATTTAAGTCTGCTTAACATGTACTCAGGTATCTTATCAGGTCCACAGGAAAGTTTATTAGGTAATTTAGAGATTTTATCAAATACCTCAGACAAGCCAATATCACAAATAGAAAAATCAGGCCTATTCTCTAAACTAAAATTGGGAGTTCTTACATTACTGTTGCAATAAACATTAGAAAAAAAATTAGCGAATAAATCAGCTATATCTTTACTATTATCTGCACTTTTGTTATTATAAAACATACAGGTAGGTAGATTGTGAGATTTTCTTTGCTGGTTAACAAATGACCAGAATTTTTTAGGGTTATCAGTAATATTGCTTTCAGTGTTGATTAAATAGTTGTTATAATCTCGTCTGGCCAAAATCTTACATTCAGACCGCATTGCAGCAAATAATTGAAAATCCCTCTGGTAGCCGCTTATTCTATATTGTTGGTGTGCTTGCTTTTTCAATATTATTTTTGTCCTTAATTCAGAGGTAAAGTAAGAAGGAAAATTGGAGCTTCTGTACACTTTAGTTGGAACAAACATAGCTAGACCCAGATTAATGATTTCATAAAAAGTGTCACTACAGAGTTGAATACTTTTATCCTGAAAAAGACTACCCCACTGTATACTGGAAAGAAAGCTGTTAAATCCAATATAATTGGCATTTTTGAAATGAAGGTAATTATGCTCTACTTTCAATTGAGGGGGATGCATAACAGCTATCTCACCAACATAAGGAATATGGTGCATACTCTCAGGCAACAAATAATCAATAGCTCGCATAAAATTGGTTTCTTTAAAATGACTGAAAACTAAATCTAAGTAAACATTACGTCCATTAGGAACAGAAATTAATTGCTTAAGATCTAAAAATGTAAAGGACTCTACTAAACAGGTTGCATGGCTTACAGGCTGACCAATTGCAGTTAATCGATCTTCATGGCTGCCCCATGTGACATGTGGCAGGTTGTAGTCTCCACACAGAACTAATTTGGATGATGGATTATTGTAACAAATTTGCTCTACAGCATCACAGTGGTGTTGATAAACATCAAGGCCAGAATTAGGAGGGATATAAACTCCTGCAAAAATAAGTTGAGTACCTCCATAAATGCAACAAACAAACAAATGTTCAACAGATTCAAAATCAGTACTCACTAGCCTGGGACAAAGTGAGCTCCTGACAAACATCACGACTCCTCCACCATACTGCTTTTCACTTGTCAGCACACACCTATCTTTTCTATATGTTGAATAGCCTCTGATGTTGATTTCGGAGCCATTTATATTGATCGAAAGCCAGCTTTCAGTTAAAATAATAACATCATATACAGTCAGGGCCACAGCTTGTTTAAAATCTGAGATCTTCGTTTTTATACCACCAACATTCTGATAATATATTTTCAGGGGGTTTAAACTCCGTTTTTTGACTGACCATCACTTGAAGAGGAGCTAATCTTGGTAATAAACGGATTACCATTTTTATATTTAATGCCTATATTATTCTCACCATTGGCCTTTCTCTCATTTAGTTCTGAGTATAATTGCTTTAAATGGGCTAGTTGAGTTGGGGTCAGATCAGGTTTAATGCGTACAGCTGTGGTATAAAGCCTCAGTTTGCTTTTTAGGCAAGCAAGAGCAGAACCAGGTTCAGCAAATATAACTTTGATTGGCCTAGACCTCTCACCCTTTTTTCCAACTCGAGAGACTTTGAAGTCAGTTATTTCAGGCAAGTTAAGATTGTTTAGGACCTTAAGTATCTGCGCTCTGTCATAATCTATTCTATCTTTGGTCACCTCAGAACGACTTTCATTAATATTAAATACCATAATATTTTTTGCACGGGAGGATCTCTCTTGAATTTCAGAGTACATGTCCACTTGCTGTACTGCAGACAAGTGGCTTAGGGGGGCATTTGTTGTTTCTTGTCTATTTCCACCCGCCTTAAACTTAGAGACTTCTACACTAAGTTCTTCAATCTTCGACTCCAGAGCGTCAATTCGATCATTTTTAACTCTTACATTCTCATTAATTTCCTTCAAAGAGCCTTCCAAACATTGTTTTTGCTTCAATAAGGTCAATAATGCTGACGATAATTGTAAGAATGTCCTTATTCGAAGTATTTTGTTTCTTTATAAAGCTATCCATTTGCTCTTTTAGTTTTACCTCACTTTCAAGATCCTGTTGATCTTTTTAGTACCGTAAAGTCGGGTGACTTTGATCCGGTTTTAAAGTTTGTCTAAATTTTTTTATATATAATATCACAAAAAATGCAAAATTTTTATTAGTTTTATTTGAGTCTTAATGTATTTAATTGAACTATCTACCTAACAGTATGTAACTAAGTCCTATTTCAAAAAAATAAAATAAAAAGTGGGTGTGCAATAATGTCACCCTCAAGGATCGGGTGACTTTGTTCCATACAATATTTTGCGTTTATTTAGGTTTATTTTAAAGACTGGGGCAAAGACACTTATTAGGATGGATATATTTGACTCATTTAAAAAATATAATTTGATTTTTTTAGATTTTCAGAGAAGGTATGTTTGGTAAAACATAATATATGTCTAAAAGAATATGCAAGCCAACAAATTTCTTTATTTAAACAAAGTTTTAAACATGAAATTATCCCTGTCTATGATAGATGGATCTCCACAGACATCAAAATATGCCACATGGTAGGACTTTCGTAAGGGCTATTCAGGCCACTTCCAAATATATTTTTTAACATGGATCATTTCTAAAACCCAGCCAAACCGAATGTCCTTGGCATACCCATCAAATTTGCCAGAAAAAGAATCTAGAGAATTGGGTTCGGTAACAGTTACGTAGTCACCGATAGAAAAAAATTCTTCATTTTCTGACGAATTATCCATGTAAACTAAACTGGAACTAGAAATACTTGTGTCTGAATCCGATTCATATTTTGTTTTCTTCTTTTTTTCGATAAGCCGCTGGTTCCAGGCTCATTTGCATTTACAACTTCAATCGGTTCAGGCATATTATCTATTTCTGCAAAAAAATTATCAATTTCTTCTTCAGTCAACTTCTTTCTTCCTTGGAGGCTGCCCAAGGTCATCTCATCTATATTTTCCCTAGAATTCAGTGTCTGTATGTTATTTTTCTTATTGTTATTTGTGTTTGTTTTTTCTTTATTTTTATTTTCATTTGTTTCTGCTTTCTTGGATTGTGTTTTCTTAATGACCATTTTTTTTTAGTTTTTTCAGTTTTCTTAAGGCTTTCTGCTATCTTGCGATTTTGAAGATCATCATCCGAGCTGATACTTTTTCCAGCATTTACCTCAATTTTCTGTCTGCGTTTTTGTTTTGGTTCAGAGTTTATTCCTCATCCAGTAACCACATCACTTACCCTCGCTGCTATTTCGACGGGATTCTGCTGATTTAATAATAATAATAATAATAATAATAATAATAATAATAATAATAATAATAATAATAATAATAATAATAATTCTCTCTAAGTCTTTATTAAAATTTACAATTGGTAAATTCTAAATGGCGAAGTTGAAGCTTACTTCCTAGCTTAACCATACAAAATCAGCTTGAGGTTATATATTACAAAGAATTTCAAAATGTATCTTAAATAATTGCATAGTTACAAAATATTAAGTTCTAACTGCCTATATGCACAACCGATTAACATTACAACGTTTGATAACCACACAGACTTATGAAATTTACAATAAGTTAAAGAATAGATATTTAACAACACTCTAGGCTAACAGAGATCAGTAATAACTGCTTATTTTTCGTTTAAATATGAGGTGAAATATATTTTAACTCAGGAGGAATTTTATTATATTGCAGATAAATACAGTAACTAAAGCTCCTCTCAAATAAAACAGTTTTATGAAGAGGAGGTGTAATAAAATGCTTATTTCTTAAGTCCAAAACATGAGCGTCATATCTAAACTTAATGTTCTGATAAAGGTAATTAGGACATTTTTTAAAGACAATTTTATTAAAGAGAACAAGACTATGTAGTAACCTCCTTTCACTCATATTTAGCCATCTCATCAAGCGTAACTCACTACTCACACCTCTATCAAATTTTCTCATTCCATTAATTAGCCTTACACAACAATTTTGAATGTACTGTATTCTTTTTATATCACTTATCATAAGACAGGGGCCATACAAAACATCACAGTAAGTGAAATGGGACAATACAAGACTGTCACATAAAACTTTTTTTAGTTCCTTATTAAGGAGCTGCCTCTGACTATAAAGTAGCTTAAGGTTAATAAAAGCTTTTTTAATACATTGATCAATGTGCTCGTGATGCAGTGCTGAAATGCAGTGAACCTCAACTTAACATCTAATAAAACTCCTAAAATTTAATCTGAACAAATTTCTTATATGTGTCTCTGGAATGCAACCTACTAAAAAGAAGAACTTTACATTTACTTGGGTTTAAACTCAAACAATTATTTTCCGATGCCTTTGCTAGCATGTTAAGGTCGTAAGATACCTTATCATTAGCTTCTAAGATTTTGTTAGGAGGAAAAGAGAAATAAACCTGTGTATCGTCGGCATATAGATGGACTTTTGAATATTTGAGACTCTTCCACAATTAAGACGTATACAGGGTAAAGAATATAGGACCAAGAATAGACCCTTGTGGTACTCCGCAAGAGAGATCCATAGCCGAGGATTGCTTCCCATTGAGCTTCACTATCTGAGTTCGACCGGTCAAATATTGCCGAACTAGAGAGCGAGCACTCTCCCCAAAACCTAAAAATTTTAATATAGCCAGTAATAGTAGGTGATTTAACTTATCAAGTAGAGTCAAGATTGTTAACTCATTACAATCAGCTGACTGTATAATATCGTCAGTTACTTTTAGAAGAGCAGTAGAGCAGCTGAAGTCTTTTCGAAACCCGAACTGAATAACCAGCAAGATATCAAATCTGTTTACGTATGTTCTGATTTGGCTTTCCAATACCCTCTCTAAAACTTTTGAGATGACAGGGAGAATGCTAATAGGCCTAAGGTCAAATAATTCAGTTGGAGAAGGGACTTTTGGAATAGGGATAAGGTATGAGGATTTCCAAGAATCGGGAAAAGTTGAAGATTCAATACAACAATTAACAAGATGCACTAGAAATGGAAGAATATATGGACAGCAGTGGAGCAGCATCGACAAGCCTATGCCATCTGTCCCAATGGCCTCAGATTTCATTGAGAATAAAGTAGATTTAACTTCTTCAAGCGTTGCTAGCTGAAACTCGAAGTTAATATATTTATGTTGTAACTTGGAATTCTCTCTAACACTTGTTTGTCGAGTGGGAAAATTCCGCATTTTCGAAAGCCGTTTTCAAGATTTTTTCCACCCTGTTTACTAACAGCGTCCACTAGCTTTTTAAGGAGTTGAGGAAAAATGCTTTTGGGGATGGAGCCAGTATTGATGTTGTGGGTCTTGAAATCGAGTAGAATCTTCCGCCAAGCTACCTTCATGGGATGAAAATAAAATAGGCTACGTTTAAGGGTTGCGTTAAATGGGTGGAGTTGGCAGGAAGACACAAAAATGACATATTTTCTCGTTCGCAATTCTGAATAACTGTGGGTGAAATATGGGAGGATAAGTTGTCGCCTATAATCACTTTTTTCCCAGGAATCTTTTTTAATTTGGGCAGAACCAGAGAAATAAAACAATCTTCAAAACACAACGAATCAAACCAACCGCTCTTGGATCTGTTATATCGCGAATTAAGTTCTTCCTCCAAATTATTAAAATATTCAGTTATGGTTTCTTCATTTATTTCGGCCCGTGATCTTTTTATGTTACTCGCAAACCGTTGCGTTAGTGTTGGGCTTCTTTGTTGTTATATTTATTTTTACAAAAAAAAACACAATTTTAATCTTTTTCCTTGTTTTGAGACAAAGTCACCTCCGTGAGTCAAAGTCCCCCGACTTTAAGGTACTGTGGTTACAAATTTTTTAATTTCTAAACAATTTTTTTTTTATGTAACCCTGAATAGCCCTTCGATAAACTGCAAAACTAAATTCAAACACAAGAGTTCACATTTTTAAGAAATTATCAGATTTTCGCTCAACTTGTGTTAAAAATTGTGTCTTTTGACCATCATTAACTCAACTTTAATTATCCTGGAAAAGAATTAGTTTACTATTTGGCAAGTGATCTCAAAAGTTGGCGTATCTAATCTAGATTTCAAAATGGTAAGATACTTGCTAGATTATTGGTTCAATAAGGATGTATTTTTGGTTGGGGTTGGGGGGGTTGTCTGGGCTCTAATCGGCTGAACGGTCTCTAGCTCACCTTTCGGGTAGTTTGTTAGACGTGCACGGAGACCATTTTGTTTTTGGCATCCATAGTCATCAAACTACCAAGACTACAGGATACTCTCGTCAATTATCGAGAGTATGCAGGCCTAGCCTGCATCTTACACGCGGTAGCCCTGTTGAAACTAAATCCTGTGGATCTAAACTGGACGTCGATAAACTCCCCGGCAAAAACACTTGGGATTGATGGACTTACACCTTTCTTCCGCTATTCTTGGATGTGCCTCTGCTTTCTCTTCTTTCTGGTTACTATCTGCCGCCCTCGGCCTGCAGTTCTTCTTTCTTAGTGTTGTTTTTTTTTCTTGCGTGTCTTCTTTTCTTTTTTAGCCCAATCCAAGGTGTGGAGGCAACGTGCCGAAGGATAAATGACCGTGGGGCAAAACACGGTCGCTGACGTTCCCTCTGGAATACCGGGCGACCCTTCAGCTCCTGTTGCGGGCCCTTCCTTTGATGGGCCCACACATTCTCCCACCCCCCAGGGCTCTGCCTCAGCAGGGAACCGGGTTAACATCGACGATCTAGCTGGAGTTCTTAACAGGGCACAGCTGAAAAGAAAGAACCTCTGCGGTTCGGAGAAAAGAACGAGAAGGAGGGCCAGATCTGTAGAAGAGACCAAGGGCTTCCTGGGCTCGGCTTCCGCGACGGCCTTGGCACCTACTCCCTCAGAGGTTTGCAAGCCTGGGGCTTCCACTAAGGAGGAACCAGGCACCAAAAGGCTCAGGACACCCGGGTCTACACCTACCGAGCGTGCAGGCAGGGCTAAGAGACCGCGGACCGCTGAGTCCCGGCCTCAATCAGCTATGCGCGATCGGTCGGCAGCGGCAGCTGGCCTTATGCTTACCCTTAGAACATTGAAAGCCCTTTCAATGTTCTAAGGCCGAACGGGACAGCCCGAGGTCGGTTTCACTAGCTACGACAAGTCGTAGATTCGGCGGACTTCGTCCGGCAGTGACTGTGCCTCACTGCAATTCCATCCACTGCGGCTGATCAGGAACCACATCCTGATAACGGTCGCGAACCCGGTAAGTCTGGAGTGGCTCCGTCGGGCACTCCCAAGTCTTTCCCCTTGGGAGAGGGTCACGCTGGCAACAGTGGATCCCTCCACGCTTCGTCTACGCCGGGCCATCTTACGGATCCCGGGTATTAGGCATAAGTCTGAAAATTACACTTTGAGGCTTCTGGAGCTTCAAAATCCTGGCTTCTCGTGCTCCCAGTGCAGAGTTTGGGACCGCAAGGAAGAGGCTAAGAACCTCAGGTTGGTAATGGAGGTGGATGAGGAATCGGCCAAAACGTTATGGGAGAGATAGGGCTTGCTATTTTATAGCATCACCAGGGCCTCTGTCTCCCTCATCGAGAGCAAGAAAGCGGCTGATGACACCAGGGTGGCTACTTCCACAGTGGCCCCTGGGCCAGAAAAGGCGACTACTGCCGACACCGCAGCTTCCGAGGGGCCAGCAATCCGTAGGCCAGCCAGCACCACACCTTATGTGCACCTAATGAGCTCCATATCGACGTCGCCTTATTACAGGAGCCTTGGAATTACCAGATCTATGTTAAAGACCTGGGTTTAACTGGCGGCACACTACATAAACATGTACCTTGTGAGAATCCCCGCGCATGCATCCTTACTAGAAATGTGCGGTGCGGAGCTTTCGCCTCTCAGGTCTCTGCACAAGGGACCTAGTAGCCGTCAAACTGTCAATGGACACGGGAAAGGATCAAAGGATCTGGTCGTCTGCTCTGGCTACTTTCCCATTGAAATTGAATACCCCCCCTGGCCGTCACTGCGGTGGTCAAATACTGTGAAGACTTGGGTCTTCCCCTTCTCATAGGCTGGCGATTCTAATTCGCATCACGACCTTTGGGGATGCGGAGATGAGAACCCAAGGGACCGCTCCCTGGTTGACTTCCTGTGCTCAAATGGCCTAGAACTATTCAACCGGGGCAGTGTCTCAACTTTCTATTGCAATAGGAGTTAACAATCATTGACCTTACGATCTGTTCACCTAATACTGTGAACCTTTTCAGTTCATGGAGGATGTCCCTTGAGGTCACAATGTCGGACCACAAGGACGTTCTTTTTGAATTAAAGAAGCAGGCCCGGTGAGATACCCCATAAAGAATAATACAAAAAATCCGAGGTGAACTGACTGGGACCACTTTCGAGATGAACTAATCGGTGGTCTTTCGGACATGCCGGCAAGGTACACACTTTCGGGCGACACAGAGATCGGGACTGTCAACCTGACTCTTGCGATAGTCGCGGCATTCGAGGGCAGCTGTCCCCTCAGACGGAGACCCGTAGTGCTAGCGGTACAAGCCAAATAACAAGACAAAAGGCGCACTTTGTGATACAAGCAAGCCAATTTGCACAGGTGTAATATGACCCTAATAGATTGATTTGACCCGTAGTTCTTAAGTTTTCATCCCTTAGGATTTTGGTTTGGGGGTGGAAGGGTATATTTTAAAAGTAAAATATTGAAATGCGTAAATACATCTAGAAAGGCGTGTTTAAAATGGTTATCGCTTTATTTGTACCTTCGTAAGGCAATGCTAATTAATAATAATTCACGAAGATAGTACTATTGCTCTCTATAAGGCAGAGGAGAAAGGTCATTATCAATACCGCGCTTTTGTACTGGAGAGGCTTGCAGATAAATTAAGACCTATTCAACAGTTCTTATCTTAACAGTTTTTTTAGTCATGAAAATCAAATTTGTCGTTAAACGGCGATATGAGAAATGGAGATAAAGCCCAACTGGTGCACTTCCTTGAGAAGCTTGTACCTCAAACAACAGCTGCTGCTCTACATAATTGTGATTCCTTGGTACTCGATGGCGCGCCATCGCTGTACTGGCTCATACTATTAAGCCAGGGTCTAACATCAAGAGCTTCAATTCTGCATATTCCAGTGCAGTTACTACACTATATTAAAAGTACTGCTCTAAATTTAAAAGCAAAGAGTGTTGATATAGCATGGGACATGTACTCAAAAACAAGCCTTAAGAGCGCTGTGCGCAACAGTAGAGGTTCTGGTGTTCGCCGTCAAGATCTTCCAGCGAAAGGTATGTTTTACATGTGCATATTCTTATCACCTCTTTTCCTGTTCAAATTTATAATATGTAAATTTATTTTGTAGGTACTTTACCAAGTAATTGGGATGATTATCTTCGTAATGATATGAACAAATTGGAATTGTTCCGATACTTAGCCCAAGCAGTTTTAAACAGCTTCAACGATGATGTTCACATTGCGACGAATGTGGGCGATAAATTTATAATTATATAAAAACGATAATTTATATTTCAGCAGCTTATATGTAAGCATATGGAGAAAGCAGATGGCCGCCTCATGTTACACACCAAGGATATGGTGTCGTATGGTGCTAAACGTGTGGTGATTCAAAGCAATGACACTGATGTTCTAGTGCTGGCAGTTTCATTTTTTTTAGAACTGAAAAAGAATGGACTCGAGGAATTGTATTTACTTTTCGGGTCTGGGGTTCATCGTCGATTTATCAGCATTCATGCCATTGCAGAAAATCTAGGAGAAGCAAAGTCAGTTGCTTTAAGGAGTTTCCATGCATATACTGGTTTGCGACACGGTGTCTTATTTTGCAACCAAGGGAAAGCCTTCAGTCTGGGCTGCGTGGCAGGACGATTCAGCTACGAACGCATTTAAAAGACTGACCTGGCCTTTGGACAATGAACCAGATGAAGAGCTTGTGGAAGCTTTGGAAAAATATACAGTAATATTGTACGGTATGCGAGATGGAACATGTACAGGTGTGGATCAAGCTAGAAAGCATTTATTTGCAACCGAGCATAAGCACTTAATTGCCATCCCTCCAACACGTGGTGCACTTATTCAACACATCAAACGATCTGCCTACCAGGCAGGTCACATCTGGGGCAGGTCTATTAAGGTTAAACCAGACTGTCCTCCTTTACCAACACTGCGGGGTGAGACCAAAGATAAGGGACAATTTAAACCGTTTTGGACACTTCTTCCAGAGGTTTGGAGTGTTTGTAGGGCCCTTGACAATTGTGGTTGCACTAAAGGATGTGAAAGTCAACGGTGCAGCTGCCGTCAATACCAGCTGCCCTGCATTCTGGCATGTAAGAAGTGCAAAGGACAATGCCAAAACCAGAGGTTTCTAAGCCTTTTTGATAGTTTTTTAATATTATTTAAAATTATTATTCTTTTACTCGTAGGTTTAACAGTCTTGAGGCAGAAACCGATCCCAACCAAGATGTCGACCTTTCGATTTTAATTTAAAAAAAAACATATTATAAAAATGAATGTATACTTAATACTTATTATAATTATTACCTTAATATTATTTTTTTTGAAATATACCCTCTGTTTTTCTTGCCACCATAGTTTTAATGGTTGCCAAAAATATAATAATTGTATTTACTACTACAATAATTTCCATACTAGTTGCCATATGGCTCAAAGGCATATTTAATCGCATTTTTATGCTCAAAAACGCATTCAGCGACCTCAAAAACCTATGAAATGATACCAAACACATTAACATTTGGAGATGTTGATAAATGTTACTTTTTTCGCCGCCAGCCATTTTGAAAAATGACGCTGTAACTCGTCTGCCGGTGAATGTTTGTGTATTCAGACATTAGCATTGCCTTACGAAGGTACAAATAAAGCGATAACCATTTTAAACACGCCTTTCTAGATGTATTTACGCATTTCAATATTTTACTTTTAAAATATACCCCCTCCACCCCCAAACCAAAATCCTAAGGGATGAAAACTTAAGAACTACGGGTCAAATCAATCTATTAGGTTCATATTACACCTGTGCAAAGTGGCTTGCTTGTATCACAAAGTGCAGTTTTTTTCTTGTACCGCTAGCACTACCGCCAATGCCAAGAATGCCTGGTGGAACAGTAACACGGAAAAGCACCGTGACACTACGCGTCGGCTCCTTCGCAGGGCTGAGCACACCAAGCCTGCCACAGACTGGAATGCGTTCCACGCAGCTCAGGCAATACAAAAATACACTCAGGGACTCCAAAAGAAAGTGCTGGAGGCGGTTCTGCGGTGATGTTGAAAACACACCATCCGCGGCACGCCTATGCAAATTGCTGTCCAAGAACTTTGGAACTAAATTAGGGTCGCTATCACTTCTAGACGGCTTTACTACCAATGAGCGGGAGTCACTGGAAGTCATGCTGCGCACTTATTTCCCAGGCTCCAACTCATCTCGCGATCCTCCTAGCTGCTCTCGGGCTCCGATTCGCTTAGAGTACGAGACTATAATTACCTACGAGAGGGTGAAATGGGCAATCAAGACATTCCCATCCTTTAAATCTCCGGGCATGGATGGATTATATCCAAGCCTTATGCAAAACCGATTAGAAGTACTAGCTCCACACATAGTCAAACTATTCAGGACCTCCCTTGCTCAGAGCTACGTCCAAAAGTATAGCGTCTAGTGAAAGTCCTCTTCATTCAGAAACTCGGAAAAAACGATTTTTCAGAACCCGAATCGTACCGACCTATCAGCCTTACCAGCTTTATGCTGAAAGCGATGGACAGGCTGATTGATCCGTACCTTAAGGAAAGCATCCTGGTCAGAAAAACCACTGCATGTGCCAATACGCCTATCAGGCGGGCAAATCCACGGACCTGGCTCTACACCACCTCGTGAGGAAGGTGGAGGGTGCTCTTGGTAGTGGCCAGGCCTGCCTGGGTGCGTTACTAGACATTGAAGAAGAGCCGCGGCTTAAAACCCTGTTTGGTTAGCTGGATACAGGCCATGCTCTCACAACGTCATGTATCTGCCTAGCTTAACAGCGAGATTGTCAAAACGTTGGCGGCTAGAGGCTGCCCGCAGGGAGGAGTATTGTCCCCTACCTTGTGGTGCCTTGTAGTCGACAGCCTGATAAATCTTTTAAACAATGCTGGCCTATAGACACAGGCCTACGCTGACGATCTGGTAATCTTTTGCCCGGGGAAAGACGTCGCCTCAATGCGGGGCTTTATGATGAGAACCCTGCGTATGGACATATGCTGCCTCTCGGGGGGATCTCAGGATTAACCCCAAAAAAGCAGAGCTCCTTCTATTCACGAGGAGACGTAACTATGGCACGCGCCCTGTTATATCTCTAGGTGGCGTGCAGCTGCATTACTCCAGGACAGTTCGATTTCTGGGAATCATCTTAGATTCCAAGCTCTTCTGGTACGATCACGCAGACGTCAGAATCAAGAAGGCCACCTGCACGCTACCCCTTCTCACATACGGGGTTATCGTTTGGTGGCCATGTTTGGAGAAAGCGAAAATTCTTGCTTAACTGGACAGAGTCCAACGTCTTGCATGTCTCAGCATAAAGGGTTCCATGCGAACGGCGCCAACTAGAGCGCTTGAGACTCTGCTCAGCCTTCTGCCTCTGGACCTCGCTGTGTATTTCGAGGCAATGAGGACTGCGTACAGACTAGTGATGGTATAAAAGACTTGCACCTGCTCTTTTGGACCTAGTTCGCCATTTCGGAGCGGTGCACCTGATCCCAAAACCTATAATACCCAAGTGTAGGTGCACTACGGATTTGTTAGTGTAACGTTAGATCTTGAACCGGTTCGAAACGAATCCGGCGTTCACCTATATAAAAGATTACAGTGCAGTTGCCCCCATCTAACCGCAGATTGTCGAACAGAACAGCGAAACAGCCAAACATACAATTTCAATGGTTTGATCCTCTCGGGAATCGGGATATCAATACCAAAACCAAGCAGAAATATATAAGTTATTATAGTATAAGTACATAGTATCATAGTAATAATATTCATTTAAATTCTTAAAAGGGGTATTTGATTTGAACTATTTGCTATTTGCTTTCATAAATTCATACATATTACATTACATATACCTACCTAACAGGAATAACAGGATGAATAATTATAATTGTATGTTAATTATAACAGAAATCATAGACATAGAATGTAAAATTTTTGTTAATAATAATAATACCTAACTCATGTGAATATTATTTAAAAATCTTTTATTTTTATTAATTTTAACTATAACACTAAAAGGTGGGAACAGTATATAGGAGAGGGTCATAAAAATAAAAAGCATAGTTCGAATCTTGGTTCAGCCCGGTGCACCTGCACCTGATTAACGGAGCTAGGTTCACAGCCGGAACTGGAGCAGGTGCACCTGATCCCAAAAAGGAACTGATCTTACCACCCCTAGTACAGACTATACGTCCTCGGCGAACTACGTGCTGGCGAGACTGATCACGGGCCATACAGGAATGTCCTCTCCTTCTGATGGGCAGTGACTGCATGACTCCAGTGACTGTGGACTGCGAGGGATTCATTACGCACATTGCAGGCAGATAATGAAGTATCTGTTTTTGTTTTATGACCATGCCTATACAAATTTATTTTCTGTCCAAAGGAATATTTTAGAAATAAATAAACAATAAACCAAAAAACACAGTTAAAAAAGGCAATTTAATAAAAACATATTTCTATTTATAATTGCATCGTAATAATTTTATTATTTAATGTGTACTTCTGAAAAATATATTGAAAATTAATTTTAAGAGATGCATATCACAATTTAGTTGAAATAGTAAATATTAATGAACAATCATATCTTCACAAGAATTCTATCATTATTTTTCACATTAAAATAACTAATTTCCTTCATTTCGTCGTCTAAGGGAATTTCAAAGTTATTTTCGGTTATACACACTAACTCGGGCGTTTCGTTCAGCTTGAAAACTTTCTGCACTAATATTCTTAATTTTTGCACTAGCATTGACGGGACCATTTTTTTCACTAATTTTCTGTCTCCACACTCCAGGTTTAATGTGATTAATGTATTTTTCAATTTACTGGTATCTTCTACTTTCAATTCCTCTGACTGAAGCTCACCATACACTAAAAAAAAGTAGTCGTGTACTGATGCTAAAAAGCTCCTCTTAAAACACTTACTTTCTACAAGTTCTAAATATCTATTGTGTTCCTTTAAAAACGAGTCTCTCTCAGGGGTATTTTTCACTCTTAGCCATTCTAATCCATACTTTTTCAAGTAGTCATATTCACATTCCCTCCGAAAGTCATTTCCCGTTAGAGAATTGTATAGTATTCGCCCATTGTGAACCTAAAAAGATATCAAGAAGTGTTTTATTATCGAAAAAAAAATTAAAATGCTAAATCCTAATCTTGTGAACGTCAATCAATACAATAAATCATATGAATAAAATTAAAGTATGAATCATTTAACAGTGGTTGAAAATAGCATACGTTAAAATACAAATATGCCCAGCCAATCAGAGAAATTGAAAGTGGAGCAGCACTGCTGATCCTTTCGTGAAAGTTCGTACGTCAAATTTCGTTGCCGATTAGCTACGGAAATTGAAAATCAAGGCATTGGTTTTGTTTAACTTAACTTATATTGCAGATTTTATTTGCTTTGCTTGCTTCCTAATAATTGATTTAATTATCAACAATTATATCAACTTTGCGACTATCTGAGTGAAAATTCATAGAGTATAGTGTTGAGTGTTTACTCCATTATCTATACAATCCATATCTGGTAAGATACATATAATTTTGTTAGTTCTAATTTGAATAATTATTTATTTTGTAGTCAACAAAATGCAATCTGTGAAGTTTGTGATAAGGAATTTTCAAGCACATCTACCAGAAACAGGCATTGGAAAAAGTTTCACCCTAAATTTGTTGGGAAGGAACAAATAAAACACATTATATGTCCAATGTGTACTAATGATATCCAGACATTTTCATATTTTAACTGTTTAAACAAACATTTGCTTGATATTCACCATATAACTGTCAAAGAATCAATTTTAAATTTTAGGAATTTTGAAGAATTCACATCTTGGAGGACACAAGATAATAGGGAAGTAAATTATGCTTGTCAGACCCGAAACAAGTTTAAGAATGGGGAAGAACACATATTTTACAATTGCAACAGGAGTGATATCAGAGGTTGTACAAAGTCTTAGTTATCATTATCAAACATACATAAGTATGTTTTGTTGTGTTTACTTTTAGGATTTAATAGCGCGTGCAAAGTGAGAAGTCTGGGGGAAGCATTCGCATTCAAGGAACATGTCAACAAGACCAAACTCAAATAGCTATCAGCATAAAATTGTAATAGAAGCCCATAACAAAGCTGAAAAAATGAATGGTAAGGTAGAATTTTTAGAATTTGGAAAATTTAAAGTACAAAGTGTTTCGGTAAGTGGTAAGTTCTATGTTGTGTCTTGTCATGAACTATGTGATGAGCAATGTTGCACTGGATACTGTAACATCTGTAAAATATGTTTTCATAAATACAGATGTGAGTGTCCAGAAAAATCTGTCTAAACAGTACTTTGTAAACATATACATGCTGTAGCCATTTTTGAGCAGAGGAGCGAGTTTGTTGTAGGTTCCCCAACTGTGAGTGAAGAGGAAGAGGATAATGTTTTGTTTGTTGAACAACCCACAACTAGCCAAATCAATTATCAGGATGATATTCACGAGAGTTCAAAAATTAAAGCCAATAGTTCTGCAATGGACTTTGAAGAAAATCGAGAAGTAGTTCGAGTAAAATATAAGTTACATTTTTATTACATCGTTTATAGTTATTTTAAGATTGCATTGCAAGAAATTTGTAGCTATGGTAGAAGTTTAGATAAAAATGCATTTGCCAGATTTATGGCTGTAATCAACAAATTTAAAAATAAAGAGGTGGAGGAAGAAAATTCTCAGGGCATTGAAAAGAAAAGAAAAATTGAAAAACAAATGTACTATCCAAATAAAAAATAAGCTAGATTTCTTTGTGTATTTAATGGCTAGATAATATTTGAATTGTAGCTATTTTTTTATGTTTGTATTATAGCTGTGAAGTTAATAAAAATAGGATGTGGTATTTTATATGGTTTTTTGTGTTATAATCAGTATAATATAACTAAGTATATTTTTTGTAAGGTTTTGGTGCAGGTTTCAAATTGTAAATACAATTTTCTGTAAGAGGTCATATACATAACTAGGTATAGTTTTGTAAGCCTTAATTTGGTGTAGGTTCAAAATGGAATAACAAATTTTAAGACGTTATAGGTGTTGGTTTCTGTATAACTATTTTTATATCTTTTATTTTAAGACTAAAATGTTAGCTTATTTTGTATGTTAATATTCAACTAATCATTTTCTATTACATTTTGTTTGCTATGTTTTTAAGGGTGTAATATAATATTTTTTAGGGTGCAGAAAAGCTAATTGGATTAACTTGAAATTGACATGGAACGAGGGGGAAGATCCTCTGTGAGTATATATTTATTAATTAAAATGTATACAGAGCAGTAATTTTTTTCCATGTTACTATTGTATGGAAGTTTGAATGGTTTGGGCTGTATATACATGACCAGCAGAGATGACAAATAAGCTAAAGAAGTGCGCGTCTACATACTACATACTATATACCAGATTAATACATTTAGCCTCTTTGCATTTAATTTTGAGGTTGTTGATATTAAAAATACCATTAATTATTATATTTAAATAACAAATAAATTTATAGATTTTTTATTATTTGAAATAAACAAAGTAATAAGTTTTCTGTTCTTATACTTTGACTTTTTAGTCATATTTACCCTTTATCCAGCTTTTCCAACCATATATATACTTTATATCAACCACTAAAGTATAATGTATAGAATATGTATAGTGGTAGTGGACAATTTAAAATAATATTATACTTTCAAATAACTATTGACAAGTATTATATTACTAAGGTGCATATTAGAATTATGACACAGAGCTATGTAAAAATGCGACCTTTAAAATGTTCACCATATATTGTTAAAAAATTTAATTGCCATTTATTTTTATTTTTTAACTTTTTTATTTATCCACTCATCCACCTATTAACCAATTAATTTATGAGCTCTACACACCAATTCAATTTCGTATCACCCCATTTTTAATATTTAACTAACAATAATAATTAAATAATTCATACATTGCGCTTACACGTACCGCTATACCAAATGATTAACAAATTTCGTCATTAAAAGAGATAATTTGCTATAAAAACCAAATTTGGCAAGTATTTATAAAATATTTTTAAAATAATAATTGATCACACGCTGTAAATATTTAAAAAAATTAATAATCCATTTACTAATAATAGCTAAAATATCTTCTTGTTAAATGTTTTTAATGCATATTGCACTTTTCTTCATCTAAAATATATACGCATCATAAAAACCTAATTAAATATAAATATGAATAGAAAAACTCTACATACATTGAAAATTTCCTATTTTGAATTTGGCGGTTCACATACCAAGCCCTCGCGGATGCCGAAGCGCTCTCATCGGCTAGGCATATTTGTATTTTAACGTATGCTGCTGAAAATTAGTCAATAACATAATATACAAATAAGGTCCCAGATTATAATTTACAAAAAACAATACAAATTAGAAACTTAAATGACTAAATTAAAATAATAAACACGATTGTTGATAAAAACACAGCGACAGTTACAAATATATAAACTATCAAAACTAAGAAAGACCAACGATTATTAAGTTGCATTTGCAAATTGTCGGAAGAGTACTTGTCTTTGAATACAAAAACGCTTTTACCTGTTTTTTTAAATAGTTTGAACGTTGATAATTGACGAAGTGAAATGGGAAGACGATGAAACATTTTCTTGCTATTGTATAAATTGAATTTTGGTAAGAGCAAAAGCTGGAATACGAAACTTAATATTAAAGGCCTGGTTATAGTGCAAAAACGTTCCTGTTATCGTTACATGCCACTACGGCCCTAAGACGCGTTAAAATTTATAAAAAAACATTAATTACCTAAATAGGATCTGCTGCATTTATTTTTACCTTTTGTACATGATACCATGACAACAATTGTTTAAAATCAACGCTTATCAATGTCAATTCTCAATGTCATGTTTAAAAATTTTATAGCTTACAAATTTTAAACATTTATTGCTAATGGAAAACTTTACCAATCAAGAATTGGCGGATATGCATTTGGCATATGGAGCAACAAACTGCAATGCACGAGCATCATCGCGGTTGTATCATGAACGTTATCCCGAACGACAGCATCCTGGATACAAAAAGTTTATTGCGGTTCATCGGCGGCTCGCTGAGACAGCTGAGACTGGCATGTTTAAGACCAAGATGCATGATACTGGTGTTGCTCGAACCGTAAGAACGGTGGAATTTGAAGAAGAGGTGCTTCAGCGAGTTGCCGATGAACCATCAAATAGCACACGTGACGTCGCTAAGAATATGAATACGAGTAACGCTTCTGTCTGGCGGGTCCTACACGAGCAACAACTCCATCCTTACCACTTCCAGAAAGTTGAAGGTATGACTGCAGCCGATTATCATCCTAGAGTTCAATTTTGTCGATGGCTTCTGGATCACATCATTGCACAACCAAATTTTTTACGATACGATATAAATATCCGACCCTCTAAAACTTTTGTAATGCCATTTCACCACAATAACTATGGCATGAATGAATCAACTATATGACTGATTTGCAGTGCTAACGGCCTGCTAGGACAAATAAATCTGTTTGATTCTAGGTTTAGTACTTTTAAACAAAAACTAAAACAATTTTTTTTGTAAATTGTTCTTTCTTTAATCATGGCCTTGTTAGTAATTTGTGTTAAATAATATACTTATTGCTTACTGTGATGTGATATGTAGTTTTTATATAGAGTGTAACAACAAGGACTTTTTACTAAACTTAGATGTAATTTATTTTATACTTCTATAAATACAATGCAAATAGATTCTGTTAACAAATAAATAAATAAATTAGGCAGATAGAAAACGTCAAAAGAAAAACAAAAGTTCATATAAACATGGTTCCGGAAAAGCTTCCTCAGGGAGCTAGAGCTCTTTGAAAATAACCTTTAAAAACTAGTTTTTTTTTAATACCTCAGGAACTACTTTTGCTACCGCAACCAATTTTGGGAGGTAAATTATTGTTAGTACGTTTATTCTTTTGAACCTACTAAATAAAAAAAATATTTACCAGAGGCTTCAGAATCAGGGGGGTATTTGGTAAATTTAGGCCCATTTCATGCTCTTAGTAAAAGTCGGTAAATATCACCGTTTTTGTGGAAATTGACTAAAACCAAACTAAGATGCAGCACCTGAATTAATTATTTTAATAATAATAATAATAATGTTAATTAATTACCACTGTCAGTATTTTTTACATGATATTAGTTCCCTTTTTATTACGGTTAAGTAATGGAAGATTATACTTTTGCTGAATACGCCGATATGCTTTTAATTTATGGGGAAGTTCGATGTAATGGTAGAGCTGCTTCTCGACTATATAAAGAGCGGTTTCCCGAAAGGCGAATCCCAGCTCACACACTTTTTGAAAGGGTCAATCAACGGCTCAGGGAGACTGGCTCCGTCAAAATAAAACGCCAAGATAATGGCGCGCAAAGGAACATCCGAATCCCGGATTTTGAGGATGTTGTACTCTTTCAATCTTATGAATATGATTATTATAGTATCGAGACCAAACACAGGAACTGAATTCTAGATGAGGACGCACAAGTGCACAATAGAGCAAACAAATAGATGAAATATTATAAAAGTCCCTTGAGCACCTCTTGATAAATCCAAGCATCTGCAGAGACTTGGTAACTGCCCCCGAAATGTGCGGAATATAACTTAAAGGGCTATCCAGTGTCACACCTAAATCCTTAATATGAGAGACAGATTTCAATATGGTGTTACCAACAAAATAGGAGTGGTTTACGGGGTCTCTATTTCTTTTAAAGGACATTGAGTAACACTTTCCAGCATTTAGATCCATACCATTTATTGTACACCAATCAACAAGCCCATCCAAATCCGATTGGAGTCTGAAACAGTCCTCCAGAGATGAGACTTTAAGGAAGAATTTCAAATGCAAAAAGAAAAATTCATCTGCAAAAAGAAAAATGAAGCTGTACTGAAAGTATGTTGATATATCATTAATGTAGAGGTTAAATAACAAAGGCCCTAAGTGGGATCCTTGTGGGACACCAGACAGCACCAAAATCTCCCGAGACTCAAAGCCCAGAACTCTAACGAGCTGCGTTCGACCCACCAGGTAGGACTCAAGCCATTTCAGCAGTGGACCCCCAATACCTGATCTTTTCAACTTAAAGATCAAAAGCCTGTGATTAACTCTGTCGAAAGCCTTGGAGAAGTCGGTATACAAAGAGTGCACTTGATACCCCCTCTCCAAGGACTCAGACAGAAAATCAGTAAAGGATAGAATATTCAGTTCCATAGAACGTCCTGCAATAAAACCAAATTGTTCATCTAATAATTGGCCCTGAAGAAAAAATGTAAGGACAACACAAACAAACTTCTCAAACAATTTAGGAATTGTACTAAGAATACTGATTGGTCTATAATCCTGAACCTGCGAGCTGTCTCCAGCTTTAGGGATAGGTGTGATAAAACTGGTCTTCCAGTAGTCTGGAAAAATACCGGAAGTTAAAGACAAGTTGAAAATAATAAATAGAGGTCTCGCCAATAAAAAACTACACTGCCTTAGAAAAACCGGTGGTAAACCATCAGGTCCAGGACCCTTAATCACATCCAGTCTGGACAGTTCGGTGTAGATATCTGAAATTGATATTTTAAGACTAGAGAGTTGAAAATGGTTAAAAGTCAAATCTTGAGGAATAATGCACTGTTTGTCAGTGTACATTTCTGAAAAATATTCTGCAAATAAGTTCACAATGCCCTCACCTGAAGAGCAGGTAGTACCATTGTAAGAAATCACACTGGGAATTGCAGAGCTGCCCTTTCTGGAGCGCACAAACTTCCAAAAGTTTCTTAAGCTGCTATTCAGGGAAAGCTCTGTAGCATAAATATAATCATCATAACACTGTCTTTTTAAGGATTTACATCTAGCCCTAATATTACAAAACTTAACATAATCAGAGTTCAATTTTGTGTTCATATATTGCTTATGCAATTTTTTCTTTTCAACAATCATAGTTTTAAGTTCTGTTGAAAACCAAATCGGAAATTTTTTAGTTGAATATTTTTTCAAAGGAACATAAAGATCAATGCACAAATAAATTATTTCATAAAAACCAATAATCTCACCACTCCTAGCCCGAGTCGCTGCAAGAGTAAAAGATAAGGGTGGGTGGTACCTGTCAGGTATTACGATAGCTGCCTCAGCCAAGGAAATGTCTAGATAACTGAGACGGCTTCAATGGCTTCCACTTCGTCGGGTGATGCAGGTTGCACAGCAGTGCCAACAGAACTGAGTCCTTCGACAGACCAGGCAGCATGAGTCAAGTTTAAATCACCAAGAATGCATAGCCTACAATGGGGAAGATCATCACATAGCTTGTCCAGAGATTCACTAAATGCAACATAACACTCTAAAGCTGCCCTGGAAGGAAAATATCCAGTGCCCACAATAACTTGTTGCTCCCCTGAGCCAACCAAGACAAACAGATGTTCCATATGAGGGTCAGACTCAAGCAATGAACTCCTGATAGTTTTATGGACACCTATAAGTACGCCACCACCTCTTGAGTAAACACTAGTCTCAGTAGATCTGTCCTTTCTATAAATATTGTAATCATATAAATGCAACTCGTTGTCAGAGAAGTTGTTGGTTAACCAGGTCTCATTCAATACAATTATACCATATTGGGAGTAAGAAGCATTCATCAGAAGAGAGTCCAATTTGGTTCTGAGGCCCCTAACATTTTGAGAATAAACCAGAAAATCATCAGAAGATCCAGCTAATTTTTTGATGTAATTTTGGGTACACCATTAACATATTTAATGGTCAGATTTTGTTCACCATTTTGTTGTCGGGTCTTTAATTCATTTTTTAAATTGTTTAGGTATTGACGCTGTTGAGAGGTTAAATCATTGTCAATAAAAACCTTCAGAGACCTGTCCAAATTTCTTCTGCTTCTCAAAACTCTTCGAACATCCTCAGCACTGTGTGAAGTGACTCTTACTGATCTAAAACCATTTTTGTTTCTCTTGCCTATACGACTGACACTTTTCACCTGGGTCTCAGAACCTACTAAATTTGAAATAAGAGAATTAACAGTATTCTGGTCTTCTTGTACGCCTTTTTCAGGAAAATTAAAAATCATTATATTGCATGATCTTTTCTGTCGTTCTGTCATTTCATTCAGAACATCACTACAAGGCTGAGACTGTTGAGAAATTCCAGGTTGGATAGTTGATTGATTTCCTGTACCATCCTTGAGCAAATTAAGATCTGTTTTGATATGATCAAGGGCCAAATCAAAGTTATGCTTCATCTCCTTTAGGCTATCCTTGAGCTCTCTAAACTCGTTAACAAGTTCAAGTACTACATGGATTTTGGTTTTCACCTCAGCTACCTCACTCTCCAAGGCAGAAACACGGGTAGAAAGATTAAAGACTTCTCTAAGCTTAGGTGTACATTCCTTACACATATATGGCATTACCCGATTAGATAATGTCAATGTTCTAATCTCGGTTGAGGTAACCTCAGAGCATTTTTTGCACATAATATTTTTGCAATAGTCGCATGGAAAACCAAAAATATCCTGAGAGTTTTTTGGTTCCTTAAAGATACAACTTGTTTTGCACTTGAAACATGTGCCAGACATTTTGAGGTAAGAATAAACACACTAATCACACTTCAGGAAACACAAGAAATGCACTCAAAAACCAACTCTTCTCAATTAGATAATCTTATTATCCTAATTTATTTTAATTTTTTAAGAAATGTACTGCCAGAACTATTAGATGATCTGCCCCTTAATATACGACAGAACTTATGGCTACAACACGATGGAGCGCCAGCTCACTTTTCACTTATTGTCCGCGAGATTATAAATGAAAATTTTGGAAGGCGCTGGATTGGACGCAGAGGCCCTGTCACCTGGCCAGCGCGCTCACCAGATTTGACACCCTTAGATTTTTTTCTTTGGGGGCATATGAAAAGTCTCGTATATGAAACTCCAGTCAAGTCAGAAGAAGACCTGGTGGCCAGAATTTCTGCAGCTGCTGAAGTAATCCAAACCATGCCTGATATTTTTAACGTCAACCTTAATATGGTGCGTAGATACAATAAATGTATTGATCGTGGCGGCCGGCATTTTGAGCAATTAATATTTTAAGTTTATTTTTGTAATACCAATCTTTAATAAAATTTGTTTACGTTTCTAAAATTGTTAATTTGTTGGTTTTTTATTACACTTAAAATCATTTAAACATTTTATGCCTCAAGGTAATTAAAGTGACAGTTAATTAATTTGAGTACCAATTTAATGAAGTGGCTACCTTAACTTTTTTTAAACATTTAATTTTTATTTACGCCAGATTTTTTTTTAAATTGTTTATTAATAATAATAGGTAATTCATTTTTGTATCTCATAACTTGCTTTTCGTCAATTTTCACAAAAACGGTGATATTTACCATTTACCAACTTTTACTAAGAGCACCTTTTTTATGTAAAAAGTATAGGAACATCATAATCAATGCCCAAACGGGCAGAAATTAAAGTCTTAAAGAAATGGGCCTAAACTTACCAAATACCCCCCTGATTCTAAAGCCCCTGGTAAATATTTTTTTTATTTAGTAGGTTCAAAAGAATAAATGTACTAACAATAATTTACCTCCCAAAATTGGTTGCGGAAGCTAAAGTAGTTATCGGAGTTATTAAAAAAAATATAGTTTTTAAAGGTTATTTTCAAAGCGCTCTAGCTCCTTGAGGAGGCTTTTCGGGACCCATGTTTCAATGAACTTTTGTTTTTCTTTTGACTTTTTCTATCTGCCCGAGAAGTTTGTAACATGATCAACGGAACACCCTGTATATGGTAAGTTTGCAGAAGTTGCACTGTTCCCTCTCAATATCAGAAAACAGAAAGAAAAAACAATAAAAATATCCTTTCTTTTAGATCACTTCTTTTTTTTTCTATATCTGTCTTGTTTTTTTATATAGTATAAATGCAAAGCCATCAATAAAACTTATTTTCACTTTTCAGCACTTTATTGCTTACCTTTAAACTGCCAATTTTTGCCACAACTATTGAAATCACTGTTTCTTGATCCTCACTATTCAAAATTGGATTTTTGGTAAATCTCAACTCCTCAAGGTTGGGCAGTCTGTTAAGTTCACTTACTGAAGTCCACTAAAACCATAAAAATGTCTACACACTGACAACAATATTTAAATAAGTCTTACATCATTTATAAGGTTTTCACTTATACATAATTTAGTTAAATTCATGAACCCGTCAAATTTAGGCTTATCAGTCTTAAAGTCAATCTTTTCTATCCCAGTACCACCTACAGACAAGTCTTGTAAGCTAGTTATTTTTTGCAATTCTAAAATCTTATCCCAGCTTCCTATAGGATTGTATTCTAAATCTAAAATTTTTAAATGTTCAAAACTTTTTGGATCTTCGATGGTCAAATCAGTGATATGGTTGTGGTTGGCCCTCAGGTCAATAATACAAGGGAATATTATTGATAACTTTATGATGTCTGACCATGTTAGTTCCATGTGGCCACAAATAAACTGTTTTATATTTGGAAACGTGTAATTGCATTCTTCTGAAAATGTCAGTCTATTATTACTAAAAAAAATAAAACAAAGTCTTAGCTTGAGACCTAAAAGAAACTCATGAGTGAATTTGTACCTGACATTTAAGGAACTTAATTTGTCCAACTGTTCACAAATTTGGAAAACATCATTCCATGTGGTTAATAAATTCGTAGATATATCCAAGCTAGTGATGTTTGGAATTAAGCTTCTTAGTTCATTAGGTTCTCCTACAGAGCTAACATTTTGGCAATCAACTGATACAATCTTAAGTGACTCAAAATTTCTAAAAAATTAAAGTTTTGTGTGCATTTAAAAGTGTGAAGCTTTAAGAATATCTTACCCTTGCTTTGTACTAACTTTATCAAAGCCCACAAACTCTATAAAAGGGGCCTTGATAGTCTTTTGGAAATTAACAATCTGTTGCTCATGAATTTTCTTCATGATGTCATTTTCCTTGTTACCATACTTTGTCATGATCGCTTCAATAATTGATTTGCCAAAGTTGATTTTTTCTCTTCTCACAAATGAACCTGCTGTTGGGTATCTATAGGTGGGATAAATACAAATCTCATTAAGATTCTCACTATGATGAGATATATGACTTGGCATACAGTCCTATTTAATTATCCATTAATCTAAAGTGTACAAACCTGGTTTGAAAGTATTGTATTCCATTCACAGTTCCATTATGCTTTCCTCTGCCCGGATCATCCCACTCAATACCATACCATTTGCCTGGACGTTCTGGGAGGCTTCCTATATACCTTACAGTGCCATAAAACCCCCCGGACTCCACTCTACAACCTACAGCTTCTGCGGGTTCCAAATTCGACATAGTAACCATCACAATTTGGTTTTTCATGAGTCAATACAAACTGAAATATTTTTAGTGCAGTTCTGCTTCCCAGTAGGGTGTGAATGGGTGTAATTGATCGCTGGGGGATTATTTCGGTGTTTGATAGCCGGCCTGCCTGTTAAAAATCGAGAAACTTACCGGTTTTTTAATGTTTTTCTTTGTAAATAGAACAGATTGGGAACAGTTTATTTTTGGACGAAAACGTCAAAGTGACGGGAAACTAAACCCGGATTTTTGAAAAATGTGAAAATCCGACAACAGCTGACGGATTTGTCAGATTTCATTGGTCAATGTTACCAATAGTAGAAATATATGACAATAGTAAACAAAGGAATAATTTTAATTTACAACAAATAAATGACCTAAATTAAGAAAACGTGTTTAAAAATAACTATAAGGACTGAAAAAGCCGAGAACTGAGAACAAAAATATCATTCGACGTTGATGTGTGTGTGAAACAGCGTCCGATCGATATCCCTCAATCAAAATCGAGAACGCAGCATATGTCGTTTGCCACTTTTGTCAGCAACGTATTTATCGTCAGTGATGTGACAATACCTTCTATCTCTCTTAGACATAATTTTACAGGAAACAAAAAAAAAAATTTATCGTCATAACAATGTTATATTAATATTTTTTTTTGGCAAATATAGTGTTGAAAAAGGAAATAAAACCTAAAAAATAATATTTTTATTTATTTTTTTTTGTTTTTTTATAATTAAGATAGGAGATATTGGGTTTAAATGGATGGAATGGAAGTTATGAGGTATTAAAATAGACATATTATTTCAAGACTACGACAATAAAACTAAAAATTTGTAGAAGAAAATAGGTATATTTATTATAAAAAATTTCTTCAAAACAGTTTTGTTAACTTAAGCTAAATTTACCAGTGGCGGCTTTTGGGGTAGAGCCACAGTGCCATGGCTCTACCTAATAAACGTTAAAAATAAAAAAAAAATATTTATTTTTTAAATTTTACTTCAGTCCAAAAAAATATCTGTATATTAATATTTAATGAGCGCGGACTATAAATAGGTTGCGCAAACGACATATGGTGCGTTCTCGATTTTGGTTGTTGGATATCGATTGGACGCTAGGTTGACATTCGACGTTGTCAGATTTCCCTTTAATTTGACGTTATGTCAATGTCATTAAAAGTCAACGTCAACAAAATATTTTGGCTTCTGTTATTAGTTTTATATTTTTTTAATTAAATTAAATTTAATTATCTCTTCATTGAAGGAGTTTAAGAGACTGCCTCCAAAATGTCTTGAGGTTATTAATTTTATTTAAAAGCAGTAGCCGTTATTCCCCACGGCGTTTTGCTTAGTATAAGCAAAATTTAGGTAAGATAAGCTCAGCACAAAAAAAGAATGTAAAAATTTGTAATATTGTAGTTTAGTCAGGTGTCAGCACTTATAGTGGTTTCCCCGTAGAATTTATTAAACAGTTAAGCTAAATTATTTATTCCCAATACATTCCTATGTTCAGCAGAATGCCCAAATGCCCTATCTAATGCCAAATGTTTCTTATGGCCAAATATTTGTATTTTCTCTTAACTCCATGACATTTTATCCATCACTAGAAATATTTTAACTAATTCTTTACTAATTTCCAAATAACTCTACTAATGAGCCAAGATTTATCAAACAAAGCTAATTAACTCATTTTTGTTTGCATTGCTAGATAATAAACATAAATGCAGGTAGTGATTTACGCCTTCATATATTTGACCTGCTTATAAGTATTAATATTTCATTGTATATTCATTTATGGTAAGTAGCATTTTATTACAAATGTAATATGCAGAAATAATTAAACTAGTGGTTTGTCAAGTAGCCCCAATATTTTTTTTAAAGTTTAGTGTATCTTCTTATATGCTTAGAAGTCAGTCAGGTTTATTCTGTTAGATAAACTATTTCAAATAGCTAGGGCTGCTAATCTGTATTGTTCTGATAATAATCTATACTTTTTTGCATGTAAGTTATTCACTTTTAAAAAGAAAGCTAAAATTACCTACAGTTTACAGTATTTTAAAACAATTACAGACAGCATTTTACATATAAAATACATACTAAAACATAGATGGCACTTACAACATGTTAAAATCTGAATTAAAGCACTTGTCAAAAGAATAAAAAGCATTGTTTATTAGATAATGTTTCACCCTTTACTTAAAATTCCTAATTGGTAAAACCTTAGCCATCTCTGGAAACACATGAAAAAATTGAATAGCCCAGTAGCATGGATCATCCTGACAGCTTCCCAGATGCCAATAGGCAGGTACCAAATTGTTCCTTGCACTAGTGTTGTAGTAATGGATATCCCTGTGAGCTTGAAACTGACTCTCTTACTGTTTAATATATAGCAGACTCTCCAGCACATACAAACAATGCACACTCAAGAGCCGAAAACTAACATTAATATTTTTGCAAGCACCCCTGCAACCTAAATTAGATCATCTTACTACCTTTAAACCCTGGTTATCTTTGCTGTATGGCTCCAGGTAAGAATTAGCTGGAATATGGAAATAAAAAATGACAAAGTATGCTGTTCTTAACATTCCAGAAGACACAATTACAAAGTTTCTGACCACATACACACCCTTGTTCAGTTTCCCTGCAATACCATCAATATGTTTGCCCCACTGCACCTTGGGTCCAAAATGACTTCTAGAAAATTCCCCTTTGATGCATTTTCTTTATTTGACAGATTTCTCATAGAGAATGTCACACAATTTATCTTATCACCATTTAAAAGCAGTCTGTTTGCACAAAAGAAATTTTAGCCCTCTTGTGTGGCACCACAGATTCAAATTGTGATTACTTAATTAAACCTGCAGCATAAGATGCAATTGTATCCTCAGCAATGAGAGTGAATTTTGTGTGCAATGGTGGCACTCCAATGTTTATAACCCTCTTAGCTGATGTTACACCTACTACCTGAGATCTACACTAAAGATAAGAGACTTGATGAGTTTTATACTACTCTTATTGAACTAATAATATTTAAGTTTTTGAGGAAGGCTACTGCGATCAACACAGTCCTTGCTTAGATCACTTTTTTTATCCAATTTATGAAACGCCTCTTTTATATTTGATTGACACAATTAACATAATTGACACAAGAGTCCTGGTGCTCTGGACATTATTCCTATGCTTTCTAAACCCAAACTGGCACTGTAAAAAAGACTATTAGTCCCAAAGAATCCAACAATTTTCATGGACATGCACTTCTCTACTATTTTAGATATTATAGGCAAAAGTGATATTGGCCTGTAATGTTTCGGTAATAAAGGTACCACAATAGCCATTTTAAGAACTTCAGGAAAAGTATTCTGTTTAAAACAAAGATTTATTAGCTTAGTTAAGGGAATTATTAAGTGTTTAATATTTTTTATTAGTTTAGTGTTTAACCCATATATATATCACAGTACATTTAAATACACATACAATTTTTCCTTTTAACTTCATGCCTGTTTATTATTTGCCACATAGCTTTAAGGAGTGGATTAGTTTTATTGATGGTTTCGCTCTTCCAAAAACGGCAAGTCGTCCCTCATTCCCTTAAGGTCTTTATTAAACCAGCTAATAGTGTAAGAGTGGTTAGAATGAACAGTAGAGCATTTTCAAGCAATGATATTAAATGTTGAAAGGTTCAATCGACATCAGTTTCTTTCCCAATAAAATTCCATGAAAATGTATCCACAATGTTATAAAATTATTGGTAAAAAGCTTTTAAGACTGATTAAAACTACCAACAGTCATTAGGAGCATATTTTTTGTGATCTATGATCAGAAAAAAATTATGTTATAGCAACACTTACACAACATACATCCATGACAGTGCTCACAAATATATTGTCCAAACAATTGTCATCTCATGTTGGTTTGGAAGTTGTTTGGTTAATACCAAAGCCCTTTAGCAGTCACCAAGGCTAATGGCCCTGAGTTAACTTGTATTGTAGCGAATATTAGAATCATTACTGGCCTTCCTGTATCTGTCACCTCTTTTATTCCTTGGAGGGATTAGGGATCACTCTATTCTGTTCTTAGTAAACCTACCTAATTAACCTTAAACTATTGTGATAAACTGAACTACCCCTGATACCACCTTTATCTTTTACCAAAAAACTGTGTTAAAGACCCAGACTGCACAACAATAAATAAGAAAAAAAAACAACATATTAAAATACCTTATCTTAAGATTGACTCAGTTAATGATTTATAGATTATAATAAGTTCCTTTAAATTTAGGAAAGTTCACTATATAAAATTTATAATCTTGTTTGCCAGATAAACGGCATGTACAATAATGTACATGCCATTTAAGATTTTGGTTCACATATATTCCCAGATACTTTGTATGTGCTGTTTCCTTGATCTAATGATATTTATCCATAGGAAATTGTGAAAAGTTGGGTCTATTTTTGCTACGGTTAGTGAAAACGCAATGTAGTTCGTTTTTTGTAACATTTAGGCTCAATATAAATATTTCCAGCCAATTTTTCACTTGATTAAGGATTTCACTTGACCCTTTATGGCATATTGTTTGGTTTGGACCCAGTCTGTGCCTATAATAGTAATACTGTCATCTGCTTAGGAAGTAACGACCCCATTATTTATTTTTGTTTTAAGTAGCGAGTTTAAATAAATTATAAACAGAACAAGACCCAGTACTGTGCCTTGTGGAACTTTTTTTTGTATTTCTTCCTTCTTGCTTAAAATATTATTTATTTTAACAAAATGGCGTCTGTTTTTTATGTAATTTGTCACCACTATAATTGCAGTTCCTCTCACTCCATAATGTTCTAAAACTTCAAAAAGTTTATGATGTGGGACTGTGTCAAATGCGTTAGCGAGATCTATGAAAACACCAAGGCACTTTCTGAGATGATTTGTAACCTCTGAAATAAGTTTGTGTAGGTCATCTGAAGTACTACAACCCGGGAAGAATCCATATTGATTATCCGCCACAATGTTATTAGTGACAAAGAAGTTAATTAATCTGTCTTTAAGACTTTTTTCAAACATTTTTGCAGGCTTATTAGCTGATTTATTTAAATGAAACTGTTATGGTATTATTTTAATTTTTGAAAATATATTTTTGAATAGACTAATTGAAGATCCCTATACATATTTTTGCTCCTGTGCAGGTCTGCCCTTAGGTAGGCATGAAATGACTACATATTACCAGATTCAGTTCTTTGCTAACCAGCCTGATCTTTGTAGAACTTCGGTAATTAGGTAAAGTTAACATTCCTTTAAGACTATTTGGCAGTATGTAATGATTTGTATATGGCAGAAAATAGTAATGATTTGAGGTTGATAGCAATTTTAAACGTAATTTATGCAAGAGAAATTAAAAAAAATCTGATTAAACAGACACAAGAATGTGTGTCATACACAAGAATGTGTCTGTTTGATCAGATTAGCCGATATACCATCAAAACCTGGAAAACTTTTGTTTTTAAGATTGTTGATGTGTTTTATTAGCTCATTATAGGTAATTGAAGTCAAAAAGATAGATTGGGCAATATGATTCTTTAGGCTGTAAGGGTTGCGTGGTTCTGGATTTTTTTCTGCCATTTTCCCACCAATATTTATGTATTCTTGATTACAAAAGCCTGTCATTTCCTGTTCATCTTGGAAGTCAACCTCATTTTCATATTTTATTGTTTCATACTTTTTCTTTACATTGTCTTGGTTTTTGTTGAATTTCACTTCTATCCTTCTGGGACCTAGCGTCCATTTAAATGGACATGCCAGTTTTATGTTTCCAGTTTCGTTAATTTATTATTTAAGCAGCTTAGACCTCGCATCCACTACGTTGGACACTACGGTGCTGCCGCCCAGTCCGATTCGGTCGACTTTAATTGTGCACATGTGCTGGGAATCAGTTGTTTGTTTTCTGTTGTGATGGCGGCTGCACGTGGTTCTCGTTATGATGGTATGTAGCCTATTTTTTAACGTTTTGTAATGATTTTTGTGAAAGTTTTTATTTGCAAATGTTTAATAGACAATCAAAGAGTGCTTCGGCCAGGGGAAGGTGACGCAAAATTGGAGAAAATACTAAAAATCATTGGAAATGATGACTCTGACATTGAAATGTCTGATGATGAAGAAGAAATTCAAACTATGGATAATTTAATTAGGAGAGAAGAAGAAGTAATTAATGAAGAACTAGTAAGCAGCAGTGAGGAGGAAGAAGAAGAAGATAGAATTCCTCTTAGTGTCCTGAGAGAAAACTTTAAAATGATCCTTTAAAGCGAAAAACTTGGAGAAGAGATGATACTTTTGCACCTCCAAATTTTGAAGGCCCCTCTAGTTAATGCCGCGCAGAGCTCCGGTATGATGTATGATGTACTTTGAAGATGAGTTATTCCAAAAAGTGTGTGATTGCACAAATGCAAGGTACGTTGAACTTAAAGGAGTATCTCTTAAATTGACTCTTAATGAGATTAAACATTTTTTTGGAATAGTTTGTTTAATGTCCTGTCTAAAATATCCCAAAATCAGAATGTACTGGGCAAAAACCACTAAAGTTTCAGCTATTGCAGATACAATGACTCGAGATAGATTTTTTGCTATAAGAAGTTAATCTTAAAATCGTCATTGATGGCAGCATCGCTGAAGAGGTACGCAGGTCTGACAAATCTTGGAAAGTACGTCCTATTATAAAAGCAGTATGGCAGGGGTGTTTGCAGCTACCTAGAGAGAAAGCGGTTGCTGTAGATGAACAGATGATCCCATTAACAGGGACTTGTAAAACGAAGCAGTTCGTTAGAGGAAAGCCAAATCCAGAGGGCTTGAAAAATTTTGTTGTTGCTGCCCCTGATGGTCTTGTCGTAGACTTTGAATTATATCAAGGAAAAGATACTTTTCCAGATGATTCTGTAAAACGACTTGCTGTTGGACCTTCTGCCGTTGTTCGCCTTGGAAGGACATTATTTCCTGGAAGTCATGTGTACTGCGATAGATATTTCACGACAATACCACTTCTCGAATATCTTCGTCAACAAGAGAAATATTGTACTGGAACCATTATGAAATCTCGTGTACTAGCGGCAGCAGATTTAACTTCGGAAAAAATGATGGCCAAGATAGGTAGAGGCAGCTCGGAACAAATTGTAAGACAAGATGGCAAAATAGTAGTTGTACCGGGTGTCCAAATAAGAAAGGGCGCCGGCTGTTTCTCGGAAACTATACATCGCACAGCGATGAAAAAAAATTTCTTAAGAAAAGTGGCCAAAAAAAATGGCTGGAAAATATTTACAAGTTCCTAAGACTACCACAAGAGGGAGTAACTGCACAGTAATTTCAAAAAATTCAAATTTCGTCTAAAATAGCCAGTATTAGGTACCATTTTGAAAACATCAGAATAATCTTCATTAATTTTGCCTTAATTTGGCTAAAGAATTTTCTTCATATCTCGAATGAGAAAAGTGGGGGAAGATCATAAATAATGCAAGTTTTTAATCGCCCTGACACAGATTCTTTATTAAAAGTAATTCAAGTGGGTACTCGTTTAAAAGGAAATTCAAAGGGCTTTCAAAATATGCACCTGTCAATGTCACTTTGTTTTCAGTGAAGTCGTCAGAGGGCGTTGTTTAACAGAGACTGGGTTTTTAGAGATTTTATCTAAAAAGTTAAATGCAATGATATGATTTTTTCACTGCGGTTTCGAAGACTTAAAACATACTAACAAACCAGTGAAAACCGCGTTTCGATATCTCCATTTGTTTTCGAGTAATTTTAAAATAACCTATTTTTCAAATTTTAAATATAAGTACCTATAATTAATTTAACAAATGATTCAGAATTAGCAGGAATTGACAGATTAGATAAGTCGGAATAAGTTTGTCTCAGCGTTTTTACATATATTGAGTCGCATTAATATACAGGGTGATTTACGGTAGATGGCCTATTAGACGTTTTAGGCGAATGGCAACGCCGATTAATCTGAAAAAAAAACGTTACAAAAATTAAACTCCCCCGACTTGATAACAGTTTATTTCAAATGCAATCAGAACTCAACGGATGCCTCTAGAATAATATACAGGGTGTCCAAGATAAGGATCCTAAGCATGGGGATCTTGGTACCTGTTGGAGATACAGCTTCGGTTAAATTAGGAAAAAGTTGTGCACTTTGAAGGGTATTTACATGCCGTTGAGAAACTTCAAAAATTTCCATGGCCTGCTGAGATATTTGGAAAAAACGAAAATTTGCTAATATCGATTTTATTTTTTCCTGGCTTTATTTTAAAAGATATCAAAAAACTATTGACACTTTCTCATTGACACTTTTGATGTAGTACGTGATGGCGCTTTTAAATTTTATATCCGACGTTTCGTTTTCGAGAAACCATCATCAAATTTATTTTTTTATATGGCGCGAAAAGAAAGTACACCCTGTATCTGATTCCATTTTTTATTACAAATTCAATGATGTATCACATGTCACATTTTTTTTGTTAGTTGAAAGGAAAAATGCAAATTTTCTATTTTTTTAGCATATTTTTTAAGTAAGCTTTGGAAACAAATGCTTTGACGTATGTAAATACCTGTTACCGAGTCTGTCACATTTTTCTTAATATCTATTTAGAGAGTAATGAAGCCAAATGAAGCATTGATTTGCATTGTACATTGTACTACTTATAAATAAAAAAATGTAACCAGTAATAGACAATGTTTTATGATTTTTCTAACGATATGCAACAAATAATGAATACATTTTAAAAATAACGAAAAAAGCAAATAAATTAACGCATTTTATAAATTTAATTTAAAGCAGGTGTTCAAACAGGTTTCCGTTATTTTCTAGACATAAGTATGATCTTCTTACAGTAGCAGTTAAAATATCACGCAATATCTCTGGTGTAATACTTTGAAAAGCGGCCGTCACACATTCTCGTAACTCCCGCTCAGTTCCAAAAGAATGTTGATAGACTCGGTTTTTAATAAATCCCCAAAGGAAGAAGTCCAAAGGGGTTAAGTCCGGGAATCGCGCTGGCCAAGACACTTCACTGGAGGTTCCAATCCACTTTTCAGGAAAACGCTGCAAAAGGTACTGTCGAACTTGCCCAGAATTATGTGCAGGAGCCCCATCTTGTTGAAACCAACAGCTATTGACTTGTGCCAGAGGTAAATCATCTAAGCAGTCTTGTAAATCATTTTGCAATAAATTAAGATATCGTTCTGCTGTTAATGAATAATGGTAAATAAATGGACCTAATATTTTGGTTCCTAAAATCCCACACCACATATTAAACCCAAAACGTTGTTGATGTCTAGATATTTTCTTAACACGCGGATTTTGTTGGACCCAGTAGTGACTATTGCGGCGGTTAAAGATACCATTATTAGTGACCATACTTTCGTCGGACCATATTATTTTTGATGGAAAATTAAAATCCTCTTCACAGGCACGTGTATACCACTCACAAAAATGCCGACGTCGTTCGAAATCCCCAGGTTTAAGTCCTTGGCAAATTCTAAATTTGTAGGGGTGATATCTGTTTTTACGTAAAATAAACTGAGCTGTAGATTTGGCCACTCCCACATTTTTTTTAATTTGCCTGGTTGATATCTCGGGGTTTTCAATAACTGCTTGTAAAACATTATTTTGAGTTTCTTCAAGAGATTCCTTTTTTCGAGATAAAACAGGCTTTTTAAACGAACCATATTCTTTTAAATTTCGAGTCAACTCTAAGAAAATGGATTTACATGGTTGCTTTCTATCTGGAAATTTATTAAGATACATTGCTGCTGTATTTACAGTATTTTTGTAGCACAAAATGTAGCACGAAAGCATGTCAAACTTCTCTTCATGACTATAATGACCACCAGGCATATTTGAAGATAATAACACAATTTTAGCAATAATAACGACAACAGTAAATAATAATAACAATAATTACTCAACAAACAACACCTCGACAATCACGGTAACAACAACAGCAATTAATATTTAATAAAAAATATGTGACAGGGTAAAAGGTATTTACGTCAAAGTGTCAAAGCATTTGTTTCCAAAGCCTACTTAATAATATGTTTAAAAAAAAAGAAAAATTGTATTTTTCCTTTTAACTAACAAAAAAAATGTGACATGTGATACATCGTTGAATTTGTAATAAAAAATGGAATCAGATACAGGGTGTACTTTCTTTTCGTGCCATATAAAAAAATAAAGTTGATGGTGGTTTCTCGGAAACGAAACGTCGGATATAAAATTTAAAAGCGCTATCACGTACTACTTCAAAAGTGTAAATGAGAAAGTGTCAAGAGTTTTTTGATATCTTTTAAAATAAAGCCAGGAAAAAATAAAATCGATATTGGCAAATTTCCGTTTTTTCCAAATATCTCAGCAGGCCATGGAAATTTTTGAAGTTTCTCAACGGCATGTAAATACGCTTCAAAAAGCACAACTTTTTTCTAATTTAACCGAAGCTGTATCTCCAACAGGTACCGAGATCCCCATGCTTAGGATTCTTATCTTGGACACCCTGTATATGCTATGCGGTATCAAAGAAACCTTAAATTTAAAAAAATTCTCACATTTATCGCAAAATGTGCAGGACATCCATCGTGCTGTAAAAACATCCTTGCACGGGTTTGAATTGGGATGTCTTCAAGCAGTACAGGCAAGTGATCTTGTAAAAAATCTAAATAGGTGTGTCCATTCAGGACCTCTTTAAAAATGTATGGACCAATAATTCTTCCCCCTATTATCCCACACCAGACATTAACAGACCACCGACCCTGATACTGCACTTCTCTCATCCAGTGGGGATTTGTGGGAGCCCAATAGTGCATATTGTATAAATTTACACTACCAACACTGGTGAAAGTTGCCTCGTCTGTCCATAGAATGTTTGAGACAACTGGGGATCTTCTTCCATCATATTGCTAAACCAGTTACAATAATCAAGTCGTCTATCAAAATAGGTTCCTGTTAATTCCTGATGCAGCACCATATGATATGGATGCAACCTAAAATAACATTCAAATTAGGTAAAAAATAAACATAATATATATTTTTTAATATTCGATTCTAGTAATAGTCAAATTTAATTATCAACTTTTTAACAAACCTGTGGTCTCTTAAAATGTTATGCACAGTTGATTTCGTAATGCCCAAATCCAATGAAATTTGCCTTATTCCTATGTGAGGGTATAATCCAATATAAGCAAGCACATTAACAATATTTTCTTCAGATCGTCCAGAGCGACGTCTTCTGTTAAGAGGTAAATGGATACTGCCATTTTCTCGCAACCGAGTAGCTAATCTTGCAAATGTCCTTTTCGTATAATGTCTCTGTTTTGGATACCGCATAGCATATATTCGAGAGGCAACCGTTGAGTTATGATTGCATTCGAAATAAACTGCTAGCATATTATAGGCTACTTCATTTTGAAACTTAATAATATGTAGTAAAAAAACACTTACACATAAGAAATAACTTAAAACTGACAACTGTCAATTTAAGTAACTTTAAATGACATTTTCCAATCCTTTGTTTCCGTTTATATTTCCATAGGCCTCCTGATATAATAGTAATATTCAAAAAGAATTAATAAATAATGCTCTAATAAATCATATTCAGAGATTCTCGATTGCCAATTATATTTTCAAGTGGAAATATGATTATGAGCTTTCAAATAATTTTCAGTAATTTTTGATAATATTCTGTCACAAAGACCGCCCTAATATTGCTAACAATATTTAAAATTTGAAAAATAGGTTATTTTAAAATTACTCGAAAACAAATGGAGATATCGAAACGCGGTTTTCATTGGTTTGTTAGTACCCACTTGAATTACTTTTAATAAAGAATCTGAGTACATGGGCGATTAAAAAGTTGCATTATTTATGATCTCACCCCATCCTTCTCATTGAAATCAAGAAAATTCTTTAGCCAAATTAAGGCAAAATAATGAAGATTATTCTGATGTTTTCAAAATGGTACCTAATACTGGCTATCTTAGACGAAATTTGAATTTTTTTAAATGACTGTGGCCCTCTTGTGGTAGTCTTAGGAACTTGTAAATATTTTCCAGCCACTTTTCTGAAGAAATTTTTTTTTAGCGCTGTGCGATGAATAGTTTCCGAGATACAGCCGGCGTCCTTTCTTATTTGGACACCCGGTACAATGGCATGATCTGAAATCTGTACCTTTGGCATCTACTGCTCTAGGAATTCAACCTAGCGATGAGTGTAAAAGGTGGTCTAAGAAAGACTCTAAATACATTCAGGTTAAAAGACCTTACGTTGTTGCTAAATACAACGATTGTATGGGAGGAATATTGGACTTGATAGACCGAATGATTAGCTATTATAGAATTCGAGCCAGATCAAAAAAATTGACTGTAAGGGTCATTTTCCATTTCTTTGATCTAGCAATGGCTAACTCATGGATTTTTTATCGAAGAGATAAAAAAATATTTAAAATCCCTCCACGCAAAATACAACAATATTTAGATTTTAAAATTCAATATTGCCACTCAACTTTTGACAAATACACCCAACCCATGAAGTGAATCCCAAGAAAACATCCGAGGTGTAGGTACTAGAAGAAATCCTGAGGGAAATATCTTTGTCGATTCACCGTCATCGTCATTAGGCACCGAAAGAAAACGGAAACAACACTCCAGAAATTGCCACAGACTTAAAAACTTCGGGTAGATGTAAAAATGACTTGCGCCAAAAAAAAAAAACAAGTTTTTATGTAATACATGCAACACATTTTTGTGCATTACTGGCAACAGAAACTGTTTCATGAAGTTCCATAGCAAATAAATTTAAGTTTACATTTATTTTCTGCGTTTTCATAAGTTTAGACTGAAATGTTATTGAAAAAAAAATTATATATTAGCAATTTTTGTTTAGGTTAAGACCCAATGTCCATTTTATTGGACGTCATGTATCTGTCAAAGTAAGAAAAAAAATAAAAAAAGTTATTAGTAAACAATGTTTATTTATGTATTTTGTATTATATTTCCTCACAGCCCTAACTTAACAAAAACATGTCCGGGTCCCAGGAGGCTATAGTAATTTATTTTCTGAATTGCTATGATTTTATTTAAATGGTTTCTGTAATTTCTAAAATTCATTTGCTAGTTCGATATTATAGTTTTCGTTTTAGTTTGTTCCTATGTCTGATTTAAGCTATTATACCGTTTGTAATCCAATTTTTATTTTCTTTTGTAGTGTAAAGAGGTGCTTTCTGAACTCTTATTAATATCCAGTCCCGTTCTACTAAAACTCTTTTCAGATTCTGTATATTTACATTTCTTTTATTTGATGCTACTTCTTGGTGGCGAACCAATGAACTTTTATGCATATTTTTTAAACCGAATTTGTCACTACTGGAAAATGGTCTGTTACACAGCTGTCTATGATAAAAAATTGTAGTATTATGATGAAAAAAATTGATATTACAAATCTTAATAATGAAATACTCAACACCATATGTAATAAATAACTCAGAATGCAGTCCTAGTCTCCCTAAATCACTACAGTTTAACTATAATAGTTATTGTATCAAGTATCTCCAAAATATTCAAGTATTAATATCAGTGTATTTTAAACATGAAAAAAAATTAAAGAATTCTTTGGTTGAGGTTAATTCTTTTGCAGGTAATATGGTGATGGTAACTTACAAAAATCATGCTGGACATGGTTTTTACATTTCCTAATGGACACCCTCAGTAACACATTGACTCCATTTCTTTCTTCTCTACATTATTTGGTGGCTGGGATTTAGTATTTAGTTTTATGTAGCGTAAGATTTGGGATTGGGATAATTTTGCACATAGTTTAAACTCGCACTGCATGTATCATCATGAAGGAAACCAAACGAAAAATTAAAAAGCGCAACTTCGAATGTGGCATTTGTGGAAAAGCCTTTTTCGGGTCAAGCGATTTAAACAAGCACATGCGCATACATACGGATGAACGTCCGTTTGTGTGCGGGGAATGCCACCTGAGTTTTAGGCAAGCCGGTACCCTTAAGAACCATATTACATCGATTCATTGTAAATTAAATAATTTTTTTGCTTGCGAGTTATGCGGACGGACCTTCGCTTTAAAGGACAGGCTTAAATTGCACATGCGCAGACATACTGGAGAAAAACCTTATTCTTGTGAGCTCTGTCCCAAAAAATTTGCAAGAAAAAGTGAAGTCAGTCAACACATGAGGGTCCATGACAAAAAGAAGCCTTATACTTGTGATCAATGCCCTGCAACGTTTACTTGTGCCCAAAATTTACGTTTACACAAAAATAGTCATTATCAACTGAAACCTTTTACGTGTGACCAATGTGGTAAATGTTTCTCGCGTCGAGATGCCCTTTTAAAACATTTGAGAAATATTCATGACAATATTAAGGCTTTCCACTGTCCTGTTTGCAAGAAAGACTTTAAGGGCCATCTGCCTCAGCATTTAAGGACTCACACGAAAACAAAACCTCATACTTGCCCCACATGTAATAATTCCTTTGCTCAGCGATCTCAGCTAGTAATACACCAAAGAATTCACTCCGGTGAGAGGCCTTACAGATGCAGGGTGTGTTGGAAAGCATTTTCACACTCTACTGCCCTAAAGTGCCATCAGAGGCGTCACACTGGGGAAAAACCGTTTGTTTGCATGATTTGCTCGTCTATGTTTACACAGATACCTCATTTAAGAAACCATATGCTTAAGGTTCATAGAATGAACAAACCTTATTGCTGTGAGTGGTGCAGGGAGTTTTTTACGATTAAAAAAGACTTGGAGGAGCATAAGGGTGCTTGTGATAAAAAGACAATTATCAAACAAGAGGAACGAAACGTTGAAACCCCAATGAGCTTAAGCAAAATGCGTCTGCTGTTGGCTATTTTACTAAAAAAGATCTCAACCGCTGATAAATTAAAAGATTTGGGATTTAATAAGAAACTTATTGATGAGGTGTTAATTTCCTCCATAGTTTATTCAGGCAGGGTTCCATGCGTTGATAACACATTAAGCACAGCTTTGAAGCTAAAAAATAACATTCAGATTTTGCTTGAATGGACTGTACCAGATAAGTTTTTAAAAAAATTTAGGAATGAACAGAGGTCAGTTGAAGAGCTACTGGAAGAATTAACTTCATAGCAGGGCAAACATTATTAGATTAAAAGTTAGTAAAAAGAGTTTTTATTTATGAGGCTATGAGTGCAAAAACGGACTAACCCCAATATTATTAAGTGCTAAAAAAAGGTTTAAAACAAATACGAAAATGTAAGTGCGCAAAACCATACACCAAAGGACATTTTTGTAGTTCGAATTAATTGAATGTTATTGTGTGTTACTTAAATTTGCGGAAAAATTTTTGGATATGGCTAATATTCGATTTTTCTATGTGCGTTAGTCCACTCTGCATTTAAAATAGATTGGGTTTTTTAATGGGTTACTATAATTTAAACTATAATAAGTATTACGCCAAAAACTTTATTACTCGTATTGTCACGGGAATGAATAAAAAAAAATAGAAACTTTATTTTTTTATTAAGTAGGTAGTTATTAAATAGGTAAAGTTTCTTCTTCGTCAATTGGGCCAATTACTTCTCCTCCAGTTGCTTGAGCGGATGACCTCAGATTTTTATAAAAATCTTGGTATATAGGAGGGATGAATTCCATTAACTGAAGGAGATATTTCTTTATAGGTTCATTAATGGCATTACCATTTGGGTATAAAAGGGGCAGATCCTTAATTTATTTGGAAACAAATTTCCTTTTATTAATATCTACTGTGTTAAAATAAACCTCTTCATTATTCGAGTACTTATACTGAATAGTATTGGGAAAATCTTTTCTAAACTTTAACCATTTGATTTTGAGCCACTCCACCTTTGTTTTTGTTTCAGATACTTTTCGGTTTATTATGTTACTTTCAAGTTCCTTAGAAAAAAATCTTGACTCGTCCATTTCTATTATGGTAAAGGGATTTTTTTTTCTAGCATGTCTTATGACCGTATGCCCGTCTTGAGGTATAAAGATATGCGGATGGAATTTCTTTTCTTTTTTACTTCATCGTCGGCTGCTTTGATTCTAATCTTAAATAAATCGCATTTTTTGCGATCGGCAGAGTCAAATCAAGAGTCAGTTATCGGCGGATGAAAGTGTAGGTTGAATTCTGTATTAAAAGTCTCTCGAAAAACAAAATAGGACAGAGGATTCTCTACTTCATCTTTGTATAACTGGTACATTTTACCAGGGTCCAAATCTGGAGATAAATATTATCTGTGGCAGCTTTTTTCCCTGCTATAAAGAGATTCATAACAAGGAATTTTTTCAATAAATTTCTTTAACTCATCTTTTTTTGCCTCGGCTGTTTTGTTATGTGGTGGATGTTTGCCCCGCTTGTCACTTGGTGGTGATGTTCCTACAGATTTCAATTTTAGAAGTCTATCCAATTTCCCAGCAGAAACTTAAAAGACTGCTTGAAAAAACGGTTTGCACACTTTGTGCTCTACATCTTCCTCAGTGGGTAAATAATAAAGCCTGGTTTTTTCCCTCTTAGATTCTGGATTCTGGGTATAGGTACGTAACTTACCTACAACTTTAATCAAGGCAAACAAGTAGGCAGTTTGCAAGTCAAAGGATTCTAAGGTATAGAAATTCTTATGCAGTTCCATTTGTTGTTCTACTGGAATCAAAACTGAGCATCTAGCTTTACACGTACATTCAAAAGGTTTGAAAGGTTTTTTGATGGAACAATTTTGCCAGGTTTGGTTATGTACTCTCGTCCAGCACACCTTCTCTTTTTGTTTAAGTTTCTTTTCCATTTTTCAGGACTACGTACACGCTTTTTTGGTTTAGAAGTATGGGGAAATACTCCTGCTGGCGCTGGTTTGGCTTCAGTAAAATTCGTTTCTGTACCACCTTCGTCTTCTTCCCCATACCTATTAGATGACTATAAATCTTCATCCGAGGGCAAGTACTCCAACTCAGAATCCGCAAAAAGGTCCGATTCAAAGGTTGAGACGTCTGCAAAAAAAGAAAATAAACAAATTCTTCTTTTTAAGAATAACAACTTGAATTTGAAATTTTTGAGCAAAAGTGGACTAAGCCACTACAACAAAATAATGTGGATTACTTATATTATTTTATTTTAATCACTAATACTGTTTTGCAAGGCATAACAGTAAAGCCAATAAGCAATCATAAACTATCTAATAAGTATCTCATGAAAACAGTTTAAAAATTAATTTAAAATAAAAACATAACCTAATCTAAAAAAACGTGTGTTCTACTTTTATGGGTTTTTAATGCAAATACAAAAATAAAGTTAATAAATTACCTTCAGTTGTAATGTCGTCCTGGATATTCATACTATATAAATAGCTTGCTTACAATAACCGAAACTGAAGATAATTCACAAAAAAAGTTCACTATCGATCATAAACAGCACATACACTTCTTATTTTTAGCAGCACAGTGGACTAACTGAGGGTGGTCCACTTTGCTTTTTTAAACTTTTATCAATAATAAAGTTCAATAACTAGTTTAGTGCTGCCATCTCGTAACGAAAAGGAATACGTCGTTTGGTCCACTGTGCAGTAAATAGATTTTAACGTGACGGATGATATTGTACAATAAAGCCGATTTTGAATTTTTGTGGATTAGTCTGATATTGGACTCATAGCCTCATATTATGTTTAAGTACAATTTAGTAAAAATTTGTTTTTATTGGAAGAAGTTATTTTTATGACTGATGTGCTTTTAAAGGTGAAACCGTTAGTTGCTTTTTTACTTGCCATTTTATTTATATACCAAAAATCATACTGTTTAAGTACCAAAGTTTTTAATCTCCAAAGTTAGTTATTTTTAAGTTGAAACTGTTTATGTACCAAAGATAGATTTTTTTTTCATATTTCACTCAGTTCTAAAGAATGTTTTTGTTGGATTAGTTTATATAAGGGCACTGATCGGTGCTGCAATAATATTGTGTTCTTTATTAGTTAATTTGAGAATTTTAGTGCCAATTTATGTTTATTATTTTCAAAAATGCAAGGGGTTTATATTGTAATATAAGATAATATTGAATTTATTGTTTTTTATTTTCCCAATAGCAGTTGTATGGGGCTTTTGCAGTTTTAAATAAAATGTTTTTTATTCTTCAATAGCCTTTAATGCAACTACACACACACCTCCGTAACAACTTGAGGGATTAAGATTAACAAAAAACGATTTTAAAATAAAACTAACTTTACGTATTTAAAAACTGAAACCCCGATTAAAACGAATGTCGACTTTCAAGAAGAGCAAGAAAACGCGTACCTCATCGATTCCTCTAGGACGACTGAACTCATTTTTTACGATATGTTTATTTTCCACGACCATGTTGATTCCTAGAATTATTTATTATTTTTGTGAGCCTGTTAAGGGGTCCACATTATTTTTAGCTTATTTGGATGTAACTCTATTAAACAACCTAGCTGCCACTTGATTGGCGGCAAGTTTTCTTCCGGCACTATCACCTATCTTAATGTCATCTATCACACCACGCCACTTGTGTCGCTGCTGCAGTTGACCCAAATACTGTAACTGCCCTTTTTTCCAAAACCCTTGGACGAGCTGTGCGAGTAAGTGTTACCTTTGTAACCGACTTGGGTTCTATTCCGCCATGTCTTCTTGAGGTAGGGTATAGGGTGAGCCACCGGTTAAAAAATTACTAGGTGTTAATACTTCTAAGTCCTCCGGACCTTCTGATAATGGAGTTAGTGGTCTAGAATTCAAGCAACATTCAATCTAGGTTGTAACTTGTAACACTGGTATTTTTCCCAATATCTGGAAGCAAGATCTTTACAAAGGGCGATGCTGGAACAATAGAGAATTACCGCTCTATATCCATTCTGTGCAATTTCTCAAAGTTATTCAGGTTGGCTCTTTATAAATTAATTTTTCCCAAGGTTAAGTCCATGCTGGCCAACGATCAATATGGCTTCGTTTCTGGTCGATCATGTACTACAAACTTAGCATTCTTCTCTCAGTTTGTGAGTAAAGCACGTAATTATAGAGGTCAAATCGATGTTATCTACACAGACTTTCAAAAGGCTTTTGACCATATTTCCACTTCATCCTATTAAATAAGCTTGAACGCCAATTTGAATTCTCCGATCGCTTGATAAAGCTCCTTAACTCCTATTTAGTTGACCGCTCTCAGTTTGTAGTGGTCGAAGGCTTTAGATCTGCTTGTTTTTCACCCACCTCTGGAGTTCCTCAGGGCTCTAACTTGGGCCCCCTTCTCTTTAACGTTTTCGCTAATGACTTGATCTCCACCCTCAATTGCTCTCGGTTAGCATATGCTGATGACCTAAAGCTTTTCCATAGGATTGACTCTATAGCAGATTGTGGTCAACTGCAAGAGAACGTCAATACTGTACACCATTGGTGCACTTTGAACAGGCTTAAACTTAATGTTTTCAAGTGTAATGTGGCCAGCTACTTTCGAATCAAAAGTCCAGTTGTCTTTAATTACTCAGTTAATGGAGAGTCTCTGGCAACCTGTTTTAAGGATCTTCGAGTCACCTTTGACCAAAAATTTTCTTTTATCCCTTTCATCGAAGATACTGTTTCTAGAGCTACTCGCATGCTGGGCTTTATTATTAGAACTTGCGAACTTTTTTCGAACACTGCCACTGCCAAAACTCTCTTCTATGCATTTGTTAGATCCAGGCTGGACCACAGCTCCCTCATTTGGTCTCCCATTTATAATCAGCACATTCACCTATTGGAATCAGTCCAACGGTGATTCCTTAAATGTTTCGCATTTAAGGATGATGGAGTCTATCCTCCAAGGGGTTTTGACCATAACCTGCTGCTCTCTAGATATACTGAACGGTCACTTGCGAAGAGGAGAGAAATGCATTCGGTGAAATTCTTGTTTAATTTACTTAACCATAAAATTGAACTGCCCATCCCTTTTGCAACGGATTTGCTTTCATAAACCACGCCCAGGATCTAGACCGTGTCCAGCTTTTAACCTGGACACAGCTAGGTCCAACATTCTGTACCAGAGTCCTATTCACTTTATGTGTCAAAACTATGAGTCACCTTATTATGGTCTATAGGGGAGGCTAGGTTATTTAGTTCTTAGCTGAAATACATTTAATTACTCATTTTTTTCTGCTCTTTTGATTTAAATTAATTCTTAATTCTTATCCTAATTTAGTGTAACTTACTACTTTTTTTATTATACAGGGTGTCCCGAAATTACATCGCAATATTTTACCAGCCGCATCTTTGTCTAAAAATAAGACAAAGTCCATATACGGTATGGTTCAAAAGTGCATCGTTTTTAAATTACAGGGTGTTTTATGAATCATGTTAAAGATGGTTTTTTGTTAATATATCCGGAATGCCTAGTTGTAATCTTTTGAAATTTTCAACATTTAATATTGGTTTTATTAAAAACTGATATTGCAACCATTTTTGCCAAAATGTATACAGGGTCGTGTAAAATAAGTGGTCGGTAAAGTTTAAATTGTTAAAACTTTTTTTCTAGCAACTCTGATAATTTTGGTATTAGAATTGAAAAGAACAAACATTTTTACATAAAATTATTAATAAATCATGAATTGGTATTTCAAAAAGTAACTACAACTAACATCTTGTAAAATGATAATTGGCTGTGTTTGTTGACAATTAGTTTATTTGTTAAATTTTGTTTAACGTTTTGTTGACATTTCACATTTTTTAAATTTGCTTTGGCAAAGTAAATTAGTTCTTTTTTGTGATTCATTTTTCAAAATCCAATCTTTATCCAATTATGGATAGATTTACAAATCAAGAGTTAGCTGACATGCATTTTGTTTATGGTTTGTGTAATGGCAGTTCTTTAGCGGCTGTCCGTGAGTATCGCCGAAGATTTCCCCTAAGACATGTTCCAGATCGTCAAGTTTTTATAAACACTCACCGAAATTTATGCAATAACGGAAGTTTTCACAGAGCTCGTGGACAAGGCAGACCACAAGAAGATTATAATCCATTCTTGGGCATCTTGAGCATCCAATTTTGTCAATGGGTAATTAATAATCCAAACTTAATTCCTTCCATATTATGGACGGACGAAGCCACTTTCACACGAAATGGTTCATTTAACATGCATAATGTGCATTTTTGGGCAGGTCAAAATCTAAGAGCCATAAGGCGTAGTAATTTTCAAAGAAGGTTTTCGGTAAATTTGTGGGCGGCATTAATCGGGGACCAACTTATTGGCCCGATAGAATTACCCAATCGGCTAACTTCGGAGAATTATCTTCATATGCTGGAAAATAATCTTGTGGAGCTTCTGGAAGAAGTTCCTCTTATCTTACGCCAAAACATGATTTTTCAACAAGACGGAGCGCCTGCTCATTTTGGTCGCAATGTGCGTGAGTGGATGAATAACCATTTTCCTGAACGTTGGATTGGTCAAGGTGGTCCTATAAATTGGCCTCCTCGATCTCCAGATCTAACTTCGTTAGATTATTATTTATGGGGACATTTAAATGAGTTGGTATATGCCGTGGAGATAAATACCCGTGAACAACTGATGCAAAGGATTAACTGGGCTGTTAATGAAATAAAGAGAAATCCATTTGTTGTTTTAAGGGCTACTCGCGCAATAATAACGCGTAGGGCAAGATTGTGTCTTCAGCAAAATGGAAACCACTTTGAACATTTGTTGTAATTTGTGCTTTTTTGTTTGGTGTTTTTATGTTTTTTTTTGCGTAATAAATTAATTGTTCCTTTTTATTACCTATTCAATTACATTAAAAAAAAACAATTGAACTCGAAAAACAATTTTTGATCTTAAATAAAGTTTGTGATAGTCTTAGGTCATGTTTATCCCCAACGGATTTTTAAGATGCTTTTTAATTTTATTAACTATTACCAAAATAACTTACGCGTTCTCTTTGCAAAACATTTACATCTAATTTTTTCGAAAACGGAAGCTCCTATCGAAATTAGACAAGAGCACCTTTTTTATGTAAAAATGTTTGTTCTTTTCAATTCTAATACCAAAATTATCACGGAGTTGCTAGAAAAAAAGTTTTAACAATTTAAACTTTACCGACCACTTATTTTACACGACCCTGTATACATTTTGGCAAAAATGGTTGCAATATCAGTTTTTAATAAAACCAATAGTAAATGTTGAAAATTTCAAAAGATTACAACTAGGCGTTCCGGATATATTAACAAAAAACCATCTTTAACATGATTCATAAAACACCCTATAACTTAAAGACGATGTACTTTTGAACCATACTGTATATGGACTTTTTGTCTTATTTTTAGACAAAGATATGACTGCTAAAATATTGCGATGGAATTTCGGGACACCCTGTATAGCAATTCTTTTATAGTTTAGTTGCGTGGATCTAATACAGTTCATGCATTCGTACTTGTTCCCATTTTGGGTACTTTTGCGGGATATCTCCGTTATTTTTAGAGATAGAGACTTGCGGTTTTCGCGACACTGTGCTACTTTTTCATAAAACTAAAAATGCTGTTAACAAAATTTTTATAGCCCTTTTATTTTTTAAGATACAGGGCATTTTTGAGATTTTTGCATTTTGGGACCGCCCTCGTATCTCCGTTATTTTTAAAGTTTTTGTAAAAGTAAAAAGTCATTCTTATAGATTTTTTCCGTAGAATCTAGTGGTGTAGATATATATATTTTTTTTGATTAATAGTTTTTGAATTATAACCCAAACTTATGGTTTTTTAAACGGAACGCCCTATATATTTATAGTTTATAAAATTGGCCCTTTTTTTACATTTTCAAAAATATATAACAGTATTGACTTATTTTCAATAATACGTAAATAACTAACAATTTTCTAAATAAAATGCATAATTTAATAGTAGGCCATGAATAACAATAATAGACAAATAAAAATTTACAAAGTAATAACGACCAATGGGAAATTGCATCATTCTTTTTTTTGTAATAAAAGAACATAAAAACGAATATATAAATTTTATAAACACTTTAAGAAAACAACCATATAACAAAACAAAATTTTTTCAAGAGATGTTCAAAATTACCACCATCTTCTCTGATACAAAATTGGCACATCTTTGTAACCCTTTGAATAGCATTCAAAATAATTATTTGTCTTCTTCTCAGAATCTGAAATGCTAAATAATCGCGTCCAGCGCTCGGCATCGCCAGGATGTAAATGTTGAACTATGTTAAATTTGTATGGATAATACTTATATTTTTTAAGATCCGTTGTGCGTCAGTTTTTGGCACTCCAATTTCTTTTTTCGATTTTTCTGCATAAGCTCGACGGTGTCGCTTCTATATAACCTACAATATCTATTTCTTTTTCTTCCCTATTTTCTTTATTGTATGCTTTAGGACGCGGCTCAACAAGCCGTGCTCAAGTAAATTGTCCTTCTAAATGAGTAAATATACCAAAAAACGGTTGCCTTCTCTCTGGAAGCATAAAATTACAAGCATAAAATTACAACATTAGAAATTAGTAGGTAGTCATATAACGGGTTCTAAATTACCTATGGAAATATAGTTCCGAAGCTTCTTCAGCATTTTCATTGCTTCGTAAAAACATACAAGCATATGATATTTTTTATCATTTTCATATGCTGCCATTTTTTTGGCAAAATTCACAAATAATGAAAATCAATGAGTTTTAGAGCATAAACTCAATCAAAACCCTAAGATAGTTAACATTTATTGATTTATTTGTCATTTTTTTGTTTCTTGCGATAAATAGCCATGACCTCCCATTAAATTATGAATTTGATCATTTAAATTTAGAAAATTGTTATTTATTTGCGTATTTTTGAAAATAAGTCCATACTGTTACATATATTATTTAAATAGGTAATAAAAAGGCCAATATTATGAACTATAAATATACAGGATGTGCCGTTTAAAAAAACATGTTTGGGTTATAACTCAGAAACTATTAATCAAAAAATATATATATCTACACCACTGGATTCTACGGAAAAAATCTAAAAGAATGAGTTTTTACTTTTACAAAAACTTTAAAGATAACGGAGATATCCCGCAAAAGTACCCAAAATGAGACACCCTGTACATTTATATATTTAATTGATTTATCTGCAACTGGGTATTTGTAACCTGTTGGAAATAAAGCTTATTATTATTATTTTTATTATAACTGTATATAACTCTTCGTATGTTAATTTTTGTTTCCCTATGACCCTTTTCAAATGGTACTTGGCTGACTTAACGGCAGATTCCCATAGTCCACCAAAATGCGGTAAACATGGTGGAATAAAATGCCACCTTATAAAGTAACCGGAAAAATAATCTGAAAAGGCCCTTTGAACCGTTTCGTTTTGTCGTGTGTAAAAATTGATTTAATCGCTGAATTTCGTTACTTGCCCCCGAAAAATTTAGCATTATCTGAGTATATGTTGCTATATTCCCCCATTCGCGCGATAAATCGTTTAAAACAATTTAAGAATGCTTGAGTCGTCAAATCCCCCACCAGTTCTAGGTGAAATGCCCTTGTAACAAAGCACACAAATACATATAAGTATGCCTTGACAACTCTGTAGCCTCTACATGTATTAGCCTTAATATGAAAAGGTCCCGCGTAATCTACGCCGCTGTTTGTAAATGGTCGTGTTATGTTGCCTTTGGAGAAAACTACCCGTTAAAACCTACTAACAACGGTTCGTTAAATAAAAGGCCAAAAAACTGAATTTAACCCTTTATTCTAAAAATGGTAGCAGATTATTCAATTATCACGAAAGATTACACTAGGTACGGTTACAAAGAAATAAACTATACTTATTACTTAGAATCTGATTGCATAAAAACAAAACGAACGCCCGCGGCAAACCGATCATAAAAGTAATAAAAATACCGTTCTCCAACTTAAAACTGGACTTGAACTGCTTTTTAAAACGATCCTAATACACTATTATGCCTAATAAGAGCCCCCCCCATCGCATGCCTACGCCTTGTTTTGACCATTCCGCGGAAAAATACAAATACTGAGAAACCTTATAAGAAGCATCGCGCGAGGACCCAAATTACAATAACACAAACAAAAGATATTGCGGCGGCTTTGACATCCTCCCACCTGAGTCACGTCAATGTCAAATAGTGACTCACAAAACAATCAAAGTACTAAAAAACTAGAAAGATCAATACAAAGTATTAAAAAACTCTAAATCTAACTAAACCTAAATACATAAAACCAAAGTTTTCCCGTTACAAATACCTTTTCGGAACTTTAGTCTTACGCCCACTACGTGTTACACATGATTTAACGACGGGTACTCTGCTTTTCACTCCCGAACACTCATCTTCACTTTCGTCTGTTACATGGGAATTAAGACCACCCTTATCCCGATCATCACCAAAGTCCCGCATTATACCAGGATGAGGCAAACAAAAGTCATTATCATCGCCACAAAGTCTATCCACGTCACATTCTAAGGGATACAACCGCTGAACCGGTCTTAACAAGGATCCCTTACTAGTTTCCAATCTCACTAAACGAATCTGACCATCCTTGCCAGGAATCACTTCCACAACACGCCCCAATGGCCACTGAAGACGCTTTTCGTTATCGTTTCCTATGACCACCAGTTCCCCTACTGAAATTTGCCTACCAGGTTTGCTACTACTCCAAGATCTCAACTGTCCCAAATACTCGATCCTGAACCTCTGCCTTAAATCATACCGCAGTTTTTGCAGATGTTGGATCCGTTTACACAAAGATCTTCCATCAACTTGGTCACAATCAGGAACTCCAGCACAAACTTGTTCCCTCAAGAACATCACAGGGGTCAAAGGAATAAGTTCTTCACTGTCGTTAGAAACATAAGTAATTGGTCGCAAGTTTATGACCGACTCACAATCGCACAGGACCGTAAGAAGGTCCTCATAGGTCACACAAGCTCGACCCAGGACTTTGCGGAGAATTTGCTTCAGAATTCCAACCATCCTTTCCCAGAAACCGCCCCACCAACTTGCAGACGGAGGATTAAATCGCCACGAAATTCGATCGACACTAGTACCCGCGAGTATTTTTTGCCAGTTCAGTTTATTGAATGCATTTTCAGTACCGACGAAATTCGTGCCATTGTCACTATATATAGTCTTTGGACGTCCACGACGCGCTACGAAACGTCTGAGTGCTTGTACAAAACTTGACGTAGACAGCCCCGTGCACAATTCTAAATGCACCGCCCGGTAAACGGCACATGTGAATAAGCACATCCATGCTTTTCCCCCATCTTTCAGAAAAAGTGGCCCAGCAAAATCAACTCCGGATATTTCAAAAGCTGCGGCATCTCGGACCCGATCCAATGGAAGAGGAGGTAAACATGCCGTTAACGCCTTACCATGTTGTTTTTTACAAATTACGCACTTCGAAATAGCTGATTTAATAACCCGGCGCCCCCCAAGAATCCAATAATTTTCGCGTAATATAGAAATCAAACCTTGAGTGCCTACATGCAAAGCCTTAACATGTTCATCAAAGATCAGATGTTTCACCAAAATATGCTTTGCCGGTAGAACAACCGGGAAGCGAAAATGCTCATTATCTATCCGATTACTAATTCTAGAGCGTAAGCGAATGAGTCCACGTTCGTCTTTAAAAGGGTTTAAATTACTTAATCGAGGATCTTTTTCACCCTTAAAACAGTCTTGTTGGATAAGCTTCAGTACATGAGTTTCCGCTTTTGCCAATTCTTCTCTAGAGAGCTCTCCTTGAAACTTTAAAGTTGGATACCTTGTATTGTGCAAAAACCTGAACACCCAACCAACCATACGAAGAGTTTTAACAAACTTTGAAAAATATAATAGATGCCAATCGAATGTCATATCTGAATTAATAAGAGTGTTCATGGTCCCCTTCCTCTTTTCCTTGTTAATTTCCTTCTCCTCACAAACAAGATCATTTACTTGAGGCCACGACTCAGGATTCTCGGCAAGCCAACTCGGCCCCTCCCACCATCTAGACTCTAGCAGCTGTCTTGGCGAACAGCGACGAGAAGGGAGATCTGCAGGGTTCAAAACCCCTGGAACAAAATGCCAATTATCTGTGGACGTATATTTATTGATTTCCGCCACGCGGTTTCCTACAAATGTCCCCCAATTCTCTTTACGACGAATCCAACTCAGCACCGTTGATGAGTCGCTCCAAAAATAAACGGATTGCCCTAAGTCAAAATTTAGATCCCGTTGTAACGATACGAAGAGTCTGGTGCCAATAAGAGCCGCCAATAGCTCCAAACGAGGTATTGAAATATCTTTCAGGGGAGCTATCCTAGACTTGGCCGCGATTAAACGGACATAAACATTACCCTGAAAAATGCCCCTCAAAAAAATTACCGTCGCATATGAGTCTTTACTCGCATCACAAAAAATATGGATACTTTTTTGATCCCCTGAATTGTCAGCATAAGCCCATCTCTGGATTTTAATCTGGGTTAAGTAACGCAACTCACCAAGCCATTGACGGAACGCACTTTCTGTTACCGGATCTACTGGATCATCCCACGCCAATTTAGATTTCCATGTCTTCTGAAGCAGTAACTTGGGCAACAAGGTTGAAGGTGCCGTGAAACCTATAGGGTCGAAAACCCTCTGTGTAAACGAAAGCATTAACCTTTTACTGATCGGCTGGCATGCAAGGTCATTTACTCCTAAAAGACATGTTTCACTCACCCTCAATATATCTTTGGATTTGTCCCACATCATCCCAAGCACAGCGGTCTCAGATGGGCCCTCAGAAGCATTATCCACTTGCCCTGAAAACTCCCACCCTCTGAGGTCAAACTTTGCCTCATTCATGACCATGATGGACTCTCTCATGAAATTCTGCAGCATTTCACTATTGGATACACTTGTGACGCAATTGTCAACGTAGAAGCTTTTTAATAGCTGCAGAATAGTCTCCTTGCTAAAAAATGTACTGCCACTTTCGCACCTGTCCAAACATAGCAAAAGATGGTACTCTATTGTTGCGCCTAACAAAAATGGGCTACTATTCACCCCAAACACAACCCTCTTGTGTCGAAAGATCCTGTCCTTTCCTTGCAAATCTACCCATAAAAAACGCAAAAAATCCCTATCGGCCTCGTTCACAGAAATTTGAAGAAACGCCTTCTTAATGTCAGATACGACACCAATCTTGCTCATTCTGAACCTCAACAAAATATTAGGAATTAATTCAATAACATTTGGACCCTTATTAAGACACTGGTTAAGAGAGGGATGATTCTTTGACCTGGCCGATGCATCAAAAACTGGTCTAATACGAGTGGTGCTGCCCTCTTTTACTACTGGACGATGAGGCATATAGTGCACACTTTGCATGGCGGGTGGCTCCTCAAAAACCTCCTCAATAATATCCCCATCCAGCCACTCCTTGAAAACACTATTATATTCTGAAATCAACTCACTTTTCTGTAACTTACTAATCGTACCTTGTAACCTGGACTTAGCAACATTATACATACAAGGCAGAGGAGGATGACCTTCCAACCACGGTAGACAAACCTCATATCTACCCACACTATTTATTTTTACCCTTTCCAGAAATGATGCCTTAGTAGCTGCAGCCACCTCTTCCTGCGACTTTTTCTCTACCGGATCTCTAATTCCTAAAACATCTAAATCCCAAAGTTGAGGCAAACTCGCATCCCTGGCGAAAAGAGAAATGTCCACCATAGTACTGCTGGCCACCCTTGAAACAGGTACTTTTCCCATCAGTGTCCAACCTAGAAAAGTTTCTACCGCCACCAGACCACTCGACAATACATGCCTCCTCCCAGTGTACAAAACGCCAGCTATATCAGAACCTATTAAAATATCGATTTGTGAACTTTCACCCGTATGCCTAGCCTGGTCCGATAGTTCAACCCCTAGCAAACTGAGTTCTTTTATCCAATCACCATTAAACACCGGTGGAACACATGAGCAAATGACAAGCTGATCGAGCACTTCCATAGTCAAACTAAAATCTCCCTCTTTTAATTTTATATTATAACTTTCATGCCATTGTTCAGATAAGGAACCCCCAAAGAGTCCGTGTAAAATTCTCTCCCTGCGTTTCGAAACAAGACCTAAAAACCTCGCAGTTGATTGCAAAATATATGACCTTTGTGATCCGGTGTCAATCAAAGCCCGCACCGACCGACTACCATTAATGCCTTCTAATTCGAATTTTAACGTTTGCATGAAGACATGGTTACCCATAGAAATTTTACAAGGTGAGTTGACACTGACTAACTCGTTAGAGGATACAGCGTCAGCGACAGGCTTAGCTGGTGAATCAAGGACCTTTTGCTGCGCACTCGCATGCAAATTCGGACACATCAGGGGCACATGCGATTTTTGACATATAATACATTTTAAACGCACCCTGCAATATCGCGCCTGATGACCGATTTTTAAACAACGAAAACATGCTTTTTTATTACTCAGCATCGTCTTTCTTTCATCGAAAGAGAAACCTTGAGCCTTAAAACAATCTGCTGCCTCATGCGAATTGTCACAAAAAATACATTTAGTTGCACCCGAATTAACATTTACAAGGCCTGCGGCTGTAGGTACTCTGTCTGAATTCGTCGTTTTGTACTTAGGGACCCCCCGCCCGGATTCTTTGCGATCTACAAAAGTTTTTAAACCAAAACCTTCTGAGGCTAACTTTATGCGCTGGTCGTTTTCTACTTCGTTTTGCAGAAAAGACATTAGGCTATTTAACTTCTCTTCCATTGTTGGATATACCAAAACCCTCAGACCACTATGAGAAGAGTTAAGCTCTGAACTACGCGGTGAACGTTGCCAAACACGTAGTAAACTTTCAGGCAAACACGACTCTATCAGCGGGAAAAGCATGGCTGCGTATTTGTCTGATTTTATACCTAGAGTCTCTAAAGCACGCAGCTGCGTCTCTAACCTATCGTACAATAGCGCAACATCTAATTTATTTGAAGAGGTTGCATTATTTAAAATTAATTTTAAAAACTCCCGAATATAAACCTCTATTTGCAAGTTCTCACGTCCGAACCGAGAGGTTAAACAATCTACAATCGACGAATAATTTTGCCCGGTCGCGGGGAAACTTTCCACAAGTTGGCGGGCACGGCTTCCTGGGATAGTAGCCTGAAGCAAATACTGAATTTTGTCCTCAGGATCAATCTCCGCATCCTCATGAAACTTTTTAAATTGCGACCAAAAGGGCAACCACTCTTTTATGTTTCCATCAAAAAGTTTTAGTTGAATAGTAGGTAGTTTGAATTTTCGCTTACCTGGTAGGCCGACTGATGAGTTACCTTGAGACTGACCACCTCCATACTCAGATTTAGAGCTATTCTGCACCAGCTCCTCGTAACGATGTAAAAGGCCCACGTTTGTTTTGGTGTAGCCTTCAATACCTTCCATTTCCTGGAGCAAATCATTCTCTGAGGCATCCTGTTCCAATAATGCATCATAGATCTCACCATCAGCTAATTTAAGCGCACTAAAATTTTCTAGGAGAACTTCCCAAATTATCTTTATTTTTGCAATATCGGGCTCGTCCTCCCCAAGCAACTGCTCAACTTCGTTAGCCTTCTTGGTAAAACCTTCCTATGCCTCTTTTTGGTTTCCATTTTACCACAAAAAAGGTCCGATAGATTGTTCAAAACGACACTCGTTTGCCTAAAACTCGCGGCAGCCCGGTGTATATCTACCGACTAAAAACAATCAAACCAAAAAGTCCGACAAAAGCACTAACTTGTAACCCGTCAGTAAAATTTCTTCAAAAAATCTGCTACCGTCCTGTCACGGTCGCCACTAATGTTATGTTGCCTTTGGAGAAAACTACCCGTTAAAACCTACTAACAACGGTTCGTTAAATAAAATGCCAAAAAACTGAATTTAACCCTTTATTCTAAAAATGGTAGCAGATTATTCAATTATCACGAAAGATTACACTAGGTACGGTTACAAAGAAATAAACTATACTTATTACTTAGAATCTGATTGCATAAAAACAAAACGAACGCCCGCGGCAAACCGATCATAAAAGTAATAAAAATACCGTTCTCCAACTTAAAACTCGACTTGAACTGCTTTTTAAAACGATCCTAATACCGTTGATTGAATATTTGGGAAGATACGCAATCCTGTGTTAAAAAGTGTACCCGGTCGACTATCGGATTGCCGTTTAGTTTCGTGCACCGTGTGGTGCTGCCGCAAAGCGTCAAATCTAGGAACAATTTATTTTAGCTGCGTGGACTTGGCTTTTGGCTTCTTTGAGTCAGGTTTTTAACGACGCTGGAATCTCCGGTTATGCGGCCGTGTTGGATATTTTTTTAAGATATGGGATGATGCTGCCAACTATGTTTTTATTTTTTTTTTTTGAACATACAACACGGTGTCATTTATGTGGTCGTCAAGTGATAAGTGATATGCAATGTAGTGAGATCTGTAAAGTAAGGAGTTGTGAGTGAGGATGTTAATAGAAATAGAAAATAAGCCACATTTTAAGTTTTAAGCGACACAGGAAAATTCTCAATTACCAGTTGTTACAACTATACTTAAAACTATAAAAAGATACCTAGTAACAAAAAAAAAAAAACATTTTGTTTAAAGACCCCGCATCACGGTTATGCAGGACGTCAATAGAGGTGGTATAATTCGAGGAAAGTTGAGCAATATAGTGTCCTTTTATAATAAAATCTAAATACATCCTAAATTTTGCAAAAAACTGAAATTTGGCAAAATCATTTTAATTTTTTTCTGGCGTTATTTCAAAATATATGAAAAAAGTATTTATTAAATGAATAAATTATTGTGACCACTTTTTCTCGCCTATACGATGACACCTTTAAATTTAAAATACGACGTTCTGTCTTTAAAGAGCCATCATTAACTTTGTTTTTCTTTGTAGGCGCTATATTGACCATTTGCAGTTTAACGACGCGGGAATCTTTGGGCGCCCGGCCGTTTTGTTATTTTTTTAAGACAAGGACGATGATAACATGATGATAACAGCGCTTTTATTTATTTTGTTATTGCCGATATTTAAATGCGCTGTGATCTCGCATAAATAACTAGATAAATGTGGTGGTCAAGTAATATATTGGAAGGTGCTATCTCTTACAACTTAAATTTTATTAACAAATAATAAATTACTTACCAAAATCATTTTTTGAGACAAAAATAAATAAATAAAAACAAAACAAAAATTCAATAAGCTTTTATTTATTAATTAGAAAATTAACAAAAATATTAAATTAAAGGTGATGATATAGGTAGGTTTCACGTAAATATAAAGAATAAATTAAATAATTAAAGATTTAATATCTATATTCGTTACTATAGTTTTTTAGAGTCAATAATGTTTTGCAAAAAGTAGCCCGTAATGTGATTTTTGACAATACGGGTTTGTTTGAAACCAGCCAATATCTCAAAAACTGTGTAGGGTAGTGAGATCTGTGAAGTACACTTTTTTTGGACAAAAATATTGAAAAATATTTGGATTTATGTGGATATCTGTACTTTTTGGTAATACTCATGTGGTTTTGCTTTCTTTATCTAATAAGTACGTTTTAACAACGTGTTGCCAAGATACAGAAATACCATTTATTCGAAATTCTAACTTTGGATTCATACAATTATTTCTTAAGCTTTTTAGTAAGTGAGGAACATCAAATAAGGTAAACACATTAGAATTGTTAATGGTAATAATGGGATTTCTTTCTGTTGCACCTAAAATTTTAAACGCACTCCTATTCTTGGTGCCCTGATCACAAACTAGAGCGACTGGGAAAAGTTGTACATTTTGTATACCCCGAATAAAATATGGTATTATTTGTGCCAGCATATTCTGGAACTTTCCAATTCTCAAACACGCCTCTAACAAAACAAACTAACGCGGAATTGGCAACCTCGTTTTTTCGCCCAAGAAATCCCAAATCCTCGTATCCTCCAATAAAATCATAATATTTATTATATTGTAACTTAGGCTCTAAAAGAATTTTATCAAAAAGGACTACACATGCTCGTTCTCTTTTAGACATGGTTTTGACCTTTATTTTCAATTTTTTTGTCAAAACATTTTCCAGACCAGTTTTTAAATTTATAACTCGAAGCCATGACTGAATCGTACGAACCGATGACAAAAAAACAACAATTTTTCTCTTAAAAACTTGTAACATCCAGGCGACTTATAATAAAGAGAAAGTGCCAAATGTCGCTCATTGGTCGTCCAAACTTTTTTCCTCGTTGGAGATAACTGCATGTTAATTAGTGTTTTTACAGCTGTACTTTTTCCTTTAAGTAAATTTGCCAAAAAGTTTTTAGACACTAGATTTGCTTTCTTTTTAAGTCGTAAATACTTATTTTTTTCAACTTTAAACTTTTTTTTAATGAAGTTAACTTAACACTTAAAACTCTTAATTTTTTTTAATATTAGATTTTGTGGAAGATGGGGTATCTGGATAATCTACAGTGAACTTTGGAACTGTCAGCTGTGTCAACTCTGAACTGAAGCCTCTTACGAGAATAAGTTTTTAATTGTTTATCTGAAATATAAAACAATTTATCCATCTTCTAAAACATTAAGGGGTCATTCAAAAAAGTTAGTTATACAGTGCTTTCATTTCAAAACGAACCATCCTTAATAACTTCTCAAAAAAAAAACTTCCTAAAAAAAAAACGTGAATTTAAATATATAGGAGGACGTTTAATTTTATATTTTAACTAGGAATAAATTTTTTAAATGGAAAAAAAGTTTATTAAGTTGTATCATTATATTACAGCCAGCCAGTTAAAGCTAAATTTGTTCTATATCACTAAAAATAACAGGTGTAGAATTATTTTTGGACAATTGCTAAAGAATATTCAAATTCTTTAAAAGCACTAAAGTTTAAAAGAAAATTTTAACTTCCTTTATTTAGAAACATATGGTTTATGGTTGATCGTTCTCACATATGCTTACTCGTTGACATATGCTTGATCTATTCGAAGACCAGAATAGATCAAGTGTTACCAATTTTAATTTTAGAGACATTTAAGTACAAGTGCTCAAAATTGACCAGTGCATTCAGTTTTTTGTTTATTAAATATTAGGATTATTATAAATATATATAATAATATTACGATTTTCGAAACACCGTCAAAGGCTAAAGTATCTAACAGAAAATTGAAAAGTAATCACCCAAAAGCAGTTTTCACTGTATTTTATTACTTAGATCTGTTATAAATTACTTATTTTATTGGGTATTACGTCACTTATAGCAAAAATCAATTTAGAAAATACCATTAAAAATACATTACTTGTAATAATCAATATTTAACAACTGAAAAAGATTTTATTAAAGATATCTTAATACAAAATAATTATTTTAGTTTGTTAGTTTAATTAGAGTTTGATAATGCACGTATAAAATTGAATCAACCAATTTTTACGACAAATCTTATTTTACTATTTATTCCAGGTTTTTCTTATAAGATAGAAAGCATTACTAAAAAATTTAACATAAGAATTATTTTTAAATCACAAAACACATTACGATATTTATTAAGAAAAACTTAACCTTTCAAATAAAATGAACCTAATAAAAATCTAATATATAAAATTCTTTGTACTTGTGGTAAATTTTACATAGGTGAAACCTGTAGACCATTACCAATAAGAATTAATGAACATAAATTTTACATAAATAAATATATACCTATAGATATAAATATAGACCCTATAAATAAAAAGTAATATCCTATAAAAAGCTTCTTTATCCCGCCCAAAAATGTTTGTGATACGTCTTTAACATCTTCTAGTTAGCAAATTAAGTGGCCTGTTAAATTTAAAATATTTGTTTGCTGTAGAACTTTTTTTGAAAAGCGAAGCTTTCTTAAAATAAATAGGCATTTCCAAATTTTGCTAAAAAACAAACTTTTTATCCTAAAATGATGAGATCTATCGTCCATTTACATTTGTGCATTAAAAGAATTATCCTGTCTATATGTAAGTAATATATAATTATAATTATAGTTATAATAATATTATAATACTTATTGTCGTAATAAGTAAGGTTTGTCACCAACTTGTAAAAGAGTTTGAAAATATGCAAAAGGGTAAATAGGAATATTTTCAGTAATGCGAGCACGAGAATGAGCATTAAAAGTATACCCACTCATGTACTTTTAATACAACAGTTAAAAAAATCTGCCTATAAAAAATAAAGTGTCAAGTTTAAGTAATAATATAATATTCTTTACTTACCATTTTCCCAATTTATTGATGAAACTTTCGCATCTAAACTCTCAAGGCTTTGAGCGTTACATGAGGTATCAGGCAAAGAAATTGTGTTTCTAGAGGCCGGTTCTATAATTTAGAGTAAATTTATAATACTAATTTGGAAGGAAACAGTAAAATATCAAAAAGAATACCTTTCCATGAAATTGGTACAGCTGATTTTAAAAGTCTCTTTCGCTTTTTACTTACTGCAATATATATTTTGTCAAAATGTTTCTCGCAAACCACTTTGATTTTTAATAAATTTTCATCCATAACATATGTTTCCGCAGTGCCTATATTTTCTATCCACTGGTTAAGCAACACTGGTTTTAAAATCGGAAATTTGAAAAAACTGAGAACATTGTTTTTACATTTTCTTACATTATTGCACCCACGATACGCACACTGATTAATTTTGCCTAAAGGAGCCATTGTCTCACAAACTAAACACATTTACATATATCTATCTATTTGTGATTATGATATCCAAGAAAATTTTTTAACAACTACCAAATTGCAATACGGCAAACACGAACCTGTGCAAAAACTCTCCCACACGACTCAGGATGATCGGCCGATTACTAATGAGAAGCGACGGACGAAATTATTTTCGCGCATACTGGAGAGAATCGCCATCTATTTTTCACGCATATTTGCGGTCACGCTTTACCCCAGAAGGTTGCGTATCTTCCCAAATATTCAATCAACGCTAATACACTATTATGCCTAATAAGAGCCCCCCCCATCGCATGCCCACGCCTTGTTTTGACCATTCCGCGGAAAAATACAAATACTGAGAAACCTTATGAGAAGCATTGCGCGAGGACCCAAATTACAATAACACAAACAAAAGATATTGCGGCGGCTTTGACAGGTCGGGAAGGTATAACCCTTGCCTGTGGGAGATCGCCCATGATTTAATACTTACCTTATTAGCAGCAAATCTTTAGCTTTTACCCGAAAACAAACTATACAAGTACTCAACACACTTCTAATCGCATGACGACCAGATGTAGGCCAGCATTTTAACCTCAATTGGGCAAGAAGTGCCTGAGGCATGTAGATGTCTATAATGCTCTTGTAGGATAATCAACCTTGTAACCTTATGTTTATCGGGAAGTGTGACCGGAAATTTCTGATCATGGCTCACATCAGCCTGCCACCGATACGCAGCAAACCTTGCCTATCTATAAACGGATTTAACGAAATTAATTTGCTCCTTTATCCACAGTTTCGCCTTTAGAAATAGACCTCAATTCCTTATCAACAACTTCCAATTGACCACCATCTCTTTTTTCCCTATTTACAACCTTAGCATTGTGTAGAAAAGGTATGTAATATGCCATTGCCCGAAGTAATATTGAAAAATTTGAAAACCGTTGGAAAATGTATGAAAAGCTATATATACTTTACGAATAACTCTTTGATCCGAAATCTTCTTAATAAAAGCCCTATTTTCTTGAGGCCAGTAGTCCATACTTTTACTTAGCCACCAAGGACCATTCCACCATAACGAATTAAACTTAAAATTTTCGCAATCACAACCCTTTGATACCCAAATCTGCTGGATTTTCCTCTGATACAACGTGCCCCCATTTAGCATCTTCTATCAAATCTCCCGTGCATTATTTAAACCTATTAACTCGATTTTAATGGTTTTGAGAAAAATGCAATTTAATGTTTTTTTGTTTAGCCTTCCTCCTACGTAATATAAAAAAAATAAAAGGTGATATATGGGTTAAAAAGATCACCTAATTTATGAATAATGGAAGTTTTATGAATATAGTAGATTATTTATATGATAATATAGAGGTACTTTGTTTTGACTATTAAATAAATTTGGAGATTTTCATTGGTAACTTGACATACTGGGTTTTTATGTGGTAATTAGTAGAAATAAAACAATTCCATTTATGTGCATTTTAATATACGTATCAATAAAAAACATATTATGTATCCTTCAGGTAATCAAAGTTTAATTGTTGAAGATAATATTCAAATTCAAATATATTACTTAAAATTGTACAGTATTGTTACGGCTTTTAAATTAAAATTAAAATAAAAATTATATCAAAACTTAAAATTAATCAGCCATAACCAAATCTTTTTGAAATGACAAATATATGCACATTATTATTTTAAATTGCATAAAATAAACATTTTAAACAGAATCAAAATTATTTAAGGAAGAGAAATTATTCGATTTGAATAATTATGGTTAAAATTCTTCATCTCTTAATGTGGATAGATCTGAAGCAGATTCAGTTACTGGCAAATCATTCCAAAATAAGTGTTTTCTGGATGGCATATAAAGACATAAGGTATTGACAATTTTGTCTATTTTTGCAGCATTTATACCCTTATTTGCTGTTGCCTTCGAAGGAAAAGTAAAGGAATGTTTTTGTTTTAAAAAAAATGCCTCAAAGAATTCCATTTGTGTAAACTATGTCTTATAGAATAAACACTTTTTTTTTCCTAATTTCTGCAATTCGGACGTCCTCCAGTAATGGTATCGTACTTGTTCCACACTTACGTCAGTAAACGGAATAAAATCTTCATGATTTAATATTACTGCGATATTGTCATTAGCAAATTTATTTATAACATCTATTAGGTCATTAAAATCTAAAATCTCATTCATTTTTTCCACTCATGGCCAATCTGGCCATGTACTGAGTCGGCCTTTATAAAGGAATGACCTGATTCAAAATACTTTATTGTTATTTTATCTGGTTCCCATTCTTGATTTGCAATGTTTACCAATGATGAAAATAGGACCCAGTTTTTATTTCGAACCGAGCAGTTATCTGACGAAAATATAAATTCAGTAACAGCTGCATTTGAATTTTTAATAATATGGTAAAAGGTGGAAGCTACATCTGGAGCATTTCTTCCTCTGATGGCTTCATGCCACAGTATTCAGGTTTTTTTCGGCAAGTAAAGGCGCAAATGTCTTATTTAATGCGACTAGTCTAGACACGAAGGAGTTTTTCTCTGCCATTTTTGGTAAAATTAATACTTTCTGCATATCAACTGTAAAAATATTGGTATTACTGGACCATTTATTATTATTATCTTGAATATATACTTCTCTCGTCGCATTAACATATCTTTCACGGTGAATTTTAAAATTATTGCAAATGTCATAATCGATGACTTTCTTTTTATGTTGATATTCTTCATGTTGGTCGGTATTTTTTCCCGCTGTCACGTGGTATTTTCCAACACGGCTTACGCAATTCTCTTTATTCTGATGTCTATGTATATAAAAGAGTTTGTCCTGACTGACTGACTCATCATCGCAGAGCCCAAACTACAATAGCTAGAAACGTGAAATTTTGCCAACGGATTTTTCGAAATTCCACCGATAAGGGGTAAAAAACGGGAAAATTGCCCCGAACTAAGAGGGCGCACAGTGCTTCGACCAATGGACAAAAATCGAAAAAGTGACTTGTTTTTCAGAAGTATTTAAATACCTTATCTTAAAGACCACAAACTAATAGCCACTATTCCACAAAAATGTTATTGCAAATAGCATTTTTTGTTTATAAATATTTGCGCCAAAAATAATAAAATCTCGTGTGTTGACCAGTACCTTTTTGTTATTAAAACTTGAGTATACTTTGTTGGTGTTTCAAGACAAGCGGTTAAAAGTTGAAATCTTTTTTAAACATGGACAGTGTACAACAAGGTATGTACTTTAATATCATGTATTAAAAAATGTAAAAGTCGTTTATCATTTAACCATAATAAATGTAAAAGTAGTTTGCAATTATTTTATATTTCTCTTTAAATTTGAAACTTTAAAAAGGCATATAAAAAAAGCCTCTTAAAACCATTTGTAGTTTTTACATTTTATTGTTAATACATTTATATATTATCATTTCGTATATAGTTTATCTGCGTCAGTCTGCGACGAAGCTTTAAATATTTTTTTTTCATTTTTTCAGACGATGTCAAATCAATAAAGAAAGCGGATCTTTTTGAGACATGGCCATCGGAATTAAAATCCAAAACTATTTATTTATGAAAAAATCCATTCCCTTTTAAATTTGAGCAATCCCTTGCCTCAAGTTGAAACTCACTTCACCAATCAAAGTAGAAATAAAATTAATGACCTTAATAATTTTATTTTAAAATTTCAAAACGGAACTACTTGTATAGTATCATTTAAAATATTGTTCACTATGATGGATGGTAGTGTAGCAAATATTCTTTCTGACACAAACGCAATATCCAGATGCATCATCTGTGCAAGTCTGAAAGAAATGAGTTTGCCAAATACCAACCGTCCTTCAAAAGTAGAAAACTACAGCTTTGGTTTGTCCACATTACACTGCTGGATAAGATTTTTTGAGTGCTTACTTTACATTAGTTATCGATTGCAAATAAGATCTTGGCAAGTTAAAGGAGCAGAAAATAAGAAAATAGTGGAAAACAACAAAAAGAAAATACAGTCAGATTTTAAATAAAAAATAGGCCTGATTGTGGACAAACCAAAGCAAGGATACGGGTCAAGCAACGATGGCAATACAGCTCGCTTTTTTTTACAATCCAGACTTAAGCTCTGAAATAACAGGAACAGACAAGCGTCTTATAATAAATTTTTCGACTATTCTTGGAACTCTTTCTAGTGGCTGTCACATTCAGGTAATAGAGTTTAAGAAACTTTTAGATCAGACTAAACAATTATATTTAGATTTATATAATTGGTATTACATGCCAAGTAGGCATAAGGTTCTGGTACACGGATCTGAAATACTTGATTCATTTCCTTTACTTATAGGACAACTTTCCGAGGATGCTTTAGAAGCGAGGCATAAAGAGGCAAGAAAATATCGATTATTTCACACCCGCAAGTATTCTAGAACAAAATGTAATATGGATTTATTAAAAATACTACTTTTAACATCAGAGCCCATTATCTCATCGCAAAGGACAGTCACTTCAAAGAAAAATGAGAATCGAAACCGGGAAGTCGAAAAATATATTATACGAGAGGAAAGGACATTAATTGATGATATAGACATAAATTAAGAAGATTCTGTCAGCAGTGATTTTAGCGATAATTCTGATTCAGAAATACCTTTTTATTAATGTTTTAAATACATTATATGTATAGTGATAGTTTTTTTTGGACTAAATTTCTCTCGTAAGAAATACCAGCATACTAAAGGTTACGAAAAAGAAATCAACTTTTACACTTATGGAAGTTATAGATATCGTGTACTTTAAATTTGTTATGTAATTGTATTGTTGTTATTAAAAGTTAAGTAAATAATTTAATTTTCATAGGGTAAATGGGCAAGTTACTGTTATTTTTTTATAAAAAAACTAAAAAGCAACATTTTTATTTGTCCAGCTCTTAATGTATTGGTCGCATATTTCCCTGTAACATTAGATATTAAATTCTCTAAATTCTTTCAATGAAAGGGCCTTTTATTTGTGCAAAGTTGCATAAGTTTCGGAGCATTACGCTTAGCCCAATAGAAGTAACTGATTTTTGTCCCAAGGTCCTATATACTCGAAGCACCGTGGGGCGTGGCGGAGTTTGAACGGAGACTGCCCGCACAAACGAGTCAATGCAATAACACCTCTACAAATGTCTTTGAGTGGGTGTTGGTCAATGGTATTGGAGGACTTCTTCGACTTTTACAAGGGTTAAATTTTATCGTATTTTTAATAAAGAAATACTTTGGGCCAAGGTCATACGGTAGATTAAAGTAAATTAGTCATAAGGATATTAAATAAAAATGAGTACTTTGGCTGAATTAAGAAAGAAAAGGGGTGTACCTAAGGCAAACTTAACGCGTTTTGAAAGATTTATACAGCAATATGATCCTTCCAAGACATGCCAGATTCCCTTACGTCTATCAAAAGCGAATGATTTGAGAGTTGAATTTGAAAATGTTCAAGAAAAAATTGAACTGTTGGATACAGATGTAGAAGATAGTGTAAATGAGAGCGAGAGGGATTCCTTCTATTCTACTTATTTTGATATAAGGGAGAATGTTCTACAATCAGACAAAGCATGTAATTTTGAAATTCTCGCCGCAAGTTTGACGTTTTTCGTTCGGATAGTGCGGTTATACACGCCGATGTGGTAAACAAAGTTTGAACGCTGCTCTCTTGGTTTTGTGCATTTTTTAATAAAAAAATCGTTTTTCAAGGTAAGTTTTTTCTATCGTTGATATGATATTATATGCTCTAATTTTTCTTCTGAAACTAGTATTACAAAAACAACCTTTACATCAGACTTTGGGCTATTTTGTCGACATTTTATAAGCAAGTTTACTTTTGTAGGTTATGTATGAAGGTCACAGTTATATTTAATTTTGTATTGTAGGTTGTGTTCAGATTCTGTCTAATTGTGGAACACAACGTTTGTTTGGAGTGTTGTTGAAAAAGTAATTGTTTTTGTAAAAATTTAATTTATATTTCAGGAAAAATGGCTCGAGGACGTCAGCGATAAAAGGCAATTTGATGAACAATCCATGAGAGCTCCGAAGAGAAGATATCTTTAAGCCAAGCAGCTGAAAGATACAATTTAAAATTTCAAACGGTTTATGAATATGTAAAAAGGCAAAAACAGAATCCTACCAAAAAGATTAAAATGGCTCCAAATTATGCTTGTAGAATTTTTTTTTCTGAAAATCAAGAAAAAGCCCTAGCCGATTACGTATTAACTTGCTCAAAAATGTGTTACGGATAAACGGTCATTAATATCAAAAAACTGGCTTATGAAATGGCAGCTATTAATAATTGTAAAATTCCGGAAAATTGGCAAACAAACAAGGAAGCTGGACGCAATTGGTTTCTTGGATTTATGTCCAGACATGCAGAATTAGGTCTTCGCCAGCCAGAAGGATGTAGCCTCTCCAGAGCGACATTCAACAAACACAATGTTGGACTTTTTTTCAAAAATTTGGAAAAAGTGTTTCAGAACCATGGAAATTTTTACAGCGGTACAAGAATTTATAATTTAGATGAATCTGCCACCACAACCGTCCAAAAACCGAAAAAGATTGTTGCTCAGAGAGGGATCAAGCAGGTCTCTTCCTGCACGAGCGCCGAACGAGGTTTACTGGTCACCACTTGTTGTATTATATCAGCATCCGGGAATACAATACCACCAGTCATGATTTTTCCACGAAAAAAAGTTTAATCCTCGAATGACTTATGGAGCACCGCATGGTACTTTGGGATTGGTTTCCGATTCTGGATGGATGACTGGTGAATTGTTTCCAACCGTTGTAAGGCACTTCATTAAACATACGTCCAGCACAAAAGAAAACCCTTCTCTCCTAATTTTTTACAATCACGAGAGTCATCTAACGATAGAAGGAATAAATCTAGCCAAGGAAAATGGAGTGATCATTTTGACCTTACCGCCACATACCAACAAGCTGCAACCATTAGATGTCTCGGTGTTTTTTTCGTTTAAATCATTCTACAATACTGCCTTACAAACATGGCTTTTAGAGCACCCTGGGATACCTGTTTCTATTTTTGATATCGCTGGCTGTGTTGCATTGTATGCATTTGAAAAATCGATGACTCCCGCTAATCAAATCCGGATTTCGAAAAACTGAGATTTATCCCTTCGATAAATTCATATTTACAGATTACGACTTTGCAATTAGCAGCGTAACTGATAGGAATGTGGATCAAAACAATGAAGAAGCTCAACGACTTTCAACATCAAAATGCATTGAAGAAAATATAATGTCAGACTCCTTAGTTTCAGTATCAGTTAGTTTAAACACAACACCTACATAAAAACACAAAGAAACTTTCGTAAGTCCACAACAATTTAAAGGATACCCAAAAGCTGAAGAACGAAAAAATCAGAGAAAGAAGAGAGAAAAAGCTAAAAGTATTATCGCCACGGACACTCCAGAAAAGATCGTCCTAGAAGCTAAACAAATGGAGCGAGAAAGAAAAAAAAGTGTTAAGAAGAATAAGGTCGTGAAAAGAAAAGTAATCGATAAAGACTCAACAGACGAAGAAAATGAAGACGCCGCGATGCTTGTAACTGAAAGTTCCGATGATGATATTGATTTTGTAGGAGAAATCGATCCACCACCACTTCTAGATAAACTTCTTAAATTAAGTGTTCTGTAAAAAGGATAAGGAATGCGAGGTCAAATGTTTGAGAAAGTCCGTTAAGTATAATAACGGCTTCATTTACCCCGAATTAGAAGACGTCTCATTGGTATGTTTGGAAAACATTAAGATGGTGTTACCAAAACCAGCACATGTGGGAACAACAAAGCGGCAACAATCTTATTTGAAGTAAATTTTTCAGCTTTAGAAGTTCGTTAAAACATTATTACCCTTTGTCTTATTGTGGAACATGCAGTGTCTGGATGTGGAACATGTGTGTTCCACTAACAGACAACTGTCCTTCCTTTGTTAAACAAAATTTTTTTAAATTAGTTTTTGGTTTATGATGTTTGTTCTACCATAAAAACTTATGTTTAGACTTAATTTAATTTAGTGATATTTTGGTTGGTTCAATAAACAAGGTAAATACTTAGCAAAATCTATTTTTTGTGTCTGATTGTGGAACACTCTCCCCTATATTTTGATATCGGTTAGATTTAGTTGGAACGTCATCAAGTAATTTAGGGAACAATATACAACCACAAGTGAGCCCTTCAACTTTTAAAACAGAAGTACGACTTCCGCCCTTGGAGATACCCACATTTTTATGGGTTATATAAGAATTAGTGTGAATTTTGTAGACACATTTAACTCGCTTGTGGATGCAAATCCTAATTTATCAAATATACAAAATTTTACTATTTAAAAGGGGCATTAAAAGGTGGGGCAGCGGATGTTATACATTCCTTAGAGGTTTCGTCATCAAATTATCTGGAAGCTTGGGCTTTATTAAGGAAACAGTATGAAAATAAAAAGCTTTTAGCGTTAAATGATTACAATATAAAAATGATTACAATATACCTGCCGCATTATCTGAAGCAAATGTACTCAATGACTTCTTTGCTACTTCTAATAAATTGAATGACACTACTTGCAAAGAAAAAAATTCCTTTTATCAAAATAATAAAGCTCTCAATTTCCCCAATTCACTAAATTTTAATCTTATGGATGAGACCACTTTAAAAGATATTATAGCATCAATTGGTACTAATTCAGTAGATCATGATGGAATAGCAATAAGAGATGTTGTTACTTGTTTTCCATTTTGTAGCAAACCGCTACTCAATATTATTAATTCCTGCATCTTAGAAAATCAATTTCCAGACTTGTGGAAAAAAGCTATCATTAAACCATTTGCAAGTCTCAAACCCTAAAGAAGCTAAAGATCTACGCCCTATTAGTATTTTACCCGTGTATTTTCCACATGTATAATCAAATTACTGCATTTTCAAATTCCTATAAAATTATACCTGAATGTCAATCCGGGTTTAGGAAACATTTTAGTACATCTACTTGTCTGGTAAATCTTATATCATTCATAATTATATTCTCTAGCTATTAAAAAAACTGGAAAAAAAAGTTTAAGATATTTTTCCTTAACCGGTAAATTACTCTTGTCGAGTAATTTACCGACAAAAACAAACCAAGCTGTTTGGTTTTTGGAATGTTTAAATAATGTTCAATAACCTTTAACGTGAAATGTGACATACGAGGGCGGTTCAGGAAGTCTTTAGAAACCAAAAAGTTAATCTTTAAATCCAAAATTCAAAAATTATAAATTATTTGTATATTATTATTAAAAACGTTAATAAAATCGCAACAGTGTATTTTTTTGGCTGTTACTTTTAGACAGGTCAAAACGGAGTCCACCGAGTCCATGTAATAAATATTAAAAGTACTCAATAAAACCTTTTAAATGAGGTAACACAAGATTTCTATTTAATGCATTTATTCAAGATGGCGCTTATGTGTTATTTTGACATTTAGAACTGTCGTTTTTATGTCAAAATAAAATAGTGACGCATTTATTTTCGTACACTGATTTTTACCTATTCAAAAATCATAAAAATGTAAAACGTTAAAATGAAAAAAAATACTTTTTTATTAGGCCGCCATTTTGAAACGAGTTAAGATATGGGTCTAATATTTCAGGGTTATAAAGTACTCATTGAGACCTTTAAAATGAGGTACCACACGACCCCCCTTTCTATTTAAAATTTTTTCTCAAGATGTCGCCCAGCCGCCATCTTGGAATTTACAACTACCTAGTTTACAGTGAAAAATAGTATCTATAGACCAATTTACTTATGCCAAGTTTCAAAAATTTTTTTTGACCCGTTCAAAAAATAAATGGGGGGGGGAAAAAAACTTTTCAAAGAAAAGCACTGTATATGCTAAGGCTCATAATTTGAAACTAAACCCTTCAAAATCGTTATTTCTAAGATCCAATAGAAATAACATAGAACATATTTCTCAAGACTTTGTGGTTAAAATAGACAATGCAGTAGTACCGGTCGTTAATGAAGCAAATAATTTGGGTATTATTTTCGATAATACTTTGTCTTTTTCAGCCCACATAAACAAAAAAATTGCCACTGCTTATATGCGCTTAAAATATTTAAATAATCTAAAGCGTCACTTACCGAGTAAAACCAAGTATTTTTTGTGCAACTCTTTAATATTATCATTGTTTGATTATGGTAATGTAATCTACAATGATGCAATTACTTCGGCAGTCTCATCTTCTATTCAAAAAGTGCAGAATTCCTGTATGCGTTTTTCCTTTAATATTTGCTACAGAAGTCATATTACCCCATATCTTAACAATCATTTTATTCTTTCAATGTCAAATAGACGAAAATATCACATGTACTCTTTCATATACAGAATTTTAAAGTCGTAAAACCCACCATATCTAAGAAAACTTTTCAATGTGCATGAACACAACCATAATACCAGACGGTTTAGTATTTTTAGGGTTCCTCAGCATACAACAGCAGCTTTTCAAAAATCATTTAGTTACGTTGCAGTTCATTTGTGGAACAATTTGCCTCATTATGTTAAAAATTATTCTCTTTATTTTAAGTATAAGAAGTACATAAGAAATATGCTTATGCAGTCACAGTATGATGCCTAATAATTAAATATGTATTGAAATGAATGTCAATAGGACTTTTTTCCAGTCTCTTTTCATTCAGGTTGTGTCATATTCATGTAGCTGTACTAGGTCAAGTCTTCACTTACATTTTCGTTTCGCATTTAACACGATATACCTGTATCATATTATTTATATTCATATATATTGGATGTTTCCTCTCCTGCGCTTCCCTGATTCAGTCGCTGCCTACCCCTGCCCTGTGTACATAAATATAAATAAATTGTATTTTTCTTTAAATTTTTTTCAAACTCTCACCACAGCATAAGGAGGTTTCTTTATGCTGTGCTCTCACTATCAAAGGTATCGAAGAAATATTATTAGGTTTTTTTTTAGTTTTCTTGTTATTTTGTTGCTTTTTCTTGAGGATGTATCACTTAAAAGTGCCACTTGCAGAGGTACTTTTGAGAAAGGGTTTTTATAATTGAGATGCATTCCTATTTGCTAACTTCACTTACATCATAAGTACAACTGTTTTGTAATTTTTGATATTGGCAAATAAACGTTTTGAATTTGAATTAAGTCATATTGAGGCGATGTATGGTTTTCCAAATATGTTAAAGGAATCTCATGGGGATTTAAGGAAATTTGTGGACGACATTAAAAGTTTGGGAGTGGGGGTTGATCACTGGGATCCGTTATTAATTTTAGTTTATTTTATTAAGAGTAACCCTAACCGCAATAATGTAATAAACGTGTGCCAGGAAAGGGTAACCTCTCATATCTTCAAGACAAAAAAAAACTAAAATCGTGACTGAAATATTACATATATTTTCTAAAATTTAGTCTACTACAACAAATTACCTCCACTAAAGAGATTGTGGAGACCTTTTAAGAGATTTAAGTTTAGTTAAATTGAGGTAAAGATGCCTATGATCTGTATATAAAGTTATGTAAGTCAAAAGCATACATAGTAATATTTAAATTTAAGTACAAGCATCGAGGGTAACCATTTTTCAAAATATCACATGATTTCTTAAAACATTCGCCCTATAATCTAAAGTACAACGTTGAAAATCTAAAATTTGTCAAAAATGGAACATCTAGTTTGGACGAAATGGTGCAAAGTGTTGCAAAAAAGTGCAATTAGGAGATCAGGAACATCCATTTACCTAAATATACTTATATTCTAGATGACATTAACGTATTCCTTAAAGTTACTAAGAGCTATTACTAAAATGAGCTTAAATTTTGTTGGCACAAACAAAAATCAAATCAGCCTTTAAATCTTAACTTAACAGTGTCAGAACATCAAAATTTAGAGAGTTTAGAAACGTATCACAGAATTTAAAAATATATATATATGTCTCAAATTAATACAAAATTATTTTACTATATCTGGCACTATAACATTTGGCTTAGTTTTATAGCTACAATAGTTATTAAGCAAAATATTTATTTATCACCATTTTTGGTAACTTATAAGCTATGATTATCATAGGGGTACACACACCAAGGCTATAATATTGGAGGGTAACAATTACTTTCGTTTGAAGCATAAACTCCAAAAAACTCCTTTTTTAGTTTCTTACTTCCAACTGATGACCACTGGATGTTCGAAAGACACATTCAGATTGTCAATGGTTAAAAACTAGAAATAAAGAATAACGTTAATTTAAATTTGTTTAGTATCTAGTTTAAAAATACAGAGCAAAAGTAGTGTTCGCAGTGTTTGTTGACTTAGTAGTGATTTATTATTAAGAAAATTTCTATAATGGGATTTAAGGGTGCAATGTATAATTTAATTCGAACTTATTTAATCCAATAGAATCAAATACGTTAGAATTTAGGGCATAAATAGCAAATAGTTAACTAATGAGTATGGAGTGTGACAAGGATCTGGGACCTCTACTATATGCTCTATATGTGTTAAATCTTAAGTGCGCTAATCTAATAGCAAAATATTTAACCTTTGCAGACGATACAGTTTTACTAGAGAAAGTACAATGTATAAAACATTTAGGTTTAATCGTGCATGACAAATTGAACTGGTCATCACATATAGGTAAAATGTCTGAAAAAATTATCCGTTTGGCTTACTCGCACGAATATAATTTACTTACGGTTACAATTGCATAACGTAAGGGAAATTTTTAGTATAGAACAGTGCAAATTAATCGATACAATCTTAAATGATCAACAAAAGTGTAATATAGATTGTAATATTGGTTTTATTGTGATGAACACGAGTATCAAGGTTCCAAAATAATTAATATCTATCTAAAACAAACATACGCTTAAATAATCCAGTTGTGGACGCAATTGAAACCTTTAACAATTTGCCTGAAAATATATAGCTATAATAGTTTCATTCATAATTTAAAATTTTCTATAAATGCAAATAGTAGGTAAGTACTTTTAGATACTATGATATTACATTACGTCTCTACACTAGTATATTTGCATGTTGTCATTCTCAAGGTCAGGGTTTGAAAGCACTCATTAAAGGAATGCTATATGTTCAAATTCTCTCACCCTGTACAAATTACTACTCGTTTCCTCTAAATTATAATACTTAGAATTAAATATTTATGGCCCCGCGGCTCTTCACAAACGACATACGTTTAATCCTATTGGTCGGTTTCAAGGCCGCTCCACCACTTGATCGGCAAGTCTTGGAAAAAAAACACCGAAACAGTGTTGCCAGGTCTGGTGAAAAACTTTTTGTAAAATTGCAATTTCTGGTGATTTTAAAAATTTCATCAACTTTGAATATTTTTAACAGTTTTTGAAACCTGTCGAAAAGCTAATAGATTCAAACACAGAAAAGCCTGGCACTAGTTCCTCATCAAATAATATGTCAGCATGTGCGTCTCCGCCGGTTCCATCTACTTCCGCTTTGGACTCACCTGATTCTAATTTATTAGACACCAATGATGCAGAAGAGACTCCACAGAAAAAAAATGCTATGCTCACAAATATAATTCAACTTGGAAGCAACATCATGATTTTAAGCATTGGATTTAGAAAAGTACTCTAACGGTAACACTTATTTTAAACGTAAAGTTTGTAACAAAGATTTTATTGGCGGCATTGGGGCAGTAAAAAAACACAACGCCTCAAAAAAACATGAAACAAACCTTCTTAGTTTAAAAAAACTAGTCCGATTTGCATAAGAACTTGTTTCTTCAAACTAATGAAAAAATTGTTAAACAAAATGAAATAAGAATAGCAGGCTTTATTACAGAACACAATATTCCTATCAATGTAGTGGATCATTTGTCTGAGTTGGTTAAAAGTATATGTAATTCTAGAATGAAACTCTTCCCAAGTATCAAGACTATCATGTAGCAGAACCAAGCGTACTGCAATAATTAATAATGTAATAGGTAAAGTAAGCTTTGAAACCTTAGTAGACACACTGAAAAAAGAAAAATTCTCGTTGCTTGTTGATGAATCTACTGATAATTCCGCGGTAAAAAATTTAGCAATGGTGGTACGCTTTAATAGTAAAGATTTGACAATTAAAGATTAACTTTTTGCGTTAATTCCCGTGACCGATGCAAGTGCCGAAGGTTTATATAATACTATTATATATTTTTTTAATAATTACGAAATACTGTACAAAACAAATATGGTTGGTTTTGCTGCCGACGGTGCTAATACCATGATCGGGCGAAAAAATTCTCTGAAAACTCATTTATCAAAAGGCATTCCCCATTTATTCATTATGAAATGTATTTGCCATTCATTAGCACTATGTGCTTCTTATGCGTGTGAGAAGTTACCCAATGCATTAGAAAGGTTTGTTAGAAATACTTACTCTTATTTTCAGCATAGTTTTAAAGAGAGTTCTTGAGCAATATGAAGCATTAAAGCTTTACTTTAGAAGTGAGGTATTTGAGGCATCATCCATTGGTGCTACAAAAATTAAAACGATCCTACCACTAAATTATACTTACAGTGTGCCAATTTTAAATGATTTAAACTTAGAGTTTCAATCAGAAAATCCTAAAATTTATTTTTTCTACTCAAAAATCAGTGCTGCCTATAAAATGTTACTGAGCTATTATATAAGACCCGAATATTTAAAAAACACTGATATAATACAAATCCAATATCGGAATCCTGCATACTATCTCCCTTTCGAAAAAGTGTATATGGGACCCAAAATAGCAGTAGCATTTGAGCAAAATATATTAACGGAGCAACAAAAAAAATCTTTCAGATTAAAGTGTTTAGAGTTTATTACTAAGTTGTACACAGACATTAAAGCATGCATTTTCTTTGTTTAAATCTAGTAATACAGCTTTAAAAATAAAGTTTTAAAATTTCTGGCGATTTGTTTTTTAATCTGGTGATTTTTCATTTTTTTTTCTGGTGAATTTTATTTTTTTCACCTGGCAACATTGCACCGAAAATAAGATTGGGTCTGACTCGTCAATTCGGGCAGCGAGTGGAGTGGCCGTCAAGATTTTAATAGAGCAAGTCACGCGCGCTCACATCGTTCACCCGCAAAATTGGCACAAGTATGCCTCTAAATCTCCCCTTTTTGTGAAAGAATCGCTCTCTAAAAATCTGTCTTTAAATAAAATAACTCCCTATCGATCTCTAAAGCCCTATTTCACTAAATTAAATAAGTAGTGACCTAAAACGTTTATGGATGTAAACTTTAAGAATTTATTTAGTTTAAGAAGTGTTTGCCCGAGTGTCCGCCGAAGTAAGAGCTGTGTTTTTTCGGATATTATTATCTCATTAAACGGGTTGAATTTATCAGAACAAATTGTGTGTTGTGATTTCTTCCCCATCCTTTAAATCACCGGATAAATTAAAACAAAAACAGAATCAGTCCCTTTGCAAATACATATAATTATTAAAACCTCTATCTATTATGTTGGGAAAGGAATTAGAGCCCCCGACACTATAAGTTAATTAAATTTTGTTATATTTGACTAAATAAAGGTAATAAAAAAAAGTTAATTTATTCAAATAGAAAGATCTTTTGGAAAGATCAGAAAATGCTCCAAAAAAAGTTTTCCCCACAAAACCCTTAACTATACAGGGTGTCCGGAAATTACGCGTCAGGATTTCAGTGGGCGATTCTACATGAAAAATTAATGCAACAGACTTCTATAAAATTTTTTCGAAAACTCAAAATTAAGGAACTTTTTTGTGTACTGATTTTTGCCAAATTTTGCACGCATGTTACTAGTATTTCTTTGTATTTACCCTAATAATTTGACGCTAGTCGTCAATGACAAAAGGCTTAAGCTGTCCTTCACCTTAGGAAAATTACTTAGAACTTTTTTGTTTTAATCTTTTTATAAATTTGGATGTCAAATTAGTAAAGAGCATTAAAATATCTTTTAAAAGAAATGGTGTTCTTGTTGCATCATTGTAGAATTAACGGTTTCCGAGAAAAACGACTTTGACGAGTAATTTGACACCCTGTATTTCAGTTACTATTAAAGTTACGATAACGCAAGTTGACCTGAATCACATTATTTTGACGTAAGGAATATAATATTGTTCTATGTCCCATTACTTTCGGAACACCCTGTATATGTATATATTGCGCACAAATAACTAAAACGCTCATCGAGCAAAAGTAACGCACGCAACGCCTTATGGACGAAGCTAAACGGCCAAATAACGGTTTAGCTGGTTAAAACCAGCCGAACACCAGATTTTGCCTGTTTTAACTTGTTACCTTAATGCGGTGTATCGTTTGTAATTCAATTATTAGTTTGATTTTAAGCAAATCAGCTCATTTTTTACTTAATTCAGTTATCATAATGTATTTGACTATATCGGGGGCAGTATTGTATAGTGGTGCGCTACTGATAATACTAAAAATGTGCATGAAAGACATTTTTAACGAAAAATTATCGTCTATTAACAAAAATAGCAACGAAACAAGTGATTACTTTACTACCAAGCATTATAATCAACATTTATATGAAGTACAGAAAGCAAAGCGTTTAAGAGCAACTAAATTACCTTCATTTAACTTTAGGAGATAGAGAACACAGATGGTGACGCTGTTAAAAATAGTACGGTTGTATGTGTTATATGGGGAAACACTGGATTGCTTCAAATCTACGATAAATGTAATCTAAATATTTACATGTGCTATTAAAACAAAACAGACAAAAAAATTCTAGCTTTTGCAAAAGTTGTCAACAGTCGCGTTGGCTGTGGTTTTAAGCATACATAACTCATATACCAGCTAGAAAATAAAGAAGGTATTGTCAAAATGAGTTTGCTTTTGCTAATTCCAACTTTATTGATTGTGCGCTATTATAATACTAAGACGTTTTATTGCCGTTCTAAGCAATACTATGCATCTCCAAGTGCCACAGCTCTTGTAAGAACAATGTGATTTATACCACGGTTCAGATATGATCGAGTATGTGATAGCTGGATGCCTTACGAACAGTGTGGCATAGTTTTTGTTAGGACCGCATGTTGCGCGTGTTAACGACCATGTGGGACGTCAAGTGCTGACCGCTGTTGCGTAACGTATTGTCTTTCGTTTTTCAGTGTGGGAAGGCGTTTAAAATATGGAAATTTGTCTCATTTTTGCGAAATCAATGCCGTATTGAGTGTCTGAGTAGGGCTGATGTGTTTAAATAGGCCAAAGCATTCAAGGATGGCCGCGAAACCTCATCACACCAGACTACATGTGTCGCGGACCCAACTTTTCATCCATACTGCACAAGACTCTACTTCTCTGCATATTGTAGCGCGTAACTCGGTTCAAACCAATTTATTTCCAACCCGTGTGAGTCATACCTACCATCCAACCACAAAAAAAAATTACTCCAGTCAAGTCCAGACAAGCAAATTTTGTTTTAAAAGATTCAGAGATTTGGTGGCCGCCAGCTTTTAGACAGTGGAGAAGGTAGTGGGAGAAATTTTAATAAGAGCGCCACTTGATTTAAATATTTTACACCAAACCCTGATATATTATGATGGTAATATAAGCCCCCCTTAATCAAGAAAATGATGACCTATATTTATGCTTGTACCTAGATCCTAAAAGCTGCAAATAATTTGGGAAAAACTCAAATAACAATCCATAGTTCCACCAGATTGTTATAATCATCCAAGAATTTACACAGTCACTTCCATTCGTATTAAAAAAAATTAAATTCCACTGAGATATTTAAATTTAGATAATTATTCAAAATGTAATACTGTAGTAATTTTAAATAAATAAAAAAATTGATAAAAGAATTAAGAGTTACTTGATGTATGCTTAAGGTGAGGAATTAGTTTAATAAATCAACCCCCAACCCTAAATCAAACCGTTCAATAAGAGAAAAATAAAATAAAATGTGCAAAAACTTGCGTGTCCTCTAATCTCTTGTGTATTTTGGCTAAGGTAGCTTAACTCGACAGCTCTGGAACCAGTCAGCTACAACCAGGGTAACGACCACATGGGCAAGTCGATTTCAGGCAAGTTCCAATCCAAAATCGCAGAGCTACAGTACAATGCTTAGTCCAGGCTGCGTTGAGGCTCACTTAAGCCGGTTTCCAACAGTGTTGGGATGACCAGAAGAAACCAGAGAATAGGAAGAGACCAGAGAATAGGGGAGAGAATGAGAAAAAGGAGAGGCCTCTAAGGTAGAGGACAAAAAAATTAGTAAAATAAACACACAATCAATTCTATGGCAATTGCCTATGGCAATTACCAACATGTTGCTACATACCTAAAGTGGTGAGCGAGGCCTAGAGTCTCGTTTTGTGGTTAGAAAATTCCAAAATCCTATAAATGGTGTGGGAGCAGCCGACCAAATCCAAAAATATGAGGTCAATACGAAATCCTCTCGGCTACAACTTCCCACTAGACGTTCATCAAATTAAACCCCAAAACTTGGGAGGAATATTTGGTAATTCTGCAGTTTAGCGGCTTTTGTTAAAACTAACGAAAATGGTCGGGTTTTTTGCAAAATGGGTGGATTTGGATATATATTTTTTACTAAGAGTGGCGGAAAGCCAAATTTTATCACGAAGAGGGTGTTATCGCGCACTAAATCACTCACTATGGGATATGAATAGAATAACGTCATTAGAATAACCCTGTATTCGATTAGTTTTGACAACAAATAGGTTACAACTAAGGTGAGGTTAGGTGTGGTGTTGCCAGTTCTGTCGTCTACTGCGTTTTGTCACTGCAGCTTCAGCCTTGTCCCCAGTGTGACTGACTCATGAGTGCCTTCTCTAAAGTGGCGAATTCACTCTATATTTTTTAGTCATGTGAAATGTAAGATATTATGCGTAAAATAAATTCACAAAAACTGTTTTTACCTTTTCTTGGTGGGTTGTCGACTCTGGGAATATGTGTGCAGTGTTTTGGTTTGTTCCGTTTCTCTATCACCGCAAGGGGAACATAAGGCGCTGCGCACAGACCATAGATATACCCAACCCAACTCAATCCAACCCAACCCAACCCAACCCAAACCAAACCAACCCAACCCAACCCAAACTAACCCAACCCAAACCAAACCAACCCAAGCCAAACCAACCTCACAACGGGGAGCTTACAAGCTCACACACCCAAGAGTTAACACCCAAGAGTTCATCAACACCCAACGGCGAGCGTAAGCTGGGTGTTAATGGAATGGGATGGGATGGGTTGGGTTGGGTTGGGTTGGGTTAGGTTAGGTTAGGTTGGATTGGATTGGATTGGATTGGATTGAGTTGGGTTGGGTTAAGTTGGGTTAGGTTGGGTTGGGTTGGGCTAGGTTGGGTTGGGTTGGTTCTTAAATTGCTCAAGCACCGCTCATCAAATTTTGCGTATTTTTACAATTTTTTTTAAATGGCCTAATTTTACCCAAAAAAAATAAAGTGGCGGAATGATACGATATAATTCGCCGCGAATATTAAATTTTGATAGAACTTAAAAAAAAGAAATTTTAAAAATGATGTACTCCTAAAAATTAATTTTCAATTCAAACAAATTTATGTTTATTACATGTAATTGACATTTTAAGTAATATGTAATGAAACTAGTGTATAATGTTATGATTATACACTAGTTTCATTCATCATTTTTTATATGTTATGATAATGAATGACTAAAAAAATACAGAGTGAATTCTCCACTTTAAAGAAAGCCAGACTGGAGACAAGGCTTTAGCTGCAAAGTGACAAAACGCAACAAAACTGGCAACACCACACCTAACCTCAACTCAGTTGTCACCTATTTGTTGACAAAACTAATGGTATACAAGGTTAATCTAATGATTAATCGCGTCCTATAGTGAGTGATTTAGTGCGTGATAACACCCTCTTCGTGATAAAATTTGGCTTTCCGCCACTCTTAGTGAAAAATATATATCGAAATCTACCTACTTTGCAAAAAACCGGACCATTTTTCGTTAGTTTTGACAAAAGCCGCTAAACTGCAGAATTACCGAATATTTTTCCATTCAACCGAATTACCGGCAAGATGAACTTAAATTTTTCTTTTTTTTTAAACCACAAAATGTCGACTGTTCTTTCTGATAACGGGATGGCTACAGGCTGGACAAGGAACTGTCAACTGACCAGACAGTGACAGGCAGTGAACTTGTCACTCTCTCTCTCTCTTCGACACGATCTGACCCTGCCTCTTGGTGCAAACTACGCGGAGCCTCACTCTATCAAAATAGAAATTCCGCAATACCACAGTAAAATGATACTGCTCGGATACTAAAACAAACTAACAAAATTTTCCCAACGGGGCTACGAAATTCCAATTTTCCTCTTACGTCGCTCTGCCTGATTTATGACGCTCCGTCATCCGACAAATGGAAACCAAACTTTAATGGGAAACAGCAACGCTGCCAAACCTCCACAACAGCAAGTGTGTCAATAGTCATTACTGTCAATCGGTAGTAGGGTTAGAAACCAGATGTCAAGGAACGTTTATTTACTAAAACTTAACTTGAAGAATTGAAGGGAAATATAGCAAGCAAAACTGGGGCGGTCAATTTCAAATCAATTAGGATACCTTGCCCAATATGAATCCGCTATAGAAGAAAGTATTTGTAAGTTTTCCTACACTAACGGATCACCTCATAGAAACTCTAGAAACGCCTCATAGAAACTCTTGACAAATAAATCAAAGGTCAGAAAGTTCCCAACACCAGGTACATGAATAGGGACTAAGGAAACATAATACAACTAACTCCACAGAGGTGTGCTGACAGGATAGGGTAGGTAAATACATTCCTAAAAATAATCAAACCCCAAAAGCCCTAAAAAAAATAAATTGCATTGCTATCAAACCCCAAATTCCATTTATAAAACTGTAAATCACACAACCCTTCCAAGCCGATACCAAAACCCATAAACTTTTGCCCGAATTTATATGAAATTCCATGTTACATGCTTAGGGTAAAATCTGCATGTAACAATATTAACCATCGGAAAACACACGTAAAACCCGCTTATTGCTTGAAACGGAGGAGCATTCGAGCACGAAGTGCGATTCTTCTCCAGGATAACGCACCCTCATACCACGCGTGTCACGTTCGATATAATATCGAAATTGAAACAGTACTGAAACACACCCCTTACAGTCCGGATTTATCACCCAGCTACTACCACATGTTTGGACAACTGAAAGAAACTCTCAGAGGTCAAAAATTCAACACCGATGATGAGACAAAGAAGTAGAGGAGTTGGCGGCATGGCTGTCCGAGTTGGCCAAGAAATTCTTCGATACCGGTATTATAAAACTTTTAAAAAAGCGAAAAAAAAAATCTGTAACGAGTAAGGGAAAGTCCCTAGAAAAACTGTAAATTTTTCCGATACCGAATAAACGTGTCAGTGCATTTGTCTCGATCATATTTGAACCATTATCGTAAAATTTGTTTATGCATCTGCTTTAATTTTGTTAAAAAAGTCTTACCTTATTTGTTTAAAAGTATTAGCTTTATGTTAAGGATATTTGCAATATTTAAAGCTATACGTTTACCAAATGTTAAATTGCATGTTTAATTTGAAAATATATGATATGATGCTTACATTATATTTTAAGCTCTTTAAATATGTTGTCACGTCTTTCAACGTTTTATGATCGTTTTTCAAACGAACGGAACGCGTTGTGGTCGCTGTTAAAATGACCACAACGATAAAACTATTTAATTTAGGTGTTTGACCATTTAGTCTGATACATAACGCGTTGTGTGCGTTATTTTCACTCACTGAGCTTTTTCGATATCTGTGCGTATACATAGGGCTATTCTCTCTCACTGAGTTATAGTCCAGTTGACTGAGTCAAGTTTTTTGGCAATTTTCTTTACCAACGGTCAACTTCTAATCTGGATATTTTAAAGAGTATTCATATATTTCATCATATTACGTTTTCAAATACAAACCTGAAGCTCAATAATTTTGTGAGTTAGAGCCAGTTTTATGAGCCAAGGTCCGCGAGCATCCAAAGTATAAAAAAGAAACTTTGAAATATATCCACGTTGAGAAACTTTTGGATTCCACTAGAAAACTGTTTGAGATATTTGGATAATTCTTGTAGAGGCGAGTAAAGGAATTCTGGCTGATTAACTTAAGGCTCAAATTGTCTTTCTAACTCAAATATTCACCGAGTTATAGCCATTTGGCTGAGCCAAGTTTATTGGCAATTTTGTTTACCAAAAGTCAACTTCTAATACGGACATTTTAAAAAGTATTCCAGTCACTCCTGTGAGACTTTTACACAAAGTTAGACTGTTCCTTCGTACACGTTTTCATATACAAACGGTTACTGTAGTTCAGAAGAACTTTATGAGCCAAGTTCCACAACCAGCTAAAAGTATAAAAACGAAACTTTGAAATATAACCATGCTAAGACATTTTTAAGTTGCACTCGAAAACTATTTGAGATATTCTGGTAATTCTTGCAGAGGCAGGCAGCGGCTCTTACTGATCAATTTGAGGCATAAATTGTCTTTCTAACAGAAATTTCAACTGAGTTACAGTCCATTTGGCTAAGGCAAGTTTATTGACAATTTTGTTTACCAATATTCCCCTTAAAATCAGGGTATTTTTAAAAGTATTCCAGGCACTCCTGTGGGATTTTGACACAAAGTTATACTGTTCCTTCATAAACGTTTTCATATACAAACGTTTCCTGTAGGTCAAGAACTTTCGGATTTAAAGTCAGTTGTACGAGCCCATCAAATTCAATCCATGACTAATCAAAAGTATGAAAACGAAACTTTGAAATATATCCATATTGAGAAACTTTTGCCACTCGAAAACTGGTAAAGATTTTCTGGTAATTTTTGCAGAGGCGGGTAAAGCGATTCTACGATGATCAATTTGAGGCATAAATTGTCTTTCTAGCTAAAATATTGACCGAGTTACAGTCCATTTGGCTGAGTCAAGTTTTGTCGCAATTTTGTTTATACTAATAGTGTTCTTCTAATCCAGATATTTATAAAAATGTTCCAGTGGGACTTTAACACAAAGTTATTTCAGACGATGCGATAAGCTTAAGCTCTTTAGAACTAGTCCAAAACGTAAAACCAAGAAGACTTATAGCCATTTCCAAGTTTTTTGGCCTCTGATAACTCAAGATAAGGCTCCAAAAAATTCATAAGGATCCTTATGTGAACTTCTGCTTCATGTCAGTAACTCAGAATCTATTTATGATTTACAGCTTACTCAAGGACATGAAATCCATAATACAAGGACAATCCATTGAGTTTTCCTTAACTCCTTTGCCCCCTCTGGAGTCTTAACCTTTATTTAAGAAGAATTCTTTATGAAGAGTATATAACCTTTCTTTTAGTTTCCTTACAAGTGATTTAGGCCTTTAAATAAGACTGCAAATTGCAATATATCAAAGGATAATAATCATTTCGATATTTAACCGTTTTTGCTTTGGTGCACTGTTTCAATAAAGGGAATTCATCAATGAATCAATCGTTTTTGATAGTGAGTTATGAGTTTCTGTTTCAGGATCATAGATACGATGCATCTCATCTCCAGTCATATTTTTCTTTAGGTAGTGCGAATATTCGGCAAGAAAACTCTTCATTTCCATATAAACTGACATAGAACCTGCAGTTTTTATTTTTTTATTATAAAACCTTGCATTGTACGAAAAAAAGACACAGAATCAAATTGCCTCTAAACTGAATGAAGATTTGCGAAATAAGTGGCGTTGATACCACCACTGATAAAAATTTTGAAAAATCTTTTAGATCAAAAATGCCTTTGGGGTGTATCAAATTTCATAAAAATATCTGAAGTGATAAAAAAGTTTACTACTAAAAAACATTATTTTCTTAAAACTTTACCACTCTGTGTTCCAAAAACGACGCGTTTCCCGATATATGTTTATAAAGAAATTAAGGCTTATGCTGAACACAGAATGCGTTGTTACAGTTTAGACACTGCAATTCTGAACACCCTGTATATATTTCAATAAAATATATACAGGGTGTGTATATACAATGTATACAAATGTATATTGTAAAAAAGTTCTTACCTTATGCACTGTATCATATTTGAAAGGTACAGAGGCAGTATTAACATCAACTTGACTAACAGACTGCTTAATACCCATAATAATAACTGATCCCAAGTTAGGTGGATATTCCTCTGCCCAATTACCATTTTCAGACCTTAAAGTCCCATTTTCCAAGCTAAAGTTTATCAGCGTATAGCGCTTCTCCTCAATGGTATCTGAAATATTTGAAAATCCTTTTAAAACTTGTCTCCTACCTACAAAACGTGATTCATACTCAAAGAATCACCGTCGTCCCAAAACAATTCCCCGAAAGCTTCCCCATTCGCATCGGGAGCGACCAACAACTGAATTTTCGTTTTTCTACTTTCCGTTGTGGTTTGTTTGGGCTGTTGCGCGGGTAAAATATTACCACCCCTTATAAAAATCGGAATGGTATCCAAAGGTGCGGAAAGGTTCGTATACTCGCCCTTGCTTTCTATGAAATATTTGCTGTAATAGTCGTACCATATGGATTCTGGGAGGTATGCCAACACAGAGGTTGCACCTTCCTATAATAATAAACGTGTTAATAATAATAACTATATTGGAAAAGTAAACAATAGTTAACCTCTAAAACGGGAACAATTAAAAGCCCTCCTCCCCATAAGAACTCTTTGTCAATCCCATATGTTTCTTGGTCTTTATAGAATCTATACACACAAAAAAAATACATAAAAAATTTTAAAACCAGTTCTAAATTATTCTTACTCAAAATAGAGGGGTCTGGCGACAGTTTCACCAAAAACGTGAGCCCTAAAGAACAACGTATACAGGTACGGCAACAAGGCGTATCTAACAGCATAAGCGTTTTTAGTAGAGGTCACCACAAGGTCACCCATTGAAGCCGGATCTTGAGGCTGAAAAATACTTTTATAAGCAACTTAAGGCGCTAAAATCCCTAACACTCACTATCCCATCGTCGGTGTTGTGATTTCTCGAAAAGGGATAAAAAGCTCCAAGCTGCTGCCATCTGTTGCACAGCGCTACCGTGGTGTTACCATTAAAACCGCATATGTCCGCGCCCATTAGTGGTATCCCATACAACGAGAAGCTTAACAGATCTGTTTGAAGAAATGAAATTTATCAAACAGCTTTTTATAAATTTTCAGGAAGTTTCTCTATCCTACCAAGTTGTCAATTTAGCTTTAGAACTAGTAACTTCATACAAGATTGCTTTAAATACAATCATAAAATCTCTGGACGCAAAAAAGAGCGCATCTTCTATATTTATATATTTGTCTCTTTAGATACAGGGCATCTGAATTAAAGAGACTACATTTCGATTTTGTTTAATTGGGTAAGAAATATTTGTATGACTAACACGGTAAAAGTCTTCACTCCCCTGAACTTTAAACAAGTGTGTACAACGTGTAAAGTAAGGATTGTAAATCTGATTTGTTAAAGTAAAAGAGGGCTTGTGATTAAATAAATGATTAAATTACATACTGGAGTGCCAGTCCTATAACGAATTTATCTAAGAAACCTAGTTCAATGCCCTAGTATGAAGGTTATAAAAAGGATTTTACCATGTGGAACAGTACTCAGATAGTGGTTGAACAATAATAATAAGAATAATATAACATAAATATGATAAAATAAAGAATAAAATATGCATTGTAACGAAGTTACTAAATTTTCTGTAATTCTCTTATTTATCTATAGAATTACTCCGTTCTTTTTCCAACTTAAATTAATAATTTTTAAGATTCATATTGACCACTAAGCTTTGCCCAGTAAAGTTAGGAAAGTTTCTATTTTGTTAATAAACGCGCGACCGCGGTAATTAATAATTTATCATCGCGTTTAATACCTCAGCACTGTTCGTGTCCGTACCACCAGTATTGTTACCGCGTTTAGGCACGCATGTCCGTGCTCTATATAACGCGATGCATGATACTAATACTCGAGAATAAATTAAAAAACTTATACTCGAGAATAAAATCTTCCAGTAATAGTATCATGAACACGATGAACTGGTCTGCAGTCCGCAGTCGGAGTTCGCACTTCGCAGTCCGCTGAGAACAGTCTGACCGAGAAGACCGACCGAAACGCCACAGTACCGTACATCGCTCCGCCGCCGCCAGCTTCTTCACCCCGCCGCTGTTGTAAGAAGGTAGGCAAATCCCTTTTTCCTATTCCTATGGTCCACAGGATACACAGGGTTGCGTGCCGGACCGTTACGGGTTAACAATTCTCAACAACAATTCTCCTTCACCAGATTTTGATGTTTCTGCGGCGACGAAAGTCAATTTGCCGTTGACCACAAAAGCAGGACTGCCTAGAAACCGCATGAAGTGGACTGCAGAGATGAATTGCTTCATAATGCGCTCCTACTTTAAAATTACCAAAATGGAAATAGATCTGACCTTTGTGCTTTTGTTAAAAAGTATCCCGACTACAACATCTTACGGAACAGCGCGTTGCTGACCAGCGGCGAGCAATTCTAACAAAAGAACATGCTCGCTGCCCCCATGTTGCAGTAGATTCGAGCGGAAGTGCTCCTTGAACTCCAGAACGAGGAAGAACTTCCCCCAACAGTAAATGCACTCGATGAAGATCACACTGGCGTACAGGAAAAGAATAACGAATATGACATCAACGTGATTGGACACAATAACTTTCAAACCGATATGCCCGATCGTGTGACGTCGGAGTTGTCTAGAGCACTGGCGCAATTTGACGGCACCGATCCTACCCGTAGGCCGAAACTACTCAGAACAAGTAAGAACACTAATGATATTATTACAACTGTAAATGCTCTATTACGGTATAACACTAGAGACTGTCACAATCTAGAACGACTCCATTCACTTGTGTACTGCGGAGCAGTGGTAGTGCTTCGCATTAATAATCAACCAGTCCACCCGTCTAGGAATGAGTGGTGTGGTAATAATAACAAAAGTTTAAAACCTTGACCTCGGTGGCAGCGACAGCTTCAGGGGGCGATTGATAACATTCGGGAAGAACTAGGTCGACTCACCGAGTTCCATGAAAACCCAAAACCATCTAGGCGCCTTAGAAACCGAGTTAGAAAAATCTTTAAGAAAATCGGTACTCATACAAAGCATCCAGAACATCAATAGCATGTGTGTGAGTATATTGATCAGCTTAAGCAAAAACTAAAGGCTAAGCGGTTATCCAGATACGTAAAATACACCAAAAGAAAACAACAAAATGCCCGATTTAACAACAATCAAAAAGTGTTCTACAAGAAACTAGGATCTCAGACTAACAACAACAGTCAAGCCATGCCAAGTAGAGAGAACCTTATGAACTATTGGTCATAATTGTGGTCAAATCCAAAAGAACGTAAGAATGCTCCCTGGATTTTGTCAGAGATGGACAAGGTAAATACCCCACCAATTCTCTTTGAGGAATCTAACAGCCGAAGAAATTTCGGAGGTAGCTAAATTTACCAACAATTAGAAAGCACCAGTAGTTGAATAATATCCAGCTTCTGGTACAAAAAATTTACCAGCTTACATCAATTTCTGGCACTTCAGTTCACACACATTCTCCACCATACCATAAAGACACACCAAGGTTGCTTACAGTGGGTATGACAAAAATATTGCCTAAGAGTGAACAAACTGAAGATCTTACTCAATATAGACCAATTACATGCCTACCAATATTATATAAAATACTAACATCATGTTTAACCTTCCAAGGGCACCGTGGGGTCTATGAGACCCCAGCAGCTATTTTAATCGTAATATTTTATAAAGCAAACCCTATATGCGCTTCCCACTCCATGTAAATTTAAGTTACGATATCCTTGAACGGCGTCTAATGGCATTTTATACAAAATTAGTTTACAGTCAACCGGCAGTGAAATAAAGTGTGTTTGACCTCACGGTGCCTTGCGCGTATATATAATCATTCCAACTTCGCCTATAGGAATTATATATCGCGGTAGGTCTGGCAACGTTGTGACAACATACTCGAAGCAGCGGACCCCGCCGAAGCCCGAAACCTTTCAATTTTCTTAAGGCGTTCAAGCGGGGATGCACTGCTCTGTGGCAAATAAAAAAAAATTTTGTTTCGTTTGAGTCTTTGCTACTGCCCATCCTAACAGCAAAAAATAACCTAAAAACCGACTACAATAATGTTGTAAACATAAATTAACTAAATATTGGACAGAAAATAAAAAAAATAATTCAAAATAAAGCAAAAAATTAAGTTAATTTGATAATATTAAATAAAAATTAAAATTATCTTATGTCAGGTTCAAAAAGGCCACGCTGTTTAGCAGTGCAGTACGTCAGTCGATCATAAAACGACCTTCTCATGTTCGACAACATTTCAATAGAGATACTATTAAATGCTTGCCTAATTTCAACAGAAAGCTCTTCTAAATTAGTAGCCCGTTCATTTTCGCGCCTATAAAATTGTTCTTTTAGGTATCCCCAAAAAAAAATCATTGGGGGCTAAATCAGGGCTTCTGGCGGGCCATTTAATAGTACTGTTTCCACTGATTGTTCGATCAGGGAAAGACGTTTCGAGAAATTGACGTACCACTAATGCGTTATAAGCGGGACAACCATCCTGTTGAAACCAAACTTGTTCTAAATTGATATTGAACCCTCGAATAGCAGGAAGAACTTCATCCCTCAAAAGATTAAGGTATTTGTTGGAATTAAGGTTTCCATCGATAAAAAAGGGCCTATAATTTAATCACCTAAAATGCCAGCCCATACATTAACCTTTTGAGGGTATTGTGTACGTGTTGGTATGCTTATGTGCTTATTTTCCCTCGAATAACCCACTGTAATGGACGGATTATGTTTACCACAAATAGAGAAAGAGGACTGATCTGAAAACAAAATGTTACTGATAAACATTTCGTCCCGATTTGCCCTTTCCAATACTTCATGGCAAAATTCCATTCGTCTCTCACGGTCCTGTGGCACTTGTACTTATTTCTTTTTAAAATTCTTCTAACCCTTAAAGGCTCAATACCCGTTTCTTTGGCAATGGTTGTACTATTGCAAGGAAAGTTCATTTCAGCAACAGCACAAACATTAACCTCTCGAAGCTCCCTTTCTTCGCCTAGCGGTCTAACAACAAGTGATTGCTCATTTGCGTAGCATTTCCTGCAATTTTGCAAGCACCCAAAGGTCTCAAACCTATGGATAATTGCAAAAATTGTGTTGCGTACGGGAATGGGCCGATTTTCGAACGTGAATGCAATTCTGCCTGATATTTCATCGACCGAACTGCCGGCATAATACCATTTAATAATTTGCTTTTTTTCTTCAAGAGAACACATTTTAACAAGAAAATAGCGAGCGGTTTTAAATTTAATTTTTGCTGATTAAGCAGGTAGCTAGGAATAAAAATAACGTTAAACGTTTAAAATGCAATCTCATATTGGCAGTGCAGTGTGGTGGGGATAAGAATTGTCTCGTTTTTCGATGAACGAGCGGAGAGCCGTGCGGCAGAAATATCAGTGTTGCCAAACGTTTTAATTTGGAACCGGAATGTAATGTGCCCTCTGTCTGTCTCAAGTGGACTCCATATGTCCCCTCTCGCTTACGCTCATAGACTATTTCCTATAGGCGAGGTTTGAATGATTATATGTGTATTCATTTTCCATGTACATCATTGAAAGTGTAAGAGTTTTGGTGAGTATTAGGGATAAGATTGTGGTCAGATAAAATTTTGGGTATGGCTTTATTCCAGAGTTAAAATGGCAAAAAGTTCACGCAGTTACCAGAACAAACGTGCATTAACTGATAAAGAACTGGCTGATGAGATGAATAAATTTATGTTGGAGGAAGATGACGAAACTTTTTTGCGTGATAGTGATTCTGAAACAGATCCAGAATCGGATTATTTGGTGGAACAAAAACTTGCAGAAAGTGAAGAAAGTGCTGAAGAGCTCAACGTGAAAGACCAACAAGATGATGTCGGCCAACAAGAAATAATTTTACGTAAATCTAATTATAAGTGGTCTTTAAACGTTCCGGAAAAGAGAGGGAGGCGTCCTCAAAGAAACATAGTTTCTTTTATGCCAGGACCTAAAGCAGAGGCTCGCAATGTACGATCTCCATTAGAAGCTTGGGATTTACTATTTGACGAAGATATAATTTCTAAAATTGTCATTCATACTAATGAAAAAATAGAACGAAAAATTAACTTTATAAATATTAAGCAGTCCTATCACCGTTTTACGGACATATTTGAAATTCGTTCATTTATTGGATTGCTACTTATGTGTGTCGTCAAAAAATCAGCTCATGTAAACCTCGAAGAACTGTGGTCAAAGCAATATGGAATGTCCTTATATAGAGCAATCATGTCAATGAAGCGGTTTCAATTTTTATGTTCTTACCCTTTGACAATAAGGAAACCAGGGTTGAAAGAAGAATACTTGATAAATTAGCCCCAATAAGGGATATTTGGGAACTATTTATTTCTAATTGTAAAAAAATTTATACACCACATTCTTGCTGCACAACTGATGAACAACTTATGGGTTATAGAGGTAAATATCCATTCCGTATTTATCTAGCTTCTAAGCCAGATAAGTACGGAATTAAAATAATGATGATAAACGATGCTAGAACCTGGTATATGGTTAATGCAATTCCATACGTTGGAAAAGTTGAGGTGACTGAAAACAATGAGCCGGTTCCTCCATACTATGTAAGAGAGCTTTCTAAACCAATTCATGGAACAAACAGAAACATTACTGTCGACAATTGGTTTTCTTCCATTCCCCTGTTTAAAAATATGCTTACCAACTATAAACTTACTATGATTGGAACCCTAAGGAAAAATAAAAGAGAGGTACCTCCTTCCTACATTTGTAGATGGCAGGGTGGAAGGAAGGATCTTCGAAATTTGTCTTTGATCAAAATAAAACTTTGGTTTCTTATATACTTAAAAAAATAAAATTTTTCTTGGTTTATCAACAATGCACTATTCAAACTATGTTGATCCTGAAACAAGTAAACCGGAAGTAATCTTAGACTACAATAGTACCAAGGGCGGAACAGATATCTTTGATAAACAAAACAAAGGTAAAAACACAAAGTCACGGTCTCATCAAATCCATATAATTTTTTAAAAGCTACACGTGTTTCGCTTTGTGTTTTTACCTTTGTTTTGTTTTCGTTTGGTCTCTTAGAGAAAAAATGGATGATACGTTTCTATCTTTGATAAATTTTGCCATGCATATACAACTGCCAGAGGTACATGACGATGGCAAATGAGGTACTTCTATGGAATGCTTGATCAATGTGGAATTAATGCTGCCGTACTATATAACTTGGCAAGTGAAAGCAAAAAGCTTAACCGACGGCAGTTTCTCAATAAACTGTATTTTCAATTGTTAGAACCTATGCTTCGGGTTCGATTGAAAGTTTCAATATTGAGCAAAACACTAAAGACATAAACACAAACACTAGAAACACCTGAGTCCGTGGTATTGCAAAAACATGTAAAATGTGGATTTTGCCCTAGAGGAAAAGACACGAAAACCAAATTAGCATGCAGTAAGTGTCAACTTGCCATGTGTGATGAACACCGTGGGAAATCTTATGCAAGTGTGTAAAAAATGTTTAAAATTACAAACTTGTACCGTATAATTTATTAAGGTTTTAATTGTTAGCATTTATTTATTTATAAGTTTTTTTTTGGGTAGTTTATTTGTTTTCTTTTTCTGTTCCTAATATGAGTAATTAAGTTCCTAAGCAGAAGATTTTGTTATTTATTTTTATAATAAATATTTATCTTTATCTGCAATAAACTAGTTTTTTTTTCTCTGTAATATTTTATACTTTGATTTAAAAAAAATACTATACTATGTTTATTGCTATATAAGATTGTTTTTTTTTAATTTTTTTAAATAGAACCAGGGTAAAATGGTATGTAATATATGGGGTCTCTGAGACCCCACGGTGTGTTTTATGTGTGTTAAAATAACGGTGCCCGTGGAAGGTTAACTAACCGCATTTACAGACATGTCGAACTTAACAACGTCTTAGCGAAGAGCAGAAGGGATGTAAGCGAAAGCACCATGGGTGTAAAGAACAACTTATTGTAGATTCTGTAATTCTCAGTGTGCCCACAGAGTAGACGCGAGATTCTCGCTTCCGGTACTCAAAGCCGATCTGCGCCGTTTTCTCGCGCGGAGATTACACACAGTTAATACCGGTAAAAGCGAGTTTTGTTTTAAAATTCGCCAGTTTTGTTTTACAACTACTAGTAATATGTCGTCGTCTGATGATGATCTTATTGCCTCGAAGTTTATTTTTGCCAAACTAAACAGAGAAAAAATTGGAATTCATTCTATTAATGGTGAAAGAGAAACTTACGGGGAATACCACCATTTATTTCCAAATTTAAAGAATGATAATGAAAGATTCTCTAAATTTTTTATTATATTACAGAAAAAGTGAAATGTCGTTTAACCAAAAATTGGTGCAATCTACATAAGCAGCCTATTTTACCAGAAGAAAGGCTTGTTATAACCTTTAAGCTAAGTTTTGTTAAATAATTTAAATTACTTTTAATAGTATATTTTTCTTCTTATTTAGTTTAAATGGTAGGTATTTAGTGGTATAAATGGAAGATAGTAGTATACATTTCCAATATAAAACAAACTTATTTTTAGGTTATAAAATTGTTTTATTACTTTTGTTTAAACAAATATAAACTTAACGTCATATAGGAATGCTGTTATTTATTAATGGAAATAAGGATTATAAGTTGAGTTTTCCTCCTGGTTATTATAAATAGGTGTAGGAACATTAGCAGGAAGCCTTTGGAACGTGATTGATGGGTTTAAGGGAATGGAAGAGTGGATGTTTTCATGTATGGTATGATAGTTAGGATCGCCAGAAGAATACACTAGAATGGGAATACACTAGAATGGGACGATGTAGAAGATAATGGAGGAGGAACGAAAAAGTGTTATGTTGGTAGGAATATTGATCCACTAATTCTTACACGCGGCAACGAAAAGATAATACTCTGTTTTTAGATATTTTCCTTACATGTGGAAGCAAACTTTTAAAAAATGACAGATGTTCGTCATCGTGATCAGTGCAACTTTTTTTGGCTTTATTTTCCAGATACTCGACTTTGCGTTTTTCTATTTCCAGAATTGATTCCTGATATGCATCAGTAGCAGTTCTTTTTCTTCTCTGTGATGTAATAGGTGCCAAAATAGGATTAGTTTGCCCTAAAATACGAGTAGGTGGTATCACGCAACTTTGTCTAACTTGAGAAGATTCCTCTTTATCGCTATTCTCGTTCAAAGATTTATTTTGTTCTGTCTCATGTGTCTGTTCTGTCTGCTGCGTTGACTGCGTGCTCGACAAATTTTCACTGGTTACCCTCGGCTTGATAACGTCTCTTGTATAAGAAGTTGTTCGAAATATGGCCACTTGGATGTGGGCACATCTTCAGCAGCGTCTCCAGATCTTGGTGGAGGGTATTTTCATTGCTTTCTGATCTTGGACTCTAACAAATAAAAATACAAGCTATACTTTTTTATATATATTTTATTTTTATTACATCTTTTTTTATATACATATTTTTTTTATAACAACCACAGTTTACAAAAATTAAATTCGTGTCGATCAAATTGTAATGAAGCAATTAATATTTTTTAAAACTTTTTTCTGATTTTGTTTCAGATATCTGGCAACAGGATCATCATTCATACAAATTGCATTTTCATTAAGACTCGGCGCATTAACTGTAGGACAAATAGTTCAAGAAACAGTGTGTATAATATGGGATGTTTTACAACCCATTCATATGCCAACTCCAAATGAGAAAGATTTTTAAAGGATATCAGAAGAATTTAATACCATTTGGAATTTTCCGCACTGTATCGGAGCCATTGACGGAAAACACGTTCGAATTGTTTGTCCCAAAAATTCAGGATCGATGTTTTATAACTATAAACACTATTTTTCTGTAGTTTTACAGGGTGTAGCCGACGCTAATTACAAATTTATTGCTGTAGAAATTGGCGGTTATGGTAAACAGAGCGATGGTGGTACATTTCAGGCCTTTGAAATATATCGTCAATTAAAAAATGGCATATTAAAAATCCCGCCACCATCTTATTTATCCCAAACAACAATAAAGGCGCCTTTTGTACTAATAAGTGATGATGCATACCCACTCCTGCCTTTCCTCTTAAAACCTTCTGGTGGAAAAAATTGAAGTATTGAAGAGGAATGTTTTAATAATCTTGTGCTAGAAAATGTGTAGAATGTATGTTTGGTATAATTACTTCAAAACGGCTTATACTCTTAAAATGCATTGAAACCAATATTACAACAGCAGACAATATTATTAAAGGTATTTTTAAATCATTAATAAGGAAGGTTTTGAAAGACATCTCAGTGAAGTATTTATTGAAAATGGCTCAGAGATAGCCAGGAAAAAGACGACGGGAAGACCTCCAAATGAAGCAAAAAATATTCGCGATGTTTTTATGACGTATTTTTCTCAGTATCCTTTATTATACAAAACCTAAATTAATCTTATTAAATAATAATACTGCAAAATAATGTTAAGAAATAATGGTGTAGTAAACATACTTCTTAAGTACTTACCATCTTGTTTCATTTCAGCGCCTATTTCCTTCCAGTATTTGTCAATCACATTGCGATTGCAATGAAATTTATCCCTCTTGTTCCAAATAGCTGTCCTTTCAAAAACCGCAGCAATAAGTAGTTCCTTATCCATGGCAACACACGTGGACACGCGTACGACAAGCGCGGAAATAAACTAAATTTTTATTACTTTAAACGCTGGCTAGCAGGTTATCTGCGCGGACCTGCTTTAACCAGTTTTAACTGTGTATACGTTCATATAAACATTCGAAATAATTCTTAAAGCGATAAACGCGAGATGACGCGAGTCACCGGTATGCGAGAATCTCGCGTCCACTCTGTGGGTACACTCAAGCAGGCTCAGAACAACCAAGCAAATATATGCACTGCCTTCGTAAATTACAAGAAGGCCTTCGACAGCGTGCCGCATTCTTGGCTTGTTAAAGTTTTAGAGATCTTCAAAATTCACCCCGCCTTAATAAAATTTCTTTCCACCATAATGAAAACCTGGCGGATAAACCTACACCTCAACTTAAATGGTAAGTATTTAACAACGGACGAAATATCTATTCGTAGGGGAATCTACCAGGGCGACTCTCTCAAGTCCATTGTGGTTTTGCCTCGCAATGAACCCACTATCTACCATGTTAAACGACACCAAATATGGTTTTAAAATACAGCCAACAGAAACAATTGTCAAAGGGTAACTAAAAATACTTCGGTCATCTTCCAATAAATTTATTTAAAAATTATTAATCCGACATGTTTCGGACATATAACGTGTCCATCATCAGGGATAACAAATTGAGGGGGTTCGTCAATATATCTTATAGATATAGTGCCTCTGATAAGGTCAAAAGGTTAAAACAAATTAAGACACACGAGAATGGGACTAAATCTGAATCTACAAAAACATTAAAATCATATATGACAACAATACGATAATTGTTTTGTAAACAAGAACTGAGAACAAAAGACTCCGGCTTTTATAGATCCAGTTTTTGTAGATCCAGGTTTAGTCCCATTCTCATATACTTTTTAGTTACCCATTGACATATTAACTCCACTGCAAGAATAGAGTAGTTCTTCATCGGAAACAATTGCGTTGTCTCGCATCTCCTTTACATGGATGATATAAAGCTTTACGCAGCAAAACTACAATAAATGCGACAACTGCCGGACATTACGCAGAAATTCTCCAGTGACGTCCATATGCAATTTGGTCTTAATATGTGCAAAATCTTAAACATCGAGATGGGCGTCATTGTGGATGGAGACGTTAAGCTCCCAAACGGTGACATAATTCACTAAGGAGAATGGCGAGACTTACAAATATTTGCAATTTCAACAAGCCAGACTGTTCGAAGATAAACAAGCTAAAACCAGGATTAAAGACCAGTATACACAACGGGTAAGGTGCTTACTTAAATCCGAATTAAATGCAGGTAATCTTATTCAGGCAATTAACACTAGGCAATGCCTGTATTGACTTATTCATTTGGACACGGATTTGGAGGAAATCCAAAGGCTCACACGCACCCACATGACCAAACATAGTTGTCACCACTCAAAATCATCAATCCTCCGTTATCGAGAAGAGAGGGAGGACAAGTCGATGCTAGCAATCTATATTCCCGACAAGTAAGTAATTTACGAGAGTTTTTCTACACCACAAAGCTCAAACCTCAAGCCTCCATAACACCGTTGCGAAGGCAGACAAGAGCTATACGATACGCCTCTTAACCTCGCCTCGTCTGAACCAACGTCTGAAATAAAATCAGACACTACAAAGATGGAGAAATGGGCTCAAAAAGAGTTACATGGTCGACACTATCACGACCTTAACCAACTTCATCGACAAGGGGGCATCCAACAGGTGGCACTCTCGAGGCGAACTCTTTCCTGAGCCAGTTATATTGTTAGGTAACTATATGTAAGTACGGCTTTAACAGCCTCTCCTTTGGGAGAGAAGCTGACTATAAAGGCCATTTGTTTCATTTATATATGAGGCGTTCAGTTGCAAAACTGCTTAAATCCATTTTTATTCAAAAATGACATATGTGTGGCGCTGTCTTCTTTAAGACCTTTGACATAAGATGTCAAATTTATTTGGCCACAAAACTTGATAAATCCCAAAGAAATTGGCTTCGAAAAAGTAGTAACGGTAGCAAAACTTTTTTAATCCTATGTAAATAATGTTTCAAAAGTGTTTTGATCCATTAATCTGCAACGTTTTCAAAACTCTTTTCTTCCATTTACACCTTTACCACAGTAATAATACGCGAAATCAAAACTGTTTTGTTTCGCGAGATCTTACAGGCATGTGTTCCACAAATAATATTTTATGTTTTAGTTTTGTTTTGACTGCGGTATAAATAGGTACGTTGATTTTGTTTGTGCAGTGCTTGAAAGTTAATTTGTGCTGTTTTTGTTAAAAATTTGTTAATACAAAGAGTCTTACACACATTGTGATATGGAAGACTCGTTTTGTCTTGCTACATCTGGTAAAGGCCGAAAGAAATTGCGAAATCCATCAAACTGGAAGAAAGCAAAAGATAAAGTTCAAAGGTAATATTTTTTAAAAATTATAAATTTTATTATTTTTTTTTATTAAAAATTATAAATAAATTTTTAATAGTTAGGTAGGTAGGTACTTAAAATATTTTTTTTATTACAGGTATAAGCCTATAACTCTACCTAGACACCCCAAATGTCATCATAAAAAAAGTACTTTTGCCTGTGAAAACTTGTCTATGCAAGATATTCGAAGATTTCATGAAAAATTCTATGAAAATACTACGAAAATTGCGCAAGATAACTTTATTCTTAAACATACAGAACCAAATGTTCCAAAAAGGCGCCGTCCAATAGAAAGAACTCGAAATAATTCCGCTTCGTTAAAATATTTTATTAAAACTAAAGATGGCACTTTCCAGATTTGTAGTAAAGCCTTTTTATCTATCTTGGACATTTCAAGGTTTCGGGTGCAAAATATAGCTAAAAATTATTTGATTGACACTATTCCACCCAAAGAAAATAGCGGAGGGGATAGGATAAGTAGCTTCAAGAGTCCTGCCACCGATGCTTGCTCGGAATGTATAAGACTTAAAAGCTTAATAACTGCCGAAACCAACAGGGATAATAAGGCAAAGCTAATATGCATGCTACGTGTTCATAATCTAAAAGCAAAGGCATTTTATGAAGTTGATTTTATGAAAAAACCTGAGGAAAATACTTTAAAATTATCCTTCAACTGTAAAAAAAATATGGTGTTGCCCCGAGTCCCGGATCAATCAGCTTACTATTCAAGGCAGCTCTATCTATACAGTTTCACAGTATGTGAAGGAAATTCCAATGATAAACAGACTAAGGAAAGTATCACTTCATACACTTGGACCGAGAATGTGTGCGCTAAGGGCTCAAATGAAATATCTTCACTAGTTAATCATAAACTTTCCATAGTAGACTTGACTGATGTTACCTCAATCAAACTTTTTTGCGATGGCCAGAACAAGAACGTAACAATGATGGGCATGCTGATGTATTGGCTGTATCACTCTAACTCTACAGTGAATGAAATTATTGTGACATTTCCTGTGGTTGGTCACTCTCGTGTTTTCGGACGAATTAAAAAAAAGAGTTAAAAAAAAGGAGTTCATCCTGATGAATATAGGACATTTTTTTCTGAGTTTTCAATTGTGCTTGATATCGAAAAAGATTGTCAAATTTTTAACTGGAAAAAAGCTATAGAATCGGTTATAAAGCCACCTGGGCAGTGGCATTTTAAGTTTGCTCCATGCAAAAGAATTTCAATTTTAAAGAAATGGAACTCAAGCAGTGTTCGTAAAGGGGGAAGTAAATGACAAAAGCGATTTCGGGATATACAAGTCCGTTTTGAAAAAAGAAAAAACCTTGGCTACCTTAAATTTGGAGCCTCTTCCTAAGGAATGTGCAGTAAAACCAGCCAAGCTTAAGGATGTGGATGCTTTATTAAAAAAACATTTTGGTTTAGAGTGGAGAAACATTGAAGAGGTCGATTTAACATTTTATAAAAAAGTAATTGACAACGCCATTGAATCACTTCATGATACAGAAGTTGAAGAAGAAGAAGAAGAAGGAATGGACCCCATGGAAGAAGACGATGGACTAAGAATTTAATTTTTAAGTTTCATTTTAAAAAAATATTTCTTTTTAAATTATAAACTTTTACTTATTTAAAACTCCCTAAATCCTACAGAACTATATATACTGAAACAAAACTTTTTAGTTCCATGGTGCGGTAGCAAAACTTGTTATATCCCTATTATTTTTGTCCATAATTACTTCTTTTAAACAAAAATTTACTACTTAGTAACAAATATTTAAATAAACAGTTGTCATAAAAGTGTATTTTCATTTTAAACCACAAAAATTTGTTCTTACAAGAAATCCGAAGTTTTTCTCTTCTCTCTCTCAAAATTGTTATATTCAATTGGAACAATAAAATGATTTATTATTATTTATGATTATATACAGGGGCAAAAAAATCGTGTGTAAATAGAGTTGGGACGAAATACCGGGTATTTTGTGTTCTTTTTTACTATTAAATATATTTTTCTTTGCGCGAAAATTAAAACAACTTGAATTTTAATTGAATAATAGCTAATAAATGAAATTTAAAATATTTAAAAAACAACAGGCTTACGGGGAATGCTTTGCTTAAGTCCATCCCAAGTCGAGAAAACATCTCCACTCCAATGTCCGGCATAGTGACCTAAACCGCTAAAAGAGGCCCTGGAAATTACCAGGGGGCGTTTACCTCTAATTTCTGCTAAAGCACTATGGAAAAAAAGAGAGTTTATACGTGTCAGTAAATACATTCACTTACACTTACAAACTGGTAATTATGGCTTCAGTTAACCCGTAAACGTTATGGACATCGTAATGTAAACCGGCATAATGTTTGGCGCTCATACACATGGTTTTATAGTTTAAAACTCCCCCATCTACGGCAGGCAGATACGGGGGGCTCTCGAGGTTAGATTTGGGGCATCCGCTAAAAGATCCCGATAAAAAATTGGATGGTTCGTTCATGTCGATCCACGCCCCGTCAAAAGCCACTTGATTATGGAAGGACTTGAGCATTTGAGTCCAGTAGTCTACTGTGGTCGGATGGGTGAAATCGGGCCAGACTGTTGAATGGGAGTTCCACACCTTAAATTAAGGTAACACCGAATTAACGAATTAAAATTCCCCTATGTAGAATTTAAGCAAAATTTTATAAATTTTTTGAAATATCTGTGAACATTCCAAAAACATTTAGGAAATTTATTTTATTTATTTATTAAATAGAGGGGATCACTTCATTACAGCTTTAGAGTAACAATCAATTTTTTTTAAGTCTAACTATTGATCTTATTCATTACACTGTAAGATAAGGTACATTATAGGAACATTAAGAAAACAACTCAAAAGTTTACTATAAATCATAGTTTTAAATTGATTTAAACGTAATTTAAGAAATCTATATAACAGGGTGTATTTAAGAATCTTAAGGCCCTAACAAAAATGGATTATTGCAGGCATAATTTGTAGCATAAAAATGTATGTAAAATCTGTATTGTTGTGACGAATTCATAGTGAGTTACTTATTTTATTGGGTATTACGTAACTTATAGTAAAAATCAACTTAAGATATACAGGGTGTCCATTTATAAACTGACACATTTTAACTGCTTATAAGTTGAGAACGAAAAATGACAACAAAGTGCGGTTTTCTGTTAAATCCCCTTTCCGAAAATGTATAAATTGTCTTAAATTCATTATTTTTTTTTTCACAGAGCCAATTTTAGTAAATGACACCTTTTTGAAAATTTTCCTAAAATACATATTCGGTAATTGATGAAAATTTTCTGGTAATTGCCTATGTATCGCTTTAGCATAATCATAATTAAATAATTTGCGCTATTGCCATGTCTATAAAAAGTATTTATTCTATGTATTAAATTACAACTATTTACAACAATTTTAACAACAAACAATTGAAGAAATTAATTTTGATTTATAACTAATAAATTAGCTTCTGAATATGACCCCCATTTTGCTCGGAACACAAATGTAGACGGAGATATAAAGTGCCGAAGGCGTTTTCTAGCATTCTCGGTGTAATTTGGTTGAAAACGTTTACTATGTTAGTAAACGTTTTTTCTTGGTTAGTAAATTTTTTTTCTTGGGGTTGGAATGTAACAACGGTCTTTTACATATCCCCATATACAAAAATCTGGAATGGTTAGATCGGGAGAATAAGGTGCCCACTCGATCGGACTTGCTCGCCCTATCCATCTGTTTCCAAAACTAATATCTAAGGAATCCCTTGCGACCCTGGAGAAGTGTGGCGGTGCACCGTCTTGCTGGAAGTAGACCGTATCTAAAATTCCATCCTGCTGAAAGATTCAGCTGTTGAGGATAACAAAATGTTTCCAACATATCGGTGTAATTGTTTCCATTCACTGTTGCTTCTTGAAAAAAAAATGGCCCATAAATTTTAGATTTCGATACTGCACACCAAACGTTCAGCTTAGGAGAATCTCTTTCAAATTCGTTATACACTCGAGGATTTTCAGCTCCCCAAATTGGGCAGTTATGCTTATTTACTCGACCTCTGATGTGAAATGCTGCCCCATCAGACATTATTAAATTGGTATCCGGCTTATTTCTAAAAAGATCTAGTAGTATTTCGCACATTAAATATCCTTTTTCAAGGGAGCGATTTTCTATTTTTTGGAAAGTTTGAATTTTGTAGGGTTTAAACTTAATTATTTTTAGAATGTTATGTACTTTACTTTTTGACATATTTGTCGTTTGAGCTATCTTCCTAATAGATATTTGGTTATTGTTTAAGGACAACACTTCTTTTACCAGCAAAATATCATCTAACAGATTATCTTGTGCATTTAGGTTTGTTCTAACTTTTCTTTTAACTGTTCCCTCCTGGGAAAATTGGCGTACCCAATGAAGTATAGAATTGCGTGAAGTTGAACCCCTCTCAAAAATCAGCCTAAATCTCCTTCTCGTCTGCGTAACTGATTTGCATTCACTAAATAACTCGCAACGTGCCTTTCCCGGGTGGTAAATATATTTAAACCTTTCAAAATCTTTAAAAAATGCAAAAATACATACAAAAATTAAATTATTGGGGCTGCCCAACGAATGACGTTAAAAAGATTTGACAGTAGTTGAAGCCCACAAAACAAATTGTGTAACTCACAGCCTCCTTGACAAGCTACAATTGGGCCCTGTTATGCAAAAAGCAACCAACCCACAATTTGAACAAAAACTAGATAATGTTACAAACTGATTTCAAAATGTCCAAACTACATTCTGCAAAAAGCTACCAAGCCATTCTACACATTTTTGTCCTTGAAAAAGTGCGTCCCCACTTATACTCTGTTCACTAATCGGAATTCTCACATTTCGCATAAAGCAACCATTCCACTTGGATTGTTGTGTGATTGGTGTTGTTGAATTTCTTTCTCAAGAATTTCCAACCAAATGGATTGGTTTTATTATGCCAAATAAAGTATTTTCAAATTACCCATATTGTTTAGCAACCAAGCGGATTGGTATACTTGTGCGGAATACGATACGACAACGTGGTCTGGATGCTTGTGAAACGACTGGTAAAACGACGTGGTCTTGTGCTTAAACTAGTGCTTATTTTTAATATGATTCACCTTATTCCATCTGATGCTTTGCAGTTCTATACTAATCTTAAGGGTAACACAAGAATCATTGAGGATGTAGATGGTTTTGACATAGAAGCTCTTGATTTTGAAATGGAAAGAGATGAAAATTTGTAAAATGCATCAATAACAAAATCCACGTGTTCTACTATCTATATAAGTTGATTTTGATTTTATTTTATTTTTAAATCCTTAAAAACAAAAAAAATTAAATTTATAAATAAAAATAAGTTGGAAATTTGACTGTTTTTTTGTAATTAGTCGATCAGCAAAAACAAACCAACCCATAATATATCTAATTTTTTTGGTAAAAAATTATATGATTATTTCGATGTTATAATACAAAACTTAGTTGTAATTTATATATTGAATAATGAATTACTAGTTATGGAATGATTTATCGAAAATTAATTAATTGAAAAAAACATATAAAAGCTAATAACTCCTAATTAATTTCGTGTGGCTTGGTTGCTTTTTGCATAACAGGGCCCAATTGTTATTGTTGTCACTTGATACCGAGAATGTTATTTAATAGGTATTTATAGAAAAATGTTCAAAAAGGTGTCATTTACTAAAATTGGCTCTGTAAAAAAAATCATGAATTTAAGACAATTTATACATTTTCGGAAAAAAGGATTTAACAGGCTTTTATGTGAAATTAAAAAGTACAGGGTGTTACTTTTGAAATTTTTGAGAAATCGGCCTTTGAAAATTATCAATTTTTTTCCTCCTATTTTAGGTAAATTTTGAAACTTGGCAACACTGTCAAAAAAAAATTTAAAAATATTGATGAAATTCTGTGAAAACCGCACATTGTTGTCATTTTCCGTTCTCGACTTATAAGCAGTTAAAATGTGTCAAGTTATAGATGGAAACCCTGTACTATCTCACATGCTCACAAATTGAAAAGAAGAAGAAAATAGACTTATTCGCGTATTTTAATAAAAAATATGAACTTAAATCTTTAATGATACCTTTCGTTATATTTAATTTAAGTTCAATAAATTTTAAATACAATAATTTACTTGAGGTATAGTAGATTTTTTTACCTAAATTAGGTATTTTTTAAAAATAAGTAGGTTTTCTCATCGTTTTCAATTTCAATATAAACGAACGAGAGAAACGAGCCCAGAGATTAATTAGAGATTATTATTAGATTAAACCTCAGCTCCCGGGTGTATAAAAAAAATCTATTATACCTCAAGTAAATTATTGTATTTAAAACTTATTGAACTTATTGAAATTAAATACAACGAAAGGTATCGTTAAAGATTTAAGTTTATATTTCTTAATAAGTCTATTTTCTTTTTCTTTTCAATTTGTGAGCCTGTGAAGTAGTATTTTTTAAATTGATTTTCACTATAAGTGACGTAATAGCCAATAAAATAAGTAACTCATAAAAATTTATATAAAGTTCAAAGGCTCTTAGTCTTCTCTGTGTAATATTGAAGTTTATTGTACTTGAAAGTCCAAGGTCATTGAATAAAGTTATCGATTTCAATTACATCAATTGGAAACTCACTACAATTTCTCAATGTAAAACCAAGAAGTTTAAGACCTTTCAATGTATCCGTGAAGTATTGTCATTAAAATGAATCCTTTCATATTTAGATCTTGAACTCGATTTTTGTAGTTTGGGTTAACATTATTCATAAGATAGTTTGAGATTTATTTTTATTACCTTTAAAAAACTAATATAAAAACATTTATTAATATTTAATGTTAAGATTGTAACTAGATTAAATAGTAGTGGTGAATAGAGGCCGCCCTGAGGAACATTTGATAAAATCTCAAATGATTTTAAAAGAAAATGAAACAGCTTTACTCTTTGTCGATCCTTTAAAAACTTGACATCTATCTTACGGCTTCTCCAGTAAATACTAGGTTGTGAACTTTTGTAAGCAAAATGTTAAAACCTATTCTGACCAAGAGCTTGGAGAAGTCAGTGTAGATCGAGTCTACTTGTTCCTTTCTCTCCAAAGTCTCAACTAGATCCAATTCATATACTGCCAACTTAGTTATTGGGGACCATCCAGCTTCCAACTCATGTTGTACCGCAGACACTATATTGTCTGTTACACTACATTGTTGACTGTATATTAACTTATCGAACAACTTTGCTATTGCTGCTTGCTAAGAGATGTCATATTTTAAAGTCGAAAGGTTAATTTAAACATAATACAGTGTTAAGTAGTAGCATATGGCTAGACTTTATAAATAAAGTCCTATTCTTAGAACATTGAAAGGCTAGAATTAGCATTGCCGTGGAACTAAGGACCGTTTGTTTGCTTGAAACATCTCCGATGCAATGATACCAAATGCTTACGTAGAAATGACAAAAAAAGCACTTTAAAAATCAATAATCATAAAAAAATTTAATTTATTTTGATACGCGCAAAATAATACTATTCCTTTTTGATAAAATATGAATCTTTTTTTTTCTTAAAATATGATAAGATACTCTACTATAAAGAAGTCAACATTCAAAGTTAAATGAACGTAGATAATGTCCCTATATTAGAGAAAAATGCAACAATACCGCAACGCCGCTCGATCGCATTGTTGATTCTACCGACACAAGTAATCTTTACCAGTGACGTCGTCAAAAAATTATTATTTCTTTTAAATAGATTATGCTTTAAATTATAAACAATATTATAATTTTATGAACTCTTTATACGTTTTTTGAACGTAATTTATTAGAGTAAAAGTACCTATCTAATAAAAAGCATTTTTAAAAGGAAATTCAATATTTTATAATTATTACGGATTTCTTAATAAGTTTTATTATTTCATTATTCTACGTTTATGACGACGGTTGTTCCTTGATATGATGTTATGACAAGACTTGTGAAAAGATCGGCCTAAATCGCCTTTTTCCCATGGTGTGGCACAAACTGCATAAGGTTTTACTATCCTAACAGTTCACAAAACCACTGAAACGACTCAACCTTTTTCCTTTTTCAACCAAAAACTAAAGAAAAAAACACAGAACTTCACAAATGCCGAATGTAAACACAAAAACGTTTGTCAAGATGACATCAGCTTTTGTCTGCAATATTGCCAACATTTTTTAGAATCGGCTTTTGGAAAAAGAATGTTAATAATTTTTTTTGCTTTGAAGATGTTATTTTTGCGCTTAGAATAACATATATATATATATTTCTACTTTTTATTTTTAGTTAAAAATCTAACTTCAGTAAGTTAAATTAACATTATTATATGTTAAACTTGACAACAGAGAATCGGTGAATATGTTTGTAAACAAAACACCCTCCTTACCCCTGTGCACGTGTTGAACTTAACAAAGTTGTTGTTTACTAATTCTAGCCTTTCAATATTCTAAGCTCCTATTATTATTATCATTATTATTATTATACAGGGTTACTGGTAATTCGATACATTCCTTTGGAGATGTGATAGGGGAGGGAGTAAGAAGTAAATTGAACCCTAATATGTATTATGCAAAAGTTGATAGTTTTCGACATATTTAATTTTTTCTGTTTTTCTTCAAAATGTAGACCTTAGTGGTTTAAAAGGCAGTTTCCAAAAAATCCGCTGTATATTTTTTTAACTTTTTAGGCAAAATACATGCTCAACACAATAGTGTTACGTTTGTAATGGCAAAAGTCCCGCAAATAGTTGTAACCATAGGTAAATTCTCGATGCAAAGTGTAATTTTTTTTTCTTAAATAAAATACTACACTTTCTAGTGGATATTTTTTGAAAAAAAATTATGCTACATTCTTCAAAATTTCCTTAAAACTTCCTTATTACCTAAGCTAGCTCACAGGATACAAATGCTTAAAAGTTAGGTGACATGGTTTTGTATTTTTATTATAAATTGTAAAGTAACGCATTTATCAGTATTTACCTTCACAAATCTTGTTCAAAATGAGAGCCTCTATTGCGAATACAGGCTCGGCAGCGCCTTCTCATTTCAGTTTTTGTTGTTCTAGTTGTTATGGTATTCCTGATCTGCTGGGCAGCGTTGGTTATTATTTGGATAAGATCTTCCCGGGTAATTATTGGGGTTGCATAAACCAGTGCTTTCATTTAACCCCATATGCTATAATCAAGCGGGGTTAAGTCAGGGCTTCGTGCTGGCCAAGCTATTGGACCTGACCTACCAATCCGATTCGGGAAACGTTCATCCAGGAACTGCCGAACTGACCGCCGAAAATGAGCTGGACAGCCGTCATGTTGAAATATCATTCGTCCTCAAAAAAAATTTTCATAAATATCCCCGTTTAAATGGTCTGGGAAAAAATGTGGTCCTATTACATCCCGGCCAATAAGTCCCATCCACACATTTACAGAAAACTTTCTTTGAAAACTGGTTTCTCTTGTTAAACGGGGATTTTCTTCGGCCCAAAAATGAAGGTTATGAAAATTTGTAATGCCCTCATGACTAAACTTTGACTCGTCCGTCCACAAAAGTCGGTTAAAAAAGTTCTATTGTCTGCATCAGAATTTATAATAAATCTGCAGAATTCTACCCTTCTTATCGGGTCCCCTTCTTCCAATCCTTGGACAGGCGTATAATGGTAAGGATGGCTTCCCATTTGCTGAATCGTGGACCAAACTTTCCATTGCGATGATCCTGTTTGCTGCGCTACGGCATTAGTTGATGTGGTTGGATGGTCTTCAGAATGTCTTAATATTTCCTCCTCATCTTCTGCTCGATATACGCGAGGAGCGCCAGCGTCACCTCTTCTTGGTTTTACGGATCCAGTTTCAGCGATAGCTCGGTAGGTCGAAGCGAAAACACGGACATTTGGAATGCGGCGGTTCGGAAAGCGACGTTGATATTCTCGGCGAGACTCCGCGGCATTACCATTGCAAAACCCATAAACAAACATAATATCTGCATATTCAGCGTTAGTAAACGTGGCCATAGCGCAGAAAATAATAGAATACCTTCTTTGAAAACACGAGAAAAATAAACTCTAAACTCGTAATTTAACTACTTTCCACAACAATTATTGCTGTCAAACTATCTACACATCAAATTTTTAACAATAAAATTAAAAAAACAAATTGTTGCTATAGTACTTAAATACCATAGAAGTAAATACCACTTGGCATTTTTCAAGTGCGTTCTTACTATTAATAATAAAAATACAAAATTCTGTTAAAATTTTTGGTAGCATTTATAGCCTATGAGTTAGCTTAGATAATAAGAAAGTTTTACGTAAATTTTGAAGAATGTAGCATAATTTTTTTTCAAAAAATATCCACTAGAAAGTGTAGTATTTTATTTAAGAAAAAAAAATTACACTTTGCATCGAGAATTTACCTATGGTTACAACTATTTGCGGGACTTTTGCCATTACAAACGTAACACTATTGTGTTGAGCATGTATTTTGCCTAAAAAGTTAAAAAAATATACAGCGGATTTTCTGGAAACTGCCTTTTAAACCACTAAGGTCTACATTTTGAAGAAAAACAGAAAAAATTAAATATGTCGAAAACTATCAACTTTTGCATAATACATATTATGGTTCAATTTACTTCTTACCCCCTCCCCTATCACATCTCCAAAGGAATGTATCGAATTACCAGTAACCCTGTATATACTATATATACCGGGTGACACAGAAAAAAGGGAACACTTAATAACTTTTTTACTTTTCAAGATAAACAAATGAAATTTGGTATATCGATAGAATAGTTAGAGAGAAAGAAAGAAAGAAAATGTGCTATATTACGTAAGAATAATCTTGTGTACAAGCATCCTACAAGCTAAAAAAACAAAACAAAAATACAATTTCAAAAATTGACAAAACAATAAACAAAATTAAACACAAGAAGACAAAACTTTTTGAACATACTTGAATTAAAGATAACTAAATAAAACAATCAATTACTACTAAACCTATCATTAAAAAAGTCATCCAGGTTATAATATGCCTTAGCCAATAAAAGCGTCTTTAATTCTCTTTTAAATTTCTTAACATCCGATATATTAACACATAGAGGAACATGATTGTAAATTTTTTTACTCATGTAAATTAATGAGTTTTTGGTAAGGGAAGACATAGGAATAGGTAGGGGACCATCATTTACACGACGAGTCAAATGGCCAGTGTCAGAGGGTAGTTTGGGAATTTTGTGAATAAGAGCAGCTGTTTCTAAGATAAAGAGTGAAAAAAGAGTTAGAATTTTTTCAGAAATGAAGAGGGGTTTGCAAGAATCTCTTAACTTAGCAGAATACAGGTATCTAACTGCTTCTTTTTGAATAACAAAGACAATGTTAAGTAGCCCCTTATTGGTTAAACCCCAAAAAGGCAAGCCATACCGAATATGAGATTCAATAAGTGAAAAGTACACTGAACGTGCAACCACCCCTCCCAGCTCTTGTTTTGCCATTCTTACTGCAAAACATCCAAAAGACAATTTCCCAGCTAAATGTAAAATATGATCTTCAAACCGAAGGCGACCATCAATGGTAATTCCTAGGAACTTGCAGCACTCTTTATTCTGCAAGAAGGAATTTTCCTCAAACATCAGACCCTGAACATCGCACTTAAACCCTATAATAGATGTATTTCTTACATTAAACACGAGCCTGTTGGAAGCACACCACCCTGATAACATCTGAAGGTCTTTAAGGATACAAGTCTTAATATAATCAGAATTTTTATAGTATGGTGGTATCATCAGCAAACTGAACCACCTTGCCCTGCAGTTTCAATGAACTCAAGTTATCCACATATAGTAAAAATAACAGTGGTCCCAACACTGAACCCTGGGAACATCTTTTGACATATTCTATTGTTTCCCACCACTTCCGGTTTAACAGGAAGCCCTGAATTTTAAATGAATTTGTGCCAACCTGCGCGTCGTCACTGTATATAGATGGACTGAACTTCGTGTTGTAAAAAGACGCGTTTTTTCACTAAATAGGACAATTAAGTATAGGATTACTAATTGTAATAGGATACACCATAATTTGTAAATTTGTTATTATTTGCAGTTGTTAATAAATTGTTCAAGAAAAGTTTTAACTAGTATTTGGCACATCATATTATACAGGGTGTTTCAGAACTATGGGATCAAACTTCTAGAGGTTATTCAGTGCAACAGTAGAATCCATTTGAGTATAGGAACCCATGTCCGGAAATGTGTCACTACGCCACTACGGCTCTAAGACGCGTTTAAATTTAGAAAAAAAAATATTAATTACCTAAATAGGATCTAAATCAGGAAATCAGAAAATCTGATGCATTTATTTTTGTATATGATACCACGATAACAATTGTTCAAAATGTCTTCCTCCAACCTCAATACACCGATTTAAACGCCGCACATGATTTCGGCGGACTACACTAAAAATTTGATCCTCGTTTTGAATGATTTCAAATGCTGCTGTTATTCGTCCAATTAAGTCTAGCTCTGATTCTATTGGAGTTTCGTAGACTAAAGACTTTACATGTCCCCACAAGAAAAAATCGAGCGACGTTAAATCGGGTGACCTATAGGAGGCCGAGAAACTGCTCCACCTCTGGCAATCCAACGGTGCCCAAACCGCTGAGCCAAATACTCGCGTACTTGTACAGCAAAGTGAGCCAGCGCTCCATCATGTTGAAACCACATTTGCTGTCTAACGTTTAGTGGAACATTTTCAAGTAGTTCTGGGAGAACTTCTTCCAAGAAACGCAGATAAATAGGTCCTGTTAACCGTTCCGGTAGAAGGTATGGCCCAATTAAATAATCATTAACAATGCCTGCCCATACGTTGACAGACCAACGATTCTGATGTTTTCTTGGAAAAATTGCATAAGGATTTTTTCTTCGTCCCAAACATGGCTATTCCTACTATTAAAAATTTCGTCTCTTGTAAAAGAGGCTTCACCGGTCCACAAAACATATCGTAAAAAATTTGGTTGTGCAATGATGTGAGCCATCGACAAAATTGAACTCTAGGATGATAATCCGCTGCAGTCATACCTTGAACTTTCTGGAAGTGGTAAGGATGGAGTTGTTGCTCGTGTAGTTCCCGCCAGACAGAAGCGTTACTCGTATTCATATTCTTAGCGACGTTACGTGTGCTATTTGATGGTTCATCGGCAACTCGCTGAAGCACCTCTTCTTCAAATTCGACCGTTCTTACGGTTCGAGCAACATCAGTATCATGCATCTTGGTCTTAAAGATGCCTGTCTCAGCGAGCCGCCGATGAACCGCAATAAACTTTTTGTATCCAGGATGCTGTCGTTCGGGATAACGTTCATGATACAACCGCGATGCTGCTCGTGCATTGCAGTTTGTTGCTCCGTATGCCAAATGCATATCCGCCAATTCTTGATTGGTAAAGTTTTCGATTAGCAATAAATGTTTAAAAATTGTAAGCTATAAAATTTTTAAACATGACATTGAGAATTGACATTGATAAGCGTTGATTTTAAACAATTGTTGTTATGGTATCATGTACGAAAGGTAAAAATAAATGCAGCAGATCCTATTTAGGTAATTAATGTTTTTTATAAATTTTAACGCATCTTAGGGCCGTAGTGGCGTAGTAACGCATTTCCGGACATGGGTTCCTATACTCAAATGGATTCTTCTGTTGCACTGAACAACCCCCAGAAGTTTGATCCCATAGTGCTGAAACACCCTGTATACATACCTTTTAGATACCAGTAATAAGTCATAAGTGTGCCCCGACTGATTATCAAGTGCGTGTTATGCCAATTGTAATATACTCTTTACTTCCAACGTTACATAAGCAAAATTTATAATTTAAAATATTCCCTAAAACTTTGTGGAAATGATTAGACTACCTAAGAAGTCCAGGGAATAGTTTTAGTTTTACCTCATAAATATAGACTGATTCATATCCGGTATGGGTTGCCATTTTGGGGTTTGTGCTCCAAGGGACTCCTTAATATCATTTCTACTATTCAGAAAAAAACATTAAGGTATCTGTGTGGTGTTGGTCTGGTAAACAGTTTTCTCACTCTTTATATTGGAAATTGCTACACTTATACAAAAGTCCATTAGTTTACCATCCTGCACCTGTCATAATACTCAATTAAACAACTTATCTCTTCCAATCCCCACCTCCTCACTTATATCTACTCTCTTATATTTAATAGTCGTAAAATATTTAATCATGTTCCTCTTTCGATTAGGACTGTTACAGACCTTAAAAAGTTTAGGAGGGAACTAAAGAAATTAATCTTACCAAAAGCTTACTACAGCATTGAAGAGTATTTTAACGACTCATTTTAATATTTAAAATTAATTAGGTATTTGTTTGATCAGATTTTTTTAATTCTTGTTTTATGTTGGTTCTTTCCTTTTATTTTGTTCTTTTTTCTAGTATTTGTTTTTGATGATGTGAAATATGCTCCTGTATAATCAAAATGGACTCTGTATTCTGTTTTAACCAAATAACTACTACTATTGTAAATTGTAGGATTATGAAGCTTTTAGCACAAGTTTGTAAATAAAACTAGTAAATAAAGTATATAGGGAAGAGGGGGGCAAAATGGAATGCGGGGCAAATCGGAATTGAATATACCGCGCAGAGATAAAAATTACTGGCCGTCCGAAACATCAAGGTCACATGACGCTTTACTCCCTCCCAAACCGAGAGCGTGGTCGAAACAGGTGATAGGTGATCAGTCTACATCGCGATGGATGTGAATACGCATGTTAAGGAGGGCGCCCACTGAATTGGATCGGCTCGGTGGTTCGGCATGTTCGGTCCGTTTAGTCGGTAACTAGCGCTCATACAATCGGCAGAACAGCGTTGCCAGGTGTACGATAATTATCGTTTTTGTACGATACTTTTGCCCTTCGTACGATGTACGATACCGCATGCACGATAATATTAAAATGTACGATAATTTTGACTTTACCGAAAACATACCTTAAAACACATAATTGTGAAAAAAAATATTTTTTAGTATGTAAAAATTTAAAGTAAAAATAAACAAATAATAGTGTCTATTTTTATTTCCTCATGTTTGTGTTTTAAAGGTTGGCACGACTGTTATGTTTTTCGGGGAATCCCCATCTTTTGTTTAGTTTGGATTTTATTTTATTATTGCCGTTAGTTTAGTGGTGTGGTGTTAGTGAATTCGAATTGTGAAAAGCACAAGCTTGTAAATTTCAATAAAAAAGGTAAAATAATGTCTTCATCAGACTCTGAAACTTCTGAATGCGGAGAAAAAAGAAAGAGATGTAGGACACCTGAATACAAAAAAATTCGAAGAGGTGAGAGCAAAAAAGGTAAACATAGAAGCCAGAAATACCGCAGAGAATGGGAAGCAAACAAGGAATTTAAAGGGTGGTTGTTTCCGGATAGCGGTAAGTTAATATTTGGTATAATATGCACATGTTGCACGAGTTGTTGTGTTTTTGTAGATAATGAAAAAGCAAGATGTCGTGCCTGCAATGTTGTATTTACGGCGGAAATTACGGTCATAAAAAATCATTCAAAATCGGCAAAACATTTGTTAAAAATCAAAGGAATGCCAACATCAGTCGCAGATTTATTTAAGAAAAAAGAGGTATGTACATCCGAAGAGAAGCAAATAAAACGGGCAGAAATAAAACTTACTGGTTTTTTAGCAGAGCACAATATTGCTTTTAACTGTGTTGATCATTTAACGGATATAATCAAAGAATGTTTCCCGGATTCCAAAATAGCAAAAGGGATGGATTTGCATCGAACTAAAGCAACTCAAGTAATGAAAAATATTATTGGTCATTACTCTGAGAGTGAGTTAAATACCATTTTACAAGTAAATAAATTTAGTCTCATTATAGACGAGTCTACTGACATAGCTGCGATTAAAACCCTATGTGTCTGCGTGAGATTTTTTGATAAAAAAAATAAAAAAATTAATACTCTTTATTGGAAACTAATACAAATATTTTCTGGAGATAATCCAGATCAGGCCAATGAAGGTGCAACAGCTGAGAGATTATTTCATGAAATTAAAAAAGCTTTAGTGTTAGACAAAATTCCATTAAAAAATATTATTGGATTCGCATCTGATGGCTGCAACAGTATGTTTGGGAAAAAAAACTCGGTATCTAGCAGATTAAAAGACGAACTGCCCGGCATTATGGTGCAAAAATGTATCTGTCACTCTTTACATTTATGTGCCAGCGAGGCTTGCAAAAACTTGCCTAGAAGGTGCGAAGATATGGCGAGAAACATATATAACTATTTTAAGCATAGCTCAAAGCGACAAGCAATGTTTAAAGAATTCCAAGATTTTTGTCAAGTTGATCCACACCAAATTCTTCGCCCATCGCAAACAAGATGGCTTTCGCTTTTATCACTTGTAAAGAGAATACTTGAGCAATGGGAACCTTAACGTCTATTTTTCACGTCCAATTATGTTGAACATCGTTTGCTAGCTAGTGAAGAAATATATCACGATGAATGATAAACATATAAAATTATTTTATATATTTCTGGACTGGATTTTGCCAAAATTTATAGATTTAAAGAAAGAAAGAAAGAAAGAAAGAAAGAAAATGTGCTATATTACGTAAGAATAATCTTGTGTACAAGCATCCTACAAGCTAAAAAAACAAAACACAAATACAATTTCAGAAATTGACAAAACAATGAACAAAATTAAACACAAGAAGACAAAACTTTTTGAACATACTTAAATTAAAGATAACTAAATAAAACAATCAATTACTAAATAAAGGTAAACTTGTTGACAAAACTAGAGAAGGAAAAAGGAAAAAAAGAAAACTTTCCAACATGTCCAAGGTTAAAACCTATCATTAAAAAAGTCATCCAGGTTATAATATGCCTTAGCCAATAAAAACGACTTTAATTCTCTTTTAAATTTCTTAACATCCGATATATGTCTAACACACAAAGGAACATGATTGTAAATTTTTTTACTTATGTAAATTAATGAGTTTTTGGTAAGGGAAGACGTAGGAATAGGTAGGGGAACATCATTTACACGACGAGTCAAATGGCCAGTGTCAGAGGGTAGTTTGGGATTTTTGTGAATAAGAGCAGCTGTTTCTAAGATAAAGAGTGAAAAAAGAGTTAGGATTTTTTTAAATAAGTATTTTCAAAGTGATAAAGTGGTAATAACATCACTACATGATAAAATGGTTAGCACCTATAAAGATCTTCTTCTCACGTATATGAATCCCCAGTACATAAGGCAAAATGACATAAAAAATATTAATCCTAGTGATGAGAGTAAATTTGTAATTTACCAAAATATGTATCTTGGGGTAGGCATTGCGCAAAATGTCAACAGCGTGGATGAGCCAACGAAAATTGACTTTTATGAAAGGTGCCGAAGATTTTTAATAACATCATGCTTAGAAATAAAAAAAAGATACGACTTTAATGATCCTATCCTAAGCAAATTAGGTATGCTTAATAAAAATCAAATAAAATTGCACTCTAGCATATTTCCCTTAATAAAAGAGGTGCCACGTATTTGTGACCAAGATGATCTACAAAAGGTTCAAAAAATCGATGACCAATGAAGGTTGTTGCAAATTACGCCTAGTGAACATCTACCTGCAACAGAAGATTTAGATACCTTTTATTTCGAACTTGGAGAAATAAAAGATATTCAAGAAACTCACTTATTTTAAGAAATAAGTGAATTTGCGTTATCAGTTTTGTCACTGCCGCATTCTAGTGCAAACTGTGAAAGACAATTTTCCAAAATTAATTTAGTTAAAACTAAAAGTCGAAATCGTTTAGTTACAACGACAATTAATAGTATTATGCACTCATCACAACATGTTAAAAATTTTGATAAAGGTTGCATTGGTTTTAAACCAAGTAATGACATGATAGGCTCGATGACTTCATACAATCTTTATGGTTGTAACAAAAAACCAACTAATATAGACTTGGAATACTTCGATCCTGATGCCGATATTATTTTTGACGAAGCATAGTTATATAGGTGTTATAATTTAATGTTTCAATAAATTTTGAAACAGATAAGGCTTAAGTAGGTTGAAAACATTATGTACCTACATTTTTGTTTTCTTTTTCGCTTGTATCTATACCTGTTCTGTTTTTGAAGGATTCTATTTATTTTCAATATATTATTATTTGTGCATATTTCGCGTTTTTTTTACAAGTTTTGAATAAATAGGCGCTTCATATAAAAATCGCACTAAAAGTTCCTACTGACTCCATCCTGTATACTCACGCCATCTATCGTACGATAATTTACGATAATTTCGGTTCACCCAGACAATAATTTTTGTTGGGCCATCTGGCAACACTGCGGCAGAACGAAGACAGGACGACGTTTAAAAGTGGTTCGACTATTCGAGCATATAGAAGTATTGTGATTAAGCTCCCGTTTAAGCGTTTTTAGAAAAACATGAGCAGTTCCTCAGATTCTGAAGAGGATGTTTATGATTGCAGTAGCCTGTGCTGAAGTAGAAGCGGTAGAAAAGCGTAGGAGATTTTGGGTGCATGATATTTTTTTGAAAAGAAGAGATTTCGAAGAATATCATCATCTATTTTATGATTTGCTGGAGGACGAAGCAATGTTTTTCAAATATTTAAGAATGTCTGCATCAAATTCAGCTAAAATAATTTCAATATAGCCGAACTTTCGGTTAAACCGGAAGTGGGGGTAACTGTCTTGTTTTAAATAACCCTATATATTATTGCATTTTTGGTTTTTACATAAAATTTTGATCAATGTTCTATACCTACCAATTTTGACTTATTTTAAATTTTGTGTAAAAAATGACGTTTGCAGGCCGAAACTTAAGGGCCAATTTTTTTCCGGAATTTAATACAAAACCTGCACAATATGGCAACGCTTTTTAGAGATTGTTTGTTAGGGCTAAACAAGAAAACGAATTAATAAATATTCACTTTCAATAGAAGTTTGGAAGGTAAGTCTATTTTTCCATTTTCTCCAACCGTATCCAAAGGGGTTTTTTGATTTGGATTCTAGTTTAAAAAATAGATGTATTTTTTGCGGAAGCACAAAATTGCGCTGAACCCTAATATGTCATAATTTTATATTTTATTAAATATTTTAAAAAACAACAAAATTGGGAAAAACCCTCTGGATACGGTTGGAGATTTTTTAATACAGTATAATATAAACATCACATCATTTCAAAGTATTTTACTACAATCGAGTTTAAGTCTAACAAAAAATCTCATAATTTTCATATGTCATAAATGTCAACTAATTTTTTTTTTAAACTCCAGTAGAATCAGAGCTAGACTTAATTGGACGAATAACAGAGGATCAAATTTTTAGTGTAGTCCGCCGAAATCATGTGCGGCGTTTAAATCGGTGTATTGAGGTTGGAGGTTAGGTGGTGTATAGAATATTTGAAGAAAATTAAGAAATTTTGGGAGGAAGAAAATAGTGAGAAAACCCTATTTTTATTATTTAAAAAAATTTAAAGTTTTGGTTTTTTCAGCTTACTGCCCCTGTTTGTCCTTCAGCGACACAATAAAGTATACTTATATAATGTAGTGCTTTAGTATCCATATGCTAATGTGCGAGATGAAGTTGGAATCCAAAGCGGCAACAGAGAAACTGTAGAATATGTACAATAACTAAATACGAGGCAAACAAATTAATAAATATTACATTTAGGATGTAAAGTGTGTTTTTTTTTATAAGTAAAACTTGTGTCTTTTACATGCGTAAGATATAGACAGCTAGATGATTTCTAATGTGAAAGTTTATTTAAAAAAATGTACTTCCACTTTTCTGACTACATATTTTTATCAAAAAAAGTTGGTACTAAATATAGAGATGGGGTTTTCATGAGTATATTATTATAATAATATATCATAATATGTAATAATTTAAAAAAAAAAAAAAAAAAAAAGGACATTGAATATGGCAGCCAAAATCCCCAATAATAATCACCACCAAGTTAAAAGGAATCTCAATACCCAAAAAAAGGAAATATATTAAATTTGAATACAAACCAAAACGTTTTACCCTTTTGTGTCAAAAAGTAAATATTTAATGCCTTAAACCACAAAATAAATGGGCCTAAGTAATTGGTACAACCTATTTTCTCATGACTTGTTATAAACACCCCACTGGCGGCGCTAAAAACTAAACTTATTAAATTAACATTTTTGGTTAAACTCATTTTACGTACTTACCTCTTATATTTAAATTAAATATTATCTTGCTACCAACTATCCTGAATTTCTAACTTAATAAAACTAAACCCAAAAATCCCGAATAATAAAGTTTTAAATACAAATAAATTTTAAGGCCGGACCTGTGTAACTTTTCACGCTTGAGTGGCTGTGACTGAGGTCAGACGTCTAACAAAATAGTACGTTGGCGCATGTAATCAAATTTTACGGATCAAATGTATAAATTCTTTAAAAAATGCTTAAAACATTTATTTATTTAATGGAATAATTAAATATCACTTAGAATATTACTTTATGACTCTTTTCACATAAAATTTTGCGATTTAAAGATGCATGTCATGCGAACATACAAGCAACACCGGCACACGGACTATTCGCGGCAAATCAAAGATTCTAATAGATCCCTAAACTGAACTATATATTTCTAATTAGTATTGGATTTGACTTGTCAATAAATAAATTAATATTTCCTATGAATTAAAGAAAATTACCTTACCTTTCCAATAAATGGTTGTCCGCTAGCATTCTTCACAAAAATATCCATCTTAATTCCGACATCATATGGTGGATAACTACCCAGCTTTTCTCCAGCACTCACCCCAGGATCGACAAGAGGCACATAGTGCATGCCCCTTTCATGTAACTCATTAACGAACCTCGGTAGTCCATCGTAATTTTCTTTATCATACGTGAAATCATTGCTGTTGTTCATATAGTCCAAATCGTTCCACTGTGTATCCTAAAATTGTAACTCAAAAATATGTTATACATTTCAATATTAAAAAACTTCACTTACAAGGAATATTCCTGCTTTAAGATTATTCTCCATGATTTCCTTGGTTTGATTTAAGCTTTTGTAGCCAAATCTACACAAGTGATAACCTAGAGACCAATATGGCGGCATGTATGGCCGCCCAATTAAGTCAGTGTATTGGTCTATTACGTCACTTGGAGTGGGGCCCATAAAAAAGTATAAATCTATGATTCCACCTATTGTGCGAAACGTTATGGCAGGAGTCGGTTGTAAAATTACATCTGTAAGATTTGTTTTACATTATTTTGGTTATTTAATAATTGTTATACGACTTACCCATGGCATTACTATTAAGAAGAAACACCCCGTGGCTAGATGTAGAGTTTTCTATCATTAAATAAAATGGATGGGAACCATAAAGGTTTTTCTGTTAAAAAAATAACTTATATTAGGCACATTAATTATAGAGTATGTACACGTTTTTTATAGCAAGGTTTTAAAGTCTGTTTTTCTTTAACTTAATAAAGTGCTGCTATAAAAAACGTGGACACTGTGTAACTTACATCAGGCATTGGTGGCAAATCATGATTCCAAAGTGTAAATCTGTTCCATTGAGTATTTAGGAGTAAATTCGATGTATGATCTCCAATCCCGTAAATGTATTTAGATGGCAGTTTGCTACTGATTTGTAAAAACTGATTGGAGTAGATGAAATTTAAGAAATTATTTGAATCAAATCTAAAAAAAGATATTATTAATGTTTATATAAGGACTATAACAGACATTTCTTTCATACATCACAACATTGTCAGTTTTTCTAACCACTTTAAATCCTGGCTTGAAAGTGTCAATTTCAAAAATATAGTTTAAGTTTTGGGCTGCCCTGTCTACCAGAGGTACCTCAGGATAAGAAGGCTCATATCTTGGGTTTATAGGATCCACAATCTAAAATTGAAATCATGTTTCAGCAGGACATGAAAATATGTAGGAATTTGAAAACCCATTAGGTTTTTTAAGACCTTTTAGTTTTTTTTAAGTTAATCATTATTCGCTTAAAGTTTCAACACCATAAGTACATTTGAACACAGTGGTGTTTCGGTATCCATAGCCAGAAAACCCTTGATTTAGCGTAAATTTATTTTTATTTTTTTATTTTATTAAATTTACGGGAATCCCGATTTTACAAAATAAATGTACAAAATAGATTATTACATAATAGATAACTTAACCTAGTGAGTTGATACAATGTAAATAAATATATATACATATATATCTAAGAACTGAGTTGACACCATTACAGCCATAGTCTGCTCAGGCTATTCTTAAAAACGGACAGTGAACTACTACATAAATCAATGTTATGAGCGTTTAAGATACTCAGAGATGTATCGATAGGAGAATGACGGCCATATTCAGTCCTGTGCATAGGAACATGATAAAGGTCAAAATTGCGTAGAGTTCTATTTGGAACATTGAGATCCACTTTAGAAAAAGAAGGTCAGGAGCATTAATCATGCCATTAATCAGCTTAAGCTTCGGTTTCCTACGAAGTGGTACCGCAAAAGAGCGGCCGTAATTTGGCGGCCGTTTTTGTCAACGAGTAGTACGGCCGCTTTGGACGGTGAATATTACTGTAAAGTAATACGGTGCGATAAAATACGGTGGCAAGAGCCAGTTGACAGTTCAAATCAAAGAATGTGTGTGGTATTTGCAAGATGGAAGACCTAAGTTTGGCTATTCTAATAGTTCTTGAGGATGAAGAATCGTCCGAAGAGGAGGGCAGAAGGAAAGAATCTGATATTTATAAAAAACGGGAGACGGAGGGTGCCTATGAAATTCTGATATGGCGTCATCTTATATCAATCAATTAAAATTTCATCTTGTTCGCTAGACCAACTATTTTCTTCAGCCATTTCTAATTATTAAATATTATTTAAACGAAAAATCACTACACTGACTACACAAGACCGCAGTTCACCCGAAAACGTTTATATAGACTACCGTCAAAAATCGTGCTTGCACTATCCCAACGTACAGAGCGGCCGCTTCCGAAATTACTGTGCCGTTTTTTTTGTGCCGAACGCTCTGGAGGAACACACTTCGATTTGCAAGTACATACACGCTTTTTCGCTGCGAAGCGTGCCGTCAAATTACGGCCGCTCTTTTGCGGTACCGCTTCGTAGGAAACCGAAGCTTTAAAGACAAAACAAAGATCAGCGTTCACACGCCTTTTGGCCAATGTATCCAGGTTAAGTCTTACTCTCATGTCCTCACGATGGTACTCGTCAAAGCTAATGCCCATTCTAATTGCAGCACACCGTAAAAATCCATCTTGCACTCTCTCAATCATATCTATTGAATTCTCATATAGAGGAGACCACACTACTGAAGAGAATTCAAGATTAGGTCTAACCAATGAGACATAAAGGAGTCTATAGGCTTGCAGAGAGAGATGTGAACTATACCTGTTTACAGCACCCAACACTCTTAGTCATCGAACCACAAGTCCAAATCCTTGACTACATTCACATACTGCAAGGACTTACCAAGGATACTATATGTAGAATTGAATCTCTTCGAACCTTTATGAAATGATATGTAGCAACACTTGGAAATATTGAGCCTCAATCCGTTTAACACTGACCACTCACATAAAGCATCAAGGTCTTCCTGAAGTTTGGCTATATCATTCACCTGCTTAATCTGCATGTAGAGCTGCAGGTCATCAGCAAACATACTTACAGAACTATGATTGATCACATTAACAATATCATTCACAAATATAGATTGAAGAGCAGAGGGGCATAGTGAGATCCCTGAGAAACCCCTAAGACTACATTAGTAGGTGCAGAAGTACAGCCATGCACCTTCACACTCTGAGTTCTTCCTATCAGAAAACTCTTTAGCCATTTTAAGAGGGAGTCATGAAAACCAGCACTTTCCAACTTGGCCAGCAAGAGACCAAAGTTCACCCTGTCGAAGGCCTTGGAGAAGTCGGTATAGACTGCATCAATCTGAACCCCTCTCTCCAAAGCTCCCAACAGATCACACTAGTATTGAACCAAACTGCTGGTTGTGGATTTCCCAGAAGAGAATCCTGACTGTTTTTCACTAATGATTCCTTTGCATTGCCATGTTAGCTGACCGCAAACCAAACTATCAAACAATTTGGCCAATGAGTTTTAAATACATACTCCACGATAATTGGCAATATGCCCCCTATTGCCAGCCTTAAATATCGGCATGATGAAACTGTGCTTCCAAGCTTCTGGGAAGGTAGAGTCCTGTAAAAACATATTAAAGATCATCTGGAGAGGCCTACTAATTGTATAAATACAGTTCTTTAAAAAGACATTGGGTATACTACCTGGCCCACAGATAAACTTGTTAGATAATTTCTGGATCTTAGAAAATACCTCCAAGAGAGTGAAACGTCCAACAATAATATTCTGGAAACCAAATTCAATAGAGTCAGGAATGGGATAAGTAGAGTTGTCGTAAACTGTAGCAAAAAACTTTGCAAACAAATCAGTAATTGCTTCCCTAGACTCTGTCATTTCCTGGCCCAAAAACATCGAATTTGGAAATGCATTGCTCTTTCTTTTGTCATTGACAAACCTCCAAAAGTAACGACTATCATCCACCACTGACCTCTCCACTTTACCAATATATTCACTAAAGCAACGATCGTGTTCTACTTTACATCGAGATCTAAGGGTCGAAAAACGAGCATAAGAGTCAGGTGAGGGAGTAGACGTATATTTCCAGTGTGCAGCCTTCTTTTTACAAATTAAGTCTTTAAGTAAAGGACTAAAAGATGAAGACCTTAGTCTCTTTTTAGGAACATACAAATCAAGGCAATCCTGTAAAATATCATTTAACTTACCCGCAGCACCATCAACATTCAATCCATCAAAATTCATACTCCAAATTGCCATAAACTGCATAAGTTTGCCTAATGCCGTTTATTCACTTTATGTTCATTATGTCAATAGTTTTTGTTACCTTACAACTTAAGCACTTAAATGGTTGTTGGATTCAGGAGACAAATAAAACATGACATCTTATTTTTGGAAATTTTGGCCTCTACGAGGTCATTCTCAGAATTATATAAATTATTTGTCTGCCTTTATTAAGTAAAAAAACATAAATAAATACCTACATATATATAGGGAACATTTCAGGATTTTTCTTTGAGGCAATTTTTAAGAAAAACGTCTGAGACAACAAAATCACACCTTGGTGACAAGTATTTCAACATCCACAAGTAATAAATACAGTTGCAAAATAAGACAGTATCCAAATTCATCAGAACTTACATAACATTTAAATGTTAGAAGCATTAATAACAAAGTCCTATCGAATCGAATCTTTTCTCAGAGATAGATCTCAGAAAGTCAGCTTGCATGACTCCGCTTCCAGTAGCATATCAATTAAGTGGGGAGTTCCCCAAGGAGCCATTCTGTCTCCTCTTTTATTTATTATTTATACCATCGACATAATAACAGCTCCGTCTTTTTGTAGCACGCAGGCATATGGTGATGATACGCAAATCTACTTTTCTTTTAATCAGGAAAATATACAGGATGCGGCGCAAAAGATGAACGCGGATCTTAACAAAATCAATTTACTCTCTTTTCGGCATAATCTTAAATTAAATAGTGACATAAAAGAAATTATTATGTTTTGGGAATAAAGCTAAGAGAGAATTTGTCAAAAACACTTGAAATTTAAACATTATTGGCTCAAATTTGTCTTTTGCGCCTACTGCAAAAAATCTGGGCGTAACAATTGACGAGGATCTTAGGTTTCATGAACACGTACAAAATATTATTAGAAAGGGATTTTATGCCCTGAAATTAATATATAATAGTCAAATTTTAAGTTTTTCTTTAAAAAAAAATGCTATATGATTGAGTTTTGTTCTATCTCACTTTAACTATTGCGATTTTCTTTATAGCCCCTGCTTAATCACTATTGACAAATATAAAATACAAAAGGTACAAAATGCATGCTGCATAGTTATTTATGGAATTCACAAATATGACCAATTTATAATAATAATAATAATAATAAATCGTCTTTATTTAACAAACCCTGCAAATAACAGTATTTGCCTGAACAGGCGAAGATTAGCTAAAAGCTACTCTTTATTTCCTAACCTATCCAGTTTAAAAAAAAAAACTAAAATTAATACTACTTAAAGTTAAATATATGTTCCATCAGCTAAGTAACAATTAAATAAATTAACCGAGGACAACCAATCATAGATCTTTATAGAATCTTCGATAATAATAAATGGTAAAATGAAAATTAGGCCTGAAACGATTAAATAGAATCACAGCTTGATAGGCGAAAGAACGTTGAAAAATTGATGTAGTGTGACGTGGCATTGAAAGTATATTATACCTTATATTACGACTATGAACCTCAGTTCTGTATCATTATCTTTTCACACAAAGACACAGGTGTGCGTGTTTTAAATAGGCATTCGCAAGCGTAAATAACATTTTTGTAATAACATATTGCAGTGATGAGACCCAAAATTTTTACGTGATTTGAAAAAGTGAGAGTAGTATTATTAAGCGTAATATTAAGTGTATTTTCTATGTTATGCCGTTGATTGCGACCCGCAAACAATAGAACTTTAGTTTTAATAGGGTTAATCTGCAAATTATGTTCACTGGAGAAATTCCTTATCTGCTTCAAATCAAAATTAATGGAGTCTGCTGCAAGCTGAACATTATTATGTAGATTAAATAGGTGAAGAACCTCAGTATCGTCCGCATACAGGTAGACGTCCGAGTTTAAGGCTACGTTAGGTAGATCAGAGATATATTTGATACAGGGTGTTTCAAATTCGAGCCACATCATTGGGATTTCGGAAACGGTAAGAGATACAGGGTCGGTTAAACTGGGGCAAAGTTGGGTATTCTTATGCTTAACAAAATGCCGTTTTAAAATTTAAAAAATTCCGACTACGTACGAAGTTATTCGGAAAATACCGACATTTTGGAAAATCGTTTTTATTTTTTTGTGAGGTTATTTGAGAACATATTTTAAAATAATTGACACTTTATTATTGTCACTTTTTCTTCTCTACCAGAAGGCGTCGTCAAATTTAAAATCCGACGTTTCGTTTTTTGGCAACCATCATCAACTTTATTTTTTTAAATACGGCCCTGGAATTTTTTTTACTCATTTTAATTCCCCTTTTTATTCTTAGAGAAATGACATATCGCATAGTTTAATTTTCCAATATTTTGATATCAAAAATTTACTTTTATTAAAAAAAGTTAATACTGTCCTGTTGTTTGAAATAAAAATTGTCTTGATGTTGTTTTTCAATCAATAATCATGGTAAAAATATTGCTAATATGTTATATTATATTATATTTTCGCAAATTTTCCTGATGTCTAAGTCTCCGGCTGAATAACTTGAAAATTCTTATTAGCAAAGATGGCTTTGAATTAGAAAAAAATGGACGACCATCTGTTATTAATTGTTTATATCTGTTTGACATTTGGCTTTTTCGATATTTTGTGAAATCAAAAATGGTATTCTCCAGTAGCGAATAACGTGATATGGTCCAAATTTACTATTCTTTGAATAGAAATTCGCAACGCTCCTGCCAACAATATCTGGAGCAATATCCAGAGCGCCCCCAACCTAATTATACGTATTTCGGAGCTTTGGACAGGAACCTTAGCCTCTATGGAAGTTTCACTAAACCTCGAAATATGTATGGGACTCGAATGCATCCTGAAACTGAGCAGGCGATTATTAATGCTGTAAGTTTTACAACGATATACTTTCACAATAACTTTTTATCAGATAGCTTTCGTTAAAGGTTACCCAAAATCCGCAAGGTTCAACCAGACAATTTTCCCGTGAATTGAATATGCCAAGTACCCGTATCCACAGAGTATTGAGAAAAAATCGCTATCGCCCCTATAAACTTCATATCAGTCAAGAACTTAGGCATGGAGATACCGATAGAAGGCTTCAGTTTTGCAATTGGTTGAACGAAAAACTACAAGATGATGAAGACTTTTTAAACAAAATAATTTGGACAGATGAATGTAACTTTTCGACCCACGGGCTATTTAATCGGAATAATGAACATTTTTATTCAGTCGAAAATCCGAGACAAAACCGCGAAGTAAGAAGACAGGGGCATAATTCTTTCAATGTTTGGGTGGGTCTTTACAGGAATCGAATTTTGGGACCTATTATATACGACGGTAATTTAACTGCTGAGCGCTATTTAGATTTAATTCTGTCAAATATATTCGATGTTCTTGAAAATGAACCTCTTGATATTATCCGCGATTTGTGGTGGCAGCAGGATGGTGCACCACCCCATAATGGAAGGAATGTCACACGATTTTTAAATCATAATTTTCCTAATCAGTGGATTGGAAATCAAGGGGTGGTGCGCTGGCCAGCTAGAAGTCCCGATCTTTCCCCGTTGGATTATTTTCTTTGGGGCTATTTAAAGAACAGACTATTTAAGAACCCCCCAAATGATATAAACATTTTACGTGCAAATTTATTGACAGAATTAAGGGGTATACGAGCCAGGACTATCCAGCGGGCAGTGTCTGGAAATTTACGTAGAAGGATACAGAAATGTATTGAGGTGCAGGGTCAACTATTTGAGTATTTACTTTAAACTTAAAATATTGCATTTTTTCGCATTAAGTTCTATTATTTTTAGTTTGTGTTGTTCAACATACAAATTAGTAATAAATTATAGTTGTTACTATTGTTATTGTTAAAATTTAGTATAATATATCAAATTTATACTATTTTTACCATGTTAATAATTAAAAAATTTCGTCAAAAACATTGATTTATTCAATAAATGATAGTGTTAAGATAAATTATTACTTTTTATTTCAGACAACAGGACAGTATTAACTTTTTTTTAATAAAAGTAAATTTTTGACATCAAAATATTGGAAAATTAAACTATGTGATATGTCATTTCTCTAAGAATAAAAAGGGGAATTAAAATGAGTAAAAAAAATTCCAGGGCCGTATTTAAAAAAATAAAGTTGATGATGGTTGCCAAAAGACGAAACGTCGGATTTTAAATTTGACGACGCCATCTGGTAGAGGAGAAAAAGTGACAATAATAAAGTGTCAATTATTTTAAAATATGTTTTCAAATAACCTCACAAAAAAATAAAAACGATTTTCCAAAATTTCGGTATTTTCCGAATAACTTCGTACGTAGTCGGAATTTTTTAAATTTTAAAACGGCATTTTGTTACGCATAAGAATACGCAACTTTGCCCCAATTTAACCGACCCTGTATCTCTTACCGTTTCCGAAATACCAATGATGTGGCTCGAATTTGAAACACCCGGTACATTAGGAACAAAAGTGCCCCAATATAAGATCCCTGCGGTATCCCGGAAACTATTATTTTTGATTCAGAATATTCATTTTGTACCCGTACTCGCTGCGACCGTCTCCATAAATACGATTTAAAAAACGATAAGACGGAGTCATCACAACCAAAATAAGACAACTTGGCAACGAGCAAGTCATGATCAATCAAGTCAAATGCCTTAGAATAATCCAGTGCCACCAAAATCACAGCCTAAATCAACTTTTTGTCTAAGGCTGTAATGATATTATCTGTAATATTTAGAAGAGCACTAGTAAAGTTTGTCTAGCTAAGGAAAGGTACACCATCTGTTTCAAAGCTGCGCCAAGTTTTGTCCCCTAATAACGCGCGATTAGCGACATCACAGTAGCGCGCCTTTATTTAATTTAAAGGCACAGAACACAAATATAAAAATTAACGCAACCGCACTGTTTATATGCAAATCGGGGCGATCGATACCGTTGCTTTGGCAGCGGCGTAAACAAATTTACTGCGCAACCGAGCCGAACAACACGTGCTGTACCTTTCCTTAGCTAGACAAAGTCTAGTGCTATGACCTTTTCTAAATCCGGATTGTTGAGCTGGCAGAATATTAGTCTCACAAAGGTGATCCATCAGTTGACCATGTACTATTCTTTCCAAGCTCTTAGAGACAAGAGGCAAGAGACTTATGGGCCGTAGGTCTTGAACATTTTTGGAATTAGGAACTTTGGAAACTGGGCAGACTATAGATTCGCGCCATGGTCTAGGAAAATAATCAGTTTCCAGGCAAGTGTTTACAATGTGAGTAATATGATTAATAAGATGTGGCAAACATAGACGCAACATATGAAGAGTAATTTCTGGAAAAATCTGGTTCAGGTGTTTGCGTGTATTATGCTAATACAGGTGGTATGAGAACTAAAATAAAAGATTTTCAACAGGCACTTTGTTACTGCTGCTCTGATATTGTTATGATTGCAGAGACTTGGTTAACATCTGAATATTCAGATGCTGAAATTGGAGTACCAAACTATGATTTATATAGATATGATCGTCAAATGGGTACAAATACTACCAAGGCTCGTGGAGGTGGTGTATTGATTGCGGCTAAAAAGAGTTTATGTACACATAGAATTAGTATCCCACTTGTTGATGTGGATATTTATCAGATCTATTTGACTTTTACAATTGACAATCAAAGTTGATGTTGTTGGTTGCATTTATATACCATCTCCATCTCCACTTCAAGCCTATTTAAGCCATTGTGAATCCGTTGAACATGTATATAGTAGATATTCAAGTAATTTGTTTGTCTTGGCAGGTGATTACAATTTACCACATGCTAGATGGGAGAATGATGATCTTGGTTTGGTGGTTGGTGGTTGTCTGGAGAATGACAGAGAGTCTGTGCTTTCTCTGACCAACTGCTTTAGCTTCTATAACTGTTTTCAGGTAAATGGGGTTTTAAATACCAACGGGGGTGCCTTGGATCTTGTATTTAGTAGCTCAGATTTAATTAGTGTCGAACGTGCAATAGACAAGATTTTTGAGAATAGCTTGCACCATACAGCAATTAGTTTTGACCTTTGTTATGCAGAAAATTCTGCTGATACGATATATGAGGAATATTTTTATGATTTTGGTAAGGGAGATTACATAGCAATTAACGATTGTCTTGCTGGGATAGACTGGAATCAATTGTTTTTGGGAGAGACATCTATTGATGTCATAGTTTCAATTTTCTATAATGTGATCTACTCCTCAATGGAAAGGTTTATTTCTCTAAAGAGGTACAAAAGTTCTTCTTTTCCATGTTGGTTTTCTTCAGAGCTTCGCAGTTTGATCATAAGAAAGAAACAAATTCACAAAAAGTTTAAAATTAGTGGTCAACAGCAGGAATATGATGAATTTGTATATTTGAGACATCAATGTGAGTACTTAAGAGAGTTGTGCTATCAACAATATATTAATAAGGTGGAAACAAATCTCGCTAGCAATCCGAGGTGCTTTTGGTCATATATTCGAAATAAAAGAACTGGTTTTAGCCTTCCCTCCAGAATGACATACAATAACAGGATTAGTATGAATATCTGGGATACTGCAGATATGTTTGCAGAAGTCAATGATATACAATCTTTTGATTTTGATAAATCAATTTGTCTGAGCAATTTAACTCTGTCAACGCAGGATGTTTATGAGGTTATACTTCCTCTAAGAATAAGCTCTGCCCTGGACCAGATGGGATTCTGGCATTCTTCCTAAAGAAATATGTTTGTGTTCTTACGAAACCAATACTGTTCATTTTTAACAAATCTCTAGGTACTGGTTCTTATCCCACTCTCTGGAAGAGAAGTTTTCTAGAACTCATTTTTAAATCTGGTAGTAGAAATGAAATTTCCAATTATCAGGCTGTGTGTAACCAATCTCAGTTGCCAAAGTTGCTTGACTGCCTGGTCAGTCATAGGATTGCCTGGAGTTTTAAATCTTCATTTAATCCTGAGCAATTTAGATTTATAAACGGCAGATCTACTGATGCTAATTTGGTGCTGTATGCTATCAACTACCTCTACCGCAGCTTGGAGAAGGGATTTCAGGCAATGACTCAATATATACAGATTTTTCCAAGGCTTAACCATGGGTTACTCTTTTTTTACTCTCGTTTTACCATGGCTTAACAAGGGTTACCATGGGGTACTCTTGCAGAAGCTTAGGGCTTTAAGTATTGTGGGGCCTCTTCTTCAGTGGATCTCGGGATTCATCAGAGGTAGAACCCAGATTGTTAATCTTGGAGGTACATGTTTCTCTGAAATTTTGGTGCCATCTGGAGTGCCTCAGGGCTCTCACTCAGACCCTGTTATGTTTTGCCTCTTTTTGATTGATTTACTTTGGAAACTTGAAAATTGTCGTGCTAATATTTGCTGATGATGTGAAGCTATTTAGGCCTATCACATCCCTTTCCGATTCTGTGCTCCTGCAAAAAGACCTTAATTTGTTCTTTGATTGGTGCCACTTGAATAGAATGTCGCTTAATATCAATAAGTGCCATAAGATTGCTTTTTCTAAGCAAAGAAACCCTACTGCCTTTCTTTATAAAATAAATAATGTAGCAATTCGTGTCAAAACAGAGGTTTCTGACTTAGGAATATTTATTGAATCCAGGTTGTCTTTTAAAAGTCACATCAATCAAGTGACTGGTAAAGCAATGAAAATGCTGGGTTTTATCCAACGGTCTACAACTGATTTGTCTTTGTTTACTTTTAGATTACTTTATTGCTCTCTTGTTAGGCCCAACTTGGAGTATGGCTCAATTGTGTGGTCCCCGTCATATAACTGCTACATTGAGCAGATTGAAAAAACTCAAAATAAATTTTTAAGGGTGGCTGCTTTTAGATGTGGTTATAGAAGACAGGAGTATTACTATCAGTGGGTCAGGGATAACCCGAACTTACCCATATTAGAGTCACGAAGAACATTACTCGACCTATGTTTTATGCATAAGGTTTTAAATAGATTGTCCCGAGTTATTGTCTCTTTTTAAACTTAGGGTGCCTTCCAGATTGAATAGACAATCAGAAATATTTTCAGTCCCATTCCACCGTACCAATTATGGTATTAATGAGCCAATTACACGAATGGCTCGAAGTGCTAATGGTCTGTCAGGACAGATAAGCTTTTTTGACTCTAGGATTACATCTTTTAAGGGGCAGTTAAAGAATATTATTTCATAGGGGCTTTAATTAATTAACTCATCTATACCTTTCATTGATTTATAGATGGTTTTGTATCTGAATATATATGTTTGTATAAGTATGCTATGTAACACTTTTGTAAATGGATTCCGTAAATAAATAAATAAATAAATAAATAAATTAATTAATTAATTAATTAATTCCATCAAGTGCGCCATTAACTTCCATTAAATTATAACTAAATAGTAGTCAATTTAATATTTCTAAATTCGATAATATTATTTAAGCAGGTATATGTTACTATTTTTAGAGGAGTGTTGGAGCAAAACCGAATAAATCCACTTTTTATGAAAAATGAGTTAGCGACGGATTTCAACTGACTTTGTTAAATTACACTTTATAAACTATCCGATGCGAGCAAAACCGAATAAATCCAGAAAATTTAATAAACGTAACAAGAGATGGCACCAAGGTTGTATAACTTAGAATAAAAAAAGGTAATGTCTTTACGGCTTTTGGCGGCATATTTTGTGTGTTAACGGGATAAAACAGTATAGTTTTAGCAGTAGTCAGTAGTGCTCTTCTGATTAATCTTGTCCCGGCGCGCCGTTTGCCGCAGTTTCGCGTAATTTTCGCGGGATACTATTTACATTCGATTGTTTTTGCTCTTATATAAGCACGTGTTGTTTTGATTTGGCCGATACCAAAAGGAGACTAATATGGATGAAGATATTATAATAGGTGAAACAGTAGCCGTATGTGATGCCAATGAAGGTAGCCAAATAAGAAAAAAGGTTGAGAAAAAGCAGAGAGGAAAACCTGGAAGGTAAGATTTACTTTTTAAAGGTGTTACTTAGGGTATGAAAGAAAGGGGTAATTTGTTTAATTCAAGACGTGTGGCGTGTCATTTTAACCCTTGTGTAACCAAGCAAATAAAATTGTTTTCTTTCTGTTTTAGAATTTAATTTAAAAAAATAAAATAATCGTGGGGATGCGCTAGATTTTTTTTTCTGTTGTTACAGATACCAGGATCCAGATCCAGACTTAAATGGTTTTAAGCGACCCTGCTCACATACTAACAAAACTTATCAATGCGAACAAGTAAAAATAAACAAATAAGAGATCTGTAAAAGAAAATCCTCAACAAAGAGCAAGAGCGGCGAATTCCTTTATGAAAATTAAGAAAAATCGATCATCAGAAGTAGTTAAGGTTTGTAGGAGTTTCTTCATGGCTGCACTAGCAGTGAAAAATCACAGATTGTTTACCATTTGTAAGACTGTTGATTCAGGAGATATTTTCAAAGAACGTCGTGGTGGGGATCATGTTTCAAAAAAAAGTTTGTCCAAACGGGATAAAGTTCAACAGTTTATCGGAAAATTAAGAGCTACTGAAAGTCATTATAATCGAAGCAAATCTAGAAGGATTTATTTACCGCCCAATCTCAGTGTTAAGGCCAAATTTATAATGAACAGGCTGAAAATCAGTGTAAAGTTAGCTATGCAATGTTTAGAAAGATTTTTGTTACAAAATTTAACATTGGATTTTCATCTCCAGCTTCAGATACCTGTTCTCAGTGCACGCCTCTAAAATATCGCATTAAATCGGAGAAAGACCCACAGAAAAAAGTAGAGTATATGACTAAATATAGAGTTCATAAGAGAATAAGCCAAGCTTTTTATACCCACTGTAAAGAAGAGCCAGCAAATTCTTTGACATTTTGCTTTGATTTACAACAGGTGCAGCCGCTACCGCGCACTCTTATTTCTGATGCATTTTATTCACACCAAATAAGTATGTATTCATTCTGCTGTGTTTCCATGAACTCAAAAAATCCTACTTTTTATATATGGACGGAAGATCAATCTGGGAGAGGTGCTACCGAAATCGGATCTGCGTTGTTGGACTACCTAACAGCTTTGGACCTGACTGGCATAACTCATATAGGATTGTTCTGCGACGGATGTGGGGGCCAAAACAAAAATTCCCACATCACTCATATGTTAATGTTTTGGCTCTTAAAGTACTCTCCTGATAATATTATTGAAATTATCATTACCTACCCTGTAAGAGGACATAGTTTTTTACCAGCAGACAGAGTGTTTGGATGCATGGAAAAAATATTTAGAAAAACTCCAACCATTGGTTCTAAAGAAGAATATGTTGGATACTATTCTGAAGTTGGAAATGTTAAGGTCTTAGGATCAGAGTGGAAAATTTTCAATATCAAGGAATTACAAGATTATCTTAATAAAGTTGCAGGAATATCGAATTTAAAACAAATTCGTTTACAAAAAAATCACATTAAAAAAACTGGAGAAATCAAGATATCAATCGCATGCTTCCAACACTACCGATTCGAAGCCCAATCAGAAGTTAAAAAATATCTCTATAAAAGAGGAAAGAATTTAAAGAACTTTTCGTTGTCAGAGATCCCGCTGCGCAATACCATTCCTCAAAAAAAAATTCAGAGTGTAAAACATCTGATGGAAAAACAATTTGGAAAAGAGTGGGCAAGTGAAGAAAAATTTGAATGGTACAAAAAACTGCTGTGTAAAGACGAAGGTGAAAATAATGAGAAAATTTCTCAGGAAGAGGATAATATTAGCAATGATTGTGACTGCTTGGAGGAAGAATATGCACTCCATATTTAGGTTTTAGTTAATGACTGTGTTGTTTAAAGAATTTTTTTTTGTTCTTTTATTTTTTCTTAATATATTGGATTAAATATTTTAAGAAATAAAGCTCTCTTGTTTAAAACAATGTTTTTATTGCAGCTTGGTAATAAAATTTTAAACAAAATCAAACAAAATCCAATACTTTTGAGCAAAACCGAATAAATCCATTTTTGGTTTTGTTGAAGAGTGTGTTACATTTGGCATCAATCCCAGAGCCATTTAAGCACAATTTTACCTCCAATGTTTTGATACACATTATACTTCAAAATTTATTGCCATTAATTTAAAACAAAAAACCCAATAATGATGGTTTAATTTAATTGATTGAGGTTTCTCAACCTGTAAAAAACCCACTGGATTTTGCCCACCTGTGAATTTTCTATGTCCCTTTCAAAAAAAAAATAAATTAGTTACCTTAAGGTGTAGGCGATTCTCAGTCTCATACTTCACTATTAACTTAATAATTTCCACATCATTTGGATAAGCACTCTTGTAATTTCTCTTGAGGAATCCAACTAAGCCAAAAGCTGTTTGGGTCACATTTAAAAATTTGTATGTCTCATAGTTTGGTGGGTAATAGCAGTAAGGAACATCTAGGGCAATACTCTTGTATCCTAAATATTTCAAAGATTTTAAATACACATTTTTATACTCACAATAGACATAATATTGAATGTTCTATAAAAGTTTTTCTTACTCTTGGGCTTGGTTTTAGCAGGTATCCAGCAGCAGCCCCTAGCTTCACACCCATCCTGATTAGCCCCTTCTTCAGGATAACAGTCAAATTTTTCATCATCTTTTAACAATTTACATTCTCCATAATCTGGCTTGGGTGGAGATGGTAGAGCAATTTTACGTTGATGCTCTTTTTGTATATCATTTAAGAGCTTATGAAGCTCTTCACTAGGATAATAGCGTTCTCCATTTGGTTGCACAATAGGGTTGTGCTTTAGATTATGATGCTCATAAATGATATCAAAACAATTTAGTAAATAAATTATTGGAAGGATCAGAAACACAGCCGAAAGAATTATGAATAGTAAAATAGTGGCTAGGTTTGGACGGGAAGATGTGCCTTCAATTTCCAAGGTTTCAGGTTCCCTAGCAAACCTTTTATAGTTGTAGGCCTGAAATACAAAATTTTTTTTGCCGGTTGATCAAGTTATTAGAACTTACATCTATTTTAGCGGGTGAAATTTCAAACGAGCTGTTTAAAGAAGATTCCTTAAGCTTTGGAGCTGTACAACGGCCTGTGGCAGTTTCATTGCAAAAGTTTTCAAAGCTTACAGAGTCAGTAAGTGGTCTTCTAGCCCTTCTAGTCCTAAACGACGATATGAAGTTGCGAAATCGCATGATTCAGGCTCTAAAATCATAAAATACTGTAACTAAACCATTAAATGACTGGATCTCTTTGTTTGAAAGTAGGATTTTTGCCCGGTTTTTTATTATATGTTTATGTTGGTAATTTGTGACCGATACGTCCTTATCTATTGGAGCAGGTTTATGTTCTTATCATATTTAATTTCCTTTTGCTTCTCCGCAATTGATAAACAATTTTTTTTATTCGATAATCAACATACAACCCGTAGTTTGACCTTTTTGACACATAAAAAGTAAAAATCAAAACAAACTCAGATGTCAATTTTTGACATTTTGCATGACAGACAAGCCATAGATATGGCAGCGCTGTACTCTCAGTGTCACAAACACAAGAATATGAACTGACCTAATATCCATATCGCTATATTCTTATTAATAAGTACCTCCGTAATAGTAAACTGCATTTTCATGTTTTCTTTAACACAAATACGGGGAATGTAGACAAAAGGAAAATTGATATCGCTTTTATTAAAAAGCGATAGGCGACACGCTTGGCAACTGCGCTTTAGTCAGTGTTCCCAACACAGGAATAAGCTTGTATTGATATTTCGATATCCCTATCAATACAGGCCAAATGTTTGGCAACCGTAATGTATGTCAAGTATCGATATGGCTACATTTCTATTAGCCAGTGACAGCTGTTACTCAGCGGACAGCTGGTATCTGTCAGAGTTGTCTTAGTAATGTCAGTGTCAAGGAACAAATAAATTAAAATTTATAATGTTTATTTCTTCCAAACCCAGATATTATCGTTTTTTTTACGATATATTGACTAAATGTTATTAAATAATGTGCTATTGATTGAACGTGAAATTTAATCGTGACTATAAGATTCTTTACAGTGATCCTCATAGATGGTGTGCGGACTATGAAGTCATTCCCTAATAAAACAAAATGGTCAAAAGTAGCCCCAAAAACAAGTACCTACGAAGATACCGGACCTGTTTCATTATTGGTATAGTGATTTTGTCGTTTCAAATCCTTCTGGTGGCAAATTTTTTCGCCCAAAATAAGAATTCCCTCTCACCTGAGACCTGGGAGCCCTCAGATTTGGAAAGGGACTCAGGGTCGTTTAATGAAGCATTAAATTCTGCCAGACGTAGCGACGATGAAGAAACCAATTTGCTAGCCCCTCAAGTAAAAAAGGCTGCCAATATTAGTCTTATGTTAAAATTAGAAGAACTCAATATTGAACTGCCATGTCAAATCACGGAGAAGCAGGCTCTCTCAGCCTTAAACAGAGCAAAGAGCCAAAAGTGTAGACAAATCATTGCAAACATTTCTTGCCTTAATTCTAATGGCCAGTTATATCCTCAGGAAATTCAGTCAACATGTCCAAATAAAAACTATGTAAAAGGAAAGCAACTAGGGTGCTATAAAGATGAAAAAAATTTTAGAATATTAACTGGGTACATGGGGGTAAATAAAAATGAAAATTCACCAAAATATTGTATCAATTTGTGTTTGCAGAGTGGTTTTCCCTATGCTGGCGTTCAATATTCGTAAGTAACATATTTTTTTAGTTAGGTAATTTTCACGTGATTGCCACATGAAGTTTTTTCCTTTTTGGTCATCCCTAAGGCACTTTTTTTATTGAAATGAAAAGTATTTGATTACAGGTATAACAATACTCCATCTTCAAATTCTTTAGATTAGGAATTGCACCATGTGTAAGATTATTTCTAGACTATTCAGCCATGATATTGTAATTCAAAATGAATCTGATCAGCTTTTAACCATTGTTGTGTAAGCAACAAAATTGTAGAATGATGAGGAATTGTAAGATGATCCAGAAATACCTCTAAATTGTTAGTCTTACCTCTGATTGAACTTATAATAAAAGAGTACTTTGCCTATTGGTTAGTCTAAAAAAGAATTATTACTAATTGTTATCACAGTAGGAGATGGCAAAATGACATGATTCTGTGATCACTTATTATCGGACTGCATTGTATATGAATTATTATGATCATGCTCAACAAAGAATGGACCATATTAAAGTTCCTTAATTTGGTGCCCCTTTTATTGCGTAATGTCACAAATAAAATACAATTTTTTACAAATCTATGAACATAATTTATAAATCTACTAAATTTTTAATTAAAAAATGTTGCTTTATGTAAATATGTATTAACTAAAAGTTGACATAACAAAAATATTAAGTTAATATATAAACAGTAGTTAATATGTGAATAAAATGAATACTAGAATATATTTATCCACACTAAGATCATTTGATCCACAGCCAATGACATAATGATTTAGTGTATAATTTTTCACAAACTAGATAGATTTTCAAGAATGCTGATTTATAAGGCATTAGGCTTAGTAATAGATTTAACATTCTTGATTGTTGATACCAACCTATTGAGCCTGGACATTGCAGTTGATCATTCATGCAGTATCAAAAGGATTAGGCTTAAATCAGAACAAATTGAATGCGGCTAAATGTAGTGTGGTCTAGATGTAATGTCTCTAGATCAAAAACACCCTTAAATTTTAATTACTTTATTAATGATATTATTTTGAGTAGATTAGAGCAAATTACTGATCTTGGTATCACCTTTGACTCTGAATTTACATTCATTCCACACTTAACAACATAGCAGCCCTGAGAAGGCTTGGGTTCATAATTAGAAGTTCTCAGAGTTTTACTTTGGAATCTACATTAAGACTGCTTTTCTGTTGCTTTGTGAGATCAAAACTGGAGTTTGGCTGCATTATATGAAACCCGCTCTATCAGAATCATGTTGGTCTCCTTGAATCTGTTCAGCGTAGATTTGCTAAGTTTTTGGCCTTCAGGCAGGATAGCATATATCCGGTAAGAGGGTTTGATCATCGGCAACTATTGGAACGCTTCAATCTACATCCATTACATCTCAGAAGAATGATGTTCTCTGTAAAATTCCTGCATGGGTTACTAAATGGATTCATTAATAGTCCTGTACTTCTTTCTGGTGTATGTTTCATGGTGCCTAGGCTTAATGCTAGACATCTCCTAACATTCTTTCTGCCAAGGCCTCATATTAACATCCTGTTGAAATCGCCACTATATACAATATGCGCTATATTTAATCGGATCTGTCACATGTGCGATATAAATTTCTCTCCGGTTTATGTGATTGTCGATATCTTGGTGGATCATTACTCTTGGGATTAAGACCCATGTGTTTAAGTTATAGTTGGTAGGTATATTGCAGTTAATTTAATTCAATTTTGTTGAATATGTGATTATCTTGTTAAACTTTTATAATTGGGTTTTTATATCATATTAATAGTTATTTGTTCTAATTTTTTGGATAACTTTTGAGATTGTGACTTTACTTTACTTTACTTTTAGGTTTGTTTGTATGTGTTTTTTTTTAACTATATTTTTCATTGTTTTGCAACTGTTTCCTGTTATTGGGCAAGTTACCTGTTGGAAATAAAGGCTTATAAAGGCTTATTATTATAAATTAGAACAAATAGTTGTAGTCATGGTCAATGGACTCTGGATGAAGTTGTAACTTTCTTTGTTGACACTCTGGATTTAGGATTGACCTGGCAGTCCCGTGTTAAGGAGTTCTTGTCTAAGTTATCAAAATGTATATTCTTAATATGAAATTTGTCCACCTCAGTTTTTACTTGCAACCTCAGGGCTGCATATTTTGGATACTTCTGCTCTGTAATGATGAACTGTTTGTTTAAATGGGGTCACTCTGGCCATATGTTCAAAATGTACATAGAGAAAATATCATAAATGCTAAAAAAGCCTATAATTCAACAAAGTTGCTTACTTCTAACAATATAACTGGAGCCTCATGGGAAATTATTAACTCAATCACGAACTTCTCAAGTTGCGGAACAAAGTGTGTTCCTAATTTGGTTACTGATAATGGAAAGAAAGTTACTGGCAACCTCAATATTGCTAATACCTTTAATATTTTTTTTGTAGAGTCAGTTTGAAAGATCACAGATAATTTTCAGGTACCCATGGGTATGAATGTGCCTTTCAACAGTTTATCCCAATCTCTTTTTTATTCCCTCTCACTGAAGGTGCAACACTTGAGATTATAAAATCTTCCTCCAGGAAAAAGTCATCTGGTGTAGATGAGGTACCTTGTTACTTATTGCTAGCATGTGCTGAGCATATTATTTCTCCACTTACCTGTCTTCTGAATTTATCATTTCAGTTTGGATATTTTCCTAAAGAGCTAAAAACAGCTGTTGTTATACCTCTTCATAAAAAGGAGGAGACAGCAGAAGTGAGTAACTATAGGCTTATTGCTCTCCTGTCTGTATTCTCAAAGATCTTTGAAAAATCTTTTAA